>NC_086153.1:288584988-290009155 GCF_035149785.1 Candoia aspera
ATTCGTTTAGTCGCTTCCGGCTCTTCGTGACTTCATGGACCAGCCCATGCCAGAGCTTCATGTTGGTCGTCAACACCCCCAGCTCCCCCAGGGACGAGTCCGTCACCTCTAGAATATCATCTAACCATCTTGCCCTTGGTCGGCCCCTCTTCCTTTTGCATTCCACTCTCCCTAGCATCAGCACCTTCTCCAGGGTATCCTGTCTTCTCATTATGTGGCCAAAGTATTTCAGTTTTGCCTTTAATATCGTTCCCTCAAGTGAGCAGTCTGGCTTTATTTCCTGCAGTATGGGCTGGTTTGATCTTCTTGCAGTCCAAGGCATTCTCAGAATTTTCCTCCAACACCACAGTTCCAAAGCAACTATCTTCCTTCTCTCAGCCTTCCTTATGGTCCAGCTCTCGCAGCCATATGTTACTACAGGGAACACCATTGCTTTAACTATGTGGACCTTTGTTGTCAGTGTGATGTCTCTGCTCTTAACTATTTTATCAAGATTGGTCATTGCTCTTCTCCTGAGGATTAAGCATCTTCTGATTTCCTGACTGCAGTCAGCATCTGCAGTAATCTTCACACCTAGAAATACAAAGTCTTTCACTGCTTCTACGTTTTCTCCCTCTATTTGCCAGTTATCAATCAAGCTGGTTGCCATAATCTTGGTTTTTTTGAGGTTTAGCTGCAAGGCAGCTTTTGCACTTTCTTCTTTCACCTTGATCATAAGGCTCCTCAGTTCCTCTTCGCTTTCAGCCATCAAAGTGGTATCATTTGCATATCTGAGATTGTTAATGTTTCTTCCAGCAATTTTAACTCCAGCCTTGGATTTCTCAAGCCCAGCATGTTGCATGATGTGTTCTGCGTACAAGTTGAATAGGTAGGGTGAGAGTATACAGCCCTGCTGTACTCCTTTCCCAATCTTAAACCAGTCCATTGTTCCGTGGTCTGTTCTTACTGTTGCTACTTGGTCGTTATACAGATTCTTCAGGAGGCAGACAAGATGACTTGGTATCCCCAAACCACTAAGAACTTGCCACAATTTGTTATGGTCCACACAGTCAAAGGCTTTAGAATAGTCAATAAAACAGAAATAGATGTTTTTCTGAAACTCCCTGGCTTTTTCCATTATCCAGCGGATATTGGCAATTTGGTCCCAAGTTCCTCTGCCTTTTCTAAACCCAGCTTGTACATCTGGCAATTCTCGCTCTATGAACTGCTGAAGTCTACCTTGCAGGATCTTGAGCATTACCTTACTGGCATGTGAAATGAGTGCCACTGTTCGATAGTTTGAACATTCTTTAGTGTTCCCCTTTTTTGGTATGGGAATATAAGTTGATTTTTTCCAATCTGATGGCCATTCTTGTGTTTTCCAAATTTGCTGGCATATAGCATGCATTACCTTGACAGCATAATCTTGCAAGATTTTGAACAGTTCAGCTGGGATGCCATCGTCTCCTGCTGCCTTGTTGTTAGCAATGCTTCTTAAGGCCCATTCAACCTCAGTCTTCAGGATGTCTGGCTCTAGCTCACTGACCACACCGTCAAAGCTATCCCCGATATTGTTATCCTTCCTATACAGGTCTTCCGTATATTCTTGCCACCTTTTCTTGATCTCTTCTTCTTCTGTTAGGTCCTTGCCATCTTTGTTTTTGATCATACCCATTTTTGCCTGGAATTTACCTCCAATGTTTCTAATTTTCTGGAAGAGGTCTCTTGTCCTTCCTATTCTATTGTCTTCTTCCACTTCCACGCATTGCTTGTTTAAAAATAATTCCTTATCTCTTCTGGGTAACCTCTGGAATTTTGCATTTAATTGGGCATATCTCCCCCTATCGTTGTTGCCTTTTGCTTTCCTTCTTTCTTGGGCTACTTCTAGTGTCTCAGCAGACAGCCATTTTGCCTTCTTGGTTTTCTCTTTCTTTGGGATGTATTTTGTTGCCACCTCCTGAACAATAAATATAATAAAATACTTCCCTGCAATGTGGTCAAAAGGTCAACATTGGGTCATACTGGCACTAATGGCTTAATAATAAAATGTTTTGCATGTATGCATTGCTTTAGAGTGTTCAAAACACTTTAAAAACATGGTCCCGCTAATCTTTTCAACAGTGATGAAAATAAATAATTACTATTGTGCCCTTAAGGCAGATGGAGGTTGAATCTGAGAGATAATGGCTTAGCTAGCACCATCTAGTAAAGTTTCAAACCAGTATTTCTTGGTCTGCTTCACTAGCATTACAGCAACCCAAGCATTGGGAAAGTTTGAATGCTCTAGTTTATGACTTTAATTATTATGCCTCAAACCCTATCAAGTCAATGGCCTGAAAACAATAGTCTGCATGGAAAGTTTTTCGATGATGCTTTTAAGGTTTCTCTCCTCATCAAAATCTCTTCCCTGTTGTGAAAGTTGATCTTTTGCCCCAGTGCCTAATAATGGTAATAATGATGTGGTGATGCATATAGGATTAATATATTTCTATTCTTGAACTTCTATTCCAAAGGAAGTATATAAAAGCAGCAACGGCTCCTCTTAAGAGATAATATAGGTTTGTTTTTTCATATACTGTAACATTTATAATATTCTGAAAACAATGTTTATGAGCTTGTAGTATTATTGAATAATCCAGAAGCCTAGTGCATGTAGGGCATAAGACAGTGGAATTGCCTTGGTTACAGTTGCCATGGTAAAGAGGCTTCAATCCATCTCTTTAAAAAGAGCGGTGAAGGAGTAGGACTGCTCAAGAGATAGAAAGATGGAAGTCATTCCCCATTTCAAGCTGAATAAAATGACAGTTAAGTTAGTTCAGCTCAGGGATTTGCTGGGGTACCAGAGATCAGTTGCCTCTCCCTGCTATTTCCCCCTGAGATGGTTTCCTCGCTTTGTCTAACATGAGGCCAAAACTGACTAGGACAATGTTCTTCAATCTTAGCAACTTTAAGATGTGTGGACTTCAACTCCCCGAATTTTCTATATGGTTAAAATTGGTCAAAGCTGGATTGTAGAAGGCCTGTAAGCAAAATGACTGGCTATGCTTGCTGGCTGGATTCTTTAAAAAGAAATAGGGGGAGGCAATCAGTTTGACAGGTCAGGGGCTAAATGGCACAGGTGTTGATGAAGAAATAATATCTGTTTGGCTTTGAGATGAAGCACAGAGCAGGGAATATAGAGACGAAAAGCTTTCACATAGAATCCTCCCAGTAGAAAACTTGGAATCCCTCACAGATCCTTTTCAAGGGACAGCAAAGACACTTCAATGAGCTGGTTCATTAAACAGTCTGAAGGTCATATGCTAGAGAAAGATGCATTCAAAAAGCAGTGCAGTTTTCTTTCATTTAAAAAACGCACACACAAAAAAATAAAACTTTTTAAAGTTGGATTTTACACTAACTGTGGCAGAGAATTCCATAAACCAGATAAGTTTTGACAGGGAAAAAAAGAATTCATATTTCTCCCCCTTATGTATTTATCAACATTGAGTTAATCCCCCAAATCCTTTCAGCACACCTTCCTTTGCTCTGCAGATCATGGAATGTAGATTCAAGTAGGGTATTCCAGCCCCAGACCTCAATGTGGTAAAACATATTTTCTCTGGCATAATTTACAAGACAAAAGGATTAATCTTATCCCTAGCATAAAGTGACATGTCTGCTGATGCTAGTAGAAAGATCTTCATGTCAGAAACTACAAACTGCTGCTAAGAGAATATTTGTTATGGTGACTGGATGAGAGACAGATCACTGGCACTCCACAGCAGGTATTAGACTCCTCTGAAATTTATAAAGTATTTGTGCAAACATAAGGCACATATTCAACATTGCCACTATCTCACACATTCAAGCTACCGTAAGCTTTCCCAAGGTAATTTAGCATGGACATAATATATCCTCCTGCTAATGTAACCTGTGGTAATAGCTCTCCCATTTTTATGAACAGTTAACAGAATGTTTTGGATATACTCGGGCCAATTTGCTAAATGACAGTGTGTGGTGATTTATCTTCTGGTAATGACAGAAAGAAAATACTGTATAAATAAGATACAAGGATGAAGAAACATTTAGTAGAGGATGATAGGACAAGATTGCTTGGGGAGTGACAAGGATGACATTTTGAAAGAGAAAAATCAAAGCAAATATATGGAGATTCAGCTTTGGAGATGTATCTGATTTATGGCATTATCTCTGGAGGGGAGTGATAAAATTGCCTTTCTGTGGTGTTCCAAGTGGAGGTAGGGGATAGTGAATTTCAGTTCAAGCTACTTGGCTAATTTCCATTTATTGTTTGAATTTAACTTAGTCCAGCTCTTAAATCTTCACCCTCACAACATGTGACTCTTCATCCCACAGGAGTGCCTCCTAGCTATTCAACTAATTAGCCAAGGTCATTTAAATACATTTTGCATGAAGCACCTTAAGCTCAGTGTGCCATTTGGCATATTTATCAAATGACTAATCAATATGCTATACCACAGTTTCTAGAGGGCCTTGAGCTACATGCAGAATGCCACATGAATTCCAATCCATGCAAGCAGTCTCCGGCATAAAATGGAATTAAGTGTGTGTGCTAATCCTTCCTCATGATACAAAAGCCAGAAAAAGGGAGGGGGACTAAATGCTGTATGTATAGCAATCTCTATTTTAACTCAATCTTAACTGTGTGTGCTTGCTCCCCTCCACCCCCTACCATTAACAAACAACAGGTATTAAGCTTGCTTCAATTTCGCTTTCTTTCTTCCAACATATTACCTCCACTCTATTGGTAAAGTAATTTATTCCATCCTCTGTGGAGATCCTGGATCTCATTTGCCAGCATATTTATCTTTTCTGCCACTGCACTGTCATTCATCTGCAATCTCCACAGAATACTGGACTTCTGCAGAATTTCAATTAGGGTTGATGCAACTAAATCCAGGCCAAAGAATTGACACTGACAGGGTGACCCCAAGAGAATTTAATATGCTGAGGAGAGAGAGAGAGAGAGAGAGAGAGAGAGAGAGAGAGAGAGAGAGAGAGAGAAGAAAGACAGACAGACAGACAGACAGACAGACAACAGCAATAACAAATAAAACAAAACACCCACTCATTGATTAAGTCTTCTGTATACTCATTTTAATCTGATTCACAATCAACCTTTTTTGCAAACTCTATCCAGGGTACAATATAGATATACACATCAGCATACACACACAGACACACACACACACACACAAACACTTCCTTTGAGGTCTAATCAACTTAAACTCAGACAGTCTGTAATGAACAGAAGAATGATTTCCACTGAGGTTGAGGTGCCTTAAGCTTTCCTTTCTGTATCTGTATACAATTTAAAATCAATACAGTGTAGGGTAATAGAGATAAAATTGCTGTACTTCTGGCCTCTTGATTGGACAGACTTTCAGCAATTTTTGTCATAATCATTGACAGACTTCATCTATTCATCAATTAAGCAGCCTAATAAAATCTTCTAAGTAACCCCAGGTTATTTGGGTGGCATGGTGTTTTAAAAGACACTAGCTTCAAACACAAACACAAACATTGCTTTTCTATCCATTTACTGGTTAATTCCTTTCTTTTCTTTTCCAGGTTAGCATTAATTCACTTGGAAACAACATCTGAGAGCCTTTCCTCCTATTTTCAGATACCTAGAAGTAGACTGCAAACCATGCTATGTTGTTTATTGTTATATGTTGTTGGTCTTTTTGCTTGCATTTCATTATTTTGTTTTTTATGCCAGGAGCCACCCAGAGTTGATTGGAATTGGGTGGTGTCCAAACTGATTTTTTTTTTCTTTCTTTTTTGGTGCCTTCAAGTCAGTTTTGACTCCTGGTAACTGCCTGGACTAGTCCCTGCAGTTTTCTTCGCAAGATTTTCAGAAGAGGCTTGGTATTGCCTTCTTCCTGGGGCTGAGAAAGAGTGACTGGCCCAGGGTCACCCAGCTGGCTTTATGCCTAAGGCAGGACTAGAATCCACAGTCTCCCAGTGTCTAGCCTTGTACCTTAACTACTACACCAGACTGGCTCTCCCAAGTCAAATAGATAGACAAATAAATAAATGGTCTTCCACAGTTGGGTCAAAAAAGTCAAGATGGCAGCATGCATGATGCATGTAAAAGGGGGTAGGCTTCAATCATGAAGTTACAGGTGACATTTTTATTTTTTGCTCCTTCTGGCAGACGCTCCTGTCTGCATAGTGAAAATTATAGAGCCACCCTATACTTATATCTACAATTAGTCCCTCTATAAATGGGTACATTTTTAATACTTTTGGTATCACTCTGCTAAGTAAGAAATAAAACTCTACACAGTTCAGGGGCAGGTGTGTGCTGAAACAGTGCCTGTAATCATCCCTACCTGTAACCTTTCAGTTGTAACATGCCACTCAAGGAATTCCTTCAAAAACAGAATCTCAATTAACTGGGAGGGACAAAATTACAAGGAATAGTAACCTGAATTAGTGTAACTGTAAAAACGGAAACACTGCAGCACAGAAAAGTCACTCAATAAAAAATGAAATAGTACACTGGGTAAAGGAAGGGAAATAGCCCCTGATGCTTTATTCTCAGGATGAACATGGTTGCTATTTCATATACTGAATGCTATAACCAAAAATAAGAACAAAATCAATGTATTTCTTCTGTATATGGAATCAACTGTGGCATGACCAGGGCTAGAATATTTTCTAAAATTAAATATATTTAAAAGTACTTGATGGGATCAAAGGTAGAGCAGGTACTTACAAGACGGAATCTATGGACCTCTACTTGCCTGTGCTACCATTCAATTTAAAAGGTAGCTTGCAAGCAAAGCACTTGCTCTTTATATAAACTCTTATGCGTACATGTCTCTTCCCTAGATTACAGCAAGGAGCTGAAGGGGTTGTTTGCTGGGGGGCTGCCAGTGTCTACTGATGAGTTTGTTGTTGTTTATTCGTTTAGTCGCTTCAGACTCTTCGTGACTTCATGGACCAGCCCACGCCAGAGCTTCCTGTCGGTCGTCAACACCCCCAGCTCCCCCAGGGACGAGTCCGTCACCTCTAGAATATCATCCATCCATCTTGCCCTTGGTCGGCCCCTCTTCCTTTTGCCCTCCACTCTCCCTAGCATCAGCATCTTCTCCAGGGTGTCCTGTCTTCTCATTATGTGGCCAAAGTATTTCAGTTTTGCCTTTAATATCGTTCCCTCAAGTGAGCAGTCTGGCTTTATTTCCTGGAGGATGGACTGGTTGGATCTTCTTGCAGTCCAAGGCACTCTCAGAATTTTCCTCCAACACTACTGATGAGTACCTTGGGGATAATGGAGGCTCCCACTCTTGCTGAGGGCAGAAGAAATGGAAATGAGACATAAGAATGGTTAATTTAAACATGGTACTAGAACATGGCTACAGAAAGGCTAGCTCTGTCTACAGCAAATCATTAAGGTTATAGTTCAAAACTGTATTAGCCACCCAAATCACTCAAAAGGCCTGTCCCTGTATGAAGATCAGTATGACTAACACATCAGAAACAGGAGGAAACAGTGTTCCCCATTCTCTGTTTTCTTGAGAATTTAATTGGCATTAAGAGATAGCCAAAGGAACTTAGAATCCAGCAGTTCATCAGCCTTACATGACCCACCTCCATCATACAACTCTTGTGGTCTTTCTATCATTGGAAAAATCCCTGGCACAGAAATAGCATGCCTTGGAAGCCAATGGTGGTACACAGGGCAACCAACACGGCCTATGACTATTTCTGTAAATTGCTTCACTTCATTGAGATTCTTCAAGACTAACATGATTCAGCATTGACCATGTGCCAATAGTGTGCAAGAAGCTTTATAGTTATAAACATGGCATCACCTGTACGTAGCTGGCTTAAATTCTAAAAAATATGCATGAGAGCAAGGTAAGCAACTGGAAAATAGTAATTGAAAATAGGGAGCATTAGATTACCACAGAGAGTCTAGAAGAGTGAAACCAAGGTGACTCAAGAAAGATCTGGGTAAGTCATTATCAAATGTTTTTAGGTTGCCTAAAATATTATAATTTTAAAGTTAGATTACTTAAAAATACCTGATCAGCAGGAAACGCACATTACATAGGCTTTGAGAAATTGGAAATTCCCACTTTGTGATACGACTGTAAGAAAGAGGGTGAGGTATAACTCATAATTAGAGGATTATTACACAGCACTTGCATTCAGCACCTATAGTGAAATAAGATCCTTTCTGGCCCTAATTCACAGGAGCTGTTGGCACTGCTGCTATAAAGTACAGAAATGGCTTATTACAAATTTAACAGTGTGGTGTTTAATAATTGCATAGTTACCCAATTTGAGATTTTAGAAGCAGGAATTTCCTCTACGCTTATTACTGTACTGATTATACAGCTGCATAGCCTATACTTCTGTGGTAACCTGAAAGGACAAAGCCACTGGGGGAGCAGCGGAAATGTTCACAAGCAAAAAAACCTCAGATATAGTGAAGGCTAAGTATGAGTTAGGGCAAAGGTGGTTGCATGTTGATACACTACACTGCAGTGCAGAGTGACTATGTCCAAGAGCCTCTAGATTTCTTCTTCAATCTTACATCTAATACAATATAACATAATAAAATGTAGCATGTCTCTATTCTTGTTAGTCTTGGTTCATGTTGATTGGTTATAGAAATAGTCCTGATAGGTATGCAGAAGACTGAGATTATCAAAGACCTTTTATTACATAATTGGACACTATCGCATAATTTTAAATGTAATTGTGTTATATATTCATAATTATTATTTATTTACATAATAAAATCAATGAACATGGCACTTTCCAAACTATGGGAATAGAGGCCTCTACCCAAGGAGCATACTTCTGGAAGTTTGACACACACAAATACACACAAACGGGAGGCTAAAAAATTGACCTGGAGTTAAAAGAGGAAAAACAATGCTTCAATTATAGTTCTAGGTGCTTAGATTTAGTTCAACTAGGAGAGAGGCATCAGTAGAATAATGCACATATTTAAAGTTAAGACATTGAACGAGCAATCAATTTCTATCAGTATGGTACAATTGTCATTTATTTATTTAATTTTTATCCCACCTTTATTATTTTTATAAATAACTCAAGGCAGCAAACATAACTAATACTCCTTCCTCCTCCTATTTTCTCCACAACAACAACCCTGTGAAGTGAGTTGGTTATCACTTGGTCCTGGGCGTTCAGAAATGGTTAATCTAATTCCAGATTTGATATCTCCCTAAAATTATGCTCTTTTTCTTCCCAATCTGAGCTTGTTTATATATATAGAACATAGACTATGATCTATCCCATTTTAACTTTTTGGTTGTCTTGTGGAATTTTTAACATGGAAATCACTACAATGTAATAAAAACAAAGAGGGAGAAGAAAAAAAAACCCACCACGATTAAATTCAGTACAAAATGAAAAGATACAGCCCTAAGCAAGTGTTACAATCTTATCATCTGTAACTAACTAAAATCGACTTGTTTTAGATTCAGGATTCTTCACTGAGACTGAAGGTGCTGGGTTTAAGTAGGCAAAAACATCACAGGCTTTGCTGGTACTGAATCTACTCCTGTGGTAATGGCTAAAAGTACTGCATTATTTTTTAACGTACACATAGATACTGAGATCTATGGACACACTTACCCTGGAGATTTGGAAAAGATAATATTTTAATGAATAGGTCCTGAGGAGTTCAAAGATGACAGAAACATATTGTGCAGGGCTTAAAGTTTGGCAGGAAATGTGGTTTTTTTTTTTCTTTTGACTGATTGGATCACTTCCACACAGATGAAATACATGCTGAATTATTTAAAGATAATTACACTGTTGTGCTGTTGCTAAAATATTAAGACACAGTTGTCCCATAGGAAGAATTGTGACAGGCATTCACACATCAGCTAACGAATAGCTAAAGGGTAACGGAGAAAAGAGCTATCACAAGACCTTGCAATGAAGGAGCAAAGAATATGTCAGAAATTCAGATTTTTTTTTCTTTTTCTTTTTCTTTTTTTAATTTCCTGAACTGGAATAAAGCCATATTAACTTTGGTAAAGGAGAATTATATTTGACCCTATAAATTCTAACTAAGATTGAACTGAAAGGTTAGCACTATAAAAGTGAAATAGCAAGGTATATGTCCAGCATAGTTATGCAGGCAAATTATGTAAAAAAAAAGGCAAATCATGTAATAAAAGAACTTTGATAATAAGTACTCTGCATGCCTACCAGGACTATTTCAATAGCCAATCAACATGAACTAGTATTAACCAGTGTGAGGACATGTTACATTTTAATTATGTTGTAGTTGTTTTATGCTTTTTGCAAGGCACCCTGGTAATAAGATCCTGCTGTATTTCCAAGTGCTGGGATTTACCTATAAACCCAGCTTGACACCAAAGGAGTCTTCAGGAGTTCCTTCTCCAACCAGAATCAATCCAGCCTGTCTTGTCACTGGGGGAGAAGCTCATGGTAACCCCAATTTTTGGCACTGATGCTGGGGAACAGCTTTCCCTTGCCTATTAGGCTAGTACCCCATAGTGATGGCCCTCAGTGAGGCAGTAAAAATTGAGCTGTTCCAGAAGGTTCCAGAAGGTGAAATGTCATCCTGTATGTAATTATGGCTTCAGCAAAGGATCGTTACCTTGTCGTGGTGCTGGAGCTTGAGCACCTCAATGATGCCATGAGCTAAACCGTGAAGGGCCACCCAAGACGGGAAGGTCATGACAGAGAGGTCAGACTAAATGCGATCCCTGGGGAAGGTAATGGCAACCCACCTCAGTATTCTTGCCGTGAAAACTAAATGGATCAGTACAACCAGAGATATGTCGGTATACCATCGGAAGATGAGACCCCCAGGTCGGAAGATGGTCAAAATGCTACTGGGGAGGAACAGAGGATGAGCTCAACTACCCCAGACGTGATGACGCAGCTAGCTCAAAGCCGAAAGGACGGCTAGCGGCCGACGGTGCTGGTGGTGAACGGCGAATCCGATGTTCTAAGGATCAACACACCATCGGAACCTGGAATGTAAGATCTATGAGCCAGGGCAAATTGGATGTGGTTATTGGTGAGATGTCAAGATTAAAGATAGACATTCTGGGCGTCAGTGAACTGAAATGGACTGGAATGGGCCACTTCACATCAAATGACCACCAGATCTACTACTGCGGACAAGAGGACCACAGAAGAAATGGAGTAGCCTTCATAATTAATAGTAAAGTGGCTAAAGCAGTGCTTGGATACAACCCAAAAAACGACAGAATGATCTCAATTCGAATTCAGGGCAAGCCATCTAACATCACAGTGATCCAAATATACGCCCCAACCACAAATGCTGAAGAAGCTGAAGTAGAGCAGTTCTATGAGGATCTGCAGCACCTACTGGACAACACGCCTAAAAGAGATGTTATTTTCATCACAGGAGACTGGAATGCTAAGGTGGGCAGTCAAATGACACCTCGAATTACAGGTAAGTATGGCCTGGGAGAACAAAACGAAGCAGGACACAGGCTGATAGAATTTTGCCAAGACAATTCACTCTGCATAACAAACACTCTCTTCCAACAACCTAAGAGACGGCTTTATACATGGACTTCACCAGATGGACAACACCGAAATCAGATTGATTACATCCTTTGCAGCCAAAGGTGGCGGACATCTGTACAGTCGGTAAAAACAAGGCCTGGAGCTGACTGTAGTTCAGATCACGAACTTCTTCTTGCACAATTTAGGATCAGACTCAAGAGATTAGGGAAGACCCACAGATCAGCTAGATATGAGCTCACTAATATTCCTAAGGAATATGCAGTGGAGGTGAAGAATAGATTTAAGGGACTGGACTTAGTAGATAGGGTCCCGGAAGAACTCTGGACAGAAGTTGGCAGCATTGTTCAGGAGGCGGCAACAAAATACATCCCAAAGAAAGAGAAAACCAAGAAGGCAAAATGGCTGTCTGCTGAGACACTAGAAGTAGCCCAAGAAAGAAGGAAAGCAAAAGGCAACAGCGATAGGGGGAGATATGCCCAATTAAATGCAAAATTCCAGAGGTTACCCAGAAGAGATAAGGAATTATTTTTAAACAAGCAATGCGTGGAAGTGGAAGAAGACAATAGAATAGGAAGGACAAGAGACCTCTTCCAGAAAATTAGAAACATTGGAGGTAAATTCCAGGCAAAAATGGGTATGATCAAAAACAAAGATGGCAAGGACCTAACAGAAGAAGAAGAGATCAAGAAAAGGTGGCAAGAATATACAGAAAACCTGTATAAGAAGGATAACAATATCGGGGATAACTTTGACGGTGTGGTCGGTGAGCTAGAGCCAGACATCCTGAAGAGTGAGGTTGAGTGGGCCTTAAGAAGCATTGCTAATAACAAGGCAACAGGAGACGACGGCATCCCAGCTGAACTGTTCAAAATCTTGCAAGATGATGCTGTCAAGGTAATGCATGCTATATGCCAGCAAATTTGGAAAACACAAGAATGGCCATCAGACTGGAAAAAATCAACTTATATCCCCATACCAAAAAAGGGAAACACTAAAGAATGTTCAAACTATCGAACAGTGGCACTCATTTCACATGCCAGTAAGGTAATGCTCAAGATCCTGCAAGGTAGACTTCAGCAGTTCATGGAGCGAGAATTGCCAGATGTACAAGCTGGGTTTAGAAAAGGCAGAGGAACTAGAGACCAAATTGCCAATATCCGCTGGATAATGGAAAAAGCCAGGGAGTTTCAGAAAAACATCTATTTCTGTTTTATTGACTATTCTAAAGCCTTTGACTGTGTGGACCATAACAAATTGTGGCAAGTTCTTAGTGGTATGGGAATACCAAGTCATCTTGTATGCCTCCTGAAGAATCTGTATAACGACCAAGTAGCAACAGTAAGAACAGACCACGGAACAACAGACTGGTTTAAGATTGGGAAAGGAGTACGGCAGGGCTGTATACTCTCACCCTACCTATTCAACTTGTATGCAGAACACATCATGCGACAAGCTGGGCTTGAGGAATCCAAGGCTGGAGTTAAAATCTCTGGAAGAAACATTAACAATCTCAGATATGCAGATGATACCACCTTGATGGCTGAAAGTGAAGAGGAACTGAGGAGCCTTATGATGAAGGTGAAAGAAGAAAGTGCAAAAGCTGGTTTTCAGCTAAACCTCAAAAAAACCAAGATTATGGCAACCAGCTTGATTGATAACTGGCAAATAGAGGGAGAAAATGTAGAAGCAGTGAAAGACTTTGTATTCCTAGGTGCAAAGATTACTGCAGATGCTGACTGCAGTCAGGAAATCAGAAGACGCTTAATCCTTGGAAGAAGAGCAATGACAAATCTCGATAAAATAGTTAAGAGCAGAGACATCACACTGACAACAAAGGCCCGCATAGTTAAAGCAATGGTGTTCCCTGTAGTAACATATGGCTGCGAGAGCTGGACCATAAGGAAGGCTGAGCGAAGGAAGATCGATGCTTTTGAACTGTGGTGTTGGAGGAAAATTCTGAGAGTGCCTTGGACTGCAAGAAGATCAAACCAGTCCATCCTCCAGGAAATAAAGCCAGACTGCTCACTTGAGGGAATGATATTAAAGGCAAAACTGAAATACTTTGGCCACATAATGAGAAGACAGGACACCCTGGAGAAGATGCTGATGCTAGGGAGAGTGGAAGGCAAAAGGAAGAGGGGCCGACCAAGGGCAAGATGGATGGATGATATTCTAGAGGTGACGGACTCGTCCCTGGGGGAGCTGGGGGTGTTGACGACCGACAGGAAGCTCTGGCGTGGGCTGGTCCATGAAGTCACGAAGAGTCGGAAGCGACTAAACGAATAAACAACAACAATGTAATTATGGGAATTTATTAGGATGATTAATGTAACCATCAGATGAAATTATTATTTTTGATTTGATGGATGTGGAATTTTATAGTGTTTCTGTGGAGGTTTTATAATTTATATTGACTGTGGACATTTTATTGTTTATGATTATGTTATATCCTGGATGTTTCATATGTAAGCCGCCATGAGTTCAAATGGGGTGGCTGGCATACAGTCTGAATGAATGAATAAATGAAATAGCTGAAAAATTGTATTAAAACAATACTTAGAATAAACAGAGAATTATAAAGCTAGCATGTGGGTCTGTTTATTAAACAGAAGATGTCTGTTCAGAGCTCAGAGGAAATTTTGTTCCTGGTTCTTTTTGAAGATGAAGTTTCATCCCTGGGAGAGGGAAAAAGGGATGATTGGAAGGTGTCATGGGGAGATGGGGAGATTCCTTGGATCCCAGAATACTTACCCCTAACAGGGAAGTGTATATCTATTTTGTAGCTGGTGTAAAAGATTATCTACCTACTGCTAGCACTGGGAATAAAGTAGATATCGTATGGCTGAGCAGGAAGGGAAGAAGAATTTTTCTTTTCCTTTTGCTCAGAAGCATAAGTTTTGCAGGGGCTAACCTTAACCCTATCCTGGAATGCTCATTTTCTGTACCGGACAAGTGTTGCACAGCATACCGCATCAGCTATTATAAAATTCTACCATTCCAAAGGAGCCCATTATTTTCCTGCAGCTTGCAAGGTCTTTCACGCTAAGGTAGTCCCTCAGCTTCTCTATGGCTCTCAAATCTGCTCCCTTGCTAAGCTCAATTCTATTAAAACCATCCAAAATAAGTTTATTAGAGCCATACTGATGGTACCAAAAAGTATCAAAAATGCCATCCTATGGCTAGAAACAGGTATAGCTTCATTAGATGCCAGAGGATGGTTCCTTCTTCTTACCTTCTGGCTAAAGTTAATTATATTGCCTATAGGTTTAGCCCCATTAATATTTAGAGATCATTTTAAGTCATCTCGGCTAAAAAAAGCTTTAGACAAAATTAAATTGTTGGGCTTCTCTATGGAAAGTCTGTGCTCGTTAGGATTTGATAATGCTAGAACCGCCGTGAAACAATAAATCTGGGATATAGATCTCCAAACAAATTTAAGTAAGGTGCTACACCCCAATATCTGTCATTTTCTTCCAGAAGGGTCCGTTCCAGCTTCTTATCTATCATCTATCACAATTTCAAAATTTTGCAAAGCTTTCACTTTAGCCAGGCTGGACACACTGCCCTCAGCAGTCCTTTTTGGACATTTCAAGGGTACTCCTATGCACCTTCAACTATGTCCGTGTGGTGACGGCTCAGTAGAAACCTTAAGCCATATGTTGCTATATTGTTCCCTATATAAGGATTCTAGACAGATCCTTATATATCCATTATTGAAGAAATTTCCAGGCAGGGAGAGTGGCTTCTATCTAATGTTACTTCTTTCAGACAAGGACCCAAAAATATCCTCCCAGGTTGCCCAGTTTCGTGCTATCATCTGCACAATACGCCACATCATCACTTATATTTTGGATTGTAGTATATTAATTGTTTTGTTTGAAGCTGAAAACATGCGCAGCTTTTGCAGGACACTCCTCAGGCCACGAAAGTGGGGCAGCATTTCTGACTTAGTTCTCAGGATCACAGAAAGTCTTCACAATAGTTGCCCTAGATCACTGTTTCTCAACCTTGGCAGTTGGAAGATGTGTAGTCTTTAACACCAACTATATTGGCTGGGGAATTCTGGGAGTTGAAGCCCACATATCTTCAAGTTGCCAAGGTTGAGAAACACTGCCCTAGATGGTAGCATTGCCTATGATAAGCAATAGCCACAATTTTTCTGAGGCTGTAGGGAACAAGGTCTTTCTCTAACTGGTCTGAAGCTGCCATACTCCTCTGCTGTCTCTGTCTGAGTATTGCTATGTTAGGATGCTATATCATTCCAGACACATGGTTGGTGGGGAAAGTTGGCAGAGCATGGTAGCAAAGCAATTTGTTAAAGAAAGAAATTCCCTTGAAAAGCCACTACTGTTGTTGCTGTGACAACTATTGCAAAAAAGCCTCCAAGCCAAATTGTTAATATTTTTTCCTATACTGAATGTATTTTATCCCTCCCTATCATTTCCATTGCTTTTGTTTGCTCCTTTGCTTAAGAAAAAAAAAAAGAAGCTAAGCTGAAAATTTGGCTCAGCTAGTGCAAGCAATACTTCCCCAGTATAATCACTTCCTCTCATGAAATGTCTAGTGGTTCCTTATTTGACTTCTTGACAATGGCCTGGCTTAATGACATAACTGGACACTACGCAGTTATAATTTGTAGTGCAAAATATTTATTTATTTATTTATTTATTATTCAAATTTTGCTACCACCCATCTCCCCCAAAAGAGGGAATCTGGGCAGTTTACAATAAAATTCAAACTACAATAATAAACAATTAAAATCCTATAACAATAAAGCAATTTACAAATATAAAATACAATATAAATAAATGTAAAATCCAAGAGGCTAGAAAATTCTAATCAGGTGGGAGGGGCTCTAAGGCATGAGCCACCCCCACAAATGGCTACCTACTTTTCCACCCCATGCGAGACAGCAGAACCAAGTCTTCAGGGCCCTCCTGAAGGTCGGCCCTGAAGACTTGTGAAGGGGCCTGCCTCACCTCTGGGGGCAAGATGTTCCAAAGGGCGGGGACTACTGCAGAGAAGGCCTGCTTCCTGGACCCCATGAGATGAAATTCTCTTACAGACGGGGTCCGTAACATGCCCTTTCTGCCTGATCTGGTGGGGTGGGTTGATGTTGTAGGGATGAGACAGTCCCTCAGGTAGCCTGGCCCCATGCCATATAGGGCTTCAAAGGTGATAACCAACACCTTGAATTGGACCCAGAAGCAAACTGGCACCCATGTAGACCGCATTGCAGTAGTCTATATGGGAGATGATGAGGACATGAGTGACTGTTCACTCATATAAATATACTGTAAGTGGTCTGAATTAGGAAACATTTGGGGTCATACTCGTAGACAGCATAAATAATATTGTTTTAATTATTCTGTTTCTTCTGTTGTAAATTATTGATATGTACTCTTGTTAAGAAATACATAATTTACAGAGCAGGAAACTGGATTTAAGTCAGTGATTGAAACTAGTCTTTTGCATGGTAATGAGTCATCATTTTAATTGCTTTAATTTAAATCAATCAATCTTATGATCTAATCTGGTTTCCCTTAGCTATTAGTGTATCAGCAGTTACAGTATCTATCACCTCTCCCCAACCATGAGACATGTATGAATAGTTAGGAGCCCTTTTGAAATAAAAAGTGAGTTTGTGTCAGGTTTGCAGTTGGGAACTGGGATGGGATGAGTTATCATTCATATGATCAGCCCTGACTGAATGCTAATTGAGGTATAACTCAGAACGAAGAAGCAGGCTGAGGTAGACAACATTACTGAGCGATAGTTGCATTTTTGAATAGTAGAGGATTTTTGTATATTAAAGAATTCTAAAAAAAATCTAAAACCCTTCTACTTGCAATCCAGAATTCCATCATAATAATTAATGATACTATCTCAATGACCTAATACAGCATTCAAAATGAGTTATAGCATATAAGTCAGCAGAAGTCTGAAAAAAGAATAAGATTAAGCCATTTGTTTGCTTCTTGAGGAAAGTCACAAATCATAATCACCCTATTGTCCTGTTTTGATCTGGTAAGATGACAGCTATATTGCCCATGCTAGTTCAGCTAGGTGCAGCATATAGCCTAAGCAGGGTCAGGCTTAGTACTTGGATGAAAGACAGTATGAAAAATTCAGGGTTATAGGCTACACTGGGAAGTGTTTGTGTGTATATATATATATTTGGAAGAATGCAACATCAAACCCTTTTTGTATCATGCCAGGTCATCTTCATGGCTGACCTGGGTGACCTTGGGCCAGTCGCTCTCTCTCAGCCAACTCACCTCACAGGGTTGTTGTTGTGAGGAAAATAGGAGGAGGAAGGAGTATTAGGTATGTTTGCCACCTTGAGTTATTTATAAAAATAATAAAGGTGGGATAGAAAATAAATAAAATAAATAAAATAAAATAAAATAAAATAAAATAAAATAAAATAAAATAAAATAAAATAAAATAAAATAAAAATATCCATATAAATCACCATCTGCTGACCTTGATTCCAAGGGAATTTCACTGTAATATTGACCATTTGTACTTTATATTGCCCGTCCTTGTTGATGTTTTTTAAACTGCACCATTAAAAATTAGAAAACCAGAGGTTCCTAAAATACTGCATTTTAAGTAGTCCAAAATGGACAACTTTCATCCTTAGTTTTGTAATAATGATACCAATCAGGATAAAAGGGATAATATAACCTATTATTTTATTTATAAAATTTATGTATAAATCCCAACAGCCCAAATGGGCTGTGGATGGCAAAATAAAAAATAACTTTAAAATACTACAATACTATATTAGATATACTATGATCTGTTTGAATATTGTTTGAAAGATTGTAATCCATTAAATGGAATATTAATCAATTTATCTTGAAAGATAATTGATTGACATTTGTTAGAGCTTTTAAGCAGCAGTTTGACTGGCAAATATCTGAGATGCTGGGATGTTGTAGTAGATTTTTTGCATTAGCAGAAGGTTGAATGCAGTCTGCTCCAGTTGCATGGACTAAGTCAAGAAGGTAAGTCAAGCAGTAGCTAAAATCAGTTAAAGTAATGACTAACTTTAGACCCATTGATTTCAGTGCATTTCTTCTTACTCTGGTTCCAATCTTATCCTTCTAAATCCAACTCTTGTAGTTTTCAGTTTTTCAATTATGAAATTAATATATTTTTTAAAATTTTTATTATTTATTTATTAGATTTATATTACTGCCCCTCTCCCCCAATGGGGGACTCTTAGGATTATTTTACACTGAAATAATCATATATATTACTCCTGATTTAAATTGATAATTATCACCACAAGTATATCTATGTATATTATTTTGCATAGTATTCAATGTTGTTTAAGATATCATTTTATTTTTTCTCTTAAAGTGTTATTTTGTTTTAAACAGATAACTAAATGAACTTATGACAATTTCATTGGAACAAACATGGAGATTTAAGTAAGCAGTCAACAAAAGGTTTGTTAAATATGCAAAGCAGGAACATTATAGGAATTCATTTCAAGTCCATACTAGAATTCTAGGCGGAAATGTACATGTTAATGTCAGAGATAAAATGGATTAATTAATGAAGCCTGTATTCAGAAGATAAAGGACAGTTGAATTTCTGATAATTTTCTTGAAATAAGGAACACGAGAAGCATGGCATAAGCTGTATTTCTTTGTTACCCCATTGGAAAATGTATAGAACTGCAAATAGAGAAAGAAGTAGCATTCACAAAACAAGCTTTGTTCTTAAAATCGGCATTAAAGATTTTTTTAAAGTTGAATATGAAAAGTAAAACCATAAAAGAAGCCCTAATTCAATAAATAGGATTTAACAACTTGGTGTTTCAACTAATTGATTATTGTTGTCTATATTCATTAGAAATAAATACACAAGAGCACACCAATATATATTCACCAAACTAAATCCAGCCAGCAGACAGATATTTTAATCTATTAGGAGTATGGTGCTAATTCAGACTGGGACACAGCTCCAAATAGTAAAAGTGGCCATGCTTTAGCCCATTTATACCAAATGGCTTAAGAAAACATCTCAGTTGCTCTATACCCTGATAAAATAAATTCAGATTATTTTCTAAGATCATCCAAAGTTTTCATCACCAAGCTACTCACCAGCCTTCCTCACTCTGATCCCACAATTGCCTATTTTTAAGGCTACTTTTATATACATACACATATAAGTTTGTGTGTGTGTGTGGTTTTACACTCAGAAAGAGCTATCTAAGCTTAATACTATAGAACTTCATTGGACTATCAGCTAGACACCTACAATACAGGGCCAGAAGTTAGGTTCATGTGTCAAAGTAGAAAAGAAGAACATAAATCATGAGCTAAGTAGTCTGACTGTGTATGTGATCTTTATATATTCACGCAACTGGATTATAATGATATTCTTCTATAGAATGACCTTTATCTAAAATTAGCAGCAGATTATGCTTCATGAGATATTTGCATCAATGAGGATGTTAATCCTCAACTTTTATGTGCTATCACCTTACTTTTACCACTGAGTTACCAGCCAGGTTATACTGACATCTTCTGTGTTGCTTTTGCAATGCGCAGCTTTCTTTATCCAAATTATTCTAATCAAAAATTCTTGATCCTACTATTATGGCATCAATGGAAAAAACTTGTGCAGTGCAGTGGTATTAGCAGTGCTTGCGTGAAAGCTGTGATGCGCAGTGGATTTGAAATCCTCTTTTTTTTTGTAAAGAAACTTTTGTTATATTAAAACTTATTGAGACAAATTAGCAGAGATTGTGGTAATATAAAACTCTGGAATTAAGAGTGAACAATCTGCTATGAACCAAGAGAAAGACTCTGATCTTAACTTCAAGTTGAATAAAAAGAAGAAACTCAAAAAAAGTCTTCTTCCAGAAGTACAAACAGGGACACTGGAATTAAGAACAACTGCACATTTTAAAACAACTGAATCAACTGAATCAACCTTACTGATTACTAATAAATTTAATGGGAGATGACGGGGATAAAAAAAAAATCTCATTCTTTTTGTTTTGTTTTGTTTTTTTCCAGTTAAAAAAACTTTTCTTAACAATAATACAATGTATACAGATATACAAATATAGTTAGAAATATATATCCATTTCCTTCCCTTAAGAAGTACATCAACAGTACTCTGTGCTTGTATCATCTTCTTCATCATCATCATCATCACACAATCACATGAAATCACAGCTGCCAGTTCTTTAGCTGGTGTTTGCCTTCATTCACATCGGGTTCTTCCCAAGAACCTAGGATGTTGTTCTGAATCTGCATACTATATGTGTGGATCAAGCAGTGTGGCCTTTTGTAATTGACAGATGGAAATTTTGTCAATGTGCAAATTTTCTAAGTGCTGTCCAAGGCTGTTTGGTATGGCACCCAGTGTGCCAATAACCACTGGGACCACCACTGCTAGTTTGTGCCATAATCTTTCAACTTCGCTTTTCAGATCTTGATACTTTGTGATCTTCTCCAATTCTTTGTCTCCTATTCTACTGCCCCCTGGTACTGCCACATCAATTATCCACATTTTCTTCTTTTCAACCACAGTTAAATCTGGTGTGTTATGCACCAAGACTTTATCAGTTTGTATCCAGGAATCCCACAATATTTTAACCTGCTCATTTTTTACTACTTTTTCAACTATATGTTCCCACCAGTTTTTCATTACTGGCATTACTATAATTTTTACAGATGTTCCAGTGAATCATTTTGGTGACTGTGTGATGTCGTTTATAGTCAGCTTGTCATTTCTTACACAAGCTGAGTATATTATTATTATTATTATTTCATTTAAAACAAAGGTGCATTTAAAAAAATACAGTGTTATCTATGAATGAACAGATAATGATTGAGGTTCTTCAATTATCACTCCATATAACATTAGTAAAGGTTCCAAGTTGCATACAGTATATTAAGTTACTTTTATGATATAAAAAAGAGGAATAAATGTTTGAGTTTAAACTCAAAATCTTCACTATATTATTTTTCATAAATGTTAAAAAAGAAAGAAAAAAGAAGAAAAGCACTCCTAAAATTAATGTAGATAAATATTTAATTTCTGACTTCCCCCTTCTTTGTATTCCAACCAATTTGCAGTACCTCTTGGCATCAGCTTTAGAAACCATACTCTAAATGCTTCTATTTACCTTGCTGTGCAATATATATGGAAGCCATTCTTGCTTAAATTTAGTTAAACTTCTCTTTTGTTTTATATATACACTGTTAGTGTTGCCATTGCTGCCTGTTCTCCATGTTTAACTTCCAGGTCTGGGAACTATATCTTCAGGACTATATCTTTTTCCCAGTATTGTGCAAAGCTTATCCTCAAAACCATAAGCATGTATCTTAATACATTATGGTATAAGTAGTAAGAGAACATCCCATTTTTGATGAATTTTTATCAGCACTTCTGATCAGTGACATCATTTCCTGTTTCCTGTTACGTCACAAATGTAAACAAACAAAGCCACGTGTTGCTGACATCACCAGGAAGTGTGGAACAGGGATATGACATGTCTGCCCCCCTGTGATACCCCCTGCAACACCCCCCCTGCGGACCCCCCCATGACCACCCACCCACCCATGTGCTAGCCAAGCCACATGGTCAGAAGTACAGGCGTTGCAGGAAGAGGCTTTTTAAACTGCAAGCCCTCAACCTCCTCCAACGCCGCCCCACGTGTTGACCAAGCTGCATGGCTGGAAATTCAGGCTTTGAGAAAGAGGCTTTTTAAACTGCAATCAGAAAAAATGGTGTTTTAACCTAAAAACATTTATTTCCCTATCACTGAGGAAAATAAGTACCAGAGCCTTTTTACTCACACTATGCAGAACGCCCAGGCAAGAAAGGGACCGCATGGCCGGTAGGAAGTGACTCTCCCTCCAGCTAGCTACCAGGCGAGGGCCAACTCAGATAGGGAAATAAATAAAAGGGCATTTAAACCTCAAAACAGGGTTGAATATGGGAAAAGCCTTTTTAAAGTACAAGATGTTTTCCTTTAGCAGAAACCGGGATGTGGCAGAGGGGGAAAAGAAAGACTTTAAGTGCACAGTCTGGAGGGCTGTGATGCAACCCAAGGTAAAGGTGCCCACTTATTCAGGCTGGGGGGAAAGCTGTTTTTAAAATCACAAAGGTTTTCTAAACAGGAAAAATATTCAGGCATGTTCAGGTATGTCCCAGGTGGGAGAGGATGAGGAGGCGTGGCACACCACTGCCACATGACAAGAGGGGCATGGTCTTGTTCAGACAAGTCCATGCTGTACTTCAGACAATGATCACTGTATTCTGTCTGTACTACATATTGGAGCATTTGATAATTTATAGCGGTAGATGCTCAACCAAATCCCAGGCGGAGAAAAGGTTTCTGTTTTGAAAAACATGGCTACAGAGGCTTCAACAGATATTCTTAAGGAATGCACTGCAGATCTTTTTTAGAACATTAGAGAGACCTACCAGCTTGTGGACTAACACAAGGGTACTGCTGCTAGATTGCATATAGCACACACTGAGAATCTCAATATTCAGCATGCTCTGAACGGGGGTGAAAAGCAAGTAGGCAAATATTATTTGGATGGCTTTGCCATCATAAATGGGGTTACCACGCCTTTTGAATTTCACTGTTGCTTTTTTCATGGGTGTCCTGTCTGCTACTCTGAAAATGACTTCAACAAATTACTTGATTCAACATATGGCGGTCTGCACAGCAGTACTATGATTAAAGAAGAGTACCTCAGGGAGCAGGTTATGCTGTACGAAGTATTTGGGAACATGAATGGAGGTCCATGGTGGGTACTGACCCTGCTTTGAAGCAGTTTCTAGTTGAGAATAAGCTCCCAACTCCTTTGAACCTGCAAGATGTTTTTTTTTTTTTTGGGGGGGGGGTAGAATAAATGCTACATGCCTGTACTACAAACCAAAACCTGGTGAGCAAATCTTATATTATGATTTCACCAGTTTGTACCCCTTCATGAACAAGACCAAGGAGTACAGAATTGGCCATCCTCAAATCCTATATCAAAACTTTGGGGATATTAAGCAGTATTTTGGGATAGCCAAAGTCGAAGTGTACCCTCCAAGGGGCCTCTATTTCCCAGTGCTACCCCACAAATCAGCAGGCAAATTAATGTTTAGTTTGTGCACAACCTGCACAGAAAAGCAGCAAACCACCCCCTGTAAACACAGTGATGAGGAAAGGGCTCTGATTGGGACGTGGTGTACCATTGAATTGAATGTAGCTTTAGAAAAAGGTTACAGAATTGTTGAAATCTATGAGATCTGGCATTTTGAAAGAAAATCAGCAACACTATTTTCAGGGTATATGAACACCCATCTCAGGCAGAAACAGGAGGCCAGTGGATACCCTGACTGGTGCAAAACAGAACAGGATAAAGATAAATATATTCGGGATTATGAAAAGATGGAAGGTGTCTGCTTACAATGTGAGCACATTGAAGTAATCCTGCTAAAAGGCAGATTGCCAAACTCTTTTTAAACTCTCTGTGGGGCAAGTTTGGCCAGAGCACCAACCAAGTGACTACATCTGTGGTGACAAAATCTGAGGAATTATTCCAATATCTTTTTGTGCCCTATTATGATGTTTCCTCATGTGAGTTTGTGGATACAGAGACCACTATTGTGACGTGGAAAATGGCCAAGAACCACCCCACCAAATCCACATGTATTCATTGCCAGCTTTACAACAGCTTATGCACAGCTGGAATTATACAAGCTACTGGATGGTTTGGAAGATAGGTGCCTGTACCATGACACTGACTCAGTCATTTTTATAAGTAGAGAGGGGACGTGGACACCGCCTTTGGGTGATTATTTAGGGCAACTGACAAGTGATATTCCGCCAAACACCTCAATCACAGAGTTTGTAGCGGCCGGCCCCAAAACATATGGGTATGCTTTGTCGAATGGTGAAACAGTGCTAAGGGTGAAGGGAATTACACTAAACACTGGTAATTGTAACAAGGTTAATTCTGAGAGCTTGAAAGATTTGATAGATGATTACTGTCTGTCTGATGCAGAGAGAAAAAAAGAGATCAGGGTAGAACAGTCAGGGATTGTCAGGATTAAGAAACAGTGGGCCCTAGAAACACAGGTACTCAGAAAAACCCTGAAAGTGGTATATAACAAAAGGGTACTAAAGAGTGAGGATTACTGCATGCTGCCTTACGGTTATTAAGGGTTATGGAAAATACAGCGTAGTTTGTACACCCTTTCTCTTGCATTATAAGTGGCCCATCCAATTCTGGCAATTCTTTTTTTATCAAACAAATGTTAGAGCATGGCTCCACTGTGATGTCTCAAATGCCTCAAAATATTATATGGTTTTATAGCTACTGGCAACCGCTGTACAAAGAACTGCTTAATAAATTCCCTTATATCAAGTTTATGGAGGGTCTTCCTTTGAAGATGATGATTTGTTCCCCCCAAACCAAATCAATCTAGCCATGGTGGATGACTTCATGGCTTCAGCCAGTGACTGCAATCAAATAGAGAAGGCATTTACACAGTAGGTTTACCACAGAACCCTGAGCATTATTCTCATACTTCAAAACCTGTTTTTTCAAGGTAAGAAAATGAGAACAATAGCTCTGAATTCCAAATATTTGGTTTTATTCCGCAGCCCCCATGATCAGATGCAAATTGTCACACCAGCCCGCCAGATGTAACCCCACTATTTTTTAGAAATATTCCAAGATGCCACTCACAAACCACACGGGTACCTTCTGGTAGATTTGGCAGCCACCACTCCAGAAACCTACAGGTTGAGAACAGGCCTCTTTCCACCTGATTGGCCTGCTGTTTACACTACGAAAAAGAAGAGTAAAAACCATTAGCCAGGATACCTTGGCACTAGTTTATTCAGGATGTCAGAGAGGGTACGTAGAAATTTAGCAGTTTTAAAAATCTTAGTAAGGGTTAGGCCAAAACAGAGAAAGGCCATCTTATGCAGTGCTAATAATGATCAGACCAGGGCAGAAATAGCCCTGAACACATTAAAAGGAAACCTCCCTTTGAATCCTTCACAATATCGAGCTTTAAAGAGGAAGAAAGGAGTCATCAAAATGCTGAGTGATAGAAAGGTGTCACTCAAAAAGAAGAAACAGGTCATTCGCCAGTCAGGAGGATTCGTTGGTTCATTACTGGGGGCTGCTATACTGATGCTGGCTAGCCTGCTAGTAAGAAAAGCCATGGACCATGCTGAGAAAATGTATCTGGTGTCACGCCACCAGATGGAGCAGCTCCAGGACAGGCTGCCTACTATGGGCGCTGTGGTTGCCAATCGACTGGATGACGAGATGCGAGCCATTCTGCAGAGAGCTGATTTGGGTGAGGATGAAAAGGTTAAGCTCTATAATTCTGTGCTGCAGAGGTTTCTAAGACTGACCAGACAAAATGAGTCTGAAAAAGACATCCTGAATCTCATTTACCCCTCAGAAGAGCCTCAGCAACCTCAGGCCCTGTCACAGCCAGCTCCACAGGACATAGCAATGCATGAGATCCTAAGTGGTGTGAGCTCACATTACAGGAAAAATGTCAAACTTTTGCTGAACAAAATGAAACAGCATCAGGACATATCATCCTGGGATAATCGTGGCACATTTTTATACAGGGGTGCACCAGTTCCCGGTACTAACATTTTAGACCTGGTGAAAGGAGCCTTGCAACACTGTGCCCTTACTGAGAAGTGAAAACTGAAAGGCTGGGATGAATTCATGAATGCTATGGTTGAGGTGAATGTTCCAAGCTCTGTGGTGGGGTCTACAGCTGTTAAAGAGTAATTAGAAAAGATGAAAGAATCTCTGGTTGTTAAGAATGAAACTGCTACTAGCCCTGACTCTGTTATGACTGCCCCTTTTGGGACTCAAAAGCCTCTGTTTACTGACACCCCCTCTAGATCCCTGATGCTAAATCCTAGAAGCAGGCTCAGGCTTGGGGACTGGCTCAAGTTTGTAAAATGAATGCTTTTTCTGCCCATTTGTAAAATGAATAAAAACATGGTGAAACATGTAAAGCGTTTAAGTTTTTTTCTTTATTTTACAGTAAGGCAGACATGTCTGCATACATTGGTGATGGTTGCAGGTTCCAAGGCCCCTCCCCACCTTTATAGTTTTACAAACAGCTTTACCATTTGATCATTTTTAACACTGTCATCAGAGTACATCTTTAAAATATTTTCATAGCCCACACCTTTAGACTGGCTCTGTAGAAAAAACACACAATGTTGTCCACAGGTCACAGAGTTGGGGTGCTGCAGTTGACGTGGATGAAATATATACTTCTTAGCTTGCATCTCTAAGAACTTCACTATGGCTCCAGGAAAGTCAGGGCTATCTGGCAGCCTTCCGTAAGAATCAAAAAATTCACCATAGCCGGGAGATGGGAAGTAGAGGGCCAACCAGTGTTCGCCAGGTAGAGCTTGAGGATGGGTGTTTACAATTAATCTGAAAGGTTTTTTGGAGATTTGTCTCTTGGGTAGCAGGTCACAGGGGTAGACCCCTAGAAAGTCAGGATTTCCAGAGAACAGCCAGAGGAGCTACAGGGTGTCCATTCTCATAATCAAAAAGGACATTCCTGGTGTGACTTATTTCAATGATGTTTTCAAAGATTGCATAGAGAATCATGTTGATGGTGTTGGGAAGGGGTTGTGCAAATCTAATTTCAGCTCTGAGGTTACCATTCCTGATCAAAGAGTAGTGCTCTGAGCACCCCTGGTCAGGACTCAGGTCAAAACAATATAAATTATACCCGTGACTAAACTCTTAAGAGAGGTCTGTCCTTCATGCCTTTGCCTGACACTTGTACCATCTGCATGTACTCTCTCACAAAAAGACCATGCTCATAATCAGGCTGAAGAGGCTTAGCAGGGACCTGTTCACCATCGCAATACAGCGCACAAAAATTGACACTGCGGTGCTGAAAATTGAACTGGTTTCTTTCATAATCACCACTAAAAGCTGCATTGTCCACAAAACCAATCACTAGTTGCTTATGTAACTGGCCCAGAAATAGGTTTTCCTGATTACACACAAGGCTGCCTTCTGGAATGCTGTAAACCTTCATCCCCACACAGTCAATGGGGTATTTGGTGTTGGAGGTGAGCAAAGCTTCCACATGCCCGAGACACATGTCTGCCACCACCTTTACACATTTTACAAAGAGAGATGCTGCCAGGAGCTGCACTTCATAATTCTCATTGCCCTCCTTCATCAGGCAAAATTCGTTTCTGCTTCTTGTGAGTTTGACTTTCACATCAACACCATTAATCAGCAGCATGTCTTGAAAAAACAGATCGCTATGCAAAGGCCCAAGCAGGTCCCATTTACAACCACCGTCTGTATGTCTTGCTCTTGCCATGAAACCCGAGTTGCTTGCTGGTGTCAGCAGAGTACTTTCCATGTGGGCTGAGTCATCTTTGTAAAATCCACCAGCTGTAAATTGGGTCCACAGAGAATCACCGCCAAAGTTCAGAATCAGCTCAATCATAACCTGATAAGAATAACAATGATGGCTCTATGTAATGAGACAATCTCCCAGGATAACTTCCAGTTGGTTAAACAGCAGGGGGGTTGTGGGGGGGCAGCCATGTCATATCCCTGTGCCACACTTCCCGGTGACATCAGCAACACGTAGCTTTGTTTGTTTATATTCGTGACGTAACAGGCAACAGGAAATGATGTCACTGATCGGAAGTGCTGATAAAAACTCATCAAAAACAGTATGTACTCTTACTACTGGTATATTTAGTGATGTATTCTAGAATTATACCTAATTTTAAAAAATATGGTTTCATTTCAAATTTGATCCCCAAAATTCTCTGAATAGTATAGCTTTCCAACACTTTGGGGATTTTTTTACATCTCCACCATATATGGTAGAATGTTCTTTCTGTTTTCATGGCATTTGCAACATTTATTGCTGTATGATTTATCTGTTTTGATCTGAAATCCTTGTAATGGGGATGGGGATATTGGTAATGACAGTGAACCCTGTAATCTGTATATTCTGTGCAAAGGCTTGTTCATGCTTGATGCTGTTTGGATACTGTGAGTAGAATGGCACTCTTTCCTCCCCTCTACTATTTCTCTGGTAAAGCTTTTGTTTTGCTATGAAGTTGCTTTATTCCAAATCAGACTGCTAATTCACCCATCTGAGTATTGCCTAACTACCAAAAAGTGGCACAATGAAGTTTTAAAAAAGGCATGTCTTCCACCAGTACCTGGAAAGGCCAGGCTTCTCCATGCCTTACATTGAGCTAGAGGTCTTCTACCAAGACTACATTTGCTGCTCCTGTGCCCATTAAAATGTCCCAAGAAAGGACAACAGTAACCTTAAGAAAAGTGAATGTGCAAAAGAATGGAAGAGAGTGATGTGGAATGCACCACCAACTGAAAAAAAAAAAAATCTAACAATAAAGAATAATGTTAGAGGTCTTCTCACTAAACCTATATAGACTAGTGTTGATATTTTTGCCCTCCCTTGGTTCTGTTTGCAACTTTCTTCTGTCTACAAAATTTGTATCCATGTTTTTGCACTCTTCTGAAAAGTTGCTGCAGCTTTGGAGTTTTCCTTCCACAGTCCACTTGTAGTCAGTTCCTTTAATTTCTCTAAGCAATGAAAAAAAGAAAAAAAAATATGTGTGAGCCATGCTCCATGATACAGAAAAAATGTAGAAACTTTTATCTTCATGTTATTTAAAGGTGTCTGGGCTATTTGGTGAAAAGTTGGAGACACTGCTCTTCACTTGTCTGGTTACTTATCATTGGTTGCCCAAGGGGGAAAAGAGGGCATTCATTTTGATGTAATTCAAATGTTTTTTGACAGAATATGGTACTAGAAAGTTCCACATAGAGCTTTTGCCTTCATTTTACCACAGTCCAAATTTTTAGCAATGTCAAAACTACTGAACATTTTTCAATTTTTACATCCCGGTTCACACTCTACTATTGGATTGGTAATGCTTCACAGAACTGTAGATTTTGCAAAGTTCAGCAGCAGTTATTTTATCATTTTGGGCATCACAGAGGATTTGGGGGAAAATGTCCAAGAATATGTACCTGCATTTTGAGTATTCAGCTTGTGTTTCTCAGACAAAATGTGTCTTTAAATAGCACCCTTTCCCTTCCTGCTAATGTCCATAGTAGTACAGAATACAGAATGTATCAGCTCATCACTCTTTTTTATAAATGTGTGTTCTCAAGGCCATTTTATTAAATGAATTATTTCAGGTTAGCATTTTTGAATAAGCTGTTTCTAGCAAAAATTGTTTTTGTGTCTCTGAGCAGAATGCAATGATGCACTTCTTTCTTTAATTCAGTCTAAGCAAGCATCACATTTTTCTCTGACATATACAACTTGCTCTGTTTTCTCCCTGCCCCATGCCCCACCCCCCTCATAACATATAGTATTTGAGGCTTTTCCTTAGCTGGTCATGGAAGCAACTGTCCTGGTAATTAAAAAAAAAAACTTGCTCTGGTAGCCATCAAGAGAAAGAATAAAGGCTGAATAAATCTCAGCTCTTTCTTTGCCTCAGCCACCTCCTTGTTACCCAGATTGTTCTGTTCACCATCATGTAGACTCCTTGGAGGACTGTGAAATCATCATTAGATGTCAGGAAAGGAGGAAGTAGCAGAGCACATACCAAAAAGTGGACAAAAGGTGAGTCAGCCAGAAAGTGGAGGTGGACAAACTTAAAAGAATCCAGATTTTTAGCATAAAAGTGGATGTCTAGCAACCCTAGATGCTGCTCACAGGTGTGTTATAGGAATAGTTAATTCAAAATCCTATCTGTATGATTGATGACTTACAAAACAGTGATGACTGATAAAGGCATCCACTGGATCCAATGATTTCATCAAGATCATGACAGCAGCATTACACCATCATAACACAAGGTCTGCCACTTTCATATGTGATGAGTCTTCATGACATAAAAGGGGCAGAGCTTGTATTGCAGCAGTGCAACACTGCTTTCATCATTTGCTCTCCTTGACCCCTTGTGATGCCTCTAATATCAGTGAAGTTTCTGTTGGTGCATTTTTTCTCCTCACTGATATTAGAGAATCATATTGACAGTCATCTTAGGTTAGCTGTAACATTGCCCTGCCTGGCCACTTATACAGATTACTTGGAAGTGAATGCCATTGATCTATGTAAACTTACATAGCCTGCAGACCTAACACAATCATTAAGTCTTGCTATAATCAATGTATTATACCATAAAAGTATTATATTATCTTTTAACTGAGTTTTCTAATGATCCTCCATTAATTACAACCCAGATTGTTCCCAGATTAATCCACAATTAAGCATTCATTCCTGATTTTTTTATTCCTGATGAATAAATAATATCTGCCTAACTTCTAAAACATAGAACTGAAAAATACTGATTAATTGGAATAAAAGATCAAGCAGATATGGAAGAGTGAATCCTCATTATTCATTTTTAAAATAAACCTATTTAGGCTGCATGAAATGAAAGCAGTTTGAATTTATTATTCAGATAAAATACTAATTCTTCAAGCAGCTATAATCAATAGGAGACATACTTGTTTCAAGTAGTTGATGATGGAGTCTGACAAATCATATTAGTTTTAACTAGATAGGGTTCTGTGAATTTCTCCATTCTGGTTATTTTGCCACAGCTAATATTCTTGGTTAATTTATATACTTATCTATGCCATTCTGTGCTGAAGTGTGTTTTAATAAATACCTACCAACTAAGCCAGTAATTCTATTTCATCTATTTATGCCATAGATTTCAAATGTAAATTAATTATTTTTACTCATCTTAAAGTTCTGTCCACACAAATGCCTTGACTCTTCTATTTCTTTTATCTGTCAGTCAACCTCATCCTATCTGAGGAAGATCCAAAGTTCATCTCCACTGTCTCCCTGCCCATTAATAATTCAATGCTCCATAAGTTTTGTCTTTAACTAGTGTGTTGAAATGCTAACAAGTTGGAGAGAAAGCCTAGTAATGGAAGATAAATGGAATAATCAAGAATCAGAAGATGCATCTAAGAAGCTGAATTAAAAATTATACAGTGTCCATCAGTTTTAGGGTTTTTTTTTTAAATAATAGTAACAGTTGCCAGACTGATATCACAAAGAGAAGACTGGCTAGAACTCTATATGAAAGAGACTGTTCCTTTTGAAAGCAATGATTGATAAGGCAGAACTGATGAAGCAAAGGATGAACAGGGACTTAAAGAAGAGTGGGTGGATGTGTCTCAACATTGTTTTTATTCATATTGATTTTTGCATCCATAGTGATCTAACTGAGAGTGAGTGGGGAAGGCTAGACTTTTCTCAGGCCCAAGACTACACTGAAGAACTCATGTCAGTTGTAATGAGTACAATTACAAATCAAAGGTGAACACACAAATAGAGTCTAAGCAGAGATACATATTGCCAAAAAAGCTCTCTTTTCACAATTGCTATAATGACAGAAAGGGAGCTACTTCTTTAGGGATACCACTACAAGGCACTCCAACTGCTTTAAGGAGCAGGTCCCATTGGGAAAAGTAATGGGGAAGTCAACTTTTCAGGAGCTTTCATTTCTAGATAGCAGGAGCTCTTCAGAACAATGGCTCCCAGCTGAGATGGCTTCAGTAGTTTGTCCCTTTTCCTGTGTCATGCGCTGCCTACCTCTGAATAATGTTCAGACACTGGTTCTGTGGAACAGGCTCTGATTTATTCACGGTGTAGGTACAGTATAGGAAAAAAGCTGAGAGTGGCAGGAGCGCGCCGGTGCGGGGTTTAAATACCCCGCGCCGGTCAGCGCCCCCTCACTCGCGGTTACGTCACCCCCCTTTGTCCAACACGTGTCCTGCCGGTAGGTGAGGGGTTGCGAGGCCCCGCTGGTGTTCCGGGATCGCCCATCATCGGTTTTTCTATTCCTCCAGTGATTGCTGTCAGCTGGGCGATCTCCGTTGCGTTAGCGCTAACAGCTTGGGTGTGCCTCGCGATCCGTTTAGCCATTGTTTCTTGTCCTTCAGTCTTTGTGAGTTGATGGCTACTTATCTTGAGCCCCTTCCCCTGTTTCCTTGTTATTGTCATGTGTGCCATTGCGCTGATGTCTTCAGCTCAACGGCACTCATGACATACTGCCCCCTGTCCGAATAGTGCCCCCCCCCGGTTTTCTGGTTTTTTGTTTTTTTTTTTCCAGGAGAGCTGTCAAAATAAACTTTTTGAAATTCCCGCCGGAGTATTTTTCGCCCCTCCCTTTGTTCCGCCCTCTACCACGTGCCTCCCTAGGGTGTGTCCTTAGTGCGCATGCCCAGGTCACACCCTGGCGTGCGCATGCTCCGGCCACACCCTGTTAGTTTGGCTCAGTTCGGCGAGGAGAGAGGCGTGGCTGGTCGGGTGCTTATCGGCTCCAGGTAGGGCCCTTCTTTTTTATTCAAAGTGCGTCGCCTTTGTTATGTGTGCTCCTGGGTGTTGCCCCCAGGATGCCCTGTTGGCTTGCTTGCCACTCCCCCGTGGGCCCGGGGCGGGGGGAGGGTGCTGGCGAACGCTTGTTACTGCCTCGTGGGCCCGGGGCGGGGGGAGTGAGTCCCGGGGGGGGGAGGTCCACCCAAGTCGCGGGCTTGGGGGGGCCCTTTCCCTTGGGGCATGGTAGGCGGGGGGGCCCGCGGGGGAGGGGTTTTGCAGGGGACGGCTTGCTAGCCTTGGTTTTGGCTTGTCGGGGTATGCCCGGTGAAAAGCCCGGGTCAGGTCAGGCGCATTAACGTTGTGCGCCGCCACCCATTCTGGGTGGGGGAAGTGTTTCCACCTGACCAAATAGTGTAAAGTTCCCCGTTGCCTGCGAGAGTCGAGTATGTCCCTTACGTCAAAGTGATGTTGCCCGTCGATCATCACCGGTGAGGGCTGTGGCGTGCTTGGGTGCCATCGAGAGGTGGTTGCCGGTTTCAGGAGGCTGGTGTGGAACACCGGGTGGAGTCTCCGTAGGTTGTGTGGCAGGTCCAAGCGTATTGCCACCGGGTTCACTGTTTGCGTGACTCGGAACGGCCCGATGTACTTAGGCCCCAGTTTTTTCGAGGGTTGGGGTGACTTTAGAAATTTGGTGGATAGGTAGACCATATCCCCCGCCTGGAACGTTGGTTGTTGGCGCCGGTGCTTGTCGGCCTGCTCTTTGTAGGCCGCCTGTGCATCCTTCAGCGCTGCCGTGATTGTTGGCCACGATTCCGCAATCTTCCGTCCCCAGTCGCTAGCGTCCACCTGGGGTTCCGGGGGTTGTGGTAGCTCCGGTATGGGGATGAAGTCGCGCCCCGAGACTACCTCGAACGGAGTTTTCCCCGTGCTCGTGTGGACGGCGTTGTTGTATGCGACTTCGGCAAACGGGAGCAGTTCGGCCCAGTCGTCTTGATGATAGTTGGTGTATGAGCGTATGAATTGCTCTAGGGTGGCATTAAGGACCTCTGTGGCTCCGTCCATCTGGGGGTGCCAGGCAGTGGATAGGGCCTGTTGGGTCCCCGTCAGCTTTAGGAAGGCCCGCCAGAATTTAGAGGTGAACTGTGTGCCCCTGTCGGTCACCACACGTGCGGGACATCCGTGTAACCTGTACACGTGGATGAGGAAGAGTTTGGCTAGTTGTTGTGCGGATGGGACCGACGTGCAGGGGATGAAGTGGGCCTGTTTCGAGAAGTAATCCTTCACCACCCAAATGGCCGTTTTCTTCTGGCTGGGTGGGAGGTCCACTATAAAATCCATAGAGATTTCCTCCCATGGGCGGGAGGGTTCTGCCACCTGTTGTAATAGCCCCGCGGGTTTGCCTGGTGCCCGTTTGGCCCTAGCACACGTTGGGCAGGACACTACGTATGCTTTCACGTCTCGTCTGAGCGCGGGCCACCAGAATTGACGCCTTGTTAGGTGTAGGGTCTTGAGGAACCCAAAGTGTCCCGCTTGCTTGGCGTCGTGTGACCTATGCAAGATCGCTTGGTGTTGCGAGTCCGGGACATAGATTCTGCCTTCCCCCCATGCCAGGTCCTGTGCCATCGTTACCTTGTCGGGGTTTGCCAGGAACCAGGGGTCGGTTTTGAGGGCGGCAGCGAGGTCCGTGCGTATTCCCCCTGGTAGTTGCGGTGGGCTTCGTCTGGTCGCAGGTTGTCCCGCCGTCGGCTGCGCCGTAGAGTCGAGCTGCCTCCGAGCGCCGCTTCGGGTGGTCACGGCCATCCCCAGTTGCGAGGCGGATAGGACCGTCCCAATGGTGTCTGGGGCGGGTTCTTCGTCCTGGGGCAGTCGGGAGAGGGCGTCGGCCATGAAGTTCTTTTTGCCCGGCATGAACTTCAGCTGGAATTTAAAGCGGCTGAAGAATTGGGCCCATCGGACCTGTTTTGGGCTAAGGCGTCTGGGCGTTCGGAGGGCCTCGAGGTTCCGGTGGTCGGTCCAGACCTCGAATGGTTGGGTGGCTCCCTCGAGTAGGTGTCGCCATGTTTCTAGCGCCACTTTTACCATGAAGGCTTCTTTCTCCCAGACGTGCCATCGCCTTTCTGTCTCGGAAAATTTCCTCGACAGGTAGGCGCATGGTTTCAGGAGTCCCGTGGGGTCCTTTTGGAGTAGGATGGCCCCCAGGGAGAAGTCTGAGGCATTGGCTTGGACCACGAACGGCCGTTCTGGGTCCGGGTGCGCGAGGATTGGCTCCGTGGTGAACAGCGCTTTCAGCTTGTTGAATGCGGTCTGGCACGCGGGAGTCCAATTCAATACTGTGCCCGGGTTCTTGGCGCGTTGGGTGTCCCCCACCCCTTTGGTTTTGAGGAGGTCCGTTAGGGGGAGGGCTATCTCTGCGAACCCCCGGGCGAATGACCTGTAAAAATTCGTGAAGCCGAGGAAGCTCTGGAGTTGGCGTCTGTTGCGGGGGCGTTCCCAGTTCAGCACCGCCTCGACTTTTGCGGGGTCCATTTCTATGCCGTCTCCGGAGATTCGGTACCCCAGGTAGTCTAGGCGCGCTTTATGAAATTCGCACTTTGTAGGTTTGGCATAGAGCTGTGCCCTTCTGAGCTTGTCGAGGACTTGCCTGACTAGGGTCACATGTTCTTTGTGCGTTTTCGTGTAGATAAGGACGTCGTCTATGTAGACAAGGACCCCTTTGAACAGGTGTTCATGCAGTACCTCATTGATGAGCTGCATAAACACCCCGGGGGGCCCCGCGAGTCCGAACGGCAGCACTTTGTACTGGAAGGCACCTAGGGGGCAGTTGAACGCAGTCTTCCATTCGTCCCCCTCCCTGATTCAGATGCGGTAGTACGCCTCGCGAAGGTCCAATTTGGAAAAGACTTTGCCCGTGGACAGGTGGGCGAGCATGTCTTTCACCAGGGGTAAGGGGTATTTGTTGGACAGGGAAGCCGCGTTTAGGCCCCGGTAGTCGGTGCAGAGCCGTAGGGTGCCGTCTTTCTTCTCCCGGAATAAGACGGGGGCTCCGACTGGTGAGCATGCTGGCTCTATGAATCCCCTCTCTAGGTTTTTATCGATGAACTCCCGGAGGGTTGCCATCTCCTTCAGGGTCATTGAGTAGATCTTCGGTCTAGGTAAGGGGACGTCGGGCAGCAGGTCGATCCGGCAATCCGTCTTGTGGTGGGGGGGTAGTTAGTCAGCTTCCGCCTCTCCGAAGACCTCGGAGAAGTCGGCGTATTGTTCTGGTAGGTCTGCTGTGGTAGCGGCGTTGTCCTGTGTAGTCGCCTCTGCTCGTCCCACAGTGGGGTTGGTTCTGCCTGCTGGAACTGGTGCCCGATACTTGCCGTCGCCAAATGTGAAGGTGCGGGTCTCCCAGTTGATGCGCGGGTTGTTTGTCGCGAGCCATGGCATTCCCAGGACTGCAATGGGCCGTCCGATGTGGGTGACGACGAACGATGTGCGTTCGGTGTGAGTGCCCATTTGCAGGGTGACCGGCTCGGTTTGCATCGTAGCTGGTTTCCCTCCCGCTGTAGAGCCGTCCAGCTGGTGGAATGCCAGCGGCGTGGGGAGGGGGAAGCAGCGGAGGTCAAGTTTGGCGACTAAGTCGGGGTGGATGAGGTTTTTTGAGCACCCCGAGTCCACTAGTGCCGCGGCCGTGGTGGCTCCATTGCCAGCAGAGAGTTTAATTGCCACCATTATCACGGAGCTTTCGCCGTTCCGTCGAGGTGGTCCGTGCTGCTGCCCCACCGCCTGCCTCGCAACGCGTTTCAGGGCAGGCGGGGAGCTTTTCCCGCCGGCTGGTCTGGGTCTACGTTGTCCTCTTCCCTCCAGTAGGCGTCCCAGCCTTCCTCTGGTGTCGCTGTGGCTACGGTCATTCGGCGGTGAGGGGGCGGCACCAGGTTAGGTGGTTTGGGGCTAGCTTTCGGGGTGGGTTTAGGCGCACTGGTCGGCAGTCGGTTGGCGAAGCAATCCGCCGTCTTGTGCCCAAGTTTTCCACACCTCCCGCAGGGCTCCCGATTAAATTTCTTCTTTGGGTATGTGGGGCTGGCCGTCCCCACATGTGGTGCGGGTACCTTTTTGCAGCTGTAGTTCGCGTCTTCCGTAGTTGTCATGAGGAAGGTGCGGTGCGCGTGTTCGGCTTTCCCCGCGAGGTGGATCCACCCGTGTAGAGTTTCTGGGTCGTCGCGGTAGAGGGCCCATTGCAGTACGTCGCGGTTGAGCCCCCTTTTGAACATTTCCAGCAGGGTGGTCTCGGACCAGTCGCTGACCTTCCCCGCGAGGGCTTTGAACTCGAGGGCGTAGTCTGGGACAGTGCGTGTGCCCTGTTTAAGTCTTTGGAGTGCGCTCTTCGCCCTCACTTTGGCTAGTGGGTCTTCGAAGTAGCTTCTCATCTCCTTGATGAAGGCGGGGAAGTTGGCGAGGGCGGGGGAGCTGGACTGGTACAGTTGGACGTACCAGTCTGCCGCCCGGTCTTGTAATTTGATCGCCACGGCAGCGATTTTGTCCGCTTCGGAGTCGTAGGAGTGTCCGTGCCTCCCCATGAACTCCCTGGCGTTCGTGATAAAGAACGACTGTTTCGCGGGGTTCCATCAAAGAAGATGGGGAAGTCCTTTGGGGCCCGGGCGTTTTGTGCGGCCCTTCCTCTCGCTTCCCGGCCTGTGGTGTCGTCCGCCTGGGCCGTCTGTTGACCTTCATTTGGCCCGTGGGGGTTCGGCGCTTCGCTCGGGGTGCGGACCTGTGCGGGGACGTCGTTGGGCGGCGCGGGGGGCATGAGCGACTGAAGCATGGTCCGGAGTTCCTCCAGTTGGGTCTGCATGGCCGCGAGACCAGCTCGTGCTTCCTCGTCCACGATCCGCGCCGCCGCTGGGGCCGGTTCTGTCGGTGTGTCGGCGGGGGTGGGTTCCCGGTGGGGTTCAGTCTCTCTCGGCCGTTGGTCCGCTTCCTCCGCCGTCTGCTGGGTGTCTCCATCATCCTCCTCCATGCTTACCGCCGTTGGGCTGTCGCTCCACGCCCGTTGCTGGGGTGCGATGTGGGGCGCGGGGTTCTCCGCTGGTTTCGGAAGGTATGTTGCTCCTTCCCGTGGTCGGGTTGCCTCCGTCGCCATCTCCCCTTGGGGTTGGAGCTGAGGCTCGGGTTGGGTCGGGTGGGCGTCCATGGCTCCGGGAGTCCGCGGTGCCTCTGGCCTCGGTCAGTCCTCCTCTGCTTCTTGCCGTGCGGCTCGCCCTCCTTGTCCGCGTCGCGCCGGCCTCATCTTCCTGGTCTTCTCGCCGTCTACTCCTCCCGCGGCTCATTGTCGTCCGGTGGGGCTCGGCGAGGCTGAGTTTATGACTCTCAGCTTTATGTCATGCGCTGCCTACCTCTGAATAATGCTCAGACACTGGTTCTGTGGAACAGGCTCTGATTTATTCACGGTGTAGGTACAGTATAGGAAAAAAGCTGAGAGTGACAGGAGCACGCCGGTGCGGGGTTTAAATACCCCGCGCCGGTCAGCGCCCCCTCACTCGCGGTTACGTCACCCCCCTTTGTCCGACACGTGTCCTGCCGGTAGGTGAGGGGTTGCGAGGCCCCGCTGGCATTCCGGGATCGCCCATCATTGGTTTCTCTATTCCTCCGGTGATTGCTGTCAGCTGGGCGATCTCCGTTGCGTTAGCGCTAACAGCTTGGGTGTGCCTCGCGATCCGTTTAGCCATTGTTTCTTGTCCTTCAGTCTTTGTGAGTTGATGGCTACTTATCTTGAGCCCCTTCCCCTGTTTCCTTGCTATTGTCATGTGTGCCATTGCGCTGATGTCTTCAGCTCAACGGCACTCATGACATCCTGTCACTTAAGAGTGACATTGAAGCAGTTTGGTGTAGTGGTCAAGGCACCAGACCAGAGACCAGGAGACCGGGAGTTCTAGTCCCTCCTTAAGCACAAAGCCAGCTGGGTGACCTTGGGCTGGTCACTTTCTCTCAGCCCTAGGAAGGAGGCAATGGCAAACCACTTCTGAAAAACCTTGCCAAGGAAACTGCAGGGACTTGTCCAGGCAATCTCTGAGAATCAGACACGATTGAACAAACAAAAAAGAAAAGAGTGAGATCAATCAGAAACTCACTTTACTCATCTTTACCTTTCCTGTTAAGCTGCTTTTACCCAAATGGAAAGGCGCTGAATGCATAAAGCCCTGTTTCCTTATCTGAAAGAACAAAGTTTGCAGGGAGAGAGAGGAGCCAAGGCCAACACTGAAGACTGAAACCAATTTCAGGAAACAGATTAAAAGTTCCCTAGAGCAGCCAAATCCTTTGGTCTTAATTTTTGAATGAAAAGGAAGAGTATCTCTATATTGGAACACTGTACATTGTATTCATACAAATTGTCTACAAAGTCATTAAGTGGATAGGGATCCCTCTGATAACAAACTCCCATTTTTAAAGTAGTTAAGCACAAAGCTCTCTGTACCTATTTATTTGAGAGTTGTAATGCTCCAGTCCTTCAAACAAGGCAATTATGTCTGCAACTATTACCAAATTCATGCAGAAAATAAAGTTATCATTATTTGTTGATCTTTCAGTTATAATAATGGGGAAGATATACAACCCTTCCAAAAATTAGGCAAGGTAATGTTCTACCTCAGGACTGAACTAAAGCATGGGATTCCAAGATTTGGAACTAAACTGACCACTTTTCTAAGCCAATGAAGTGGGTTCCAGAGTGATTTTTTTTGTTTCAGAGTCCTAGTAAAAACCTAAAGTAGTAGAGTTCAGTTCATCCTTTCAGGCTTTAGACTAGGGATATCGTTGCTGGATACTCCTTCACTTAGCAACAGTTTTCTGGAAGTATCTTTGAAGTCTAGTATATATGCTAGATCAACAATGAAAATCTGTTATCTGAGATACAACACTACACTGAAAAAAATGAATAGAATCACAGTATGCAGTCAATAATCTTAACAAGACAAAAACAAAATATAGTTTAGAAAATTTGGCAACATAGATCTACTAACATAATATCGCTAGTAAGAATTTAAATGAGTGTTTTCTTAATCTGCATTGCTAATGTTTTCTTTCTTTCTTTTTTTTCTAGATCTTTTTCCTCTCAACATATGAAGAAAATAGAACTAAAGGAAAGAAAGTTTACGTAAAACTCTTTGGTACATAACTTTTCTCATCAACTTGCTTCTAAGATCCATGGAAGTGTGAGATGGCTGTCCAAACAATGTTGATCAATAGGTTCTAAGCAGATAGTAACTTAAACTCTGACAGCCATATATATTATTAGATTGAACCTTGCAGCAGAAATCTATATATCCAATAGGTTCATTGAGGGTAAATGATGGAATGATTATACGTGTATACAAGAGAATCAGGAGGAGAGATGGAGAATGGGTCTATCTGCCAGAATGACATACATTACACTGGATATATAAGGTGGAAAACCATTGAGGGATAATTGATTTGTCTGATGCAATGCAATGACTTACCTGTTGCCTTTTTATTGTAGTGCCAAATAAATAATGATTTTTTGTGGGCCAAATACAGGACCTTTCCATTTATTTCTCCATTTTTAATTTAAGGACATATCCTAAACTAGAGTAAATCAGCAGAGTTTCAGCAACATGATTGAGTTATGTTGATTTACCCCTCCAGGGAAACTCTGGCTCTTAGACTACAGCAAGTGAAGCAATTAGTGTAAGTTGAACAATCAATATGAGAACAAAACAACCTGAGCATTCACTTCTCTTTATTGCTGTGTCAGCACTTTCAGGGTAAAACTTAACTCTCTTTCTTGTAGGACTTACAACTTGTCTGTAAAATCTTCTTTTGGTTTTTTAATCCTGATACATGCTCTGATTATTCATCTGGATATTGAATCTTGAAAGAAAAAAAAAGCAATCCTTCAAAAGCAATTCTTCATAGTGACATGGAAAGCATGAGTGAGACTGATGGAAAGTGATTAAAATTGCAGATGCTGGAGTAGCATCTCTATCATCAGCTATTCTACTTTCAGAAAGAACATTATTATGTTTTACCTTATCTTTATCTGATTTGAAATGGCATCAAAACTAAACCAAAGTAGAACAGGATTCAGCTACAGTATTTCTAATAATTGCTGAAGTTATTGGGAAGTAAATGAATGCAACCTTGAAGTCCTCTGGAAGACAATTTGAGAGTTTCTATCTCAAAGGGATCAACACTAACCATAAGCAAAGCCCAAACAGCATTTGTCCTTCATTTAAGAAAAAGAAAATCAGCTTCTGGATGAGGTTCTATGGTGGACTAGATTCCTCTAAAGTAGCGGAGACAGTGCAGCAATAGTGAACAGTGACCAGCAGTGATTTCTGGCTGGCGAAAGTCTTTCCAGATAAAAAGAGACCAGGAGATCACCCACCTGTGCCCAGGACAGCTGGTCCTCATGAGGAGACTGTGGGATGGAAGTCTTACTTTCTTCTCGTGAGTAGAATGGTTGGGGATCAAGGGAGAAACAGTTTGTTTGCACTTGCAGTGCACAACCTTTTAATGGACACGAAGTTTGACCCACCCTCACTTGCTTAATCATTTCAGGATATAATCAATTTAACCATTGAAAAGAGGTCTTTGAAAACAGTGGGACAAAAAAACCTTCTCAATAATATATATGGCTGTCAGACTCCTTGAGGGTTACAAAAATAAAGCAAACTGGAAAATAATATTTTTAAAGTACTTTAAAATAACAGCAAAGAGCTTAATCAAGATTTTGACTAAGAAAGTTATTAATGGAAAGCTATGGCAAACCTAGACAGCATATTGAAAAGCAGAGACATCACCTTGCAGACAAAGGTCCATATAATCAAGCTATGGTTTTCCCAGTAGTAATGTATGGCTATGTATGGCTGTGAGAGTTGGAATAAGGAAGGCTGAGTGCCACAGAATTGATGCTTTCAAACTGTGGTGCTGGAGAAGAATCTTAAGAGTCCCTTGGACTGCAAGGAGGACAAATCCTACAGGAAATCAACCCTGACTGTTCATTGGAAGGACAGATACTGAAGCTGAAGCTCAAATACTTTGGCCACCTAATGCGAAGACAGGACTCACTGGAAAAGACCCTGTTGCTAGGAAAGACTGAAGGCAAAAGGAGAAGGGGACAGCAGAGGATGAGATGGTTAGATAGCATCACCGATGCAATGAATGTGAATTTGAGTAAACTCCAGGAGACAATGGAGGACAGGAAGGCCTGGCATGCTGTGGTCCATGGGGTCACAAAGAGTCGGACATGACTTAACAACTGAACAACAACAATAAATCTGAACGTGACGACTGGGGAAGGCAATAGCAAACCACCCCACTATAGTTTGCCAAGAAAATGTTGTGAAAGTGACGTCCCCCCAAAGGGTCAGACATGACTTGGTACTTGCACAGGGGACCTTTCACCTTTCACATAAATCTGAAAGATAAGATAAATATTATTTTAGCAAAAATGCTTTTGTCATTATTTGAAATTGAAAAAAACAGACTAGACTTTCCTGGGAATTATGCTTGTTTGACAACAGATGGAAAAGATAATTGGTAGAAGTTACAAAATAAGGAGTTAAGTATAATATGTGATGGATTGTGTCATCTAAGCTACCGAAAGATAGATTGGACTAAAGCCTTACGAGAAGTTAAAAGAATTTTTTGATAATCTTAATAAAGGTACAGATATAAAAATGGTTTGGGACACAAGTAAAGCTTTTATGAGGGGATATTTTATACAGCAAAATAGTAAACTCAAAAAAGATAGAGAGAAGAGAACATGCAGGCAATTTTAGATCAGATACAAATGAAAGAAGAATTAAAGAAATTTCCATAAAAGAAAACTAATTCAAAACAAATTATTTTTTTATAATGGCAGCTGTCTTTGTTAACAGTAAGAGAAATGGAAGTAAAAATGAATTGTGTAAAACAAAAGAATTTTGAATTAGCAAATAAGCCAGGGAAATGGGTGGTACATAAATTAAAGAAAGAAAAAGAGAGAAAAAAAAATGATATTAAAATTACAATATGGGAATACCATAACAACAGATAATCTAAAGATGCAAAAAAAAATTCATCAATACTACTCTAAATTATATAAAGGAGAAGAAATTTCTCTGGCAAAGGTTGATGAATATTTAAAGAAACAAAATTTACTGAAGATCACAGAAAATTAGAAACAATTAATGAATGGACCCATTACAATAAGAGAAGTTTGTGAAGCTACAAAAAAGGTAAAACTTGGGAAAGTGACTGGACTAGATGGTTTACCAGCCTCTTATTATAAACATTTTGAAGATGAATTATTACAACCTTTGCAAATCATGATGAATGCTATTTTACAGACTGGAAAGATACCAGATAATTGGATGGAGGCTAATATAGCATTAATATATAAAGAAGATCAAGACTTGACTTCACCAAAAAATTATCACTCAATGTCATTACTGAATGATGAGTATAAGTTATTCACAATGATTTTAGATGAAAGAATGATGGTTTTACAGGACTTTATTTATGAAGATCAGTGTGGGATTTTACCTAAAAGATAGCTGAGGGACAATATTAGAAATGTATTGGATAGTTTGGAATATTTAGAACAACATAATGAAAAGCAAGCAGCATTGATTTTTCTTGATGCAAAAAAGGCCTTTGACAATATGAACTGGACTTTTTTGTTGAAAATGTTGGAAGATATGGACTTTGGTGGGAATTTTATTAAATGGGTAAAATAGATTTATACCTCACAAAAGGCACACGTAATTGTGAATGGGGAATTACCCTGTGAGATACAGAAAGGGACTAGACAATGATGCCCCTTGTCACCATTGCTATTTATTTTAGCTTTGGAAGTATTGAATAGAGATATAAGATGAGATGAGAGAATTGCTGAAGTGAATATTAAAAGAGAAACATATAAATTACAGGCATTTGCTGATGACCTGGTGATAATTTTGGAAGATCCTCTGGAAGAAATAGAAATATTAATGGAAAAAACTAAAGGATTTTAGGGTGTTAGCTGGTTTTAAAATTAACAAACAAAAGACAAAGATGTTAACAAAGAATATGAAAATGGAAAAACAAATGGAATTGATGGAAAAAAACTGGTTCTAAGATTGAGGGGAAAAAAGTGAAATACTTGGGTATCGCTATGACTAACATGAATTGTATGTTATACCATAATAATTAGGTTAAGGCATGGAATGAAATCAAGAAGGGCATGTTAAGATAAGAGAAATTACAATGTTCATTGTTGGGGAGAATTTCTGTGATAAAAATGAAAGTTTTGCCAAGAATGATGTCTTTGTTTCAAATAATACTTATAACAACTGATGTACTATTTAAACAATGTCAGAAAGATATATCTAAGTATGGCAAGGGAAAAACCCAAGAGTTAAATAAAAAATCTTCAATATACAAAGGAATGAGGAGGATTGGGAATGCCTGGTTTGAAACTGTATTTTGCAGCCTGCTGCTTAGTCTGGATGAAAGAATGAGTTCTGCTGAGAAAGAAGAGAATTTTAGAATTAGAAGAGTACAATCTGAGGTTGGGATGGCATGGTTTTCTACAGTATGATAAAGTTTAGGTTAATGTAGATTTTAAGAATCATTATATTAGAAGTGCCATATTGAGAATATGGAACAGATATGAACCCAGGCTGTGCCTGAAAATTCCTTTATTCATCTCAGCACAAGAAGCATTTCACAAGAAAGAAACAGTAGGTAAAGAAAAATGGTTAACTTAGGAAAAGTTGTTAGAACAGTAACATGGAGCATATAAGATGCAATCAAGAGGGCAACTGGCTACAGAGGGGTTTAGTTTTCAATGGTTTTCATATGCACAGTTAAGAGAAAGATTTAAGGTAGATAATAGAACATTTGGAATTGAGCAGCAGAAGACAGAATCTGAAGTTGAGCTATGTACAAATGATGAACATGTAATTGCTAAAATGTATACACTTTTATTGAAATTTGAAACAGAAGAACAAGTGAAAGACTGTGATAAAATAGGTTAAGAGCTTTGGACACAATATACTGATGGAACAGTGGGAAAATTCCACCCTGTGGAACAGCTTACCCCCAGAGGTAAGACAGGCCCCTACTCTCCTGGTCTTCCGGAAGGGGGTGAAAACATGGCTATGCCACCTCGCTTGGGATGGGAGGGGAGATAGCCATTGTTTGGGGTGGCTGGTTCAGTGATTGTGCCAAGCACAAACCCGATCGCCATCTTGAATCTTACTTTTATATCTGGTATTTTTACTGGTATTAAGTATATTTATATTGGATTGATTTTATACTGTATCATTTTTATTGACTGTTATTTATTATCTGTAAGCCGCCCAGAGTCATTGTGTATGAGTTGGGTGGCAAAGAAATTTGATAAATAAATAAATAAAATATGTGGTTAAAAGGATTGAAATTTACATTATGTTACAACTTAAAAGAGATTTTTTATAAAATGGTGTACAGTTGGTATATGACTCCAGAAAAGTTGTCTAGAATGTATAAAGGTACTTCAAATTTATATGGGAAATGTGGATAACATGAAGGGTCATTTTATCATACCTGGTGACTTGTAAAAAAGTGAGAAATTTCTGGGTTCAAATACATACATACAAAGATTTGAAAGATTAATATTCAATTGAAAACAGAATTTTTCTTGCTAAGATTAAAGGACAATTAGAAAAGAGTCACAGAAGATTATTTTTATATATGATTACTGCTGCAACACTATTATATGTGCAAAAATGGAAAGACTCTGAAATACCCACAATGGTTGGTGAAGATGACAGAATTTGCAGAGATGGCAAAATTAACCTGTTTGATTAGAAAAAAATCAACAACTACATTTCTTAGTGACTGAAAACCCCTTATGGATTTTTTGCTGAAAAAAGAGAAAAATGAACTTGTAATTTATGGGTCTGAAAAATAGGGTAGCTTATGGAAAGAAGGAAATTATGATGTAGAGGGAGAGGGCAAAGTAAAAATGTATCTATAACCGCTGTCAAGAAGATTAGAAGCCGCTTTTTGTTTTTGTTTTTGTTTTTCTTTTCTATTTTTTTCTATTTTATTTTTTCACTATTTACTATTCTTCTTTATTATCTTTGTGATCTTTTTTTTTCCTTTATGGTTTTTACTTTATAAAAAAAATTATTTAATAAAAATGATAAAAAAAGAAAAAGGAAAGGAAAATCGTGGGAGGATATTAAACTTACTTTAAAAAAAAGTGTGAGGTCGTTGAGAAATCTCTTTGGATAAAGCGCCTTTTTTAAAAAAAGCTTATTCATTACAGAGTAAATCCCTATTTATTCTACCAGGACTGATGTAAATTTCTTCAGGGTTAGATCTGACAGATTTCCTGACACAACAAGTAGTACAACAAAATGGATTTGTCTGCACTGGTTTAGGAGCAAATCCCTTTTTCCTGAACAAATTAAACTTGTTTTCCTATACCATGAAAGAAGGCCCCTCTTCAAATAATTAACACAAGATGGGCAAAGTGGAGCTTCCCATATATTATTGACCTACCATCCTCATTAGCCATTATGACAAATGCAGTTCATCAATACCTGGAAGAATATACATTGTCCATTCCTTCTCTGATATGATTTTAGAAGCCACCATCAATGTGTCAAAGGTTTTTCTACTTATAAAACCTTGTCTACAGATAAAACAATGAACAAAATAATTAACCTGTTTTCTCGAAGGGAGAAAATGGGGGAAAACCTTATGATTGCTTTAAATGCATTCATATAAGTCAAAAGAACTAGCACAGCCTTTTCAAATGTGAATATATTTCAACAAAGAAGAAGAAGGTCTATTTTTTTCTGCTGATTCCTGCTATAAGAAACAGCCCCAAGTTTCAGACTTCTCAGGAGAAAATTTAATGGCTCTTTTAGAAGGCAGTTGGCCAAAAAAAATGGTGTTTGCAGCTTTTGTACTTGTGGGCAGCCATGTACAGAAAATAAAAATAAAAATATGTCAGTGCTGAAAAAGAGGTAAAATTTTATATGGCTTTCTAAAAAAAAATCATTATTACAAAAACTTGTCAGTTTTTTTTTTCCCCGAGGGAGAGAGAGAGAGAAATGAACAAAATATCTGTATATGAAAAAAGCTGAAATAGGTAACGTTACCCATCAGTGTAGTATTAGTTCAATTGTACATTTTTAAAAAGTTTGGCTTGGAGATGTGCCTGTATTGTGCACATCTGTAGTGCACATCTGTAGTGCTGTATTAGGAATGCCATACATCCCATGCATGTCTTCCTTCCTTCCTTCCTTCCTTCCTTCCTTCCTTTCTTTCCTGAGAGGCTCCTCAAGTACATAGCAGGCCAATAAATATCATCTGCCTTGTGGGCATGGCTTATACATATATAAAATATATGCCAGTGCAGATTAGTGAGATTATGTTTTGTGCATTTGGCAAAATATACATGTTCCTTCAAAAACATCATAGAAAGAATTTTTAAAAAATAAAAAGTTGGGGGGAACAAAATCAAAAGATTGTTATATGCTATCATAACCATGTTAGAAATAAGTTGCAAGATACTAAACACTTCCCAATTAGCTTTTTTCATTCACATTATGTGGTGATCATTCCTACCTTCTGAAGGAATTTGGATTTTATACATATATGGCATAAAGACTTTTCATGTAACTTTAGTATAAAATGCCTATCTAAATCCTGATTTTATCCAAAAAAACATTATTATTTTGGTGGGGACAACACTGTTTGGAGGTTTTTCCTTTGTCCAATATCATATCAGAAAATAAGGAAACCTTTATGAATATAGGAATAAAAAGGTGGTAATTATTATGTAGATAATTATCATACCTATGCAGTGCTGCAAAAAATTTAAAATCTGTAATTTGAAACCAATAATACATAGTGCTTTGCATAGTTATATGTGCATAAAGTTATGTGTGCCTTGCCTACAGCTATGGATACAATGTGTGCATGAACTGAGTGTGGCTGTGTATGTGTGTGCATATGTCAGTATACACACACACAAACACACACACACCAGCCAATCTGGGATAATGTTCCATGCATCAGAGGAAGTAAATCAAATCTACAAAAGTTTATGCCATAATACATTTGCTAATCTTTAAGGCACTACAAACCCTTTGTTGTTTTTGCTCCAAGAAGCAAGCAAAACAAAACAGGGCAACCTCTTTGGAAATGGCTAGTTGTGAGACATCTTGGCTGAACCAAGAGCTGTTGTTCTGGAAGCTCAGAAGAATCTAATCACTGCTTTAATTAAGTGTATTCAAGGTCTGGTTCTAATCTCTTCCATAATGCATTTGAACAATTGCTAGGAAGTTGGGCTGAACTGAAATGATCTGTAAAACTTCTCAAGGGACAATAAGTAAGGAGACAAATCATCTGCATGCAATTATTAGCCTTTTTAATTAAGAGCCCCACTTACAGAAAAAGGGAAACAATGTAGCGATACCTCTCATCTTTTCTTTCATATCTCTTAAGAAGAGAGAGAAAGAAGGCTCCCTCTGTTACTCTGTTCAGACAATGCCCATTTAGAAATGTATGAAGACCCTCATAACGTTCAGTCCCAAATCAAGATGAACAGAGAGGAGTTTGTAAATAAACATGACCTCAACGTTCTAAACCTTCTCTTGATCTAAGGATCATGTCATCAGTCTAATTAAACAATTCTGAAGTTGTATTATAATCATACAGAATTAGAAAGATGCTATTAAGAAAATAAATCTATTGGGGAATGTGATATCTTGGATTATACATTACCCCACTGCTTTGTTTTTGCCAAAGCTTTCATAATACCATGTTGTACTTGCCAATTAGGGAGGGGGAAACACTTTTTTTTTGTACTAGCTGCTACACAGATGTCACAGACTGTAAAACAAACAACAAAGTAAGGAATCCTGTATTCATCTTAAGAGAATATGCAAACTAAGTACAATGATTTCATAATTAGAGATAAATCATAAATGTGCTTAATTTTACTCAAAGAAATTAGCTTTTCAAGAAGCTTTCTAATTTCTTTCATGGAGGAGAACAAAACCCAGGTAGAAAGAAAAATTTGAATAATGGACTAATGCAATAGTAAAGGACTATTAAACTTGTTATATCCTACAACACCAAACTTGGTATACCTTGAAAGAAGTGGATGGTTACACTAGGGCGAGTGCTCCCACAGGGAATATGTTGAGCTGCAGTGGGCAAAACAATAGTTGAAAGTTTTAGGACAGGAAGCTGAGAGTTTTTTAGCTGGGAAAAAGGAAGCAAAATTCAGGAAACTGTTGATGGATGGATGGTCTTCCCCTTGCCATAATAGTCTTTCTAGGAGGCAGTGTTGTTTGGTGTCCTTGCCAATGAAAGAGGGTGGAATGGGCATCGTTCGGCTCTGTTAATTCAGGTGAATTGGTAGTCAGAGCCAGGGTTCCCCCCCCCCAAAGCAAACATGGAAAGTGAGCCCCTTTTGGTTGCCTTCCTTGTTAATGTGTGAGACCAGCCTATTCTCTTCCTTCAAAATGTTTTGAAGGGACTACTGTATTTATCATGTGGTCAAAAGCTAACAGCCTAATACCAAATCTGGTCATTTCAGAAACAAAGAAAGGATGAAAAAGAAATCAGCCTCTTTTGGGGGAGGGGGGAGGACTATTATCATCCTTTAACGAAAAAGTTTTTAAATCAGGTAGATGAAAGAAGTACAAGAATGTGAACATGCATTGCAATACAAATATAACTTTTATCTGATATCCACAGAAGCTGGAATTAACCTTTCTGCAATATATCAGGAATTCTTGTATGCCTATTTATCGGTTCCATTCCAGGTTGCCAGGGAGAATCCTGGCATGCCTTTTTCCCCCCAGAAGATAGGAAATGTATTTTCACAGAGTGTCTTGGTCACCTAATCAGTAGCAGAATCTAGAATGCACTTATTTTCAGCTCAGCCATCTCTTGCAAAATTACTTGTTGGCATCCTGTTGTTTCCATTTAATTTCAGATTTCCATACAATAACGGCACTGATTTTTTTTCTCAGCTAGAAAATGATGACACTCCTTCTAACTAGTGATAACTATTGGGGAAAAGCATCCAGAGAGTTCAGAGGATGTAGTGGACAACCCTGATCCACATACTTCTTCCTTCTCCTTAACCAGAATGGTTCCTTTAGCTGTAGAATTGAAAACACTGTTCAGGGCTGGGGAATTTCCATCCCTCCAGATATTGCTGAAATATCTTCCTGATTATCTTTGGTCATGCTGTTTGCTAGTTGGAGAAAGAATTGTGGGAACAATGGAGATGTAACATTTGGGGGCCTATCAGTTCCATGACCTGATGTGACACAGAGAAACAAAGAGTGAGTATGTGTGTTTGTGTGCTTGTGTGCTTGTATGTGTGATCCCCTTGACAGGTAAAAGCAGATTCAGGAAGGACAGTTTGGTGCAGTGCTGCAGCATGTGAAAGAAGGCTTAAGCAACCTGCACCCTGACATGAGATACAACAGAAGGAAAAAGATTAGGAAATGCATTCCTATATTTTGTACATTCTTTCTCATTTGGCTCTTTCCAATCCTTTAGCAGACTTAAATCTTCATGTATATCTACGATCTCCTACCTGTTTCTCCACCATCAACATTTCTACAGACATTTAGCTCACAAACTCCAAGTTAATAACGCAATCCTATCCATGCCTATTTAGAAGTAACCCTTATGGAAGCCAGTGGAACGTATTCCTATTAACTCCTAAATTAATATCCATAGTATTGTAGTTGAGCCCACTAATTTTACAACAGGCTTTTAAAAGCACTCTATACTGGTCTCATATTTTATCCATTCCAGACAGTTTTGGATGATTTCAATTAAAAGGGGCTCTACCATATGCACAAGCACTTTCAGTGCCAGAATTTAAGAGCTAAAGCTCCCTTCACACTTAATCTGAATCATGGGTGAATTAAGGAGCTCAGCAGTCCTTTGGAAAGGAGAAATGAAGATGGAATTTAGTTCCCTTTGCAAAAGCACCACAGAGATCTCTTTTAGAAATTGGCATATGTTCAGGCTGACAATTGGCCAAGGAAACCTTTTATTTTATGCTGGCAAAGACATAAATCCTAATTGTGCAAACTTCTAACAATCTCCCCTTGAGCAACCTCTTTTTACTCTCCTTGAATCCTGTTTCAGTGAGCAAGAATCAAATGCCAACCTCAGCACTTCAGTTAGGAAACACATGCACACACACAGGTTTAAGAGCAGTATTTCATTCCCTGTCCAAACACTGGGCTGCCCTAATTAAAGCAAGCTGTCTGTGAGCAGCACTCATTTTCTTTAAATGCTGTATTGACCTCTTTTCTGGCTGACACTGAAAAGGGCTAGGTCTTTTTTATTATTATGGATTGCTCTGTTGCACCTGCATTCGAAGAAACATGAATTAAAATTCACTAAGAAAGAAGGAAATAAAACATGAAATGTGGAAAGGATTCCTCCCATATACCTTAGCAATGACATGCCAGGGTATTTTGTGGGAGATCTTGGTGCAGGTAAGGAGGAGTCTGCTACTAACCCTGTATTCTGGCAGGAGCAAGGAGGATAATAGAGGTGATGCCCTCAATCTCCAGTGGTGAAGGCTTTTGACTGCATCCCTTCACAAGCACCCTCTCTGGAACAAGTACAAAGAGGGAATCTCAAAAGCATCTGACTGCTAGTTCAGTGGCAAGAATGGATTGAACAATCAGAGCCTGGAAAGTTTGGGGGCAAAATAAAGCAGAATTTAATCAGGAAGGATGTCAGCTCAGAGGTGAAATGGTTGTTTGAAAGCTTTTGGGTTTTTCTTCAGAGCCCTTTGAGTGTGAACAAACTGTTTTTAAAAAAGGTAAGAGGTGTGTGTATGTGTGTGTTAAGATCAGAATGATACTTCAGAAACAAAACTGTTTACCACACACACCCCTCATTTCCAAAGGGTTTAAGGCAAGCTGTCCCTCTCTTTCCTCTGAAGTATTATATACCATGTTATATGACGTATTTTAAAATAATCTCCACCAAATTTAACAGCCTCCCTCTGTTCAAAGCTTAGGAGTGTGGGATATAGCTTTTTAGGGTAATATGCAATTTCTTGCATCCAATATGTGAAAAATTATGTTTGTTTCCTTTACTGATTCACTGAAATAATGCTTCTTTATACAATAGACCAAAGGTAATGAGAAAGGAAGTAGGAATTGGGTCAATGGTGCCCAAATGTCCAAATCAGATCCTAAATTGCAAATTCAGATAGACTGCCACCAGTTATCAGGGTCCATCTGAAAACCTCCTGTCATGTTCACATTCTAATGTCTGGTTAACATTGTAACATTTCACATGTCATTCTCTGTTCCGTATCTCTTCACCCGGGGTTTTTCCATTCTGTTGCCCTCCCTTGTTGTGAGGGCTTGGAATGCATGTTTGGGTTTGCGCTCCTGTTCAAGGTTACTTTCCCAGGCGCATCTAACGGCATTCAGCACCTGGGAGGGGGAGCGTCCTGACGGGCGACCGGGCGGGACCTGCCCACAAGCAAGGCTTTTAAGTTTGTGTTTGGCGCGCTTTTGCTCATTCTCAGCTTTCTCTGTATTTGCATACTATTCCTTTAATAAATCAGTTATCTTTAAGCCCGAGCTTGTGAGACTGAGTATTTGGGTTTAGGCAATCGTTACATAAAGCTGAGAATCATTTTTTCCATTTTCCGCTGGCCCCATCCAATCCTTGGATAAGAGGGAACGCTAGCGATGATAGAACCTCAACTTCGCGTAAGTGAGGGAGGCGAAGAAGAGCGGGAGGTGGTCAAAAGCCGGCCAGCGCTAACCTCGAGAGCGCAAAGAGCAGCACGTCGGGAGTTGCGAGATACCCAATTGGACGAGCTGTTGACATCCATACAGGAGAGTCTCAGGAGTGAACAGAGATCTGTTATGGAAAGAACCACGGGGAGGGGGTCTCCCCAATTGGCCTGGGAGCACGAAGTCCCTCTGTCACCGAAGGTGGTGATAACCAACCAACCCCCGGAGGAGCCGGTCACTCCGGCCCGTATGAGGGCATTGGAAGATAAAATGGATTTAATAGTGACGATCCTCAAGGATCTACCCAGAGAGGATCAGCCCAGAGAGGCAGAGCCCACCCCGGAGGATTGGGAGGAAGAGCCGTCACAGTACCCCAGGCACAGCACCCTGTCCACCCGGGGGAGAAGTAAGACTCGATCAGCCCATCAAAGGGGAGAGCGAGAGGCAAGACCTCCTAGGGATCGACCACTTGTGGGGGCTCGGCGCACGCTGTCATTCGCGGCACCGCCACAGCCAGCTGAGCCGGCAAGAACCTTCCCACCATTTGGAGTGAAGTTTGATGGGGATCCCGCAACGCTCTCCTTCTTTATTACGAATGCCAAGCATTATATGGAAGATTGGGGTCGGAACTTTCGGTCTGAACACGGCAAGGTCAATTTCATTGCCAACAAGCTGAGAGGAAGGGCAGCGGATTGGTATGTGCAACTATGCCAAGCTGAGGCAACCGAGTTAGAGGACTTCGATGAATTTTTGTGGGCACTTAAAGAGCATTTCGAAGACCCCCTAGCTCAAGAAACGGCTAAAAATGACCTGCGGAAACTTTACCAAGGGTCCCTCTCAGTTGCCAAATATGCGTTGGAGTTTAAAGCTTTGGCAGGAAAAGTGGAAGACTGGTCTGAGCCAACAATCATCGAATTGTTCAAGCAGGGGCTTGAACCCGAAATCCTTCGATGGGCTCTGGGCAGAGATGATCCCAAAACGCTATATGGGTGGATCCAGTTGGCGGGAAGCGCAGAAAATGCCCTACGAACCTATGCCCATACCAAGGAGCTTAGACAAACACGTCTCGCTAGAGGAGCGCGCGCATCTGGACTTGCCAGCCGCCCCAAACCGAAAACCTGGGAAGAAGAGAGGGAGCAACGGTTCTCCAAGGGTCAGTGCCTCCGATGTGGGAAAGAAGGGCATCGAGCCACGTCGTGCCCGAGACGCCGTCCAGAGGAACGACAGACGAAACCCGCGATAAAGACGCCTGCTCCTGCTCCACCGCGAAAACTGAAGGCAGCCCTCGCGGAACTGGACCCCCCCAACCTACCCTTCGGAGAAGAGGAGGAAGAGTTGCAATTCGAGCAGCCGGCGGGAAAAGCCTACCACCTGCCCTGAAGGGCGCCCTAGGGCAGGTGGAAGAAACCGGGCGTAACCATGATTCGGTGAGTGGAAACTTTCCCACACTGACTGTTAAACTTAAGCTGGGCTCACAAACCAAAACCGTGGAAGTGTGGGCCATGCTAGACTCGGGTTGCTCCCGTTCTCTAATGCACCCTGATGTCGTAGCGGCTCTAGAACTGCCCACGTTCCCTTTGCCAAGACCCATGATTTTCACCCAGTTGGATGGAACTATGGCGGGAGGGAAAGCAGTTAATCTTTCCACGGGACTGGTCGCCTTGCAGATGGGCTCCCATCAGGAAAAGCTGCCATTTGTGGTAGCTCCAGTGGGGGGTCCTCTGGTGATTTTGGGGATGCCTTGGTTTGTGCAACAAAACCCTTTCATCAACTGGCTGCATAGAACTGTGACGTTTGCGGATGGATTTTACAAAGTACCCGAAAAGGACCTATTGGAGGACATGGAGGGTGGAGGGGTAGCGTATACCACTGTACAAACGCTTCAACCTCTTGAGGGGCTACCCAATCAGTACCAAGATTTTGCTGAAGTATTTGGGGAAAAGGAAGCAGATCGCTTGCCACCCCACCGAAAAACGGACTGTGCCATTGAGTTTTTACCAAATGTAAAATTGCCTCACCCAAAAATATACCCCATGTCTCCCAAAGAGCTTACCACGCTAAGGGAGTTCATTGACAAAAATCTGGCTAGGGGTTTCATTGAGCCTGCTAATTCCCCGGTAGGAGCGCCTGTCTTATTCAGGCCAAAAAAGGATGGGTCATTAAGGCTTTGTACCGATTTCCGCGGGCTCAATGCGGTCTCAATATTAAATAAATATCCTTTGCCCCTGATCAAAGATATGTTATCACATCTGGCCAGAGGTAAAATCTTCTCAAAACTGGATTTGAGAGAAGCTTACTTTCGCATTCGCATAAGAGAGGGGGATGAGTGGAAAACAGCGTTCAACTGTCCTCTTGGGGCTTTCCAATATAAAGTTTTACCATTCGGTTTATCTGGGGCACCCGGGGTTTTTATGCAGTTAATCAATGAGGTCTTGCATGACCACCTATTTAAGGGGGTACTAGTCTATTTGGATGATGTATTGATTTATACAGAAACCATGTCAGAACATATCCACTTGGTGCGTCAGGTACTGGCTAAATTGGAAAAAGCAGAGTTGTACGCAAAACTGTCAAAATGTGCGTTTCATCAGTCACAAATTGATTACCTAGGCTACCGAATTTCAGCTCAGGGCATTGAAATGGACCCTGCAAAAGTAGAAGCTATTGTAGCATGGGAGCCTCCGCGTACCAGGAGACAATTACAAAGTTTCCTTGGATTCTCTAATTTCTATCGGGCGTTCGCCCAAAATTTTGCAGAAATCGCCCTCCCCCTTACTGAACTGTTAAAAACCAAAGGACAGGGGGATACGCGACGTTCAAAGAACCCAGGCGCGCTCCTTAAATGGACTCCAGCCTGTCAGCAAGCGTTCCAAACGCTCAAACAACTTTTTACCACAGAACCAATTTTACAGCATCCAAACCCCTCTCAACCCTTCGTTGTACAAGTTGATGCTTCTGATTTTTCCATAGGCGCAATTTTGTTACAATCTGACCAGTCTGGCGCTTTAAAACCCTGTGCCTACCTCTCTCGCAAATTCACTGAAACAGAGAGACGTTGGCACGTTTGGGAAAAGGAGGCTTTTGCTGTAAAAACAGCTTTAGAGACGTGGCGACACCTATTGGAAGGTACTTCCAACCCTTTTGAAGTCTGGACTGACCATAAAAACCTGGAAGCTCTAAGCACCAGCCGAAAGCTCAGTCCAAAACAGCTCCGTTGGGCTGAGTTCTTCAGCCGCTTTGACTTCACGCTTAAATTTATACCAGGCAAGAAAAACTTTTTGGCTGATGCACTCTCGCGCAGACCCCAGGATGATGGCCCAGGGCCAACGGTCCAAGGCACCGTCTGGACCGACAAACAATTAAGTCTGGCAGCCGTGACTCGCAGCCAGACTCGAGCACACTCGACTCCGCCTCCGGCCGCTCCGCCTTCCAGCAGCTCACCTCCCTTGTCAATTCCCTCCGATTTGCAACAACAGTTGCTCTCCCACCTAAAAACGGATACTTGGTTGCAAGCCAACAGACACATGTTAACTTTCACCGATGATCTTGCCTGGCGCAACGATCGTCTCTATGTACCCGCAGCTATGCGAAAAACCATACTCCAGCGCTGCCACGATGACAAGCTAGCTGGGCATTTCGGCTACGTGAAAACTTTGCACCTCGTTCGCCGGCAATTCTGGTGGCCAACTTTACTTAAAGACTTAAAAGAATATGTCACTGCGTGCCCTGTATGTGCAGCGATAAAGCGCAAACCGGGCAAACCCCAGGGTCTCCTTCAACCCGTAGCCACTCCGTCGGTCCCTTGGCAGGATATCTCCATGGATTTTATCGTTGATCTACCCCCTAGTCAACGCAAAACTGTCATTTGGGTCGTCAAAGACTTTTTCTCCAAACAAGCCCACTTTATCCCATGCGCTTCTATCCCTACCGCGCAACAGCTGGCACGCCTCTTCCTCATCCACGTGTACCGTCTCCACGGTATCCCCGCCCGTTTGGTGAGTGACAGAGGCACACAATTTACGTCACAATTTTGGCGCGCATTTTTGAAACTTCTGGGTACGAAACAATCACTTTCTACTGCTTGGCATCCAGAAACGGACGGATCTACAGAGGCTGTTAATTCTACCTTAGAGCAATACCTCAGAGCTTTTGTTAACTACCAGCAAGACAACTGGGTCGATCTACTCCCATTTGCTGAGGTCGCTTACAACAATTCCATTCATCAAACCACTGGTCAAGTTCCTTTTAAAACAGTGTTTGGACGCGAATTTGTTCCCATTCCTGAACTTCCTCATCCTCAACCGCTCCCAGCCACCCTCGCTGGCTGGGCGGACTCTCTCAAAGACTCGTGGTCTAATATTCTACTTGCCCTCCAACATGCCCAAGCTGCCTATAAACGCCATGCTGATGCAAAGCGTTCCCCAGAACCATCCTTTGCAGTCGGGGACAAAGTCTACTTATCAACTAAGTTTATCAAGTCCCCACAACCCTCTAAGAAACTTGGTCCTAAGTTTGTCGGTCCTTTTCCAATTATTGCTCAGCTCAACCCTGTTACGTTTAAACTCGATTTACCTCACAACCTTAAACGTTTACATCCTGTTTTCCATTGCAGCTTACTCAAACCCTGCCTGTCATCGAACCGTTGGCACCCACAACCCACTCCTCCACCTCCCCTCATGATCGACAACCAGCAACACTTCGAGGTGGCATCTATTCTCGATTCCAGACGCCAGCACTCTACTCTACAATACCTCGTCCGCTGGAAACATTTCCCTCATCCTGAATGGGTTGCTGCTCCAGACGTGCATTCTCCTCGTCTCGTCGCCCAATTTCACTCTGCCTATCCTGACAAACCGGCTCCCTAATTTCTTTTGGAGGGGCAATATGTCATGTTCACATTCTAATGTCTGGTTAACATTGTAACATTTCACATGTCATTCTCTGTTCCGTATCTCTTCACCCGGGGTTTTTCCATTCTGTTGCCCTCCCTTGTTGTGAGGGCTTGGAATGCATGTTTGGGTTTGCGCTCCTGTTCAAGGTTACTTTCCCAGGCGCATCTAACGGCATTCAGCACCTGGGAGGGGGAGCGTCCTGACGGGCGACCGGGCGGGACCTGCCCACAAGCAAGGCTTTTAAGTTTGTGTTTGGCGCGCTTTTGCTCATTCTCAGCTTTCTCTGTATTTGCATACTATTCCTTTAATAAATCAGTTATCTTTAAGCCCGAGCTTGTGAGACTGAGTATTTGGGTTTAGGCAATCGTTACACCTCCTTGGAACGTTATCCACATGAAACTGAAGCTGGAAATGTGCTGTTTAGAAAGCTAGAGCCTGCCAAAAGGAGATAGATTGCATGGCATTTTGTTCACCATTACTTGGGGAAGCCTAAGCTTGTCTGACCCCTACGAGGATCAAACAATGCTAAGTCTTCCTGGTACAACCATGTCCTATGCCTGGCTGAGGTGATTTCGCTGGATAACCAACTCAGGATCCAACTCACAGTTATACGAATTAAGGTGAAATTCATACGTGTAGCCTTTGTCGTACTGGCACTTGTTGTGCTAAAGAACTGCAAGAGTGTACTTGAACTGAGATATAATGGTGTACTGCTCCACCACTGGAGTCTGCAGTTTCCTTGGCTTTCTTCATGTCAGTTACATCTCAGAAGAAGATATTAGGGATTTCATATCAGAAAGTGCACATGACAGAGGCCTGCAAGAAAATCGCTACAAATATTCACTCTCATTGCAGCAATAAACAAATTAAAATGTACCATCAGAAGAAATTTTAAAGACATTTTAAACACCCTGAGAATGAGGTAGAAACAACAGAAGAAACTTTTGCAAAAGAAGAACATTTGGGGAACTGAAGGACAAATTGGACAGTATTACTTAAAACAATACAAGCTCAATTCAGCATGCAAATATTCTAGTATTCTGCTCTAGTGCTAAGCTAAAACAGTTGCATGACGATGCAGACTTCCACAGGAAAATCCTCTCTGAGATCAGGAATTGCACACAAAGGATAATTCTTGACATACAGACAGAGTGTTAGTTTTAAAAGCCCAGACTATTCTGTTGAAGAGCAACAGAATCCAAGCTATCTGAACACACCTATCCCCACCAGCAAAAATATTGAAATCAGCCAAGTCAGTATTAGTGGGGCAACCAGTCATTTAGTGAACAAGAATCTTGTAGCAATGGGGTCAAATACATAAATCAAGGTCTTAGATTGCAGTAATAAGTAACTTTTGAGACTGAATACTTGCATTCTCCACTGTTGTATTTTCCTGTTCCATTCTCTTAGGAGAACCCTTTCATTTCTATCTACTGCTTCCTTGCTGTGCTGCCTTTAATTCAAAATCTATCCTAGTTAATTAATGAGTGTTTGCTCTGAAACAGTCCATAATGGATTCAGCCACTAAAATATGATCATTGTCCACCCTGTCCTTTAGTATTATGCGCAATTATCTTGTAGGAAACTGGCGAAATAATCAAAACTTACCTCCTAAAGGAGATAACAAGCTTTAATTCAGAATGTTTACAACCAAGAAGAATCATATTAACTGCAGATGTTAATTTACCATAACAAGACAAGAATGTCACTAACTACTTGTTCTTTTCAAAAGGGAAGTGGTTTAAATAATTATTTTAACTGCAGGTGTTGGTATTGGCTCAGCAGGAACAAAAGTATCATTTGTAACAATCCCATCTTCATCAGCTGTGTTTATATAAAGCTGTTTTATTCATTCTGCCATTCTCTTCTGTTCTTTCTCATAATAGATTCAGAGACGTGTATTTATTTACAGTTCAAAGGGTCAAACTGTATGTTATATTTATTATACAGAACACAATTCATCCTGCTTATTTTGCTGGTCACTCAGGAAGTGCGTGGGTCCCAATCCAGATGGGGATTCCTATCCAAGGAGAGGTGAGTGGGTTAAGATTATGTTTCATTTCTGTTTCTTGACATAAGCAGATATGTAAAACAAAAGAAAATTAATTCCCACTGGTGTCAGTTTCCTGCTAAACAAGAACCTATAGCAAAGGACAGATATTAGTACATCATTTCCTCAAGTTCCTAGAGTTCTTATTTTTGAAACCAAAAGGCAAAGGAATTTAAGGGTAACAGTGCCACAGGATAATTTACAGTGATGAGTAAACCTTAACAAGAACACCGAGCTTGCTATGGAGGATTATTCGTCTGATGCATATTTCATCTCTAAAAGAAGGCAGAATCAGAAGGGGGAAAAAATGGGAAAAAGTCCCAAAGAGCAAAGGGGAATTGAAAGGCAGAAAATGATTAAAATGTTTGTTATATCTGTGGCAAAGCAGGGCATTGGGCTAAAGCCTGTCCCAAGAATAGATCCAAATCCACCACCTTACTTTTCCAAATAGTTTCCAGAAGAAAATGGGAATAGTACCCATGGAAATCAATGTTAAGGAAGCAAAAGGGTTCTTGGACCCTGGAAGCAGTGAGCCGCACCTAGTCAGAAATGCATGCAAAGTGGGCCTAGAGGGCCATCACTGGTATCTCTGGACAAACTAGAAAAGTTCCGTTCGTCGAAGCCTGGAATCAAACACTGGAAGCAGAAAATCACTATTAGATTTCTAAAAAGCTGCCATACAAAATAATAATTGGTCCTGACTTGCCAACTGGTAGCTAAAGTGCCTACGCTGCAACACCAGCAGGAAAGAGAATTAGTGAAAATTACTACTAGAGCACAAGCAAAAAAAAGTTACAAAAAAAAAAGCCCCGAGATGGAGGAGGCAGAAACATTGTCTGAAATCTTGCCCTGTCTTGTGATTGACCTGCATTTTTCAATTAACACCTGAAAGAGAAGCTGCTTAGACAAGCTAGCTCTTCCTATTTACTCTTGCAAGTTGTGAAGTAACAAACTTTTTGCTCTAACCCCAATCAGATAATTATTTCCCTCTTTTGTTGTAGCAGGTGCCCAGGGCCTGCTAGACACTTAATCCTCATTAATATGTAACCTTCCTTTGCTGATGCCTAAACAAAGCAACTCTGAGGTGGAGAGGGAAAGAGAGGCTACAGGGCTATAAAACTTACCCAATGAAAGTAACCTCTTTGTGAGTCAAGACCTGAGACCATCCTTACTGTTTGGGCTCACTCAGCAGATTAAGCAGACACCCCCTGTCACTACTGGAGACAATTTCTTAATAAACTTTCAAAGTTTGTGGCCATCCTGGCATCTCCTTTGGTGTTCTCATGCTTTGGTATCCATCCTGCAAATTCTAAACTAAGCATTTATGCACAAATTACAGCTATGTTTTCTCACCCAGACCTCCTTGTTCTAGGAAAGCAGCAGCTATTACACATGTTGGTAAGTCCAGGGTCTATCCATTAAAGCAGAGATGGGAGGTGGATATCAGATCTCTCCAGTAAAAAAGATCCTTCAGTAAGTTGTAGGAGGACAGTGGCTGCCATTGATAAAGAGTAGAGCAACCCGTTTTGAAGCAATCTCATAGTATTTTGGAATATACAATATTGAGGATCAATGGGTGCCATCTAAAGGTTACATGGAAGCCACATGGTTCAGCTCTATTTTAAGTGATTATTTTGAATATCTCACCTAAATCCTATGAAGAACATGTTTAGCCTGAAGAAAAGAAGACTCAAAAGAAACATGACAGCAGTCTTCCAATACATGAAGGGATGTCACAGGGAAGAGGGTGCAGATTTATTCTTCAGAGCACTTGAAGTAACACAAGAACCAAGGATGGAAGCTTTAAAGAGAGAAATCCAAACTTGAAACAAGGAGGAATTTATTGATGGTGAGAGCTATTAAACAGTGGAACAGCCTCCCACTTGGAGTCATGGGTGCGCCATCATTGGAGGTTTTCAAGAAAAACTGGACAGCCATTTGGTTGTCTAAAGATTCATTTAATGGCCTAAAGCCATAAGTTAGCCATTTGATGGTCTAAAGATTCCTGCACTGGGCAAGTGGTTGGACTAGAATACCTCCAAGGTCCCTACCAACCCTATCATTATACCTAGAGATCACCAACTGCAACTTCAGACGTAGCACATAATCAGTTGCAGGTGTTTGCACCCTTTGAGGTTACTCAAATACCATATATAGATTTATTTCCCTTGAGTTTGGGCCCTATTCCCAGTGTGTAATTATGTGAAATGGCTGAATCATCTAAGTATGATTTATTATTCAGATAGGAATAGACTTGGTCAAGAATGTAAACTTCTCATCCTATTGGCCTTTGTGGGTCAATGGAACTTATGGAAGATGGCACAAAGCAGCACTATCCACAATCAGTACTAATGGCAAAATAAGATTCCTTTGAGTAGTAGAGCACCAATCTTACAAACATTAGGCATACCGCATCTGGGCTCCAAAACTCTAGCTGATCACTGTATCTCTTTGGTACCATCTAATAGCCATCCAGCATTTTGTAACCCTAACAAACATGGGCAGCTGGAGTGACATAGGAAATTGCTTCGGTTCTGAGGCAGCCTAACTAAATCATAGGTTCAAAGTAGCAATCAGACAAATGTGAAATGCCTCTAATTGTTCCAAACTATTGTTTGGAATATCTTATGGGGAAGAAATCACCCTTCCAATCAACACATATTTACTCAGCTGTACTCCTCTTCAGTCCAGTACAGTTTTACCCCACAGGGGTGAATACAGAATTACAAAATTTCAACTGATGTTAAATGTACAGTATAATCAACCTTTATTTTGGATTTCTAATATTAATTTTAATTCCAGACTCAATTAAAATAATTTGATACTTTCAAGATTAAAGGAGAGAATCATTAAGCTTAACTAAAAAATAATAATGTGGTTGGAGAGACTTTGATTAGAATCACCAGAAGAGAGGGTGGAATCTTACATTATTATAAGAAAAAAACTCAGAGATATAACTACATTCTAAAAATTATCTACTACACCAGATTTCTGCAGTTAGCAGTTTAAGATTAATTATGAGATGAAAGCTGACATTGATTTTGCAAATGTTTTCCAGTTACGAATATGTTTCTTTATGGTTTAATATTGTCATGTCAATCACTGTAATAACATATAACTATTTAAACTCCCCATTATAATTAATGATGAGCTGCATTGTTAAGCTATATTTAATGGTAGAGAAAAAAATAGGATCTGTGCTGTCTCTGGCAAACATGTATTCTTTTCATCAGGAAATGGATTATGCCTTAAAACAGGCTTCTTAAATTCAGAAACAACTCAATAATTAAATAAAGCAAGATAATATTTGTTCTCCTTTAACAATGCTTGGTAAAGTTACAGACTTTAGGAGTGTTCGGTGGTTGCTACTGATATGGAAATATTTCATTTGCTAAGGTGTGCTGTATCATGTCAAGGATATTGGTTTAAGACACACAGATCTAAGGGAATTAAGGAAAGGGTTTTACACTGCACTTCTGTATGCGTCACATCATCAGTGTGAGCAAGCACATGATATTCCCTTTCCCTTTCAATACAGCAAATGGCTTTTCAGGTTGAGAAGAAATGTTCTGTAAGAAACGTCTGTCCAAAATGCCTCTATGCATACAGAAGTAGTTGTGCATTTCTTTGGAGCTGCAGTCAAGGTTGTATTTAATCATATTGATATATTTATTTATTTTGATTATGTGCCATCAAGTCAGTGTCAACTCTTAGTGACCACATACTTAGATTTTCTCTCAGAAATCTGTCCCTTACTTGGTCCTTCACGTCTTCCAATGGTATACCCATCACCACTATAACTGAGTCTGTCCACCTTGATGCTGGTCATCCTCTTCTTCACTTTCCTTCCACCTTTCCCAGCATTTGAGCCTTCCCCAGAGAGCTAAGTCTTTGCGTATGTCTTAAGTAGGATAATTTGAGCCTGGTCATTTGTGCCTCAAGTGAGAAATCTGGACTTACTGTATTTGATTATCCATTTATTTGTTTTCTTGGCTTTCCATGGTATTCTCAGGACTCTTCTCCAGCTCCAAAGTTCAGAAGCATCAATACACTTAATATCCTGCTTCTTCAAATTTTCACTTCTATAAAATGTAACAGGGAATACCATAGTCTGCACTATTCTGATTGTTGTAGGTATAGAAACATTGTGCAATCTGAATATCTTTCCCAAGGCCTTCATGGCTACTCTGTGCTAGTGGTAATCTGTGATGTACTGTACTTCTTGACTGCTTATTCCTTTACTGATGATGGCTGATCCTAAAAGGCATAAGTTACCCATTGCTTCAAGATCTTCACTGTCATTTATAAGGCTTGTTGCCATACCTGTTGCCATTAGTTTGGTCTTCTTTATATTCCATTTTAGTCCCTTTTTCACTGTGCTTCTTGACTTTTATTACTAGAGCTATCAAATCCTTGTATTTTGGGCTATGAGAGTAGTATCAGCATAGCACAGGTTATTGATGTTTCTTCCTCCAATTTTAGAACCACCTCATCTTCTTCTAATTCAGTTTCCTTTAATATATAAAAGTCATTTATTTAGATAAAATTATTTATACCATCTCAATCTCTGGCACTTCCACATGGGGTGTCTGCATCATTACAGATCTGCTCCAGATCTTTGCTCTCTCATGCTATTGTATTTGTCCAGCCACTAGGCTAACTTATTTCTGATCAGCTATGCTGTATCCAAAATCACAAAAATGTTATCCCTGCACTGCAACCCCTGCAAAGCTTATGAATAGCCTGTTTTTCCATTGGCAGAATCACTGCCTCATCCCACCTCCCAGGATCTGAGCTTCAACTGATGGAGCATCCTGTTCAGTTCTGCCACAGATCCTTAAAAGCAAAATATGGTTTGACAGCTTCATAGATCATCCTCACACTGAAATTTTTGACATTGTTTGTTTTTTGCATATGGATAAACAAATGCACACCATCCTTCTGACTACATATTAAAATCTAGTTGGAATTAATCTGAGCTCTTTGGATTATTTGCAGATTCTTGCAACTGTTCCCTTCTTCACAGTAACAAAATGTTAGGGGTGATTGGGGAAGACCTCTGCCTCTTTTCCTTTGCAGAGAATAGGCAATGTGTAAAATGTCAGGGTGCTTGGTTGCAGTTTTCTGGAAGCTCCGTTTCCCAGAACTGCACCTTCCCTCAGTATTACTGAACTGCCCTGCTTTCTTCAGTCCAAAGTCTTTGTCTAGTTCCACACACAGGTACAAAGATGAACCTAAACTTGCAGGAACCAGATTGTCTGAAACACATCACCAAACTTAAGTCAGGGGTCAAAGTATTGGAGAACTGAATTTATCTATAGTGCGAGCTTAATCTGTTTATTAGGTTTATGTGTACTGCAGCTCTCCATTTCAGCAGCTCTACAGAAGTCCTGCAGAAATACATAGAGAAAAAACTTGAAGGAAGTCTTCTTCATCATCATCATCATTCTAGAGTTTTCCAGCAGGTACAGGGTCCACTTTTCCAATCAATGAACACCATTTCACATGAACCGTTAGGAAGCCCAAGTATAACAAAATGTATCAAATGTTGGTTTCCTCCCTTTTTTTAAGTAGGAGACAAGCTTGACATGCATATTAATTGTTGTTTCTATTTGTATGCATATACAAATATATGCACTCATACCATATTAGGAAGCACTCCAAAAGCAATTATTATGAACTGATGAAAAACAATAACAATATAAATGGCCACGAAACAGGCATTTTAACAAATCACTAAAAGCCTTTTTTTAAAGGATTGATTTAACATATAGGGGAATCAATGCACTACACATTGCATTTGTTCTGCCCTATTCATTCTTACTTCATTTCTTGTCAATTCATTCCTTTTGATGGTAGCATCACTTGCCTGGTTCCTCAAAAGCACAGGAGAAAAACATTTAAATTCTATAACCATTACCTAGTACTAAATTAGGTAAAGGTAAAGGTTTCCCTTGACGTAAAGTCCAGTCGTGTCCGACTCTAGGGGGCGGTGCTCATCTCCGTTTCAAAGCCTTGGAGCCGGCGTTGTCCATAGGACACTTCCGGGTCATGTGGCCAGCATGACTCATGGAACGCCGTTACCTTCCCGCCGAAGTGGTACCAATTAATCTACTCACATTGGCATGTTTTCGAACTGCTTGGTGTGCAGGAGCTGGGACGAGCAACGGGAGCTCACCCCGCCGCGCGGTTTCGAACCGCCGACCTTCCGATCGACAGCTCAGCGGTTTAACCCGCAGCGCCACCAGGACTTAATGGGACATGTTTTTGATGCAGTCTAAGATTTAAAAATAAATTATATTGCAGGTACTGTAGAAAAGTAGTAATGAGATTGGAAAAGACATCTCACCAAAAACATTGCAGTCAACATATTATGGAAATTATTAATTTTTACAGACTAATAAGAAAATATGTAAAGTACAAACTACTCTCACTTTCTTATTAAAAATTAAATTTATTAGGCTGAAAGATTGAGACAAAAACAGAAGTTTTCATATGTTCTTTAATTAAATCAGGGCTGGCAACCTGGTGTCCATAGGTCACTAAAAATTAAGCTTTGATTTAAAAAAAAACCTGGCTAATATTTTATCGGATTCTGAGATGAGATCTCACAGGTTCTTAGGATGTGATTGCAGGAATTTGAACTGATGATCTTTTGAGATCTGAGGCATTTAAAAAGGTTGTCCATCCTGGTGAATATAAAAACCAATGACACTAGAACTTGTGATTGATACTAAAATTAATATGTGGGGGGGGGTTGAGATGTATTTTGAAAGAATATGTATTTACTCATTATGGTAGCCACAAGCAACAACTCCTTTTTGGGTTTGCTTGTTTGTTTATGAAGATAGTCAGAGACAGATTAACATCTTTGTTTGGATGGACCTACACTTGTCTTCAGCATACCACTGTCTATCAGGTCTGATGACAAAAAGCAAGGGATGGATGTCACAATTTTTTTCGTATTTATGTATTTTCTTGAGGCATGATCTCACGTCAAACAAAACTTAATCAGAAAGGCTATTACTGTGTTACAGCAAGATTCTTTCCTTTTCTGGGATGTGACCAAAGAAACATATACCTGCTCCAGGAAATACTACTGCTTTTGGATTTCTTCTTTTCAAAACTACAAGATATTTTATATAGCTACCTTCCTACCCATGCCTCCTTGATGTAAATCAGAGTACTTAAAGTAAGCAATAACAATGAATCAGAAGAAACTAGTATCAGCACATGGCATTTTTGGATCAGCACTTGGTAGTATCTACTGTATTGATAATGCATGTCATCTTATTTTTTCTCTGCCTGTCTCTCCTGACAAGGTTTTGCAGCTTTATCTAGTAGGGCAATGTACACTTCAAACAGATTCAAATGAAGTGCTTTAGATCTCACAAGAGATTTCAGTCTCCCTGCTATTCATTAAATCAGTCCCATTCTTTTTTCTGGCTTCCACATGAATCTGAGAAAAAGAAGTGACTGCTTTAAGGAGACATCTCATTAAATGGACTTTTAAAGCAGTGCATCTTTTGACATCCTTTGGCAGATTCAACCATGCAGAAAAAGGTATTTCTGTGCTTAAAAGTCTGACTTTGAAGCCCCTGTGCATTCAATCTAAATTTGTAGTGCTGAGTTAAGTTCATTTTCTCTTTTTGCTAACTCGGTGTGGAAGTAATTATTAGCTGGGAACAGCTGTACCTGTTGATCTTGGCTAGATTTTTCATAACAGCTTAGCAAGATCCACATTCTTCTCTATGAATGTGATAAGAACTTGAGATTGAAAAAGTAAAAGCAAATGTTGGAGAAGGCAAAATTGGCAGATTAGCTCATTTCTTTGGGATTGCAAAATCTGATTTTATTTAGTTTAATTAAGGATGCAAATGCAGCTAGGGCACAAGCATTTCTAGAATTTGCTTTTTCATGAATATCCTCCCATCATCATAAAGAAGCCAGGGTAAGTTACCACAACGGTTATAAAATATGACTGAAAGATTAACCCTGATTTTGATCTTGATAGGTATTAGTACAGTTGACACTGAAGAAAAAAATAAGACTAGTTCACTAAAGCAAGTTTTTTTCTGTCTTGCAATCTTGTCAAGAAACTGTTCGTCCTGGCATTTATTGCACTGGCACTACAAGAATTTGACAACAGCTTTGAACATGGAAATCAAACATTGCAGGAATACACCAGCATCAAATAACTCTTAGGATATTTAGAGGTTGGAACTCATTTATTAAATAACCTCATGGTCTGGAAAACCATTGTTCTTTTCTGCAGAAAGAATCAGAAACTTCCAGTTAAGGTTAAGAGTTTTGAATGCTGCTCTGAGTCAAACTAATGTTTCTGTGTTGGATATGGAAGGAAGAAAGTTATTTTTCATGTTCCTCCTCAGCTACTGACTTGTTCACCAAACTCCCAAGAGACCTAAATCTATAAAAGCCCTTGCTACAGTGAACTTGCTTCATTCAGTGAGCAAGTATTTCCTATAGCTCTGCCTATGCACCTATATTACTAAGACCCTATGGGTGAATTTAGCTGTTACTTGGATGTTCTGCTTTCTTATGCTATTCAAAAATTCCTAAAAAGCAGGCCATCCATACATGAGATAATGGTGGTAATCTCAATTAGAAAACTATGAATGTAAATATTTACAAACATATCCACGTAAAGATACAATAATTATTTTTTATTTAATTCTTTTGCCCAGAACTTCAAATATAGATCATGTGTCTTGGGTACACAAGTGTTAGTGCTGGTTAAGATTCCAGATAGCTTGAAATAAGGAAAAAGAAGGATGAAGCCATGGCCAATGGTTTAGCATGTGGCTCCTGGGGTCTCCTTATGCACTTACAGAAGCTCAGCCACAGTTTGCCACTAAAACTTGCTTTTAACATTCAGAGGCAAATTGTCATCTAAGAGATACAGCACTTTGTTGTATACAAAGCAAGTACACAACTTTGACTGAGATATTATATTTTTGAGGGTTTGGGAAAATTGTTTTTTTAGTGTCCTTCTGCCTCTACACACTGTACCTCTCAGTTTGTGTCACAGTATTGTATCCCTCCAATTGAACATCACTGTCACAAACAAATGCCAGAGCTCAACCATTAAAGCAGTATTCAGTTCTTGGAGAGGCTCGGTCAAGAATGATCAGGTATCAGGAAGGGAGATATAATTCTTGGACAGCCTGCCTGCCTGCCTGCCTGCCTGCCTGCCTGCCTGCCTGCCTGCCTGCCTGCCTGCCTGCCTGCCTGCCTGCCTGCCTTCCAGAAAACCAGTTTCAACAAGCCTAGAGAAGAAATAGATGAGATCCCATGAACAGAAATACTCAAATCAAACAGAGTGAAGATCTGTTGGGGACTTCTCAAAAAGAAGATACTGGAAGAACAAATGCATACCATTCCAAAAACAAGAAAAAAAATGGAGAGCAGCTTAGGAAACTATTGTGAATGTATAAGGAAGTTTCAATTGAGATGGGTGCAATCACCAAGGAAGCTCACAAAGGAAGCTAACAGCAATAAAAACAGTTTTTTGATTGCATCAGAAGTAACATGAGAAGAAATGAAAAAGTAGGTCTACTGCCTGGAGAAGATGGTAGGATGGTAAAAGGTAAACAGCAGAGATCCTGAACTCTTATTTTCTTTCACTCTTCTCCCCAAAGTTGGACTAATTCAGCTTGCAGGTGTTATATTTGACATCCCTTCTGCAAACTTTGAAAAATCGTGGTGGTGCCAGTGGTCTGGAGAAGGGCAAATGTTTTTCCTATCTTCAAAATATGGAAAAGGGAGTACAGAGATGACTACAGACTGCCCAGTTAGATAGAGATACTGGGCAAAACTCTGGAACAGATTTTTAAATATTTGAGAGAATGAAATAGTCTGAGCATTTAGAAAATAAGCATTGCTTAGCAAGATCCAGCATGAATTTATCAAGAAATCACGCTAAACCATCCTGATCTCCTTTCTTTGATAGAATGACCTATTTAATTGACCAAGGGAGTGTAATGGATATAGTGTACCTTAAGTTCAACAAAGTGTTTGACAAAGTCTCCAATGGAATCCTTCTACAAAAGATGGCAACATGTGGGCTGAACTGGCCAACATGAGATGGATACAGGCTGGCTGAATGTATGTGCCTAACAAGTGGAGGGAAGGCTTGAGTAACATACTGCAGGGCTACATTCTAAGCCATGGACTGTTGAATGTATTTATAAATGATTTGGATGAGGAATTTAAAAAATCTGATTATCAAATTTGCCGGTGACCCCAAGATAGGGGAATAGTAAACACTTTACAAGATAGTATTGTTTCAGGAGAATCTTGATAACTTAGAACAATGTCAGAAACTGGCAAGATGGATTTCAACAGTACAAATTCAAACTCCTTCATTTGAATAGGATGAGGGAGATCATATTAGACAGTAGCACAGGCACAAAGGATTTGGGTATGTTCATGGATCGCAAGATGAGCATCATCCAACAAAGTGATGCACTTGCAAAAAAAAGGTAAATGCTACTCTAGGCTGCTTCAAGGAATTAAACTCAAGAGACATCATCATGTCTCTCTATTCTGCATGTAGAATATAACATCCAGGCCTCAGTACAGCATTTTAGAAAAAACATTAATAAATTGAAATTTTTCCAGAGGAGAACAACCAAGCTTGGAAGAAGACAATGTATGAGGAACAATTGGAGGCACTGACTATGTTTTGGATGGAGAAGAGAAGACTGCAGAGAGACTTTAAGTATCTGAAGGGCTGTAATGAAGAAGATAAGGTAGACTTGTTGAGCTTTGATTTCAATTGGACATCAGGAAGAACTTCCTAACGTACTGAACAGTGGAACAGGCTGTCTTGGGAAGTGCTAGACTATCCATTATTAAAAATATTTAAACAAAGGCCTGCAATAGCAGTGCATTGGGCAGGGGTTGAATTAGATGATCTCAAGGTAATTCCAAACCTTACACAATATTAGTGGTCGTAGTAGTAGCAGTAACATTACTATTATTGACTATTTCTGAAGAAATACTTTTACATGTTTGTGTTGTTCATGGACAACCATAATCTATTCCCTGATTTTATTCTTTTTGCACATTCTGGGGAAAAGATTCTCTGATCATTGTGTTATTTCCCTGTCCATTAATTTAAGGATTGGAAGATAACAATTTAGAATGATAAGACTCAAAGGCTACCACATTAATTTTATATATGTTTGATAAACAAAGACTTTACGGCAAAACGGTGGGCATTCTCATAGAGTATAAATATCTTCCAGGTAACAGAATGAATAATGGCAAGTGAAATGCATTTGTCACCAGGGGGAAAATTATGGGTTCTATTTTCAAGAAGCCCTGAGTGAATGTCTACATTATCAGAAAAGTCAGCATAGAGGAAAAGAAGGGCACGATTTGATTTTAATTATTACCATAGCTAAGAATAACAATTGGATTTACATAAAAAGTATTTATTTAAATAGTCAGACAATTCTCTTTTTAAAAAATCAGTGGGGAACTTAGGATTCTCTATCAAGAGATGAGTAGGTATGAACACAGTCCTATTAATAAGGCTGTTTTCTGTTAATATTGATGTTTCAACTATTCATTAGCCCAATTCATGTGTTCTGGAGAAGTCAGGAAGATTTGAAGTAGCTTGAGCAGGGCAACCACTTAAGGCCTGGGGATGCCTTTAGCCCCCAGGAATTGCCACCAAATTGCGTTTTAATGTAATGGAAAGGGAAGAATATTGAGTACATGGGAAGTACTCATATGAATGATATTTAATTAATCTGATTTAAATTCAATTACATTGAAATGGAATCCAAATTAGTTTTTTTAACTAACCCCATCCACTTTGGGGATGAGCCCCTTGGTAAACAACAACAAAATGAAATATGCTTCTGGGCCTGAAAAAAAGTTGCATATTCTGGGATAGGGGGAGGGATATATTCTTGTCTGCCCCATTCTCTTGCTTTTTCATATTTGTCTCCAGTTACAAGGAGAATCCTCTTTGCATTCAGTGAACTTGTGACTTTGCAATTTCTTAGGTAAAAAGCTGAAGGTATCCAAAATGTTTATTATTTTACTTTTGAACTATTTATAAGGCAACTTCATACTGACTTGCATGCCCCCCGGATTTTCACAGTGGAGACTAAGGTACTGAATCAGTGCAACTTTTCTGTTCAAAGAAGTCAAGCAAAATAACAAAAACATATTTTTTCAACCTATTTTATTATTTTCTTTCTGTAGCTCTACTAATAACAAGGAACAAAAATAGCTGCTGGGGATCTAGCTGAATTTAAAAAAACAAAAATATGTAAAAGCTTCATCTCTTCGTACACATCAAGTTCTACAAACTATTTAGGATTATTGGCTTTCTTACACAGCATGTTATGATAATATTTTTCAGTATAAACTTGATTATTATGGGCCTTTCAGTCTAAACTGAGAAACTGTATATTGTTTCCTGGCTGTGAAGACCAGTCTCTTTTTTTGTGTGTATGAATGGATGAATAATTCATTGCCTTTTTGTCACTCCTCAATTGTTCTATTGCATTTTCCCTAAAGCCAGCAAGTTGTTCATTTTATTATTTATTAATTTAAAAATTAATTATGCATTAGCTCCAATAATTCAGTTATGGATGGCAGTGATTTAAATACCATGCACGTGGGCACTGAAACTCTTAACAGCTTTGCTTCATTTGTAGCGAAAGGAAACTAGAGGCCAAACAAAATGATTCCTATAAATGGTGATAGAACTAGATATCATTATTTAAAGAATTAGGGAATTTTGTTTGGAATTTTGAGAGTATGCAGTGGGTACACTCACAAAATGAATGCCATGGCCATTCATTTATGGCTTGCCTATGGACAAAATGACTACCGCAGGGGGCATTACTGAGTCACAGAAAATCCATTTATCACAAGAAAAACTAATCCCCTAGGATGTCTTCTACCATCCCAATGAGACTTTGTCAGGGCAAAGGCACTGCTGCAAATAAATATGGTGCTATAGGCTAGTGTTTTGTTATGCAGCAAGCGAAAAAAAAAACCCAAAAAAATCAGGTGGGCAGAGAACTTGATGTGGCATCAAGGAAGTTGTCTGCCTCCAGATACAGCACGTGCCATACTGAAACATTATAGAGATTTAAAAAAAAAAAAATCACCAGGGCATTAGAAAAAGTATTAAAACTATATCCTACTGTCAGGTGACATCCACCCATTTTCAGCCTATTAAGTGATTAGATGCAAATTTACAACTTTACTATCGATACAAGGAGTACTCCTTTGGCTTCATTTCTGGGGGAAAAAAAAACTTCCCTAACATACAGATAAGAGCTCTTCCCCAACCTGGCCCCCTTCCAGATGTATTTGGACTCTAATTGCCAAAGCCAGACTGCATCATGCTTCTGAGCTTGCTGTTCCAACATAGTAGTGTCATGTTCCCCGTTGTAAGGCATATGTGCATAGGAAAGAGGAAGGGATAAGCATAATCCCTTAATCACTCACATATCCCTCAAGCACCCATATCCATAAAGGAATCACCAACATAATAGAAACGCCCCTCAGACTGGACTTGGCACCCATAGAAAGATCGGGAGAACGCCTTCCCATTACCCCGGGGGATGCACCTGCACCGGACGAAGGTGAGGAAACAAAGGAGAATGCCGGAGATCGCCGGAATCGCCATCAGCAGACGCATCAGAGTCCCAATCACCCATCCGGTCCTGGCTCGAGGGTCAACAGGGGGTGGAGTAGGACAAGGTCCACCACCAGGGTATAAACAGGACACCCTGCCAACACATAAGGATTCCCATCTTTTTCATTGCATGCATACTGTTCCAATAAAGCCGGAAATCCTTAGACCCTCTAAGTGAGTCCGTGTCTTCCTTGGAGCAAGGCTGCCCTTGACATAAATATGGGAATCCATTTCTTTTTTTTTTCCCTAGCACCAATCCGGACCAGTTCTGTGAGGGATCCACGCTAGGATGAAAGACTTCAACTCACGGAGAAGTGGCTACCCGGCGACCGGCAATGGAACTCCCGTCCAGATGAATGGAAGATGCCCGAGGCCCCGACAGTGCGATGTCCAGGGGAGCTCAGGATCGGGTTCGGAGGGAGAAGACATGGCGAGCGCTAGCCATGAGTCCCGAGGCCCGTGGCTCACCCTCGATGAGACGGACAGATCCTTGCCTGGATCGCCCGGCACCCCGGAGGAACCGTGGGATGTCCCGACACCAAAGGCGTCAAGAACCGGAGGCAACCGCACCACAGCGAGCTTGCGAATGGCGGCAAGGCTGAGTGCGGTCGAGGAAACGCTGGAGGCGATGCGGCAGCTGCTCCAAAGGTTAGCAGAGGCGTACGAGTCACACAGCCGGGGAGCGGAGGGACCAGGCACCAGAAGCCCGACACCCTTCACGCCCCCCTCGGAGACACACCAGCTGGAGAGACAGAGGAGAGGTCCAGAGGACGACACAGCGCCAGGCAGAGTCCGGTTCCAGGTACCCGCCAGATGGGCTGCACCCCACCCTCCCACCCCATGGCCCAGGCGAGTCCAATACACCAGAAGCCAACACAAGAGGGCACAAACACCACCCGACGCCAGATGGAGGGAATCCCCACGTCCCAACCACGGAGCCCCGACTGCCCGAAGTACCCAGCATCGCCCAGGTGTGGCCTGGAGCCCACCGCAAGTGGCAATCAAGGACTTCGGGATCAAGTTCGATGGGGACCCCACAAAACTTTCTTTCTTCCTCACGAACACAAGGATCTACCTGGAAGAATGGGGCCCCTATTTTCAAACTGAGAGGGGCAAGGTAAATGCCCTAGCTGTCAAGCTGAAAGGATGTGCTGCCAACTGGTACGTCCAGTTGTGCCAGTCCGGCGCCCCAGAACTCAAGGACTGCAACGAGTTCCTATGGGCAGTGGAACTGTATTTCAGGGACCCCCTGGAAAGAGAGAGGGCAAAAAGAGCTTTGAAAGCCCTCAAACAAGGACAGCGCTCCGTGGCAGATTATGCCATGGAGTTCTAAGCCCTGGCCAGTAAGGTCAAGGTATGGTCCCAATCAACCCTCATCAAAAAATTCAAGGAAGGGTTGAACCTGAATGTACTCCGGTGGGCACTCTGCAGAAACAACCCCAACACTCTGGTGGAGTGGATCCAGCTGGCAGTGGAGGCAGAGGACGCCCAGGAAACTTTCCTCCAGGAGCGGAGGGAAGCGCAGTACGCAGAGGAGGCGAGAGGACCCCGCACAGCTGCAAGACCTGTGAACCCAAGATCCCAACCTCGTAAGGACAACAGGGACTGATGTTTTGCCAGTGATCAGTGCTTCAAGTGCGGGGAGAAGAACCACAAGGCGGCGGCTTGCCCGAGAGCAAAGGCGAGAGACAGCCCGGGGAAGGCTCCAAACAAACCAACCCCAACACCAAGGAAAAGGCCAGCTGCAAAGGAGGAAACCTTGGCAAGGGAATTCCCTGACGTCACCGCTGACGAGGAAAGCGGAAGCGACGAACCGGCGGGAAACGCCAGCCACCTGTCTTAAAGAGTGCCAAAGGACAGGTGGAGGACAACAAAGGGCGCAACGACTTTGGGTTGAGTGAGAACTGTCCTACCCTATATGTGAGAGTCACCCTGGCCCATGGGGGGAAAACAGAGAAAGTTTGGGCGCTGATTGATTTGGGCTGCTTGAAATGCCTCATGCACCCGGACCCGGTAGCCACACTCAACCTCCGCTGCTATCCACTTCAGCACCAATTGGTGTTCACACAGTTGGATGGATCAGCAGCGGGAGGGGGCCCGGTCACCCAATACATGGACAGAGTTGTGCTGAGGCTCGGCGACCACGAGGAAAGCCTGCCCTTCATAGTGGCACCGGTGGGCCAACCCCTACTCATCTTAGGGATCCCATGGCTTGTTCATCACAACCCTCAAATAAATTGGACGACCAGAGAGATCACTTTTTCGGACAGGCGTTACCAAGCACCCACAGGGGATCAGGTTCCCCGCACTGCAATGGGGAGGGCAACAACCACCTCGACGCACCTGGAGGCAGCAACCCCGGAGAGCCTGCCAGCCAGATATGCAGACTTTGCCAACATTTTCGGGGAAAAGGAGGCTGACAAACTCCCCCCCCCCATAGAAAAACAGACTGCACCATCGAACTGGTCCTGGGGGCACCTCTACCAAAGCCCAAAATTTACGCTATGACTCAGAGGGAGTTGGCAGCATTAAGGGACTTTATCGACAAAAATTTGGTGCGGGGGTTTATTGAACCAGCTAACTCGCCAGTCGGGGCCCCAGTTCTCTTCCGGGAGAAGAAGGACGGGTCCCTCCGGCTCTGTACAGATTACCGCGGGCTGAATGCCGCGTCCATTTCAAATAAATATCCCCTACCCATAATAAAGGACATTCTAGCCCACCTAGCAAAGGGCAAAATATTCACAAAACTAGACCTCAGGGAAGCCTACTTCCGGATTCGAATAAAGGAGGGGGACGAATGGAAGACAGCTTTCAACTGCCCACTGGGGCCATTCCAATACCGAGTTCTGCCATTTGGGTTGGCTGGGGCACCAGGCGTGTTCATGCAGCTAATTAATGAGGTCTTGCACGACCACTTGTTTAAGGGGGTGCTTGTTTACCTTGATGGGACGCGGTGGCGCTGCGGGTTAAACCGCTGAGCTGCCGATCGGAAGGTCGGCGGTTCGAAACCACGTGGCGGGGTGAGCTCCCATTGCTCGTCCCAGCTCCTGCACACCAAGCAGTTCGAAAACATGCAAATGTGAGTAGATTAATTGGTACCGCTTCGGCGGGAAGGTAACGGCGTTCCGTGAGTCATGCCGGCCACATGACCACGGACAGGTCCTTAGGGACAACGCCGGCTCCAAGGCTTAGAAACGGAGATGAGCACCGCCCCCTAGAGTCGGACACGACTGGACTTTACGTCAAGGGAAACCTTTACCTTTACCTGTTTACCTTGATGATGTTTTGATTTACTCTGAGAACGAAGGAGAGCACGAACGCCTCATAGAGAAAGTGCCCACGAAACTCCGCAAGGCAGAGCTATACGCCAAGCTCTCCAAGTGTGAGTTTCACAAGGAGCAAATCGACTACCTTGGCTATCGGATCTCGGCAAGGGGGATCGAAATGGACCCTAGCAAGGTCCAGGCCATACTGGCCCACGTACGAGGAGGCAACTTCAAAGTTTCCTCGGGTTCACTAATTTCTATAGGGGTTTCATCCAGGGGCTAGCGGAAATTGTGCTGCTGCTAACAAACCTACTCTGGACAAAGGGCCTAGGAGATACACGAAAATCACGAAACCCGGGGGCACTGCTAAACTGAACAGCTGATTGTCAAATGGCTTTCGAACACCTCAAAAGCCTCTTTACGGTGGAGCCAGTACTGCAGCATCCTGACCCCACCAGACCCTTTGTCATACAAGTAGACGCCTCAGATTTTTCTATCGGAGCGCTCCTCCTTCAGCGCGATTTTGACAATCAGCTGAAGCCCTGCACGTACCTCTCCCGCAAGTTCTCTGAAATGGAACGGAGATGGCACGTGTGGGAAAAGGAGGCATTCACGGTCAAGGCAGCCCTGGAAACATGGAGGCACCTCCTGGAAGGGGCCTCCTGCCCCTTCGAGGTCTGGACTGACCACAAAAACCTGGAGGCTTTCAGCACCCCAAAACGCCTCAGTCCAAAGCAAGTACGCTGGGCACAGTTCTTTAGCAGATTTAACTTCAAACTTAAGTTCATACCAGGGAGAAAGAACTTCCTGGCAGATGCCCTTTCTCGACAACCTCAGGATGCCGGCCAGGCATCGGACATTGTGGGCACTGTGTGGACAGACACACAGCTGGGCTGCCCTGTTGTCACACGCAGCCAGACAAAAACCCAATGCACCTCAGCGCAACGACCGGCAAACGGAGGGAGACGCAGGTCAATTTCACCAGACTGGCGACAAAGACTCGTTCGAGCCCTTGAGAGAGATACATGGTTGCAAAACAACCAACACCATGTATCTCTTACAAACGGGCTAGCCTGGAGACAAAAAACCCTATACGTGCCAGAATCATTGAGAGCGGAGGTTTTAAACCACTCCCACGATGATAAGACAGCTGGGCATTTTGGGTTTGTTAAAACCTTACACTTAATTAGGAGACAATTCTGGTGGCCCACCCTCAGAAAAGACGTCAAAGAATATGTCACGGCTTGCCCCACATGTGCAAGGTCAAAATGGAAGGTGGGGAAACCCCAAGGACTGCTGCAGAAAGTAGCAAGCCCCTCCTACCCCTGGGAGGAGATTTCCATGGACTTCATAGTCAACCTGCCACCCAGCCAAAGAAAAACTGTCATCTGGATGGTAAAAGACTATTTTTCCAAGCAGGCACATTTCATACCCTGCACATCCATCCCCTCCGCGCAACAGCTGGCACGCCTATTCCTCACCCACATCTACAAACTCCATGGCGCCCCCTCCCATTTGGTGACCGATAGGGGCACACAATTTACATCCAGGTTCTGGAAAGAATTCTTAAACCTCATTGGCACGAAGCAAGCACTGTCAATGGCTTGGCACCCCCACACAGATGGCTCTACGGAGATTCTCAACTCCACCCTGGAGCAGTTCCTACGGGCGTTTATTAATTACCAACAGGACAATTGGGTGGACCTGCTACCTTTTGCAGAGGTGGCCTACAACAACGCGGTACACCAGAGCACAGGTCACACCCCATTCAAGGTGGTCTATGGCAGAGACTTTGTGCCAATCCCGGAACTGCCACAACCAGACACCCTGCCCTGTTCTCCAGATGACTGGGCAGCACAACTGGGCACAGTTTGGCCCATCATCCAACTGGCTCTTGCTGATGCTCAAGCATCATACAAGAAGTTTGCAGATAATCACAGGGCAGCGCAACCAAACTACAAAGTGGGAGATAGGGTCCACTAAGTTCATCAAATCCCCACAGCCCTCCAAGAAACTGGCACCCAAATTTATTGGACCATTCCCAATCACAGAGATTATTAACCCAGTCACCTTTAAACTGGACTTACCCCACAATCTATGGCGCATACACCCAGTATTCCACCGCGCCCTCCTGAAACCAGCCACCTTTCGAAATGGCACACAGAAACCCCCCCGCCCCCACCCATCATGATAGATGGGCAACAACATTTTGAGATACAAGAGGTACTCGACTCCAGGAGGCTGAGGGGCATACTGCAGTACCTCTTTAAATGGAGACATTTCCCACACCCAGAGTGGGTCCAAGCTCAACATGTCTCAGCTAAACAGCTGGTAAAGAGCTTCCATGAAGCATACCCATCTAAACCAGCACCCTAAGATTTTCTTTGGGGGGCAGCATGTCATGTTCCCCGTTGTAAGGCATATGTGCATCACAACAGGGAACATGCACATTAGGAAAGAGGAAGGGATAAGCATAATCCCTTAATCACTCACATATCCCTCAAGCACCCATATCCATAAAGGAATCACCAACATAATAGAAACGCCCCTCAGACTGGACTTGGCACCCATAGAAAGATCGGGAGAACGCCTTCCCATTACCCCGGGGGACGCACCTGCACCGGACGAAGGCGAGGAAACAAAGGAGAACGCCGGAGATCGCCGTAATCGCCCATCAGCAGACGCATCAGAGTCCCAAGCACCCTTCCGGTCCTGGCTCAAGGGTCAACAGGGGGTGGAGTAGGACAAGGTCCGCCACCGGGGTATAAACAGGATACCCTGCCAACACATAAGGATTCCCGTCTTTTTCATTGCATGCATACTGTTCCAATAAAGCCGGAAATCCTTAGACCCTCTAAGTGAGTCCGTGTCTTCCTTGGAGCAAGGCTGCCCTTGACAGTAGGCAAGCACCAGGCTGGGAAAGTATAATCTACTGGCTCCAAGTACACACATGCATTCGCATACATTAATATGCGGTGTGGTTTGTTTGTGCCTTACCATGATGTGTAACAGGATCAGATAATAAAAGAGGGTTACAATAGTATAAGTAGTATAAGTCAAAATTGGATGCCAAGCTGACTGTAACTAATTTTAACAGAATGGCTAACAAGGCTTAGTTTGTTTGTGGTTTGTTAGATTATTTCTGGGTTTTGTTGTACATATTAAAAAGATACACCAGGAATCTATCCAATAGCTTTGATTTCACAGACGGCCCTATCTGAAGCCATCCTCTGTTTGAAGCACATCCTAAAGATGAATAACCATGAGAAAGGCGGGGGTGGGGGGCCGGGGGGGTGAAATTGACTAGTCCACGATTAATACTTGGGCAGCAAACCAAGGGCCTACACTCAAGGTACCTGATCACAGTCCTCCACACTATGGTGACATATTTTTGTATTTCTATCTCAGTCATTTCTATAACTATGTACGTGTTAACATATGCAACACTTGTGCTCATTTGGATTAGCTTTTTGACCTTCTTATGGTGAAATGTTTTCCTTTCCTTTCTTACTATTAGCGATACATAAGATGTTACCTAAAATGAGAAAATCGCAGAAAGCTTAGAGAGTTTAAGCATCAAGTAGGTCCACAAACAGCTTTTCTTTGTCATGTCTACAATCTTCATGCAGTCAGCTGGGAGGTTTGAAAAGGAGTTGTACCACATGCTTGAATGCTGTTATCACAAGTGATTCTCACCAAGCAGAGACCTGCATCAGAGCAACAGCTGAACTTGATTCCAGCCAAAAACTAATACAGACCTCCTGGCTGAATGCGTGGAGGCTATAGAGAGTAGCCCTGAGTTGGGACCAGCATGAATTCCCTGGCCAGTTGTCATTTGCAACTCTTCATGTGTTCATATGAACACCAACAACTATTCCTTTCAGACAAAACCCAAACCACCACAGGAAACTCCATAATCCTCTCAAATACAACTAAAGCTTGTGCAAGCTAGCAACAGAGCTATGTCACGATCCTATCCATATCCTTCCAAAATAAGAGAAATATACATATTCCAACTTCATCTTTTCACCAACTCCTCCCTGCCAACAAACAATCACAGTCACTTAATATTACATTTTATTATTTTCTTCAAGGATCCTGATAGTCCCAACTGTAGAAGAAAATGAAATGAAACAATCTGTGGCAGAGACAAATCAAAAGAGATAAATAGCCTATATCTGAGATTTCATTTTCAGTCACTGTAGGTTGGAATCCTTAAAACTTTGCAAAAGGTGAGGATTAAAACAATCCTAGATATAAAGGGACAATGCAAGAACACAGCGATCATTGAAGTCTAGCCCATAATGTTCCATCCTTGGTTGTCTAGAAGAAAAAAGATTGGGAGACCAAAACTAGAGAATTAAAGACAGTAAGCATTTTGAGATGCTGTTAACCAGAGATTGTTTGTTCCATACAAGTTGTATAGATCTGTTTTATGAAGTCCGTAGCCAGAATACTATGCGGTATCCAAAAAGACATTAAAAATAAACAATTTGTTTAAGAGACAAGAGGATTTCCTGTCTTTCCCTGTCTCTTTTGCTTCATTCTCTTCAAGATGTAGCTTAGATTGAAGGGAGGCTTTTCTATCCTCATGTATTTTCTTTAATAAATCTATGTTTTACTTCAAATACAATGAATGATAGCTGGGCTAAGCCCACACTCTGTATCTAAGACAAATAGGATATTCTGCTACTTAATACTTAGTAATCTTTCAGCACTCTGTTTCTGTTCAGGAGCATATCCTCAAACAAATGTTTCTGCTGAATTCAAATTTCCAGTAGTACTTACTGAGAGAAAGTGATTTCAAATGTGGAACATGTCAAAGAAATCCGTAGGACAAAGAAAGTGGTAACTAAGAAATGGAGAGGACCAAACTGAAAAACATGAATGCCCCACAGTTTAATAATCCTTTTAGAAAGTAACAAGGCAGCCATCTTTAGAGCAAAGACAAGTGCATTGACAAAAATCTCGTATAGAAGAAGTGGCAAAGAGGTTTGCAAAAGTGTCAGAAGCCACAAAAAGTATGACATCAATCATGAGGTAAATGTCTATCTAACACATGGGAAGTAATGCCAATGAAGAATTTAATCTTTTTGTTAGAAGGTATAGCATTAGAGAAGAAAATATCAAAGATAAGGTATGTTTAATCACTATACTAAACCCTTCATGTAATCTGAAATGCAAGATAAAGACAAGTCAGTTCAAACTATGAATAGTTATTAAAAGTTTTGGCTAGCATATCCTAGTGAACCTGTTTTGAAGAAGGCTGATCTGGCCACTGTTACCTGACCTTAATCACATTCATAGTAGATAACTTCAGTGAGTTATTTCATAAATGTCAATAACTTACTTTTTCAGGAAAAAAAAATATGCATACTACTAATTCCTGATCCAGCTAACCGGATCCTGTTTCAGCTCTCTCTGGGTCTCACTGTTATATATTCCACACCCCCAATATGCCCCAATAGAGCTATATTCCACCAGGAATGGATTCCTAGTGACTCTTGTGTGCCTAATGATACTGTTCACCAAGTATTCTGCCTGACCTGAATTTATTTATTGTTTTAACTTTAATTTTAAACAATGGGAAGCTGGCATATGGCAAAACAAAATACTAGCCCAAGCATCATCTTTTTTTCCAAGAATGCCTTTAGCCACCATGAAGACCTTAAAAGCATAGTTAGAAAATAAAAATGACAAGGCCTTCCAGCCAGCTCAAGGTCATCCCCACATACCATTACATCAAATTACATTTCACTATATATGGTATTGTGCTTAAAAAACAAAGATACTTCCAGTTATATGAATATAGCCATCAGAGGATTAGTTCACACATATCCATAATGTTGAATTTGGCTTAAATATGAGCCCAGTAAGTTGAAGTGTATTAATAGGCATGATTAATCAAGTCATGGTTTAACACGATGTGTGAATTCAACTAGAATATTGGTTTAGATCATTTCTGCAGTATACCTACTCCAGTGTTATATGAATTGTACTAGCTTGTACCTCATTTCTAGAGATAATTCAAGGTGTAGTGATTACCGATTAGGGCTGTGCATGCTTCAGAGTTTATTTGTAACTGATATTGATCATGAAAATCTAAAAAAAAAATGCAGCTGCTTTAAAGAGCACTCATGTTGCCATGTATTCTGAAGAACTTCTTCCCCCAACATGCCAAGCATGGTTCTTTGTATATACTTTGTATACTTTGTTTTTTGTATACTCCTTTGCTTTCAGACTGGCTGTCTCATGTGATTGGGCCTTCTTTGTAACTGTATCAAAGTTAAGGAGTTTCCTCATTTGGCAAGCCTGGTTGATTCTCCCATTCTTGGTCTTCAGAACAGTAGGCTGGTTTAATTATTCTCCTGCCACTGTGGTTTGGATTGTTGGTGCTTTTTCTATCTTTTATTAGCTATATTTGTTATTGTGATTATCTTATTTTATTTCTTTGAATTGTAGCATTTAAAAAAAAGAGTAGTGAAAAATTCAATGCACAAACTAAATGCCTGGCTAAATTAAACTTAAATTAAATTAAGCACCACTGTATTTATTAAACTAAGAAGGTTTCTGAGTAATGCATCAGATAGGAGCCAATGTGGTATACAAGTCTTGGACTGAAGCTGGGGAGACCTAGGTGGTTTAAGTCCATCCTTCCCCATGAGGGTTCACTGGGTGACATTCACTGTTTTTTGGGGGGGTAAGGAAAAACAGGTGGCGGAAGCACCATATACACCACCTTGAGCTCATATGTGGAAGGTAGCATATACGTCCAATAAATAACTATAACAGTAGAAAAACTGAAGACTGTAGTTACAGCTAGGACCTATGGCAAAATGTAATGTTTTCATTTTCTGGTAGAAGTGTTTTGAAGATTCCTGCCAGAAAGCCTTGCCTCTGTTCAATATACTTTTCCATCCAATATGCTCTGAATATTTTTTTAATGATTTAATTTTACTTTTGCAATCTTGAGAGCCAATGTAGCATATTCCTTAAGGTTCTGAACTGGAAATGAAGAGACATGATTTACTTCCTCCTGCAGTCAAGCAGATTACTGGCTGACCATGTGTCACATTCTTCAGCTCAACTTATCTCACATAGTCCTTGATGTGAATATTCTGGTGAAGATAACATCTTGAGATCTAGACATAAGCAAGGTCCTGCCATATATGGATATTCCCTCTTTTCTCCATAAGCCCATTTTGGCTACTATTCTTCCAGCATTCATCAACTGAATTCACTGGCAGAGAAAAAGGTAGAGGAACATACAGCTGAGATTTAATAAGTATAATTATTTTGGGTAGAAAATAGATAAAAGTATGTCTAGATCTTGCATGTATAATAAGAAGAACAAAAATATCCTTTGTTGGTAAAGATTTATACAAAGCAATGATGAGGAAGCATTTTACATAATTTACTTCAGAAGAAATTATCAGGAAGTCCTTAGAAACAATAAGCTTTCAATCCTTGATACCAACATGGAATTCAGCAAATTTAGCTGGATAACAAAAGTTCTAAGAAGTATACATTCAATAGTCTCTTGGCAGGTACAGATTTATGGTATTACCCTTTGTATCTTTTCAATTTCAGAGGTGTACCAAAGGGTGATCTAAGAAAGATTTGTGTGTCTTGATGGTGTCACATGTTATTATAGATGATGGTATCTTGGTATTTGGAAAGGCAATACTGTAACCCAAAGGGTGAAAAACACACCAGAAGCAATAACACTGAAAATAATTATTTAAGGCTTCAATCTGTACACACTTACCTCTGAGTAACCTCAGCTGGACAGTTAAACTTCCTTGTCCATATGCTGTCTAAGCAAAATACACACCTCCAGCAATTATTTTTGTAATAGACAAAACCTTGAAGCATGTCATGCTTTTTAAAAAATGAAAAATGATACGGTCAGAAATAAAATATCTTGGCTATATCTTTATCAAGGAAGATGTAGTGATACAACAGAAATAGAGGGCACAGCTCAAATGATAAGGGCAAAACTGATCTACACAGAATAATCAGTTATCTAGTACTATTTATTCCAAACATGTCAATAGTGTCAAAGGGTTATATAATCTTGAACTAATAGAATGTTTTCGTACTTGCAAAAGGCAAAGCACCCACATTTCTGTAATCCCACATGCTCCTAGATGCTTCAATCCTCAGTATCACATCCAATCCTATCCCAAGGGATCCTCTATCTCTCAGGATTAGGTTTTGGTGAGATGTTGGAAGCTGTAGTAGATAGGATGGTCTGTAGAATACCGCACCTAGTGAAAAAGCACAACTGTGTTCAAGCCAGTTTTTTTAAGGCAATAGGTTACTCTCCAGTAAAAAGTATTCAGCTGAAGGAACCAGATAAACTTGATCAAAGCATTTTGTTTTAAAAGATTGCAATCCTGCTATGGTGTAAATAAATGATACAATATAGATTCTGCACTGTGCAGAATCGCTCACAGTTGCACATGTTTCCAAAGTGGCATATCAGTTCTGCTCAAGGTAATTTTGTTCAGATATATAAAGAAAAGGTGGCAACACTATTTAAATGCACAAAACATGGCAGTTTATCAGTGGAGAAGGAGATTAGGTCTACAAAGCTTGGAAATTAAAAGTTTTTAGAAGATTGTTATATTGTGCCACTTCATGAATCCTAAGAAAACTGTGAATAGGATGGAAAGAGTGGCATCTAGACGGTGTAAAGAAATAATTGGGTGTCCTAGAAAACAAGAGGAAAAAGAGCTTTCTAAAAAAAAAACAGTGCTTTGTTGCAGTTTGCAATCTGTCACTTCCTACTACAAAAACGATAGATTTAAATGTCCTTTAAATACAGTTTTGCAATATGGACAGATAGAAAATGGGGTATTCTGGAAGATAACAATGCTTACACAAATGGCACAAGTATGCATTCCAGTTTTTAAATGACAGAAACATACATCTAAAGAAAGAAATTTTAAAGAGTGTACACAACAATCACCTAGAAAATGAAGTATGACAAAAGAAGTACTGTAGCTGTTCATTGGCCTGAGATGGGTCCTCAGACTGGAGACTTGATGACTGCTGGCTCAGTCCTTAGGCTTTTTTTCTTAACAAAAAGGTATTATATTCCAGGAAAAAATAAGCGATACATCAGATTGTTACTATGGCATTTTTAATATGTCATTATGTACTTTCTTATAGAAGTTACTTAATTTCTAAAAGTCAAAATAGCTATCTGCCCTAGATATGCCACATCTTCATTCCAGATCGGTGCTGTTGATAATGAAAGGCCCCCTGAGCATGTTTATTAATGTTTTCTTTTTAAAGATTACTGTCCGTATTCCAGAAGTACAGAAATGGTATTGAACACTGATGGCAAACAGCTCTGACAAAAAAAATCAAGTCCTCTTTCATATGCAAACAACAAAATAGGCATGCTTCTGGACAGTTATTTTAAACAGATTAGATTTTGTTTTCTTCCGTGCTACTGAAAAGGGAGAAAAACTCCATTTCTGTGTCTGTGTATATAATAGATTTAATAGTAGAAGTCTGTTATTTGGCAATAAAAGACTAACTGTGGAAAAAATAAAATTTGGTGCCATGCATAAGCAGAGTCTTACACTACTCTTTGGAATATTGATTTTATTGTGGTAAGTTTGTCAGTTTAATATGACAACAATGTTCATATCCTCCCAACTGCCCTCAGCTTTATTTGCATTTTATTCAACTGCAGTTCACAGTCCTTCCATCCTTTTCTGAAACTGCCCACTCAGAAATGTGTGGTGGGGGAAGGAAAGCAGGGAGGGACGAGAATGCCAATCAATTTCTTTCATTAAGAGTTTTGCTAGATGCAAGAGAAAAGAACGATCATGCAGTGAAATAACTTTGTGGGTGTCCTATACTGAAACACCCAGAAGACTGAAACAAGTTCATATTGCCAGGTTAGCTTAATTTTTAGGTGGATAGACAGGGGATGGATGGAGGGAGGGAGGGATGGATGAATGGATCAAAAGATGGATGGATGGATGGATGGATGGAGGGATAAATAGATAGACTGAATAAACAAGGGCAACAGACTTTGCTCCTCAGATCCCATGCTTCTATACCAAACAAAGGTTTCCATGAATTCAGAGTAACTCTTATTTTTTAACCTTTCTATGAATTACAATAAGCAAGGGGAAAGGAGAGGGATGTCTCTGTAAATAAAACAGTGCTCCTTTAGTGGCAGGAGTAGATTGCCATCTACTGGACTGTAGCCTTCACATCTACAAGTGAGACAGACAAAAACCACAGACTGGGAGTCTTTTGTTTTATCTCTGCTGGCAACTCTTTCCCTCCCTTCTTCTCCACCTTCATCACAGGTGTACTCTAGATATCATTAGGACATCTAGTAATTGTGCTAGGATGAAGGAACCCACTAGGCAAATTCCTTTACTTATGAATACTATCAGCCCTTTGAATCTCACTGATTTACAAGTAAGATACACAGAGAGTCACAAAGTGATGAGGTTTTCTCCCCCTACCTTCTTTTTTTTCAGTCCAGTGTGCTTGGCTTGTATAAAAAACAAGATTTTGCCATTTGGCCTCACTTTGTGGACATTTGCAAGCACGCATTCTCTTATCTCTTTTGTACAATGTGGCAGCATTGTAGGTTTTAGGGTAGCCATGCTTACATGCTGAAGAACTGTGCAAAGACATTTTACACATGACAAATGCTGCATTAAATCAATGGAAAGGCAAGACAATACAGCCTTTCCAGTTAGCACTCGTAAAGCTGTCCAAAAACAGTATTTGCATTTTTTTTTCTCTTTAGAAACTCATTCTTCTGCATTGGCTTGAGCTCCCCTTTCTTGATCCATATGTGTTGGGAATATCAACTCCAGAATTCCTAGCCAGCAGATCCAATAGACCTTCAGCAAAGGATTGTTACCTTGTCGTGGTGCTGGAGCTTGAGCACCTCAATGATGCCATGAGCTAAACCGTGAACGGCCACCCAAGACGGGAAGGTCATGACAGAGAGGTCAGACTAAATGCGACACCTGGGGAAGGTAATGGCAACCCACCCCAGTATTCTTGCCATGAAAACTAAATGGATCAGTACAACCAGAGATATGTTGGTATACCATCGGAAGATGAGACCCACAGGTCGGAAGATGGTCAAAATGCTACTGGGGAGGAACAGAGGATGAGCTCAACTAGCTCAAAGCCGAAAGGACGGCTAGCGGCCAACGGTGCTGGTGGTGAACGGCGAATCTGATGTTCTAAGGTCAACACGCCATTGGAACCTGGAACGTAAGATCTATGAGCCAGGGCAAATTGGATGTGGTTATTGGTGAGATGTCAAGATTAAAGATAGACATTCTGGGTGTCAGTGAACTGAAAAGGACTGGAATGGGCCACATCACATCAAATGACCACCAGATCTACTACTGTGGACAAGAGGACCACAGAAGAAATGGAGTAGCCTTCATAATTAATAGTAAAGTGGCTAAAGCAGTGCTTGTATACAACCCCCAAAACGACAGAATGATCTCAATTCGAATTCAGGGCAAGCCATCTAACATCACAGTGATCCAAATATACGCCCCAACCACAAATGCTGAAGAAGCTGAAGTAGAGCAGTTCTATGAGGATCTGCAGCACCTACTGGACAACACGCCTAAAAGAGATGTTACTTTCATCAAGGGAGACTGGAATGCTAAGGTGGGCAGTCAAATGACACCTGGAATTACAGGTAAGTATGTCCTGGGAGAACAAAACGAAGCAGGACATAGGCTGATAGAATTTTGCCAAGACAATTCACTCTGCATAACAAACACGCTCTTCCAACAACCTAGGAGACGGCTTTATACATGGACTTCATCAGATGGACAAAACCGAAATCAGTTTGACTACATCCTTTGCAGCCAAAGGTGGCAGACATCTGTACAGTCGGTAAAAACAAGACCTGGAGCTGACTGTAGTTCAGATCACAAACTTCTTCTTGCACAATTTAGGATCAGACTAAAGAGATTAGGGAAGACCCACAGATCAGCTAGATATGAGCTCACTAATATTCCTAAGGAATATGCAGTGGAGGTGAATAACAGATTTAAGGGACTGGACATAGTAGATAGGGTCCCAGAAGAACTATGGATAGAAGTTCGCAACATGGTTCAGGAGGCGGCAACAAAATACATCCCAAAGAAAGAGAAAACCAAGAAGGCAAAATGGCTGTCTGCTGAGACACTAGAAGTAGCCCAAGAAAGAAGGAAAGCAAAAGGCAACAGTGAAAGGGGGAGATATGCCCAATTAAATGCAAAATTCCAGAGGTTAGCCAGAAGAGATAAGGAATTATTTTTAAACAAGCAATGCGTGGAAGTGGAAGAAGACAATAGAATAGGAAGGCCAAGACACCTCTTCCAGAAAATTAGAAACATTGGAGGTAAATTCCAGGCAAAAATGGGTATGATCAAAAACAAAGATGGCAAGGACCTAACAGAAGAAGAAGAGATTAAGAAAATGGGGCAAGAATATACAGAAGACCTGTATAGGAAGGATAACAATATCGGGGATAGCTTTGACGGTATGGTCAGTGAGCTAGAGCCAGACATCCTGAAGAGTGAGGTTGAATGGACCTTAAGAAGCATTGCTAATAACAAGGCAGCAGGAGATGACGGCATCCCAGCTGAACTGTTCAAAATCTTGCAAGATGATGCTGTCAAGGTAATGCATGCTATATGCCAGCAAATTTGGAAAACACAAGAATGGCCATCAGACTGGAAAAAATCAACTTATATCCCCATACCAAAAAAGGGGAACACTAAAGAATGTTCAAACTATCGAACAGTGGCACTCATTTCACATGCCAGTAAGGTAATGCTCAAGATCCTGCAAGGTAGACTTCAGCAGTTCATGGAGCAAGAATTGCCAGATGTACAAGCTGGGTTTAGAAAAGGCAGAGGAACTAGAGACCAAATTGCCAATATCCACTGGATAATGGAAAAAGCCAGGGAGTTTCAGAAAAACATCTATTTCTGTTTTATTGACTATTCTAAAGCCTTTGACTGTGTGGACCATAAGAAATTGTGGCAAGTTCTTAGTGGTATGGGGATACCAAGTCATCTTGTATGCCTCCTGAAGAATCTGTATAACGACCAAGTAGCAACAGTAAGAACAGACCACGGAACAACGGACTGGTTTAAGATTGGGAAAGGAGTACGGCAGGGCTGTATACTCTCACCCTACCTATTCAACTTGTATGCAGAACACATCATGTGACATGCTGGACTTGAGGAATCCAAGGCTGGAGTTAAAATCGCTGGAAGAAACATTAACAATCTCAGATATGCAGATGATACCACTTTGATGGCTGAAAGCGAAGAGGAACTGAGGAGCTTTATGATGAAGGTGAAAGAAGAAAGTGCAAAAGCTGGCTTGCAGCTAAACCTCAAAAAAACCAAGATTATGGCAACCAGCTTGATTGATAACTGGCAAATAGAGGGAGAAAACGTAGAAGCAGTGAAAGACTTTGTATTCCTAGGTGCAAAGATTACTGCAGATGCTGACTGCAGTCAGGAAATCAGAAGACGCTTAATCCTTGGGAGAAGAGCAATGACAAATCTCGATAAAATAATTAAGAGCAGAGACATCACACTGACAACAAAGGCCCGCATAGTTAAAGCAATGGTGTTCCCTGTGGTAACATATGGCTGCGAGAGCTGGACCATAAGGAAGGCTGAGCGAAGGAAGATCGATGCTTTTGAACTGTGGTGTTGGAGGAAAATTCTGAGAGTGCCTTGGACTGCAAGAAGATCAAACCAGTCCATCCTCCAGGAAATAAAGCCAGACTGCTCACTTGAGGGAATGATATTAAAGGCAAAACTGAAATACTTTGGCCACATAATGAGAGGACAGGACAGCCTGGAGAAGATGTTGATGCTAGGGAGAGTGGAGGGCAAAGGGAAGAGGGGCCGACCAAGGGCAAGATGGATGGATGATATTCTAGAGGTGACGGACTTGTCCCTGGGGGAGCTGGGGGTGTTGACGACCAACAGGAAGCTCTGGCATGGGCTGGTCCATGAAGTCACGAAGAGTCGGAAGCGACTAAACGAATAAACAACAACAACAGATCCAATAGACAGCTTCTCTAGCAAATCCAGGAAATGGAGTTGCAATAGCATTAGGTTCTGGAACCATCACAATTCAAAGAGAAACTTCCCTCTGTCATTCCCAGCTGTGTAGTTCTATGCTAAAGTTATTGGCACTGCACAATATCTTATAACAAACCTTCAGAATGTCATTTTATGTTATTCTGCAACGTCTCCAGACTAGACCTAAAACCTGGACGAAGAGTGAATATGGACAGCACTTCCACATGATAAAATGTACATACTCTAAAGGCAGACTCCATTGCAAATATAAAGAAGCTTTTTTGCCATAACTGAATATTAGGAAAAAAACTGCTTCTGTTTTCAAGTACAATGCAAAATAAGTTTCTTTGGAACCATCATGTGCCATGGTACTGATTCAGGCTAAACAAAAACAGGGTTGCTAAACCTGGTAAGTACTGTGAGAATAAAGCAAAAATCAAGTAGCATGATTCTCAGGAGCTGCAGTGTGACCATAAAACAAACGATTTAGTCTAGAAAAATTACTCAGGAGTAAGTGCTGCTACAAAAGATAAGCCTGCATAAAATGTCCAAACGAAACACAATCCCCAAATTCCTGAGAGTTAAATTGCCGGCAAGAGTCCATGACTGCAATATTGTCCTCTGGTAAAAAGTTCTGTCTCTCGTCTGAGGGTGGTAGGAGAATGTGGTGAAAGGAGATGAACGGAGCTTTCAAAATGCCACAAGAACCTTGACCACAAGTGGCCCAGAGGCACCTTGAATACTTCCTCAGTGGCCTTAGATGTTACGTCTTCACCAAACTCATACACCCAGTACTCAGTCATTTAAATGCCAGACAGTTTTACATAAGAAATTGCTTGATTAAACCCAAAGTCTCAGCAAATTGATCCTTGAGGATGTAGTTTTTGAATATTTGCTAATTTCAATGGTGTGTGTGTGTGTGGGTGCATGCATGTGTACCTATATGTATATGTATACAAACATCCATTAATAATCAGAAAAAGTAGAAATAATAAAGGGAGAAAAGAAAAAGAAACTGAAAGAAGTAAGCTTGGGAATACTGCTGCACAGATATCTAATCTTTTAAAAGAAAAAAAAAAGAGTGATTAATTAACTGACTATTAAGCGTCAATATTCAATAGCCCAAGCCAAACAGATACCAACTGATAGGTAATGGGAATATTGTAGTTTCATTTCTCCAGGGATTCAAATGTTTGACTAGATAGCTAATTAGGTTATGGCTGCATTTTCATATGTTACTACAATGGAAAAGGAACCATCTTTCTATGGCTTCTTCCCATGCCACTTTGAAACTACCAGTATGAAATAGCCATGGTCAATGATACAGCTTTCTCCATTCAAACTTCTACTGATGCTTTTGTAGGGAGAAACTTAATCACTTACTCTCCTACATGGGTCTTTCATCTCTCCATCCACAGACTGTGATGGTTAAAACACACCCACACAAGAAAGCAGCTAATGATATTCTGGCAAAGATCTCAGTTTAAATTGTGCTCAAAAGCACATGGGCAACCAATGCTGATTTCACAGGTAGAAAGTTACAGATTTCAGTGACTGCCATGGTTAACATGAGCTAGCCCCAGCTGAGCTGACATTTCTGACCAATCTCCCAGAGAGGCCTCCCAGAGAATGTGTTACAGTTCCAACTTATAGGTACCACATTATACATTAGGATAACTGTAAGTATGTAGACATCTGTCCTGTAGATCAAAGGTGGGCAGTAGCATCTGGGAAAACAAACATTCTTTTTATATGAAAATTACAACATTGTCTTAACATTTAATCATAACTTGTCTTCTCTAGAGCAGAGTTATTAAATGGTTTAATTAATTAACGTGTTTCCTGGAAACTCAGTCAGCATCTATGTAAAGTATATTAGCTGATGAAATTATACCACAGAAAACAACATTCAGTCACAGTAAATACTATATACCTCATGGGTTCCTTTTTTTCAGCTGGTCCATTTACATAAACAACCTCTTCAGTTTGAGCATATAATAGCAAAGCCTTCATTTACCGGACTTTGGTTTACTGGACTCTGGATACTCAGCACATTCCAAGGAATGGAGCCCACCCACTCGTTCAGGTATGTGGATGACACCTGGGTAAAAATCAAGGCTCAAGAGGTACAGGCTTTCACAGATCATATAAACACCATAGACGCAAACATTAGGCTCACCTGGGAACACATGAAGGACAACAGGCTGGCATTCCTAGACTGTGAGGTTCTTACTGGGACTGGTGGCAAGCTAGAAATAGAGATTTACAGGAAACCCACACACACAGACCAATACCTGATGTTTGATTCCCACCATCCACTGCAGCACAAACTAGGAGTCATAAGGACATTACTTCACCGGGCAGAAACCATCCCCACCTCCCTGGATGCCAAAAAGAAAGAAAACCAGCACCTGAGGACAGCTCTGAAGGCCTGTGGGTATCCAAATTGGGCCTTCATTAAATCTAAGTCTACCCCCAGACCCAAAACAATGGCAGACAGAGCTGAGACTCAGAGTCAGCAGAAGAACCTGGTCATTCCTTACATGGTTGGCATGTTGGAAAAGATTAAATGGATATTTGGAAAACACCACATACCTGTATTTTTCAAACCCACTAACACACTGGGACAGAGGCTTGTTCACCCTAAAGATCAAACACTGAAACATAAGATAAGCAGTGTAGTATATGCAAGCCAGTGCAGTGAGGAGTGTTCTGAGCTCTACATTGGAGAAACCAAACAGCCTTTACACAAGAGGATGGCCCAGCACAGGAGGAGTAACACCACAGGACCAGAATCAGCAGTTTACCTTCATCTAAAAGAAAAAGGACATTCATTTGAGGACAATAATGTTCACATTTTGGACAGAGAAGATAGGTGGTTCGAGAGAGGGGTTAAGGAATCCATCCATGCCAAAGTGGAAAATCCTTCCCTCAATAGAGGCGGAGGCCTCAGACACAACTTGTCCCCCATTTTTCATGCTGCTCTTTCATTAGTCCCCAGGAAGATTAAGACCACTTAACAGGTTCACCAGGAAGGCCACACTTAACGATCCGCTTGGGGATGAGCGAGGGATTTAAGAGTAAGACATCCCAAAGACAATCCACACCTCCACTGCACAATTAACAAGCCTTTCAGGTGTAGGGACAATGCAGCCACCCTGGAAGACATATATGGGGTCTCCTCACCAACTTTTGCCCAGACTGAAGAAGCTGCTTGGACAAGCAGTGAAACGTTTCAACCAAAAAGAAAGAAATCCAGTTGCCATGACTCAACCTACTGATAATTCCACCTCGATGACTGAGAATCTTCATTGACATTTAGATTTAAAGGACAATCAATTTATATAAGTGTTTGTTTATGCTGCAGTTTCTTTTCTCTTACATCATCTACTGTTGTGTAAGGGAAACTCACAATCCTTCTACTGTAATATCTGTTCTTGTTGTGATTTTTAGCTAATTTCAGTAATTTATCTGTAGGGCACTGTGCAATTTGTAGAAGGATCTGCACGCATTGTTTTTCCCATCATAAATATATGATCTAAGGAGAGCATTTCTTGGGAAACCATGCAGCTATATCACCTGTACTTTTTAAGAAGTGAACTGAAGTACAATCAAACAAAAATAAGAGATAAAAGATAAATAGAACAAAGCAACTGTTCAAAAGATGTTAAAAACAAAGTATGTTCCCTTCATATTCATCTATATCTATTTCATATGTGATCTCTAAATTCCTACTGATGGTTATGTACTTGGATTTCCATTAAAATATCCATTTGGTTTGTATGATTTACAAATACGATGTCTTTAATAATAAAGTCAGCCATAATTTCATAGTAGGTGGATATGAATCTATTAGTTTTGTGTCCCTGCCTTTACAGCATATAAATAAAGACATTTGAAATACTGAAGCTTATCCACATGAAAATGATTTATAGTTCCCCTGTTCTTAACAAGAACAGAGTAAAACTGATAACAAAATATACATTGAACAAAACTATGCATATAAAACTAAATATTTTCATGAACAGATGAGCAAAAATAATGATTTAAAAGTTATACCCTCTTCTAAGAGAGGAGTACATGCAAAATTCCAAATTTAAACCAACCTTTGGAGCCATATTTATTTTAGGAGAAAACAATTTATGGTGTGGTTCTCCATTATCTGATTAGACAGATTCTATTAACCTACTTAATACACTTTTTCTGTATTGGATTATCTTTTGCAACAATTCACATCCTGTTTCCATGGTCTTCTTTGATTGTCACAATGAGGATCCTTTCTGATATTCAGAATTTATGGAATACCTGAGACAAAGAAATGATCACTCTGCCACTCTTCATGCAAATGGAATGGCAAATTATGCTGTCAAGTATCTATGTTCCTAGCCCCTTCCAGAAAACAAAAAACAAAAAACAAATGGCTTTAGACTGGCCTATAAAGTTGTGATAAAATTATTTCGTTTCCCAGCTTCATTAGCATTTTTGCAGACATGGATCTTGTTCCATTATTGAAAAATTATGGAAATACATTTAATACATTTAAATATGTTAATAAGTAAGACATAGTAAATAAAATATATATTACTTGAGTCTGAAATGTAGTTTGAGTATGAAATACATGTATTTTATGTACAATATTTTATAAACCTACAAATAAGAAATGGACCATCTGCAGTCTTTTGGGGGGTCATTTGTTTTTTATCCAGTGTGATCCAGAGTCCAGAATTGCATTTCAGGGACAGGCATTATTCTAATAGTGCCTGTCACTCTTCACTGGCAAGACTTCATATAACTCTGGAGCATCCACTCTAGGTTGCCTATTGAAATTGGAAACTATGCTAAAACAACCTAAGTGTTATTTCCAATAGAACCAATTAGAATACCAGTTCTATCTTACTTCAATACTAGGGACAGGGTAGTATCTTCCTTTATCCTCCCTGAAGGCCACATGATACAACAGCATGGGAGATCACATGGCACATATAACACTTACTTCTAGCAGCAGAAAATGAGAAGCTACAGACCTGCAGCAGTCCTTTCACCGTGGCCAGACACTTGGAGGAGTCTGTCTAAAGCCTTTGCTTTTCTGGAATGTGCATGAGACTCCAATATAGTAGTATCCAGTTGGAACATATGGTGGGTGGGTGGGTGGGTTTGGTGGTTCGGATTTGGAAGGATGCCCAATTTCCAAATGGCTCTGGGTGGTTTACATAGCTAAGGTTATGTACATCTGGGCAAAATGACCCATTACATTACATTACAAACAACCAATCTAACCCCTGGAAGCAAAACCATCAAAGCTAATAGAACTCACTCTCATCAGACGCTGTGAAGGGCATCAATTTAGATGGCTTTTGAAGGGAAGTGGCCAAATTCTTGGAGGATCATACTGTCAATGACTACTAGTCATGATGGCTGTTTGCTACTTCCAGAATCATATATGGCAAGCCCAGAATAACAGCTAGTAAGAAGCAACAGTAGAGGAGGACTAACTCCATCTTTTCTATGCCTATGAATTTCCTAAATGCACCTAGCTGGTCTTTCTAAGACATAGGATTGACTAGATGCGCCACTGACCTGATCCAGCAAGATTTTCTTAGTTCTTGAACTCCAAACAGTGTATTGAAATTCACAGCACTTTTATCACCCAACAGGCATAAAAGCAACATATAAATTCATGAAATAATGAACCCTAACAAATACACAACCAATAGATATGTAAACCAATTGTATTTCTTAGAGAGAAGTACAAGAATAGTTTGCACTAATTTGAGTTTATCAAGCATGATAAAATTGTTTGTTGTTTGTTGGCCTCTAGTTGTCTATCCCTCATACAGATGAGCCATTCACTTAATAGGTAATGACTATGGCCATAAAAGCAAAGTGAGGAGCAGACCAAGACCTTTGTCTAGCATTGTGTTCCCATAAACCAGAAGTTTATGGGAATCCCAAAGCAGGATATAAGGGCAGGAGTCCCTTCCTACTCATATTCCCCAACAACTATTATGAATTTGATAGAAGGTGTAATATACAGTATAGCCAGCATGATAGCTAGTTGGCCTTTGTTAGCCTTATCCTCTATGAATATATCCCCTTTTTAAGCTCTTCATGTCAATGGGCATATCAAAGCGTTGGTTCTTGGCCTTGGTTTCAGAGACGTGTCTCATTCCCGCTCTTCCACCTACCCAGGTATTCAGGAAAATGAATAAGATTTTGCTTCAAAAGCTAACAGCCCTAATTTCTTCTACTGTTGCTGTTTATCCAGTTGAGAAGAATCCAAAATTACAATCCATTTGACAACTATAAAGTCATGTACTATAGGCTAAAATGGTATGATGGGGAATCATATAACTTGTCAAAAAGGTTTGCAACTTTAAGAAGGAATACTAATATTCCTGTGTTCTAGTATTTTGAATATAAAAGCATTTATTCTTTTCATCCCACTTAGTAGGGATGCTCCATAAGAGATAAGCTACAGTGCAGAAAGGTGCCGATCGATCAAGCTGCTCTAGAGAATCTGCCCAGGTGAACGGCCTAATAAAGCAAAGCAAATAGACACTAAAATAAACAAGGCACTCTTCCTTCATTTAGATTTTTTTTGCTTTTTTATCTTTCCCCTCAACCTTGTTCGCCTCTATTTTTGTGTACATTTCATTACCTCTGGTGCATCGTTTTTTTGATGCAGAGTCCTCAAGCTCAGTTATCGCCTCAGCTCCAGGTTAGTTCTGGCTGATTAAATATCAGCCTTCGGGTACCACAGCAGTTTCCCCTGATTGGTGGAAGAGCAGGGAGCCAAGATGGCCCAATAAGACATACTATATTTCTCGGTTTTTCCATCTGTAAAACTTGAGGAGCTTTTCTTGCTCTGTGTGAGGTTAATATTACAGCAAATCACACCTCTCAGCAGTGAGGCTAAAAGAATATCTGTTTTCTGTCTGTGCACTGAGTGGGCAGGGAGTTTTTATTTCATACTTCATTTGCACCTTGCTGGGTGATGCCACAGAGAGGCAGCAGGTTCGTATCCTCCCACCTTCCAATAGTACATTACTTTCTGCAGTAGCACCCACAACACTAATCTTAAATCCAGGCCTAATGTGTACTAGAGGGCTCCTACCTTCCGAGTGTTAATCCCTGCCCCCTTCTGCAACATTTCAGAGATGATAAAATCGCATTTTATTGTCTGATTAAAGAGAGTTGGAAAGCCGAGAATTGACAAATTGCAAAACAACGACCACGCTCTTAACACATAATCGAAAAAGAAAACATTGAGATGGCCATCAAAAGCTCTTTACGAGGGAGAGAAAGGGAGGGATAATTAACAAAATATATTAGACTGGGAAAATGCTGAGTGAGATAGAGCTTTCCTCCTGAAGGCAATGCATTTTCGCTCAAACTCCTAAACAAACAGCAAGAGGTAAAATCGTGTGTCATCAGTATAAAAGCAATCGCTTTTGGGTAATGATAGGATGTAGAAATTGAAAAGCTTCGGGGGACATTGCCAAACTGAGGGGGAAAGAGGGTGACTAAACAAGGTTAAAGATATGTTGAGAACAACTGAAAATGCCCACTTAAGTCAAATGCACAGAATGCTCTTGGCCAGAGCAGGACCCAAGAGTTCCACAAAAGGCTCAAGGCTATCTCTTGGTCGAAATGTCAAAGGCAGTTGATAAATCATAGAGGAGTGATGAAAGGACACCACTTTCAGGCTGAACCATTAAGCCTCAAATCTTCACAAAGCTACTGCTGATGGCTCAAAGGATTAGTGAAGAGGATTTCCACCCTTTGCCTGGGAGCAAGATTATTTAGACTAGTCCAGGTTTGTTGTTAAGTACACATTGGAGCTGAAACTGTTCTGTGCAAACACACACACACACCCCATCTGTCAACTCTTGGGGTTTTGCAATCATCTCAAAAAGTGTTGATTGCAAAACCCCTGAACTTGCACAGCTTTCTATGATGGGAATACTGTTCCATATCTGAGAGAGTTACAGACCTCTCAGTCAAAAAGTATGGAGATGGTTATTGGGAGCATAGGAGGCGTCTGTGCTCATGTGAAAGAAAGGATGTGGGAGCTGGTGTTTCTCTCTGGAGATGGGAGTACTTTGCTCTCCAACTTTATTCATGTGTATGTACTAGATAGGCTATGTTGGTTGTGAATTCTGGAATAGTGGTCTAACACATCTGAAAACTGGGGAAATTTGAAGCAGTTATCTTACCGAGCATTGAGAGAACTTAACTTTCCTCTGCCAGATCAAGCAATGATGCTTCTCTCACGGTATTATTTGGAGACTTTTATGTGCAGGCAACTATTACCACAGTAGTCTGAAAGAGGTATTAGTGTTCACTGCATACGCATTTATTTTTCTGATCCTCTTAATGGTACCTGCACTGCCAAACTGGCACCAGACCCATTTGCTTTATGCCATTTCATTTGTTTTGTTTGTGATGCATCTACAAGAATCACACCTTGCAGGCCCAGTAGATCCGAAAATGCAGCATAATGTAGCATGTGGCACAACATAGGACTGCCACAAAATTAGAAGGGCAAGGGGATGAGAAGGGCAAAAGCATAGAGTAATGGCCATAGGAGCAGAGTAAACTACTTCATAAAGCATCAGGCTATTGTATTTTCTCTATACTGAATAGCAATGGCTCTCCTGGAGTTTAGATATAGGTTTCTTCCAAGTATTTGGAAGTGAAGTTGGAATCTTCTCAAAAGAAAAGTATTTTCTATCACTAATCTAAGACTATGTATGTACCCATGGATGAATAAATCGATAGATATGTCTGTGTTATACCGTACATAAATATCTATTCCAGACTTCCTCCTTTTTGTTAAAGGTTACCCTAAGCCTAACTCTATTCATTTTTGATGTTTTGATTTCTTTGATGTTTGCTGATTATCCTCTGACAAAATATGTACCATTCTTCATGGGATAGCAAAATTACCCTCAGACTATTTATTCTGAATAGTTTGTTTCATCTGACATCCATGTACCTGATTGTGGCATACTGATTTATAAATTTCTCTGAAATATAATTAGCAATATTATTGGTAATGATATTTTCCCCTTTTATTTGTTCAGTGACATATGCCTGGAATGTTCTCACTCTTGTTGCTCATCCTTTCTTTTACAGAGACTTAGTGACATAATTGCCCATCAGCTGCATATCAAGAGTTCAGAATTTTGTTTCCATCTTTTTTTAGACTTAATTTCTAATTGAAATTAAAGTGCTAATAGCTTTAATTAGGAATTCTGCTTACAGTCCACAAGACCTCTCAAGACAGAAATAAGCTTCTGTGGTAAGCTTTGCTCCAGATGTGGTATGTATATTTCAGTCTCTCCTTCCATGCAAACCTCTGGTGGAGAAGACCACTGCATACAAAGCTGAATACAAAGACGCTTCCACGCAACATGGGGATCCCTGATCACATCGGGTTCTAGTCTCATGGAGCAGTGTGTGAGTCAGTTTTATGTATAGATGTCTAGATAAACACATTACATCTTGGGGAAGACCTGTGCCTTACAGTTCCTGCTTCTCAGCTAGTGTGTTCACATGACAATAAGTCATAGATCCATAACTTCCATCAGTTTGAGATCTACACCAGGCATTGCATATCATGCCAAAGGTCACCCTCCAAAAGTAGACAAGGCCAGACTGTTTTGTTTTTTTTTCCCTTAGGGATAGAGGGTGGACAGTTCAGGGATTGAAAGGGCTGAAAATTTTGACCTTGCGTACTCTGAAAGGTGGTCTTGGAGGCCAGCAAAGGGATGTTGTCAGGCTGCATTTGACTTTTGAGCCACCACTTTTTTCACCACTGTCATATGTAAAATATCTGCATAGAGCTTGTATGGCTGGGCACAAGCAATGTGCTATTAATTGGTCTGAAGGAGGCGTATTCTAAGAAATCTCTGTAAGGTTACTCATCTCCCTAGCATGCCTTGACTTGTATTTTTTTAAAATAAAATCAGGTCTTTGATGTTGTTAAAGTGCAGGGCATGGAGGTGCATTTAGATAAAAGAGAAGGGAGGGAGGGATTAAGAGGCATCTTTTACTCTTCCCAATGAAGCCAAGACAATCTGCTGCTGACTATATAGAAGCATAGACTTGGAAGCTACCTTGGAGGACATGAAGTCCAACCCTTGCCCAGTGCAGGAATCCTCAGACTATCCCAGAAAATAGTTGTCCAACCTTTATTTGAAACCGTCCTGTGATGGAGCACCCACACCTTCAAGAGGCAGGCTGTTCCACTGCTTAATATCTCTCATAGTCAGGAATTTTTTCTTTAGTTCAAGTTTGGATCTTTCACTGTAAAGCTTCTACCCATTAGTTCTTGGCTTGCCCTCAGGTGCTATGGAGAATAAATCCACACCCTCTGCCCTGTGATATCCTTTGGAAGACTGCTATCATGTCTCCCCTTAGCCATCTCTTCTTTAGGCTAAACATACAAAATTCATTTAACCATTCTACATAAGATTTAGCCTCAGAGCCCCTTACTATCTTTGCCATTCTCCTCTGCACTTTTTCCAATTCCTTAATATCCTTTTTGTATTGTGGTGACCAGAACTGGATAAAGTATTCCACATGCAGTCTGACCAATGCAGCATAGAGTGGCAATATCATTTCCCATGACCTTACCACTATAGTTCTGTTGATGAAGCCCAAAACTGCATTGGCTGTTTTGGCAGCTGCAGCATATTGATGGCTTATTTATATTCTGTGGCCTACCAAGAGTCTCTGATCCTTCTCACAAGTACTACTGCTAAGCCAGGTACCACCTACCTTGTATCTTGCCTAAGTGCAGAACTTTACATTTCTCACCATTCAAAACTTTTTGTTGAATAGGGTCCAAAGTTCAAGTCTGCCAAGATCCTTTTTAATCTTGAGCCTGTCTTCTGGAGTCTTAGCAATCCCCCCAGCTTTGTGTCATCCTGCAATTTTTATGAGCATCCCTCATTTAAGTCATTTATGAAGATGTTGAAAAGTACTGGACTCAGGACAGAGCTCTGAAGTATCTACTGCATACCTCCTCTGTGTGGTCACTGACCCACTAAGGACTACACATTGGCTATGGTTGTTCAGCCAACTGTGGATCCATATGCTAGTGGAGCAATTGATCCCACATTGTTCCAGTTTATCAAGAAGGAGGTTATAGTCTCCTTTATCAAAAAACCCCTCTCTTCTGGACTTCAGAAAACAGCTGAAGACTGTTTTGCCATCATGCTTGGAGTAGGGAGAACAGCCACTCTTGGGACTGGTTGGTTCCCTAGGCCTGCCGGGACCGATCTCGTCCCTTTTGGGTTGAATTAAATCTGCCGTTACTTGGATTTTATTATATTTCATATCTGTATTTATTGATCATTGATATTATTTATATTTTTATTGAATTTTAAATGTTTTATTGTGAACCGCCCAGGGTACCCTGCATGGGGGAGATGGGCAGTAATAAAACTATGATAGATAGATAAATAAATAAATAAACCTTGCTGAAATCTAAATATGCCACATCCATAGCATTCCCTTGGTCCATTAATCTAGTCACATTGTCAAGCAAAGCAGTAAGATTTATCTGGCATAGTCCCTTGTTAACAAATTCATGCTGGCTTCTGGTAATCAACCTGTCCATTTCTAAGTGCTTCCAAACCTACTGCCTGATTATCCCAAGTATTGATGTTAAGCTCATTGGTCTGTAGTTTTCTGGATCCATTTTTCCCCCTTTTTATATATATTAGAACAACTTTGGCTCTTCTCCAGTCTTCTGGCACTTCCCCTGTGCTCCAGGTTTTCTCAAAGATTTCAGTCAGATGACATCTGTCAGTTTCTCTAACATCCTGGGATGCAATCCATCTGGTTCAGAAGACTTGAATTCATTCAAAGAAGCTAAGTGTTCTCTCACCAATCCCTTACCTATTTTGATCTGCATTTCTCTCCTGCTTCCCACAGTGCTGCTTCTGACAAGTTGGGCTGCTTTTTCCTTTTGTGAAAAAACAGGTGCAAGGTAGATATTAAGCAGTTTAGCCTTCTCTCTGTTGCCTGTCAACATCTTGCCATCTTCTCCAATCAGTGGGCCACCCATTTCTTTGACTTTTCTCTTGTTCCACACATATCCAAAGAATCCCTTGTTATTATTCTTGGATTTCCTGCTGAACCTTAGCTTTCTTGATACCATCCTTGCAGATTTGGGCTGTTTCCTTCATTAAATGCCCCATTTTCCATGTTTTAAACTTGTCCTCTTTGTTTCTCAATTAGATAGAACTTAGTGCAACTACACCAGTCTCATCATATTCCTAAATGCACTTTCAACCACCTCCTTGCTGCCATCAGCTCCATCTATCTCCTCCTTACCTGCTTGCTCCCTCCAGTCTGGGCCAGCAGCATTCCTAAATCAGTGGTGGGAGTAAATGATCAGGCTGACATAGAGAAGCGACTTGAGCATGGTGGCATAAAAGCATTAGGTGGGATGGGGAAGGCCACTGCTGCATCCTCCTGTGCCAGTAAGGAACTATCCAAGTGCAGCAGTGGAAGATCTTGCTGATGCACTGGGGATGGATTGTTGCTCAGAGCTGCACTTTGCCTGCTTAAAATATTTAGGTTCATCCTTCTCTTCCCACTGCATTGTTCTAAAACCTAGCTCAAGGGCAGTTGCTAATTTAAGCAAAACACTAACAAACACAGCTTCAATTTTGTTAGTGCAGTGATTAAAGGGGAAAAAAAGCAGCCAGGTGGAAAGTGTTGCAATACAGAGCTAATTTTTGAGGGAGTAAGCCTAATTGTACAGAATGTCACTTATTTTCAATAAATACTTCTAGGCTCTTCCAGGAAGGCTGCAACCCTAGCTTAGCATATCACATACTTTTCCCTCTGTTGGAAGGATGGGAATTGCAAGAAGTTAATTAAGATAGCCATATGGATCCACAATTATAATTGCAGTTCCCCTGATAGTGGAATAGCAATGCCTTCACAGTAGTTATAGCCCTAGATATTGCCAGGCATATTCATATACATGTGCGGTCTCACATGTGTGCACATGTACAGATGGATGCCAGAACAAAGGATCCTTTAGAGAGGTGCAGCACAGACACGGCAAAGTTATGTAGTACATTTCAGTCACTAGCAAATAATTACTTCTAACTGGAGAATCACAGGCTCAAGCAACCATCTGAAGTAAAGAAAAAAGAAAAAAAGAAAAGCTGGCTTTATTTTTAAACATACAAATATACCCAGTATTCTCATCCCCAAAGAGAATATCTTAAATCTACCCATAGGCTCACGGATCGCTGTACTATGATATCTAGAGAAAGTGATAGGGATTGGAAAGGTTACCATTCTGCTAAGTAAGGAATGGTAGAAGGCCACACCGAATACTCAAGAAAGCAAAGTCAGTAAAATCAACTCTCTACCCAGCCCATCTATCAATGTCTCAGGAATGTGTGCCAGCTCAGCCCCTCTTCCACAATCAAGTCATGGAGGATTCTTGATTTATTATAGAATGATTTGGCATTTAAGCACAGCATCAGCAGACTGGAGGGCAAGCTGATAAGGCTAATCTACACTTTGAGTGAAGGGTAAATGTAAAGGCACTACCATAACTAAAGCATATCAGTGCCTGTAACAGATTTCAGTACTGGCCATAGAAAAACCCGTATATAGAGATTCATCCAATGTTGTGTGATTAGGTCTAGAGTAATTAAGTATAGAAAGAGTCAAGACACTGTAATGGTTAATGCTGGACTAAGATTCTGGAGAGCCAACTTCCAATTTCCTTCAAACTTGCTGAGCAATTTTTGGCCACTTGCTGTTTCTTAGTCTGACCTACAGGATTTCAGTGAGAATGAAGTGGTGTGGAAGAGCGTCATCTATGTCATTTTGGATTATTTAGCAGTCAGGCTGCCTCAAGACATTTGCTGCCTAAGGTGAAGTATTCCTATCCCTCTTCCACATAGAGAAGTGGACTGGACTGGGGATTGAATGCTATCATCCATCTGAGCATCATCCACTACACCAGCTACCTTAAGGAAAACAGCCAGCTGCAAAAGCCAGTGGCAAGATGGGTGGGGGATCTGATGTTGGACTGTCTCTCCAAGGGCAGAGCCTTCCCTCTGACCTTAGAGGAAGAATTGATCACTCCTAAGGCCTCGGGGTGGTATCCCAGGGATCATAGCACTGAATCCAAAGTTTTGAAGCAGTTATAAGAGAGTTTATTATTAAATCAAAGTCAGCATATATGAAAAAATGCAATCCATTTATCACACGTAAGGCACACTGTAGTATGAAGTCCCACAATTCATCAAGATGTCTCAGAGTGCAAGATTTAACCTTTGGATCTTTGATTTAGCTGACAGCTCTCTAAAAATTCATGCAGTGAGATAGTTCCCATTCTACAGAGCTGTTCAAAATTTATGCCAGAATTCATTGAGCTGAAGAACAGCAGCAGCTACTATGAGCTAAATTGCCTCTGGATCTCAGCTTTTCCTATGGCCATTTGGTAATTTGGGATTTGTTCTTTTAAGTTCCAGTTTTAAGTCTAACTTTCTCTCTGATTCATAAGTGTCTGGAATGGGCAGATTTAAACAGCAGTAGTTTCAACTGAAATATTCCTTTTTTTCCCCCAAACTATTTCTCTTTATCTAGCTCTGCCAATCTGCTCTTGTCAGTGATAATGTATGTTCAGAATAGGGGATGAAAAGGATCAGATGAGCCAGAGGCCATGCTGGCTGGGGATTCTGGTCATGGTAGGCTCCATACAACTAGAGAGGCCCATGGTAGGAAAGATTAGCTCAGAATCTATTTAACATGCATATAAGGATTGGTTTTAAGCCTTGTACACCTCCCAGAATCATTGCCACGTGATAGATCATATAAATAAATACACCAACAAATAAGCAAGCAAGCAGTAATTATGTCAGTACAAGGATTATCCGTAACATGATGGCAAAGATGATCACAGTGACTTTTTGTCAGCCAGAATAATACAGCCATTCTCTCTCCTCAATACTATTTTTCAATTTAATATATAAATTATTAAATTGGGCTAATGTTTTAAATTTATCAGTATCAACATCCCTCTTGTTTGGTGTTATTAGTGTTAGATGAAATACCATAATGGTTCTTTAACAGCATTCTTGGCCCTCAAAAAGTTTTTACTTGATCATTTGCTGAGGAAAATGGCATCCTAAATTTTGAGATGCAGTTTAAAATGTGATAGGATGCATCTCTGCAGTTCCATATCAAATGCATGCTTATACTTTCTGAGGATGCTGCTCCCTCTGAAAACAAGTCAGTGTCAAGCAAGAATGATTTCAGTTTGCCATGTCACATCCAAAGTTTGCCTTCGCTAGATTAATTTCAGCTGTGGTTGAAACTGTTTTGTTTTAGTTCTAGCTGAAATCCAGTTTCAGATGCAACCTTAATGTTTGGTAGAATAATTTCAGTGATTGTTAAATTAATTCTATTTGTATGCATGTTATATACACTTATTATGGAGAATAGTGTGGTTACTGGGATGGTTTTCTTCCCCCAAACCCCAAATTGATCTAGGCCTGAAAAAGTCAAGGTTGTATGGCATTGACAAGATCCTCAAAAAGAGGGAGGTGAGAAGTGAAGATAATAAATCAATGAATGAAGCAATGTACAGATGTGATGGAAGCAAGGCTGGTTGGCAATAATTGAAAAATATAGAGAGAGAGTGCACAGTGTAGTTGTAAACACATTGTAGCTGTTTCTCTGACTCCTGAATAATAATAATTTTTTAAAAAGCTGTGAAAAGGCTCCTGCCCTTTTTGTCTGCCTTGACCAGTGCTTCCTACATGTTTCAACTTGTCACCCTACTTCATATAAGAATAAATCTAGCCTTGTTCAGGCACTCAACTGAAGCCATGGAGAAGTTCAGACAAGATAGTCCTGCCTCTTATTCGCCACCAGTCCAGGCATTCAACTGCAATACTGAAGGGAAGTTGTGCTCATATTGGCTTAAATGTGAATATATCTCTCCAAGCAATGCAGGATCCCAGTAATACAGGATCCAATGTCATTCAGTATTTAACATTCAAGCAAAACCAAGATCACTTCTCCAAACTGCCAGCTGTTTGCCTAGAACGTGGAGAGAGAAAGGAGGCAGCGTGACTGCACGTTTCTCTACCCACTTTGAGCACTTCATGGGTTCAGCTGAATGCCTGAGTAGAGCTCAGATTCAGACCACTTCAGGGGGTACATTTGTGCATACAGCTATCCCTTGAGCTGGAACACTGCATTATCAGGCAATCATACTATACTTGTCACTATGTCCAATGATGTTACCAGTGCAGTTCAGAGAGTGAATGGACTGCTCATCACTCCTTTTGTGTTGAGATCTATATATTATGGTATCACCCAAACAGGATTAGTTATCTAGCTAGCTATGTACTGTGTATACCTTCCTATTATCTATATATCTATGCTGTAATGGCTCTAAAGAATAGAATTTAGATGGAAATAACTCACCATCATTTTAGTAAACACTTTTTGTTTATAAGCACAAGAACACAAATCAGAGGTCTTGCTGACAGGAGTCTCAGAGCCATCCTAGCTTGACCATTTTCTCAGTCTTCTCCAGTTTGGTGCCAAACATCATGAACAGTGGCAAAACATGTTAGCATGCAAATCCAAAACTTCTGGATGGTACCAGAGTTGTCTGCCTATGAGTTAACCCATCAGTGAGTCTTTTCACCAAGCGTTAATTCTTTCTTTAATTTGGCTGTGAATTTGAATAGAAAACTGTAAGCAGGAGTGTTTCTGTACTACAACTCCCAGCAACTTTATCGAGAATGGTCAAAGGTAAGGGAAGCTAGAAATTGCAGTTCAGCAACACATGGAGAGCTGTAAGTTCCCCTTCCTTGCTATAAAGGGGGAAAAAGCCAGGAAGGAACTTATTTGTATATTGGTTGGAGCTGCAACAAGTGTTTCACTGCCACTGTCCAAATATGTTCTGAAACAAATTAGGTTTAGGGCATTTCTACCTTCTTGTGGGCCATGTTCAATAAGTAAAGTAAAAGATTGGCCATAGACATCTCATTATATAATGTTAACTGAAGTCACTAATCAGGTGTAGACACCTTTATGATGGAAGTGTTTTTAGGATGGAGGTTTTGAGCAACATTAGCAGTGTGCAGTTGTCTTCCCAATTCTTGTTGCCCTGGAGCTGCAGAGATCAAATGAATCTGGTTGTGGTCTCGAAGCACCCACTTACAGCTCCCTACTGAAACAGGCTGCTTTGCAGTACTTCCAAGCTGCTGATGCCCTTTGCTGGAGCTAGATATATTGCAGCATTTGTCAACTCGCTGCACTTTCATAGCTCTTGAAAAGAACTCCTATTCATTGACTTTATCCTAAGATTAACCTTCAATAACATACTTGACTATTGCCCATCTAGACCTTGGAAGAAAATAGATTATTTTGCATCTACAGATACTGTATATTTATGGAGTTTGGTCTATTTTGGAAATTTCTTGTTGATAGCCCACTGCTTATTAATCTGAATTCATGCTATTAGCACATACTAACTAGTATTATTGTTTTCCAAACATCTAAAATGGACTCCCTGGATTTCCTGGGTGGAAGCCCCTCACAAGAAGGAAACAAACTTCTCAATTCTAAACCTAAACTTAGCTTCTGACCTTATATATCTAATTATTCATGTTGCCCATTTGCTATAAATGTCTCCAGATCACACTCAAGCAGGGAACCATTCTCCACATGATGTGACTCCTTAGCTCTACCCTACTTTTCTCTTATACAGGCCTCCCATGCCCTTGTTCTTCCTTTGTCTTAAGGCAACATAGGTCAGTAAGTCAAGGGGGACACACATGCCTATCCATTCAGACACACTGCTCACACACTCAGGATCCTTGCTCCTAGCAACCTACTGTAAATCACTAAATTCTTGCCTTTAGCAATGGAAAACCCATGATCTTCCTGCAAACCAGCTGGTCAGCTACATGGCTGGAACCAACTCAATTGGTTTCCTTCCCTTGATGGCAGCAGGAAACTCACAACCCATTTCTTATTGGCTACCATATCAGTGGACCATTGGATCCTTTTCACTACATTTTTTGAATGGGCAACTGCTGTAGGTGACCACTGGCATGATGTTGCCCACTTGTATTATAACACTTCATATAATACATGATCTAGTAGGTTTATGGGCTGTAGGCACTCTAGTTGCCTAAAAGGGTTTAATGAAAGGGGAAGCTCTGATTTGCAGTGTGAAAAGAGAGGGCACATAGTGGCTGAGAAGGGAAAGGTTTCAGGGACACAAACTGGAAGAAAATGTCCCAGTTATCCCACCACTTCTATGGGCACTGTTGCTGCTTTTTATGTCCATGCCTTTATATTCTTGTCATTTTGTTTGTAAAAGAGTGTGTGCCATCTTTCAGGTGGCTATAAAGGAAGATTTGGGCTTGAAGTGTTTGCCGGGCTGACAGCTTTACAATACAAAGAATGGATGTTGCTTCTTTCTTTCCTCCTTTCTTCCTTTCTTCTGTTTTAGATAATGGTGGAAAACATCTGCATTTTTATTAGTCATGGTGAATGTCAAAGACGTGCAAGGTTTTTGTTTTGGCAGTTTTGTTTTGCTTCCTTTGCTCAAGAGAAAGGAGAAAAGATGGGAGAAAATATGCTAACTGATGGAATTAGTGTATTACAATTAGACTGTTTTATTGACTTGACGGTTTATTTCTATACCCGGTGCATTTAAGATTTCACTCGTGAGTTATGTGTACAGAGTTAATAAAGAAACATATCGCCATCTTGTGGCTCTTTAGAAAGTTACAAGATAGTCTAAAATCAGAAGGCACCTTGTTCAACCAACAAATTGTACTAAAAGGCATTAGCATAAGGAGGTAGACTGCTGCAAACGAGGATGTTTATCTTTCTGAGTACATGGACACTGAAGCATAAAGCTTATGCAAATGGTCCGATCTTGTTGTCTATGGTAGCTCTGTATTTGAACAAAGCATAGTGATCACCTGTTCCCCACACTAGTCCATGGTGCACATCAAATTTCCAGCTCCATTTGGACTGTGAGCCAGTATACACTGCAGCAATTTTATGGTCATTCTGTTAAGCAACCCAATATGTATCTGATTTTCAGGATGCCCGTTTTGGTCATGTACTCCTAGTTTGGCACAAAACTGAACATAATGAGAAGCACAGCACAGTGAATCTTAACACAAACCAATGTGAAAATCGAGGCTGATCTGCCTTAACTAAACTCCTTGGAGAAGCTAGTGGTGCATTTAATGAGCCACCTCCCTCAGGCACAGTTGCCCAAGCTGGCACAAGAGCTGCAACATGCCGGCAGGGATGAATCAAGCCCATAATGTATTTTCAAGCATCCTGTAATCTTACTTTGTGTTGCGACGAAGTGGAACCAGCTTGTTTTCTAAAGGAAATTATGCGAAACAGTCTGAGAACAAGGAGCAATATCATGATGATCACTTATCTGAAGCAACAAAGCACAACCAATAGACTCCGGATTCTTTGCAAGGTATCCGACCTACTAATGACTTGCCCCCAAACTCCATGTATTGCCGCCATGGCTCTCTTGCTACCCACAGAACTGCTTATTTGAGGGCAGCCACTGGGAAAAGTGTTGGCTGTCTTTGAGGATGTGGGGAAAGATAAGAAGCAAGAGAGTTTGACCAAGCATTCAAGGTTTAGCAAGTTTAGCATGAAATAAATATGTCTGAAGGCTTTAATGCAATATTTCTCAAACTTGGCAACTTTAAGATGTGTGGACTGTGACTCAAAATCTATGCTATTCAGAAAAAAAAGAAAGAAAGAAAAGGTGGCGACATTACTTAGAATAGCAGCAGTAGAAATGTACCAAAGGTTCACAAATTGCACGAAACAATGATGCTTTAAACCATAGTATATGGTCGAATTCTGAATTTGCACAAGTTGCTAAGCTATAAACCATGTTTTATAAAGTACTACGGCTGGTTTCATGTTGTAGCTAAGTCAAAATTCAGCTAGCCACATTGTCGCAATGTGTGAACCCAGCCTGGATGGCTACATTTTTAGTTAATGTTGGTTGGGGGATGGATAGAGTTTGGAGAAAGGAAGTCCTATCAGTTTAAAAAAAATCATTGAAACCCACCAGTTGATGATGATGATGGTGATGGCAATGATGATGATTTTGCTTATCTGAATTCAGATTCAATGCAATACAGTTTATAGGAGCTGGTTGTCCCTTAAAAGCAAGATGGGATGCATGAAGGAAAGATAAGCTACCTTCCTTTGCACTGATGTTGCTCATTTGTGTCACTTAACTTTTACTGGATACATTTGTTAGAATGGTGCAAAATACATGGCCCAGAGCATGCGAAGCCTGCATCTCAAGGCATTTCATCAAGTCACTATTTTGCTTAATAACATTGCAGATAATGCCACGAGCATCACTATGACAGGAATGAGACTTTATACGTTGAATCTTATCTCATAGGTAAGCCTAAAGTTTTTTCTTGCTATTTTCATAAACCAATGAATGTTTGGAAGAAAAGGATTAACACTTCTGTTGTGCTGATTACAAAACAATTGCATTCGTATGAACACTACCCATTGTGTCAGATGACTCACACATCTGTCAGGTGTGCTGCATTAGCACAAAGAAACCTCTAGCATACACGAGGTCCTAGGAAGCATTACGTTGTCTCTGTGATGTCAATCACTTTGATGGATGGCCTTGAGGTGTTAATGAGTACGCTTCACAAATATTTGTATTCTGCCAAAATCTCTCTCTCACACATCAGTAGGTGCAGAAACTTATGTGAGGCGTTTGGAAAGAAAAGAGTGCTCTAAAAGGGCAGTTCTGAGTAAGATGGGCTTATGGATACACACATATGTACATTCATACAGAGAGATGGAAAGAAAGAGATTCTTTGTTGTCTTAAAACCACTGAGAGTATTGTTCCTGGTAAGTTCAATAAGTCTTCTGAAGCTTTGTTTGTATATACTGATTCCTCCCTTAACAAATTCATTTTCTTCACAAGCATCATGCCCCTATAAGGCATTTGAATTTAGATTTCTTTCACTTGAAGGTAACTCTAATGTCACTCTGGATCTCATGCTGTTTTGCTTAGTTTTATGCCTTTGAGTCAGCACTGACTCCTGGTGACTGCCTGCAGTTTTCTTGGTAAGGTTTGCCACTGCCTCCTTCCTAGGACTGAGAGAGAGTGACTGGCCAAAGGGCACCCGGTTAGCTTCATGCCTCAGGTGGAACTAGAACTCACAGTCTCCTGGTTTCTAGCCTAATGCCTTAACCACTACACCAAACTGTCTTATAGGTTTATTTTGGTTTATACTGTAGGTACCCATATGTTGCAATAGGTCATAACATAGCACTGCAACCACAGGAGTATTTACTTAAGAGTAAATTCCCTTAAACTCAGTAGTACTTTCAGTGAGTACTAACAGTTGCTTCCAAGAAGTAAACTTTTATGAAACTGACTGGCAAATGTATGCCCGGACAATGCTTTCAACATGAGTTGGTTGCTGTTAGGAATTATTTTTACTACCATCTTACATAATTGTTTGGGTGGTTACTGGATAATTTTTCCCCCTTAAGTCTCATGTGCCCAAAATCTCTGCTTCAGAAATTGGAATAGATTAGAAGGGTTCCTTACTGCTTTACCTTTAGAATTATTCTTTATTCCACTTACTTGTAAGTGACTTCTTGTCTGAAATTGAATTAGAAGTTAAATGGAATTAGGTCCAATCAATCAATAAGAATTAGGTCCATTCTGCTTGATTATGTATCACAGATTGGACTTGACCTTTTGACTGCTATTTCTTTGTCTTTCATGGCCTTTAGAAGCATGCCACCTATTTCTGAACCTCTCATCTTGCAAGAAAACAGCAGCCCTCTTCTTGATCCCCGTTGCATGAAGTGAGAGAGAGAAAAATAAGGCACTCAGATCAAAAGGGCACAGCTGGATTTCCACCATTGGCATGGAAACCTCCCAGGTGAAAATGGACCTGCCTATGTGACCTGAGCCTTGGGCAGGTGATAATGAGGTGCATGATGGCCGTCATGAGCAAAGGAGCAAGCTACAGAGAGGCAACAACTTGTACCCTTGGAAGGAGTTTCGGAAGCTGATGTGAGGAGATTTGGTGTACCATCCACTATTGATTTTCAGCCATGGGACTTTTAGAGAATGTCAGCTTTCTTCAAAATGTTTTTCCAGCTACTAAATGAACACCTAACCTTGGAGCTATTTCTGTAATAGCATTCTGGATTGCTTGGAATTGATCAGATGACTGATTCTAGGTAGTGCACTCTATGATTTCTCACGTGTTATTAATTAGAAGCAGGTTCCTGCTGATTTAAGGTCAAAGGTGCTTCTTGGATAACAGAGTTGGTTCCTAGATTAAAAATGATTCAAGCAACTGTTATGTAAATAACTAGCTGCAGACTTTTCCGTTATCAGTGAAGAAAGTTGCCTGCTCTCTGGTGCACCATAAAGAAGGGAGAAAAAGTCAGAGGATTTCCACCCTAAAATATACTGCAATAGAAACCTGTATATTGGTTCTAAATTGAAGAGTTCCCTTGGTAGAATTCTTGTACTCTTGCCCTTTTGATCTTGCTAAAGAGAACTCAGTGAGAATCAGGCTTAAAAGAAGAATCACTTTCAGTTCAGGCAGTTGACCACAACCGAAAAAAGCTATCTTCAGGCTGTAGACTTGAGACAAAAGCTCTATCTAAAAAGTAATAGAAACAGTGCTGGAAACCTTCTGGGGTCCCAACTGCCCTTTCTTAACTTTCAAAACAGAGGAGATGTCCTTTTTGTCTGTCATAAGCCATGTTCTCCTGAAGATAACCTTGGGGCAGGGGAGGAGAAGCTGTTGTTGTTGTTGTTTATTCGTTTAGTCGCTTCCGACTCTTCGTGACTTGATGGACCAGCCCACGCCAGAGCTTCCTGTTGGTCGTCAACACCCCCAGCTCCCCCAGGGACGAGTCCATCACCTCTAGAATATCATCCATCCACCTTGCCCTTGGTCGGCCCCTCTTCCTTTTGCCTTCCACTCTCCCTAGCATCAGCATCTTCTCCAGGGTGTCCTGTCTTCTCATTATGTGGCCAAAGTATTTCAGTTTTGCCTTTAATATCATTCCCTCAAGTGAGCAGTCTGGATTTATTTCCTGGAGGATGGACTGGATGGATCTTCTTGCAGTCCAAGGCACTCTCAGAATTTTCCTCCAACACCACAGTTCAAAAGCATCTATCTTCCTTCGCTCAGCCTTCCTTATGGTCCAGCTCTCGCAGCCATATGTTACTAGGAGGAGAAGCTGCTGCAAGCTAATTGCTTGGTGAGGGCAAGCAGATGGTAAATGGGATGATCTTCACTCTTACTTTATGGTACAGGTAGTCCTTGCTTAATGATCACAACTGAGACTGGAATTTTGGTTGCTAAGTGGTCATTAAGCAAATCTGACCTGATTTTACAACTTTTTTGCAGTGGTCATTAAGCAAATCACTGTGGTCATTAAGCAAACCACATGGTTGTTAAGTGAATCAGTGGTTTCCCATTGATTTTGCTTGCCAGAAGCTGGCTGGGAAGGTTGAAAATGGTGATCCCGTGACCACAGATGCTGCAATGGTCATAAATGTAAACTGGTTGCCAAGCACCCAAATTGTGATCACATGACCATACGGATGCTGCAACAGTCGTGTGAACACCGGTTGTAAGTCAGTTTTTTCAGCATTCTCATAAGTCTGAACTGTCACTAAATAAATGGTCATTAAGTGAGGACTACCTGTACCATCTCTTATCACTTTCTTCCTTCTTTCTCCTCCCATAGCAGGTTGCTGTGGAAGGCCCTGATTCCTCTTACCACAGGTCTGAAGTGATCACCTGCAAAGCATTTTTGAAATAAGATGAGAACTCTCTATCTTTACCCTAAGCCCTCAGGTTGCTTACCCTGTTCTAAGGCTAATTCCTCAACTTACAATTCCTTTAAATTATATGAACACAATTGAAACATGAGAGAGCTGCAGAAATGTAGAATCTTTCCTTCATTACTGAGCTCAGTAAAATAATCAAGAATTGTCATTATCACCATTATGCTAGCAGAAGCTAGCACTGAAATTACCCCTTTTTTGCCAACCCTCACTCTATTAAAACTGTTATTTTTCTTTATAAAACTGAACATTTTAGTGTATGTGACACTTGCTGAAAATTAATTAGATAAACACAACAGGTAAGATACTAAATCTGTCTTGGAACTATACAGAGAAGAATGGCTTAGTGCAGATAGAAAAAGAAATACTATATATTATCATTTTGTTTGTTTCCTCAGACCCAAGACTCTCCTTGACCATTGCCTTGTTTATCTTAAGAATCCCACTGGTCTTCATTTTAAACAATAAAAGCACTGCCTACCATATACTGAAAAAGCCTACATGGGAGAAATTAAATTAGAACATTTTTTTCACATTTTGAATAAAAACATCTTGGTTCTCCAGTGTGACCAAGTTCTGTTTATTTATGATCTGAAATAAGTGAAGCTTACCAATGAAAAATTTTATCTTGAGGATCATAGGGTTTTTTTAAAAAATGCTTTTATTTATGCAAAACCAAAAGGGGTTACAAAGTCAAGCAGAAAGCAAAATGAAAACAAAACATATTTTTAAAAATCAGTTTATAAACCAGCATTAAATGTTGACCATAGGAAATAATATTGATCAGTCTTTTAATTGAATCAATAAAGAGCCAGTTCATAAGCACAGCACAAGCACAAAAATCCAAGATTATACATAAGGATGGCATTGTTTTTCCATTGTGAAAGAATTAGGTTTTGCTATGACCCACACTTAATAAATCCATAGTTCTTCCTATAGTGATAAATTTCAAAATGTTAGCATATTATTCAAAATCACATCCACATCTTTAAATCCTATTATTCTTCCTTAAATCATACTGATCAACTCATGGATATTAAAACAGTATGATAATGATACAATCACAGATCATATGTGTAAACATCCTCGCCATCATTTTAAGCTTCCAGCATAATGAATTGACATTCCACTCATTTTAAACAATCTCTGAGGTATCCAGTAAATATGAAAATCTTTGTTGAATTTTTATCTTATCATCATAAGAATCCCACTTAATGTTCTTTACATTTCTGTTTTTTTGCTAAAATGGGATATTCCCAATCTTTCCTCAAAGTTCTTGCAAAATAATTTATATCCACCATAGCAATACTCTTTTATTCTTGATTTACAAACTGTATAGATTTGGAGTTGTCCAAACCATTTCAATACTGTAAGCAATTCAAGTGTTTTAGATACTGCTAATATGAATGGACCAAATTGTGACATCAAAAGATGTTTTCATTGAATTTATTTATTTACTTATTTATTGAATTTTATCACCACCCATCTCCCCCCCAAAGGAGGGACTTTGCCATTCTGCAGTTTTAGGCAATCCAAATTCCTCTTGCAATAACTCAAATGTTGATCTAAGTATTAACTCTCCTAATATCCATGAAGTCCAAAAGAAAGATTTGTCTGTAATTTTCCACCTAGGATTATCCCAGAATGTAAGCTTATTATCTAAATAAGGATCAAAGTTATACTTCTAACCTAGCACCTTTCACATAAGCCATGCAGCCCTCAGTGGCGGAAACAGAAGTGCATTTTGATTTTTTACAAAAGGAACCAAGCTCCTGCCAAGATATCAGAGGAACTGCATAGCTGCTTTCTAATTATGCCCATATTGAATTTGGGACTTGACTTGAATTCCATAGAGAAATAGAAAGATGCATGACCAGAAATAACAGATCTTTCATGTGTGTATATATGTGGGTGTTATATAACATAACATAATATAAATATGCCAGGTGACTCTTCTTCTCCAAGAGCATACAGCTAATTGATATTTGCTATACTGAGGTGCTGTTTTAAACTTGAATTAGATTTCCATGCTTTATCCATAGTAAAAATGCCTGAAGTGGGAGAATTATTTATTTATTTATTTATTTATTTATTTTCTATCCCACCTTTATTATTTTTTATAAATAACTGAAGGCAGTGAACATACCTAATTCTCCTTCCTCCTCCTATTTTCCCCACAACAACAACCCTGTGAGGTGAGTTGGGCTGAGAGAGAGTGACTGGCCCAAGGTCGCCCAGCCGGTTTCATGCCTAAGGCGGGACTGGGTTTCTAGCCCAGTACTTTGCATGCAATACTTATAGTAGTCTGCTTCTGGGTCCAATTCAAGGGGTTGGTTATTACCTTTAAAGCCCTACATGGCATGGGGCCAGGTTACCTGAGCGACCATCTCATCCCCATTACTTCGACCCATCCTACCCGCTCAGGCAGAGAGGACATGTTGAGGGTCCCATCTCAGAAAGAATGTCGACTGGCAGGTCCCAGGAAGAGAGCCTTTTCTGCCATTGCCCCCACCCTATGGAACACTCTTCCCCCAGAGGTGAGGCAAGCCCCCACTCTCCTGGCCTTCTGGAAAGAGTGAAGACCTGGCTCTGCCATCTCATGTGGGATGTGAAGAAGGGTAACCAACCTTGGAACTGGTTAGCCCCCTGAAGACACTCTCTGGAAATTAAATTAAGAACTTTTTACCATCTTCCTCTTGGAATATATTATTTATTAAGATTGTTTTTATTGTATTGTTTTATTGTTTTACTGTTTTATTTTAACTAATATTTTATTCCTGTTTTATGTAAACTGCCCAGAGTTGCTTTCTGAGTGAGATGGGAAGCAACTAAATTTGATATATAAATAAATAAGGAGAAGCTGTATCAAACACACTAGCAATTAATTTCCATTGCTAAGAAAAAAGGAGAAGTCATTGGCATGCAGTGATTTGCTGGGTTCTTGGTGTTCTTTGAGCAGACGCAGATAAGCAGGATACAGCACTTGGTGGACAATCATGGAAGAAAAATACACTAATCAAGGAAATATCAAGGATTAAACCACACCCCAAACATGACTGGCAGGGTGAGCTACTATATATAAACAACCAGCGAACTCCAGCCTCCCATGCACTGATGATGTTACCTAGCCTGCTAATGAAATGTCTGCAGAAAAACAGCCAAACTCAGAAAGCACCAAGAACTCAACAGTTCATCCTTGAGCTACAAATATTCTCTACTACTGGAACCATGTAGTGATTTTCAGCTCTGAAAAGGAAAGGGAAATTTCACAATTGCTCAGTCCTGTATTTGGTCTATGGGTGTTGACTTTGGTGGGGTGGGGGGCAACAGGGCACATGCCTCCCAACCAACCTAATCCCTCAAACTGGGCTGGGCAGCCAAGCCCAATGGTGATGTCATACTCCCAGAAGCTGCAGTTTGACGAAGCACATTCAGGTGACTTGAGATTTCATAGGTTATGTGTAAGGCTATGTCCCCAACTCTCCATACAACACAAAAATCAACCCAATCTCCATTTTTATTGTTTTATATTTTCACCTGCTGTATGAAGGGGGCTTTTGCAGACACTTACTACTTGACTGTAGCCCATCCTCACCACTCTCCACTGCAGGGGAAATGTATAAGTATCCATATGATTTGATCAGTGATGTAAAGCTGATGAGCAAGGAAATTATCCCTAGAACAGGCGAGTGGTCCTTATAGCAGTACTTCTGCACTGACAGTTGGAAATACTTGGTAAATACTCTGTGACATCATAAGCTAGGTTTGTAAGCATATGTAGGATTTGTCCCACCATTCTTGGACTACCCTTATAACAATGCAGGTCCATGCCTGCCTATATAATCTCTTTTTCCTTTTATTGCGTACCTCAGCACAGCTTTTCACAACAGCAATGATAATCTGCTGATGGTTGTTTCAGCTATAGTAATACTGCATTCACCATAATGAGTTTGAACATTACCCATTACAATCTTATTACTGCTAGCACAGCACAATGAGTTCTGAACTCATGCTGGAGTCACATGAAGAGTAGCTTTTTTCTTTAAAGTATTATGTGGAGAGAGAGAGAGAGAGTTTGGTTCCTGTATACTATTCTATCTGGTGGAATTTCATAGACCTGAATTTCTTACATCAGTGAAAATGTTCATGAAGGCAACATTTTTTATTAAGCCATCTCAGGGTCATGAAGTGCTATGCAAAACTTCTCTCCTGAGGAACACCAAAATGTTCTCTTTTTCTGGATGAAGCTGATCCAGACATTCCAGATGTAGTCTGGTAGTTGTCTAGAAGCTCTTCTGCTCAGCATTACTATACTGTCCCCAGAATGGTCAGTTTTGTATACAATTACTTTTCAGTTCTCCAAAACTCTTTATGATGCAAGATGATAAGCAAAACAAAAAACGTGAGGAACACTGCATCTAGTTATGGGCTCTGTGCAAGAACTGGCCTGCACCCAACTAGAACTAAAGTACAGCAGGAGCATAGGTTTATAGTAAATCCTAATTTCAGTGCTCATATGCACCAGCCATTCTAAATCTTTGTAATGGCTCTGTAAGTGGGCTATTAAAGCTCTGTCCTTCAACAGCTTCAAGGCAAACAGACCTCAGATCAAACATTAGTAGAGAATAATCATAGTTCATAGTTAGCCATGTTCAAGACCCAGTCCAGGTGTTAAGAGAAATAATTTAGTATCCTAATTTAACAGGATTCAAAGAGCTGAGCAGCAAGATATTATCAACTCAGAGTTTCCAGAAAGTTAAAGTTAAGGCACAAGGTCAGACAGTCATAGAAGGTATCCATAATTTAACTTTTATTTCATTATAAAAGATCCCAATTCCAGAATATAAGAAGTTCCATGAAAGCTTTTAGATCATACTCTGAAGTTTCTTATTTTAAAAAGTCATTACTAAAGAAGGCACTGCAATACTAAATTCAGATATGCAATAAAATTATTGAAAATATTTAAACAGAAGCTGGATAGCCATCTGTTGGAAATACTATGGTGGTGGGTTCCTGCAGGGGATTGATCTCTATGGTACCTTCCTGCCTTACATTCTGTGATTAATTAAGATAATCCCTGCAGTAAACCCCTGCCATCATTATAATGCAGATAGTCCTGAAGGATATAACTGGCCAGGTGTTAGCATTGGCTTCCAGCTTTAATAATGGAAACTTCTGACTGCTACCTAAACAGAAATTATTGAAAAACTGAGATACTCCAAAGTAACAACTTACTTCAGAGTCAACTGTTACTCCCAAGGTGCCCTTCCAAGCAATCCAATACCCCATTTCCCTTCCCTTTGGCTCCCAATTGGCAGCACAGATGCTCTTGCAGGCTGTGTCTCAAGATCAAAGTCCAGGGTTGAAGAATTGGGGAGCATGGAAAAGGGTTCCACAAAGACTTTGGTTCCACGTTTGACAGTATTAGATCAGATTCACTATACTCTGTACTCAGCTCCTGTTCTGCTCTGTCCTCCCCCAAAAGATCCACACTTACAGAACTTCTATGATTGAGAATCTTCACAAGGCCGGGTTCCCAATTAGGAGATCTTTATAAGCACATTCAACCAAACATATTAACACAGCTCTTTGCTTCATACTGATCATGCAAAGCTCTTGATAACAATTAAGTATGCAAGGACTTTAGGATGGAAAACCTACAGTATATAGATCCTCATTCCAGTTCTATTTTTGTAGATATGATTGCCTGCAAAAGCTTACAGTCATGTTGAAATATGAGAATTGGTTGCAGACATTCAAACTAAGCTCTCTCAGGAACTGAGATGGTTTCTAGTTGCACCTAGGACTCTCCTAAGGGCTGCTTATAAAAAGAAATAAACAATGGTTCCTCTTCCATTTTTGAAAATGGAAAATCCAATGATAACCTAGGCTTCTCTTTCCTTGGGGAGAAAACATACATTCCATGGTAGAAGAAGAGCAGAAACAGATATAAACTAGAGAGTGATTATATTGATAAAACTGAAGATAATTTCAGGTAGTGTTCCAGTGAGAAAAATCTCCTTGAGTTGTCCAACTAAATATATTTCCCTGCTATGGATTTTTGGCATTTTTCTTATGGCCAGTAAAATCTCTTTAGCTTTTTCAGTCAAGTTTCTCTCATACATTTATTTGAGAAAGTGAAGAATAAGATTACTCTTGGATTAAGGAAATTCTCTCAGCAAGAATTGCAGATTAGTTCATTTACTGTCCATCTAGGTTGTTCTTCCTAAGATTGTATTTCCAGGTCTAGCATTGCATTACCTTATTTAAAGACATGAATTGGGTAATATTCAGAATCAGTGGACCTTGTAATCTGATTAAGAGAGCTTATCAGATCATTCTGCTATGCAAGGCAATCAGATCTTGCAAGATGATGCTGTCAAGGTAATGCATGCTATATGCCAGCAAATTTGGAAAACACAAGAATGGCCATCAGATTGGAAAAAATCAACTTATATCCCCATACCAAAAAAGGGAAACACTAAAGAATGTTCAAACTATCGAACAGTGGCACTCATTTCACATGCCAGTAAGGTAATGCTCAAGATCCTGCAAGGTAGACTTCAGCAGTTCATGGAGCGAGAATTGCCAGACGTACAAGCTGGGTTTAGAAAAGGCAGAGGAACTAGAGACCAAATTGCCAATATCCGCTGGATAATGGAAAAAGCCAGGGAGTTTCAGAAAAACATCTATTTCTGTTTTATTGACTATTCTAAAGCCTTTGACTGTGTGGACCATAACAAATTGTGGCAAGTCCTTCGTGGTATGGGGATACCAAGTCATCTTGTATGCCTCCTGAAGAATCTGTATAACGACCAAGTAGCAACAGTAAGAACAGACCACGGAACAACAGACTGGTTTAAGATTGGGAAAGGAGTACGGCAGGGCTGTATACTCTCACCCTACCTATTCAACTTGTATGCAGAACACATCATGCGACAAGCTGGGCTTGAGGAATCCAAGGCTGGAGTTAAAATCTCTGGAAGAAACATTAACAATCTCAGATATGCAGATGATACCACTTTGATGGCTGAAAGCGAAGAGGAACTGAGGAGCCTTATGATGAAGGTGAAAGAAGAAAGTGCAAAAGCTGGTTTGCAGCTAAACCTCAAAAAAACCAAGATTATGGCAACCAGCTTGATTGATAACTGGCAAATAGAGGGAGAAAATGTAGAAGCAGTGAAAGACTTTGTATTCCTAGGTGCAAAGATTACTGCAGATGCTGACTGCAGTCAGGAAATCAGAAGACGCTTAATCCTTGGAAGAAGAGCAATGACAAATCTCGATAAAATAGTTAAGAGCAGAGACATCACACTGACAACAAAGGCCCGCATAGTTAAAGCAATGGTGTTCCCTGTAGTAACATATGGCTGCGAGAGCTGGACCATAAGGAAGGCTGAGCGAAGGAAGATCGATGCTTTTGAACTGTGGTGTTGGAGGAAAATTCTGAGAGTGCCTTGGACTGCAAGAAGATCCAACCAGTCCATCCTCCAGGAAATAAAGCCAGACTGCTCACTTGAGGGAATGATATTAAAGGCAAAACTGAAATACTTTGGCCACATAATGAGAAGACAGGACACCCTGGAGAAGATGCTGATGCTAGGGAGAGTGGAAGGCAAAAGGAAGAGGGGCCGACCAAGGGCAAGATGGATGGATGATATTCTAGAGGTGACGGACTCGTCCCTGGGGGAGCTGGGGGTGTTGACGACCGACAGGAGGCTCTGGCGTGGGCTGGTCCATGAAGTCACGAAGAGTCGGAAGCGACTAAACGAATAAACAACAACAAGGCAATCAGAAGAAGCAAAAGGAAAGCAGCTTCAAATAAGCTTCCAAAGATTGATGATCCTCAGATGAAAATATGCAGTTCTACTCAAAAAATAGAAAAAGAAGCTGTGAGAATTATCTAACTGACTGTGTCTGAAAACAAATATGAAATGGCCAATCTGAAGAGTATGAAGAAATTTTCATTGTGGAAAAACGTGTTGAGTAGACTGAAAATGAGAGTTTTACTCAGCAAAATGGCACATCCAGCTGCTCAAGTACAAGAACTCTGCTGCACTCACTGATTTAATTTCAAAGTAGAGAAAGCTCCTTAGACACAATTGGTTTCAGAAGATTTGTCCTCAGTTTTGAAATGAATAGGAAAGTTTAGAACTTTCAACGTGAGCAATTCTACACAACTTGTTCATGCTCAGTTACTGAGGGGGGGAAAAAACAGTATTGGGGCCTAAGTCCTCTTTCTGTCAAGGATCTATCATGCCAACTTCCTACAGTGCAAGTTAACTTTCAGAATTAAAAATAAATAAATAAGTGGGGGCCAGATTTTGATTTGACTTGCCTCAAATTTTCCAGCATTTTTCACCATTTCCCTATTGCTTCTCACTAAATCTTCTACTGCTGTATTTCCTTCCACCGTATGCAGACCAGAATAGACCCACATATTGTCACAGTGCACACAGTGTTTTATATTTTTCTGTTCTGCTAAATGTACCCAAAGAAGCCATACAGTGTAATCATAAACTGTGCGATGTAATCATAAAACTAAACTACAACTAATCATCAGTTTCTAAAAGATATAATAAGGAACATATATAACCAACAGTTTAAACAGTACAAGGTTTAAAGACATTTCACATTAAAGTTCATGCAATAAAACAAAGTGCTTTGCATTAAAATCCTTTAAAATAAAAATGTCTTTAGTTTCTGGCAAAAGAATCGAAGTGAGAGCCTAGTGAATTATGACTGGAAAAGTCACACAATTGTCACAGAAAAGTACCTGGGTTTTTTCTTCTTTCTCTCTTAATGAATATCCCAAAACCAACATTTTCATCTTTCAGTATGGATTTTCCACAACACATATAAAAATGTGGATTTATGGGGAAAGGGAACCCACCCCTCTCTTTTAACCCAAATGTGTTTCTCTGAGCCAAGCTCACTACTGAAATTGGACCGCAGCTGTGAGAACAGTAAAGTGGAAGATACCCCACATGGAGAGAAACCACTGTAAAAAGGTTTAACAGCCTCCATTTATTTGTCTATTTTGTTCTTAAAAGTAGTGGCATGGTCATCAGACATCTAACGAAAGTACTTAGAGCACCATTAGAAAAGGCAGGGGCAAAATTTTCGGACCGTTTTTGGTGCAGATTCAGTTAGGCTTTAAGGCTTAAGGCATCCATTTCTTGTCATTAAAAGTGAAAGCCTATACATTTGGGCCACCTTTTTTGTAAAGATGGACCAACAACAAGTTTGGGAAGGATAGAATTTGTTTACTTGTTTTTTGTGTGTTTGTTCATTCAATCTGGCACTGCCTGACTTCAGAGTGGGCGGCTTACAATATAACAAATGCAATACAGCAAAAAATAAGCATCTTAAGGTTTTACAAGGCCTAAAATATCTATTGCAGCCCTTAACACCTCCTTAAAACCCTCCCAAAACAAAAGAACACAAACAAAATATTTCTACCCATGCCAATGATATCATAACATGAATGGCCACAATTCCTGCAGTATGCAGAGGCCAAGGCCTTTTTTATTTTTTTTTGTAAAGGTGGCCACTGGCTGCAGAATTTTGCTCCTTTTTTCCCTGAGTAGATCTAAACCAGTGTTTCTCAACCTTGGCAACTAGAATATGGCTGGCTGGGGGATTCTGGGAGTTGAAGTCCTCCCATCTTCCAGTTGCCAAGATTGAGAAACACTGATCTAAACTGATTAGCAGCACAATGCAGCTCTCTTTGGATCAACCAATATTTACCAGAAGAGTGATTCTAGAGAAATGCTTTTTGGATGGAAAAGGAAGAAGTGAGCACCTCCCTCCTTCTTTTTCCATCCAATTGGCTGACACAATGTTGGAAATACTATTATTGCTTCCCATTGGCTCTGCCAGGTAGAAAGAATTGAGTGAAATACATTCTGGAAGCCATGGATGCTCCAACCCTCCTTCCTTAACCTCTTTTTCCCCCTTTGTCTTCTTTCCCTGATGCGGTTTGATTTCCCCCTGCTCTTTCTGTTCTTTTTCTCCTTTCCTTCTTACCAGCTATCACCTTTCCTTTCTCTCTTTAAAATTACTTGGCTGCTTTGTAGAGTAAAACTCCCATTAAATATAGGACTCGTGTTTGTTTTTTTCCCTAGAGCAACTTAGAAAAAGGGGAAAGAACCCATAAAGATTTCCCCTCCCCAGGAAAAAGTACCTATTACGGTAATGTTGGGGATCGCTCCAGGCTGAAGGGCCCATAACTACACCCATAGGTCTGGCTAGCAACACCGTAACTGATCAACATCAGACACCAAAGGATGGGGATATTCCTGCAATAGGTAGCAGCAGCTGGTGAGGAAAGTGGGGGAAAGGAAATGGGAGGACAATAAAACAGAGACCAAACCAGCCAAGGAAGAAGGGACAATTGCTGTCCCAATTCAGCATGGTTCTTGAGATCCATGGCACAGAGAAGAGGATCCTACACTTACAGTATCTGGAAGTCTGAACTTCTCCCTTCTTGTGAAAACAAAGCCATTTCCTCATTTGAATTGGAAACTTGCAATATAGTAGTTTCCTTTGCACATCATATTACCACCATTTCAGAGTATGTTAAGCTGCTGTGTATCAAATATAGCTATTCAATTAGAAATAAAATTACCAGCACAGGGAATGGTTTTCCGGCTTCATTATCATAAAGTAATTATCTTCCATACAAGAAAGGTCATTCTGTACAACTGGTTTGGAAGAACCATGGTGATAAACTGTATTTTTCAAGAAGTGCCTCCAAGACCTTTCCCTCCCCTCTAACAAGAGGGGCTTTTTTCAGACTTTTATTGCATCAAATTTTCCACTAAGTGCCAGTGAATGGGCTTCAGGGCCAGGCAAAGGTTTCTCAACAGCCAGGTAATGACATTATACAGGCAGTTGTCAGTGAACAAGTTCTATAAGCAGTAAGATCTAAGAGAAAAGCAATCCTGAATAGCAACCACAGTCCCCATGCAACCACACCACACCATTTTGAAGTGCTCATCATCAGTCAGTTACCTTGTGATTTGTCTGAGTCATTATAGTAATGTCTGTCAATGCAGTATCAGCATGAATAATAATGGCCATCATTTCTGACTATGCTCTGCAATTTGATATCTACATTGGGGAAAAAATGTGAACTTGGAACATTTAATAAAAAATGAATCCTCTTTGAACCCCTGGTATTGGGAGGAGAAGAAAGGTTTTAGAAGCTGGCTTGTAGGATCTAATGCAAAGGGGAACAGTCTTGTAATGACTAAGGGCCACATTTAACATTTTTGTGGGGGTTGGAGTGAGAGCAGAAAATAATGGAAAATGGGTAAAGCCAAGATTTTTAGGGATAAAATGATAGGGAAAGCATGAGGGGATGATGATGATAATGATGATGATGATGATGATGATGATGATGATGATGATGATGATCGTTTAGAATTATGTAAAGCCTATTCTGTGGCTTACACAATTGTTTGTGAATGGTAGGAAACCATGCCACCAATTTTCAGGAACTATGGTCAGTGGTAATTCCAAAGTCTGCAGAAAAGGGGGTTCACGGCTGCATGGTATGTTGCCTATCCTTGGTACAATGCAACATCTCATTGTACCAAGGAAAGGCAAAAAAGGGATTTATTTCTTGTATTGGAGCCAGAACCTGACCCTGCAATTCTGCCACACCATTAGAGTACCTAAGGTAGCTAAATTTTAGCTGACCATGCCATGGCACCATCCAGCTTAGGTTATGGCCCTGCATCTTCTTTGAAGAACATTCAGAAGCATAAGTTTATCCGAAGTGACAGCTAGGATATTAAGCAGGGTGCACTGAAAATGTTAGTTAACTATAAATATTTCCTGGCATAATTCATATTTTAAATGATGCAGCTTTAAATGGCTTCGGGGGGTTTTATATATATGAAACTTCCTGATTTAGATGAATAACTGATAATATCAAAATACTTCTCTAGCGCTCCAGCCTTAAGCAGTTGCCTGGTAGCTATTAAAGATAGGGTCTTCTCTTTGATGGCAAGCTTTTATAGAATGTCCTCCCCAGGGCACTTATATAATTCCATTTTTATTATCTTTTATGTATAAGGAAAAGCCTATTTCTTCTCCCAGGTTTGGTAGCTAATAATTTTGCTAGTCTTTTGTCTTTAATGGTGTCTTGGTATTCTAATGGATCTTATTTGCTTCATATGCTCATTAGCCAACTTCTTGGCCTTCTTGCTGAAAGGCAGTGTCCAAATATTTTAATTAATTAATTCAGACAATTAGGCTGATCTTGTGGGAGTGAAGAAATGTATTTCCATCCATTTTTACTGTGCAATATTCTGTGGGGCTTTCAGCAAATACAAACAATAGGAACATAGGAAGACATTGGTTCATCTGGACAAATATTATTGACACTGGTTTGTAGTGGTCCCTGAGAATTAAAATACAGTAGAAGACTCCAGGAATTGATCCTGGGATTTTCTGCATGTAAAGTATAGGTTCAGCCATTCAACACTGAAGATATCCTGCCTACTTAAGAGGCCTTGAATGGCCATATGCTCATTGCTTCTTTAAAAAAATAAGAAAACACTACTCATAATCTAGGAATGGAAGACTAATTACATTTTGATGTTAGCCTTTGAAAGTTGAATTAAACAATCAGCTTCAAAACCAAGAGGGATACTTCAAACTAGAAAAAGGAACTTACTTTCTGTCCCATTTGGTGGACATGGTCTTAAGACTATTTGAATTTGTTAAATCTGTACCAAGCCCAGCTTTTGCTAACGAAAATGGTAAAATTCCAATTCTGACAATTATGGATTAGACAGCGGCATTTCACCTAATGCCACAGGTTCCCACTGACAGTAGGCAGCTTGATGAGCACTTATAAAATTCTATATCATCTTGTTAACTAAAATTAATACTAAATGGAAGTACATGTCAGTTATTAAATAGAACTGGGCTTAATTCAGAATTTAAGTAAGTAGGCACTGACTACTACAAGGCATGCTGAAGTTCTGGAAAAGCAATCCACCCACAACCAGTGATGAAACGCAACAATTTGGGCATTGCACAATAATTAGATGCTTGTCTCTTCTGCACCCACTTTTAAGAAGTTCCAAGAAATGCATTTGGTGCTGGCAATGTGCTTGGTGTAATGCTCATCCAAAATGAGAAACATATGGCATTTTGGCACTCTCATCAAATGGTTGTCATGGAATGAAGCCCATCAGATAACCAGCTGACATTCTCACTCTTTACAATGTTCTCTATTCCAGTATACTTTTGCCTTTTTCTGATCAGGTGGGAATAACTTCCACAGTGAGTAACTATAGCATTGGGCTCTAGCTATCCACTCTTTTTGTTTTCTAAGCATGCCTATGCTGGACCTATGTGGGGCTAGAGGCATTCTTTTAAATAAAGCTGGTTCTGAAAGCAGGCAAGGTGCTTAAGGGAGAGTTGGTTGACTATCACTGGCACCTCAGTTGGAGGTGGTTATTTTACTTTACTCCATTCATACATGGAGTCCAAGTATAATCTTCCCCATCCCTTCTCACATATGTCCTTATGTTAGAACCAGCACAGGTTCATGTAGCTATTTTGATAATAATTTCGATATTTAGTTGTACTGGAAAGTCAGCTAACCCCTTGAACATCTTTGCATCACAGCTGCTGAGAGTTTAATATCTGGGAACCAAATTTTCCCTATTTTACATTGGCTTCTTTTCCTACTAACTGAATAGCTGCAATGCAGTCATATGGTATTATATTAAAAGTTTAGAAATATAAACAGTTTCCAATTCCCAAATCATGAATAACAACATAGCAGCTTGTTTAATAAGTGTCAGGGTATGAGAGCAGCAACTAGAAAAAGGCTCCCAAGCTATAAATACATTAATATTTGATTGAAAAATGTAGGAAACCATTCAACATTTGGGGAGTGCATTCCAGCCAAGGCTACATTAAAGAAGATAAAACCCATGTATTTCAAAACACCAAAGAACGCTAAGCTTTGTCTTGAATTGTGCCCTAAGTGTTTGCTATAAACTATATTCAATAAAACAACAAGGATCAGATTTGATATCTTAAAAGTAAAAACATTATATAAACAAAATGCAAATAAACCAAGTCAGGAGATCGTAATCAGAGGCCCAGCAGCAATTAACTCTCTCAGCTATACTCAAGATCTATACATCCAGGTAGAACTGGCATGAATTATATCTAAGCCACCTCTTTGTTTCCTCTAGTTGTTCTAGAAACGTGTCTCTCATATTCAACTTCCCATCATACTTTTAATGGAAGATTGTTGAGGAAGCAGTGAGACAACTACAGAGTGCCTATGGGGAAATAGATTATCTGGACCCTTTTCAGTCAGGGTTCAACCCTAGACATGGGACAGAATTGCACTGAGACCTAGATGTGGGAGTGCACCTCTTCTGGTCCCATTAGACCTGTTGATGGCTTTTGATATCATCAGCCAGGGTATCTATCTGGATCACTTACAGGGTTTCAGGACGCGGTGCTTCATTGGTTCTACTCTTTCCTCAGTGAGTGGCTTCAGTCAGTGGTTTTATTTATTTATTTAATCAAATTCATTATGATTACCCAATCCAGAAGACTCTGAGTGATTTACAGAATCAAATAAACAATTAAAAACAATTAAAAAACACATGAACATAAGAGCCAAAACTAAAATCAATCATACCAATAAAAACACAGCACATGATAGAGGCTTCACACACACTACTCTCAGACCTGGGAACTGGGAGAAGATGTCAGGTCGGTGGTCTCTGATGTTGTTCCTCTCCCCACTCCTTTTCAACATCTACATGAAGCCATTGGGAGAAGACTTCTGTTTATCTGGAGTGCAATATCATCAATATGCTGATGAAACACAATTACATATCATCTGGCTGCACTGGTGATGCAGTCGATGATAAGGCCTAATGCCTGTATTAGAAGAACAGGCCAAAGTTGAACCCAAGTAAGATAGAGTTTCTGTTTGTACATCAAGGTTCTTTGTTGGCTCTCATGTGGTCTCAAAGAGGTGGCACTTCTCCTGAGAGAGCAGCTCTGTAACTTGGATTCACTGAAGAGAGTGCAGAAACCAATAACAAAGATGGTGAGGGACTTAGAAGCCAAATCCCATGAAGAACATTTAAAAGAACTGGGTATGTTTAGCCTAAAGAAGAGAAGGCTAAAGGCAAACCTGATAATGGTTTTCTAATATCTGAAGGGCTGTCACAGGGAAGAGGGTTTGGGTTGATTCTTCCTAGTGCCTCAGGGTATAACAAAAACCAATGAGTGGAAACTTTACAGAGAGATATCTAAATGTGAAATAAAGAGGAATTTTCTAATGATGAGAGCTATTAGTATAATGGTACGTGAGAAAGACCTTGAAAGATGGGGTGAAGAGATGCTGCCTAGGGAATGGTTAGATAAGAGAGGGCATAGCCTGCAGCTGCATAATGGGTGGAAAAAGAAGCTTAGAAGGCTAATTTTCAGACTGTAAAGGAGATGGCAGGAGATTTGTACTTTCAGACTTGCAAGATTCTGTTAATGCAGCCTTACAATTCTACAAGTAGAATTAGCTCATCTGGTCGTGTTTCCTGTCTGGTCTACCTGGGAAGGCTGACCATTAGGCAGTGGAACAGCCTGCCTCCTGGAATTGTGGAAGCTTCATCACTGGAGGGTTTCAAGCAAAGGTTAGATAGCTATTCATCTGGGATGGTCTGAAGACTCCTGCCCTGGGCAGAGAATTGGACTAGAAGACCTCCAAGTTCCCTTCCAACCCTATCATTCTGTCATTCAGTGTTCCTGCTGAAATGGCAAGTGGAGGTTGTGGTCAGAAGGGCCTGGCTGCGCACCAGATGCAGTCCTACCGAAAGGAGGAAGATTTAGCAACAGAAATCATACTCTCATCAACGCCCAGTTGAATTACTTTACAGTGCTCTGCATGGCACTGTCTTCAAAAATCACTCAGAAACTGCAAGTGTAAAAAATGGAGCACTTGTGTGCTAATAGCAATAGACACCATGATCATATTGCACCTGTATTGTGTTCCCTGCCAACAGGTTCTGGGTGCAGTTTAAAGCGCTGTTTTTAAACTATCAAACTCTATGTGGCTTGGCCCCTAGGTACCAGCAGGATTTCTTTCTTAAATCAGAATTAATCCATCCAATATGAGTGATCCAAGAAAAACAGTTGATGGTCCTCAACTACCAGGAGATCAGAGGGGTCAAGGAGAAAGAAGTTTCTCCATTATGGCCCTCTTGGGGAACATTCACCACCAGAGAACTGTCTTGCTCCAACCCTGTTGGCTTTTTTAATTAGCTAAGAGAATGCCATAGAATTGTTTATGTGGTTCAGTTTTAAAGTAATTTAATACTATGATTGTCTTATGATTGTCTTATTTTATTATTTTTTCTCCGTAAGCCACTGAAATTCACATGATTATGCTGGTTTAAAAAAATCTAAGGAAGAAATAAATCATCCATTGCTACATCAGCCATGGATCACTTTAGGGACATTGTTTTCTACAATACTAGGGAGTTTTTCCTCTTCCCGACACTGACTGCCCAGGAACCTACAATGAGAAACTGTTGCCTTGTGAATATCTGCCTCAAATCTACAGTTTATGATCATTCCCTTTTCGATAAAATCTAAAGGTTTATATTAGAACCAAAGTTAACATCACATACCATTCTCAACATTAGTTAACAGCGTGTCTTCTGCAATTCTTTGAACTACTTACTTGCTTTTTTATTTCTGTTTTGAGGAAACTGATAGAATGGTGAAGAACCAGCTGGAACTAAGGCAAGGATGAAGAACCTTTGGCCCTCAAGACATTATTAAACTACAATCCCCAGCATCTCTTATGATAAATTATGGCTAGGTGTACTATGAGTTATAATTCAGCTTTATCTGGCAGATACAGATTCCCTATACCTGGATTAAGACAATTCATCAACCCTTTATGAGCTGAATTTGGATTGTAATTCAGTGAAGCTTTCTAGGCAGAGTGGATAATGTTTGTAACTTTCCACGTTCCACATTTTGTTTGTGATAGAATTCTCTGACACCAATAACATGACTAAAGGTGTTTGAGCTTTTTCTCTAGTACTAGATCAGGGAGGGAGGGAGGGATTGCATGTTAAAGAATTTAGATTACATGGACATAGAATGCTATTATGCCATGGAGTGTGTGCATTCCTGAACTGCAAGGAGCCCTGGTTCAAACTATGCACTGGAATCAAAAGATAAACATTAAGATTACAGTATGTAACCTTGTATGCCATTTTTTTTTAATTCCCTGAAATCTCTTGAAGCTTGCTTAGACAAACAAACTCATATATATTATTCCATACAGAACTTGTATAAGAGCCCCACAACAGGAAGGCCAATTAGCTCAAATATTGGCAGCAAGGAGAGATGCACATTTTTTACCACTCACTGTTCCCATGAAAATCCGTTGCACTAAGTTATTTCCTCTTCCCTTTACAGTTAAATAAAGGAATATATGAGTATACATTCCCAGAAGAAGGGGAAACTTGCAGAGAAACTAATTACAAGAAACGAGTTAAATATGCATGCTGTATTGATCCAAATCATATCTTTCTCTCAGAAGCTTTCTTTCAAAAGGCTTGTCATGAGCTCATGAAACTGAGTACGTATACATATAACAGCATACATTAAAAAAAATCACTGAAGTATCTTGAACAATACCCAATTTGCTAGATCAGTTTGACTACAATTCTACTTAAAAATTCACATCATTGAATTCAGTGATGCTTATACTTCTACCTCCATAAGTTCAACTTGTAAAACACTTCATGCCTTAACAGAAGATATTTAGCCAGCTGAAATGCAACCTCTAGCTTTTAATGAAAAAAGGAAACAAAACTTAAGACGAAGAATTATCATTTAAATTTCAGGAGTTAGGTAGGAAAGTCATCCAAGAAAAGGAATGAAATATTTACTGTGCTCAATTATATTCATTTTCTGACTTCCAGTATGCTACACTCTCAGATTCAATAGCAAAACATGGACGTTTGTTGAAGGTTTCACGGGCTACCAATGGAAAGAGATCCCATCCTTTATCCAGGCAAATAATGTCATTGCTGTTGGCCTGTGAAGAAAAAAAGTCTCAGAGTTGAATCCCATCCTGTTTTCCTGTATTACACCACTGCATTTATCTGTTATGCTAAGACAGTGTTATTTGATTAAGGTTGCCCTATAAGTTTCTCTAAAATATCTTTGCTATATGGGCCTGCAGTACTAGGTCACCAAATATCTCCTCCATCTATAGAAAATGAAATGAGCAACATACCAAAAAAAACCCCTACAACTATTATTTCTAAGTAGCTGTTAGATTAGTAGATACGTAGATTAGCTAACTAGATAACTAGATAGGTTGATAAGTAGTTAGGCATCTAAGAGTATCAGGAGGCATGGAATAAGGCACTGGAGTGTTCAGAATTATTCCATACTAGGAAAAACTATCTGGAATTCATAAATCCTATTTTGATAGATTTGAAACTAGGAATAACTCAGCAAAAATAGTTCTCTCATTATAGCGGATACCTCTGGATCTTCTCAGTAAGAAATTTAAAGATTCAGCTAGTTGCTGAAATGTGACACTCAAGATACAAGATGGTATTGTAGCATACCATAGAAATTTGCTCTCTTTAGCCCACTTTAGATGTTAAATTTTCTATTTTTTTCCTCTCCTAAAATAAGGTAAGCTTCTTAAAAGTAATTGAATTGATTATATAATACAATGTGAGCATATATGTACTGAACATTCCAGGAGTGATGAATATTCATGTAAACTTGTATATTTATTAAATCTTTTTTGTGTTTATGGAAATGATCATTTTTTTAAAAAAAAAGTAACACAATGAGCTTTATAAAGTGGTTTGAACATATACTTACCATGAAAATGTAATAAATAAATGTAATCAATAGGCTGATGATACCCAATTATACATCTCCATCCCAGGTGAAATAAGTGATGCTGTGACCACCCTCTCCAGGTTCCTGGGGGCTGTGGGAGCCTGGATGGGGAACAACAGGCTTCAGCTGAACCCTGGTAAGATGGAGTGGCTGTGGGTTAATGGCTCCTCCGTATCTGGGAAATTGTCATCTTTAGTTCTGGATGGGGTGGCACTGCCCCAGACAGACCCAGTGCGGAATCTGGGGGTCCTCCTAGACACACGACTCCTGCTTGAAGAGCAGGTGACAGCTGTGGCCAGGAGGGCCTTTGCTCAACATGTTGTGCACCAGTTATGCCCCTTCCCGGATCGAGAGGCTCTTTGAACAGTCACTCATGCCCTGGTCATCTCCCATACAGACTACTGTAATGTGCTCTACATGGGGCTACCCTTGAAGAATATCCAGAAGCTACAGTTGGTCCAGAATGCAACCACACAGGCAATTTTAGGTGCCCTAAGATTGGCACATGTAACACCTTTGCTCCGCGAGCTGCACTAGGTCCCAGTTTGCTTCCAGGTCCAATTCAAGGTGTTGGTTATCACCTTTAAAGCCCTACATGGCATGGGGCCAGGCTACCTGAGGGACTGTCTCATCCCCATGACATCGACCTGTCCCACCCGGTCATGCAGAGAGGGCATGCTGAGGACCCTGTTGAGAAGGGAATTCCACTTGGTGGGGTCCAGGAAGCAGGCCTTCTCTGCAGTAGCTCCTGCCCTCTGGAACATTCTTCCCCCGGAGGTGAGATATTTATTTATTTATTATTTGTTTATTTATTAAATTTATATCACCGCCCATCTCCCCCAGAGAGGAGATGCCCCCTCTCTCTCCTGGACTTCTGTAAAAAAATTAAAAACCTGGTTTTGCCAGCACACCTGGAGCGGGAAGGGGAATAGTCATTTGTGGGGATGGCTAGCGCCCTAGAATGGCACTTTTATACTCACGGACTGGTATAGAATCTTCAGCCATATGGATTTTATCACATTTTATATTTTTATTGTCTATATTTATATTTATTGTATGTATAATTGTATAGAATTTTGAATTTGGTTTTTATTGTAAGCCACCCAGAGTCCCTCCTTTGAAGGGAGACGGGTGGTGATAAAATGTGATAAATAAAAATAAAAAGTATCTTAACAACTGAAGGTTTTCTGGAATGTTTGGCCCAGGTGAATTTATTTAAAGAAAAAGATAGTTCAGTTCTGAATTAGCCAAGCCAATCGTCCCTTTCCCAGCAATAACACAGGCCATCAGTTGCTGGAGCAGGACCTACATACAGTAGGTAATGAGGACTGCTATTCAGATCCTGGGCTGGAACCCACATCTAGCAATCAAGCTGATGCAATTGCCTTTTTTCAGTGATTGGAGACTGAATTTAGTGCCCTCTAAATAGAACTGGTAATTAAATCTGACTGGTAATTATCTGACTTTTTTCAGGCACGGTCTACGAATGTGTAAAGCCAGTGCTTTACAAGCATGGGCTGTTCACTACAGCAGCCTTTATCTCTGATTTTATTGAATCGTTTATGATCTGTGAGTAGGCAGGCATGTATAAGTTTATAGATGCTGATCTTACTTCATTTACTTGTAAAGCATATTCTCCTTTCTCTACAAGAGATTGCTCTAATTCCACAGCAAATGAGTTCAGCAGCAGGATGGGCAAAGGGAAGCTATTTTGTTCCTGTAGCCTTGAGCTTGCTATGATTTAACTAAGTTTAAAATGCAAAACCACACCTGGTCAGAATATTTTTCTCTTTCATTCAATCAGGTTTGGCAAGCATTTTTGTTTCTCAATTATTTATCATATCAGTAATGTTGAAGCAATTGTATATTAGGGAAACCTGAGCAAGAAATTAAGAAGAGAAATGTGAGTTGCTTGCCTCACAATTTTTACAGCACAACACAGCCATCTAATGGGGGATGTAAAACCATTAAATCCACAGAGATTTTAAAATGCCAGGCTGCACCATTATTAAAAAGGCAGCTTTGGTTCTCTCTCCTTATTAATATAATTCTGTTGCTCAAAATTTGAAATGCTCCACCAGTAATAATATTGCTTCTGCACAACATGTCAAAAATGTGCTTTTATTACCAAATGCAGAAGAAAAGTCCTTTAGATTATTGGCAACCACTCATAAAAAATACATGTCTGCCATTGTTTCCAAGTTGCTTTCTGGTATGAATGGGTGTAAAGACATTGGTTAATTATACACTGTATGAGTTATATATGTTAAATATTATATATTAAAAACCTATTATCTACTTGCATAGTTGAATACCCATGTTTCTATATAATTACACCAAAGGTAAAATGAACAACTGTACTGCTATACTAGTAACAAATATGTTTATAACTTATTCTTTTCTTAGAAAGGGCTATAAATGGATTTTCCACCTTGTTAACCTGCAACTCGCTTTTCTTGTAGAAAGAGTTTCAATATTTCAAAGGTCTTTTCACTTGACTGTACATGCAAATCACTGATCCTGCCTGCAATAGAAATGTTAACAACAGTGTCTACACAATGAACAATTTTTTAAAAGAATTTTTTGCCCACCCATACCCCCTTGGTATATCAGTAAGGATTACAGGAAGCATGGGAGTCCAATCCAGCAAGTCTTCGGGACAACAGTGTAGGGAAAGCAGGAATTAAGTGAGTTAATACACATAGATGTCTCTTTCCCTATAAGTCCTATAATGGGAGGAATCTGGACTATACAGGTAGTCCTCACTTAACAACCATTCGTTTAATGATGGTTTGGACTTACGATGATGCTTTAAAACCTGACTTACGACCTGTCCTCGCACTTACAGCCATTGCAGCATCCCCACATCACATAATCGCAATTTGGGCACTTGGCAACTGGTTTGCATTTATGACCATTGCAGCATCCTATGGTCACATAATCGCCATTTTTGACCTTCCCAGCCGGCTTCTGGCAGGCAAAATCAATGGGAAACTGCATGATTCGCTTAACAACTGCCACAAAAAAAGGTTGTAGAATTGGGTTGGATTCGATTAATGACTGCTTCACTTAGCAACCAAAATTCTGGTCCCAACTGTGGTTGTTAAGTGAGGACAAACTGTAAAGTACAGTTCCTCCTGACTGCAACATCAAGCAACAGCTCTTGTATGCAGATGAAACATGGCAGAGCTAGCAACCAAATGAGGGCACACAGAACTTTTAGATCTCCTCTTCCTCCTTTTATTCTCCTTCTCTTTCAGCATTTCTCCCACATGGTTACAAGGTCTGCTTATTTTTGCACTGTGTTCATCTACTTCTTAGAGTGAAGCTATCAATGCATGATGCAATGAGGGGTTTTATCAGCCAGTCTGTCACAGACCCTAATACAGACAGGGCTGAGAAGGAATGACTTGACACAAGGTCACCCAGCTGACCTTGAAGACCTAAGAACCACTAGAATCTGGGTCTCCCTGCTTCTAGTGCAGCAGTTTAATCACTACAGTATACAGGTTCTCATATATACAACTTTTTTTATACATCCATTCTATCATGTCCTATTCTCAGAGACTGCCTGGACAAGTCCCTGCAGTTTTCTTGGCAAGTTTTTTCAGAAGTGGCTTGCCATGGCCTCCTTCCTAGGGCTGAGAGAGAGTGACTGGCCCAAGGTCACCCAGCGGTCTTCGTGCCTAAGGTGGGACTAGAAGTCACCATCTCCCGGTTTCTAGCCTGATGCCTTAAATACTACACCAAACTGGCTCTCTATACAACCTTTAGTACCCCTTAAAAAATACGACATATAAAGGGGGTCCATGTTCAAATAAAATTTGGTCCAAACGACATCTGTCCCTCATTGAGGTAACCATGGCCAGGGATCATATACTTGGCACATGTGAGGAAACAACTCTGTGAATGAACCAACAGATACACTTTCTACTTGCAGAGTGATCCTGGAGAATCCTCCTTGTATGGAAGAGCTTCTCACCCATATATCATTATATATGTAGTGTCCTTTCTTTCACACATGCTAAGTAAAATGGAGACCATTGCTAGCCACCACAGCCCCTTCCACCTTCTTTAGACTTGTGAATAAAGTTTTTAAAGCCCTGATATAATCAGTTGCTATGATAAAAATCAAAGCCACATCATGAAAAATGGCATGCATGTGTGAACCAACATTGAGACTCTTCCCTTTCTGAACCCCTCAGGTTCTTTTTTCTTCTTTTTAAGTCCTTGTTACCCCTCATTAGTGAGATTTACAGGATATAAGATCCAAGGTCCAATATTTTTGTACACTCCTGTTAAAAATATTAAGGACTCTGTTTTTAATCCATTGCCTTCTGAACACTGTTTTTGATTTCAGTTCCTTTCTTAAAGACCTGTCTCCTAGCCCTGCCTGAATTAGCATCTACTGATTCCTTCTTTATCTCCTTCTTGCATACTGTACCATCTTCCCAAATCTTTCTTGCACAAATTATGTTCAAGAACCTAATACAAAGTGATGTTTAGTAAGAATGCCCTTTGCACTAAATAATATATTGGAGTAAATTACATCATATATAATGCATGTGATGAAACCTTAACTTTTTAAAATTATTTGACACATGGCTAGGATAGAACAGTTTTTTTTTAACTGAGTAATTACAGGAAGACTGTGTTAACAACTGGCACATTTCAAGTTGAATTCATCAGAACAAGTGAACACTGTATCCACCATTAGGCCAAGCAACTGACATTGATATTGCTGCAAAACTCAAGGTTAATAACTTCACTGATATCTGGGTATTCTATCCCTTGTTGGTCTGTGTGTACAGGGAAGGAAGAACTATTTAATACCATCACAGATATTCTTCACTTGTTTTAATTTAGCTGTTCCACCTGTTAAAAAATGCTTGAAAGTATGTTCATTTATCTGACCTGCAACTCTGAGCCTGTTATATTTCATTCCCTGAATGAACTACACAGGTTATTTTAGAAGAAAGGATTGTGGCAGATACAACAATTAATTGAGCAGAATTTGAATTGGATCTGGATCTGGATGGAAAATAATATCCAGTTTAATTGAAGAACTACTAATTTAGAATGATGTGTGGGGAGTGCAAAGTAATTGAATTTATTTGACGTGATGTGAATGGGAAATTAAATTGTTTTGCTTTCTCTGAAATATAAATAAATTCTGGTAATTATTTTAAATTTGCATTTATACATATAAATAGCTTATTAGCATTTTTCAGCCTTGAAAATGTTAGTACATTATTATTATTGGGCAGAACTATAAACCCACGGCCCCACTGATAAAACATCTCCTCCTTTCTTGCTAACATTGCCAGCTTTATTTTCCCACATCTTTACATCTCTCCTTTCCCAAAATGGGCCAAGGCTTTTGGTGAAACCACGTTCCATTGCACAATATTTCCAAACTTGGTAGATACAGAAGCATGCAGGTCATGTGGCCTTGTAAGCAAACCATTGTTCATTTGGGTAGTATTAGCCCTACAACGTAGATCGCATCAGGAAATCGACTCCACAGGAAGCCTAGAACTATACTTCATTGAAACCAGTGGAATCTTGCAAGTCTGCCTGTGTTTTCCCTTCCATCCTTATAGCCCAGGGAGTCAAGGGGGAGCTAGTCTGAACCTCTTTCTAATCTTTCCTGGCCTCCCTGGGCCAACACACACTTCTGCACCTGCTGTTGCCTTAACAGCTTCTGGCTTGTTTCTCCAAGGTCATCTCCATGGCTCCCTGCACCAAGGCTCTGCCTGAGGGTCAGTGTAGTCATAACATTATGTGCATAATTCTAATCAATCTCTAGTTTTGTCATTTTCAATAGCCAGTAGATGATCAGGATTTGGCCCATGATATACAAGGAAGCCACTGCAATACTTTCCTTCTAGAAAGTTTCCAATCCTGATTCCTTGCCTAAAAGTTTGTTTGTTTGTTTGTTTTAAAAGGATACATTACTTGCAAGTATGCAGTTATTGATCCTGAAAGGAGCTTCCAAAAAACTAGCAGTTTTTACATGAAAGTGAGAGATGTCCCTCACCCGCCCTCCCAAGATTAATGGCGGAATATACCTGATTCCTGCAGAGAAGGTGTTTAAACAGAGGCTAGATGGCTGTTTCTCAAGGATGCTGTAGTAGCAACTCCTGCACAGGACAGATGGTTAGACTGGATGATCTCTAAGGTCTCTTCAAATCCTGATGTTACATCCTATGATTTGCTTTCACCTCTTTCACCTCTGACTTACAAAAAGACTTTTGACTTTTTATTTACGTCAGTTTTCTACAGTTAACACTCCTTGAAAGTATTTCCTACCCAACCCTGCTACCTGCTTTTAAATTCACTGCCCCAACATAATACAAGTTGCTTTCATCTCTGCCCCTGGTCTTGCCCTATGACTGTTTCTAGAGTCATTGCTCTTCTCTAAGCTCTGTCTGTGTTCTCTTCAAATGTTTGCAATTAACCTGTCAAAAATGCTGTTTTCTTGCATTAAATTCTGGAAAGAGAGAGGGAGATTTTACCCTTGCATTTTTTTATAAGACATTAGCTTTCCTTCCAAAGCCAATTCCAGCCGCACTGTCACTTATGCTCACTAGAGAGTAGCAAAACTGCCTTAAATTTAGATTATCTCAGACTGTAAAGAGTAAGGAAGATGACTTTGATGGAAATATGCAAGAACTGTAGATAAAAGAAGCTGAAACCATTTTTCAAGTCCAGAGCAACAAGATCTTTCAGAAGCAGCTGAGATAGACACCTCCCTAATTCAATGAACTATAAGGAGGAGGAGGTACAGCACAATCAGACTTGCAAGTTTCTATTACAGCCCATCTCAAGAAAAGTAGTTTTAACCTTCCTGTGGAGTTGATTTCCTGGCCTGGTCTGCCTACTGGGGCTGACACAAAGGCATGCTCAGAGCAGTCATTACAACAGCTGGATATTAGTTACCTGCCTGGTCTTGACCCAGAAGGACTGGTCCCATATTTCTCACAGTGCTCTCAGGAATAACCAGCAGCCATCACCCACTGAACTACAGACCTGGTTCAGACATGGCCTATGTAGCCATGGTTTGTTTATGCAATACAATAATCCAAAAACAAATAAACTGCATTCTATTTTAGCACAATGTGTGAACCTAGTCACAGAAAGCACTATAAGATGCTTTTCATATTCTTGTCACAATCCTTCAAAACACTGGCTTTTGAACCCAGATCAAAACACCAGGAATTAAAAGGATTACATGCCTATTTGTCTAAATAATCTTTCCATACCTCATAACTAGTAAAAATAATAGAAGCATTTAAATATTCACTTCAAGGATTCCCAGTCTATCATACCCCTCAAATGGCATTCCCCTCTTCCATCATTTTTCACTTCTCACTTCTGCTTAGAATCGTTTAGCCATTCTGTTGCATGGCGTTTCTCCATAGATTCTCTACAAGAAAAGGTAAAAGACCAGATGGAATAGTCCATCTCCTGAGACTGATGGAACCAAGTGGTTTTCTAATAGGTGTCAGGAATTTTCCTGTGGACAGATATAATTTATCAAAGTTCGGTTCAATCCATGCACTAGCCAAATTACCCAAAGATCTTACTCAATTTTAAATAACCTAAAAAATCTCCATACCCTGTGAATAAGACCCCAGAGAGAAATTGTGGAAAGTCAAGAGATAACTCCAAATGGACATTGTGTTGAATCCTTATTTATTTATTTATCTAATTTGTCACCACCCATCTCCTCTCACCAGAGGAACTCTGGGCAGTTTGCAACAATATTAAAGTCTAGTCTATGATATAAATGGAGGAAAGAATGTTTCTTCTCCAGCACCATGGCCTTCCATGAGGCACACAGGGCCAGACACACTATGTCTACAGCAGTCACCTGAACTATTAAGCTATCAGAGAAGAAGATAAGGGTCATCTGGCACAATTTGTTGGCTCCTCTAATTGTAGTTTCCCTCTCCAAATGCTCAAAAACATGCTGCTTGATCATCTGTTTGAAGACCTTGCCCAGCACAGACATCATGCTGACAGGTGTCTAGTTTTCTAGGTCATCCTCCTTTCCCATTTTGAAGATGGGGATGATATTTGCTCTCCTCCAGTCTACTAGGACTTTGCAATCTTCCTGCAAGCACTCTTCCCTGCCCTGGCATAGTAATGGTAGATTAAATAATTAGCAATTTGCTGACCTTTCATGGTAGACTAAATCATCTGCCAGTCTTCACAACTTAGATTGAATTTTCATATCCATTATGATTTAATTATTTAGTTTCAGTAGCTACTTGTCTGAATATTATGGATCTTTTCTACTTGTAGAGCCTAGAGATATGGTTCACGCTCTTGGAGAAGCAAGACTTAATATATGTAGGCTTAATATGTTCTTGTGCCTCACTTATAACAGCTGTTAGAAAGGAATCAGACCAAGAAACCGACACCATGATGACCTAAAGCTACTTTTATTAGAACAACTATAGTTAAAAAAAAAACTTGCAACTCTGAACGTGCTACCTTTCCTCCTCCTTTCCTCTTCATGAGAATTGAGGGGGATGGGGGGTAGCAGGGGGGCTGTCTGAAGTGTTTTTGCAAACCACTTTCTTGGCCTGGGCTCAAGTTGCCTTGGAAGTGGATCTTCCCTCTGTCCTTCAAGGCTATCTTTTTTATTTATCACAGTCTAAAAGAGGTGCTCAGACAGACTTTGCTTTAAAAATAAACATCAACCTACTTTATAATGTCCAACATGTCTCCAATATTCCATTCTTAAACAAGACACATGAGCATATGGTGATATCTCAAATTTTGGGGTGATATAGTTATCTAGGTCAAGTAAGATTCTTTCTTGTGATTAATGTTATGGGTAAGACTGATCCAGTCAAGTATTGCAAACCATTTATCCCAATTGCTGCCACTATTTATTCTTGGCCGTAAGAAGAAAAAGATGATACAAGTCAATGACATCTCTTTCAGTACTTCTTTCATTGACTCGTTTTAAAGCCATGATGGACTCTTTCTGTTTAGCAAAAGAACCATGACAGTGTATCAGGCTTCATACTCAAGCTTGGCAGGTCTCCAGATACTTAACTTTAATTCAGCTCTTGGTTAGATTTCACAGAAGACTCACAGTCATAATTTGGCTAGATTAAAATCTTTATTGCAGGCAAGAAGGAAGCCTTAAACACAGTAATTAATTGCCCATAACAGTGCAGAGAGTTATATATCTACACTGCAACTTAAAATTCTAGTCTTCCTCCCACCCTTCCAAATAACAGTTGCTTAGTGGATCAGTTGGTGTCCTTGGGACGTGGTTAAGATATGCTTACATAATGCCTCTCCCTAGCTGAGCCACTGATTCCTGTCTCACCAGCCTTAGCCTTTACTTTACCCCCTTCTCTATTTTCTCTTTCCCTTCCTTCTCTTGAGTGTGGTGCCTCTCCATTGCTTTTCCAAAACAGTCACTTTGAGGTCCAGAGTGACAAATGGGACAAACTTTGCCCAAAAGAATTAATGGACACAAATTTGACATCAGGATTCAAACAAGGGCAAAGTATCAGAACATTTAAACTTCCCAGAACACTCTATGGCAGACCTCAGAGTAACTGTTTTGGAAAAACGGGACTTTGACTCCCATCAAAGAGAAGTCATAGAGTGAGAGGTTATTGAACTAATATACTGTACATCAAAAGGTTTCAGGCAATCTTGGAAGGTCTCAACATACACAGTAGGTTTTTAACAGAGTACAATAGTTAACTGTACTCTGTTAAAAACCCACTGTGTATGTTGAGACCTTCCAAGATTGCCTGAAAAATCTATCTACGCTACAGTTAATGGGTTTAATTGTAATAAATACAGTTCTGACCTTTTTCCAGTCTAGATTTAGACATTGTACACCATAGTAAATGCCTTTTTAAAATTCATCAATGATATGTCATTATTAGTAGACAAAAGAACATTGATGATATCAAAAGACCTGTCTAAAGCTTTTGATTTAATCATCATGTTTCCATGCCTAATGAAATAGAGCCAGTTTCGCCTAGTGGTTAAGGCAACGGGCTAAAAACCAGGAGACTGAGAGTTCAAGTCCCGTCTTAGGCACGAAAGCCGGCTGGGTGACCTCGGGCCACTCACTCTCTCTCAGCCCAACTCAGCTCACAGGGTTATTGTTGTGGGGAAAATAGGAGGAGGAAGGAGTAATAGGTATGGTCCCCACCCTGAGTTATTTATAAAAATAATAAAGGCGGGATAGAAAATAAATAAATAAAATAAATAAAAATAATTGAGAAGGTACTGGTAGTCTGTCTAACATGTAACCTGCACCTGCATAACCAACCTGTCTTCTCCTCCCTTCCCCCTCCCTCCCTGCCTCATCCCAGTTTAAATCCTACATCAGTCTAGCCACCCTATGCATCTGATGAAGTCAGTTACAGTTACACAGGCTTATGCCTTTAAAAAAAAATTGTCAGAAAAGGTGCCACCAGACTCCTTCTGATGTTTGGCTAGAGTAGCCTAATTTCAAACTACTTTCCAAAAAATGTCACCAGCTGATTCTTCTTGTGATAATGGACAGCAGACATGGAATATATAGCACATACAGTAACTTAACAGGCATGTTTCCCTTGCATGTTGAAGAGCTATGAGAAAGATACCGTTCTTGTCCAGCATCTTCAGCTAAGCCCACTGCTGTCCTATTATATATCTATCTCAGAAGAGCTGTGTCACATATAGTGCAGAATGGCTTTTTATGGTTTTATTTATACTATGCTTATTCTGCTTACAATATTACAGGCTCAGGATGGGGGAATATGGTAAAATTGCAGGTCCTTGTATTTCTGTATCTTTCTTGGTAGGTATTTTCATATTCCATTAATATATTTTAATCCAAATCACTTGAAAAATCTATCTACGCTACAGTTAATGGGTTTAATTGCAACAAATACAGTTCTGACCTTTTTCCAGTCTAGATTAAGACATTGTGCACCGTAGTAAATGCCTTTTTAAAATTCATCAACGATATGTCATTATTAGTAGACAAAAGAACATTGATGATATCAAAAGACCTGTCTAAAGCTTTTGATTTAATCATCATGTTCCCTTGATTAAAGAAATTACTATTCTTTGGACAATTTATTCCTGTTATTATCTGGAGCAGATTTTCTTGGACAGTCATACAAATGTTAGAGGGATACATTTAAATTAAAATGAGTACAGTTATGAGTTATTTTGAAATGTTGATTGACCCTTGTTTGTGATGGAAAAACAAACCTTAAAGTATAAATAATTGTGCTTAGATTAGAACTGAATTCTGAGGATCAGATTTTCTTTTCCAAAATGCTTTCTTCAGTGCAAATCAGGATGCAAGTGAATGATATCCTCAGCCTGTAGGTCTAAGACCCATGGAAATAGGGAAGTGATGTTAGGTCTCAGAGCTCAATGGCTCAAAGTTCAGGGATCAGCATAAATTGGTTACACTTGCTAGGTCTGTGTCTATGTTTCATCATGGGTCACAATGCCTAACAATAAACTTATTCATTTATATAACAAAGTTAGGTCTCAGCAGTTCTTCCCATGCTGTGACCATATTCTGCCACAGGCATTATAGAAAAGGCTACAGAAGGGGGGAAAAAACCCACCTCATGCCCCTTTCTGCTTCCCACAGGCTTTTATTCTGTTCTTCAAGAGGATTATGATCAGGAGTAAGAGGAAAAAGCAAGAATGTGCAAAGTTGTCAGGACTGAGAGCTACAGGTGAACCCTATGAAATCTCCTGGGACTGCACATGCTCGGGGCAAGGGTGGAAATGGGTGTGGTCAAAAGAAGAACTAGGTGTGGCAAAGCCGAAAGACCACATATATTTCTTACCCCGTCCATTCTTTTTTAATAAAGGTTTATTTCCTTCATCCTTTTTCTCTCTTCTTATTCAATCTCAGAACTGATCCACATGGCCAGATTGCCCCAGGGTAAGCACAGGTCAGAGCAATGACAAATCTCGATAAAATAGTTAAGAGCAGAGACATCACACTGACAACAAAGGTCCGCATAGTTAAAGCAATGGTGTTCCCCATAGTAACATATGGCTGCGAGAGCTGGACCATAAGGAAGGCTGAGAGAAGGAAGATTGATGCTTTTGAACTGTGGTGTTGGAGGAAAATTCTGAGAGTGCCTTGGACTGCAAGAAGATCAAACCAGTCCATCCTCCAGGAAATAAAGCCAGACTGCTCACTTGAGGGAATGGTATTAAAGGCAAAACTGAAATACTTTGGCCACATAATGAGAAGACAGGACACCCTGGAGAAGATGCTGATGCTAGGGAGAGTGGAGGGCAAAAGGAAGAGGGGCCGACCAAGGGCAAGGTGGATGGATGAGATTCTAGAGGTGACGGACTCGTCCCTGGGGGAGCTGGGGGTGTTGACGACCGACAGGAAGCTCTGGCATGGGCTGGTCCATGAAGTCACGAAGAGTCAGAAGCGACTAAACGAATAAACAACAAAGATGCTATCTTGCCACATTATCTAGAATCTCCTTGTAATTTCTAATTTGGAATTTCTATCTCTTCTGAGATTCTGGTAAGAAATACTCTATATCTAGCAGACCAGCACCACCTTGTGTCTTGTCCAGAGCCTTGCATTCTTCATTTTTTTTTAAGTGGTTAACCATGATCTGGGCAGCTCTGTAATTCATCTTCTCCAATACTGGATGTTTGTGTTTTAATACTTAATTTTTTTAAAAAGGGGGCTACATTTAACCTTTTAAAAAAGTTGGCTTTGTTTATCTCTTGTGAGTCTATGTCCTAAAGAAAGAAGAGCTGAATCCTCTAGACACCACATCTCTAGGCTATGGAGCCAGGAGGAGGCACTATTGAAATTACTTCCATTTTTTTTTACCTTTTAATCACCAGTAAGGCAGTACAGATTATGAGGGTCCTACCGCTCTTACATACAGGTGAGGTGCCCCTGGATGACAGGTAGTGGCAGCAGGAACTCGCAGGAACCCAAAAAGCAGGAGGTGGGCTCAGCATGTAAAGAACAAGAAGGTTTTCAGCCTTCTACCTTGGGGGCTCAGCCCTCTATTATAACGGAATACAATTATTGGTTCCATTCCTATGTGAATGTAAACTCTATTGATGTTAATGAATTGGACTTGCAAATGTTCACCATATAAAACTTAAAGCTAGAATGATGAAGTGGTTGATGTTGGACTAGCATGTGGGAGACCCAGGTTCTAGTCCATTCCCAGCCACAGAACTCACTGGGTAAGCTCAGATTCTTTCTCTCGGCCCAACCTCCCTCACAGGTTTATAAACCTGATCTCTCCAGGTTTATCACAGGCTGAAATGAAAGATGTGTCCCATGTAAGCTGGCAAAATGGATATAAATCTTGCAGTTCTCAGTAAATAGGCAGAAGCCAATGGGGCTTTTGTCAAAGTTTAAAGTTGACAGAAGTAAAGGCCCAGGAAAGCATACTTAAGAAAGGGCTGGAAATGTTTTAAAGATGGAACAGGGTGAGGAACTATAGCATCCAGCCATAAGAATAGCCTTGCTGGCTTGAAGTCCAGTGTTTTGTGTAGAGGCATGACCAGCCAGCTGCTTTTGGAAATTAGCAAGCATGGCAGGAAGGTAATGGGCCTGCCACATCTTTTGCCTCCAGGAACAGGCATACTGACTCCAAACATATGGCCAACAAGACAGAAAAGAGCAGAACAGTCCAAGGAGCCATGTAGTCCAATCCAGGAAGCCGGATGCTTCTGATAAGGTTATAAAGAATGGATAAAACAGGAACTGCCCTCCACAGTTGTTCACTCCTAGAAAACAGTATTCAAAGACGACTTATTTTGAACAAAAGACTTCCATGTATTATCATAACTCTCAATGGCAGTCCTATCCTCCATGGTGAAAAAACAAACAAAAAGATGACGATGCCTCGCCCCTGAGTTCAGCTTCTGGAATCCACATGGACCTGTTCAAGTGTTCTCACAGGAGCACAGAAACAGTCTTTACCATTGTCTTCCTCTAGGGATATTTTGTGGAGTTCCCAACCTAGCCTGTAGCCCTGGAATTCTCCAGGGGTCTCCTATCCAAGTCTGATCCTGCTTGATTTCTGAGCACACCCAAGGTCAGACAGGAGCAACTCTCCTGAACCAACTGGTTAGGGTCAATATAGTTTCCAGGAGAAAGGCTGGAATAAAGTTTCCTTTATTGATCCTTCTAGTTTGTATTGTTATAATCAACAGATAGCCACACAGAAACATTTGATTGATTTTAGTTTGCTTCCAAAAAATAATTACCTAATCTCTCCTGGGATTTCAGATCAGACCACTTCCTCTGTCAGAAAGGAAAGAGAAGCTGATCCATTTTAGCAAATGAAGCCACTAGTGGTCGTCTTCACCAAGCCCATTTTCTGACTTTTCTTTTTCTTTAAGAGAAAAACAAAACAAAATGGTAGTGTGATTTAAAGTGATGCAAAAAGCCAGTAATAACAACGACGACGACGATAAAGCGAATCACGGTAACTAAGCTGTTAGCCACCAAATATTGTTGCAGATGCAATCGTGGATCGCACCCCTCATTCAAGGCTGCGCCGTTTTCCGTTTCGATCCCCGGCTCTTCTGGAATTGGCATTGATGTTTAGAACCAGCACAAAAAAAACCCGAAACAATCAGAGGTCCTCCAGATCGTTGGAACCAGGCGCCCAGGAGCGGCGCGACAGAATGCCGCTTTGTGCCTCTCGCCGAGATACTTGGCCCAGGCAACAGGGGGACCGACGCCAACTCTGATTGGAAATGGGTAGCCTCGGGACAACATCCTGCGCAAGGCCCAAAGGAATTGTGGAGCCTAGTTATTCCGCCCCGCCCCTGCGGGATTTGGGTATAAGAAACCGCGAAGTTTTGCTTGAACAAGGGCGGGACAGAGGGCTAAAGCAGCATTGCAGGGTAAGCAAATGAAGACCCCGCGAGCGGAGGGACGAAGTTGTAAGCGTAATCTGAGTTAGGGTTTAGCCTGGGAGCACCGGAAGGAGCGAGCCGCCGTGCCACGAAGTCGCTTGCCCGGCGCCCACTTTGAGGACACGAAGCGGCACTTAAGCCGCCCTCCTTTTGCCTCTATTTCCCTAACCCACCCGGCCCCCTTCGGTCCCTGGAATCATTTTGCCGGGTGCCTCAGCCGAGCACAGCCTTCCAACTCGGCTTCCACGTGGTGGCAGAACGGCCAGTCTTCGTATTCGTAAAAATCGGGGGCGGGGCCGATGCTTTGTTTCCTTCTTTACCCCCGCTAGGCTAGGGACAGCAGAGGTGCAGCTTGAAGCCATTACGAGACCTCGCTAGACCCCTTTTGGAAGATCGCCTCTCAGTTGAGCCCCCAGGCAGCCCAACTGCAAGGCTTCCTAGCATCCATACCAACCCCTCTTCTCTTGCCCTCCTATTGGTTGGTTTGCTTTGTTTATCTTCTTGCCTGATGGTAAACGAAGATGGAAAACTTGAAAGCTTGCACACGTTGTGGATGACCTTTTCAGTGGGCTTCAGAGCAAGATTCGCTTGGTAAGGCATATTGATTTGACCTTTCCTGCCCCCTTCCTTCATTTACAGGCAACTGGTTCCTTTGGCTTTTTGGTAGGACTATTATCATTTCATCTTCCTACTTCCTTGGAAACAGCTTTGGACAGTTCCCCACGTTCGACTAACCATGGCGCAAACATACCCTGATAACATCCTTTTTCTGCCATGGCCCCGCCCTATAAGTGAGCAGGCTTAAATCATCCTTAACTGCACTGGTGTTAAAACAGCATTTTGTCTCTTGAGCTGGCATCATCCTATAGGAGCTACAGTGGGTGTATAAACTGTTAGGCTTTGTCATCTTGGAGACTGGGAACAAAGGCTACAGAGGCAGGATAGGAGTCAGCAACAGAGACCCCAAATTTCTGCTGACACAAGGATGGGTGCAGAACACTGCAACTTAAGAGGGGAAAGGCCCTCTCTGACATGGCGACTCCCAGGCCAGGGTTTTCAACCTGATCTTACACTCATGGAAATGTCCCTCTGCTTTGGATTCAGAATCGTGGTGAAGAAAGTGAATCTAGTAGAAGATTGTGTAGCATTCAGATTCAAGGGCGTGATTCCAAGAATTGTGGGGCTGTCACAGAGGGAGTCGGTGCATTGCCTTTGGTTTCGGTTGCTGCAGTGAGGGCTAGATTCCTGCTTCAGTATGCTTTCAAGTTCCTTTTTGCCGTCCAATCTGAAGGACTGCACAGCTTTGAAGGATTCACTGTTTATAAATAATGACTCACATAACTACCCAGCATTTCTGTGCCAGTGTGTGATCTCAATAAATTGACTAGGAATATAAGAGAAAAGGAGAGAAACTCTAAACTGTTTTCTTTCTCTGAACATTTTAATCAACGATATCAGCTTTTTCTTACAAAATATATTTTTGGGGTTATTCTTTTCTCCCTTGTCTACAAGGTCTACACAACTGCATTCATCAAGATTTTTACATAATAAATAATTGTCCTTTGAATCTTTTGAAGGATTTAGAGCTAATTTCTGAAAATTACAAACAAGGTGTGTACCTTGGAATCCAAACATACCAAACTGTCCAACAAGGAAGGGGAAAGGGAGGGAGATCCCCATTAGCCTTGGAAAATATAAGACTGAAACCCAATACATGCTTATCTAAAAATAAGTCCCATTCTTCTTAACTATGCAGAGACTTGGGCTATACAAGGTTTGGCTAGTGATGATGTTCCTATGTGTGTATGCAACACACATGCACACAATTTCCTTTGTTTGATGGAGTTAGGCCAACAATTAAATCCACCTTAATTGCTTTTACCGCTTTCACTTTGGTGAGCTGAAATGAACCAGCTGAAGTGCTGGGCGCAGAGATCCAATCCTGGTGTCTTCTGGACAATGAGGTCGTTTGAAAATGCACAAATCAGCCCAATGCCTGCAAGTTTCTCTTTCTGCCTTTCAAGGGAACAAAACCAAGAAAACTCAATGCCCGCAGCTCTTGAGGGCGACCCAGTGGCATTGGTCTCCTACTCTGTTCAAGCAGAAACGACCGCCCGCTTGCATGACAAAGGAGGATGAAGCGAGACACACACACCCCGCCCACTCCCCGAGCTTTGAAAACACCCTCCTGGCAGCCAGCAACCCAGACGGGATGGACGCGGAGTGGAGTTAGGAAAAGCTGTTCTCGCAGCCCTGCTGTTTAGCGATCCCTGCATTTGGCAGGGATCACGGGGAGAACCATCCGGTGCGTCTGTGCGAGGGAGCAGGCGGGGGCCAGACAGGAAGAAAGAGCGCTTCTCCGGGGCATGCGATTGTGCTCAGGAGGACCCAAAGGTCTTGTCCCCACGTTCAGTTTACTAACTCGGGCCGGGAACTTCTCCTTTGAATGTTCCCAATCCAAGGCCGAAGTCGCAATCCCTCCCCGTTATATTCGGCAGGCCGACGGAGCGAGCGGGAGAGCAACCTCCAGCCGCCGCCCCATTCTCGCAGCGAGCGTCCCTCGGGGCTCCGCAGGATTGGGTGGCGGCCAAGGCCCCCCTCCCTCCGGGCCTTTCTCAAGGCGAGCCCTCTCCCTTCCCTCTCCGATCTCTAACTCTCCCCGGCGCGGAAACAGGGGCGCCGGCCAGCCCAACGAGACGGCAGCACGTCTTGCCAGCGCTGGCCCAGCTCAAATACAGCTGCGCGGGCTTTGTCTGGGGTGGGCTGGCGGGCGCGTTTCCCCCCATCCTCTTTCTTCTCCTCCCCACCCCCGCCCACCCCGGCAGCGAGTGAGCCCAGCATGATAACGAGCTCCGTCAATTGGCGACCGGCCTCGGAGTCCTGGTTGGAGGGGGGTAGGGAGGGAGGTGGGTAGCTCACCAGCGTTTTTCCTCCCCTTCCTCCTCCGCCCAGTCCCATAACACTTCGCGCAAAGCAAGAGAAGGCAAAGGCGGGGGGGCGGGTGTGACAGCGAGCCCCCTTCCCTAATTGCAGGTTCCCTCTGGAGCCAAACGTTCTCATGGGGGAGAGCTGCGCTCGCAGAAAGCTTGAAGCCGCTTGGGGGCAATACAAGATCAGGTCTGACGCCTCCCCGAGTTTTCGTGGCTCTGCACAACAGAACATATCATGCCCAGCCGGCACGGCCTGCAGGAGGAAGGCTGGTTTACGTTGGGACTTCTGGATGTATTTTGGAAAGGTGTGGGGGGACACAAACAGGCTTTAAAAGTCAGCATTTCCCGTTCTGATTTCGACCAGAGCTTGGAAATAGGATGAATTGCAAATTCCCCCTCCCCCGCCCACCTTTGTCGATTTTCTTAAGCCTCCCCTGTATCAGTTGGAAGCCCAGCAAGCAGGTAGGCAGGTGATCAGCGAGGGCGCGGGCGGCTGGTTTCTGTGTGACCTGCAGCGAAATAACACGATCCACCTTTGACAGCGGAATACGAGCGCCGGGGAGTGGGAGCGAAGATCTGCGGCAGACTTGCTGCCCTTCCTGTAAGAACTGCTCATCCCACTCAGTGCGTGAGAATGCAAAGAGGGGAGCAAAGCACAGGCCTGGGAAGAGGAAAAGAGGTTGTTGTCAAACGAGACCTTTGAACAATTATTTGCATAAAGTTTCATGAACAGTTTTCCTTGCTAAAATATCTTAAAATCTGAAGGAGTAAATAATGCGGTGACTCTGGATATAAGCAGAGAGTCACTTCCCTTTCATTCCTGGCATTTTGAGAGCCTTCCTCGTCAATTTCTCATCTGTTTGGAAAGTAAAAATAGTTAATTGGAGTAGAGGATGAAGAATTCTCCTTCTGAAATATTTTCAGACTCCAGGTGCAGGGAGGGGAATATTTATTTATTTATCTATTTATCCAATTTGTCCCCGCCCATCTCCTCCCTTCCAGGGACTCTGGGCGGTTTACAGTAATCAATTAAAACAGCAATCATAAAATCCACAATATAAAATTACAATAATAAATAAAATAAATAAGAGTAAAAAATAAAAAAAAGTCCAAGTGGTGCTGCGGGTTAAACAGCTGAGCTGCTGAGCTTGCCAATCGGAAGGTCGGTGGTTCGAATCCACGTGACCACTTTGGGGTCAGTTTAGTCATGCCTGCCACATGACCACAGAAGTGTGGACACAACTGGACTTAACATCAAGGGAAACCTTTGTTGGCAGAGTGCTAGAAAGCATTTGGCCCAGGAGAGATCAGAAAAGTCACACATCAGGCATTTCTATAAAAATAATGTTATTTACAGAAAACAAACATATTTAAAGGCTGTTTGCTGAGAGGAGAGATTTCTCTCAGCTGCATATTCTCTGCAAGCATACACAGAAGGGAAAAACTGAAACTAATACAAGTCCAGGCAAGTTCCTCCCCTTAGGCAATGCAATCATTAACACGTGAAAAGGGGACAATTAAATTCAACCTCTTCAGCCAGCCAGAATGATTAGTTACCATAGTAACCTTAATCTGTAGAAGAAAACATATTAACACTCCCCTTTTTATACTACAGAATAAGACACAAACGAATTTTCTTTGACAACTCTGTATGTCTTTCCATTCATATTATTTTAACATTATCTCCCCTTTGGTTTAACAGAAAGCTACCATCCTTCTTCCTGTGTATTTCCAAACCTAGGTAATTTGTTACAGTTCCAAGGCTTTTTAATGTGAAATGGCTTTTCATGCAGGCTTCAAAATCAAGCCTTTGTTTTTCTGTTGATGTGAACAGCAGCAAATCATCAACATAAATGTACAGATACATACAGCCTTGTTTGTCTTTCTTCATATATACACATGGATCTGCCTTTCCTTTTTCAAAACCAAAATTCTGCAGTTTTTCATCTAATTTTTGGTTCCAGGATCTAGCAGCTCGTTTTAACCCATAGATTGACTTCTGCAGTTCACAGACTAGATTCTCCCCTTTTTCATAGCCAGGGGGTTGCTGCATGTATAATTTGTGGTCTAAATCACCATAGAGAAATGCAGTTTGAATGTCATAGTGGTGAACTGACATTCCTTTGAGTGCAGCAATTTTTACCAGTAATCTAACTGATTCACCTTTAGTAACTGGTGCAAAAGTCTTGTCAAAGTCTAAATCTTTCCTTTGAGTGAACCCTTTTGCAACCAACCTTGCTTTATATTTTTGGATTTTGCCATCAGCATCCCTTTTCAGTTTGAAAACCCACCTGCAACCTAGACAGCGTTCATTGGGAGGTAGATTTACCAGTTTCCATGTTTTATTTTCTTTCAAGGATGCTAACTCCTGTTGCATGGCAGAATGCCAATTTTGTGCAATCTCAGGTGGTAAAGCATTCACTTGTTCTAAAGACTCAGGTTCTGTGAATATGTGAAAAGCCTTTACTGTTTCAGCCTGAAAACGTGATGGAGGAACACCTTTATTACTCCTCTGAGATCTGCGAGGTAATACAGGGCTTAAATTTTGACTCCTATCACTTTCCTGAGAAGCATCTGTCTCATCAGGCAGATCTTCAGTTTGCTTTTCTGGTTTAATGTCCTCATCAGGCAAAAGATCACTATCAGCAAGTCCTTGTGGTTCTCTTGTGGTGGTCAGATCAACTGGAGAGCTAGAATTTAATCTCCCCCAGTTTTGTTCAGCAAAAGAAGCACTTTTGCTAATTATTAATTTCTCTCCCATTATGAACCTGTAGCTCCTTAGGCTTTGTTCATAGCCAACAAAGATGGCTTTCTTTGTTGTGGGGCCTCCTTTCCTTCTCTGTTGTTTTGGAATATGAACCCAAGCAGTGCTACCAAACACTCTAAGATGGTTTACCTTTGGTTTCACACCATAAAACAAATGGAATGGAGTGTCCTGAATCACAGAGTTATACAATCTGTTGTGTTCATAACAGGCAGTAGATATTGATTCTGCCCAATACTTAAAAGATAATTATGAATCTTTAAGCATGCATTCCATTGCATTTTGCAAGGTTCTGCCCTTTCTTTCAGCAACACCACAATCTAAGTATTTGTCACAGGGCTTTATCTTTAGGTCAGCAGGCAGCTGTGGCATTTGTGCTATGTACTTGAAATTAGCATGAACAAATCTCCTGTGCATCAGGTGTACACATTGGTCATGATATGGAGTGTTGCCAACTGCAGCCTTGCAGCTTGGCTTCCTTGCATTTTGCACAATGTACAAGGAGTCTTTTAATATACCAGTAGCACACAATGTTCCATGTTTACGTATCTCACAACCATTTTTCTTAAATGTTATGATATACCCTGTTGCAGCCAATTGTGCCAGAGATAAAAGGTTTGATTGTAAATTTGGCACATACAACACACCTTTTACAGTTTCTCCCAAGCAGGATAAATACAAGTCACCTTGTCCCATAATTTTGGTCACAGACCCATCAGCCAAAGATACACTTCGTCTTTCAGTTTTAGACAGTGACACAAAAGAGCTTTTACAATTACATAAATGACAATTGGCCCCAGAATCTAACACCCATACATCAGAATTCCCCTTCTCAGCAACCTGTGCAATTTGGGTTGTCTGAAGAGCCTTCTTCTGTGTTGCCTTTGTGTTCTTCTTCTCTGTCTTTCTACTCTTGGGTCTCAAGGCACAGTCTTTCTGCAAATGTCCAGCTGAACCACAAGTGAAGCATCACTGGCTGGCTAGTGTTGTGGCCTCAGCTTCCTTTCCCTTCTTTTCCCTTGTTTTCTGGTACTGCAGCTTTCCAGAAGAGATGCGGGGGGGGATCTTTCCTCTCTCTTCTCCCATTCAGCAAGTAAGCGCTGTGTAACAGACGATGGGGTGAGGTCTGCTTCAGGCATAGCCTCCAGGGTACAAATCAGCGTGTCCCATGTTTCATTCAGTGAGGACAGGAGGATATAGGATTTTGTGAGAGGTGTAAATTCCATTCCTCTCTCCTGCAACTCAACAAACAGCTGCTGAATATAATGCAGGTGCTCAGGAAGGCTATCTCCTTCTGCAAGGTAGGCTTTGTACAGCTTTTTTGTCAGGGTAACTTTACTCCCTGCTGTTGCCTTTACATATAAGTCTCTCAAAGCATCCCAAAGTTGCTTTGCAGACTGCATACCTTGCACGTGGACTAGCTGATTGTCCTCAACTCCCAGGATAATGGTGGCTCTAGCCTGCTCATCCTGTCTAAGCCATTCAGCACTGGGATTTTGGGGGATTTGCTCACCAATTGGCAGCCAAAGATTCTCTCTGCGAAGATACATCTCCATCTTCAGGGCCCAATACAAATAGTTGGTCTCTGATAGGCGCTCCAGAGGCATTGCTGAGGGCTGGGAGGTAGCCATGGCTTCTTCCTTCTTTTGCAGGTCACCTCAGCTGGCTTCTTTGTCCTGTAGACCGGCAGTTGCTGGAAAATCTCCAGGTGGCTCCAAAGAAAATCTTCACAGGTCTTTGCTACCTGCCTTTAAATTGTGCATGAGGTGTGGAGCTGATCTATTCTCTCTGGGTTTTACTGGGCTTACTGGGCTGTTTACTGGGCCCATAACCTGTTGGCAGATTGCTTGGAAAGCCTTTGGCCCAGGAGAGATAAGAAAAGTCACACACCAGGCATTTCTATAAAAATAATGTTATTTACAGAAAACAAACATATTTAAAGGCTGTTTGCTGAGAGGAGAGATTTCTCTCAGCTGCATATTCTCTGCAAGCCTACACAGAAGGGAAAAACTGAAACTAATACAAGTCCAGGCAAGTTCCTTCCCTTAGGCAATGCAACCATTAACACGTGAAAAGGGGACAATTAAATTCAACCTCTTCAGCCAGCCAGAATGATTAGTTACCATAGTAACCTTAATCTGTAGTAGAAAACATATTAACAACCTTTACCTTTTACCAAGTGGCAGAAGAATCTAAAGCAGTCCAAGTGTGGGAGGAGTGGTCTATAGCAGTCATCCCCATGTAGATCTATTCCTCTCTCTGCCCCAAGCGAGGCGGCAGAACCAGGTCTTCAGACTCCTCCGAAAGGCCAGGAGTGATGGGGCCAAACTCACTGCCGGGGGCAGCATGTTCCATAGGGCGGGCGCCACTGCAGAGAAGGCCCGCTTCCTGGACCCTGCCAAATGAAGTTGTCTTATAGACGAGGTCCGCGGCATGCCCTCTTTGCACAATCGGGTGGAACAGGCTGATGTAAGGGGGAAGAGGCGGTCCCTCAGGTAACCTGCCCCCTGCCATGTAGGGCTTTAAAGGTAATAACCAACACCTTGAATTGGACCCAGAAGCAAACTGGTACCCAATGCAGCTCGCGCAGCAGCGGTGTTACATGTGCCCTTCTGGGGGCACCAAAAAAAGCTCACGCAGCTGCATTCTACCTTCTCCTGTTTAAAAACAGAGACCATATGTCTGCATTTTAAAAAACAAAGACCAAGTTTCTAGGTCTCATGACTTGGAGGAAAAGACTGCAGGCATTTTTCCTACCACTCAGGACATTCATCCCTGTCATGGTTTGGAGCAGTTTATTCCTCTTTCTTTTCAAAAGAAGGCTGGAAACAAAACAGACTTCATAGGTTGGAGCTCTTCATTCATTCAGTCTGCCCTTTTGCCAAAAGAGTGATCTAGTCCATGTATTCCTTAGTTCTAGGTATCTCATCTGTCTAGCACACACCTTTACAAAGCAGCTTACGATACTGCAAGTGCAGCTGAGAATTTCTCTAAAACTTGTGTTGACCAGTGAGGTCCTAATACAATTGCAAGACTATATAGCAGCAGTTAATAATATAGACTCCCTGCATACAGTCATTTAGCTTATTCAGATTAAAACAGGAATTCCAAAGTAGCCAGCATGCCACTGAAATCCAAAGTAGAATGAACTAGAAAAGGATTTGGTGCCCTTCAGAAAGCTAACCAAGGTGCAACCACAAACATCTTTTAAGGAGAACCTCAGTGGGGGGAGAAGAAGCCCTGTCAAAAAGGCCCTGTCTCTGGGACCTGCCTTTCTGTTAGACCTTGATGGCAAGCCTGAAAGCTTAGGAGACCAATCTGAAGACTGGACTTTTTTTTTTTTTAAATGAAGGTAGGCAGTTCTTCCAACAATCATTCATGTCAGGCCAGCCTGTCTCACACTGGCACCCACTGGATGGGTGGCCGATTTTGAAAAAGCTAAGCAAGGTCAGACTTAGCTAGGACATCACCAGGAAATTCCACAGCTGTATGCTAGTCTGGAATTTTGAAATGATGTCCAGGAAGAAGGCAGTGGTAAGAAGCCTACATAGGTCTGTCTTAGTGCAATAGATCAACACTTCTAGAGAGAATCAGGGGGTCAGATTTAGGTCTGTGTAGATCAACACCTCACTTCATGTGGGCTCCTGAACATCACAATTCTACACCTTTTCAAACAAACAGGCCCTGGTGGTGTGTCATTCTGAGCCAGCTGTAGTTTTCTTTAAAGGCAGAGCACCCTAGATACTCTGGACTCCATGTGTATCTTTTCTAGTTTTGAGACTAGCTGAAACTATTGCTTAGATTTGGGAGGTTTAAAGCAGAAGATGCTTTTTTAAAAAGAAGTTTATTCATTATTCTTTAGTTACAATTTCAACAATGTAACCACTCTGTTAGAGGGCAGTAAAGGTAAAGGTTTCCCTCGACGTAAAGTCCAGTCGTGTCCGACTCTAGGGGGCGGTGCTCATCTCCGTTTCTAAGCCTTGGAGCCGGCGTTGTCATAGACACTTCCGGGTCATGTGGCCAGCATGACGACTCGGAACGCCGTTACCTTCCCGCCGAAGCGGTACCTATTGATCTACTCACATTTGCATGTTTTTGAACTGCTTGGTGTGCAGGAGCTGGGACGAGCAACGGGAGCTCACCCCGCCGCGCGGTTTCGAACCGCCGACCTTCCGATCGACAGCTCAGCAGTTTAACCCGCAGCGCCACCGCGTCCCTCTTTCAACAATTTCAACAATTTCAACAATGTAACCACTCTGTTAGAGGGCAAGGGAGATATAAACATGGAAGTAAACTTAAAAAAAGGCAATGTATCCCATGCAGGAGTGTGTATAGCCATGGAGGAAGGGTAGAAAAAGTCAAGATGGCAGCCATGATCCCCTTGTTTGTGTGCACAGGGCATGTGATACCCATAAAATGGGTGGGCTTTCAGTCACAAGGTTACAGCCACCAACTTTGTTCATTTCACAGCTGCTTTTGATTCACTCTCACAGAAATCCTATGGAGAAATATTGAGGTCGACAACTGACACGCAATTGATCTTGGTCATACAAGAATTACATGAGAGCACAAATGTGAAGATTTGGTGTAATACACAAAGCTGATTTTCTAATGTAGTTCTAATACAGAGTGAAATAGAGTTGTACATGTATTAGCAACCACATTTTTTAAGTTTCACATTAATTCATTAGTTAGCCAGTGTGGTGTAATCAGAAGAGAGTTGGAGTAGGTCTGGATAGATCCAGGTTCAAGTCCACCTTCAGTGGTAGAAGTTGATTAGGCAACGCTGGGCCAGTCTCTCTCTCTCTCTCTCTCTCTCTCTCTCTCTTTCTCTCTCTCACAGCCCAAGTGACCTCACAAGGCTCTTCTTGTGCAAATAAATTGATCTCCCTGTAGGTTGCTTTTTGCTCCTGGAGAAATGGTGGGGTATAAAATGAACAGATAAGCAAGTCATATTATGTAAGGGATTTAAAGAATTGGGACTTCGTCCTCCTGATCTAGCCAGGAAATGCCTGCCTATTTTATATGCTGGCAACTTGGTCCTATCAGAGTCTTCTGTAGGAACTTGAAGGACTCCTAATCAACATTGTGATGTGGCTGCTACTCACCTTTTAGCTAATTTCTAAAAGGCACCAATTGTGGTCTGGTCTTTGCTAAAGAGTATTGATGGGGTGTTAATGATAACAGCATTGATCAGGCTAAACGTTTCAGTACTTCATGCCTTAGGAAGAAAGCAAGAAGGCTGAAGACATGACTCTGTCAGCTCAAAGGAGTGCGGCAGCAGCTGGGTTCTCACTTGAATGATGGTGATTTGTACCAGCAGCTATAAAGTTCTTTGGGGAACTCAACTTTTTTATGGAGCCCAACTCCATTTTTTTCCAACCCTGAGAGCATACAGTCGAAGTTCTGAGAGCCCTCTTTCAAACTCCAGGGGTGCATTCGGGCCACTTGTAGCATGGAAACTGGTTTGCTGGGGATTAAAGGCAGAGAAAGGGCGCCCATGCTTACTTACTGTTTAAAGTTAAAGTTTCTCCCAGGTGAACTGGCGCCTGTAGCATTTACTGATAATTTTCAGTCAAGCTGGATGAAAACCACTACAGGGGAACTGCTGTTCACAAGAACTCCTACTCTATGACCCCATAGCAGGGCTACGAGGCAGCATCTTTTAGGTTTTTCTGATGTGACAATTATGATTTAGGTGGAGAACCTGACCTTTCAAATCCAGATGACTGAATTGTAGGTAAGAACCAGCCTGTTGTCTTTCTGCTTTTATCATCCCCAAATACCAGAAGCCATTTTACTGCCCTACAATCTGCTTTGCTAGGTGGCAGATTTAATAGTTCCTCTTTTAATGAAAGCATTTGCTCTCGTGGTTCTGGAACTGCTGAAATGACCCCCCTGCCCTCTATTGTGTTTTTTGCAGGGATATGCAATGGACTGGTTTTATTTCTTTTATCATCTCTTCAATTCAGATTACTTTTATGTTTCTTTTTATCAGATAAGCAACTTGCTGTTACTTAAAGATGTGTTAACTAATAAAGACTATTAAAGGATTATTTGCAGATCGGCCTATCTTCCACAAGTACACTACCTATCTGATACTGCACTTCAAAGGTCCCCTGTGCAAGCACCGAGTCATATCTGACCCTTTGGAGGGACGCCGCTTCATATACACATTGGTATTTGTGTTGCTGGTTTGGGAGTGTAATAAAATTACTTACTTGCTTTAGCTGATAAGTATCTTTAAGTGGAAGCATCAGTGCAGTTTCCATGCAGTTTTCTGATTATCCAGTCAGGAATTACCCCCATTGGTTTCAATAAGACAGTAAGATAAGTGGTGTGGAACAGTAAAAGCCAAGGGATTTAATTGGACTTATTTCAAAGTGGACATATAAAAGCTTGTGGTGATGCTGGTGTTGTGACTAGAATACTTTGTTGGTGGCTTCTGATCTGTGAGCAGATCTGGAATCAGTTCTTGTTCTCCTGATGGACATCTGGGTGACCCTCCATCATCATGGATGAAGAAGTTGCAGGTGGTGTCTAAAATGTAAAGTTTCTCACCCTTTGGCGGCCCTTCTGAATTTAGATTTTGAATGCACTGCATTCAGAATGTAGACATGGACTTGCACTGAAATGTCTGAATGGTCCAGAAGGTGACTTCATTCCCCATAGATATATTATGTTCGGCTCCCATAAATATTCCGGAAGGAATGGCCAACAGTAAGAGATTCTTTCAGTAACTGAAAGCAAAACGTTTTGCTGGGCACTTGTTTGATGACCTCTTCAGTCAACAGTATCCACTTGTAGTCATTTCATGATGGAGAAATCCTCAACCTTTACACTGTTTCTCCACTGCTGAGGTGATGCCATCTATCCATCCTTGACTTGGCAGTGAAGTATGCTGAAATGAAACTTGTTCTCACCATTGATGATCCCCATCCTGCTTCTACTGCTCTGTTCCCTTTCACAGCCAGACATCTGATTTCTCTGCAAGGGAGTGGATGACAAAGCCAAACTTGTTTTATATACCTTGTGGTTCCTGCTGGCTGCTATTGAAAGGGTCAGTTTAAGGGGAAAATGCTATTTTAACCATGGCGCAACTAACGACATGTTAAATCTTGGGCTGAGGACAAGATGGGAGACACAGGAGAAAAAACTGTGCTGTAGTTGGGTATAGAATGGGGAAGCTTAGCTCCCTCTGAAGGTGTCAGGCAAGTCTATAAGCCATTCTGCCTCAGGATGACTGGAATTCTTGTCCAACATATCTTGGGAAAGAAATTCTGAGTTCAGGAGTGTAAGTGCCCTCTTTCAACTTTCTAATGATGGTATGGTTATAGCAACAAAGCTGGATAAGTAAGATCCTCCGGCCCCTCCTCCTGCTCACCCTATGGATAAGAGTTTATGCAGGCGTTACAGTGGGATCAAATCACAGACAGATGCTATGTATCCACCCGCTGCAACCCCAAGTGAAGTCTGCATGTGATGCTTCTTGGGTTTTCTGTGGACCTTGGACTTTTCTGCAGATCCTAGATAAGGAGATGTACACTTTCACCAGGCTGCGTTCATGGCAGAACTAATCCCTCTTGGATGGATAGAAGCTCCCCACTCAAATTCTAAGATCTGTAACTCAAGAAAAAGTTAACCCAAGGTGAAACGAGACTAACAAGGCATTTTTATTCACGTTTATCATACAATTCAATGGGTGAGCTCACGAAGAAGCGCGCTCAGGCCGTGTGACGATCATTTTCTTGCCTCGCCGTTTCGAACCACAATGCTGGCAGATCGCTTTTCCGCCACTAGATGGCGCTGGTGCAATGTAAATAACTTCTCTCCTTGCGCAACCCAGCAGCCACTTTGTGGGGAAACTTTCTTTCCCCCCAAAGCCTTTGCAGAACATAAACATTTGATTTGTAATAGATCGCCTTATCATCCTCCTGGAAAAAAAATCTTTCCGTAATGCAAAAGGAGGAGGAGGAGGAGGAGGCGGCGGCAGCGGCAGCGGCGGTGACTTTTCGAGGGTAAGGAAAGAACAGAGTCGGCTTCTCGCGTCACAGCCCAGCGGCTTTTATTTTCTTTGACGCTTTGCTTTATGGCTGCAGCTTTGTTCTCTTCAAGCCAAATCCAGTCCCGTCGAGTGTTGCGAATCGCACCCGCATCCCGAGAAAGTAGGTGGGAGTCCCGTGACCGCCTGGAAAGGAAACATTCCCTCAATCTCCTAAAATACTCAGTGGCAGGCAAAAAAAGAAAAGACCCGTTCAGGTCCACGCTCAGGGAGAAAAAGATGTGCGCAAGCCTCTCGCAGGAAGACCGAGGCTTGGTTCAACGCCGTCGCGGTCGAGCGACCCGGCCTTTCCTTCCTACGCTGGGAAGGTAATTCCGGCTCAGGTGTCTTGGGTAGACGCGGAGCAATGATGCTGGCTTCCCCCTCGGGGGACGAACTGGGGGCTACAGGCGCCTGGGAAAGACCAGGATTTGAATGGGAGAATCCAGCCTTCGTCCGTCCATCTTCTCCTGCCTGACAAATGCCCTCCTTCCATCCTCACACACCCAGAGAACCCCATGGTGTTTTTTTCTTCTGTCCTGAGGCTCAGGGGTACTGGCCGAGTGCAGGTCACAGAGCTGACCCACTGTGGGCCTGGCTGCCTTACTTTGGTCAGTGGTGTCCACAGGGCATGGTCAAAAAAGTCAATATGGCAGCCAGGACGGTGCGATCAAAGCCACACCAGTTGTTTATCTGCAGCCACGGAGCTCTGATCCCACTGTCCTCGCCGCCATCTTGACTTTTTTGACCATGCCCTGTAGACCCCCCATGGTTAAGCAGCCTGGATGTGTAACAAAGGATGAACACCTGCCATTTAATAACATTCTAATGAAGAAATTCTAGACCCTCTGATTAGAATGAGCTGATCATCTTCCCCGTCGCGAAGTAAAATAAACTAAAACATAAAATACAGCAGGCTGCTAGGAAGTACTCTTTATGAATACAATAGGGAGAAATGTTTAGGATGGCTTCAGAAATAAAGCACGTTCTGCGGGATGTTTTCCTAAGTTTCTTTTTGGAAGTTTAGCCATTTAGGGATAAAAAGGGAAACAACAAGGGGTAGCTATAATTTTTAAATTGTCCACTTTCTCTGACGAAATGTGACTTCGGCAGTTTCTGCAACTTGAATATTTCCTTCCCTGGGTGGAATTTTCAAAACCATAAATCCAGCATCAACGTCGTAGTGCTGCCACCTTCAAATGGTGTTCCCAATTAACTTCCAAAGGAGCAGAATTACTACTCTATTTATAGTAACCTGGAAAATGATAAGCAGAAGCGTTTAAAAAGTAAAAACATGTTTATATCCCAGAACTGTTCCGGTAAAAATGGCTGTGAAGCAAATCTGCCTCCTCTTCTCCCTTGTTCCTGTTTTGTAATTCTTGTGAATTTACTTTTTAAAAAAAAAAAAAAAACGTGTCTGTATATTGTCTCTTTTTTCCCCCTTTAAAAATGTTAATTCAGATGAGATGTTATTTTTGCCTATGGTTAAAATGTTTTTTTTTTTTTTTCCCTGAGTGGAAATAAATCCTGTGCATTAATCCTAGAATTCAGGGTCCTAAGAAATCAGTATTTGTATGTTTAATATAGTAGAGCTGGTGTTGCTATTATTACTGTTATTGCATAATACTAATACTTGGGTTTTCACTATTAGAATTAGGAGATCTACCAGTCCAAATCAATTCTCTGCTGAAGGGCCAACAGTTCTGGGGGATCCTGGGAAGTTTAAGGCATTGAAAAAGAAATGCTAGTCCTGTGCCTTCCTTGAATGTTCCCCAGCCTCATGTATCCCTTGTATTCCTCGAGTAAAGCTATGACAGTTTGAAGACCTCTATGTTTAGATTCCTAGCAGAGTGAAAAATCATTGTCAGCCTGTGCCTGGCTGTGTTAAAGGGCACACTCCTGTTTAAATTCGGGAGGAAGGAAGGAAGGGTTATAAGGCCTTCAGGCTGTTAATGTTCAGTGTCTTTGCGTGCTGAGAATATCAACCTTCGAGAAATCTTTCACACCCCATAGTTTTACCGGTCGTCAGAATGGCTTGAACGCAACCCAAAGATGTTCTGGTTTGTTTCTGTGCGTGTGTGGGTCTCCTCAATCTGCCAGCAGCCTTGTTGCGTTGCCTCCCTTCTTGGTAAACTCCACAGCTCAACGCCACCGAAACGGGAGGAGCTTCTTCCAAGACCCCTCCGTCGATCGCGCGAGTGTTAAAAAAGCCGAGGCAATTCCAAAGCAAATATTGTGAGTGGGGGGGAGGGGGGAGCCCAGTGTAAGGAGGAATAGCAACACGGATACCGTCTTCTCCTCCGTGATTGGCTGCGGGGAGGGGGGGAAGCGGATAACAACCTTTCCCTGTAGGTGACATCCTTTGGGAAGCCCCCAGCCTTAAACAATAAGAACCGGGTGGCAGTCCAAGTGTCCGCGCCCCAGACGCACCGCCCGAACTGCATCCCAGGTACTCCTTACTGGCTCCCGGCGGGGGCGGAGAGGGCTGGGTGAAGGCAGTGTGAGCTGCAGAGCAAAACTGAGGTTCTCCCCCTCACGTGGTTACCAATAATATATATATATATATATTTTAAAATCCTGCTTGAATAAATAACCGCACCCCCACCCCCACCCCTTTTTTTTCCTCCTGAAGATTTTATTGTCAAAGTGTTAAACGTCCCCGTCATTTTTATTCAAACACTAACATGATTACGGCCAATTATATATTCACTAGTTTTCTTTTAGTTTAGTGTAATTGTACTTGTCACTAATAAAACAGACATAATGGATCGCTCCTGCTCTGGATTTTTAAAGCAATTTTCTGTAATTTGATTGAATTATACTTCGTCGCTTTTTTCTTTTCTTTTCTTTTTTTAATCTATATTTTCGAATCGTATTCGCTGGGAAATTGCCGCTCCGTTTCTATTTTGTTGGGTGGGAAGTAATTTACACTTCCCTAACATTTATAAATAGAATTCGGTTCTTTTGGCAACGGTGGTGCTGGGGATTGGGTGGGGGGAGCAAAGGGGGATATTTAAAAAATCCACCTCCTTACAGCCAAAGGTTTCGAAATGCGAAAGAAAGATGGGGGGGGGGGGCGAGGGGAGCCAGGGAGCCATTTGTTTTCAAGGGCAAAAGGCGCAAACAGAAAATATTACGCGCCTAATCAGATGGGGTGACTATTGTAATAGCTTTGTTGTTCCTCTCCCATTCTTCAAAACATAAGAACATGTCGAGACAGGCAGGGGAGGACTTCGTTTTAAATATATATTTATCAAGGGAGAAGAGGTATACACACACACTGCTACAGGAAAAATATAACGCCAATTACATTCCTCTAAGCAATTAGACTAACTATCTACATACTGTTCCTATGTGCGTCTTTGGACTCAATTACACAAACAAAGCCACCGGTGGCTTACGGGCGATCCTATAGATGGCCGAGGTAAATCCCCTTGAGTGCAATGGGGCTTACTTCCAGGGAAGTGAGTATAGGACCCCCAGACCCTTAATGTCTGGGAAGCAATAGCACCGCCTCGGGATTCCTGCCTGCCCTTCGTAACAGAGGGCCTAGTTGCCGGGAAGGTCTCCGGCTTTCGGGTCTGTGATTGGGGGACAAGCCGGCCGGACCCCAGGACGGTCAAGGTCCACTCCCTCGGATTTAACAAATGCTACGGGGGGTAGGGGTGGGAATGAGCAAGACATTGAACCTGAGCCTCCCCAATGGGCCTCTTTATCCCACTGACTGCATTTTGCTCAGAGATAAGCCTTCTTTCGTCAGCCCCTCTGCTAATACAGGTTCTTGGTACTGTGAGTGGGATCATTTGTAGGTGCGTGGTTAAAGGGGGCAGCTTTTCATCCTGTCCTTGCAGGTTTCAACACTCCCTCTCTCCCTCTCTCTCTCTCTCACACACACACACACACACACAGACACGCACACAGACACACACAGACACACACAAACACACACAAACACACACACACACTGGTCCAGGAGGTTGAAAAGTGAAAGCTAAAAACCCGCTATTGTTGGCTGAGATTAAATTACAGGGCAGCCAGACTCAAGTAGTCCTGAGAAATAGAAACTGGGGGTGAGGATTTCATATTTAGAGGTAGACTGCTTCTGGTTGCGGAGGTTCCATTTAGTTCTGCTCTTTATCGGCCCGTTTTCAATACTCTTTGTTGTAGTGGAGCTTTTAGGGATTGGAAGAATTGTTTTTAGGCAGCAAGAAGGCAGTGTTTTTTTCAAATCGTGTCTCTTGGTGGCTTTTCCAGAACTGCAAATGTCCCGTACAATATAAGTCGAAAGAAAGGAAGACAGACAGACAGACAATGACTGGGGGTGGTCCTGGTCCTCCTGAGCGTTTCAGACTGCTTTCCCAGCTAGCGGGAAGACATTTGAAAAGTAGAGCCAACGGTCTTTGCAAACCGTATGCCTCCAACTTTTTCAGGGGATTTAAATTCCCCCCTCCCCTTTTGTTGTAATTGGAACCTACTTGCAAGTGGAAGCATTCTGGTTGCAGACGGGATGCAGGGCGGGGCACACCCAGTGACCCTACTCTAAAGAAACAGATCGATAAAGTCTGAGCCGCTGGTCAGGTAAGAGAATTTACAGCTAACCCGAAAACGCTGCCAGAAGCAGGTGCCAGGCTTGGGGATCGGATTCCCTTTCTCGGAACTGTTTGGCCCATATCAGAGGGTTGACAGCTAAGACTGTTGTGACTCCAGTTCTCAAAACAGGCGGCGCAGGCCGTTTGCCCAAGTGCAAAGATTTTTGCGATTGATGTATTTCGGCAGGAGAACTGGGATATTTATATAGGGCTGTATTGCGCCCATTGAACAAAGTGGTTCTAACTTTGAGCAGACCTGCAGAGGTTTTGCGTAGTGCCATCACGAGGACTGTGATTTGTGGGGTTGCTAAAATATTTTTACGGGGGTGTAAACCCACCAGAATAGCTTTAATCTAAAAGTTCTGCAGGAACCAATCTGAAGCGAAAGTTGAAGACTGAGCGGGGAGCCGAAATACAAACGATCTCGGCGGTTTCTCAACACAACACAAGACGCGCACACAGGGCACAAACAAGAGAGACAAAGGCCCCGGAGGACACTTTGATTTGCTTGTGTTTCTCGGGTTACAAAATAATGCAATAGCTCAGTTTGCTGTTTGTACCGTGATTTCAAAAATAGTAATCAAAAACATGATGGAGGAGTTTCCTCCTCCCCCGCCCCCCGTTTGTGTTTACAGAGGAGAAAATCCGTTACTATAATTGCCGTGCTAAAGAAATCCAAATACACAAAGGGCTCTGGAAAACTCTCGATCTAACGTTAGCCTGGTTGCTCGGAAGGGCGACCCACACTGACTTCATCCATCCCTGAGTAGCAGGTGGGATAAGAGAAAAGAAGGACGGGTGTGTGTGCAAAAAGTTTAGTCACCCCTTCTCACCAGCGGGAGGGCTAAACAACAGCGATCTTTTCTTTCGCTTTCTTGTTCTCCTCTCTTGCCCCCCTCTTCCTCTTCACCATTTTTTGTTTGAGGATCTAAAAGGCAACCAACGTGCATTTCTCCATTGAAGTCAATGGGAACTGAGGGGTCCAACGGATGTCTTGACTAAGCCAAGACAAATCCTCCCGGGACGTCTTCCGGGCTCTGAAGAGCTCTTCCAACTTTGAACCCCTTGACGTCTGTACCTCCCCAGAATCTATTCCCACCCCAACGGAGACCACACCAAGAGAAAGACAGAGTCAGGCAACCAGGCCCAGAGAGGAAAAACCGCCCGCTTGGAGGGCTAAGTCTCCCTCCCCTCCAGGTCCCGTGCTTCCAGCTTGGTCTCTTGGACTAAATTCACACGCTGCCCCAGAATTAGGGGCAGAATTAAAGGAAAGGGGAGCAAGTCAAGCTGTTGTTCGCCTTCACTGCTGCTGCTGCTATTATTATTATTATTATTATTATTATTATTATTATTATTATTATTATTATTATTTTGCCAGAATTTGGTGGCTTCAAGACGTCGTGGTCACGCTCCACAGAAGGGGATTCGCCTTCTCTTTGGTAAAGCAAAACAACAACCTTGATTGGATTAGAGAAGAGCGCTGTGGAAGTCGGCGAAGATCGTTCACGCGTCTGAATGTCTCACTTTTTGGCCTGCGGAGTCAAGGGAGGCCCTGGGAGAAAGCACGTCTGTGGTGACCGATTTCTGCAACTTTTCTGCAGGAGAGAGAGATGGGACCTTTGCAACTCCTTCTATGAAATCCGGGCAGATTTTAGTCAAGCTGGGAAGCCCGCTGAGCTGCTTGGTTTGGATCCTCGAATCGGGAGAATTTCTCTCCCCACCCAAACCCCGCCGTAAAAATTAGTCTCGGTGGTTGAGAAAAAGTGAGGGGTTTCCCGAAATCTCGGCGGAGATTTTGGTTTGGGGTTAATTCGATATGAGACGCAAATACCTTCTTTGAAGGAGAGACAGGAAAGGAGAAGAAAAAATGTGCATTGCTATTTGCCCTAAAAATCTACGTTCAGGGCTGTGCTCAAATAAATTGCCCTAAGAAATGCATCCATGATTGTTCTCGAAATTATTAGGAGTAAAATAATTAGGATTAGTAATCTATTATTTGAACCAGTGTAAACATTCATGAGTTAACCAGAAAGTTTAAAAACTTTGCCTTGAATAGAGATGAATTAACCACTTAGACACGATTTACCAAGTTATCCAAGAAGTACAGTCTACGGAGAGGTAAACCCGCTGCACAGTCCTTTGCGGGCAGAAGCAGGTCCAATCAGTGGAATTTAATGCCAGATTACCCCATCCCTCCCAGCCCAGCGTGATTTCTATTTGCAGAAGTTGCTTTTTTTCCTCTTTTCATCCACTGCAGTAGTAAGTTTTGCCAGGACAAAACCTTTCTGTGGGACACGGATCAACTGTGTGAACGATCCCACCTAGCACAGCTCCGGGCAAGTGTTTGCATCCCTTTGGGGCAGCCTTTGGCAATAGGTGCCGGCAACAGTTCTGAAATCCCTCGAGCGGGGAGACACCTGGGTCGGTACCTCATTTCCTGACGTACTGGGTCACTTAATCCCACCACCTGCCCTAAAACCTGTGAAACAAACCATCTTAAGCCAGGCACAATGATGCCTAAGCGAGGTGTTTCCATTATCCACCAACAACGTAGTAGGGAAAAGTCGATTTTTGGCTCTGTTGAAATATGGGGAAAAAACTCAGGCAGGGCTTCTCTTTCTCTGTTAAACACATACAAACAGACACACACACACTTAAAGGCTCTTTTTTCCCCCTCCGCCCCAACGTGGTTTTATCTAGTAGATTGTTTCCCAACAAGGTTACAGTTCTGGGCATTTGTTTCTAAACTAGCTACGGCTTTCAGATTTCAACAGCCACGTAATCCCTGGACGCGAACCTCCCTCCCTTTCAGTGCAAACGTGGAGACATTGCGACGCAGCCCTGGAGGCGAAGAACTAGCGCGTTGGCGCTGGCCGTTATTTTTAGAGCGCTAAAGCTTGACTCGCAGCCCTTCGCAGGATAGTTAGAAGTCGAGGGAGTTTATGCAGTGCCGTCCCTCCTAGGTCCGCCGCCGGCAGTAAGCTATCTGCGGCCGTCTCTTTTCTCTCTCCCCTCCCCGCAGCTGTACCCCCCTCCCCTAATTCTCCCAAAAGCAAGAAAGGAACGCGTGTTTCCGACCCTCCACACTTTTTCGATTATTTAAAATTGTGCCCCCCACCCCCGCCGCCAGTTTTTCATGATTCACACACTTCGAGTTCAGGCCATTGAAAGCTCCAAGGCAAGCCAGGGGGCTTTTGCTCAACGTCCCTTCAACACGCTCTGGTTACGCTTACTCTTTTCCTTCTTTCCCTCCCTCTGAAGAGAGACTGGTGTATGTGGAAAGTTTGCAACGTGTTTTGAGAGGCCAAAGTGGCCGCGTCGGCCAGGTGAGAGAGCCCGGCTGTTTCTTGGCAGTAAGCCAAGTGGGATTTCCTTGCAAGCCAACACGCAAACGGGACGGGGCTCCAAAGCAGACCGAATCCCCTTTGAGATAGCTCTGCCCAGGGTCACCTTCTGCAAAGATCCCAAGTGGGCCCTAGAGAATTGCGCCTGCTCTACGGGAACCCTGTGAGTCTCGCGGGGGAGCTGAGCATTTAACTCGGGGGGGGGGCGTGATATGGAGTGGATAGCACAGAAAACAAGGAACGCTGATCTAGCCTTGACTTGTTTGAAGATCTGTACCCCAAAAGAGTGTTGATCACAAGGGTCTGGACGCCGCCTGCGCCGCCAGCACCACCGCCGTCGCCTCCTCCTCTTCCTTAGCCGTGCCAATAAACATTAGTCACGGGGAACGGAGTGTCCTAGACAGTTCCAGCTTCAGGGGGAGTTCTCCCGACGCCTGCTGGAGAGAAACTGGGCTCGGTAGGTTGTTCTCCCCTACCCCAAGTGGATCAATTCGGGATGTACTCAGTCCCCTCTCCCGAGCCGCTTCTCAATGCCCACCTACCTGCTCTCGAAGAGAAGCCCGCGGTGCCTCCAGGGGTTTCTAAGAAGTCCCCTGGAGACCCCTGGTATTTGCCAGCATCTCTTCTTCCTCCTCAGCAGAAGGCAATCCGGAGCCAGCAATTCGCTCAGATTGAAAGCCCTCCCCCTCAGGCCCCCGCTTCCATCGATTTTTTTTTTCCAATGGTTTCAAGCAAATTTCCCTGTGCCACAATGTTATGATGGAAAGATGCTGAAATGACAGGCCCCGTAGATGCTTGTCTTTTAATCATGTGCTCCTTCGTTTAGTTTCGGTTTGGGTGTGTGAACGCGCGCACCCGTGTGCGCGCCAAGAGGAGAAGCCTCTGACAACCTGCGGCTTCCTAATGAGTGACGAGGCAGGGCTGCTACGGCAAAGTCACACTTCCCTGGTGTGAAGACCTCTTACTGGGAAGTTTAGTTCACTACTGTTCTCGCCAACCTAATGGTAGAACCTGTAACCAAAACCCGGAGAAGAAAGCTATAACACGCTAAAGAGGGAAACTTCTAATCGCTAAATGTTAGCGCCGTTCCCAGCTGCTCGGGATGACGCCGGCATTGGCTAGAGATGGCAGGAGACCCCTTTGGAAACTGGGGGAGGTGGAGATCTGCCCTCTCCCCACTCCCTTCTTTCTACTGGCCCCCAGCCTTCCTTTGCAAGTCAGGCGCATCTCCTGTGGCCTTTCCCCACTTGGTGTCGCCCAGTTGTGTTGAACATCTCGTACCAGCTCCAGCCAATATGAGCCCTCTGGCTGAGACTGATGGGAGCTGTAGCCCCCACATCTGGACAGCATCAGCTTAGGAAAAGGTTACATTAGCTATTTTCTCTCTTCGTCCCCCCCCCCCCCGTTAATTTTAAAAAATTTGATCTGCCATTGCCAATGTTCACACTCCAAGTTATTTCCTCCATGAAGCTGGCCACTATTTGGAAGGGTGGGGTGGGGTGACAGGCAGGGAGGATGGGCAAAACCAAAGGTTCTTCCAAGGGGGTGTGCTTCCATGGAGCAGCCTGTAGCACAGCCTCCGCAGAAGTGGTTCTCGGGAGCCCACAGCCAAGACTGCTGCGGTAGCCAAAGACGACCTGTTCCCTCCCAAGCTACAGGGCCCAGGAGGCCGCCTCCTCCCAACTCTAGAGTCTTCGGCAGCGGTGTGGATCGCCCGCCCCCCACAACGTTTCACCTGGAGCACCGGAAGAGCAGGAGCTTGGCCTGCACTACGCAGTTCCGTTTGTGGAGAGATGCCTCTCGAGGGCTATTTTCAGGTGGGCCTCAGGTCTCTCCAGACGTCTTGAGGGTCAAGCGGGGGAAGCATGTGGAGTCGAAATCGTGGCTTAATATTCCCGTGTTCCGTTGGCTCCTAAATGGGAAAATGGTCTTCTCGTCCGGCCTTCACAAGCCTAAAATGGGAGCCACAAATTGTTTTCCGAGCCACGTATTCCCCAGACCCAGTGTGGACAGTTGAGAGGGTGAACTGAGGTCTCCAAGAATTAAGGGAAACAGGGCTTTTCCTCTTTCTGGTCTCGTTCGCCCGCTGGGTTCATCTCCTCCAGATTATTCCCGAGAGTTACTCCAAAGTCTCTTCCGCAAGCCGATTTTTAGGTCGGTCGGTGGGAAACCGCTGTTTTAAGGCAATCCGAAGTCACTCTAATTATTCCAAGACTGACCCAATCCTCGCTTCTGAAATGATTGGGTTTGACATTTTCCAGAGGTTTTAGGTATTTTTAGACCTACTCATCCTTGCTATAGGACAAAAAAAAAAATCTAGGTGGGATGGGATGGACTTCTAAAACTTGCACCTCTTCTCATTTCTTTGTGGTCCTCTGGTGTAGGAAGCTAATTGACAAAATCCCCCAGAAATCTGTCGATCTTAATAAGAAAGATTGCAGGAGAGGTTAATGCTTGCAAGAAAACTAATGTGACTGAAAGCGCTCAAGTTTGATTTGATTCTGCCCAAAAAGCTCCCCCCCCCCACCGCAGCATCTTAATGGTAATTAATTACTCCTTGTTTTAACCATTCTATCCTCCAAACTGGTTTGAATTGGTTAAAGAAGAGAGGCTGGGCTACTTGGGTTCATGAAAACGAATGAAATTAGGGACGGGTGGGGGGGAGGTGTGCAAATCAGGGACTCTAAATGTGGGTGATTAACGGTGCACCTGTCACCAGAACTTTCCCATCGGGTTTGTTTTGTTATTTTTAAGTGAGCCTTTAGGCAAAAAAGACATCCTTGAGTGACCAGACGTTACCCTTGAAAAATAAACAGTCTGGAATGGCAATCTCAGCCTTCATGGGAGGTGGGCGTGGGGGTGGCAGAAAGACACAACGATCTTCTGAACTGCTCCTAATGCAAATTTCTTTCCAAGCCTGTATTACTCCTGTGTGTGGATGAACTTTTCTCCGAGTTTGGTGCCAGATCTAGAGTGCCATTCCACGATTCTCTCTGAAACATTGTGTCCTGCAACATTTTAGCCTTTCACACTGGACTGAGAATCAGACTGGTCCCTAAAACAATCTCAAATGCTTTGGGAAGAGAGTGCATGTGTACATGTAATATCTGTGTTTTCGGGGAAGAAGGTTTAGCTTTCCCAGCTTTGACCAAAGGATTAGGTAAGACCCTGGGGATGGAATAATGATTTATTTTGTTTCCTATTTGTAATGAAGGACTGTCCTTGTTTCATTTTCATGCCTGATCCCAAAACAATGTAAAAGAACAACACTTCAGAGCAGTTCATTTTCAACAAAGGATGATGATGATGATGATGAAAACTTTCACCTTCGGTTCTGTTACGGAGTAAAACATTTTTTGGAGGGGGGATCAGTTCCATGTCAACAAACTGCACTCACGTTGGACATTGTGTATATTAGATTTTAAAAAAAAAACAGATGGGTTACAATGGCCTGGATTGTCAAGACCTGATTGAGTTAATATCATATCAGCAAATGCAGGAGCCAAAAGAATTGGTTGCTTCTCTTTGTGTTTCACAACCAGAGCAGATTACAAATTTTAATGATCCGAAAATGTTTGGTATACAAAATCATGCTTATTTCAGTATTAGCAAAAACACAAGAATTTTTGCAACACAAACACCCAGCTGTGTCTATTTTAAAAGCAGTTCAATGACAGCTTGCACTTATGAGCATGCAATCAGCTAATTTCGCTTTTTCCCCCTTCTGTGTTAATCAACACTTTCCTTCCTGCATATCATATAGTATGGTTGCTCCACATCAGTAAATGTTTACCTAAGCTATCTTCTTCCCCCAGAATTTGAGGAGGAAAAAGAGGTTTAAGAGAAGCCATCTAAAATTCGCAAATGTCCCAACTACCAATAACAATAATAGTAATAAAAAAAACAATCACTATCACACCTCCAAAATTTAGACAATTTTAATACAGACAAAACAAGCATGATGAAGTTTTGGATTCTGCGGGGAGAGGCATAATAGTTGTTCCTGGGTAAAATCACTTTAAACTATTCTTTTAAATGCAACTTCTTACTGCTTACTTCAGGGAAGTGAATTATTGTACCACGGCCTTTTTCTTTCTTTCATCCCTTCACCCTGCACAGGATACCTCAAAAGGTTCATGTTATTCCCCGATAGTTTTTATTTTTCTTTGGCGAAGCTTTAGCATTAATAAAACAGCTCTTTGCTCTCTCCTCCCGAAACGGGTGTCGTTCCTGAAACGGGCGTCGTTCTGCAGCACAACTTAGATTTTCTACGCTCTGAACGTACTGACGTGGGAAAAGTGATGACAGCTTCGCTTTAACTTTGATCCGGATATTCTCCTGCCCTCCCCCCCCCCGCCGCCAATACACACCCACCCACTCACCTCACCCCCCGGGGACACTTTGCTCTCTGGATTTGGGCTTTCTTTCTCTAGCAAAAGGCTGCGCGTCCCGTTCAGGTGGAAGGGAGAGGATTTGATCCGGATGATTAATTCTCTTCTCAAGGAAACCCTCACCGCGGCAAGCTCGCGTCTTTCCATCCGTATTAACTTAAAAACACGTTGAAGGACAGAGCGATAAAAGCAGTTGGTTCTTTTATCCAACCGACCTTTTCCGTCTCCCAGCATCCTCTTACACTGAGAATAAAATTAAAACCAAAACCGAATCAGGAAACTCCGGGCGTTGAGCGATGCAAAAAGATAGGGTCTCAGAACAATAACACCGGTGCATAATGTGTAACCTAGACGTATGCTTATGATCAAGAATGAGTAAATAAAAAGGTCGGTTCTCCTAACAGAAAAAGAGGAAGAGCCCTCTCGCTTTGCTACTTAGTAATAAAACGAACGTCTTAAGCCTGCGCTATTCCGCGTGTTCCTTTCGAATTGAGTCCCGCTTCCCAGTCGACTGGCAGCGCCTCCGCCTGCACTGAAAGTACTTCCCGCGAAAAGTCCAAGAGAGCGTCTACAAAGGGAAGTCATGCGGGGCTCCCCGTTTCATCTGGAACCTCGCGGGCCTTCCTTTGGAGTCAAGCAGGCGCGCCCAGCATCGCTCTGAGAGACGAAGGGAGAAAATCGCCCAAGGAGGGACGAGGTTAAATAGACGGGGGAGCGGATGAAGGCGGATTACCTGCTGCTCATTTATTATTTTATTTATGGCCTTCGCACCCCCACCCCCGGCCAAAGAGACAGGCCCGATCCTCTGCCCGGACTCAGAGAAGCGCCAGCAGCTCCCCGGCCCTCCGTAGCTCCGTTGCCAAGCCCGCCAGCCACCGGCGCCCCGAATCCACGCCCGCCGACACAGGACACCCTCCCTCTTCCGGCAGGTGAGGTGCGTCGCAGCTGAAGGAGGGCTGGTCGCCCCCCTCGGCCGCTTTCCTTTAAGGAAACCAGCCAACGAGCGGCCGCGGGATCCGAGGCGGGAGAGGCCGCGGAAGCTGGGCCTCCGCAGGACGGCCCGGCGGCTGGTTCCTCAAAGTAGTGCCTTTTTTCCCCTCGGCCTCCATTTCCTCTTCCCTCCTCTCAACCACCGCCCCCCACCCCTTGGCAGCAAGAGCGGAGGTACACCCACAAGTAGAAAGACGTGTATATGGGCGTTACAGCCATACATATATATGTATGTATGGGTTGCACTGGAGAGTGGCATGTTTGGGGGAGGGGTGTTGCCAGGAAAGAGAGAAGAAGGAAAAGGAGGGTATAGGTAACCTGCCGCGGTGATGCGTCTCCCCGATTGGTATCCCTGCGCCCTCCGGTAGGGCTGCGCGGGCTGAAAGGAAGGAGGTCGACGAAAGAGCGAGGGGAAGAGGCGGAGAGAACCCTGTGCTGATTGGGTGGCCGGAAGGGAGACGTCCCTGCACGCCGCGCGCTTTGATTGGACAGCTGGTGAGAAAGGTTAAACCAAAAATTTTTTTACAGCCCTACTGTGTGTCTGTAGCTCTGAAATTAATTGTAGCTAAAGCTGTCTCTGCTGCTCCCAGCCTCAGCCCGGCTGCTGATCCCCCCCTCCCTTGCTCGGGTGGAATAGGGGGGTTCCAGGCACCATGAAGTAGTTTGGACAGAAGAACTTGGGGCTCTTTTTTTTTTTCCTTTCAAGGGGGCGCAGTCATATTTTCGTGCCCTTTGGAAAATCCCCTTTTTGAACCATTTTGCACCCCCCCCTTTCCCCCTCCCGTTGCCTTGGCTCTGGCTTCCTTGCTAGGACCCAGTTGGTCTTTTCCATCCCCTGCACAGCCGCTCCCGTCCTTGCTACATGCCTCGCAAAGCTCTGGAGTTCGTGTTGTGCAAGTGCCCAGCCTCTCCCGCCGCCTCCAGGACGGATCTCGCCGCGCCCGTTGCCTCGTCCTCCTCCCGGCTGTGCGACTTTCCCCTCCTGCCTAGAGTGTGATGTTGGACATGGGCGATAGGAAGGAAGTGAAAATGCTGCCCAAGTCGTCCTTCAGCATCAATAGCCTGGTGCCCGAAGCCGTCCAGAGCGACAACAACCACAGCCACCAGCACCATCCTCACCACCATAATAACCACCACCCGCACCACCACCACCACCACCACCACCACCACCACCACCCAGCCCAGCCGCCGCAGCCTCAGAGAGCCACCCCAGCTGAGGACGACGAGGAGGAAGAAAAGAGCCAGCTCCTGCTGCAGCCCCCCGGGGTGGGGGCGGCCGCGGCCGCCGGGGCGCCGGCCCCCTCGGGCCCCCTGGAGGTAGCCAAAGGAGACCTCTTGGCCGGCAAAGGGGAAGCCGGCTCGGGCGCAGAGCTGGATGACAAGGAGAAAGGGCCGTCGGAGGAGAAGAAGGGGGTGCCGGAAGGGGCCAAGGAGGCCGGCGGCGGGGATGGAGGGGGAAAGGAAGGCGAGAAGAAGAACGGCAAGTACGAGAAGCCGCCCTTCAGCTACAACGCGCTGATCATGATGGCCATCCGTCAGAGCCCCGAGAAGCGCCTCACCCTCAACGGCATCTACGAGTTCATCATGAAGAACTTTCCCTACTACCGGGAGAACAAGCAGGGCTGGCAGAACTCCATCCGCCACAACCTCTCGCTCAATAAGTGCTTCGTCAAGGTGCCGCGGCATTACGACGACCCGGGCAAAGGCAACTACTGGATGTTGGACCCGTCCAGCGACGACGTCTTCATCGGGGGCACCACCGGCAAGCTCCGGCGGCGCTCCACCACCTCCCGGGCCAAGCTGGCCTTCAAGCGGGGCGCCCGCCTGACCTCCACCGGCCTGACCTTCATGGACCGGGCGGGCTCCTTGTATTGGCCCATGTCTCCCTTCCTGTCCCTGCACCACCCGCGGGCCAGCAGCACGCTGAGCTACAACGGGAGCACGTCGGCTTACCCCAGCCACCCCATGCCCTACAGCTCGGTCCTGACCCAGAACTCCTTGGGAAACAACCACTCCTTCTCCGCCTCCAACGGGCTGAGCGTGGACAGGCTGGTCAACGGCGAGCTGCCCTACGCCACTCACCACCTCACGGCGGCGGCGGCCCTGGCCGCCTCGGTGCCCTGCGGCTTGTCGGTGCCGTGCTCGGGCACCTACTCCCTCAACCCCTGCTCCGTCAACCTTCTGGCGGCCGGCCAGACCAGTTACTTTTTCCCCCACGTCCCTCACCCCTCCATGACTTCGCAGAGCAGCTCTTCCATGGCGGGCCGGGCCGCCTCTTCCTCCACCTCGCCGCAGGCGCCCTCCACGCTCCCGTGCGAGTCCTTAAGACCCTCCTTGCCGAGCTTCACCACGGGATTGTCGGGGGGACTTTCTGATTATTTCACACATCAGAATCAGGGGTCTTCCTCCAACCCGTTAATACATTAACCTCCAGGGGAGCCAAGACTGTAAGTGAACATTTTACACACCTTTGCGTTGTAAATGGTAGTGAGAGGAGAGCGAGAGCGAGCGCGAGCGAGCGAGAAAGAGCACGAGAGCGAGACTATAAAAGAACAAAACAGAAAGGAAAACAAAACAAAAACAAAAACTCACCCAGGAAAAAAAAGAGTCCAGGTATTTTTTATTAAGTTTTCCCCTCTCCCCCATTTTCTGTACGTTTGTTCAGTTTTTAGGGTTGTTTATGATTCCAGCAAAGGGAGGCGAGTCAGCAATTTACCAAGATGGGAAGGATACCTCGTAGACAATGCATTTGGGAAGAAAGAAGGGAGTATTGATATTAAACATAACATCTCGCAGGATGTATATCTGAAATGCTTTTGGCCATTTTGACTCCGGTAGGAAACGCCGGGCTGCTAGATTTTCCATGTTTGCAGTATTATAAGTTACCATGAATCTGGTGGGTGCAGATAATGGGAATAAAAATGCAAAATTGATAAATCCCATGATGCGAAGGGTCATTGGTGTAAGATGCAAAACAATTTGGCAGAGAAGTTCAAGAATTGTGTTTTAGCCATGGATTCTTTTGTCCTCCACTTTTTAAAAAAGAGCTATTTTCCCCTCTCTTATTTTTTCCCTCCTTTTTGTTTACTTTTAGACCAAAGATTGGGTTTTTAGAAAATGCACTCAGTATGCGAAACGTTTTCTTTTCTTTAAAATAAAGTACCATACATCAGAATGATATAATTTCAGTTTTGCAGCACTGCCCGTTTCAGTGAATCCGAGGGGACAGAAAATCATGAATTGCCTTCAGTTTGTGTTGTGTATATTTAGATGTATGTGGTCACTAACAGGTCACCTTTATTTTTTTTAAATGTAGTGAAATGTTAATACCTATTGTACTTATAGGTAAACCTTGCAAATATGTAACTTGTGTTGCGCAAATGCCGCATAAATTTGAGTGATTGTTAATGTCGTCTTAAAAAAAATCTTGATTGTGATACTGTGGTCATATGCCCGTGTTTGTCACTTACAAAAAAATGTTTACTATGAACACACAGAAATAAAAAATAGGCTAAATTCATATATATTCCATAGTTCTTTTGTCTCTTTTATCCAGGTGTTTTGATACCCCAAAGCCTTTTAAAACTGTAGAAAATTCAGGCTGAAACATTAGGGCCGAATTTCCTTCAAGATGCTGCTGCTTTTGCGGTATGGCCAAAGAATGTGAATTTCAAGGCAGAAAAGAAATACAGCTTGGCCCGTTTGTTTCCGCTTTCAGGTTAGGAATCAGTAAAGTGCTGCTAAGTTTTCAGTTAAGCAGTTTGCAGGGACTGCCACAAAACCGAGGTTGGTGTTTTCGTGGTGTGCCTGGTAAGCTCCTGGCTTTAACTTGAAGCAGTTTTCCTTACAAGGGCTAGCCGTGTGGAGGCGGCGGGAGCGGCCATTCGAACGCAACCGCGGCGTTCTCAGCTGCTGCCCTTCAAGCCTCCAGCCTTTGAGCCACACTTAGTACGGAAGTAAACCTCGTTGACTTTAATGAGACCTTGCAATCCTCGCCTTGCCCATAAATACAGCCAGCTGAACTCGGCAGGGCCTAGCGGCTTAGGTTTGGGCGCTCTCTTGAGCATTTGGATGCGAAACAGACCTTCTGGTCCTTTGTGTGTGTAAAGGTGTGAACAGTATGAATGTTGTGTCTGTACAGTTATAGACATAGGCAGGTCTTGTTATTCCGTTTCTAAATCCGAGAAAGTGCTGCGTATACTTCCGATGCTGTTTTTTAAAAGTCTTCTAGAAATGCGTTTTTGTTTGGAGGGGGGACTTGGTGCCTTTCCCCTTCCCCTTCCCCTTCCCTCCTTCCCTCCTTCCCTCCTTCCCTCCTTCCTTCCTAGATTTTTAAAATCTATTTGAATGGAACTATATGTACAAAGATTTGTTGGAGAAAAGGGGGAGGAGAGGAAAGCTATGCTGCGATGATATCATGGCTCTGCAGAATTGAGCGTTTAGGTCCTCAAGAATGACATAAATTTCTCTGATGAAATAGGCTTCAGCTTCTTCAGAGCTCTTAAACTCAAACCCAGTTGAGGGTTGGAAAAGGGAGGGGAAGTGCTTCTTTTAAGAGTTTGTTTTGTGCGCGCACGAGCAGAGAGGGGGAAAAAAACATCCGGTTTTAGGGACAATTTCGGGAAGGAGGGCAGTCATTCTTGCAAATCACCGCAGAATTTGTGCAAAGGCTTTTTTCCCTGACTAATTGGATCCCGCAGAGAGTCCGCGGAGAACAAGTTCTTCATTTGTTACAATTGTGCAGTCCGCAAAATGTCCAGGGCTAAGGCAATAAGCGGGCTCCCTTCTCGCAACGGGGGGATGAAAAATAATCTCTTTCCTGGAGATGCTATCGCCAAACGCTTTAAAAAGGAGACTTCCACCCGCCCAGGAAAAAGGGGGAGAGAGGAAGGCCCGGCACAAAAGGAACAGAAGTTCGGCTAGGCGAGTGATAAGAGCAAATGCAGGGAGACTGATATCCTCGTGAAGAAGCGAAATGTGGTGTTGAGGGATGTTAGAAACTCCAAGTTCTTATAATAATAAATCGGGAAGAAAAGAGATGGAGGCAACTGTGAAGAGGGGCCATCCAAAGTTTTCCTAACTTTCGCAAGAAGAGGACGCGACTACACACAATAGCAACAATTGTAAAAGCCAATATCCAGTTCTCTTGCAGCCGCTTGTGGAACTAGGCGGCTAGATTAGTTTGCAAAGCCAGAAAATGTGATGCGCACCTTAGAAATCCCCCCACTTTTAAAAAAAAAAAAAAAAAAGCAAGTTAAAGACTCAAACAAAACATGAAGTTCCGGAGTTTTTTTCTATAGACTTCATATGTATTTTCTATAGAAATATGCATATACATATATATCTATGAAATCTTATACATTCCAACATAGATTCCCAGCCTTGCATCATTTGCGAAAGCTAAACAAATGGGCAGAAGGGTCTGGTGGCCCAGATGACAAAATACCTGGCATATTATCTAACTCTTGTCATGAACTGTATATTGTGGGGAATCCAACAGCATGGATTACTCCTGCTATTTCATAGCTTTTGTGGGGGGGGGGGGATATGAAGGATGTGCTCTAAATCATACGTGTGGGTATGTGTGTGCACATGTGTATAGACATGGGTCTGGAAAGTGTGGGGGACGTGGTGTGTAGAAGCCAGAGTGGTTCAATAATTGCAAGCCTAATCAAAGACATAGGAGGGGGGATGCCCCCCTTGGCTAATAAGCATTAATTAGGTAAACTTGGTGGATAATCATGGCTGAGAAAAAGGTGGGGCGATAGTGTGTTTCTCTGAACGCGTTTCATCTCGAAGGTGTAAACAGGCGCTTGTTGTTAGATGCCGCTTTTCTGAAACGGGTTGCTGCGGACTAAGTCGTTCAGGTGTCGTTTCTTTTCCGTCTGCCTTTTTTTAAACCCGCGTAGGATGGGGGTGGGTGTCACGGGGGAGGAGAAGGAGTCACAGTTGTTGCATCTACCCATCCTGTGATTATTTCCATTGTAGTTGTAAGGTGCTTTTTCCAATGCCATCAGTGAAGAAGGCAGGCAGGCAGGCTGAATTTAATTTCTTAGATAGCAAGGCGGCGCCTTTTCTGTATTAGTCGTGAAAACAATCGGCTTCCTTTCCTCAAACTCTTTCCACAAACTTTCTTTTACATCTACCTTCATCTCTCATCTGAGCGACTAAACCTTTTGTTTTTCTCTAGAGGCGACTCACCCACACTTCACATAATAAAGGAATCAAACTCTGGATTTCCTGAATAAATGCTACCAGTAGTTCCCTTAAATATCTCACCAAGTAGTTACATCTGCCATAATTTATTACTGTTGTGGTCATGTCATGCAGATAACTTGTTTGACCTACCTTTTTAATGTGATCTCACTGTCTTCTCCCTCCCACCCCCGTTCGAATGTTTAAATTAATTGTTTGGGTTAAATTTGAAAATGGAAGTTGATAGGACCCACAAAAAGTCAGCCTGTAAAGGGAAATAGTAAATTGGAGGCGCTCTCCATCATAAGATAAAGTGATGTGCAGATATTTTGAAATAGTGGGTCATTAAGAACTTGACTTTAAGAGTAGGATTGGCGAACAAGTCAATATATCTATTCCGAGAGTAAGGCCAGTTGCACTTAGCAGAGCTTCTTCCCTAAGTAAATGAGCACAGGATTGTGCTGAACGCAGGAGTCTCTGCCTTTTAGTTGAGAAAGGGGGTGGGGTGCTGTTAAGCTCAACCAGTAGAAAGATGGGTGGTTTGGCCTTTCCAGCCTAAAAGGGCGGCTGGTTGTCCGGGGCTTGATCTCTTGGTATCCTTTGAAACAATAAGTGTGCTTAGTTAAATCCGGGAGCCTTAAGCTGTCAAATGATTTAACCCCCCCAAGACCCCTCCCCAATGCTTTATTTTAAAATGAGAATTGGGTACTTTTGTTCAGTCACTAGGTCACTGTTTCAGGCTGCCTAAGTTTCCCTTTTTTTTTACCTTTCCATGATTTTTATTGGTAGGTAGGTCTGAATAAGTTGAATCCATTCTCTATCCGGTGGGACTCACCTGGCCTTGTCCTCTAAGTCCTGAAGAAGTTTCGGGCCCTCAGTTGCATCCCCAGCCACATCAGCTTTATTATTTGTACCAAGACCGGAATACCTAGCATTCTCTCTCCCACCTCACCCCGATTTTTTTTATGATGAACTTCTCATCTTCATAGTTCTATTTGCATATGAATGCAGGCTCTCTCTCTCTTTCTCTGCTCCCCCCCCCCCGCGCATATTTCTGCAGTAGCTGGTCCTGGGCAAGCCTCTCTTCCTCTCCTTGGAAGCCAGGTCAGCCTTGAGGAAGGTGACCTGGAGGGAAGAGGCGGGGCGGGGAAATGGCAAAGCTGATCCCGCTAGCCGTGCTCCCGCAAGGAGGTCCATTCAGTTCAGTGGTCCTGGGGAGGGGGAGGGGGAGGGGGAGGGGGGAGGCTCAGGACTTGCGCAGGATGACTTGGCGGTCGCTTCGCGTCCTGGATCTCTGCGTCGGAAAGTGGCTGAGCTCTGGGTTAGAGAAAGGTGAAGGTGAAGATCAGGAGAGGTTTGGAGGTCCGCCTGACTGCGCCTGCAGCTCTTTTGGCTGGCTTAGGGTGATCCTGCCCGGAGGGCAGCGTTCCTGCGATTTTCTACCTCAACGGAGAAACCCGTCGGCAAAGAGAGGGGACCCTCCAGGAAGGAGAAATCAAATCCTGCCGGAAGATCGCAACAAGCCATCCCGGTGGCTGGGTAGGTGAACTTTAAATTAGGCATCACACTACCCGCTTCTCCCCAGGGCGACGCGGAAGACGATCAGTGGGTGGCTTCCGTCTACAGGTCTTATCGCCCCCTCCCCCAAACGCTCACACAGACTCCCAAATCAACTCTTGCTGCGCCCTCCTCCCCTGCCAGCGAAAGGTTAAAACCTGCCTTCGATCTGCAAGCTTGGCGGGGACCTGCCCTTGACGCGTTTGCAGTTCTCCATCCTCCTCCTCCTCTGATTATTATTATTATTATTATCCTCCCCCTCCATTTTTCTCCTTCATAGTCCTTTTCTCTTTCTCGCTTAAGGATCGGGCTAATGCTCCCTGTTTTTCCCTTTGACCTAGATATGTCCCAACACCCAAGAAAACGGAAGACTTCAAGGAATTTCAGCATGCCGAGTAGGCGAGAGAGCCAAGGAGACGAAAAGCCAAGAAATCTTTTGTTTGCCTTGTGAAGCGGCTGGGAAGAATGGCCCATGGCGCAAAGAACCAGCCGGGACCAGAAGACACCAGCCGGCTTCCCGCTTTCGGTCTTTTCAGCTGTTGCAAGCTGGTGAGTGTTTTTAGTCCTGCTTTCCGGAATTTTACACAGTGCTAATCTATAGGTTCCTCCGTTGCTAGGAAAACTTTCTCTTTCTCAAGTACAGATGCATGATTGAAGAAAACATTTTTTCTAGAATCTATTTTTTTTTTAAGTGAAATGTGACCTTCAATTCGTATTTTGTCAAATTTGTTTAAATGCAGCTGAAGAAATCTGGATTTGGCCAAAACAAGCACTTTTAGGCCCGTTCAATTTAATGCCGAAGAAGTTGGCATCTCTAATTGGAAAAAAAAAAAAGGATTCTATATGAAAAGTCCTCCCTGTAATAAATCAGCTCACAATTGCACATCTGCATTTCTCCTTTCTTATTTTAACGAAGTTTGCACTGTCCAGACTGCACTGCATTCAGTGCTCATAATACTTTAGAACATCCCTCCTTTTGTCTTTAGATGTGCTAGAATTAGGAACTCATATTTTGAGATATTATATACAAGTTGTGAAGGCTGAATAATAGTCCTAGGATAAAATTCTTTGAAATGGCTCTGGTTTCAGACTTCAGGCTGCACTTATTCAAGAAAATCAAAGCAAATGCAGGAAACGTGGAGAGGGGTAGAATCTCATTTTAAGATTAGCAAACTAACCAGCAAATCAACAGGATTTTGATTAATTTATTTTTTAACCAGCAAAAAATTAGTAAGCTTGGGGGTCACAATTTTATGCTTACCTGCATAGATATAGTTAACGGAAGAACAAGAGCGTCCCACTGATTAGATAACCTATATTTTCTTTAGTAAAACCCCTTGGTTTTAGTATAAAGTATTTCATAGTACAGTTGCCAAATAATTTACCAGAAAGTTCCAGGGTCCAACATACTACTTGTTCTACTGTCCTGAACTCTATTACTTGTGGTTGACTTCTGAGTAGTGAATGCACTAGTCCTTCCTTGTAGATGTACCTATGCTTAAGGCTGAGTTACCTGGAACTTATTATTTGCAAATAAGTTCCACTTGGGACTGGGTCTCAGATTGCAGCCCTGCATTTTTTTTTCAGGGAATTCACTGAAGACTGAGGACCATTTGTGCTACAATTCAGGACTGTATTGAAGGAGATAAAGGACACAGTGTAGTCAAGCAAGGGACATATATCTGTGTTGTAGGTGGATAACACTTCACAACCCACATTTACTATCAAGCCTATCTGTAAAAAAAAAGTCAGAATGCTGAAGAATAATCACCCAGTGTATATGGTTTATTTTTGTTTCTAATCACCCCTACCCTCCCAGTTAGTTAGTATGAAGAGTAAGGAAAAGGTGAACCCAGTGCCTTGTACTCTGCTCCATAAATTGTTGTGCATAGTTGTTGTTGTTTTTAAAATTCTCCTGCTCTTGTAATTTGTAATCTCGGGAAAATAATTAATTGTTAATATCCCAATTTGAGTTACTAAAAATGCAGTAAAGATAACACACCTGCTGAACGCAATCAGAGCCAACGGTAACGAGGTACTGATTTATCGGCCCTTGCAGGGAATAGGAAGAGGCTGAACACCTAGAGTGGGAAAAAAAATCTCTAGAAAGGGAGGACGAAATAAATGCTCTGGGTTTTTTTCCCGTTCCTTTACTTTCTGTACCTAAGGCAGCTGTCATTCCTCCATTTTAAAATAATAACTATCTTCGTACTGCCTCCTACCCTGGATGACAGCCTGCAGTGATTCGCAGGTTCTTCAGCTAACCGCAGCCCTCAATGCATTTGCCTGGAAATAGATGTGGTTGAACTCAATAGGCTTGACTTCTGAGGAGCGCTGCGCCGTCTCGCAGCGCGCGAGTGTCTTCCCGCCGAAGAGAGGAAGGCGGCTGCCGTTTTTTAAATTGCAAGGCGAGGGCGCTCTTGTCAAGCGCAAGAAACCAAGGGCTCCATTTTCCCTCCTGGTATTTCCTAATATTCAGACACTAAAACTCAGTGTTGAGGTGTGAGAGAATTTGAGTACTATATAGAAATGAATGTATAACATTTCTTCCTCCCTCATTTTTACCTTTACATATTGTGCGTTTCAGATTTACCAGCGCTTCCTTCTCGAAGCCAAAAACCCAGCTGCAGATATTTTTTTCTTTCGCCCTTATACCAAAGGTGCTTCCCGCTGGAAAATTCATTGGGTTGCCCCATAAGTAGTCCTGCTTAGAGGAGACCCATTGGCAGGCATGACACAAGCTAGGCAGGCGTCCCTTTCAGTGGCTTGACTTTAAGCAGGACTTCGCCTGGATCCAACCCCGGTCTCTGGAGTCAGACTCATAGAGCGCCTGGTCTCCCCGGAGATCCCTCGGTAAGACGGTGCAGACCTCCGCGGCCTCCCACGGCAACGGCGACCTTAAAAAGCGTGGTGGGAGGTTTGTGTTGCGTTGCCATGGCAGCGACGGGAGAACAGGTTGCATAAACGCAGGCGCCGCTACCGCCCAGCCCCTTGGCAGGCCGAAATGGGGACAATGGTGGAAGGCAGGCCCGAGGGATCAGGGCACATGCTCAGGAAGAGCAGAGAGGTGGAAGGAGGGAAAGAAAATAATAATAAAATCAGGTCGTTGGCATATAAGCCAGGGAACCAAAAGATGCAACCAAGTCAAGTCAGGTCGCTTCCTCCCACCCCAACCCCTTTTGCTAAGCTTATCGATCAGCAGGAGTTTGGAAAGCTTTCTGAGATTCCGTCTCTTCTTTTTTTAAAAAAAATATCTGGCTGACGAATACATTTCCATCTCAGTTATAAGGATATTTCACTTGATTCGGGGAATCTCAGTTTTTGAGAGTTATCACCTGATAGGCAGTAATCTCTCACTCCCACACCAGTCCCATCAATCAAATAGTCAAGCAATCCATAGTCGGTCGAATGCTTCGGCGGGATGAGGCCCATTGCTCGGAAGGGAAACAGGGAGGCTTGGTTTAGGGAAGAAACGCAGAGATCTGGGTTTGCCGAAGTACTTCACCTGGATCTTTCCTACCGAACATTTGGGCAGGAATCTAAAGGAAATATACTTCCGCTTAGTTTAAGGAGGCAGGCGTAATCCTTCCTTCCTTCCTTCCTTCCTTCCTTCCTTCCTTCCTTCCTTCCTTCCTTCCTTCCTTCCTTCCTTCCTCACTATGCCAATTGGTATAGCTCAGTTCATCAGTTAATCCAGCATTTTTCCGCTAAATGAAATAGATTCCTCGAACCCACTGAGAATCTGGCAGGCTCAAAGAAAGAAATGGCTTGGCTGATGAGGAAGGAAAAATAATTGTCTCTCTTTCTTGGCCTCTTCCCTCTTTCCGATTTTTGCTTGGAGCAGAGAGGAAAAGGCTCCAGTGATTCAACATTTTTTGTAAATTCGATGTTTTTCCCGAATTCGGGATGGAGGTGTAAGCCAAAAGGGCCGCCAATGTGCCATTTGGGTTGTCTTTCAAGTCAGTTTCCATTGTAACGAACTAGAGTTTTTTTAAAAGTAGGAAAATATGTTCCCCTTTCTCTCTTTTTCGGCATTACTGCACTGGTTTTTGTTTGTTTTTAAAAAAAACTGCAGCTGGGGAGAAAGATCAAAACAGGCTTTCTTCACGTTGGCTGTACTTGTTTGAAGGTGAATCGAACGGGTAGGATTGCATGTGGGGGAGGAAACGATAATCGCAGTGGGGTCAAGGAATCGGAAGGGACTTACTCTCTGTTTGGCTTTAAATGGGAGCGGTAAGGATCGCTTAAAGTAGCCTCCTCGAGGTTTTTGTGATAATACTGCAAGGAAGGAAACTAGTTTACTCCAGAATCGATGCGTCTTTTCCATCGCAGAATTTAAGGGTTAGGGGCGGATGAAAAAGAGGAAGAAAGAAAGCTTATTATAAACGGCCGCGTCTCTTTCAAGATGTATTTCGAGCAAAAGGATTTGAAGAATCTTTTAGTTTTATCCCTCGCCGTTTCTTTGAGTGCGACAAAATTTCATCCTCCTGTCGCGGGGACGGATGGGCAAGCCTTTTCTTTGTTTCCGTCTGTGTTTGTCAGTAAACCGGATTTCCATCCAGGTGAAAAGAAAAGCATTTTAACAAGGATCTCGCCTATCTCTGTTTCCCCCTCACCCCCGGTAATTCCCCCCTCCTAATCATTACCTATAGATCAGTCGGCCGTATAGGTTGGACGGGGAGACAAAAATCGATCGCCATGCCCGCAATAGAATGAGAACTGGCTACCTTCTGATAGATCCGGAGTGTTTATATGCGGGCTTTAAGTACTGATTTCAATGGCTGGAACAAACCTGGGACTGAAACGAACGAGCCTGCCTCTTGAAAAATAGGCCAGGCTCAGCTCTTCTTCGCGGCCCAGCTGATCGGGGCTTGCAAGCGCGCGATGCGGATTGGATTTCCAGCATTTCAGCTGAATGAGGGGGGGAAAAAACTTCCTTACGGCACTTTTGCATTTATTTACGCTTTTCTTCTAATTTAAGAAAGATACACTTAATTGCTGAGAACTTAACCCTCCCCGCCCCATCAATCCAAGCAGGTAATTCAAGGGCAACTAAGAGTTCTTGAGAGTATTATTTCTTTGCCTAATCTATATTCTAGATATGAAGAAGACCAAGCTTCAGTAGAGTAGTGTAGGGTCAAATTCGCTTCTGCAAAACTAGAGTCCTGGGGATCCCCACCCTACCACTGTTGTGGGGACATAATGCCTGCTTTTATTGCTGTGACTTTGGCACAACGATGGCTGGACAACCTTATAATCCAGGAAGAAACGGCTTGAGCCAGAAAACCGTATATGGTGCTCGCTGATCCGTTCTGTTTTCAGAGGTGCGCGAATCTCCAACAACACAGTCCTGGAGCCGAGGCCTTTCGGGTCCCCCGCATCAGTTTCAGGGGGAAGGAGAGCGTCGAGGTCGCAATCTGGTCCTCTTTCTTAAAAGGGTATAGCTGTTTCCCCCACAGGCGATCTTTCCTCACTCCTTTCCCAGTTAGAACAGGAGTGCAGAGAGAGATGCCCAGGTTAGTCGGCTTCTAACAGTCCTTTTGTTCATAGGTTATTTTGAGGAAAGGGGGGTGGGTCGGTGGGAGGCACCGCACAGCCTGAATGCACCGGGCTGTTCGATCCTATACAGGCTTTCTCTGAAGTAACCCCCCCCCCCCCGGCTTCGATTCGATCAGGCTTCTGAACGTGCGAAGCAGCATATAGAATTGCAGTTTCCGGTGCCTTCAAGTCTCTCTGGGGCTCCTTTGCAACTAGCAAGATTTGCATTGGGGAAAAATTTGGCCCATCAGCACAGCTGCTTCACACGTGGATTCTCGGGTCCTGCATATTGCTGAGCGGAGATGGGGCGGGACAGGTAGTCACTCCCCTCCCCCACCCCGCTCTTGTGTAGTGTTTTAAGCCAGTGGATCTACGACAGATTTAATAATACGGTAAGTTCCCCACTTTTCTTGTATCGACCTCATAGCCCAAGGTTGTAGAAGTTGGGAAGAAGAGAGTCTGTTTAGGGTCTAGCCGAGAAGTGTCAAAAGCTGTTTCTGAAAAGTGCTGCAATTCCTAAGTCGTTTCTGTTGGAAATCCCTGGTAGAATTCTCCCAGCAAAAAAAATCTGTTTCAAGAACAGATATTTGGAAAGAAATCCCATGGAAGTTCAGGAGGCTTCCATAGGAGGAAACCTGACAGAATGGTCTTGGAATCTCTATCTGAAATGTTTTCCCATTGCCTTGAATGCAAGTTCTAAAGTTTAGGATCTGAGTTAGAGAAAAATAGTATATTGGAAGTAAACCCACCTGGATGGCGTTGGAGACAATGAAGACAAATTAACAATGTTATTAAATACTAGTTAATAATGTATTTGCAAGTCATAGAAAAGAGATGGTAGCACAACACACGAAGAGTAGAGGGCGGCTTCTGCTTGGATCCTATCTGGCTCTTTTCTGTGAATGAACTAGAAAACATTCGACAGGTCGTGAATAATCGTTTTAATGAGTGTGTAAAGCATGCGACGGGGTGCACGGAGCTGTCGGGTTAAACAAACAACTTGTATCCTGACGAAATCCGATTGTTAAAGTGCAAAGTGGTGTCAGTCCAATTTGCATCCTACCCCTAAAAACCACAGATCTAACTCACGGGAGTCATTTTCGCCATTGTAGAAAATAACAATATTTTCTGAATGTAACTGTGATCTTCTTCAATGTTGGTGAACATACAGAAACCAAACCAAACTAAAACAAAAAGCCTTGTAAATGAAATAGGTTTCTTAAGCATTACTTACTGGCAAGTTTTCCTGGCTGTACCAGTCTGTTTAAACCTGATCCCCAAACGTGCCTTGTAGGAAAGTTTATATTAATATTATGGACATTAGCTCCAAGCTGAAGGCTGATGGACGTTTACTAGAAAATTATTTGCCATATTGAGCACAGTGGGTCTTACTTCCAAGTCAATAGGCATCAGAATGTATTGAAAATGTGCTTGAGCTCCTGAATAAAAGGAGGAATATAAATAAAAATGAATAATAGTGTTGTGCATATTTTGTGTATGGGAAACGTAATTTTAAATCTATTTAATATTTGGTAGAAGCAGACACCTGACTTGACAGCAGGTTTCTCTACAGTTTGGGGGATTGGGCTCCGTGAGTGCCTGGCAGTTTTAAGCTAGCATTCTAAACCTGCCCAGTCATTGTCAGCCAGGGAGTATGAAGCTCCTTACTTAGGTAGAAGTATACTAGAAGCAACCACAGCCGTGCTGGCTGTGAGGGGAAAGGCAATGCAGTGATTATATCAACTAAAGTTTTAGAAAATTGTTGCAGACTTTCGAGATTCTAAGAACTTTTCGTCAGGGAAGATCATTTAAAATGGGGCGGGGGGAGACAGGTGGGAAGGGGGAGAAAAATGTGGCTATTGTTCAACTCAGGTCTTTACCACGTTGCAGCGTTAGATGGAGGTTTGAAAGATCTGCCGACAAACAGTTCAACCTTATCAAGGGCAGAAGTGATGTTAGGTTGCAGGCAGGTCTCTCCCCCCCAGCCCCCCTTGCTGTAAAAAAAAAAGTAAATAACAAGCGTTCTCCCATTTTCGTAACTCTCAGGTTCAGCTGTTAAAGTCAAAATTATTTCCATCTGTTGCCAGAAATATAAGTCTCTTAGTTATGGAAAACAAAATATCACCTAGCTAAGTTTTGTATCAAGAAAGCTGGAGATAATTTAAGGTGCTGCCGTCAAAGGCGTGGTTCTCAGAGCTGAATGGATGTACTGTTATTTTGGAATCAGATGTGTTTATTTTCATGTTCTGCTTTCAGCAGAGAATATCCCTCCCGCTTCCCCCCCCCCCCATTTCTTTTTTTGGAGAGGAGATTAAATAGCGGAGGTAAAGTTGAACTTGCAGCGTTTGTGAAACTCCTTGAGTTTCCTCCCATCTAATCAACAATTGAATTGGCTGGCCTTTTTTGAAATTGTGAAGGGAAGATGAAAACATAAAGTAAAAAATAAACCTTTAAAAGTCCTTTAAAAGACAACTATTTCCCCCCCAAGGGAATGTATTTAGAATGCTATTGTTCCTAAAAGTTTCTAAAAGAAAAAGGCTCGACAACAGGGTGGGTGATAGAATAGTGTTGAGATCATACAAAATTCCTTGATCTCTTCTGGATGTTAAGGTTTTGTCTGTTGACTCTGAGAACCCAGAAGATGGCATTTCACTTTACTCACTGGGTCAGAAGCAATGTGAGAATTTGCAATTGGTAAAGAAGAGAAGAATGGATTCTTAGGACTACTGGTGTGTGAAGGATGTGAGGTGGAAAGGAAATACTCTTTGCTCCCATTTTCCATCATCATCATCATCATCTCACACCATCATCAACAATGATATACAGGAGAGGTAGGAAAATAATACAGAAATATGATGCTAGTCCCAATGAAACTCACAGTCCAGAGCATGCAATGTACAGCTGGAGTTCATGGAAATGAATAGGACCTATTCTCCAGTGTCTGCATTATAAGATGACTTGCAAGGGAGACTCTGAGAGGGAAGCCCCTTTTACCCTGCTATTTGTGGGTGATTCAGTGCCATCATATTTCAACCCATACTGGACAAAATGAGGGAGGAAGAGTACCAGGCACTGAACCCAAGATTTCCTTATAGATGGATATGAAACGAACATAAAAGGATGACGACGATGATGATGATGATGACGATGATGATGATTTTGCCTATTGTGCTTTGTGGGCTGGTTATCAGTCACTGATACTAGGAACCAATGGGCCCTATTCATGCTAGTGATTTAGCCTCTTGTCATATCAAGCATGGCTTCGTGACTACAATATCGATCCAACAGTGTCTGGACAACCCTACAAAACAAGACTTTGTTGTTGTTGTTGTTACGGGCAAAGTGATGGCTGAATAACAGGAAGCCGTTAGATATCCCTAACGGGCTCCTAAGCGCAAAATATTTTTGGCCATCAATAACTTCCAAGTCTTGATTTTAGAAGAAGGTGCAAAAAAGGGAGGAAACTTTGACTGAAAAAGAAAGGGAAGGGTTGTCCCTTGCTACTGCCTCCCCTTTCCCCAAAAGGTGAAAAATGCGCGTGCAGGGTGGCAGGGTGAGGAAAGCTTAGGCTGAAGAAACGTGTGGCCTCAGGTCTCCATCCTCGCTGCCACAGCCATCCCCCTACTGCCCGAACACTTCACCCCCATGCCTATGGGGTAAAATAGGGCAGCGCAGGCTATTAGCAGCAGTGTACCAGGCCTCCAACAGTTCCCGAGTTCCTTGCCAGATCTCAAGAGGGCATTCGTTTTATTTGATTGCCAAAGTATTTTAGCTGAGGTCGTGTTAGGGGAAAGCAGGGTGTTTGGTGCGCTGCAAAACAAACGGGGATTCCAGACTGTTGCTCCTATCAAAGGACGGAACACAACCAAACAAACCCACCACCAGCCTTTCGTTGGTTTTACTTTGCCTCCTCCCGCCCGCAAGGTTACTCTGCGGCGCTCCCTGGGATTGCAAGAGAACTTCCGGAAGGGGGGGGCGGGGGCAGGGCATCCCCGACCTCTAATCTAATGGTGTAAATTCTCCAGGTTGCATGTCTCTCTCCCCCTCACAGCCCCTTTCCTTTTACCAGGCTTATAATGGAATTAACAGTCCTCCTTCCCTACACGTGGGCTGAATGGCACCTTACTTCATGGCCGGACCCCCCTTTAACGCCACTTACGTTGGGTGGATGAGTGTATGTGAGTACACCGATCGACATCTTTGGGGCGTGTTGAAAAGGAAGCTTGGTGGACATTTGTGGGGCTATTTCCAAGGCTTAGCCAACCTGGTGGAAGCAAGTCGGGAGCCATACAAAGCAAATCCTGTAAGTCAAACGTACAAGCCTTCTCCCACGTCCACCGTGCGTTCCAGATGAGTCCCTGGGCGGGGTGGCTGAGCCCCGAGAGACGCGGCTGGATTTTTCATTGGCAGAAATACGGGATCCAACGCTGATCCCTATTAATTCTCTCTTGGCTATGCTAAATCTGCTACCCACAAAGTGTCCGCAGACACAGCTGAAATAGGATCGAAAAGCAGCTTAAAGAAAAAACAAAACAAAAAAACACGACAGAGGAAGAAAGTAAAACCTCGGAGTTTAAGGACAAGAAACCTCTCCCACCCCGCCCGCCACTAGTGACCTGTCTCCCACTCGGCTCCACCCCATCCTCACCCTCTTCCCAAAATCGTAGACTCGGGGCCTTTCCTAGGGTTTGGCCATGCCAAGCAAATGGGCAAGCAGCCGGCCGCCATCCCCAAACTCTGGTCAGTAGCAGATGGGTGTTTCCCTCCTCACCCCCACTCCCCGCCGTCCAATAAACTGCACTTTCATGAGCTGAAAAATATTTTCTCCCGTGATCGTTGATTTAGCAGGGTTTAAAAGTAGAACAAGGGAGCGCCGAATTAACTTAGTGTGTGTCCGTCGGTCTGTGCGCCCGCACGGATATGTGTGTCTGGGAGAAAAATACAACCCGTTCTGCCTGCCAACTGCCTTACAGGCAAGGTAAGGCTATCTCGGAAGGGAGCCCTCGGCTTCGCTAGCAGAGGTAAGGCTGAGGAGCGCCCTGCCTTTTGGAACGGAACAGGCACAGGCGGGAGGGGGGAAGTGCTGCATAACGCGAGCTCGACTGCAATGGAATCTCGAGCTCAGCTAAAATTCCGCGCGCGCATTTACATCCAGAGCGCTTTGGAGGTGGATGGGGGTGTTGGAACCCCGAATCTAGTATTCGTCGGTCAAAACTAAGACTGCCGTCCTTTGCCCATTTAAGTGGATTATTTGGGGGGGGGGTGTTTTGGAGTCAATCTTGACTTTGGGTGGCTTCACGGACTGGTCCAGGTTGTTGTTGTTGCGTTTTTTGCAAGATTGCGGAAGTAGTTTGCCCTTGCCTTCTTCCAGTCTAGGGCAGAAAGAGAGAGGACTGCCCCAAAGACAATAACTCCCTGGAAGTCAATGGGTTTTACTTTTGGATGGACTTGAATGAAATGCAGCTCTTCTTAACGAAAAGGTGACCTGGTGACATTTTCTGATGTTTTCTGGAGCGGTAGTTCTGTTGTCCTGACTGTACCGTTGAGAAATCGCTCATTTGGTGCTACATTTTCGCTATAGCTGAATACCTTAGCCTTACGCAGATGTTCCACTTATTTATTTATTTATTTTCCTGCCTTTATTATTTTTATAAATAACTCAAGGGGGCTGAGAGAGAGGACTGGCCCAAGGTCACCCAGCCAGCTTTCATGCCTAAGGCGGGACTAGAACTCACGGTCTCCTGGTTTCTAGCCCAGCACCTTAACCACTAGACAAAACTGGCCAAAAGTTACTTCTGTTTAAAAAGAAATGCTTTGGCTTGGGAACTTTTGAGAACTTTGCCACAGACGATGTTTTTTTCAATCCAAAAACTTTATCACTTGCCCGTTTTGTCATCTACAGTGCTGAACCATTCCCCCTCCCCCCCGAACTTGAGGTCAGTTTTATACCACGAAGGAGAGGTACAACCTGTCTTTTAGAGTCTCCATTCCACGGCTTAACTGCCGTTGATTTTAGAACGTCAGCTAAAGTTAGTCCCCGCTTCTTGAACAGGCAGTGAGAAATCACTGTTTAGCGCAGCAATACAAGGATGCAATTCTCCCAGCTCAAATGTGTAGATGTTCATCTCCCCAGAAGTGTCTGGCTGCATTTACTTTCCATTGGGTAAGTATAGGATTTCAGCCTTTGAGATGCTTCACTAGAAGCAGTATTTTCCTGGCTGAGTCTTAAACCAAGTTCAGTTTGAACTGGCTTGAAATGAAAAAGTAATTTCCCACAAACACCAACAGGAAGCAAGCCTATTAAACAGAGGTTCCCGTTCCTTTATTAACACAGTTCACAGGACCATGAAAAACAGGAACTGAGAAAGACAGATTGAATGCTGTTCTCACCATTTTTAGAAGCTTTCCAGGATTCGTAGGTACTCTTGGAAAGATGTATTTGGGGCCCTGTGCAAATGGGCTCACTTTTATCATGGGCACAATTGAAACATATTGAGGTTTGCATGGCCAGGTTGGTAGGAAGACGGAGAGAAAACTAAAACCCATCCTTAGGTTCTACAACCAACACACACAGACAAAAATTATGCAAGCTTTTGAGTTATCCAGAATTCTTTATCAGGGAAGAATATTTATTTAGCAATTTGTCCTGCCTTTCATTCAAAAGCTCAAGGCAGGCACACAGAGTGCTCCCTCCTCCGGTCTCCCCACAGCAACCACCCTGCGGGATAGGTTGGGCTGAGAGAAAAGGATTAGCCCAGAGTCCCCCAGTGGGCTTCCTTGGTTGTTGGTGGACTAGAATCTAGTTCTCTCTGCACCTACTCTAACATCTTTGCCATTACCATCACTCAGTGCACCCCTGTGGTGGATGGCTGGTAGCAGCGAGGGCAGGGAAAGGACATGGGGGATGAGGTCTTCCCTCTTCTGGCCATGCCCTGTGGCCCTGTCTACTTCCTGCCTGGGTGCATGGTTCAGGTTCTGGTAATGGGTTATATAATATTTCCACCCATCTTCCTGGAGGAAGGAAATGCCTTGACCAGGCTCCTTCTCCTTAATGTCAGTTTGGACAACTTACTCACATATAACTTTGGCTCACCATCACCATCACCATCACCATCACCATCATCATCATCATCATCATCATCATCATCATCATCGCAACAATGATGGAAAAGAAAACTCATTTCCTGGCCATAGTGGTTTTGAGGTGCTCAGCCAGAGCTTTTCCCTAAAAACTTACCTGGGTAGCACCTTCTGGACTACTCTTCAGTGCCCCTTTGGCTGATCCCAATACAAGCATTGCCAGCTATGGATTTTGGATTCAAACCCAGCAGTTGGCTTGTTTATTGGTTTCCTCCCACTGCTACTCAGATTTTGCACAAGATGTTCTGAGAACCTCCTTTGATCTTCCCGCTTGTAGGCCCCCAGCTATGTATCTGCAATCTATCCTCGCCTTTCCCAAAGGGGAAAACGAGGTCCTCAGTGGCAGCCTGGAACCTTTAAATAAGTGAAGTCAAGACATCTGATGTCCTTGCCCTAGTTGTTTGGTTTGTAGCCTGCGTGAGTGAGGGAGAAGAGCACAATACAGAAGGCCGGGGGTGGGAATTTGCTGACAGATCCCTGGGAGGCGGCTCTTCTCCTTGTGATTTATTTTTCGATCTGTTGTTGCTGCTGCTGCTGCTGCTGCTGCTGATCTTGTTGCTGTTGTTATGATGATTACATACACTGTTCTCATTTATAGTATGGCAGGGCCGCAACTAGGGTCTGTGTCACTTGGGGCAAACATGGAGTCCATGCCCATTTTGGCGCCCTCCCAGTGCTCATTTTGGTGCCCCCCCAGTGCAGTGCCTGGGGCACATGCCCCACTTGCCCCCCCCCCCCAGTTGTGGCCCTGCAGTATGAGACCAAGCAGGTTCCCTCCCCTGGTATGTATGCATACTTACTTGACCTCCCAAAGCAGGTGCTGGGGAAAGTCATGTGCATTGATTACTGACATCTCCTTTCTGCTTTTTTTCAGATAATTCGAAGGATGGAGCACTGGTGGTGCAGGGCAGAGACCCACAACCCAAGGTGGCGCAGTGGCCCGCAACAAGGAAAGGGGAGGAAAGAAAACCCTTAGGAGAAAAGTGGCTTGAATGGGGGTGGGGGGTGGGGAGGTTGAGATAAGAGCCACAAATGCGACAGATGCTATTGGCTTCTTGCTGGGGTAGGGTGGAAGAAACTGAATCAGTGTAAATGAAATGAAGCCTGGCCTTTGGATGGTGTGTCTTGTCCTTTTCTGTGCACATTGTTAAGGGTACAGAGGAACATGTTCATGTGGCTAAAGAGTGCTGGGGACATTCTGTGACTGGACAGGCCAGGCCGAGGAGTCAGAGGAGATGAGGGCCAAGAATGAACTTGCTTATTTGCCTGTTACCCAACAGACTGTCCTTCAAACCCTCTGTCCAGAATAGCCTGCAGGAGATCCATGGCCACTACTTCATTCATTCATTCACTTTTCTTATTTTCCACGGAGCCTGAGGATCTGCTCTAACAAGAGCCATCCCTTCTAGGCTGCACTTGTCACAATTTTCAGGTTACACTGGAGATCAGACAAGCTTCTGGAGCATCTGCCTGCTTCATTTATCCCAGCAGAACTTTGGGTCAGAAGTCCAAGATTCCATTCAGCAGAAGGAGCAGGAGGATATGGCAGAGCTCACGCCCCATAGGTGGAAGTCAGGGTAGTGAGATATCTTGCCATCTAAAAGGGAGGGGGTCCCCTTAGTCTATTGCCCCCATGCCTAAAATGACAGAGCTACCCTACTGATTTTACAGTTCCCAAGGCCATGTTCCACCAGAGCTGCCAGAGTAGGGCTTCAGGACAAGAGTCCAGATCTGTACACAGCATCACATCCCACATGAAAGGAAGGGAAAGGTAGCAAGAGAATATTTTACATTACTTAGCTGTGCCACTTTCCCTTGACAGTATCAACTCTGCACAACTTCGCTGACACCTGAACTGGTGCTCCTAAGTGGTCTTTCTTGAAGAAGGGTCTTGGGGAGGAAAGTTCAGATTAGTGGAACCACAAACTCCTTAAGTACCATAAACACAAACACTTTGGCTTTGCCTCTAGAATTATGCTTTCATTTGCCTGTTCCAACACCAGTGATAGGATGAGATAGAAAAAAAAAAAGGTGGAAGTGGATTCCCAAGAAGGGGAATGGACTTTGCCACTTCAGGTGGAAAAGAAAAGAAAAAGCACATTCAAATGTGTCCTCATGCTCTTATTCTCCCTGAAAGCAGAAGGTGAGAATAAGGCTGAGCTAAAACCCTTTTGAATATTTGATCTGAACACAACTTTCTTTTTATAGCATGTTAACATATCATTTAAGCATTGTAGTCATGATAAAATAAATCCTGTCTTTATTAATGTTATATTAGCACACCAATGGTTGGATGACGCTATATGGCAGTAGAAATATCTAATGGCCAAACTTCTTTTTCCATCTGTAGCACCAAGTGTCACAAGCTATTCTTGCGCTTCAGAAATGTATTATTTCATTTTGCTGTAAGAAAAATCTCCAGCCCAGCCCAGCCCAGCCCAGCCCAGCCACCTTCTTGATCTCTTGGGAGACCCATTTTAGAATCAGAACAGACAATAAACCCAGCCAGCAGCTGCTGCATAGTCTGCATCTCTAGATCAAGCTCCCAATTTCTCTACTGATCCCATCTGTCTCATTCATTTACTTAAAAGCAACTTTGAGAAGTTACAAGAAATACCTCTGTGCTGTTCCTTCCATCCCCATCTTTGGTCATTCCCATTCCACGATGGATCTGATTTAAACAATACATTTCTGTCTCTGATTCTAAAGTTGCAAATTCTAGTCATGTCTTCCTTGGAGTAAACCTTTTTTTTTTTCTTCAAGGGGATGGTTTCTTTAAAAGTTCACTAGGACTCACAACCTCATTTGCCACACCAAAGACATTCCAGTGCCTTAAACAAACTGCTCTGAAATGATTGCCTCAAATGATTCCAATGGAAAATCAATAGAATACTTTAATTCAATAGCATTTACTTACCTACTTAGGCCATTTCCATGTATCTTACAGTATCACCCAGTCATCGCTGTGGTGGTATAAAGCCTGCATGCATTACTGATGTGTCTGCACAGCAGTGGCTGGTTGATGCTGCAAAATGTTGGATCTTCATCTCCCTTCAACTGTGGTTCCAATGTGCCCTGGTAACCTTTCATGTCCTCACCTACTGCTTTCATCTCATCCCCAGCTGGCAGCTGAGGCAACCTGTCTGGGTTCTAAGTAGTGTTTTCTTTCTTCTCCCTATATGATTTTCCCCATGGGTACAGTCTAGCACATTTCATTGATTATGTGGTTGCTTATCTGGCCAGGGCTGGGATATGCTACTTGAGATCCTATGGGCCACTTGAGGCAGCTGTGGGCATGCTGTCTCTCTGTTGGTTGTTGGGAACCCCTAGTTATGGCTAGATTCCATACCACTTTTGGCTTGGGCTGCAGGAGAAACCAGATTCCAGAGAGAGAGAGAGAGAGAGAGAGAGCCCATGTAATGTTGAAGCACTTCTCACAACATTTGCAGATTCTTATAAGGATTTAGTGATTGTTTGAAAAAGCACTATGCTTGTGCTGGTTGATTGAAGGTACATTGCAGATCTTCTGCTTCTGTCAACAAAGAGTTTCACATAGCTGTAGCTGTAATGTTTACTGCTTTTATTATAGGAAGAGGGGAAGGCAGCATCATTTTGCCTATTTCAGTCTGACTCCATGGCCATCTATGGGCTATTTCTGGTTGCTGCCATTTGCAAAGACAGACTGGACTTGTTGCCAGCACTGTCATTCCTTTGTAATGCTAGCTGAAGACTGACTTACTGTTCTTGATTGCTCCCTCCCTCCTGTGACTGTTCAGCTGGGCTATCTTTGGACACAGGCTTAGTGCTCTTTCAGAAGAGCTAGTTCAGGAATAACTCAACTGATACGTCACAGGCATGGAGCAAAGGAGCAGGTAGCTGAATTGTAAGCACCTACCCCCCATTAGGAAAGCAATTGGTGGCAGTTTACCTTCCAGTAGGCAGGGGAATCCATTGGTTACTTTCTCTAACTTGTCCTGCATTTAAACAGTAAGGATAGCTCCCATTACTGGTTACATTATTGTGGTGGACTAGAGCTGGGTAGTTGGGGCAGGAAATTTTATGTTGACTTAAGGAATGGAGGATGGTGTTTTGCCTGCATCCATTATAAATCACTGTGAAAATGGCTTGAAAATGGTTACTTTTAACACTATATTTCATCATTGGTCACTGATTAGAATCAAAAAGATCAAGGTTCTTTGGTCATTGCAGGATCAATATAATGTTTTCTAGTGATAGTAATGAGAGCCAGTTTGGTGTAGTGGTTAAGGCACCAGGCCAGAAACTAGGAGACCCGTGAGTTACGTGAGTCCTGCCTCAAGCACAAAGCCAGCTGGGTGACCCTGGGCCAGTCATTCTCTCTCAGCCCTAGGAAGCAGGCAATGCCAAACCACTTCTGAAATCTTGCCAAGAAAACTTCAGGGACTGGTCCAGGCAGTTGCCAGGAATCAAGACTGAGTTGAAGACACACACATACACATACACATACACACAATGTGATAGTAATAGGGAAGAGAATGTACTGTCCCCTTTGATGGTGATCATAGGAGAAGATACAACCAATGATATGTATTTGCCAATTCTCATGCTAAGATACAGGGCCTGGATATCTTCCAATGGCTGATCAAGGCAGGGTTTGTCATATGAATGTAACTCCCTCAAAAGTGGAGAGAAAATGAAGCAAAGTTTACTTACTCTGACCTTTTGGGGGAAAAGTCTTTATTTTCCAGCAGTTGATCAGTTGAAGTCTTTTAAAAGTATGGGCTGCACACAAGACAAGGCCAGCATTGTGAATCAAGGGTAAATGGTGGGATTGCTTGAGCATTCTGATGTGGATGTAAAGTGCAAGTGAGGAAATGGCCTAAATCAGAATAAAGCAACTCGTTTTGAAAACAGAATAAAATGTGCAGAGAGGATGCTGGCATTGTGAAAGGAACACTTTCTACAAGGCCTACAGTATATTAGGGCTATGGACATTTCAAAAAAAGATTTGGACCTCATGCAAGCTGAAGAGCAAGCACAGCCCCATTCTTCTATTCATTAAAATAGCTTCTCTTTTTTCAGTTTTCCCTCAAGTCTGAAAAAAACAAAACAAAAAAACAAAATAGTGCCACTACTTTAGGAATTATGTTAACATTAATGAGTTGGCTTCTTAAAGCACTAGCACCTTTTTCCAGGCTCACCTGAAAAAAGACTGTTTTAAGGAACAGAAGAAAGGTGGTACTGTCACACAACAGGTGTCTCAAGCACTTCAGAGTCATCACACAGAGACACACAAGTACATAGACATACAGAGAGATGACCAGGAATAGAAAATATCACATTCAGAATGTCAGACAAACCAATCTGGGGAAAGCATTCCATAACTGAGGACCACTACTAAAAAGCCCACACAGAGTCATACAGCTCATACAAAGAGATTTAACTTCTGGGTTGACTTCATTTCCTAATATATTGTTGGGTTTGATTTTCAAATGCTTCATGAAGCACCTAAAAAAGGGTGGGGCTTTGATCTTGCAATTGTGCCCACTGTCTAGACTTTTTTGAACTTTTTTGTGTATGCCCCTCCTTCCAGTATGTCCACAATGAGGCTTTTGCGCTCATCTTTCTCAACCATTGATATTCTGAGGTGCACTGCCTCAGAACATGAAGGCCCCATAGAGCTGTTCCCTTAATAGTTATGGCTAGATTCATCTTCTCTGAAATGAGAAGTAATTTATCTTTGCTTAAATCAAAGGGCTCTAGCCTAATGGGTTTTGAAATATGGAAATATGGAAATTGGAGAATGTATATATTAACTGAGCTTCTCCCTTAACACTTCAATTCTAATGACTTTTTACTTGCAACAGATTTAATGTTGCATTTTTAGCATGCCAAAGAGATGGATTTGGTGGAAAATATTTCTCTGAATTGCTGTGGTCCAGGGTGGGGGGGTGGGGGTCACATTGCATGTCTTCCTGACTATTGTGGAACTTACCTCTTAGCTAAGAGATACAAACCAGTCCAGCAAGAGAAAGATTTTGTTTGCAAGGACTTTGAGGCTGTAGTCTTATCCCTACTTCCTCACAGTATTTAATAGGCTTTAATTCTTGGTAAACATGTGCACCATACTAGAGAGGGGCCCTGTTTGCTGGGAGAATTGCTGGAAGAAATGACATGAATTTAAGCCAACCCCCATCCCATCTTAAAAATGGAATAATAGCAAATTGAACTGCCTTCATTGTTTTATTCTCAGTGAATTTATGATGGCCCTCCTGTCTTGAACTTGCATTGTTTGGGAAAAAAAACTACAGTTTATCTCAGGTAAATACAGTGGTAGGGTAAGTAACTACATTATATTCTATTTATTTGGACTGACCATTTAATTTCCATTGACTGGACTATCTTTAGGAAGATCTTTATGCATTGTTATGCATACATAGATAATACATAAGTACACATAAAGAAATAAATGTTTTGAAGAAAAGTGCCCTAAATACCACCTGGAGGCACTTATTTCTCACCACACAATAGGGATAGAAGGGACTGCAAAATGACACAAGGCACCCCTTCCACTGATCTTGGGACAAATGCAGCAGCATCTGTGGTGGTGGTGCTGGGTAGACTGATGAAAGCAGCATCACAATGTCATAATGCCAGCCCCGCCCCTTCCATATGTGCACTGTGATATCATGTGCACATAAGGTCCAGACTTTGCTGGGCAATGCCAGGCTTCTGCAGACACTCATGGACAAATGTGTAGACTGTAGATCTTAAGGCAAGCTGCAGATTTCTGCATTAATGCTTTCAAGCCAGAAGCAAAAATGGGGAATGATATATACCATCTTGGGGAAAAATGCAGTACTTCCCGTATGCAATTTCAGATGTCCGGCACAATAACCTCTAAGCTGCTGTTTTGACTGAGCTGAGGCACACTGTTTTGCTCCGTACAACACACTGCACACCCCTGGTGTATGTCCACTTGGATGCAAATCCCATTTTTTCAGTGGGATTCCAGATCAGACTGCACCAAGTTGCAGCCTTGGGGGGATGGGGGGTGTCCCAGAAATCTCCCACTTTGAAGCTGCAAACAAATCTAAAGTTTGTTTATTATTTTATATCCCACCTTTTGTACAGGAGCTCAAAGCATTTCCACCTTATATTTTTCCCCACAGCAACAACCATGTGTGGTAGATGTGGGGCAGGGGGAGAGAATGGGGGAGAGAGAGAGAGAGACTGGTCCAAAGTTCCCCAGGTAGTTTCCATAGTTGACTATGGACTAGAACCTGAATCTCCCCAGTGCCAATCGAATATTTCAGCCACTATACCGTTCTGAAGTTAATGTGCATAGGAATACTGTTCCAGTTACTGTAACTGTAGTTCCTTTCCATATTTATCTGGGGGTGAGTTCCATGAAATATGGTGGAACTGCTGAAACATAGAACTAGAGTTGCACTAGTGGTCATAATTTAGTGGGGTTTGGAGGAAGAGGGGGAAGCCAGACTCTTCCTCACTGAAGGTTGTCAAACTTAGGTTGGAACTCTTGTTTTGAATTACCTGCACAGAGGGAAGGGATTGGACTTGACTGACTACAAGGCCCTTCAACTTTAGGCTAATTCACTATGATATGGAACAGTTGACTAGCCTATGCCAGCGTTCCTCAACTTAGTGCCCTCCAGTTAAGTATAGCTTCAACACTATTTTGGCCAAGAATTATGAGGACTGCGATCTAGTCCATCTTGGAAGATGGGAGGCTAGGGAAAGCTGTATTATCCATTTGTTCCTCCCTCCTTGTAGCCTTAGATAGTCCAAAGGGTCTTTTAACCATCCCAAACTTCTGCAGTCACAGGGCTCCAAACCTAAAAGGAATAGTCCCTTAGCAGCCCAAATAAAAAGTCACTAGCATAAAGACACACCATTTATTTGGGTTCCTATCAAGGCTGGGGGGTGGGGGTGGTGAGGAGGAGTCAGGCCTCTTGTTTGGGCTTGAGAAGGTGATCTTTCCCTTAACTTTTCCTTGGCATGAGGAAATCACCTAAGTCACACTGAGATGTTTTGCTGGTAATTACCTGTTTTGTGAGCTCACATCTAAATAATCAAAAACCATCCTATTAATTAGAGGGACATGAACCCAAGAGAGATTACCTTGTTTGCCTGGCAATGTGGAATTAATCAAGGTGGCAAGTGTTAAATGAAACTCAAATGAAGTCCAACAAAAGAGGTGCACATCTTTTTGTTTGCCATCAATTATGAGCCTGGCTTCACCATAGACTGCAAGCAGCCACATGAAATAACATTTCTTATTTGGGGTGAGGAAGGAGGTTGAGGTGGGGAGGAAAAAAAACACAGATTCTTCTTGGTTTCTCATTATGGGATGTGGATTTTGGGCCTTTCCTTACAGTTAAGTTAAAATGGTATCTAACCAACCCTGTTGAAGGAAAATAATGATGGCATAAATTTTGCTGTCCTCGTTGCCAATCTGCATCGTGCCTTGACTGTAGTGTTTTTCAACCTTGGCAACTTTAAGATGTGTGAACTTCAGCTCCCAGAATTCCCCAGCCAGCATGGCTGGCTGGGGAATTCTGGGAGCTGAAGTCCACACATCTTAAAGTTGCCAAGGTTGAGAAACCTTGCTCTATTATGTCTGCTGAATGGTATTGTCCTGATTTGTGTGTTTGTCAACTGTGATAGGCAAAGCAATTTGTTTGCTCCCTGGCTTTGCTGTCATCTCTCTCCAGCATGTCACCAGCCAGCAGGGCTTTTCCTCCCACTCTCTTTCCTTTTTTATATTTGGACAGCTAGTGTTGCTAGGAATACTGTTTGATTCAAGCTTGCCTAGTGTGTGCCAACTTCTGTATTCTCTCTACTCATGTTAATGTCTGCTTTTTACACACACACACACACACATGCTTTCTTTTTCTAAGCGTTATGTCAGTGGTGCAGCAAAATGGAAAGGTATGTGATCACACTGCATCTCCAACTGGTCCAGTACATGGATGAGGGCTGAAGTACACTGTCCTATATACAGTATGTGAAGATCTGAAATGGATCATCTGCAGAATATTCTCCTTTACTAAAAGGGAGATGCAAATGGGATTGGCAAGTATGGGGATAGTGGAAACATCCAGATCCCTCTACATTCAAGGGGCAATGGCTTCAGAAAGGGTGGTGGGGGGGAGCTAGTTCCATAATTTCAGTGTTGCATTATTTCAGACTTCCACAAAAATGGCATTGTACAAATACTGTTCCAGAACTCCTCTGACCCACAGAAGTGAAGCTCTCCTATGGTCACATCAAAGAGATGACGATAACGATGGCAACAATGATGATTTTATAGCTACCTGAATCCCCAAAACTCTAGGCAGTTTACAACATCCAATATACAATTTAAAACATAACCACACAGCATGACAGCCTGGACAAAAGCAGCCAAAACAGGTAAACAATGACCAAAAAAAAAAAAAAAACCAAGATAGGGCTCCACTGACATATTAACTCCAGGCCTGGGAACAAAGCCAAGTCTTAAGAGCCTTCCAGAAACCTAAAACAGTGGGCACCATACATACCTCTTGGGGGATGCTACTCCTGAGGGCAGGGACTGCAGTGGAGAAGACACTCTTTCTTGGTCCCATAAAACAATATTTAATTGAGGAGACTAGGAGCTCACCCACTTAGCTTAAATGTATGGGGTGAGTAGAAACTATTGGAGACAGGCAGTCATACAAATAACCAGTCCTTATGCCATGAAGAGCTTTATAGGTGATGACTAGCACCTTGAATTGCACCCAGAGCCAACAGGTAGCCAATGCAGCTTGCATAGCACTGATGACACATGGGTGAAGCAAGAAGTGGTGATTACTGCTTGCACTGTTATATTTTGGACCAATTATAGTTTCCAGATGGTCTTTAAGGGCAGCCAAATGTAAAATGCATTGCAATAGTCCAGTGTCAAGGTGACTAGGGTGTGAGTAACCATTTGAAGGGCCTCCTGGTTGAGGAAAGGGTGCAACTGATGCACAAGCTGAACCTGTGCAAAGGCCCTCCTGGTCACAGCTGCCATCTGCTCATCAAACAGTAGCTGTGAGTCCAGAAGGATCCCCAAGTTGGGCACCAGTCTCAAATGGGAAAATGCAACCCCTTCCAAGACCAACAATGAAAACATCCCTGACTTGACCACAGCCATTCAGTCCTGTCAAGGTTAAGCTGAAGTCTGTTACTCCCCATTCATGACCTGAACAGCCTCCAGAAAATAGTACATTGGCAGCTTCACCTATGTAGTGGCGAAAATAGATCTAACAAACAAAATGGAGATTGTACTCTTTCCCGCCATTGTCTTTTGGACATGACCAGGGTCAAACCCAATTCATCTCTTTGCCTAATCCTATCAGACCCAAATTAACCCTCCCTGCCCCCAGACAAAGCTCCCTTGCAAGGCCATCTAGATCGAAGAATAGAAGCCTCCTCCCACAGTATAGCCCTTACAAGGAAACTGCAACATAGAGAAACTCCAATGTTCCATTCTCCATCAGGTGATTACCTCAACATTCCATCTCTTTTAACAATGGACTTTCCCAGCTCTGCTGCCCTCCTGAAAGGGCTACTTTGCCTAACAATAGATATAACCCCAGGTACAGAGACAAGGACCTACGTAGCTTTCCCAATGGCCAGCAAATCAGATTCCTGGCATTTTCCGCCCTGTAGCCCTCTCCACTGTATAAAAATCTTTGCTTTTCCATTGTTTGGGTGCACTTTTTCTTGTAAAGCAGGTACCCAGCGACTGTTGCAATAAAGCTTGATTCTTCTCCTCAGTGTTGTGCTCCTTACTTCAGCAAATTCCACAACACCTGCACAGCCAGGGTTAGGATGTACAGTTGGATATCATCCATGGACTGATGATATCAAACCTCAAACTGTTGGATGACCTCACCCAGTGGTATCATGTAGATGTTAAACAGGAGGGGGGTGAGTGTTGAACCCTGAAGAAATCACATATGAGGGGCCACAGGCACTATCTCTCCCATCCTGTCAACAATGACTGGAAACTACCACTGAGAAAGTAGGTAGAACCACTGTAACAGAGTGCCCCCACTCCTAACCCCTGCAGCAGGTCCAGAAGGATACCGCGGGTGGTGGTTTCAAAAGCCACTGAGAGATCAAGGAGCACAAGGATGAATGCACCACCCCCATCATGACTCTGCCAAAGAACATTGACCAGCTTGACCAGTGCTGTCTCCATACTATACCCTGGTCTGAAGCCTGACTGAAACAAGTCCAGATAATCCATTTCCTCCAAGATCCTCTGTAGTTGTTGTCCAACCACCTTCTCCACAACCTTTCCCACAAAGAGAAGTTTGGAAAATTGATAATTGCCCAGAATGGAGGGGTCCCGTGATGGCCTTTCAAGAAGGGAGCATACTACTGCCTTCCTCAAGGCCAGAGGGACCACCCCTTCCCTCAAAGAGGATGATACCATTGCATGAACCCACCCTCTGGTGACCTCCCTGGACACCTTGACATCTCTGTTCCTGATTATTGCCTTTGCTTGCACTTTTTGTGGTTAGATTGAAGTCTTCCAGAAAGGTAATAGGAAACAGGGTCAGCTTCACTACCAGCCCAATAGCTCCCAATGTTGAGTTTGCTTTTCCTGGTCTGTGATTTAGCAGAAGAAATGACAGAAAGCATACCTCTTTCAGATTCAACCCTGATGAGATCTTCCTGGATATCTTTCCAAATGCTTCTTAAGTCTGTCCATCACAGTTGCTGTGGACTGTGGTGTCACTGCACATTTGTGCAACAGCATGATAATTGTGTCAATTAATTGCTGCTGCTCATTGTGACTATTCCAATATTCTTGTCCTGGTAGTGCAGCTATTCCAGAGATGATGAAGCAGTGGGTCTTTACCTTTGTTTCCAAAGCAAATGGTTTGCTTTATTTTTGCCCCACCACTAGAACTGTGTTATGAGTCATTCTTAGATTGAGCAAAGTCATGTTATTCCATTCCTCAACCATCCCCCATTGTAGTTCTTGCCAGTGGGTACCCATCCACCTGATTCATTGGGCACTTGCCTAATAACCAAGATGGCCAACAGGTTGGAGACTTACTGACAAGATTAGGAGGAGACCTCATCCATAACCTGAATCTACAATCAGGAGCAATAGAGGTTCTGCTGGCTAGCACACTTTCTCCGTATTCCCTGTGAAGAATCAGGTTGCATGGAGATTGAGAAAAGAAGGTTCATCAAAATGGTCAAGTTCAAGAGGATCAATTCCAGGTTTGTCAGGGGAAGGCTGAAATAGATATGAATGAAGTTATTCTGATTTTGTGTGGTGGAGTTGATGAATATGTAGGAGAAATTTATATGACGTTTTATGAATAAAAGAGCTACAGAGAGCCAGTTTGGTCTAGTGGTTAAGGCAATGGGCTAGAAACCAGGAGACTGAGAGTTCTAGTCCTGCCTTAGGCATGAAAGCCGGCTGGGTGACCTTGGGCCAGTCACTCTCTCTCAGCTCAACCCACCTCACAGGGTTGTTGTGGGGAAAATAGGAGGAGGAAGGAGTATTAGGTATGTTCCCCACCTTGAGTTGTTTGTAAAAATAATAAAGGTGGGATAGAAAATAAATAAATAAATAAATAAATAAATAAATAAATAAATAAATAAAGAAAGAAAGAAAGAAAGAAAGAAAGAAAGAAACGAAGAATGTGAGAAAGTATGAATTGATCTCATCTAGTTTATTCTGGATAAGTATGAATATAGGATTCCATATGTTACAAGTTACCTGTCCATATGTACAGGTTTGTTGCTGAATTCTGTTAGGATAAATGAATAATGAATGGGATTGAGATGAGAGAATATTGAAAAAAAAATGTTTGGGCTGTTTGGAGACCCAGTAGAAATAAGTATGGTGAGTGGTGAATATCTGTTTAGAAAGTGGTACATTTGTTACAACTATGTGGCTTAAACGTAAGTCTGTTAATACATTCATACATATACATGGGAAAGGAATCAATATAAATCTGAAAACATGATTGATTTAATTGTTTATTATGAAAGATTGAGATAATTAGTGGAGGATCCAAAAGTGATAAAAAGTTCTGAATGTGGGACATTCCACTTTTTTGATAGTGTCAAGAGCGGAAAAATGGAGAGAAAATGCACATGGAAGAAAATGGACGTAGAAGAAAAACAAATTAGCATAGCGAATGAGAGGGAAAGTAAAGAAACTGCAGGAAGAGAAAGTGCCATGAAATGAAAAAAAGTATTCAAAGACAAATTAACCTCCCAATAGAATGGAACTGGAAAGTGGGTATAAAGAAAGAGGATTAGAATGCTGTTTGGAACAGAGTGAAAAGAGTGCCACAAATGTGCGGAGTTAAGCTAATGGGAAGCATGAAAAATGATGCCTCTTGGAATGGCAAAGTGAAAGAGGTGGTGGATGAGGAGAAAGGCATATAAGACAACAATTGCAGCAAAAATTAGGATGAGAAAAGCTATTGTATGATGTGTATATGGAGAAAAAGATACTTGCAAAGTATGTAGTCAAAGAGAGAAAGGCATGGTTAAGACTGAGAGTCAGGGAATATGCAGAACGATTTTGATGGAAGTAAGGAAGAATGTAAGAGCCTTTAGCATTGTGAATGGGATTAAAAATAGAAATGATGGAATTATTTTGGATGAAATTGAATTGATAGAATGCTGAAAGGAGGATTAAAAAAATTGTATGGGGATGACAGTTACAGTTGAAGAGTGGAATTGAAAGACACACTAAACATGTGTGTCCCAGGAAAAAAAACATGGAGAGGAAGTCATAAATGTTAAAATAATGTTGAAAAATGATAGGCATGTAGATATAGACAGTGTAAATATAGAGCTATTAAAATATGGATGTGGTTTGCTTATGGAATAGTTGTGCAGTTCTTTAACATGTGAGTGAAGACTGCATCTGTACTATACAATTGCACAAATGCCATGATAGTTCTCATACACATAGCAAAAGGTAACAAGAGTGAACATCTCTAGAGAGGGATTACTTTGCTAAATGTGCCTAGGATAGTGTTTGCCAAACTTCTAACTGAAAGGGTACAAGAGTTGACCATAAGGAATATCTGGGAAGTCTACTGTGGTTTTATGCTCAGGTAGAGAGGTGGGGCCAGATTTTTGCTCTTCAGCAGGTCAGAGAGAACTGTACAACTGTGAGACAAAGAAATTATTATATGATTGTAGAATCAGAGAAAGCTTCTGATAAAGCAAATAATGGAATATTTTGAGTGAACATAGTGTTGGAGATTGGTTGTTGAATGTGGTATTAGATGGAAATAAAGAACACATGAGAATAAATTGAATGCTTAGCTAACAGCTGAACATAGAGTAGGAAGTAAGGTAGGGATGTGTGATGTCCTTTTGGTTGTTTAATTTATTTATGGTGAAATATTTATGTAATGCTTGTGATCATGATAAAGGTGTGTTGGTTGGGGATGTGTAAATATATGTGTAATTTTAGATGTAGGTGAAACTCTGTGATTGGCTGAATATTATTCTAACAATAAAAGTATGTTTTTTTAAAAAAGATAAACTGATTTTCAGAAATAGTCTTAAATCCACTGCAAATTATATGGATTTGCAGTGGATTTAAGACTATTTCTGAAAATCAGTTTATCTTTTTTAAAAAAACATACTTTTATTGTTAGAATAATGAAAAACAAAGGAAAAACGGTCTATTGAATGGTTGCCTAATCCCAAATACTCAGTCTCACAAGCTCGGGCTTAAAGATAACTGATTTATTAAAGGAATAGTATGCAAATACAGAGAAAGCTGAGAATGAGCAAAAGCGCGCCAAATGCAAACTTAAAAGCCTTGCCTTCAATCCAGTCCCGCCCCAAGCACCCATCAGCAAGCACCCCCTCCCAGGTGCTAGCAACCGTTACACGCGCCTGGGAAAGTAACCTTGAATAGGATTGCAAACCCAAACCTACATTCCAAAGTCCCAAAACAAAGAAGATAGAACGAATGGAAAATACCAGCAAAGAGCAAGCTAAGTACACACGGAAAAACGGTGTGACATGTGAAACGTTACGATGTTAACAGAACATTGAAACGGGGAACATGACATCTATATTATATAATAACAGTTGGAACAATATTAAAAAAACTATTAAACATAAGTCATAAATATGTGCTGTTTTTTTTACTGATATATATTTTTCATATTATTTTTAATTGTTGTTAGCAACAAAGAATGGTGAATCTGAAATGGGTGGCCATATAATTTAACATACATACATACATATATTATGGGAAAACTTTCCAGTAACACATTCTCCCCTTCTCTTCCCTTTATTTTCCCAACTACTGTCCACAGCCTAATTAAATATTAAGGATTATTAAAGTTTACATTAAATATTAAGGATTATTGCTAGTATCTATTTAAATCTTTTCATCTGCTATTTTATATTGGTTTCATAACTTCCTTCCTAAAAACCATATTCCAAATGTCTAAATTTGCCCTGGTGTGTATAGTGTATACTAAAGAGGGTAAAGTAGATGGAGAATGCTGGTAGCAAGTTTATAGAAATTATGTGGTCTGTTGCGAGGAAGGAATGCAAGAATGGCCTAGACACACCCTTCAACAAGCAGATCCAGAGAAATTTTGGAAGAGCACTTAGACCCAGAAACCAAGCTCTGTGGTGGTGACCTGCCATTCTGGCCACTTGAAAAATGGCTAAAGCCTCCATCCCAGCTCCCCGCCTCACAAAAAAGTTGCTAACTTTCCTTAAGAGATTGGGCCACAATATCTTAAGGACTATGATTGATGGTGATTTTTCTTGCCTGGCAGTGACCCTGGATGTATTACAGAGGGGAAACAGCCAAGGGAATCCACAATTGCTGCTTTTGAATTATCCCGTATTAAAATTGTAGGGACTACACCTTGACACTGAAGCAGAACAGGGTCTGCTGTTGGGGCAGTGCAGTTTATATCAGTATATTTTTGTACAAGATTGCAAGGATTAGAGAAATGCTCAGATGACTGTAATTAAGAGCTCCTACTGACTGTTTTGGCCATGTTTCCTTTTCTTTTTCTAATCTGTCTTTTAATTAATTGTCTTACTACTTCTGATTCCTTTTCTTACCCTGCATAATGTTGCTTGCTCTGAAAAGGAATATCATGATGGGTATGTACAGTATGCATGTATGCTTAATAATGGAAATAAAACATATTTCCTGCCAGATGTTTCCTGTTCTGTAGTTCTCAGCAGGGCAGGTATGGATGTTGTTAGGGAAGTGGGCACTTAGTTGATCATGAGGGGGAGGGAAGTTTTCAAGTCGCAAGAAAGCTAAAAACACTCCAGGCTTAACCGCAAGGGCTTGATTACCAAGGGCAGCATGGTCTAATAATTTTGAGTTTCACAAACAAACACAGCTCCAGCCGAACGTAAACAGACTAGTGATAAACCACTCATAATTATTTTGTAATTGCTTGTTAAGTAAGAAATCACATTTCTGTCTTTTATTCAGAGTCAAACTGAAAGTCAAAAGTTCCAATGAGCAGTCCACATAAGAAGGTCAGGTTCAAGGAAGATAGTAGCCATTATCAGGCCAAGCCCGAGGATCAGGAACACAAAAAGCAGACACAGCACAGTGCAACAACGGTGTCTTACCAAAGTTGTTCTGGGACAGGATGGTCTCAAGGAAAATCCCACATTTCTTGTAGATGTAGATGTATTGTAGACATATGATGTTATATCTTACCATAGCCCCGGCAATCATGAGGTGAGATGGTGGCAACATACTGTGAGATGTTCTCATGTTCCCTCTACCCCAACCTGACACTTTCAAAAGCACAATTGTAAATTACTTCCTTGTGGCCCTCTTTATTAATGAGTCTGCATTTTATTTGTAAATTATAATTGGCTTTCTAAAAGCAAACACTGGTATTTGTGGATTCACATAGAGAGGATTTTTAAAACAATAATAAAAAATAATCTGAATGCTACTCTACTGACTTTGATGTCAATGAACCCTCAACCCTCATCAACATCTTATTTAACTCTTCTAGGCTTGACTAGGCTTCCAAGAAAATGAAAATAGGAATACTGGAATGTGATCTAGATCTCTGGCAAGCAGCTAAGAATGCACCAAGGAGATTGGCAGACAGGACTCTTAAAAATGTGGAATTGTGCTCTGTGCATTCCCAACTAGCCCCCAATACGCATGCAGAACCAGCCTGGATGAGGAAAATCCTTCCTTCTCTGATATGCTCACTCTCTTTCCCAAGGCATTGAAGGGCAATGACCACCAACTTCCTGACCTTTATCTTCAGGTAGGTGGCCTCATCTGCAGAGGATTTTCAGGCGCAAGGTTCTCTGAGATTTACCGTGCTTTCTCTCATTCTGAGCTAATAAATGCAGCTCACACAACTTTACCAGAACAAGATACACAGGTACCATATGAACACAGATACTGTCTGCCCCTTTAGGAAGCCTGGCACATAAAAAGAAAAATGCACCTTACATGAAATAGTCCTTGCCTATGGAGGGACAGAAAAAACACCTGGTACTTCCTAAATTTGGGGGGAAAATGAAGATTCTTGGAAAATCGTCTGCTGGGAGGATTGATCTTCTGAGCTCCTCCCAATTTCTCAAAGAAGAATGTGCAAGAGTTTTCCCACAAAATTCAGTAGAATGTACTTCTAGAGACATGTGCATAAACCAAACACTAGCCAAATGGGAGGGAATGGGAGTAATGACACCACAATTTCAGTATTTGTGGAATACTATCTGCCTATTCATAGGAATAAGGGACGCGGTGGCGCTGCGAGTCAAACCACTGAGCTGCTGAGCTTGCCGATTGGAAGGTCGGCGGTTCGAATCTGCGTGACAGGGTGAGCTCCCGTTGCTAGTCCCAGCTCCTGCCAGCCCAGCAGTTCGAAAACATGCCAATGTGAGTAGATTAATAGGTACCGCTTCAGCGGGCAGGTAAGGGCATTCTGTGTAGTCATGCCGGCCACATGACCACAGAACTGTCTACGGACAAACGCCGGCTCTTCGGCTTTGAAACGGAGATGAGCACTGCCCCCTAGAGTCGGACACGACTGGACTTAATGTCAGGGGAAACCTTTACCTTTACTATTCATAGAAAACTCCATTATACTTTGGGTTGTAATTGTAGAATGTTGGAGTGTTGGAATAAATTATGTAAAGTGACTTAGGATGGTCTGTCTATCCATCAGCAAGATAGTTCTCCAAAAACAGAATAGAGTTGGTGTGTGATGAAAACCTAATAAAAGAGAGATTGAGTTTGAAAATGGACTAAATCAGGCCAGGGGCTATGGAGAAAAACATTTTTCTTAAAAAAAAAAAAGGTCCTTCCTTATGAGAGAGGCAGCTGGAAAGTGTCTCAGAAGACTACTGACTTCTCTATTCTAAGCCCACCTCCTGCTTCTTCCCTGGTCACGTGACCTAGAGAATTGCATACACAGCCCACTCTGTGCACACATGCACACAAATGCATGCAGACAGAACACAAGCCAAAGTAGAAATGCACACACACACACACAAACATGATGTTGCTTAATTACACAGAGGAAAATACAGAGATCTCTTATGGTCAGTGTTGGTAAAGGAGTTGGAAAGAATTCCAGAAGTCATTTCCCTATCTTGTTTATTGTTGTCATATAAATGTTACATAATTTAGTTAAAATATTTTTGACTGACTACAAATGTGTCTCAAATTTAGTTCTTTTTAAAATAATGTTTTTATTTTTAATACATGAACTTACAAAAATTGCAGATGGCACACACCATTTTTGGCAAGCACCAAATTTGCATAATCATAGATAAACCAAGCAAGATTTTTTTAAAAATGGATGATAGTTATCATTTCAATTATCTGTAGTTATCTGTAGTCAGAATAGTTCATTTTCCTATATATCTAATAAAACCACTGATTTTAGGCAGAATTAAGCACATCAAGGTAGATGGAAAACAATGGATTTAGAGAAGCTAGTCTGCGTTTGCGATCAGACTGTTACTGAACAGTAGTTTTGACTGAAAACAGTGGAAGTTTAGTTTAAAGAGATGTTGCCTCAGTCTACCTTTTTCAAACAAGCTATTCAACCAACACTAACCAATTCTTAAGGTATTTAGCTAAAGGATGATGTGGAATTTCTACCAATTACAAGTTTAAATACTTAGTATATATTTATGAAGTTTAAATGCATGGCTTTCATTTTTCTTGGTGGTGAGTCACAGCCAAAACAACCTGAACACTTCTACAGTGATAGATTTCTCTTCTAACTTTTCTGTCTACAGTTCTGTTTTTCCAAAGACTTTCCCACTGCATCACTTTCCATTTATATATCTCTATCCATACCAGCTGAAGGGAACAGCAAAGGTCACACCAAAGTTTCTTTACCCAAATGTGAAAAAAAGTTGAGTGTTGTGTTTGTTTAAAAGTTGTTTTCATGAAAGAAAAATGAGAAGTGAAGTTTCCAAGTCTTTTCCAAACAATTCAGAAGGATTTACTGAGGAGGAGGGGGAAAATGGGAAACAGGAGATGATTATTTAATTGCTGCTTATTCCAGCCCCAAACTTTTATTATCCCATATACTGCAATCACATTTTGTCCAAGGGTGGGGGTGGGGAAGTACAAAGAAGAAAATGGGAACTAAAGACCTCACAAAATTGTCATTAAAAAAAACTGTTGAGTAAAAAGCAAGATAGTAAAATATTAAGTATTAATGCATACTTTTAGTATGAATGCTGGTACTTCCACAAATGGCTGATAGTTAGGACTGTTGGTAGAGAAAGGGTGCCTCTCTGTCCACCAGAGATTATGATGATTTTGCAAATGTGAAATTGGTCAATTTTTTTTCACCCACAAAAACAGGCCTATTTTAAAAGTGCATTTTCTCTTTACATGTTGTATCTATTTTCAGAGACCCTTCTTTTAGTATCATTACTGGTTTAAAAACAAAACAACTCCTATCCTTTCTTATTTAAATCCCATTCAAAGATTTTCTTACATAAATTAGTTATTGATTTTATGCCATTTCAGAATCACATACATACATATTTTCTGCCCATCAAGTTTGCTGGGATGATAGAAGGCTGTGGATTCTGGGAGCTATACTTTTTGCATCCTTTAAGATTCAGTCCTTCAAAAGATGCTTCAGAGTGCGTAGGGATGCAAATGTAGCATAACTACTATTCATAAAATAACTATATATTTTCTTGGGATCATATGGCTGTCTTCTGCAGCTCTGCAAAATTGTAGGAGAAAAGTGTTTGCTTTAGAGTTGCAGACAGGTGCTTCTTTTGTAGTCTTATGCAACCCAAAGTACTTTTTTGGCACTGAATTCAAGGCACTGAGCAGCTCTACTGTTGCTCCAATATATTGGGGAGGGCCCAAGGTTGAAGGAGTGACTGCAATTCATGTTTTGTTTTGTTTTTGAGCTAGGAAAGAGAAAATAATATACAACTTTGCTGGATGATGATGATAATGATGATGATGATGATGACTTTCAAGGCCAACTGTCTTCTGGTTTCTCTTTTCCCTCAGTTATCTCCATCTGCTGTGATTCTATTGGGTTCTAGCTGCTTGTTGCAAAAGAAGATGGGACCTCACATGCTACATGGTTCAAGCCAGGGCAAAAAAAGACTGCTGTCTGAAATCCCAGAGATTGACTCTGCCAGCCTGTGTAGCCGTTTCTACGTTATAGGGATCCATGGTCCAACTTGGAACAATCACCCTATCTTATGTTGCATTTGAATCTTTTTCTCTAAGAACCCATTAATTTAGTTTTTTCTTTCCTGCTTGCCCTTTTATACTTTGTAAACAGTGTTAAGTTGGAAGATGAAAGAAAGAAAGAAAGAAAGAAAGAAAGAAAGAATAAGAATAATAAGCATTGTTGATCCAAGTAACTTTGGTTATCAAATTTTCACAGGAAATGTTTTTTTCCAAAACTCTGATTTTTCAGAATATGGGGAATTCTGTTATAGGAAGGCTGATTTTTAAGCATAAGAAGACAAAAAGAGCATAACCTTATCCAGATAAAATAAAAACAACAACAACAGAGAAAGTGGGACAAAGTGTAATTTTTTAAAAAGAGCAATGGATAGCTTTCAAGTAACTGCACAAGTGACATGCAGTCACTGGATCTACGTATATATGAGGGGAGCAGATTCCCTTGCCCTGGAAAGGGCTGGCCCAGCATATTTCTCAGACAAGCTGCAATCAAGAAGGAGATGGACAGGGACACTGCTCTATCCTTTTCTTACAAGGGGAGAGGGTAGCTATGAGCATTCTCTTCTACCAGCAACACATTTGGTTTACAAAATCAAACTCAGTGAGAATCACAGAAACGAACCAGTAGGTTTTCTTGTTTCACAACTTAAAGAACATATTTTATTTGTTTGTTTGTTTATAACAACAGTGCTTATAAACTGTGCCAATCCACACGACTGCAAAAGTAATGTTAGATTGTCATAGAAGGTGAGACTAACCTCTAAGTAAGCATACTTAGCAAGCACTGTGCACCAATCCTTCTTCACCGCACTCCAAGTTCCAACATTCTGGCTCCTTTTCTTGGCACCATTAAGCTAGTATTGCAGTTATGCAATGATAAGAACATAAGAGGCTTGCTGGACCAAATCCAGGTTCCATCTAGTTTGGCATTTTGTTGCCACAGGGACCAGCCATGTGCCCATCACAAGCTAATATGCAAAGAGTGTTGCAGTAACATTATATGTTAGGGCACTTCTGGTAGCACATACCCATTATTGTATCAGTGATGAAAACAGCAAACCTATCTGTGTCCTGCAGAAAGAACTCGAACATAGGATTATATTCTTAACCATTCCCTTAACTGCTTTACTGAAATCAACTAGCCTCAAACTAATTCAGTGTTGGCTACCTCATCCCTGATATTTAGCTTACTTCAGTGTTTCTCAACCGTGGCAACTTTAAGATGTGTGGACTTCAACTCCCAGAATTCCCCAGGCAGCATGGTTTAGAAACACTGGCCTACTTAATCATATAGCTGCTTTCTGATTCAGTGAAGACATAAACAAATATCCCAGATTTGTTGGCTGTGGCCTCATCTCTATGGAACACACTGCCCCCAGAATTATGCTTGGCTGTCTTGCTCCAGGGCTTCAAAAAGTTTCTGAAAACTTTTCTTTGTGGGTGGGCTTTCAATTTTTGTAATGCATAGTGAAGACAGAAGCAGTTCATCAGATTTTGTATTGCTTTTTTGTTGTGTTGTTGATTTTGAGTGAGACTGCTGTTTGAGATTCTTCTGGTCACCACCTAGAGAGAACAGCACTATACCAATGTTGTAAATAAATAAATAAATAAATAAATAAATAAATAAACGCCACATTTTATCACCCAGTAGTGGCATTTAGCTTCTTTTTTATTATTGAATCTTTAAGTTTTGACTAGCACTGTTTTCTGTCATTAGCTTTAGAAGGACAAGCTGTGAAAACCCCACATTTCTAGAGTATAAGTTTCTCCAGGCTTTATACATCAGATTTACTGGTCCTGGTACCGAGTGAGGTCTCAGGCTAATTGAATAAGGATTATTTCTTGCTCAGTCTTTTCAATCTGGGGTTATCTTAAGTCCTATTTATTTCTAAAATGGTATTTTGCTACAGATCGCTACACATTCATGTGTTATCATTAAAAATTAGTTTATTCAACACATTTATACTTCAATACATTTATACAACAATGGCATGCAACTTCTTACAAGCATAATAAAAACATTGACTAAATTAATACCTTATTGCCTTCAGATTAAGTATGGTCATAATGACAATGACAATGATAATAATAATGTGGAGTGCTTCTGTTTAGCAATTCAGTCCCAACATCCAGTACCCCCCTTTCCTTTTTGGGGGGCGGGTGCTTTTTTGTCATGCCTCCTGGTGATTGCCTGGTCTGGTCCCTGCAGTTTTCTTGGTAGCGTTTTTGGAAGTGGTTTGCCGTTGCCTTCTTCCTAGAGTTGTGAGTGGCTGGCTCAAGGTCACCCACCTGACTTTGTGCCTAAGGCAGGAGTAGAATTCCTGGTTTCCTGGTTTCTAGCCTGGTGCCTTAACTTATACAGCAAACTGGTTTTCTTTGTACCCTTACCATCCTCCTAATATTTTACAAACTTTTTTCCTGAAGATTTTTCAAAAGATCTCCATACTTTAGTGTTACCCACTTCCCCAAATCTTAGAGTTTTCCTTTCCAAGGGCCAAGAGAAAGAGCTCTGACTTCAGCATGAAGATCCAACACTGGCTTCCATTTACTAGCCTCTGTGGAAACTTCATGTTGGGAAGATGAAGAAAGAAAGGACTGATGGGCATAACTACTGGAAGAATGGAGGAGACCCTGGATCCAAAGGATCCAAAGATTTACTAGCTGTTCTTTTTGCTCCAAACCTATGAAAAAATGAGAAATATTTTCTACCTTCACTTTCATCCTGCCAGTAAGTTTTACCACAGCTCCCTCCCACTCATGGAAACTCATGTCCATACTACAAGCTTATAGGTTGCAAATCCATGTATGGTATATGGAAATAAACTCTATTTAATTCAGTAGAAATTATTAATGATCACACATGTGAATTACAAAATATGAATGTTTTACTCAAAAGTAAATCTGTTGATTTTAATGTGTTTCCTCGCAGATAAGTATATGTGTGTGAATATGTATGTACACACATGAGATAATGAAAATCATATTAAAAACTTAAATGGAAAAACAAAGAAGGAGCCCACATTTATAGAAGCATCTTAAAATGCCTGAAATTCAGATCTGGGCAAAGAGGCAGACAAGCAAAACGGCATACTGAAATTGATTCACATAAAGAAGCTCTAGACTGGAAATATTCTGCTATCTCTTATGCCTGTCACCAACCATTGGCCATAGTTTTGTGTGTTTGAATAGTACTCAAATGGATTAAATCTCTCTTGAGTCCTATAACCCAATGTTTTAGCTTTGTGTGTTGAGCATGATGCTATGTGGCCATCCTGCCCTAACCTTTAAGTGTCTCCTGGCACTCACTGTTATACCTGTAAATTTTCCCCTCCCTGGCCACCATGTTATGAGCAATGTTATGTTATGAGTTATGAGCCTTAAATGCCATGTGGTTACTGCAGCATGGAACAGACAAGACTAAGAGAGAGTGAGGGAGGGAGAAAAACTGACATCCGGGAAAAACGTCTAACTTAGTTTGACACAATCAAAGACCGTAATGTAGCTGTTTCAAGATTGGTGAAGTGGGTGCCAACAAAAATGGAAAGATCAAGGGGAGGGAGGAGAAACAGATGCTGGCCTAGATAACCTCCTAACACCAGCATGGAGAAATTTATCACGTGCAATGTTACCATGTCATTTACATACTAATTTCTCTCTGGGCAAACATTAACTGCTTCCCCATGGATTGCTCCACACCAGGGGGTGGTAGTTTGGGGAATATGGAACACAGGTGTTAGCCATGTAATTGATTGTAATAAAATAAATCCAGTGTTATTCATCAAAGCTACTTCAAATTAACCTCAATATCTGAAATCAAAATTTACATTCAGAACTGCTGATTTGAAAAGTTGAAGCTTCAACATTAAACATCATTATGCCATTGAGATTTTCTTGAAGTTTTAGCCAGTATCATTTTCAACTTATTGTCAAAAGTTCACATCAAGTCTTTTGTGTGCGTGCCCGTGCATGTGTATGCACATGTATTGTTTATGTACTCCAACATGAGCTTTTAGAAGTTGCTTAATTTAAAGCTTTTTTTTTTTTACTTCTTATATACTTGTTGATTAGTCTGTATTTTGAAGTTATTATATTCCAATTGCTTGGAAAAGCAGTTCTTTGCAGTTTAATGAAGAATTAAAATTTGCTAAGCAACTTAAAGGAGGTTTGCTTTAAAGAAGCAAAATTGTTTGTTTAAATCCCAGGTACATTGCATATTATTAGCTTCATTACATAAATCAACAAAGAACTCTACATTGGCAATGGAACAGGACATTTCTGCACTTGCCCTTTTCATACTTTGCAATTAAAATCACTTCAATTGTGTGTTGAAGTTTCAGCAAATATTCAATAAACATTATTTATCTGGAAAAATTCTGTAGATTATTAAGTACATAAAAGCACCAGAGGGGAGAAATAATTATGCAGGTTTGTCATATGGTATGTGTTTATTTTAACCTTTCTTTTTAAAAAAATCTTATCTACTAAGTACTTTTACAAGACACTAATTATATTCTTTCTGAAAAGAATTTTCCAACACCCTTCAGTGCTTACACCCTTTAATCATATCTCATTACATCTACCTAATCCATCTTTTTTCACATTGCCAGTGCTCATTAACAGTTTTAAAAGCCAGTCTTGGACATCATCATCCTCGCTTCCAGAATTACAAACAGCACAGTTAATATTGTACGCTTTAAAAGATGATGCTTGCTTGCTGATCATTCTATCTAGTGTCTGTTGAACAAGATATTATGACTCAAACAATGAGTGTAAGTGATAATACAAAAAAAATGTGCAGTGTTCTTTTCTTTAAGAAGTTAATTTTATAAGCTGCTTTGATTTTAAATCAACAAGCTCTTTGAAGGTAAATGATCCTTGACTAACATTAAGCAGATATTGTGTTCACAGATGTTTGATTGGCAATACATGTGACATCTAGTAAACAGCATGGCTAATCCATTGGCTCGTTTGTTAGAAAGAAAGAAAGAAAGAAAGAAAGAAAGAAAGAAAGAAAGAAAGAAAGAAAGAAAGAAAGAAAAGAATTGTCTAGAAAATGACCCCTTTTCATTCCCATGCTAAGTGTCTAACAGCACTGAGTTGCTCATAGAAAATATCTTCAATATGATATTAACCAGCTCTGAATGAATAATTCATAGTGAATATTTGACATGATTTATTTCCCCTTGTTTCACTTCCACCATGAAATTATGCTTTTGTATACACATGTGCTTATATACACACCTTCCAGATTTTTCACCCCAAATACATCAGCAATGCAGATGTACAATCTGCTGGCTAATAACACACACAACACATTACCATTCCCCCCCTTTTCCTACATGGTTATCCCGATCAAGCATAGTTTTTGAATGCCCAATTTAAATACAGCCCAGGACTTCTGAAGATGTTTGGCCCTGTATTCTTTATGGAAAGGAACTAAGTGAATTGCTTAAATGGAATCTGATTTTGCTTCATTTATGAATGAACTTGGACCTTGAGCTTGTTGATATATAAACTGCACAGAGTGGCAGCTTCTGATATATTTATCCTTTTCTACAAACCAGTAGAGTACTTTCAGCCCATTCTTAACAGATACAGAAACATACCCATATGTACAGGGCTGTATTTATTTATGTATATCCATTGTGGAATAGATACAGTGCCATCCATAGGGGGAGGGGTGATGTATGAAGAATTGGAATTCAAGTCCTCCCTGTTTAAACAACATGAATCCTGGAGAAAAAAAATTAAATTTGGGTGAAGAGTATATACCAATGGCAAACAAGAAAAATTATGATATATGAATACTATCTACAAGTTTTCCAGTAAGAAAAGGTACAAAATAAGATCTTGGAAAAATCTAAAACTTTCCTGCTAGGACTCATCACAATAGTAAAAATGAATATAGTAGCTCAGATGAATTTCCTGCTTCAAATGGCACCAGTTCCAATTCCAGACAAAAGCTTGCAGAATTTACAGTGAAAACTTAACAGATTTATATGGAATGGGACAAAACAAAAAACAAAATTTTGCAAGACTCAGCTCAAAAGAAAGAGGCAGACTTGCATTTATATTATGCAATCTGCCTATCATGGATAACAAGAAGGGATAAGATCACCAAGCAGCAGAATATCAATCATAGAAGAAGCCAGCTTAGCCAATGGACTTCATAGGCATTTATGGAACATAGAAACAGAAGAAGAAAGAATCTGAAAGGACATTTTTAAAGTTTGTTAAAAATATGGAATCTTCTAAAAACAAGTATAAGTCTGGCAATCTCACCATTAGTTTCATCGTCAAATGCCTTTTATGTTAGGGACAACTACAGAGCAAGAAAGGTTTAATCACGTATGTCAGTATGGTACATCCAGACTCAGAAAATAGCTCTAGACACAGCAAGACCTGCTCAACAAAGGTAGGAATTTACCATAGTTAATTTTATTTACAAATTGCTGGAAGAATAAAAAGTGATCTCAGGAAAGAAGGAGGAACCTTGAGAAAGATGACGGAATTTGAAACACTTATACAAAACCAAGATCATCTATCAGGATGTATATATAAATTGTCATTGAATTATGACATAGAGATGTAACAAATAAAAAATTGTATGATAAAGTGGATGCAAAACTGCAAAGAAGTAATCACATTACAATAGGAAGAGCTATGGAAAAAAAATCCATAAACTTTACTCAAAGCTACAATTTAAGAGAAAATAGGTACAAAATGTTTTACAGATGGTATCTAACTCCATCAGCAATTACCAAGAGAGACAAATCACATGTTACATGTGGTGGTCATGTAAAAAAATTCAAAAGTACTAGAAAGAAATACATCAAAAGGTCCAGAAAATTCTAAAAATAAAAGCTGAATTGAAATCACAAATATTTCTATTAGGTGTCATTTCAAAAGATATAAATGAAAAAAAAATCCCAATTTACTAAGGTACAGGTTGACAGCTTTAAGGTCAAATTTGGTGTAACACTGGAAAGGACAAACTGCCAATGGTACAACACTGGGAGACCAAAATTGGAGAGTATGCAGCAATGACAGGACTACAGGATATATCCATAATAGAAGGTTAACCAAATTTAAGCAGGAATTACTCCATTATTTACTACATATCACATGGCAAGGCAAGTTTAGACATTTGGAATATGAGTGTTATGAGACCAATAAATAGATAATAAATAATAATAATAATAATAATAATAAATTATTATAAAAATAATAAGAAAAAAAGATAATAAATAAATAGAGCCTGTTTGGTCTAGTGGTTAAGGCGCTGGCCTAGAAACCGGGAGACTGCGTGTTCTAGTCCCACCTTAGGCATGAAAGCGGCTGGGTGACTTTGGGCCAGTCACTCTCTCTCAGCCCAACTCACCTCACAGGGTTGTTGTGGGGAAAATAGGAGGAGGAAGGAGTATTAGGTATGTTCCCTGCCTTGAGTTATTTATAAAAATAATAAAGGTGGGATAAAACATCTAAAACAAAAACAAAAACAGATAAAATGACTTAAACAGATATTAGCAATAACTCTCCATGTTCAATATTCAGTGTTCAGTGTAAAGTACAAATATTTAGGCTAGCACTTGGAAAACAAATGGAAGGGATGGGGAGAAAGCATCATTAAAAAGTCTTTGTATAATGTTTTTTATTCTACAGTTTTTTTCTTACTTTGTGCTTTGTATCTTTAACTTTCTAAAAATCTGTTAAAAGCTTACATGAATAAATAAATAAAAAGACCTGGTTCAAATAGAGTGGGGCTTGTGTTGTGATGCTCCATCCTCCATCTTGCCAATTTCAACTTCTCCCCTCCCTGGAGACACCCGAAGAGATGCACCAATGGCAGATGGAGTTTCCTTCATCCTCAACTGCAACTGTTTCCTCACTACATTTGCTATGGATATTGGGAGATTCAAGAACTGGTTTCAGAGAAACAAGGGATCTAGAGGAAAGGGGGAACCCCCTATTATGCTTTATAACTTAAAGTAACTGATTCAATATCATTACATATATATTAAATGCATTTTGTTTATTTTTCATTTCCTCAAACTCTTGAATTCATCCAATTATCTAATTTTATTTTTTCCTTCCATACTTATTTTTCATGATCTTAATATACTTAATTTTCCCTTCTGCAGCTTCAGAAGATAGATTAAGTTCAAGCCCAAGATCTTTCTTCCCATGCTATACCTGTAAGCACTGTCACACTTAAGCATTCACACAATAACAGTCCAAGCTCCTTTTATTGTTTTAATGAAGCAAAATGACCAGCACAAGAGCAAAGCTGTGAATGGAAAGTTCCCGCGCAAACCTACATTTAAAACTACATGCACATAATTACTTCCCCCCCCCACTTTCCTTAAAGCATGTTACCCCCCTTCTCCATCCAGGTGGCTCTCTGGTGTATCTCCTCTCTCTGGCCTTGACATGTGAACACCATGAATTCCTAGCCATAATGGTCCGCTTCACACTCCAACACAATGCTCCCTCTCATCTGGCGACACAGAGTCTGTTCCCAGTGATAAGAGACCAATGGAAGATGCTCTGATAAGGGGTTCTGTGAACCTTTTGATTGGAGGGATCTGACATATTGCCCCCCCTAAAAACAGACAACCTTAATGGAAAAAGTGAGGGGGAAAGGAAATGGGTAGGGGTTGTAGTTAGTAAGAGCCAGGCTTCAGAGGATATTTGGTATGAAATTTTTTGGTTAGAATAGGAGCGTTTACATGATTGCTGTCAACACATTCAGGGTCTAGGAAATGTTTCCACTTTATTACGTACTGCAAAGTTTTGCGATAGATGCAAGCCAGGATTTCTTTCACTTCAAAGTGTTGATGACCATCAATCATAATGGGCGGTGGAGCTGGCACAGGCTGGTGCCACTTTGAAGTTTCAGGCACCAGTTTAAGCAAGCTGTAATGAAAGACAGGGTGAAGGCATTTTAAAGTAGGAGGGAGTTGCAATTGGACAGTAACTGGGTTAATAAGCTTGGTAATTGGGAAAGGACCAATGAATTTAGGCGCTAATTTCTTGGAAGGTTGTTGAGAGCGCAAAAATTTGGTGGAAAGTTAAATCAACTGTCCTACTTCCATTTTCCATTCTGGGTGTCTGTGGCGGTCAGCAAAATTTTTATACAAAGCTTGGGCATGATCCAATGTTTTGCAGATAACGGGCCACTCAGTAGCCATTTCAATTGCCCAGTCTGCCACGGAGCAATCAGGGAGATTTTGGAGTTGCAGTTCAGGGATAGGAACAAATTCCTGGCTGTAGACAATGTGAAAAGGGGAAAACCCAGTACTTTGATGTACTGCTTTGTTGTAGGCAACTTCAGCAAAAGGAAGGAGGTCAATCCAATCGTCCTGCTGGAAGCTAATATAGCAATGAAGGAATTGCTCGAGAGTAGATTGAACTCGTTCAGTAGATCCGTTCATCTGCAGATGGTAGACAAGCTAAGGGACTGTTGGACCCCAATCAATTTCAAAAAAGAGCGCCAAAATTTGGCAGTAAACTGGACGCCATGATCCGAGATCATGCAGTCCAGACAACTGTGGATCTGGTAGATACACTGCAAAGACATCTTTGAGAGTTGCTGAGCTGTTGGGACTTGGGCACGAGGAATAAAGTGTGCCTATTTTGAAAAAAGATCAATGACTGTCCAAATTACAGTTTTATTTTTGCTTTCCAGCAAATTCATAATGAAATCCATGGCAATTTCTTTCCATGGGGCTTTGGGAGAGGCGACAGGCTGTAAAAGCCCTTGGAATTTCCCCCTCTTCCGTTTCGCATGGGAGCAAACGTGACAAGCGATGATGTATGTCTGCATGTCAGAGTGTAAGGAGGGCCACCAAAATTGCTGCCTAATCAAGTGGAGAGCTTTTGTAAAAGCAAAATCCCTGCCATTTTGCTATCATGGGATCACAGCAAATTTTTTTTCTTTGAGACTGAGGGACATAGATTTTATTGTTGCAATACCAAACCTTGTCAATTTCAGTCAATTGGGCTTTGTTACTTTGTAGCCAAGAGTCATTAGGCAGTGCCTGGAGCAGTTCCTCTTTTAGGTCTGCCTGTACTTTCACTTTCCCAACTACTGCTTGTTTGCACATTAGGCAAGCCATCCAGAGCTCTTTTGCAAAAAGACTGTGTCCACCACTGCCGTTTGAGTTGTGTTGTACTGGGGAAGGTGAGAAAACGCATCTGCCAAAAAGTTTGTTTTTCCCGGAAGGAAATTTAGGGTAAAATAAAAACGGCTAAAGAATTGAGCCCAATGAATTTGTTTACCATTTAATTTCCTAGGGGTTCGTAAAGCTTGGAGATTTTTATGGTCAGTCCATACTTCAAAGGGATATTTAGTTCCTTCTAAGAGATGCCGCCAGTGGGTCAAGGCAGCCTTTACAGCAAAAGCCTCCTTTTCCCATATGTGCCAATTGTGCTCAGATTCAGTAAACTTGTGAGAAAGATAAGCACAGGGGCGAGGGAAAAGGCTTTCATCCTTTTGAATGAGCACTGCCCCAATTGCAGAGTTGGATGCATCTGCCTGTACAATGAAAGGGCGATTTGGGTCTGGGTGAGCCAGAATGTGTTCAGCAATAAAAAGAGTTTTAAGGTGCTCAAAGGCTGCCTGACATTCCTCTGTCCAATTGAGCTTCACTCTGGGGGAAGTTACTTTGCGGGTTTCCCCCCTCCCTCTCATCTTAAGCAGGTCGGTGAGGGGCAACACAATTTGGGTGAATTCCAGGATAAATTGTCTGTAGAAATTAGTGAACCCCAGGAAACTTTGGAGCTGACGTCTGGTTCGGGGAGGCTCCCAGTCTAGGATGTCCTGAATTCTTTGGGGTCCATTTCAATTCCCTTGGTGGAGATGCAGTATCCCAAGTAATCCAGTTGATTCTTGTGGAATTCACACTTGGAAAGCTTGGCATAGATCTGGGCATCTCTTAACTTTTGAAGGACGTGCCTGACTAAGCGAATGTGGTCCTCCAGCATCTCAGAATGGATTAGGATGTCATCTAAGTAAACTAAGACCCCCTTATATAAGTGGTCATGGAGGACCTCATTAATGTACTGCATGAAGACGCCATGGGCCCCAGCTTATCCTTATACTGGTAGGAGCCCAAAGGGCAATTGAAAGCTGTTTTCCACTCATCCCCCTCACATATAGGAATTCTGAAATAAGCCTCTCTGAGATCAAGCTTATCTTTCCTTTGGCTAGATGAGAGAGCATGTCCTTCATCAGGGGGAGAGGGTACTGTTTGGTGACTGAAATGGCATTTATTCAGCAGTAGTCTATACAGAGTCTTAGTGAGCCATCCTTTTTTGCTCAAAAAAGTACTGGGGCCGTCAACGGGGAGTTAGCTGGCTCGATAAAGCCCCAGGTTAAATTTTTGTCAATGAACTCCCTGAGTACCTTTTTCTCAGTTTCTGACATGGCATACATATTCAGCTTAGGGAGGTTGGCTCCTGGGTCATTTCTATGGCACAGTCAGTTTTACTATGGGGTGATAACTGGTCTGACTCCTTTTCATCAGAAACATCAGCGAAGTCTGCATACATGCTCGGTATAGCTGGCTCAGCCTCTGGCTTGGGTATGGGAGAGTATTTGACCATTATATCGGCTAGTTGGGTGGCCCTCTGCTTGGGCGGTGCTGGGAACGGCTGGCTCTTCATGGTTTTAAAAATCAAGGAGCCCGTGTCCCATTCCACCCACAGGTTTCTACTTTTTAGCCAAAGGAGCCCCAGTATGATGGAATAGTTTGCTATGGGGGTGACAATGAATTGTAGAGTCTCTTTGTGGCCCCCCACTCTTATGGCTACTGTCTCTGTTCAAAACTCCACTTGACCACCATGAACTATGGACCTGTCCTAACAGTCAGGAATCACGCTGAGACAAGGAGTAGGTCTCTAGTGTTTATTACTGCCACATAAGACAGAAAATCCTAACAAACTGAAGAAGCGTGGGAAAACCCAGAGATAAACCCCAAAAGTTAAGGCAGGTCTGATCTGTGTCTCTTTGAATGGCTGCTTAATTCCTCAGTACTATGCATGCATTTTCCCCCCTGGATAGAGGCCCCCTCCTGCTCGCCATCAGTACTCATGACAGGACCCATCCATTTGGGTGAAAACTATGGGTTGTTTGAGTCTCTTAGTTTTGAGGCTCAGCATGCTGATCAGCATGGGGTGTATTAAACATTTGGTACACCCCGAATCCAACATCGCTGTGAGATTGGCTTTGTGGTGGGTTCTTAAGTCTTTTAACTCCACCCTGACTAACAACGTCAGGCAGTCATCACTCACCAGTGGGTCTTCTTCTTCGTCATCCTCAGAAGCTGGCATGCTGTGCCTGGGATTTTCCACCTGCTTGCGGGCATGATCTAGAACAGGTGAATTTTGTTTCCTGCTGGCTTCTGGTTCTCAGCCTCCGGTTCCTCACTTGACTCTATTGGTGGGTCCATTGCCTTGTCCCTTCAAGCCAGCACAGTTGCAGCTGCTCCCTTGCACTTGGGCGGGGGGTTGGTGACCTTCCCTCCCAGCTTGGTTGCTTCAGTTCCTCCACAGGGACACTCTGCTGCTTGATGGGAGTCTTTGCTGCATTTGAAGCACCCCCCTCTCTTCCAGGTTCTGTCCTTGGTTTCCTCCCTTTCTTGGAACAGTCTTCATTGGGCGAACAGGAACTGACCCGGGGCTCCAATGTTTCTTCCTGCAGCTTGTGCTCTCAGTTGCCTCCAGAACTGGTACTGGGTGTTTTCAACCTCCCCTGCCAGACAGATCCATTCTTTTAATGTGGGGGGATCTCCTCTGCAGAGTGCCCATCTTAGGATCTCTGGCTGCAATCGCCCCTTGAAATAGTCTATTTTGGTGGTCTCAGACCAATCTTTAACTTTTCTGGCCAAGGCTTTAAACTCCATGGCATACTCAGCCATGCTCTTCCCCCCTTGCCTGAGTTGCTGGATGGCTGATTTGGCCCTCATCTTGTCTAAAGGGTCTTCAAACCTCTCCCTCAGGGCTTTCATGAATTCCTTTAAGTTGTTCAGCTCAGGAGCCATAGTGTCATGAAGTTGTACATACCAATTGGCTGCAGCTCCCTGAAGACTTGCCCCGACCTGGCTCACCTTCTTGTATTCCGTAGGAAAACAAGTCCCAAACTCTCGCATATAAATGGACACATTGGTCAAGAAAAAGGCCAGCTGCTGTGGGTTGCTGTTAAAGTTAACTTGTATCTCTTTCGGGGTCCCCGCGTGTGCTGCCTCAACTGTGGAAGCACCCATCGATCCATCTTGGCTCTCTGTGTGGCCACCACTCCTCCGTCGCTGGGTAGGGGAATTGAACCCCTCAACAGGCATCACAGTGCAGTGGCGACCACGTCAATCAGGCAAGGCCCCTCTGGAAAGTGGGTTGAGAGCTCACCTGGCAGGTACACAAGGGTGTCAATAGCTTTCAACATGTGTTGCATCATCACCTCCTTGGCTGACATCCTTGCTTCCAGCCCTCGGATCGCTTGTGGGGTCCCATCCACCTCTGATGCTGTTCCATGGGACCCTGGGCTCAGCACTTGTACTTGGGCTTCCACAGGTTGGAGGGCTCTCCCATCCACCCCCTTTGAGCTTGATGTTGATGGGCCCATCTGTTGGTCCCCCACTCTCACATCTGGGGTTTGGGGGTCTGCCATAAAATTGAGGATAAGGAGTGTGCTCTCCAGCTCTGTTGTGCTCAGCCTGGGTTCAGCTTCTCCTTTACTTTCTCCACTTCTGGAACACTCCTCCAACTCCATCCTTTCTTCTTCCACCTTGGCATACAGCACGGTCTGGTCCATGGCGGAGGAGAGCGATGGCTCCTTCGCCTTGGATTTTCCATGTTTCAGCATTTTTTATTAACTCTCAGCTGGTTAGGATACCCAGGAAGAGTTACCGAATGACAGATTTGCAGCTTAATGTAAGCACTGGCTCACTCAAGCATTCACACAGTAACAATCTAGAGTCCAAGCTCCTTTTAATGAAGCAAAATGACCAGCACAAGAACAAAGCTGTGAATGGAAAGTTCCCATGCAAACCTACATTTAAAACTACATTCACATAATTACTTTTCCCCCCACTTCCCATTAAAGTATGTCACCCCACTTCTCCATCCAGGTGGGTCTCTGGTATATCTCCTCTCTCTGGCCTTGATGTGTGAACACCACAAATTCCTAGCCATAATAGTCCACTTCACACTCCAATCCAGCACCCCCTCCCATCTGGCAACATGGAGTCTGTTCCCAGTGATAAGAGACCAAAGGAAGATGCTCCAATAAGGGCTTCTGTGAACCTTTTGATTAGAGGGATCTGACAATACCTTTAATTCACTTCCACTTCTGAATTCTTACTACTTTCCCCATGAGGCTGCATTCAGCTTTATGCTAGGAAATTTCTGTTTGCTCTGCATCTCCTCTCCTATGCATACTTAATATCTGTTTCAAAGAAACCTTCTAGTATCCTGGAGATGATAAAAGAATATGCAGGAGAGCATGTGGATACAGGAAGACTCCATTCACCTTCATGGAGGAGACATTCCGAGATTACAATATCATGCAGAGTCTCAAAATGAATAGATCACAATGTCTGAAAAAAATCTGGCACATTTAAAAGGGTAGATCAAGTTAAGAAGATCAAATTAATATGTATTTAAAACAAGATAAATATTAAAATATGACCATTTAATTGTGGAACACATACAATTTTGAAAATTTCTAACACTTAGAACTGTTGGTAGTCAATATTGTTTTATATTAAGCAAATAAAATATATGAACCACAGATAATTAAATTATTCAAAATAATGCCAAAGTATATGTTTGTGTATGTATGATACATTTATTCATCACTGATTAAAATTTCTGTTTGGAGATATATATCTGTCTCTATCTATCTATCTATCTATCTATCTATCTATCTATCTATCTATCTATCTATCTATCTATCATCTAACTATCTCTCTATCATTATACATACATTCAGGTTTATAACATCACACACACAAACTTGATCTTCTAGCTCAATGAAAATAAAAACATGATTTCAAGCAAATTTTTCAAATATCACGTATGTTTCCAAAAAGCAGGTGATAACAGGTTTCCTTGATCTCCCAAAAGCCCTTATTTTAAGTACAGTTAAATGTATACTGCCATTCAATTCTTTGGTATAGTGGGATATAGTAAAGGTAAAGGTTTCCCTTGACATTAAGTCCAGTCGTGTCCGACTCTAGGGGGCGGTGCTCATCTCCGTTTCAAAGCCGAAGAGCCGGCGTTTGTCCATAGACACTTCCATGGTCATGTGGCTGGCATGACTACATGGAACGCCGTTATCTGCCCGCCGAAGTGGTACCTATTAATCTACTCACATTTGCATGTTTTTGAACTGCTAGGTTGGCAGGAGCTGGGACTAGCAATGGGAGCTCAACCCATCACGCGGATTCGAACCGCCGACCTTCCAATCGGCAAGCTCAGCAGCTCAGTGGTTTAACCCACAGCTCCACCGTGTCCCTCATAGTGGGATATACTTAACTGTAAATTGAGTTCTTATTTCCTGGGTATTATTTGATTCTGGTACATTGTATTGGTTTTGCAAGGAAGAGATACATTTAAGTGCATGGTATGTCTCAGAGTAGCTTCATTCACTCTTTTTTGTTGAAATCAGCAGGGACCAAGCCTCTGTGGCAGACATCCCATTTAAGATGAAGTATTTGGATTTATGGCACTGCACTAAATTGTTTTAAATCTCCATGTTCTAGTCTGAACATTTTGCAGCCTGTGTCAGTTAGGTAATGGTCAGCCAAAATGGCTTGGTAGTGCTTTCTGAAGAATTACAAGAAGCTGATGCAAAGAATTGGGGGTGGAAGTGAAAGAGGGGAAAGAGGAACTAACGGAGTTAATAACTAATATCAGCTATGGATTGTGAAATGTAAATTCACTTATTTTAGTTTATTTTTGTTACTATGACCTTGAGCTCTGAATGGAGAGATTGAGGAAGATGCAGTTTAAGCATTATCACCTTTTCGTGAAGCAGGCAAATTCTTTACACATGGCCATTTTCCAGTATGACTTAAACACATTTAAATCTATTGATCTGACTGATTATTAGGTCAATCCTTGGTAATATACTAATGGATAAATGTTTGACTATAATAAGGTCTGTGTGAACATTAAGGAGAAAAAAAGTCTTATCTAAACATTGAGATGGAATGTATTTTCACCCTCAGAAAACATACCAGTTAATTTGCTGCAATACAGCAAAACATTTTCACCATACCTGTTCAATTTATACAGTGAATACATTATGCCACTGATCTGGAAGAACTGAAAGCTGGTGTCAAAATCAATGGAAGGAATGTCAATAACCTTAGATGTATGAATGACATTACCTTGGTTGCAGAAACTGAAAAAGATCTAAGAATGATCATTCTAAAACTAAAGCAGAAGAATGGAAAGGAACACCAAGAAAACAAAAATAATGTTTTGAAAAACTAGAGGAGTTTAAGATAAATGATGAGGTGATAGAAGTGATGGACAGTTTCAATTTTCTAAGCTCAGTATGTTTAGGTCTCAGAAGGTGAGTGCACAAAGGAAATCCAGAGAACACAGACAAAAAGTCATTGGGAGACTAAATGAAATTTTGTGACATTGCAATTAAGAAAAGAAGAGTGGTCCACTCACTGGTCTTCTCTGTTAGGATGTGCAGATTTGAGGGATGGACTCTGCACAAGAATGAGAAGAAAAAGATTGACTCTTTTGAACTATGGTACTGGAGGAAGTCCTTGGACAGCCAAGAGGACCAACCATTAACTACTGGAGGTAATCAAGACTGAATGCTTACTGGGAACAAGGATAATGAAACAAAAACTATTGTAGTATCATACAGGCTGATGTACCTATAGAAAAAAATAATAATCCTGGTCAAGGTGGACAGAAGGAGAAGAACAGGCCAACAGCACAGAAGGTGACTAGATGGAGTGCTGGAAGCTACAGGAATGTACCTGCAAGAATTGCATAATAAGGCAAGAGACAGGACAGCTCGGAGGGGGTTTATCCAGACAGTCACTAGAAATCAGCTACAACTCAGCAGAACACAAAAACAATACAGTTTATATTCTGAAAGCACAGACCTGTTCCAAGCTTCCATTGGAATCTTGCCAATTCGAACTGAAGGAGTGTAGTAAGCGGAACATTTTGTTATATGTGCAGTCTGTCCTACTTTCGGGTATCTCTACTGCTCTAGCAAATGTGTGGTTTTGAGTATATGTTGCTGTTATGAAATATTCACAGAGGCCTAAACATACCTATTTCATATATTTTGGGTAATTAGGATATCTTAGAATATGCATGTCACATTCTGGTTTTAAGGCAGAGGATACTGTCCTCACCATTTTAAAATGGAAAGTGATGCAAGTTGTGGCCCGTGTCTAAACTTCATGCATATATTGATAAAGTACAAGCAGATAGTGACTCACCAGAAAAAGGTTTCTTGGGATTTTGTGAAGAATCATTTGGTGAAAACACTGGCCCAGTATGTGATTGTGATGAAAAATAGTGGCAATCATTATAGAATTAATTGAAAATACTATATAAAAATTAGGTTTGGCAGACTGCATACCTTTTTGATTAACACACTTCAATAAGAATATTATGGAAAATGTGCAGAAAGCAACCAAAATGATAAAGAGGCCAGAGAAACCACCTTGCAACCTTTGTTGCATTTGAGGCTTTTGGGATTTATAGGGGAAAAGGGAGAGTGAGAGGATAGAGATATATACAATTATGTATAGTATGGAGATTCTGTACTATTTTTATTGTACCGGAATCTGGTGTCATCCGGTGAAGCTGACAAGTGGGAGATTTAGGATAAATAAAAGGGAGAGTTTTTTAAAATCATAAGATACCTAAATAAACAGGAAATTTTATACCAGAAAAGGTAACAGTGGCCACCAGTTTGGAATGGCTTTAAAAGGGAATTAGACAAAGTTGTAGAAAAGAAGGCTATTGATGGCTATGTAACTTCAGAATTCGATACAGTATGCCTTTGAAAAACACTTTGTGGGAATCATGAATGAGAGGGTGCTATTGAACTAAAATTCTGCTTCTGAGACTTCTCAAAAGCAACTGGTTGGCCATTCTTTAGAGCAGTCTGTTGGACCACACAACGTTTGATTTAATCCAACATACTTTTTTTTTATTATTCCGATAACATTCCTGTGAATAGACATTACCATCTTTAAATAACCATAATTTAAATAAGCAGGTTTTCAAGCAGGTTTTCAAGAACTTGCTCTTTTCATGGTATAAGACATCACATTGACCCAGATCAATATTTATTATTGACTATTGTGTATAATTTTCTTATCTCAGCTATTAATTTCTAAAGGAAGGAATGTTTGAGGGCCAAACACATAGATAGAATGTTATTTAGTCAAATGTTGGACTAAGATTTAAGAGAAAAGTGGATTCAAATCTCCATTCAGCAATGAAATTGTTCGGGCATTGGGTGACTTAAGTTAGTTCCCATTTTTCTGCTTAACAAGTTTGCTGTGAGGATAACATTCTAAAATGTGTCATGAGCTCCTCAGTGAAAAGATCTCTTCAGAGATTTATTAGAATTTATCTGTGCGTGCAGGCAGTACATCTGCACGCATGACACACATTGAAAGAGAAGATGGGGCGAATTTTAGAAAGCTTCAATGATAAGCAGTCATTTCAGTTTGCATAAAGGCAATAAAAACACTGAACAGTATCTCTGCCTGTTTTTTTCTGTAAAGGTGTGCATCTTTCTGTGGACAGCAAAAGGCACACCCACATAAATCCACATGATCGTTTTGCAATATATAATTCTGCCATTATACAAAGGCTGACTTAACAGAAATCAGAAAGTTTCATTTTCAAGTAAATTGATTTAGGACTGAAAAATAAAATCCATATGGTACACATTATATACACTGCTGTATCAGGGTTCCCCCCCCCCTACTATTTATTTTGTCATTAAATTATAATACTTTTTCTTTGAATTTGTCATAGTGCCAGTTTAATTTTAATCTTCTCCCACTAGTAAATCCTTTAAGATTACCAGGGACTTAAAGACCTTTCCTTTTAAAACATTTGTGACAATTTTCCATCCTGTTGATGCACAGAGGATTCAGTGCTTTGCATCTGATGTGTTTTCTCAACAGAAAACATGAATGTACTCGGGGGACTGTGATAAAAGCAACAACAGCAACAATCCAGTCGCTCTGCAGAGATAATGACAATAGTGTAGTTGTCACATCTGGATCAGAAGTGTTTCATCTGTTCAGTTAAAGAAACAAAAATAAACAGACTGAGTACCAAAACAGTCTTTTGCTTTTCATTCATTATTGGATTGAGGCAGGAACATCTACATTATTGTTGTTGCCCTGCTTAGCAAGAGGCACAGAAAGAGAGAACAGGGGGACAAAGATAGGAAGATAGATGCTTGTCTTATAGATTAATGAATAATTAAGCTCTTACTTCCAAATGTGGGCAAGTTCCCCATTATTTCAATGGAATGTAACATTCAACAGATTGTACATGGTGCTATCAGGTCAGGGGGAACATGCAAAGAGAAAGAAGGTTTTCTCCCTCTGTGCATATGTTAAACAAGGTGAAAAATCACATTCTTGGTTGCACTCAGAGTAAGATAATAAGGAAACAGAATATTTTAGATAAATGGTTTACATTTATCTACGGTTAGATGCTGGTACATTTGTAGATGTAGCAATCAGAGGCATTGCGTGAGCGGGGTCAAAAATGGTCAGGGCAATGCTGCAACTGTACAATCAAAGCCACGCCTCTTTTTTTACACATGATGTGTGCATGACACTTGTTAAAATGGGTGAGTCTTTGATTAAGTGGTCAAAGTCACCACCTTGACTTTTTGATTGACTCCTCTCTCAATATCCCAACACATGTCCCTGATACCGAACCTGTCAAAATTAAGGTTTGAAGCCTCATTGATTTAAAATGAAAGAATCTAAGAAAAACCATAACTTTTCCTTCCTACCTACCTACCTAAAGAATAAATATCAGTTGGATTTCAAAGCCATTTACTTTGATTAGAATATGCCATCCAAAAACAATACTATATTAAAAGTGTATCAGTTTTCTTAAGATGGGTGTCTCTATCACAATAAGAATTTATTTCAGTTAATGACCAATTAAAGATTAGAAGTGAAAATTAAATGAGAAAGTTAGTTTATCAATCTTACAACCAATCCATACCTTGCATTATATGGGGACCTCCCTTTTGAATAATCGCAAAGATATACAGTAGAATAGATATGAAATAGTTGGTTTAAATTCTGTCCCATGTCTATCTTCAGAAATAAGCTAATCATACCTTGTAGAATTGAACATATTTTCTTTCCGATTATATGTTCAGACCTTGTAGAACTGAACATATTTTCTTTCAGGTCCACATACTGAATTCATATAATCACATCTTTTTGTTTGCTGAGAATAAACTAGTTGTTTAATTAAATATGCCAGTTGTTTACAATATAATGTCTCAGAAAAACTTTTTTGAAAGGAAAGATAAAGATTTATATCAACCACTGCAATCTAACAAGTAAATTATATTTCCTGTGCCATAAAGAAAGGTAAAGCAGAAAATAATGATTACAAAATCAGTAACTTGTATGATTCCTTGGAAGAACAAAGCACTTGTTCTCATTCAGTGATGTGATGTGCATTAACATATAGAAGTGACCTTTATTCTCTGAGGACTAAAACAGCATGCTTTTCTGCCTTAAAAATAAAGCTGGGGTTGATTTTGAAATGTTCACATAAATGTCAACATTCAAATATTGCTTTCTGATTAAATATTTCAGGGGAAGCAATCACATACATGTCGAGAAATTGGTAAATTTGTCTTAAGTAAAAATACCAGGGGATTATGTTATTCTGATTTGTATAAAATGAATGCATGTTCCAAAGTCAATCTGAATTCTCATCCAGAATATTACAAACCATACCCTTAGAACCTTCGAAGCATTTTATGTATGTTACCCTGACAAAGAGGCAAGGAAGCTTTTGAGCAATATGGCAAACAGTTTTGGAATTATTTCCTTATAATACTCTTTTTTCTTTCATCCTATTTTTAAAATTATTATTATTATTATTATTATTATTATTGAAGTTAGATTATTTCACTGTTAGGTTTTTGATGAGAAAATAAATTAAAATTACTATGATAATATATCTTCAGCAAAGGATCATTACTTTGTCATGGTGCTGGAGCTTGAGCACCTCAATGATGCCATGAGCTAAACCGTGAAGGGCCACCCAAGATGGGAAGGTCATGACAGAGAGGTCAGACTAAATGCGATCCCTGGGGAAGGTAATAGCAACCCACTCCAGTATTCTTGCCGTGAAAACTAAATGGATCAGTACAACCAGAGATATGTCAGTATACCATCGGAAGATGAGACCCCCCCCAGGTCAGAAGATGGTCAAAATGCTACTGGGGAGGAAGAGAGGATGAGTTCAACTAGCCCCAGACATGATGACGCAGCTAGCTCAAAGCCGAAAAGACGGCTAGCGGCCGACGGTGCTGGTGGTGAATGGCGAATGCGATGTTCTAAGAATCAACACACCATTGGAACCTGGAATGTAAGATCTATGAGCCAGGGCAAATTGGATGTGGTTATTGGTGAGATGTCAAGATTAAAGGTAGACATTCTGGGCGTCAGTGAACTGAAATGGACTGGAATGGGCCACTTCACATCAAATGACCACCAGATCTACTACTGTGGACAAGAGGACCACAGAAGAAATGGAGTAGCCTTCATAATTAATAGTCAAGTGGCTAAAGCAGTGCTTGGATACAATCCAAAAAACGACAGAATGATCTCAATTCGAATTCAGGGCAAGCCATCTAACATCACAGTGATCCAAATATATGCCCCAACCACAGATGCTGAAGAAGCTGAAGTAGAGCAGTTCTATGAGGATCTGCAGCACCTACTGGACAACACGCCTAAAAGAGATGTTATTTTCATCACGGGAGACTGGAATGCTAAGGTGGGCAGTCAAATGACACCTGGAATTACAGGTAAGCATGGCCTGGGTGAACAAAACGAAGCAGGACATAGGCTGATAGAATTTTGCCAAGACAACTCAATGTGCATAACAAAGACTCTCTTCCAGCAACCTAAGAGATGGCTTTATACATGGACTTCACCAGATGGACAACACCGAAACCAGATTGACTACATCCTTTGCAGCCAAAGGTGGCAGACATCTATACAGTCGGTAAAAACAAGACCTGGAGCTGACTGTAGTTCAGATCATGAACTTCTTCTTGCACAATTTAGGATCAGACTAAAGAGATTAGGGAAGACCCACAGATCAGCTAGATAGGAGCTCACTAATATTCCTAAGGAATATGCAGTGGAGGTGAAGAACAGATTTAAGGGACTGGACTTAGTAGATAGGGTCCCAGAAGAACTCTGGACAGAAGTTCGCAACATTGTTCAGGAGGCGGCAACAAAATACATCCCAAAGAAAGAGAAAACCAAGAAGGCAAAATGGCTGTCTGTTGAGACACTAGAAGTAGCCCAAGAAAGAAGGAAAGCAAAAGGCAACAGTGATAGGGAAGATATGCCCAATTAAATGCAAAATTCCAGAGGTTAGCCAGAAGAGATAAGAAATTATTTTTAAACAAGCAATGCATGGAAGTGGAAGAAGACAATTGAATAGGAAGGACAAGAGACCTCTTCCAGAAAATTAGAAACATTGGAGGTAAATTCCAGGCAAAAATGGGTATGATCAAAAACAAAGATGGCAAGGACCTAACAGAAGAAGAAGAGATCAAGAAAAGGTGGCAAGAATATACAGAAGACCTGTATAGGAAGGATAACAATATCGGGGATAGCTTTGACGGTGTGGTCAGTGAGCTAGAGCCAGACATCCTGAAGAGTGAGGTTGAATGGGCCTTAAGAAGCATTGCTAATAACAAGGCAGCAGGAGACGACGGCATCCCAGCTGAACTGTTCAAAATCTTGCAAGATGATGCTGTCGAGGTAATGCATGCTATATGCCAGCAAATTTGGAAAACACAAGAATGGCCATCAGATTGGAAAAAATCAACTTATATCCCCATACCAAAAAAGGGAAACACTAAAGAATGTTCAAACTATCGAACAGTGGCACTCATTTCACATGCCAGTAAGGTAATGCTCAAGATCCTGCAAGGTAGACTTCAGCAACTCATGGAGCGAGAATTGCCAGATGTACAAGCTGGGTTTAAAAAGGCAGAGGAACTAGAGACCAAATTGCCAATATCCGCTGGATAATGGAAAAAGCCAGGGAGTTTCAGAAAAACATCTATTTCTGTTTTATTGACTATTCTAAAGCCTTTGACTGTGTGGACCATAACAAATTGTGGCAAGTTCTTAGTGGTATGGGGATACCATGTCATCTTGTCTGCCTCCTGAAGAATCTGTATAACGACCAAGTAGCAACAGTAAGAACAGACCACGGAACAACGGACTGGTTTAAGATTGGGAAAGGAGTACGGCAGGGCTGTATACTCTCACCCTACCTATTCAACTTGTATGCAGAACACATCATGCGACAAGCTGGCCTTGAGGAATCCAAGGCTGGAGTTAAAATCGCTGGAAGAAACATTAACAATCTCAGATATGCAGATGATACCACTTTGATGGCTGAAAGTGAAGAGGAACTGAGGAGCCTTATGATGAAGGTGAAAGAAGAAAGTGCAAAAGCTGGTTTGCAGCTAAACCTCAAAAAAACCAAGATTATGGCAACCAGCTTGATTGATAACTGGCAAATAGAGGGAGAAAACGTAGAAGCAGTGAAAGACTTTGTATTCCTAGGTGCAAAGATTACTGCAGATGCTGACTGCAGTCAGGAAATCAGAAGACGCTTAATCCTTGGGAGAAGAGCAATGACAAATCTCGATAAAATAGTTAAGAGCAGAGACATCACACTGACAACAAAGGCCCGCATAGTTAAAGCAATGGTGTTCCCCGTAGTAACATATGGCTGCAAGAGCTGGACCATAAGGAAGGCTGAGCGAAGGAAGATCGATGCTTTTGAACTGTGGTGTTGGAGGAAAATTCTGAGAGTGCCTTGGACTGCAAGAAGATCAAACCAGTCCATCCTCCAGGAAATAAAGCCAGACTGCTCACTGGAGGGAATGATATTAAAGGCAAAACTGAAATACTTTGGCCACATAATGAGAAGACAGGACACCCTGGAGAAGATGCTGATGTTAGGGAGAGTGGAGGGCAAAAGGAAGAGGGGCCGACCAAGGGCAAGGTGGATGGATGATGTTCTAGAGGTGACGGATTCGTCCCTGGGAGAGCTGGGCGTGTTGACGACCGACAGGAAACTCTGGCGTGGGCTGGTCCATGAAGTCACGAAGAGTCGGAAGTGACTGAACGAATAAACAACAATGATAATATATAAGCTTCATAATGATGGTATTCCTGATGTATTCTTTATAGGAATCCTGAAAGTATGTTAGTACACAGCATGTAACACTGAGTTGGTGGGATGTGGTCAGCAGTATTTTCGTTTTCAAGGTAGTTTCTAGATTAAAGCTCCTCGATTGAACAGAATAGCATGAATATGCTTTGGATAAAACTGGGCCTTGGTTGTGCTTGTGCCATGCTGACAAAGCTATGCCCAAATGTATTAGTACTGTCCTTACCATTAGCAGGGAATAATATATACTGTATTGCATTGGTATAACTAAGGCTGCTGGCCTTGGTATAACCTCTCCATATGTGTCAGAGCTCCCAGGTAAATCAGACAGGAAACACGACCAGATGAGCTAATTCTATTTTATTGTAAGGCTACATTAACAGAATCTCGCAAGTCTGAAAATACAAATCTCCTGCCGTCACTCTTAACAGCCTGATATGTTAGGGCAGATCCTTTTAAAATTTCTTTCTTTGCCTGTTATGCAGCTGTGGGCTCCTCCCCTTTTTAACTGATTGTTCCCTAGGCAGCATCTCTTCCCCTTGTCCCTCAAGGTCACTCCAACATACCATTACATCATGACCGAAAAGCCTTATATGAAAGTCAGACTTGACCCAAAGCCAGGATGGGCAGCAGAGATCAATATCTTATGTAAGGGTTCAGAAACATTGGAGTATTGAATTTTGAATATTAACTTTGAAATAATTTTTAGAGAAGAAATGCAAGTTTGTGGGCAATAAATTATTATGGCGTTTAGTGGTATCTTTGAGGAACTCCACTGAGGACTGGGTCAGGACTCTGAATCAATTATGGCAGCTCTGTTATGTCTTTTTGGGAACAGTCTGCCTCCAGAACAAGGTGTTATGGAACAAGATACACTACAAATTCCACTTGAGATCAATATGAATGAAACTATGGATGAGAACCTGCCATCAGATGCAAAGAGAAAACTGTATGAGGTTTTAAAAATTAAGAAGGAAATAAAAAAAAATCAACCCCAGGGGGTAATGGAATAATTCCTCTTTGTTGGATTTACAAAAGAGACTGTTTAAGGTATGGAAGAAATTTATAATAAAGATTAACAACTATTTGAATTGGATACAGAGAAAACCTGTTCTGTATTAAAAAAAAAGAAATACCAAGTCAGCTTATTTGACCAGGTTTAAAATGGGACATGTTGTTATTCTGGGTGGTTCTTTTTGGATTTACTGATATCTTGACTGGAAATGTGTGGTATACTGGATTTGCTTTTTTTTTTTTTTTTAAATCTTGTAGCTATTTTCTGTGTTCCAGTTGTTTAGTATCTAAATGCTTTGTATCTAATAGTGTGAATTTTTTTTTAAGGAGAAACTAGCTCCTTTTGTTAGGTTAAGTTCTAGAATTTTTTATATTAAGATGGTGGAATTTTACTTTATATTTGTGAATAGTTTAGAGCTAAGATATGGAATGTTTATTTGAATGGGATGTGTTGTTATTTGGAATGGGAGAGATGGGGTTTTTTTTGTGTGGTGTTAAACTTTAGGTTTGTTTTGTTTATATTGGGACCTTTTTATGCCTTTTAAATGGGATTTTGCTTACAGCTAAGGGTTGAGATGTAGAAAGTTGAGTTTTATATTTGTTAATTACTTCTAATATTTTAGAGCTCTGTTTGGACTTTTTGCTGATAATTGGATATGGAGAAGATGTTGCTTGTTTGATTTGTTTATTATAGTACTAAGAGATGGGTTATGGGATGAAGAGTTTTATGTTTGTTAATTTAGAGGAGGTAAAGAGATTATGAAATTGTTTATACTTGTGATGAGGGTGGGAAATCACTTTCTTAAAAGTGGTGTATGTGTGTGTGTATGTATGTATGTATATGTGTGGGTGTGGGTGTGTACACACTGTATATATACGTATACACACACACACACCTTGCATTTTTTTGCATGTCCTTTCTTTTTTTCCCCTTCCCTTCCCTTCCCTCCCCTTCCCTTCCCTTCCCTTTTTAAAACTTTATATTATCTTTTATTGTTCTTTCCAAAAATTTTAATAACATTATTAAAAAAAGGGAAAAAAACTGGAGCAATTTTATGATATGCAAATGACTGAAGAAAGGTAATGGCTTGTATATGGTCTGCTGCAAGGGTGAATGGGTGTTGTAAGAGGTGAAAATAGCTCTATGTGCTTCTTCCCACTTCGTTATATGGACATGAGAGTAGGGTATGCCAGGAGAAACCTAAAAATAACTTGAATGGAGTTGGACAGGGGTTTGTAAGAAGTATGTGTGGTAAATTAAAAAGAGATAAGGTCAAGAACAAATGGATGTTGAATAAATGTAATTACTGGCTGGTGAATTACTGAATTGTAATTTAACTAGACAACCCATGACCCATTGGGTCATCCTTCTTTCCACATGTAATATAGGCTGGTGCCATTTCCCATCCCCTCACAACCCTCAGCAGAGCCCCAGTGAAGCCTCCTCTTCCTCCTCCTCCTTGGCTGACCTGCAGAACTGCCTGCCACTTTGCTGGGGGTAGGGGGAACAAAGGGAGCTATGGACTGTAAGGAAAACTGCACCCCTGCTCCCCATCCTGGTGGGTCTGTAAGGGCCCCCTCCCTCCAGGGAGGAAGAGGGCTTACCCATCGACCACCGGCACCTCCTAGCCAACCCTACCTTGCCAGCAGGCATCCGAGTCACTCCCTTGTCCTTCCCTCACTGCCCACCACCATTAAGAGATTTCAATTTTTGGCCTTGGTTCCAAAGCAGCCAATTACCTCTCTCCTGTTGGGCCTTGCCACTAGCCGATGGGGCTCAGGGACAAGAGGGAGATGGGAAAGAGAGCAGGGATATGCCCCTCCCATCTTCCCTTGTGCCATGCAACCTACAGGTTTCTGGGAAGTGTAGTCTGAAATCACAATCACATGACTGCAGCTAACCACACTGACCACAACTTTGCAAATAGAACTAGTGTGGAGATACTTGAAATTTCAATTCTGTGGGAGTCATGGGTCCAAGATTATGGACACATTCTTTAAGTTAGCCCATTTGAGATACCTTGCTTTAAAAATGGTTGCCCTATGAGGCACGATTTCAGCCAATTGAAGGTTACAAACAGACAGGAGAGTTTTAGTAGTATATAGATTGTAATGCAGCAAATTAGAAATGCTCATAAAGCATGCCACTGTTGATACATAAGCACATGCTACACTGCTTTGTTGAAACTTTATACATACACAGTGCCAGGGTGACATCAGGCAGTATCTAAGCAAGACTGTTTGACCAATTTCTTAATGTTTGTTTGTTTGTTCATTTATTTATCATATTTTTATCACCGCCCATCTCCCTCATATGGGGGACTCTGGGAGGTTCACAATAAAACAGTTTAAAATTCAATAAAATCATAAATAGTATCATTAATCCATAAATATCAATATCAATAAATACATATAAAATGTAATGAGATCCAAGTAATGGCAGATCTAATATTACCCAAAGGGGACCAGGACCGGCATTGGCAGGACTAGGGAGCCAACCAACCCCAAGAGTGGCTCTTCCTCTCCCTACTCCAGGCATGGTGACAAAGCCAGGTCTTCAATCATTTCCTGAAGTCCAAAACAGAGGAGGCTAGTCTCACTTCTGGGGGAAGGGTATTCCAAAGGGCAGGAGCTGCTGCAGAGAAGGCCTGCCTCCTGGACCCCACCAGATGGAGTTCTCTTGCAGACGGGGTCCACAGCATGCCCTCTCTGCATGAGTGGGTGAGACAGGTTAATGTAATGGCGATGAGATGGTCCCTTAGGTAACCTGGACCCATGCCATATAGGGCTTTAAAGGTGATAACCAACACCTTGAATTGGACCCAGAAGCAAACTGGCACCCAATGCAGCTCGCGCAGCAACGGGGTAATATGTGCTGATCTTGAAGCACCCAAAATCGCCTGCACCACTGCATTTTGGACCAGCTGTAGCTTCTGGATACTCTTCAAGGGTAGCCCCATGTAGAGCGCATTACAGTAGTCTATATGGGAGATGACCAGGGCATGAGTGACCGTTTGAAGGGCCTCTCGCTCCAGGAAGGGGTGTAACTGGTGCACAACACAAAGTTGCACAAAGGCCCTTCTGGCCATGACTACCACCTGCTCTTTGAGCAGGAGTCATGAGTCCAAGAGGAACCCCAAGTTACACACCGGGTCTGTCTGGGGCAGTGTAACCCCATCTAAGACTAAAGGTGGCAAATTCCTAGGAGCAGAGGGGCCGTTAACCCACAACCACTCCATCTTACCAGGGTTCAGCTGAAGCCTGTTGTTCCCCATCCAGGCCCCCACAGCCCCCAGGCACCTGGAGAAAACAGTCACAGCATCTCTTACTTCCCCCGGGATGGAAATGTATAGCTGAGTATCATCAGCATATTGATACCTCATCCCGCTCCTGCGAGAGATCATCCATAAGTGTGACCAATGCTGTCTCTGTCCCATATCTGGGCCTGAAACCTGACTGAAAGGGGTCTAGATAATCCACTTCCTTCAGGATCCTCTGGGGCTGCAGTGCCACCACCTTCTCAACCACCTTCCCCATAAAGGGGAGGTGGGAGTCTGGATGAAATTTATCCAGCACAGTAGGGTCCAGCAATGGTTTCTTGAGGAGGGGGTGTACCAACACCTCCTTAAAGGCCGCCAGAAACACCCCCTCCCCCAAGGATGTATTTACCATTGACTGGGCCCAACCACACGTCACCTTCTGAGCTGCCTTCACCAGCCAGGAGGGACACGGGTCTAATTGACAGGTGGTGACATTTACACTCCAGAGGATCTTGTCCACTTCCTCAGGTCCAACAGGATCAAACTGTTCCCAGATAACTGGGTAAGTACGTTCCCCAGGGATCTCCCCAGACTCCGTCCCACACTTGGAGTCCAACTTAGAGCGAATCCGAGCAATTTTATCCTGCAGATGCTCCGAAAACTTGTCAGCACGGCCCTGTAGATGATTTTCCTGGTCCCCTTTCCCCAACAGGTATTGGGTGATCCTAAACAGGGCCGCGGGGTGGCATTCTGTGGATACAATAAGAGTGGAGAAATACTGATGTTTCACCGCTCTTACTGCCACAAGGTAGGCATTAATCGCAGTTCTAGCTTGTGTCCGGTTGGGTTCGGTCTTCGTCTTTCTCCAGGGACCAACCAAATAATGTTGCTATTGATTGGTCAATTTTGACCTGACCTTAAATAGGTAAGTAAACCCTATTATCTTGGTAAAGGTTTGTGAATGCCAATCTTGCATTATCTTAAAGAATGTCTTCTTTTGTAGGAATGTCATCTAGGTAATCTTTACATTTTAAATGAACATAAATAGATTTACTTAAAGGGACGCGGTGGCGCTGCAGGTTAAACCGCTGAGCTGTCGATCGGAAGGTCAGCGGTTCGAAACCGCGCGGCGGGGTGAGCTCCCGTTGCTAGTCCCAGCTCCTGCTCACCTAGCAGTTCGAAAACATGCAAATGTGAGTAGATCAATAGGTACCGCTTCGGCGGGAAGGTAACGGCGTTCCGAGTCGTCATGCTGGCCACATGACCCGGAAGTGTCTATGACAACGCCGGCTCCAAGGCTTAGAAACGGAGATGAGCACCGCCCCCTAGAGTCGGATTCGACTGGACTTTACGTCAAGGGAAACCTTTACCTTTACTTAAATAGATTTACTAGCTGGAATTCTACTGTGAAATGAAACTGAAAGAAAGTGGGCCACTGTGGGACAGGAAGAATTATATTTTTTAGGACTGTATTCTACACATTCCTCTTCCCTGATGTGGATAACTAAATTTACATGCTGTCTTCATTCCTTGACTGTTCTGTGAATTTTCAGAAACTGGCACATGGTTTGCCTCAACTGAAGATACTGCAGCTCCACTGCCCAAAATACTAGAATGTATTTCTATATGGGTATGTTAGTATACAGGCATGAATGATCCTAGCTAGATTTTCAACCCCGTATTTTATTAAAGGCTTATAAAATAAAATAGCTAATTTTAAAAACTGAACCTATATCTCTTAGATGAATAGCTTCTTAAAGTAATCCTTTGTGGTGAACTTAAGTGAAATAGATTATTTTATCTGATAAGTGAGTTTTTACTGAAGCTTGCTTATCACAATACTATTTGTGATCATTATGTGTGTATGGTGTATGGAGGGAGGAGGGGGGGCTGGAGACCACGTGTCACAGAAATAATTTCCAGTCCTGACAATATGCATCTTTCACTAGTGCAATAAGTTCCATAATAGATATACCAGTGTGGCCATGAGAAAAGAAAGGCTGGCTTATTTTGGACATGAATTTAACTTCCTCAAACAAAAGTGGTTCTTAAGTATATTATTTTACATGTATGCCCTGGAGTGATTTAACAGCATCATGCATGCCTTCTTTTCCAGTGAAGATGTGTATGATTTTTCCCCCTTTTGCAGGGGTGAAATAGGTTGCCTGTCAGTTGGACTCAGGCGACAGTCTGTCTGCGGGCCGTAAGATGATCTGCATAGTGCCAGAGGAAAGCGGGCAAAATTCCTGGCTTGCAAGTACAGATATTGATCTGCCTTAGCCACCTAAACAATGCCTCACCTGTTTGCCTTGTCCATACCTTATTTTACGCAGTCTAATGCTTGTTTTGTTTGACTTTTCTTTTATTTCTGTGGATCTGAGCTTTGATACACTTTGGGGACTACATAAACACAGGGTTGTACTTGAACATCACTACCCTTCAGAGTGCTTTGGTGGCTTAAAACTAGTCCTCTCTCTCACATTGCACGGACAGCACTGTTACTCAGAATTATGAGCCAGCAACCAAATAAGTAGGCTACATACAAAAGTGTTTGATCTACTGGCCCAGTGTCCAATGACAGTGAATGTGAGATGCGGCTAATTACTGCCCTGTGTGCCTTCAGTTAAAATGTCTTTCACTGGAAAAGTAAAAGGGCCTCTATTTTTATTAATTCTTTTCCAATCACTGATAGCTGGGAGATAAGTTACTACAGCGTTTAGAATTCTATCCCCTCGTTTTTCAAAGAAAAGTATGCCACTATGCGCACAAGCCCATTTCACATAGGAATGAAACAGAAAACCAAATTCACTTTCCCAGTAAGTATAATATAAATATTTTACCACCAGGTATTATTGATTTGTTGATAGCTATACCACCTTTGCCAACAGGAAGGAGGGAAGATATGTTTTTCTTTACCATGTTCATGCCAGAGGGAGTTGGGGACCAATCCTCTTTCAAAACAAATGAAGGAAATGGAGAGGGGAAAAAAAAAAACCTTGGAAGTGAAATGAGCATTTCTTTAAAATGCTGACACTTGGTATTATTTAATTTGCATACAGTGCATTTCGCTTGGGGTGGAAAACAATTAAGTTAATGAGTAACTAAATCATTGGTACTCTTAGGGGTAATTTGACATGACTTGATTTTAAACAGTTTTACTTTGGCGCTACACAGGAATCGTTTCTATTTCATGGCAAAGCTCATCAGTTCAAATCAGTGAAAAACGCTGAGACTATAATGAATTAGTGATGAATGAAACAGCACTGAGAGTGAATCGTTGACACTGTACTGGATTGGACTGTTACCGAAATCGGGTTGAGCCTGACCGTTTTGTCACATAGTCATACGAATACAAAATATTTATCTCTGTAATATCACAGAGATAGTATACTGTACATTGTATGGAAAGGATACCTGTAGAATTTGAATGCACAAATATGTGAGGTTCTATATATCGCCTCTTGAAACTAATTTGGAATACAGAGCACCTACCTGGCCCAAAAAATAGTATCAGAAACAGGAATACAGTTATTTCAATGTGCCTTGTATAGCATGATGACTTTTTTTTCTCCTCCCTTTCCCCATCCTGGCATATATTCTCCTTCAAGCCCAAAGAATCTTCATATAAGTTGACCCAAAGAAGGCATCCAAAGAATGATCTCTTTATTTTTATCCTGGGTTTAGGGAATCTTTTACAGACCAGTTCTGGAAAAGGCAGTGAAGGCCACCTTCTGATTTTGATAGGGCCGAAGTTAAGCAGACAGAAGCAAAAAGAAAAACGAAAACAAAAGAACACTTCCAAAAGCAACAAGGGCATTAGATGAATATACTTTTTTTCTTTCTTTCTCAGATGTAAGGAGGACCATGAGTTGAAAGAGCTGCTCTACTTGAAGTGAATTCCACTAGATTTGGTGCTAGGTAAGTGGGCATAAAATTGCAGCCTCCTCAGAGAAATATTTAAGCAATACATTTGCTAAATAAATTTCAAGCAGCAGGTTTTTCTATTCCTCCTTTTTTTTCTTGATTAGTTCTAAACCATTTAGGAAAGCCCCCTTTTCTCCATTAGAATGTTTAGATAATTTGCTGTTTGCACATGGCAATGGCTGTGTAGATGTGAGTCATATTGCATCTTCATATTTCCAGATTAGTGCTACTGGAGTATAGTCTTGTGAAACAGACTTAAATGCAATTAGTATCAGACCACATTGACTGTCTTTGTCCTGTACAGCAGCGTCTCTTCCTCCCCATCTTGTGATCACAGGTTTCTAACATGTCAACAAAATATTATTAGGGAAAAAAATAATAATTTGCACAACCTGTTGCGTGTTATCAGAAATCTTCCAAAGGAAGATTTGGAACCCAGACCCACTCACAAATCTCTCCACTTTGCAGTAGCCATTGTTTCACAAATAAATAACCTCCTTAGCTTATGAGCACAAAAGGAATAACCAGCCTTAAACTGATGTAAGGTGACTAAGATTCCATGTTTAACCAAACATCAGCTTGCTTTTTTTTTTTACCTTTTTTTTATCCCGCCTTTATTATTTTTATAAATAACTCAAGGCTGGGAACATACCTAATACTCCTTCCTGCTCCTTTTTTCCCCACAACCCTGTGAGGTGAGTTGGGCTGAGAGAGAGTGACTGGCCCAAAGTCACCCAGCTGGCATTCATGCCTAAGGTGGGACTAGAACTCTCAGTCTCCTGGTTTCTAGTCTGGAGCCTTAACTTCTAGGCCAAACTGTCTCTAGGTCAAATTGGCTTTTGCCTTATTAGCTGCAAAATGATCATGTAGTAACAGATATCCATTGAACAAGAAGTTCATGCAGCCATCAATCTTCACATCAAATGAGCGCGCCCAGAAGAACCCCCCCCCCCAGAAAGTGGGGGGGAACAAAACAAAATTAAAACAAATATAGACTATGGACAACATGAAACATATCACAAAGGCTAGAAGTCCATCAATTAAATTACATGTTTAGACCAAGGGAATGTTTTTTTTTCCTCTGTAGCTTGGTAATCCAGGTATAGTTACATGATCTGCAAGAAAAACAACATGGCATTACCTTTCTGAAGGTGGAACACTGGAAACATTTTTGGTTACATGGCAAGGATAGCTACTGCCTCACAACTGCCAACATGTCCAAATTAGAAATAGAAACATGGTTAGTTCACTATGCTGCATGCTGGCCAACATTTATAATAATTCTTGAATCCAAAAAAAAAAAAGGAATAGTTGTGGTTTTATTTTAAAAAAATGTTAGATCTGACATTGCACAATAGTAGATTAGTATGTTACCTGTATAAAACCACACCTGTGAGGCCAAACATGCAAATACACACACACAAACACACGAACAAGGTTTAGAAAAAGATACTCTTGGTATAATGAAGCAATATGAAGGTTTTCCATTCTAAAGGATTCTTTTTTGTCTAAAGCAACATACTTTACCATTTTTAACTTTTCTCATCATATTTTTGACAGCCAGTTTTCCAATTTTGACAGCTTTTTAAAAGTAATTTTAACAGATGAGTGATTTCTCCTTGAGCAAAGTCAGATTATGTGAAATGTCAGTGTAAAAACCATATACTGTGACACATAATCATTTTTAGCTGAATTTACTTATTAATTTTACTTGCTGTAGCTAATAAACCCTAAGTGCTTGGCTAATTGTATTGCTTATTTAAATATTTTAAAGAGATGTATTTTAAAATTGCATTTCTTTTTCTGACTGCAAAATTTCTCTGAGGCACCATAATCTGTCATACATTTATTATGAGTTTAGGAATTATCATCACAACTGAGATATTGAGTTCAAAGAATTACACACCCAAAGAGCTTTTTTCCCCCCCATTCCTCAGAAGATTTAAGCATATTTTGAAGTTAGTGACAGGGAACCTTGTTTAGCTACCACCAGACCAGTGTGTAAATTCACAGAATTAAATGACTGATTCTTTCCTCCCATAGGATTTTCCTCCAATTCCATATACATTCACATACATACATACATACATACATACAATTTATATGCTGCCTGACTCCCAGCAGTTCTGGGCAGTTTACAAAATCCTAAATAAAATAAAATAAAATAACATAACATAAAGCAACATAAAACAAAACAGAGCAAAGATGGTAAAGATAACTAACCCTGATGGGAACAAAGAAAGAGAAGAAAGGGAGGTTTCAATCATACTCATCAAAGACATGGACAAAGAGCCAGGTTTTCAGGGTCTTTCAAAACACCAGCAGGGTGGGGACCGTTTGAATCTCAGGAGGAACCTCATTCCAGTGGGCAGGCACTGCTATAGAGAAGGTGCACTTCCAGGGTCCCAATAGATAGCATTGTTTAATTGAAGGAACCTGGAGCATGCCAATCCTGCCTGATCAGATCAGCTAGGCAGATACTAGGAGAGAAAGGCAGTCCCTTAAGTAACCAGGCCCTATGCTGTGTAGGACTTCATAGGTAATGACCAGCACCTTGAATTGCACCTGGAAGCAAATTGGCAAGCAGTGCAGCTGGTGAAGCAGTGGTGTTACATGGGCATACCAAGGCATGCCCATTACTGCTTGCGCTACTACATTTTGGACCAGTCAAAGCTTCCAGGTGGTCTTCAGTGGCAGCCCCATGTAGAATGCATTGCAGTAATCAAGCTGTGAAGTGACCAGGACATGAGCAATTGTCTGAAGCTGCCCCCCCCCCCCGATCTAGGAAGGAGCATAACTGGTATACCAGATGAAGCTGTGCAAAGGTCTTATCTAGGTGTAATACCCATGGCATTTGGTTGAAGGTTATGACATGAATATATGAAACCTTAATCGGGTTAGGAGCCAAATACTTGAAAAGATCACCTCCCTAAAACCAACAAAGCTGCAATGATCAGCTGGGGAGGCTTTACTCAGGATCACTTCAGCTTGTGGCATTGTGGCCAAGAGTAGGCACACAATTAGGAATGCCCTCCAGAGAGAAGTATGGCTAGATCTCAAACTACCTTGTTTTTAACAACAATTAATATATACTTCTTTATATACTCATGCATTTATAGGATACCAATTGCTCCAGGATCAGACTGCTTCTTCAAGTATCAGTTTTAAATGAACTATATTTTAATTATTTTATTTTTATTGCCTTGTTTTAGAATGGGCAGTTTTGTTGTTGACTGTTTTATTTCATTAAAAAAAAAAAAAATTAAAATTGTTTCTGGGATTCTTTTGGAAGGATGGTGAAATAATCATAATCGTAATGTTTGGGGATTTTTACTGAGCAGACAATATCGTACTGGATCAATATTAATAGCCACAAGCATTTCATTTGCTATGGTTCAAATACTTGTACAACTTAATATTCAGCTGTAGCAATGCAAGGGTAATGCTTATGTCGAAATAATTGTCCATACATTATAGACCTCTGATCTTCCAAAATAATTTGGCTAATACATGTAAAGAACAGTTGAAATAGAACACTGACCCTTAGCCAAGAATAGCATTCTCTGCAATCAACTCTCCAGTAATGGTTGAAACATTCTCTTCAAACAAGCATCTGAACATATCTAGATTAATAAAGTAGCCATATGATGACTGAAAAACTGTCAGGAAGTGCTGTGGAGCTGGTGTTTGAGAAGCAGGGACAGAGGAAGAGATCCATAGCTGGAGTGTTTTGGACATAGAAGTCTCCATTTTAAATCCCGTATATCTCCTTTATATCCAGTTTCATATGTTTGCTTATGAAACAGCGAGCTGTAGCATATCTGAATTCTTCATCTACTCTTCTACAAATAAGGGTACTACAAGATTAATTGTGTAGATTTGCAGAGATGAAAGAAGAAGTCATGATCAACAGGTATAATTTGTGGCAGTTTTTCTTGCCTAACATTTAACCCAATTTTGATAAATTGTTTTACAAAATATTTAAAATATTTGGTCACTTTCCATGGAATTATTATAGGTGCTTTCAAAGTTTTTTCCCCCACGTAACAATGGATTTAAAGATAGGGCCAAAGGTCTAAGTTGAGTGATTAGTTGCCACTGGGGACTGGAATTTTTTGGGTGGCCAAGGGCTGCAATAATCAGGCTAGTATTGGGGAGATTTCATCAAACTAGAAAAGACTGAGACTGGGAGTTTCATTTTTTGAGAGAGTTTGTACTTTCACTGTGTGACATCTAAAAGAAGGTATACACATCTTTGTTTTGTTGCCCCAAGCAGTGAGAAATCACATAGTTCTTTGGTTGTGAATTATTGTTTAAATTTGGCAGTGGAATAGTCTAAAGAACCTCATATAAGGAACTCAGGGACTTTGTGCGATTTGGTGGAGCCAACATGTATCCTTGGCCTGTTTCACTACAGAGGCCCATTGGGAAGTTGCTTCCCATAACAATTGAATGAATAAAGATCAATGAGATGGTTAAACAGCTCAATGTAGCTTGCCTGCATCTAGGTCTAAGGGAAACATTGACTTGATACTTCGGCGGGCAGGTAACGGCATTCCGTGTAGTCATGCTGGCCACATGACCATGGAAGTGTCTACGGACAAACGCCGGCTCTTCGGCTTTGAAACGGAGATGAGCACCGCCCCCTAGAGTTGGACACGACTGGACTTAATGTCAAGGGAAACCTTTACCTTTACCTTTACTAGGAAGCTTCAGAAAGAATAACTAGAATTATTATCCGTATGTCTGAAGCTATTTTATGCTTAATATATTACTTGTTATGTTTGATTATATAAAAACATGCTATAGTTTGCTTTTCAAATGTACATTCTTTTAAATAATGTAAATAGAATCAGTCCATGACCTTTTGCTGTCTGAGGTACAGCTAAATGCACCCCACCCCCTGTGAAGCTGCATAGTATCCCAGACCAATAACCTAGGGCAGGAAACCCCAGGAGAACCTTTCTCAGTCCCTGGAAATACAAATGCAGTAATAAATCTATCTATCTATCTATCTATCTATCTATCTATCTATCTATCTATCTATCTATCTATCTATCTATCAAATTTATATAGCCACCTAAGCCACACACAGTGACTCTAAGTGGCTTACAAAGTTAAAACCAATAAAACAGACATTAAATGATTAACAGTGTGCTGCCCTTTCACAGACACTCAAATGGTGGCCTAAGGGCAGCTGTCTTACTGACTGACTGACGCTGCTAACAGATACTCCAAATATTTAGATCCATTATTACTGCATTTTTTTTTATCCAATTCTGTTAAACAGAAAAGAATTGAGAGAAATTTGTTTAAGTATAGTCAGTGAGAAGCATAGAGATTGGGATTTTGTGTCAGATAATCAAATTCTGGCTCTAATTCAAACTGGGACCTCTGAATCACTCCAAGGTACTGTAAATCAGACTGTTTCTCTGGTGGCTGGCAAGTTCCAAACCAGATTTGTCAGTGCCTAGCCTTGGTTGCTGGTGCACAGCAAATGTGTACACCCCATATCATTCCCAAAGTTTTAGGATTCCAGGAGATCTCTGGAAACCAGGACTGTTAATGTCACAGAAGGTGAAAAATATTAAGTACATTTCAAAAGAGTCATTATATGAACTATGCTTGACTTCAATTAAGTTTTAACTGTAAATGAAATGAAATCAATTTAGTTTTAATCATAATTGTCTCATGCCTTTTCGGAGTACAGCATCCATTATACTACTCAGTGACCAAGCATGGCCCTCCCTGGTCTACAGAAAGCACAAGCTTTAGAAATTTATGCCACATTCCTACATACATTTACCGTGGAGTAGACCTATACAGGATTACTGAGAATACTTCCTATGATCATTCTGCTAATTTTCATTGTTTGCTACCTTCAGTGCCTTCTGAATAACATGAGATCCTCTGTTTCTTGAGATTTAACACAAAATTCTAAGTCCACCTAATTCAGGTTTGAAATGGAGTTTTTTAGGTATTCTATTCTGCAAATTAAAAAATACTGTGGAAAAATCAGGATTTGTATGTGTACAAGATTTATATGCACTTTTCCTAATATATGAGGTTTTGCATATCATTTTTTCTAATGTACATTTTTTTTAATGTAAAGAGCCCTAATATATATTTGTTATATACAACATTTCCCAACATTATTTTTTTAGCCAAGAAACCCAAATTTCACATATCTTGTATGGAATTTTGAGCAGAGAATAGGCACTGCTAGTCTCTTTTTGTGTTTCGTGCCAATTCATTTACACTGAAATCTATGGCAGATTTCTTTTATAACTCTGATTATTTTATGTTGCTGGTCAAAGAACAGAGGTCACTTATCTAATTTTTACTTTTATAATCACATATTTGCAGATATTTGCAGATGTTTTCAGCTTTCTTTTATATCTCTAACACATAATTTTCATATGAATGTCTCACTGCACTTGAATATCAGTAACTCATATCAAGCTTTATGTTCATATTGAAGAAATATCAACCACATTGTAATTTTCTTAGAAACGTATCAATGACTATCTTTTTTTTTAAATATTAAGTTTGAAGAACTACCATGTGCATATTTTTTAAAAAATACATTTATACCATAGGCAAGAATTTGCTTAATTGTATTTAATGCCTGCTGTATGATATTATGATAAGCCTTTTTCATTCTTCATTGGTTTGTTTGGGAAAGTTAGAAATTCATTGCATTTAATCTGGCCAAGGCAGAGTCACCCACCAATCATGATGACAGAATTTACTGAAACATTAACGGAAAGTGACATGTACATAGCACAACACTCTCTTGTAGTCAGATCTTATTACAGATTCTGTTTTGTCTCGCTTCCATTTAATTATGATTTTGTATTGTACATCTGTAATTCCAAGCATGGTTATCACAATGGAATATATGCTTTTTAAAATGGCTCTAATTGGAATCCTGGTAAGTTGTCTCAACAAAGAGGCCAAGGACTGAATAAATATGGAGATTGAATTACTATTTTGCACAGAGAAATGTTCCTTTGATTAGAACTGAAACACAAGCACTTTTTTGGACATCTTGGTCCAGACTTAGCTTGTGCTTTGGAAGGCACACAAGTATAAAGAATGTTTCCCAAGGTCAGGTGGCACAGTTCACAAGTTCCCACAGACCTCTCATAGGTCCTTTGGATAAATGAGCCTTTTCCAGATGTTTTTGCTCTATTTATGTTAGTTTACGCCTGATTTGATTCCCCCCCCCATTGCTTTCATCAGTTCTGGATTCTATTAGATAGCATCCGGATTATTATTTATTTTAAAGGGTTAAAAAGTAGGAAGTTGATGCATATTGACAACCTAATTAATTTTTTTTTGAATAATGCTTGTGCTGTGTGTGTGTGTGTCTGTGCAGGTATCCCACATGTACAAATTTCTCCATAAGGGCAGGCCAGATTGAGAAAATGCAGCATGGGATATTGATTAATGAGTGCACTATAGGGAGAATATGAGGTGGGATTTTTCCCTTCTCTGATCTTAATTATTGCAGTTTGCACTCTACAGTGGTTAGACAGATTACAGGGACAAACCTGTTTATGCAGTATATATCTTCATACACTTGCAGAGCACTTGCTAATAACAATAATGAGAATAAATAGATATGTTCCCCCTCCAAAGTTTCCTTTCTTTCAGCACAAAAGCGGTGGGATTAAAGAACTACTACTACTCCAATGAATAAAATCAAAGATATCTAATTAAGAGAAAATCACTCTTGTTCACTGGCAATACTGGATAAACAGTTAATTTTGTAAGTTAAGCACAACTTGTTTTAAATTGGGGCCAGTTTTTTTAAAAATACATAGATTAAATGAAAAGTCAGAGTTCCATTCTGATTTTTCCCATTCCCATTCCATGTCAATCTTGAGTGTGTTCCCTTCTGTTGCATAATTGTCAGCCAATGACTTGATGCAGGTGGAATGCAGCATGAGATATCTATGCTGAAAATTCAGCTGGTTTGAATGATAAAAGTACTTTCTTAAACCTGTTTCACCTGAGAATTATGATGTGGCAGGAATGTACATCATTCCTGAAGAGCAGAGTTTGTTGTGATTTTCCTTGCTTATGCTTCATATCCTCTTCCACTTTCCTGACACCAAAAATGAGGTCAGTATATTTTCCCAGCCCTAACTGTTCCAACAAAAAGAAATAAATGAGAGAAGATTGTGATGAAAACTGAGAGCTCATGTTTCTGTCACATTCAAACCAATGAATCATTTTTTTAAAATGGGAAGTAATACCTTGTGAGCCTCAACTTCAGTTTAATTCACAAACATCAGCTTCAAACAACACACTATATGCTTTTTTCCCCTAATCTTAATCTCCGGTGCTTTAGTCTAAGAATGAATATGGTTACTAATGATTTACATACAGGGCTCAGACAAGGAAAAAAACAGTGCTAGCCCTCTTTGCTTCAGCAAAGGATTGTTACCTTGTCATGGTGCTGGAGCTTGAGCACCTCAATGGTGCCATGACCTAAACCGTAAAGGGCCACCCAAGATGGGAAGGTCATGACAGAGAGGTCAGACTAAATGCGATCCCTGGGGAAGGTAATGGCAACCCACCCCAGTATTCCTGCCGTGAAAACTAAATGGATCAGTACAACCAGAGATATGTCGGTATACCATTGGAAGATGAGACCCCCAGGTCGGAAGGTGGTCAAAATGCTACTAGGGAGGATCAAAGGATGAGTTCAACTAGCCCCAGACATGATGACGCAGCTAGCTCAAAGCCGAAAGGACGGCTAGCGGCCGACGGTGCTGGTGGTGAACGGCGAATCCGATGTTCTAAGGATCAACACACCATTGGAACCTGGAATGTAAGATCTATGAGCCAGGGCAAATTGGATGTGGTCATTGGTGAGATGTCAAGATTAAAGATAGACATTTTGGGCGTCAGTGAACTGAAATGGACTGGAATGGGCCACTTCACATCAAATGACCACCAGATCTACTACTGTGGACAAGAGGACCACAGAAGAAATGGAGTAGCCTTCAAAATTAATAGTCAAGTGGCTAAAGCAGTGCTTGGATACAATCCAAAAAACGATAGAATGATCTCAATTCAAATTCAGGGCAAGCCATCTAACATCACAGTGATCCAAATATACGCCCCAACCACAGATGCTGAAGAAGCTGAAGTAGAGCAGTTCTATGAGGATCTGCAGCACCTACTGGACAACACGCCTAAAAGAGACATTATTTTCATCACAGGAGACTGGAATGCTAAGGTGGGCAGTCAAATGACACCTGGAATTACAGGTAAGTATGGCCTGGGAGAACAAAACGAAGCAGGACATAGGCTGATAGAATTTTGCCAAGACAACTCACTCTGCATAACAAACACTCTCTTCCAACAACCTACGAGACGGCTTTATTCATGGACTTCACCAGATGGACAACACCGAAATCAGATTGACTACATCCTTTGCAGACAAAGGTGGCGGACATCTGTACAGTCGGTAAAAACAAGACCTGGAGCTGACTGTAGTTCAGATCACGAACTTCTTCTTGCACAATTTAGGATCAGACTAAAGAGATTAGGGAAGACCCACAGATCAGCTAGATATGAGCTCACTAATATTCCTAAGGAATATGCAGTGGAGGTGAAGAATAGATTTAAGGGACTGGACTTAGTAGATAGGGTCCCGGAAGAACTCTGGACAGAAGCTCGCAGCATTGTTCAGGAGGTGGCAACAAAATACATCCCAAAGAAAGAGAAAACCAAGAAGGCAAAATGGCTGTCTGCTGAGACACTAGAAGTAGCCCAAGAAAGAAGGAAAGCAAAAGGCAACAGTGAAAGGGGGAGATATGCCCAATTAAATGCAAAATTCCAGAGGTTAGCCAGAAGAGATAAGGAATTATTTTTAAACAAGCAACACGTGGAAGTGGAAGAAGAGAATAGAATAGGAAGGACAAGAGACCTCTTCCAGAAAATTAGAAACATTGGAGGTAAATTCCAGGCAAAAATGGATATGATCAAAAACAAAGATGGCAAGGACCTAACAGAAGAAGAAGAGATCAAGAAAAGGTGGCAAGAATATACAGAAGACCTGTATAGGAAGGATAACAATATCGGGGATAGCTTTGATGGTGTGGTCAGTGAGCTAGAGCCAGACATCCTGAAGAGTGAGGTTGAGTGGGCCTTAAGAAGCATTGCTAATAACAAGACAGCAGGAGACGACGGCATCCCAGCTGAACTGTTCAAAATCTTGCAAGATGATGCTGTCAAGGTAATGCATGCTATATGCAAGCAAATTTGGAAAACACAAGAATGGCCATCAGATTGGAAAAAAATCAACTTATATCCCCATACCAAAAAAGGGGAACACTAAAGAATGTTCAAACTATCGAACAGTGGCACTCATTTCACATGCCAGTAAGGTAATGCTCAAGATCCTGCAAGGTAGACTTCAGCAGTGCATGGAGCGAGAATTGCCAGATGTACAAGCTGGGTTTAGAAAAGGCAGAGGAACTAGAGACCAAATTGCCAATATCCGCTGGATAATGGAAAAAGCCAGGGAGTTTCAGAAAAACATCTATTTCTGTTTTATTGACTATTCTAAAGCCTTTGACTGTGTGGACCATAACAAATTGTGGCAAGTTCTTAGTGGTATGGGGATACCAAGTCATCTTGTATGCCTCCTGAAGAATCTGTATAATGACCAAGTAACAACAGTAAGGACAGACCACGGAACAACGGACTGGTTTAAGATTGGGAAAGGAGTACGGCAGGGCTGTATACTCTCACCCTACCTATTCAACTTGTACGCAGAACACATCATGCAACAAGCTGGGCTTGAGGAATCCAAGGCTGGAGTTAAAATCACTGGAAGAAACATTAACAATCTCAGATATGCAGATGATACCACTTTGATGGCTGAAAGTGAAGAGGAACTGAGGAGCCTTATGATGAAGGTGAAAGAAGAAAGTGCAAAAGCTGGTTTGCAGCTAAACCTCAAAAAAACCAAGATTATGGAAACCAGCTTGATTGATAACTGGCAAATAGAGGGAGAAAATGTAGAAGCAGTGAAAGACTTTGTATTCCTAGGTGCAAAGATTACTGCAGATGCTGACTGCAGTCAGGAAATCAGAAGACGCTTAATCCTTGGGAGAAGAGCAATGACAAATCTCGATAAAATAGTTAAGAGCAGAGACATCACACTGACAACAAAGGTCTGCATAGTTAAAGCAATGGTGTTCCCCGTAGTAACATATGGCTGTGAGATCTGGACCATAAAGAAGGCTGAAAGAAGGAAGATCGATGCTTTTGAACTGTGGTGTTGGAGGAAAATTCTGAGAGTGCCTTGGACTGCAAGAAGATCCAACCAGTCCATCCTCCAGGAAATAAAGCCAGACTGCTCACTTGAGGGAATGATATTAAAGGCAAAACTGAAATACTTTGGCCACATAATGAGAAGACAGGACACCCAGGAGAAGATGCTGATGCTAGGGAGAGTGGAAGGCAAAAGGAAGAGGGGCCGACCAAGGGCAAGATGGATGGATGATATTCTAGAGGTGACGGACTCGTCCCTGGGGGAGCCGGGGGTGTTGACGACCGACAGGAGGCTCTGGCGTGGGCTGGTCCATGAAGTCACGAAGAGTCGGAAGCGACTAAACGAATAAACAACAAAAGCCCTCTTTGACATCTCTGTTCAAGGAAAGTTAAGACCTGGGGACACTTTAGCTATTCAAGGAAGATACACAGTTAACATATTTCAGTAACATGTTCTCACTACTAAAGGATTTAAAGAAATGAAACAAAAAATTATAATTCCCTCTATCAAAAATCTGAACATAGAGGGGATATTTTTGCTGTGTGCAAGCTGAATCAAGTTAATGAGGCATCCAACTTTGCAAAAGGAGCGTTGCCTATAAATAAATCCCATCTGATTGGGATATATTAGTCTTCTGATAGTGCTATATAGCCTACAGCTGCTTTGAATAGAATGTACATCCCCTTTCCCAGTACTTGTCCATCTTTAAGTTTTATACAAGGAAATACAGCTCTGTTTTTTCATAGAGTTTTGAGCAATATCTTTATGTGGCTAACTAACCTTCTCAAGTAACTCTGTGTTGGAAGAAACTATCCATATGGAAAGCAACTGTGAAACTCAGAAAGCAGTTCTATTATCCAGTTTCTGTACTGCATTGTTTCAATACATGTTCAACTCTTGGCATATTGGTTATGTATTCTGGAAGCTATAGATTGAACAAATCTGAAGATTGTCAGGTTGTTGAATGTTAGGTTTAGTCTAGATCAACATATTTCACACAATATAATAGGAATGTTTTGATAAGTAGACTGTACTTTATGTATAGTAAAATCAGAAGAGATAGGGGTCAAGAATGAATGGCTGCTGAATGAATGTGGACTGGATACAAAAGTGAATGGCCAGTATGAAAGAAGTACATTGAAATGGCTTGGTCATATAGAGTTAATGAATAAGGATTGAATCAAATCTGCAAAGCAAATATAGGAAGGAAGAGTGAATTAGATGAGATTGACAGGGAAGACCAAAAATGTCATGATTAATGAAGTGTCGTGCTCCCAGATCAAATGTTTCCAGAACATCTTATTGGACTCACATCCATCTTGCAGCAACCTGTGTCAACCTGCGAGTTGACCAGCAGGGAGGGGGAGCATGGTTGGAATGTGAATCTTGTTTGGGCTAGCTGCTCTTCGCACCAGGGTCATCTGCAAAGAACCGTTACAGCCATCTGCTGGCACGAGAAGGAGGGGCACATACCTAAGAGGGGAGTGGGGGGGGGGAAATTGAAGTTACTGTGATTTTAAAATGTAGAAACACGCAGGAAATCCCGTTTGCAACTTTTTCTCTGTACTGAACGTTACGCTTCATTAAAATACATTTATAAGCAGAAGCTTATGAGTCGTAATTGAATGAATGCACGAGTGTTCCAGTCATCACATGGAGTTGATGAACTCCTCCAAAAGAGAGAGGCGACAGATTTAATGAAGAAAAGGCAGAGTATGAACTGGTGAATGGGCATGATGAAAGCAATGATGGTTTGCAAGAATGGAAAGTTATGGAGAGGTTGAGTGAACGGTGATAGTTTCAGATTTATTTATTTGTTTGTTTATTTATTTGGTGTTGTTCTTTCATGTCTTTAATTTCTTTGGCTTACTATTTCTTAATTCTTTTTGCTCTCTGCATTATGTTACTTGTCTTAAAATGAAACAATGTGATGGGAACGTTTGTATGTATGTATGTTTGATGGTTCTTACTCAGTTTTCCTTTCCTGAACTGCATAGTTGTTGTTTACCTCTTCTGCATCCATCTTACTATGTTTCTGCACTAATTTTTATTTACTAGCAACCCTAACTAATTATTATTGCTTAATTTCTTATGTTTCATGAGAATCTAAGATTTCCACATGCTTCAGCAACCTTGGAAAGTCAAAATAATGGAGTACTGATATGGTATGACTCATCCTATGACCCCCAGAATATTTTTTCAGAGGCCACAGAATGGTAGCTTCAAAGTATCTTTTCTGCTCATATGCAAAAGATAGAACAAACCACCTTGAAGCTAACTTCTACTTCCAATATTCTGTTTGCAGTACTGCTATTACTATTACTTGATACTTATGAAGTTCCAACATTTGGTAGAGTGTTGAACTGATGTTTAATGATGACAGCCTCTGTTTGCAGGATGAAATCTAATGAATATTTTGCTTGGATTGTATTGTCATTTTCTATTGCTATCTTCATGTCCCATTTTTACATTGTGAGTGGAATGGGTATTTTTAATTGTTATGCTTTTTATTGTTGTTGTTGTCATGCCATGATTAACAGCAACAGATCTTTCCAGCAATATATCTGCCATTTTTGGCAATGCCTTTTTGCTGTCTTTAACCTTTCTCATTCAAAAGTGAAATTTGTTGTTAGAGAAAAATGGAGTGCAGGAATAGAAAGCAACAGTGTGAATAAAGGAGCAAGTATGTTTTGACTGGCAGCTTTCTGTTTGGCTGCCTTTTGTGAGGGGAGGGGGAAGTGCAAGAGAAAGGCAACATACAGTATTCCCAGCTGCAGACAATGTTCTGTAGATAGGCTTGTACAATTCATTCAGCAACAAGCAAGACATGCAATAGAAAGCTATCCTGCCAGAATGCCACAGCTAATATATGCATTTAAGTTGCTTTTAATCAACATAATTTGCATATCATTTACATGAACATGACAGATGCACAACTGCATGTCAGATATGATACTGTTATTTTTGCAATATTCTGAAGGCGCTGTTCTTCTTGAAAACAGTATTTTTGTTTAAAAGTCTCATTGGTTTCAAAATTGTGAGTTCACCTATGCTGGATAAAAGACCACTTATATACATGCACTAGCAAGCCTGACCAAGACATGATGTTCTTCATTCATCTTTCCCAGGAACATTCCTGCTGCCATGATGAGGCAGCATAGCAAGACTTGGGTTTGTGTGTGAATATTTCTAATAAGGTAGGATTTTGCTGTCACATTTTATATTTTGTATTCTGTGTCAGTGATCTGTGTATATCTCATAGTTGGTGTTCTGTGGTCAAAAGTATGTCTCTATATTCTAGCTTGCATGGAATAACATGAACACCTTGGAGTGAAACAGGACATTGGTTGAGCTTGTGACATACTGGCCAAAATACACCAAAACGACTGGCAGAGTGCTGCATATTATTTAATTAGGGTTCTCTAGGCTTAGGAGATCATATGAACGTCTCCACTGACCAAAGTCATGATGGGTGGCAGAGATCAATATCTGTGTAAGAGGGGTAAATAGTAAAGAGCATGGATTAGCAAAAGACATGAAAGAAAAAAAAATGATATGTTGTGTGTCTGTGAACCTAAGATGAAGAGAAATATAGTAGATTATAGAAGAATCCGAGATGAGTTCTGGAAAAAAAAATTACACAGTATTCTGAATGAATGTGATCCAAGGGAAAAAGGTCTATTTTGCCTTTAATTCTTGGCAGCAAGATTATGCAAGAGAGGAACTTTATGCCATCTTTTAGCAATACATGCCTGAGGACTCTTCTGTGCAGCAGCAAAAGGACTTAAAATTGGATAGAAAAAGACTTTAAGCAGGGAATGGATGGTGTTGGATTATGCAAGCAGACTGCAGTTGATTATGGACAAGATCTTCTAGGCATTCTGTGGGTGAGAGGCATAAGAGTGGAAACCCTCTGGGTTGCACCAGCTGATGGTCAGAGTTATGAGATTGTTCTGGACCCTTGTCCCCAGCAAGGGGAGGTGGGGGCTGTGAGTATGATGTGCTGTGGTGAGTGTATGATGGCAGTTGGCCAACTGGAATCAAAAATTCCCTAATGACAGGTCAGAAGTGATCCACAGGAATAAGTTGGGTATTAGTTAGGTTTGGATGGGACCCTTTGGGCTGAGGGAGGGGTTTCATGTGTAAGGGGAGTTGGTCTTCTGGAGGAAAATGAGGCAGATAGTGTTAATGGGCAGAGAGACAGATTGGCAGGGGTCTGGAAGCGGGCTGCTCATGGGGAAGGCAGTTTTGACATCTTAGATAAATTCCATTTTCCAGCCTACAAGACTCTTCTTCCGTGTCCAGTTATTGGACCCTTAGAAGTCCGGGTCTATGGCTGCTGCTACTGAAAGCTAGGTTGGCCTGTATTGTTAGTATTGTGTTTTGCTATTTTTTAATGCTAGCTGCTCAAAGTCACCATGTTGAGGTGTGTAACCATATAAATAATTTCACTAAATAAATACATACATACATACATACATACAGAAAAATTATGTTGTCCCATTTGATTGGACAGGATAGGCATGGTCCAGTCTCCTCTATTAAAGAATACCATCTAATAGAACCCAGGAAATATGCCTTCTCTGTTGTGGCACCTGACCAATGGAATAGTATACCCCTGCCCCCCCAGGATTTGGATGTTCCCAGTCCTCCCAGTCTTTTGCAAGCACTGAAGACCAGGCATTGGATTAAGCTGTTGGGTGAGCACATCTAGGTATTGTGGTTATATGTTTTTGAGTTCTCCAAGTATGTTATGTTGTTTTACATCACCTTTCTTTATTGTTGGTTATTTTTTAATTGACTGTTAGCCAGCCAGAGTTGTCTGCCACATAATTTTAAATAATAAACAAACAGTTATTCAGTAATATGAATGGATGGAGTGAGATGAGAGAGCATAGAGAAAGTGACAGGACCATTCAGAAATGCAAGGGTGAATGAGAATTGTGAGTATTTGATTAGTATTTGCTTAGAAAAAGGGCTATTTTGAATATATGACTTTAATGTATGTCATATGCATATATGGCAAAGGGGTGAATAAAAATATAAATATACATTTAAAAGCATGTTTGATTTGACTGTTTATGATGAAATATAAAATAGTGAAGGATATAAGGGTGATGATAAGTTCTGAATGTGGAACAAAACATTTCTTGATAGTGTAAAGAATGAATCTTGAAAAAATTGGACATGGTGGTGAAAGATCAGTGATCAACAAGGATGAAAAATGGACATACAAGAAGTGAAAGTAGAGCAACTACATGACAAGAAATTTCAAGTATCATTCCAACAGAATGAATGGAAATTGATGTGAGGAAACAGGATGTGGAAGCTGCTTAGAACAGACAAAAGAATTATGTTTCAGGATATAACAGTAGTGTGTGGAGTTATGCTAATGGGAACTATGAAAAATGCTGCTTGCTGGAAGGATGAAGTGAAAGGGTCTGTGGATGAGGAAAAATGTATATGAAACTGATTGCTGAAGAAAATGAGGACAAGAGAAAAATACTGTATAATGAAAGAGAAAAGAGCAAAGAATATAGACAAAGAAAGCCAGGAATAGTTAAGATTTTAAAAAGCAAACAAAAAACAAAAAAAAAGCAGAATAATTTTCATCAAAATAAAAAATTGTTATGGAAGTAGGTGAAGAGACACCAGCAGAGTAAATCAAGTAAAAAAGAAAAGTGATAAAATTATTTTGGATGAAACTGATGAAAGAATGCTGGAAAGAGTCCTTTTTGAATCTGCATGCTGTAATGGAATTGAAGCAAGTGTTATCAATAGTAGTGTCCAAGAAAATATGATGAAAAGGAAGTCATAAATACTGTCAGAATGTTGAAAAATGGTAAGAATGCAGCTATAGAGAAATGGTTAATATATGGATGTGGTTTGATTATGGAATAGCTGTCATGAGTACTGATGGTGAGCAGGAGGTGGCCCCTATCCAGGGGGGAAAATGCATGCATAGTACTGAGGAATTAAGCAGCCATTCAGAGAGACACAGATCAGACCCACCTTAACTTTTGGGGTTTATCTGTCTGGGTTTTTCCCACACTTCTTCAGTTTGTTAGGATTTTCTGTCTTATGTAGCAGTAATAAACACTAGAGACCTATTTCTCGTCTCAGCATGATTCCTGACTGTTAGGGCAATAGCTGAGCAACTTGTTTAATGTGTTTCTGATTCTATGGTTGATGATTGGGAGTCTGCTGAATTTGATCCCTTACACAAAAAAGAAAAGGTAACAAAAGTTACCTGCAAAAACTACAGTGAGCTTAGTTTGTTAATTTTGCCTGGGAAGGTGTTTGGGTTTCTAACTGAGAGGGTAAAAGAGGTGACAATGAGCAATATTTGGAGGGCGCAATGTGGAATTATGGCTGGCAGGCAGTGTGTGCACCGGAGGTCTGCTCTTCAGAAACTTACTGATAGATAAATGTTGGAAGAAAGTTTATTGTAGCTTTGTTGATTTAGAAAAAGTGAATGTTCAAGGCCTGAATAGGCCTGAATTATGGAATGTTTTGTATGAAAGTGGTCTTGAACATTCATTGCTGAATGAGATAAAAGCAAAGTATGATGAAAGTAATGCATACCTGAAAATAAATAGAATATTCAACACATAGATCAGATTTAGGCAGGAAGGGGAAAAATGATGCATAATGTTCCCTTGTTTAATGAGTTTCTGAATAAATGTATAAGGAATGCTTGTGATGGCATGTTGGTTGTTGATATGAATATACAGAATGTATACTTTTGTATGTAGATCATGCAATGTTGTCGTATAAGAATCCAAAGGATTTGCAGTGAACACTAAATAGATTATATAATGGATTGAGAAATATGGTTCTTAAACTCAGTGTATTGAAGATCAAAGTTTTTGTGTTTCACAAGGAAAATGGAGTGAATAATTGTAAGTTATACATAAATGGTGATAAACTAAAGAAGTAGATGACTTTGTGTACCTTTGTAGAATGTTTACTAAAGATGGGAAAACAGAAGTTTTAAGATATGGAAAGATAAGGAGTAGAATGTTGTTCATTGTGAGAAATGCTTGCTTGTTGTTGTTATGGTTGGTCTCACTGTTATGGTGAGATGTTTAGACTGGAGTTTGCATTTTTGTCCACTTTTCAAGTCCTTTCCAAGGACCTGGGATTGGCAAATGTTGTTGTTTAATAATATTAAAGGTATTGTCGCAGGATGTAAGCTGTTCCATGTAAAGCCGCCTTTTGCAGTTGACTGATGGTGATTTTGTCAATGCCGATGGTGTTCAAGTGGTGCTCCAGATGTTTTGGAATTGCACCCAAGGTGGCTATTACTATTGGTACTATCTTTGCTTTCTTTTGCCACAGTCTTCCTACTTCTATTTGCAGGTCTTTATATTTTGTGGTTTTCTCCAGGTCTTTCTCTTCTATTCTGCTGCCTCCAGGTATTGCAGTGTCCACTATCCTGTTGTTATTGTTGTTGTTGTTACTATTGCTATTATTATTATTATTATTATTATTATTATTATTATTTATTACAGCTGCCCCATTCCAAAAGACTCTGGGCGACTTGTTGAATGCAAATGAAAATGGTTGTGTATACATGAGTAACCACTTTGTTATATGGATGGGAAAGTTAGATATTTCAGGGGAAACATAAAATTAATTTGAGTACATGGGAAGCAGCAGCATGAGTGGCAAAACAAAAAGAAATAGGATTGAACAAATGTAATTACTGAATGAATGTACTGAATACACAATACTGCCTTAAGTGCTGCTATTGCAATATTTCTATAATCTTGGGTAACTTCATTATGAATGGCCTTATTGCACAATTCTGAATGTCCCTATCTGTTGTTTCTGAATGCAGGAATGGGGTCTGAGTTAAAGCAAAACTAGGGGAAAAAACAACAACTATCATCTTACATATTGTGAATGACATGCATGATTTGTCACATGTTCCTTAGTGCCACTGAACATGTGTTGCTATCTATATATCTGTCCCATGCAGACTCCACCGCAAAAGCATCTTTATTTTCCATAATAAACCATTCCTACTTTGATCCCAAGGGGCAAAATGGATGCCTTAAACCTCACAGATACTTGACACCCATTACATTCTTTAAAACTTCTGAAATCCTCTCCTGAAAGGGGGTCTGTGTCTGCCCATTTTTCAAGTGCAGCCCTTGACATGCCAGACAAAAACATCTATGCCTGTCAACCATGAAGTTTGTGTCCCCCTTTTCACAGTTCTGACCGTACATTACAGCAACTAATGAGAATGATTAGTTTCTTATTTCATTTAGGAATGAAATGGATCCCCATGGTTATCTGGACATTAAAAGTGTGGTTCAGTGAAAGTCTGTCTTAAGACTACCTTTGATTTTTGCACACTGCCATCTCTGCAGATTTATTTCTTATCTTAGTACAGATACAGACACTTATTCCATTGTCTAATTCCTTGTCCTAACACAATATATTTTCACGAAGACTGGGAAACTATGGAAATGTGGTTGGAAAATGCCATACACTTTAATTAAAGATACATTTTTGAAGACCATTCATTTCAAGTTGTTTCAGCACTTTCCTAAATAGCTTGCTTTTCTGAATTGAGGTCAAGAAAGCAATTACTTTGTCAGCCTCTATATTCATGGATATGACTTTTTAGGCAATCTGTAGATGCAGGTTTACTGACAGAATTATGAAAAGCCTTGGAAAGGATTCTGCAAACATTTCAAAATAGCTTTTCAAGAGCCACAACAAGATGAAAGTAACAGCAAGACAGATTCAAAGTACTTTGTTGAATATTCATTATTATACATTACTATCTGTCTAGCTATTTTATATAGAAAGGGCCTTATGCTGCTGAGCAGTACCTGAGTTTTATTTGATCCTGGCAAGCAAACAACTTTTCTAGGCAATTTATAATATTGATTCTCATATATAGTAATTAAAATTCTCAATAGCACTATCACAATATAGGTTTGGAAGGCATTCTGTAACATCTCCATTCTATTTCTTTGTAATAGCATCCTAAAACTCTTACTCACTTCAGAGTTCTTGCTGGAACTATGGAGTACATCCAAATTCCAGCTATGTCTGGAACCAGGTATTACTCCATTTAAAATAATGGGTCTATTAATAATAACAAAAATAACATGCTGTGTATCATTTCAGAAAGTCTGATGTAGCTTCCAGAGCCTTCTAAGGGTCACTAAGGCCATTTTCCCAGTAGTGACTTACAATGTCTTCCAGTATCACCCAGACATAATTGAGGCAATAGAAAGCTTGTCCTTACTGACAATGGTTGAATGACTCTAGAAGATGCCTTGAGTCACTAGTGGGATCCTGCTTAAATCTGTCATTCTGAAGTAGTAGCAGTTTGCTATTCCCTCTCTGGCAAGGTTCTCCAAAACAGCTTCCCAACCCTATCCATATTAGGGTTATTTATTCTGCCCAGCTGAATGGAATGTTGAATGTTGGAAAGAATAGAGTGGGACCACATTTGTTATAGTGGGAGAAGCTGACAAAAGAAAGATGGAGATGGGCCAGATCTAGCCAGGGGATGTGGAGGAAAAAAAATCTAGGAAAAAAAAAGCACCCCAATATATTCCTACAGAGTAGGCAGAGGAAAGCAGCTTGGGATTTCACTGTTTCATTCTAAGCTCCCCACTCACTTTCTTCCAAGTCATGTGACCTAGAACAGGGCTTTTTTCCCAGGGATTTGGAATGGATTCCAGGACCACGCTCTGCATGCTTTCCCTACCTTCTTTCTCTTTCCTTTTATAGCCTTTGGTTTGTGGTCACCGTGTCCAGAGCCAGCTTTTGAGTAGGGTGTTTGGGATGTCACACAAAACTGAGTGCAGCTATCAGACCCCAGATTGTTTCCCTCTCCTGCTTCAGGCTAAAATATTATAGCCTAGGTCACTTTGCTATTCAGTGTAATCATTATTCTTTTTTCTTTAAAAAACGGACTCTTTTCACTTAATTCCCTTCTGCCATTTTTCTTCTTCCTCATCCATTTGTATATCTTCTCAGAATATGTGTAAATCATCATCATCATCATAATGGTAGTTTCTCCAGCTGATGAGACAAGCTGTAGTCCAGATAAAAAAGCAGTCAATTCATTTACTATGGAGACTTTGATAGGAGAAACTAGAGGAAAAATACAGACACGGCTCCATTCTACTTTCATAAACAGCTCCTTTGGCACATCTACTTTCATAAACAGCTCCCTTGAGACCACATCTCTTCTAAGCGCATAAATGGATCTGGTCATTGCTAAGAGAAAAACACTGATAAATACCAACATAGAAAATAGGTTGCAAGGAATCAACAACCTTGGTTGATCCAACAATTTGCTCATGTTCTCTTGATGTCGTCTAAATCCTTATCCATTTACAGCTGCAATCTATAATAAGATATTGAATCTTATATAGGCAATAAAACAGAGGATCAAGCTCACAAAGGACATATGTCAGGCTTTTTTTCAGCACCAACAATATGTATTAATCCTGGTCACTGTTTTCAGAAACTATGTGACAGAAGTAAACCAGTTTCATAACTAGGCTCTAATAATGAGCTTCTGGAGTGGGGTGCTTTCCATTCAGCACCTGAAAAACATGACCAAACACCTTTTTACTTTATATATTTAGCCAGCAGCAAAGATATGAGCTTTGCTGCTGGCTAAATATATATGCCAAAGTTTTGAAATCACCAGTGCACAGCCAGCTGAGAAGTAAGAAAGCAAATTCAGATTCTGACCTGAACTTCACAGACCAATTATCTACTTGGAATCATGGGAGTTTAACAAACAAATACCAGCTCCTGCTGAGCCCTTTCAATCAGCAGCTTACGGCTGATTCAGTTGCATCCGAGGCTTTTAGGCTGATCAATTCTTAATCACAACACACACACAGACATATACAAAATACTCTCAGGCTCTTGTCAGTTTCTTTGGACACCTTTGTTCAGAGCCTGCTTCAAAATCATTCCACCAAGAAGTGTGGAGAACTGTTTTTATTGACTTACTACTTGTAAAATGTTTATTGCTTGTTAATTTATATTTACCCCTTTGCTTATGCCTGCAAATCAACATCACTTAGCACAGTTTGGTTACACTTTGTCCAAAGGAAATTACAGGAGCCTGCTATGTGGCTAAAATGGAGGAAAGCAGAGGAAAATCGATACGCTGATGATTAAATAGATCGTAGTAAATTCACGTCCGTAAGCTGCAGCATGGAGACATCAGTATGACACCTGGCAGCTAATGTGCTTTCAGGCAGTTGAAGAACATTTGAGAAGAAGGAAATACAACAGGAAGGAACAAGCTATTCTAAGGCATCCCTCCCTGACACGTATAAAACATTTAACCTTCACTTTGCTATTTGACATCATGCTTGCCATTTATAACTATTGAAAGAAAGTGTTTATTTTTAGTCAGGTAAGGATTATTGTTATGTGATGCTTCTTTTATGAGTTACTGAATTACCATTTACCCTGACACATAATTCTGTCTTCCTCACTACTGCCTCCTATTTACAAATATTTAAACACACAAGTTTTTTTTCTCAGTAAATCTCAGGTGTACAGCAGTTTACTCTCTGCTGCCAGCATTAATTAAAAGACAGATAGCAACTGACACTTGTTTCCTAGATAACACACTCAGAACTGAAAATATTTAGGTCAAATCCCACAGCGTTTAAACAGGTGATAAGAATATACTATTGTGATGTGCACTAGAAATAAAACAATCATATTTTTAAATATGAAAATTACAAATTTACAGTATTTTACCATTATTGAACAATATAAAACATACACGTTCTGCCTTACTAATTGCCCAGCTATTGGATATGCTTAATTATCCCCAAATAAGTGGTAAAGAAATGGATTTATAAATGTGCAGAGGGGTATATTACAATTCACCATCAGTTAAGCAGAAGTTCTTGGCATGAAAAAAGATTTGGGCTTTGGGCCATCTTCCAGTGGCAAGCCAGGAAGACTAAAATTGTTGAATTATTTTCTCCATTTGAATCTGATGGAAAGATGCCACCAATACCTGCTTCTGTGAAGCTTCCATTTACATGAAAGGACTTGTCTGAGACCTCCCATACCAATACTTCAAAGCCCATGGACAAAACATAATGGGTTTAATGAGGATGTGGATCAGAAAATGTGTGGCTACCTTAGGAGTCCAACTAATGCAGTGTTGCTCCACTGGGTGGTTTGCACTAAAGCATAAGTTCATAGTAGCATAAATACAAGGATTCTTCCAAAATAGGTATTCTATCCTTGTGCCAAGTTCTCCCCTTCCTTTCCTAAGCTGTAGAAAAATTTACTCATGTCCTGACATCATACAAATATGCTATTCCTTGTCCCTGCCAGCCTCAGCCAGTGTTATGAAAGAGTGTATATGTTTTTTAAAAAAAATTAAAAGTACTTATGTGATGTTTGTACTTCGTAGTTCTGCATTTAGAGCTCATTCAAGAGCAAAAAAAGAAATGTTTCGATCCTATGCAAAATACTCAGTATTAGATTGGTGAGCCAAATTATTTGGAGTCAAGAACTTTGCAATGTGATTATGGACTCCATGGCTCAATCCTTCTCAAGCCACTGGTATATCAGATCTCTTAAGGATGTCAGCTTTGCAGTCTACTAGTGCATGAACTAGGGCTGTTAAGCTGTTTGGACAGAATTTGTACCTCTGTTAAACTCTATTGCAGATTAATCTCTTGTTAGTTGGCTGGAGTTATAAATGATTATTATAATGTATAATGCAATAATATTGTGTACAAGTATTGCCTTTGGTCATCATTAAGCCTCTTTCTCTCTTGATCCACGAATATCCATCCATCCATCCATCCATCCATCCACTATTTTAAATGCAAGACAGGCACATTTTCTAAATTGAGATAAATAAAATTGGACATGTAGATTTCAGGGAGGGGGAACAGCTATTTCTAGACTGGGAGTATATATGACAAATTTCAGCTTCAGGTTAATATTTATCACTGCTGTAAGTTATAAACTCCTGGAGAACAGGGTGGGGGAAGTATAATGGAAATGTTAACAGACCCTTAATTATAGAGGCTTGAAACATGGAACATAACAAAAACCCTTTTAAAGTAAATATACACTGTTAACCTCCAGAAGACTGAACTTTTTGTATTCTGCATGGCAAGTCAGATGAATGAAGTCAAATAAAAATGAAAGTTCCTCTGAAGCATTCTCTGTGTTTTGAAAAAACATCAAAAGTGAGACAACATAATATCTGAAAGATCCCCTTTTTAAAGAATCTGAATACAGTTCTAATGCAATTTATACGAGCCTTGCTGCTCCTTGTATTTTTCTCTTAATTATGATGTCTATTGGGGGCATTGATGGATTTGGTAAAACACAAATTAGCAGTAGCTTTAAAAAAGCCACAACCTCCATGCAACACATAAAGAGTGAAGCAATTTTGATGTAAAAATGCACGTGTCTTGATAATGGTTGCAGTGAGAAAGGATCCATGTCTATGGACTCTCCTGGGCTGATCAGTTTGTGTTCCTGACAATGTAGTTTTCAAATTTTACTTGAATTGTTGCATTGAAGGAAAAGTAAAATGTAATGTGACAGAACAGAAAAGGAGAAGATAATGAAACAAAATGCATTTTTTTATAACTAGACTTTCCCTTTCCTTCTGTGAAATTGTAGTTTCTTTTTGACTGTGCCAATAAGACTTAGAAGTTAATTATAAATATTATTCCTGGCGAACATAGCTTAAAGAAGGGCATTGGCCAAGGTGAAGATATTAATTTTAATGGAAGGATGGGCCATGCTTGGTAATGCCCTATCATCTAATTATATACAAAGCAAGCAATAGGATTGCCATGAAAAATATTTTGCTGTCCATTCAGTTTCCCACACAGACTTGTCAAATGGGAATTACCACCAGGCAAACTGGTAATTGGCATTGCTTGGTAATTGGTTTCATTATATTATGTGACAAAAAAAAAAAGATGGTATACTCTACCTATGTGTTTTAAATAATACCACATTCACAATGCGAAGCAGTCCTTTGTTTTGTTTAAGGGCTAACTAGGCTGGACTTGTTTGAAAAGCTATTGAAAAGATTTCTTTCCTATTTAGTAAAACCTGATTATCTCAGTAAATGTGCAGAGACTCTCTCCCCCACCTCCACCCAGTGGACATAACCTATTTACATGGGTTTCTCTTGGTAAATATACTAAATTTCATTTACAAATTAATTGCCAGGTCCTAGTTGGTTAAAATAATAATAAAAAAAATGTCACACCGAGTGAAAAGCAATCTCACTCAATGACGATTTTACACTGCACTAGATCAATCCCAATACCAGTAAATGGATATTATTAAACAGCATGGGGTAGTACAAACTGGGAACGAAAACTTGTAGTGTACTGCCTTTGAGCAGACCTGGCTTGCCTGCTGTGACAGGGCAATTGTCGACAGGCTTTTTCATGCCAATCTGCAGCTTTTTCAACTCTAGATGCTATGGCAACCAGGGTTTAACAGACTAAGCAGCTAACAAGCTTCCCTGATGGAATTGTCTGCTTGTATGATTGCCTTGTCTTACTGAAAATATAAAATAGAATGAAGATGCTTGTGGACATTTGTCAAACTGATTATAATTTGGACACTTGAATCATAATTGCCTGTTGTATATTGTTCAGCACTGACCAGCGCTATTTTTCTACCCTGTCTATAGAGGACAAGAGTATGTTTTCCCTGTGGAAATGAGAGGTTCTGGCAATTTGGAGTTGGTACATCCTGGTGAGTAAAAAGAAAAGTTTCTTAAAAGAAAGAAAGGAGGAAAAAAAAGATACAACCATGACTATGCCCTCAAGCAATGTGGTACTAGAGGAGTGGTATGGTTTTCCTCTCCTGTATTTAAATAGGTTGCATTTTGAATGAAGGAGCAGTGACTGGATGTGTTTCTTGTTTTCATAGATTCAGAAATTGAATTTGCAGAAAATGGCAACACTAATGGGCTTTGCTTCTATTAATTCTATAGATAAACATGCACACGTGCACACACAACACAAAAAAGATTGAATGAACTTTTATTTTGCTCCTCTCTGAGGATCTAGGAGGTCAGCAAAGGTATGTTTTTAGGGTTTGTTGGTTGCGTAAAGCAGGAGAAGAGGGCTGATATGTCTAGTTCTAGAGATGAGTCTCAAAGGAAGGCTGACAAACTGCTGGATTAGATCTATTAATACTGCCCTCTGGTGACATGGAGCTGGGTATCACTGATAAGCAGAAGAGAACCTTGGATAGTGTGCAAACTATCTGAATATGAGAGTCTTAACCAATTTGTATAGAGCAAATATGTTCCCCAAAATTTTCATCCCCCTTCTCCTTTGAAAACTTAGATATCGATCATTCCTTAGACATTCTGCAACATGTAAAGATTTGCTGAGTGTTTCCCAAATATTTGAAATACTTGGTATTTCACATCCCAAAATATCTAGTCAAATGATTCAGATATGACTTTGGCATTTAATTACTAGTGAAGGTGTTAGTGAATTGTGTTTAATATGTTTAATATTTGACAGCTCACAGTTTATTTCATGAGATGACTGGTGAAATCAAAACAAAGAGTCTCATCTGAAACAACTAAATTTCAAATGTTAAAAGGTCAACTTTCTTATTGGAAAATGGGGAAAAATGAAATTTCCCAAAATTTGAATGCTGCAATTGGAAATTTGTGAAAACATTTCAAGTCAAAATTAGGGTCATTTTTTGAAAATATGTAACCCACTCATTAATTTTACCACACATTAAAGTGATAGATATCACTATAATGATTTACTATTTAAAAAAAAAACTCTTGAAAGTAATTATTCTATAATTCCCCTACCATTCTGATAAATAATGCAATATAGAGTCTTCTAAAATCACACAGGTAGAGGAATTGAATAAATCCATACAGAACAGGTACTCTGCTTGTTGTTAGCGGAGTGAACAACATGGTATCTCCATGCTCAAGCATTCTGTCCTATTAGACTAGGTCTACCATCAAGGGAGAATATTGTTGAATAAAGACATTATTGTAACACTGCAGAAACTAAACTTTCTAGCTGGCTGCTATGGGAGAAACCCAGTAGTAGGAAACTGAAGTCAAAGGCAGCAACCATTTTTCTTCCAAATATAGTAAGATTTACAAAGTAACACATAAAAATTGTTTATTCTACACTACATCTCATGAAATCATTTTACCAAATTTACTGCACTCAATATTTCCTTGTGTCAGAGGAACTGAAAACAAAACAACATAATATTGGGTAAATACAACCAGATGCAATTCTGCCAGATCAGACTTAAGCTGGATCCAATATGTGTAATGGGCTGTGAGAACAACCTTGAGGAACAGGAGGAAGAGCCACAACTGAGACAACGGTCAGATAAAATAAATCTGAGTCCAGAGCAGAAATGTAATTTGAGAAAATGTCTCAGACTTGAACCTTGCTAGTTGTCTTGTAGATAAAGGAGGGAGGTGACAGGCACTTTCAGACTTGCTAGATTCTGTTACTGTAACCCTATAATAAAAGTAGTTTTAGTATTCATAACTTTGTTTTCTAAGTCTGGTCTACCTCAAAGGGCTGACATATGTGTACATGGAAGAAAATGCTTCTTACCCTCTCCTTCTGTGTATATGTGCATTTGCATTTTGTGTATCTTTGTTTATGCACATAGTATACTGTAGATGGGAACTGGATACTAACAGAGATGATTGCCAGCAGCTAAAGAGAGGAACAGCAAGATTCATAGTACCAGCAAATGCCATGCAAGACATCCATGAGATAAACAGAGTCAGGGAACTCTTTGGTGGATGGATCCACAGAACACTTTTGGAGACACTGAGGGCTGCAGTAAGGTGGTCTCTGATGAAAAGTTGATGAGGTCGTATCACATACATAGGCTGTTTTTTTTCCTCCAGTTTGGGCATTATTAAAACCCTTGCACTATCGGCTTTGCATATTCCCAGCCTCAACCTGTTGGAAAATTCTTCCACAAATTTTTAACAATTGTAGCCACAAAGTTCTGAGGCCTACAAAAGGATTGTTCACTGCTGTGCCTGGATCTCAGGAAATAGGTCCAAATATATTTAGGGAAGGTTGTATGATGATGGCCATTCTCTTTTGCATATTACCTTCCACCTAAGATGGACCATTAATTGTGGTCCAGCAGGCATATGGGATGGAGAGAAGGGAATACTCTACCCCTTTACACCTTTCTGATCCATTATTTGAGAGAGAGATGGTCTCAGCAACATGGGATGCCTTTCCCCAATTTGAGTGACATACCAGTTGAGTTTCTATCAGGAAAGAGACTGCTTTGCTGTAATTATCCCTCACTCTAGTCACTGGATAGAAGGGTGTGTAAAACCCATGACTAAATTTTGGTGGAGTCCTTGGTGCTCTCTCTGAACTTTGGTGGCACAATTTTTGCCTCCTCCCCCCCCCCCAAAAAAAATAAGGGTTGAAATGGGAGCAGGAGGCCTCTGAGAGGCAAACCTGTCCCATTCCCACTATTAACATTCCTCTAAACTTTGACAAAAATCAGGCTGCTAACATTCAGTAGCAAAATGACAGAAATTTGACAATGTGGCCTTGCCTGATTTCTGAGCGTTTGGGAGGAGGATTTTAAAGTGGCTTCCAAAGGCCGCTTGCCCCATTTCTTGCCATTTAGCCTCCTTTATTCTTCCAGTCACATTATCCAGTCTTGCCTGGTCCAAAGAAAGTCTTATGGTCATCAACACAGGGAAATTTGCCCTACTGTAGCAGATTGGTGCAATGTGTGTGGTGCTTCCTTTGAAGATGGTCTGGAAACTTTCATCTGGTCTAAATCAAAGCAGCAATATTATTAAATGGAAATGGACAAGCTAGTTCCATTGTGTTAATACTTTCTACAACCTAGGAGTCTGTTTCCAAACCCAATTCAGTAGGCAGGATTTCATTGCGAAAGCCTAAAATAGCTTCTGAACAACTTATCAGAGAGATTCTTTCCTTCCATCCTTACCTATTCAAATCCTAAGATCTATTTTACAGAATGTTAACCTTCCTCCATCAAGTAAAGCACAAGAGGTTTCTACAAGAGCAGGATTTTTTAAATGAGCAATTACACCCAGGTCATATGACACTTTCCCTAATATTGTCTGGAATTTTGCCACTTTTTTGTAGGCATTTTAAATTAGTTCAGTTCTTTAGTGTTTAGCTCAGCTGCCTTATTTTCTTTATTTAGCGCTGTGTAGTGGTTCTTAATGCTGTTCATCTTATAAGACTTTTTGTGATCATTCTTATGGCTTTTATTGTTCATTATACTAAGCTCTCAGAGGATATTGTTAAGTGAGAGTAATATAAATAATGTACATAAATAATAAAACTAAAAGTTATTCCTCATCTCTATGAAGACGCTAATGCCTCACTTTATTGCAATGTTGTTTAGGAAGGACTGCCAAGAAAACTCTCAATTTTGTTTCAACACAGCCCAATAAGTACATACAGATGATATCTGACTCATAATTTTATCCTGTTGGTATTTAACAATTTTATAATGTTAATAATTTTGCATAAAGTGGGTCTCAGTGGGAAGAAATGCATAATTAAGTGAGAAACATATGATTTACCCACAGCCATTAAAATCATTTAACATATGATGGTTTTAAATGAAATCCAAACACTTACATATTTTTTTCCACTTATCATACAGAAGTCATTTTTAACCATCCAGGCCACATGCCTAATTTCAGAACCATGTCATGGAAATGAGACAACTTTGGACCTTGTGGATCATCCCTAAAGACCCCTCTTTGCTGCTCCTTATCTTGGAGTATGAATGACACCGTTTTAAAAACAGATGAGACTTCTGTGCCTGTATCAGAGAAGCTTATTTTCCCTACTTATAGACTTTCCTACCCTCTTATAACAGGCTCTGGAACAAGGCAATGAACAATGATAAAAATGTATCTGAAACAATAATCATAATTAAACATCATAATCAACCAAAACCACATTGGAATACATTGGAGAAATTTTATTACTAAAATTCCATTATAATGAGTACAAAAGACTAAATATGGAACCATGAGTACCAAACATAAGACATGGAGGGAAGATAATCAATGTGCTTCAGCAAATGAAGTCTGGTTCTTTTCTTGGATTGACTTCTTAAAGCACCAGAAATATATATTTTATAGCAATAATATATGAGTCATGAATTTTCAGGTGTCAGTAAATGTTGAATTATTCACAGGTAACCAGGCAATTTTCAAATCTCTATTTCAGAATATTTAACCTTTCATCTTGTCTAATATAGCTGCATTTAGTCTTGGCAAGAAACACTGTCAGTTAATTGGGCCACATTTCTTGTACACAACAGTTACATTTTAAAGAGCCTACATAATAGGAAAAGGTGTTTTGAAGAAGAAGAGGAAGAAGAAGAAGAAGAAGAGGAAGAAGAGGAAGAAGAAGAGTTCTATAATAGAAAACAAAAAGGTGTGCACATTCTTGTCAACCACGGCAGACTATTAAACATGATTATTATGCAGACTCAATTTCAATTTTGCTTTGGAATATTGCCTCAATGGGTCAGCTACTTTGTCTGTGCACCCATCTGGCCATCCATCCATCCTTCCATCCTTAACACTAAAACTTTAATTAATTAAATCCAGCTAATATGATCATTGCTGTGAATATTTTCCCCTTCCATCACCTTAAAATTATCACAACATAGGGTATACACCTGGGTGTTTAGAGCAATACAACACTTAGAAGATGAAGACTTGCAACAGTGAATGGGAATCAAGAATCATCCAGTTGATAGATGGGGCTATGCAAATATGCGTATTTAATACTCAAGAGATCCAATCCTATTCTAGGAAACAAATAAACAGGCTACAATTCAGGAATTTTAAGCATGCTTTTCAATGTAATATACATTTAGGCATCCTTCCTGTTAGGTCCCTGAAAGCACCACTTAAATTTCCCATATGAACAAATGCCCTCATTCACTTAAAGAGAATAGTTGAGGTAAGAGCATGTATTAGGTACTTATACATTGCTGATGTTACCCTGATTATCATGCGAATGGCATGCATTTCCTGACTAGATTACTATTAAAAGCACGTTATTTCCATAATGTTTGACTACCCTTTATCTGCAATTGTGTCCCCCCAGTTCTGTGTTGGTGTAGTAAATTGCTGGTATATAAACAGAAAATAATCTGAATCTGGATTCACTGAGCACAGTGAAGTTATAATCTGATCCCTTATGCTCCTCCTGTTAGTTCAGAATGGGATGCACAAGCCTCTTTGGTAATCTCCCATCCAGATGCTGGCCAAGGTCAGTCTTGACATGGACTCTAGTTGGAAATGTATAAGGCTGGATATCTATAATACCTATATGGGGTCCTGACAGTCTTGTAATCCAAAACTCACTTTGTGGGTAACTTCCTAAAAACTGCATGCCAAAATTAACAGGGGACCAACCATGAATATAAGCCTCATGTGGCACAGAAGGGTAGGCAGCAGTATTGCAACCGAAAAGTCTCCTCGCAACCCGAGTTCAATCCCAGCAGAAGCTGGATTCTCGGGTAGCCGGCTCAGGTCAACTCAGTCTTCCATCCTTCCAAGGTCGGTAAAATGAGGACCCAGCTTGCTGGGGAAGGTGACGACTGGGGAAGGCAATGGCAAACCACCCCGCTCTATAGTTCGCCAAGAGAACATCGCGAAAGTGGCATCCCCCCAAAGGGTCAGACATGACTCGGTGCTTCCACAGGGGATCTTTCACCTTTCACAACCATGAATATATGCTTTCATCTATACGTTTCTCCCTCTCCCACACCATGCACATGCATCTACACTGTCTGCCGTAACATAAAGCTGTCAGTGGTCCTGTTCCAGGGAAATTATAGGATAGGTGATTCCCTATACCCACAGGGCACCCAGTAAGCAATGGTTGGTGTAAAATTATGTTCCCAGGCAAGATCCTGGTGCTATAGCTTCTGCCATGGTCCTAGATGTCTGAGATATGGGAACTAGCAATGTTGCCAAATTATTTGACAGTAGCCTCAATCACATCAGAGGGTAAAGTGAAAAATAGGCTTTTTGGTGTGTGTGGGGGAAGCATTTTGATTGCCTCATTTTTTTGATCTCTACATGTTTGGAGAAATAAATTGACAGAACATTTGAAACTGCAATATGGTAATCAGGACTTTCTTCTGCCATGCAAGGACCTTCTAATGTGTGTAGTTAATGATGTATATAGCACAATACATTAACATTACTTTAATGTGTTCAGTGGTACAGAAGAATGCAGTAATTAGGCACTGAGGGATTCTTTTTGGAACAGTTTGATGAGGTGGTCAATTACCTGTGCTACATGACAGCAAGTGGTACGACTGGTTTAACTTAATAAGTACATTCATGAAAGAGGCCACTGTGGTGTACATTAGTTGCACTGGAAAGGTTCTCTTTTGGTATTACAAAAGTAAGCCTAAAATATCAATTAATTTAATTTGTTTGGCATACCTTATGCTTTACACATCACCAGATTATTTTCCCCAAATATCACACACTGTAAATTGAGTATGCATTAGAAATACTAAGAACACCATCAAAATTTTGTTCACAATGCAAGTTTCAGGAGGATACTTCTGATTATTTAACCAAGACAGATAAGAAAACAAGTGGCTTCACTAGAATTTGTCAGGGATTCATCTTTTAAAGTAATATTAGATTGGTGATGTGAAGAGTTTCTGAAGAAATAATGCATACTGGATCATGCAATAGTGTTGTTCGATATATTTTTCTTGTTATATTTGATTTAATGAATAGATTTTTTTATGTTGTTGATATCCTACCATTAAATGATAGAATCATTTTTTACCCAAATAAATTCATATTCTTGTCACCTACTAACAGTACTGGAAGATTTGAAACATTATTCATAATTGAGATGTTATTTTTTACTGAATATCTTTTAAAGATAAATTTGTTTTATTCTTTCATCCCACTATTTAAAAGGAGTTTCACATTTTTATCTTCCAAGGAATTGTCAATGAGAAACTTAAACTGCACAGACTATACATTAAAATCACTTTAGTTTTTAAGCTGTCATGAACTGTTTCAAAAAATGCTAAGTTGCTATTGTTTAATGTCTATCATTTTATAATGCTTTAGAAGTTATCTATCCTGTAAAATTATTAACTGATGCTAAAATTGCCTTGTAAGTATTAGGACAATAGCAATTTTCTAGCAGCTGGGACACTGCCAATGTAAGATAAGTACATTTTGCTCTGTAGATTCATAAAGTGCTTTGAAATGGTTTGTAACTGATGGATGGATGCATTTTCTAAGTGTGGAAAGCAATATTTTGTAGAAGGAAATGGCTTGAAAGCTGACACACATGCATGCAAATGCCATTCTCTTCAGTAAGTAATTTGCTTTTTCTTTCAAAAGCATAAATGGCATAGTTAGACACATTATTTTGTATATTGCATATAACAATACAAGATGCACAAAAACAGCAAGTACAAAACATTTCATATTGATAGAGGAACCCGTGGCTGTAGTATATGATTAGCATAAATGTATACACACTGAAGTAATGCCTTTAGGATTAAAAAGTGAAGCTGAACAAGAAAAGTTCTCCTAACTTCAAGAAATGAAAATATTGATTTTATTTTATTTTTTTCTCTGTAAAGTCAAACTTCTCAATTTTAAGGAAATCATTAGACCCAATTTCAATAAAGTTGGTATAATGATTTTAATTCAGATTAAAGAGGTTTTGTTTAGAAATAATAGATTATTGGGATGAATAATTATGGACCTTTTTCTCTTTTTTCCAGCTTCCAAACTGGCTTCCATTTTACAGTATTAGTTTGACCTGGTAAAAATAAATGAGAAAATAATCAGTCCTCTGTAGAGGTGCATATTCTCTAGGCCCATGGATTTACATGGAGGAAAGATTTCCCTAAAAGTTGGTGCATCAGTAAAAAAGTGTCTAGCTTAGATTTCTTCATGATATGCTAGTCCTTTATATTCCTTCCTGGGTTTTTTAAACTGCGGAATTTTGAAAGTGACACCAAAATATCCCTGGTACATTGAACAATACGTGTGCACAAGATTTCTCTTAACCCTTCTCCCCTAATCCTCCGTCCATTCTCTGAATTTATTCCAGGGGGGCTCCAATCCATTAGGATAGATTTGTGCTGGTATGTATGCATGGAGGATGGAGAGAGAAAGAGTTCATTCTTTTGACAAACCCTCTTTCACCATCACAATTGTTGTTGCTGCTGTTGTGAGCTGCTCAGAATTGTTTTAAGATTTCTTTTTTATTTTTTCTATCCTGCCTTTATTATACTTATTTTATTATAACCCAAGGTGGCAAACATACCTATTACTCCTTCTTCCTCCTATTTTCCCCACAACAACAACCCTGTGAGCTGAGTTGGGCTGAGAGGGAGTGACTGGGCCAATGTCACCCAGCCAGCCTTTGTGCCCAAGGTGGGACTAGAACTCTCAGTCTCCTGGTTTCTAGCCCAGCACCTTAACCACTAGACCAAACTGACCATACATTTTTTTAAAACAAACAAACAAACAAATAAAACCATTGGATACATCCCCATTTCTCCATTTATACTTTGTTTAAAACAAGACACAAATATAATTCTTTTCTATTCCAAAAATAGTAAAGGATAATAATTTAGAACCTAAAGTATTATGCATTTATTTCTCCACTTTACAGAGAAAATGAAGTATCTGTCTGACATGAGTTTCTGAGACATGAGCAAATATGTGCATTCAACAAAACGCTTTAAGTCTGAGAGGTACCACTAAAATTTAAGTGTACAGTTTGAGATAGCTTCCGTCCATGAGCTGCCAATTGCATGACATAGCATAAGCTGAGAGGCCGATATTTTTTTCCAAATACTTCTGAAATGTGACTAAGACATAAATGTTTTGAACTGCAATATTCTTTCTTTGTATACTTAAGTTATCATATGGGTTCCTGCTCTGAGTGCCAACAATCTGAAATTAATTGCTGGCATAAGGATCAGGACATTCTCAGTAGTGGCAGTCTAGTTTGTTGCTAGAGACGTTTAATTGGACCACTTCCATTTACTTTTTTACAGGGTCAGTATAGAAGACAGTGTTATTCTAGTTAAGTGTTTTATTGGAAAGCACTGATACACATAGGCTGTTGTATATAATGCATTTAAAACACATTGGGTTGCCTTTAAAATAAGTTAATTCCACATGCAATCATTCCCCAAACTAATAAGGCTTCAAGGAAGTCATGACTAACTTATTTATTTCAGAAAGATGCAAATTCAGTCAACTGTATATTTTTGATTGAACTGTATATTTTAAAACTGTTCTTAATAGCCCTGAGGCTTAGGGATACATGAGTAATTCCTTAAAAATAAAACTGACAAACATGTCTGCTTATAAATGAGATTTGAAAATCAAGTGAAATTGAACACAAAAAAATAATAAATCAGACAGCACATTTGAAAGTGGGGGTGGGGGGGTGTCACATTTGCTCCTTCCCTGCCTGGATGCAGGCGGCCTTTGCTAGAAGCTGGCACCAGATCCAGGTAGGGAAACTGTTCTCCTTCAATGGTCTCTGTACTTGCAGCAACAGCTGCTACAACAGGCCAATCCCACTCCTGATTTCTACCCAAGTCAACCTGGCCAGGATCAAGGCGCTCTCACCTAGTCTCACTTTCCCCCTCTTCCCAAGGTGGCTTCTTCTGTGCTTCTTTCAGTGGTGGTGGTGTATTATGCTGGATCCTGGCATTGAGCCTGCATGCCCACTCCTGCAAGCAGTGAAGAGTGTAAAGGAATTTAAAGATGACCTTGGGGAAATATGAAAGAACAACTGAGGAGGGACTTGGAGAAGAGATTATACAGTCCAGAGACTGAAACAAGCATGAGAAAGAAAGTCAAGGTAACTCCATCTTGATTTTGTTTAGTATAAGATGGGACAGCAAGAAACTTGGGCAGGCTTTCAAGATTCTGTTATTCTAACCTACCACAATAAGTAGCATTCCTGGAGTTCCTGTGATGTCTATTTCTTGACCTGGTCTATCTTGAAGGGCTGACTGTAATGATTGCCTATCCTAACATACTCAGACTCACAAGCAAGAGCTTAATAATATCTGATTTATTAAAGAATAGTGTGCAAATACAAAGAAAGCTGAGAATGAGCAAAAGCGCGCCAAATACAAACTAAAAACCCTCGGTGCAAACGTAATCCCTCCCCTCGCCCAACTGTTTCAAATTCCCCACCCCAGGTGCTGGTAACGAGTTCTGCTGATCTCCTGGGAAGAAAACCTTGAACACACTGGATAACCCAAACACATTCCATTCCACTGAATACAGATAACAACCCCAGCAGAAGGAGTCCGTACAGCTCCTCCCAAACCGAACACGCATCAGCAACTTGACATGCGAAACATTACGATGTACAATGCACATTGAAACGGTGAACATGACACTGACAAACAGGTGCAACAGGTTCAGAATCATTAATGCAAGAGCCATTATTGGGAGCCACTGAAAGACAATTGTAGTCCCAGGGGTAGGTTCTGATAGTGATCCAACTTGGGGTACACAAGCCTGGTTTATATATGCCTTGCTACGTCACTAGCAGAGAGGGAGGCCTGCTAGAGCACAGTCTGGCAGTTTTACTCATGAAGGTCACACAAAGTCATTGGTTATATCAGGGGACTGTGGGGAACAAACTCTGAGAATTTTTGCGCTACCAATCTAGGAGAATGTGGGTGTGGTTGGGATGCTAGGCTAGGTTCAAGTTCAAATCCAGTCTCAACTGCAGTAGTTCACTGGGGAACTGGAAGCCAGCCCCATTCTCTCTCAATATCCATCTTACCTCACAGGGTTGTTTTTGTGGGAAAAGTTGGAGGACAGAATCTTATGTATAATGTCTTGAACTCAAGATCGATCAGGCATAAACTACAAAAATAAATAAAAGAACAGAACAGAACAGAACAGAACCAAACCAAGCCCAAAACCAAAACCAAACCAAACACAAATCAGGGTTAAAATTCTTTGAATTCACGGACCTTACTTCTAAGTAAGTCTACATCGGATTGAATTATTAAGATGCAATCCTATATGTCATTATCTGCAACAGCTTACTTCTGAGTAGGCATGTTTAGGTAGAATTGTTCTGACTTTCATCTCATTATTGTAGCTTTGTTATGCTAGTACAAAAGCACAGCCTATTTCATTGACTAAGGAGTGCAATCCCAAAAGATAGCTTACTATATACACTATGTAAGACCCAATGCGCAACACACTTTAATCATTTTACTCAGTCAGCTAATTTACAAGTTGGTGTTGTGCATTTCATTTCACATACTCTCATTCAGTCTGATGGAAGAGGAATAGTATTCTTTTTTTTTTTCTTCCCAAAGGAGTCCCCCACCCCCATCATGAGATAAGAACAGTTTGGTGGCATATACGGTTTTCTTGGATTATAGACGGTTAAACAATGTCTTTCAGTAAAACTGCCCCCTGGTAACCCACAACCTCCTTGGCTTCCCGTGCTTCAGTTAAATAGGACTGCTTTTTCAGATTAGGCAACTGGGACAGCCAAGGAGACTGAAGACTGATGGGGAGACTTGTGTACTGTGGGAAAAAATGACACATACTTTATCACCTTAGGGCAACAGAGAAGCCCTCCAAACACTGCTAAAATAACTGGAAAAAAGAGGAATGTGCCCTAACCTTGCCTAAAGAACCTTCTTTGAAAAACAGAAGACAGAATTTTTATTTTTATTTGGCACAACATTAGACCCATAGAATAAATGAATATTGTATATTCTAAAAATCCATGTAGTGTCCATATTCCCAAAGATCTAGGGCAGGGCAGTGACACAGGCAGTGAACAGCTCACTGCAGTTCCTGAAATCATCCATGCCATTTCTTAGGATTGTGTGTCTGACTCACCACCTCAGTAAAAGATACATTTGGTTCAAGGTGTTGTAGAGAAGTCCTATATTCACACTTCCATCCACTTCAAACTACCTGTCTACCATCAAATCCGAAAAGCTGCATGACCTTAATAGTTTTCCCCAAATATCCATCTTCTTGTAATTGTGATTAATCAGAAGTTTTTGAGAAGACATAAACTTTAAACAGAACATAAACTTTAAACTTCACTATACTAACGCTGACGTAGGATGGTAGGCCAGACAGCAATATTAAACTGCCTTATATTGAGTCAAATAATCAGTCCAACTAGTTAAGTAATTTCAGCCAACAGGAAGTAGTTTTTCAAACCTCAGGTAATGAGATTAAATCTGCTTTGTATTTTCTCCCTGTGAAAAGGTTTTTTTTTTAACCAGAAATGTCCACAGGGTACGGTCAAAAAAAGTCAAGATGGCAGCCATGATGGTGTGATTGAAGCTCTGCCTGGTTTTTGTTTTTGTAGTTGTTGTTTTGTCCCTGAGAATTTTTTTTTTCTCCTTTCTTTTTGATCTTTTTCAGCTGATCTTATATTTGGGGTGGCAGTGGATACTCTTAATGGCATTGTGATTTTGTCTTTGGACAACTTTGAAGGTTTTCTGCTTGCCCACACCTCCTAATATGAAAAGGTGCACTTGAGGGATACTTTTGGGGGGGATTTAATGAAAGGCTGGAAAACCAGAGAAACAGTCCACTGGAGAGAGGATAGTGTAGTAAAGACAAGCACTCATGCACATCTCAACAATCTAGTGCAAAAACACCACATTCCATTCACAAGAATGTCACTGAAATGATCTTCTCCTCCAAAAAAACATTGTGAAGGCAATTTTGCTTTCATTGGACTGAGAGCACATACACGTTCCCATAGCTTGGCTGCCTCATCATAACCTACCTATGAGAATTTCTCTAATTTTCTTCTGCATTGAGGTAAATTTAAAAAGCAAATCCTCTTTCAAATGAACTCCTTGCCTAGCTCCGCTATCTGAGATCCTTTAAATTAGAAATTCCAAAAACTGGACCTGTGTCCTTGTTAAATGCTCAAGTGGGTGCTTTGGCACTGAGGCTGCAATTTAACGTTCCCATAATAAGCAAACCCTTCCTGTACGAAGTATGAACGAAGGTGCAGTCTGGTGTAAAATGACATCTAAGGAACGTTCCCGCATGCAAACCATGTATCAACGCTTCAATCTAATGCAGGCTTTTTTCTTTTTCTGCCTAACCTTCTCTCTAGATGCACGGCCTGGGCTGTACTGCCAAAGCTGCAGGTGAATGCAGACATGTGTAAGAAAGTCCTTCACATCCAAAACACATATCACTGAGGTTGAAATAAACACTTATATGTGAATATGCGCTCTGTATGCAAAGCATAGGCTCTGCTGCTAAGGCTGTAACCAAGGCATACTTGCTTATAAATAAACCCCTGGTGAACATGGAAGACTTTCAATAAGTAAAGACATAAAGGATGAATTTACACCCTGGGACTAAGCTGAGCTCATACATTTCTAACCAACATCTGGCCTACATTTACAAAAGCACTTCCTTCCCCTTTGGTCCTTTAGTTTGGACTCTTCTGCTCTGCTCCTCTTTTCTTGCTTCTGCTGCTGTTTTCCTTTGCTCTCTTTTCCTCACTGCCATTTTCTTTCTAGTTATCCCTCTAATGCAGCTTTCCCCATTGGTTGCCTTTCTCCTAAATTTTTAAGCGAAACATGTAATTGACGGTCAAAGAGCGCTAAGTACAGTAAACAAGCTCTCAACGAATCAATATTTACTGCCTGAATTACACAGGAACACTTTAATTTATGACTTCTGGGGGTTTCTTGAAACTTACAGGTATTATTCTCTTAAAGCTCATGGAAGCAGAGCTGAACAGCTGTTTTGGATGAATAATGCGTCTCAGGCTGGAGAAGTTGGTGCACTATATCCTAGCCAAGGTAGAAAGTCAGAGTGCAGCAGCCGCAGCAGCAGCAGCAGGTGAAAGACTATTATAAAGCAATTTTCAGGTGGTTTATTATAGGCCTCCAAACTAGAAAAAGGGCAAAGGGTGGAAAAGGGCATTACAACAGGTTGTATATTGCAGGTTATTGTGTTTTGAGCTGCAATGAACCTGATAATGAAATCAGCCGAACAAGAGCATAAAGGTCCCACACTGACAGGAAAAAAGACATCCCTGAGGCAAGCCAACGTAGATGTTATAACAATAACGACAAGTACAGTAATGTAGCCTAGATTGTTACTGCTGACACTGGAGAAAACAGGGAAAGTTTACACTACCCAAATATAGGTTCCCCATGTCACTGAAAGAGAAAATAAGTAGGGCATTTCACTTTAGGATTTCGAGAGCAATAACTGGGATTTGTGAAAAGTACATCATTTATGAAATTATGGCATGCTGGCACAATCTATAACACTAAAATTAATAAATAAAAATACCTAGCCCCAAATTGCACAGACATTAGGGAGTGCTGTTTTTTTTGTGTGTGTGTGTGCTTTGCTTTGTTTTGTTTAAGGAAAGTCCAGCACGTGGCACAGGAATAGTAAACAGAGACCAGTTTTCCTGAGGTTATCCTTTCGTTTCTGTCCAATTTTAGGGATACAATTCCATCTTTAAACTCTCGGTCTAAACTGATAGTTAAATTGGACAGAGATGTGACAGTTGTTGAATCTTTCTTATTCAACCTGCCTTCAAAAGAAAATAAAATGGGTAAAATAAAATCTGATGTCTTGAACCTCCTGAAATATTTGTGGGTTCAGACCTTATGCCAACCTTATCATTAGGTACATGGCTCACATGCATGGGATGAAGTTGTATATTCTGGGTCATTTTGCTTTACCAATTCCAAACTTGTTATTTCATATCAAAGTACAGTATTTTCTTGAAAATTATAATGGAACAATGACAAGAATGTTGGATTATATTAGGCTTTGTCAAGAAAGGATTTCTTTTCACTTCGGTGGTGATCTTTTTTATTCCACTTTTAATCAAATATTCTGATAACCCAGAAGTGGCACATTTGGTCCCCCAAGCAGTCAGGGAGGTGTCAAGCTGTAAGGGAAGGAGATGGTGATGGAAGATGACAGTGCAGTTGCTATTCATAATGGTTTCTTGAAGGAAGATACTTGGAAGCTAGAGTTGAAAATAAAAGAGTCATATCATTCAAAACATTGACAAATTCATATCGGGCCACTTGGAAAACTTTGTCTGGAAGGCTTTCCATAGACAACCAAACCAAATAATAGGACACTTTTGCCATGACAAGCCTATCATGCCTGTCAAGTTTGAAGATTATTTTATTATTATTTTATTTGTATGTGGCCTACTTGAGTGACTTGGCAGAATATTTATGTATTTATGTCCAGATTCTCACTGCATGCCCAATCTCTTCAGGAGGAACTTTGTATATATTTGCCTAAAAGCAGTAACCTCATAATCTCAGGAGCAATTAAAATTACTGACAACTGGGACTATGCGTTTCAACTGTCGTGGCGTGTGTAACAAACGATTGTTATATATCACAAACATGTGATACAGATTGAACCTCTGTATCTGAGCAAGGCAGATTGTGTGTGGGAGATGAATCTATCTACCAATTGTCGTTCTAATGGATGGTGGCCCCAGTTTTTAAGAATTTTAACTGAATAGCTTCTAAGCTTGGGGTCTTCTTATAGATGCACAACTGAGCACTGTAGAGCTTCATACCCAAAACTTTGGCTTTAAACAGTTTCATAATTGTCATGACATAACTATTTCCAAATTGACTTGCCAATTTAACAATCCCAAGAGATGCTTTTGGGACTCTTATTAGCAGTTCTTTCACATAAATTGATCAGCAGGTTGGAAGTGGATGGTTGGAAGTAGATGTCTAAGTACTTAAAAGATTTAACCTGTTCAACAAGCTTATGATTAATTGTCAATCTAATGCTTAAAGCACTGCCTAGGGTATTTATTTATTTATTTAGTCAGTCCCTGCCCATCTCCTCCCATTGGGGGACTCTGGGCAGTTTACAATAAAATGATCAATTAAAACACAGCCATACAATGTAAATACAATATATTAATATAAAATTACTCTTAATAAATAAATATAAAAATAAGGATAAAAAAGTAAAAAACTTTAAGTGGCAGAGAATCTGATGCAGCCCATGTATGGAAGAAGTGGTCTAAGATACCAGCCATCCCCATGTAGAACTATTCACCTCTCTGCCCCAAGTGAGGTGGCAGAGCCAGGTCTTCAGACTCCTCCAGAAGGCCAGGAGTAATGGGGCCAATCTCACCTCCGGGGGCAGCATGTTCCACAGAGTGGGTGCTACTGCAGAGAAGGCCTGCTTCCTGGACCCCACCAAACGGAATTCTCTTACAGATGGGATCCACAGCATGCCCTCTCTGCATGATCGGGTGGGATGGGCTGATGTAATGGGGAAGAGGCGGTCCCTCAGGTAACCTGGCCCCAGGCCATGTAGGACTTCAAAGGTGATAACCAACACCTTGAACTGAACCTGGAAGCAAACTGGTACCCAATGCAGCTTGCACAGCAGCGGCGTTACATGTGCCCTTCTAGGGGCACCAAAAACAGCCCACGCAGCTGCATTCTGGACCAGCTGAAGCTTCTGGATACTTTTCAAGGGTAGCCCCATGTAGAGCGCATTGCAAAAGAATACCAAGATCTTCTTTTAGAGGAGTTAATTTCAAGGTATTCTCTAAAGTGGTAAAGCTTTAAGGCACCTTCAGAGGCCTACCTGGGTGATGGACAAGATGGCCGCATCATCAGCATAAAGAATAGAATGGGGCAATGGGCAAGGGCTGAAGGGTGATATTCTGGCTTGGCAAAGTAATAAAGTCATTAATGAAACAGTTAAATAATGGAGCAAAGACACAGAGCTGTCTGATACCTCTGTTAGCAGAGATAGGTTTAGTTAAGTCACCTAGGAGGTTACCCTTGACTTGGATAGCAATTTAGTAATATAATTAGTTGAAGAAGATAGCAGTTGATTGAACTGGCACCTAATTTCCTCTAGTCTTTCACAAGGTATCAAATCAAGGGCTGCCTTTAAGTCAAAAAGGCAACATAAAGGGTGCCTTTAGGCAAATTATAATATAAATTAATATTTAGAGCTTTCAAAGGAGGGGCTAGCACATTTGCCTACTATAAAAGAGGATTCTCGTGAAGCATTTGGTACATTGCAAGGTGACCAAGGAATCTGTCTGAATCTTCTGTCTTTCGTTATATCATCAATTCTCCAGTGGTCTGCTGACTCCCTGGCTTCTCACAGGGAAGTGCTAGGAAGGCATGTAACCAAAAACGACATCAGCAGCAGGAGCACCCTCCACCATCTCCAACAATACAGTAAGCTGAAAAAGGGAAATTCAGAAGAAATTGTAGTAACAGAAGCTTCTTTCAAAGAGGGTGAAAAACTTAGGGAAATCACAAGGCAGATTCTGGCACAGGAAAATTATATTTACTACTGACACCAATAACAAAAGATAACATAAGGCTAGCATAGGAATTCTAAAGCTGCAGTGACAAAGTTTGCAATGTGTGTTGTTGTCTCCTGAAACAGAATATGTTAAGTCTGTTTTCACTGTGTAAAAGAATCTCAACACAAGACATCTTAGTTGTTCCAGATTAGCCTAGCTTAATTAGGTCTGCACCCTGAATAACCCTGGTAGTGTGTTTTGAAGGCTGTAAAGACAAATTATTTTAGTTCATTCCTTGCTATAATTCTTTGCTGTAAATCCAACAGTAAAGACACTATTTGGCATACTGATATCATGTGCCTGCAAATTTTACCTGCTCTCAGCCACATTGCAGGGCACTGGGGGAGTGATAGAGAGGAACTAGTATATAAATTTTGAATATCACAATATATATCTTGCATGTTATTTACACACACAATGCATTTTGTATACATTTTTTCATTGAAAAAGTACACTGTAAAATTTGGAGAATTGGGAATACTACATTTATGTTATTTATTTAGTGTTAGGTTTATATTCCACCTTATTTGTACAACTGAAGGCAGTGTACATAATGATCCTGCCTCCTGTTTTTCCTACAAAAACAGTGCTGTGCAGTGGGTTGGGCTGAGACAGAATTATTACCCCAGAGTTACTTAGCTGGCTTTCATGCCTACAGAAAGACTAGAACAATCTCCTGGTTCCAATCGAAGAGAGTTATCCACTACAGAACATAATATCCTACAGAGAGGCCTCAATTACAACACAGAGGATGTGAATAAATTAGAATTCTTTGCAGCTTTAGAAGCAGCATTGAAAACTGCAGGACTTACCACAGAAACCCAAGAGGAGGTAAGACAGATAATCATACCACAAACCAGAAGGACATGGAAAAAGAACCAACTGAAAGCAGAGGACAGAGCAGCCCTCAAAAACCTAAAGAAAGACCAAACTATCATCATCCTCCCAGCAGACAAAGACCTCACCACCGTCATTATGGACAGATTGCAATATATACAAAAGGCCAAAGAATTACCTGAGGACAAAGAAACCTACATCCTAGTAAACACTAATCCCATACAGAAACTGGAGAACCAGGTCAAAAGAACCCTCAACAACCTCACCAAGAAAGGCCAAATCATAAAAGAAGAACAGAGGTGGATGAAAAGCAGTGGACCCATCCTCCCACGCTTCTACAGATGCCCCAAAAGACACATGCCTGGCATACCACTTCGGCCATTGTATCATTACCAGGGACTCCCACTTACAACATAGCTACAGAGCTCTCACACACACGCAAAACCTTAGGCATCTTACAGAGGAGAGTGAATATTCTATTAACTCACCACCACAATGCCTCCAGAAAATCAAAGGCCTAAAAATAGGAGAAGATGTAATTATGGCATCATTCGATGTCACAGCTCTCTTTACATCCATAGACCCGGCACTAGTGAAAGAATCCATGGCAGCAGTTCTACGCAACACACCTGACCTAGCCAAATACACCAAAATAGAAATACCCAGAATAATGGACCTCATCGACCTCTGCCTTATGGTCTACTTTCAGTTTGATGGACAAATATATCAACAAATAAGAGGAACACCCATGGGATCACCAATCTCAGGACTCATAGCAGAGATTGTAATGCAGCATCTGGAAACCCAAAGTATGGATCCAATACGTGGATGACACTTTCATCGTAATAAAAAGGAACAACTGGAGGAAACACATGAAACAATCAACATCTTCAATGGAATAAAATTCACAAGGGAAGGAGAAAACAACAACACACTACCCTTCTTGGACATCCTCATCAGTAGAGGAAATGATGGCAAGTTAGAAACACAAGTTTACCGGAAAGCTACTTACACTTACCAAGTGCTCCATTACTAAAGCAACAACCCAACCTCCCACAAGAGGAGCTGTGTAAGAACATTATTCAGACGAGCACAAACTTACCGCAGCAACCCAGAACACCAGAAGAAGGAAACAGATCACCTATATAGCATCTTCCAGCAAAATGGATACCCATGCAACTTTATCAAAAAATGCCTGACCACTCAACCCACTGCAGCACAACCAATGCAAGCTATGAAAAGGATAACACTGCCATACCTCAAAACATCTCAGAAACTACCAATAGATTGTTACAACCACATGGCATCACCGTAGCACACAAACCAACCAAAACCCTTCAGAACATCTTAAGTAACCCAAAAGACTCAGTAGCCAAAGAAAAAACAGGAGGTATCTACAACATACAGTGTGAGGACTGTAGCAGCCACTATGTAGGACAGATGGGCAGAAGACTAGCAGAGCACATCCACAAACACCAACTAGTAGTCAGAAGGCAGGATGAATACTTCTTAAACTCACAACAGATGGACAGACTCAACCATAGTTTCAACTGGGAAACTGTGAGCATCCTAAACCAAGCCAAATCCAAAAATGCTAGAGTTCCTGGAAGCCTGGCACTCAGACAAAGCAGCCATCAACAGACACATACAGGTAAACAACATTTACATACCATTCAAAAAAGACAATAGAAAAGCCAAAAGATCAGAACACCTCTTTGCCAGCAATCAACACATAGATATGCAAAGATTAACACAAGGATTAATACCAGCTGAACCATCAAACAGCACAATACACCCTAATCAAGGAACTATTAACTCAGTCAATCAATCAAGCAGCAAACAACAGCCCAATCAAGGAACTCCCAAGGAGAGAACAACACCTCCACCAACACAAGCTGGACAAACCACACTAAATAAACAGGCAGCAAGGCCCACTCCCTGTTCGCACTGAAGATGTTGCCTAGTCTGGCAATGAAACGTCTGCAAGAAAACAACAAGGCTCAGAGAGCACCAAGGACTCCACAATCTCCTGGTTTTCAATCCAGTACCTTAACCACTACATCAAACTGGCTTGTTTATACCAAGCTGGCTCACATTATTAGTATTAAATGATCAAATGATAATTGTGTTTTCTTTGAGACATTTAACTTCTCTATATTCTGTAGCATTGGAATTTTTGATCTCACAAGTCTCTGTCTTCGCTGAAGACATGTGAAGGAGTTGACGTTATTCTGTTGCTTGTGTCTCCAGTGTCAATCAAACTGTGATCAATGTGGTTGGTTAAGAAATGTGCTTAAAACTTCAGCAAAGCATCACAAAAGCACCTGCCATCTGTCTGAGCTTCTTCGTTAATATTTCATGTTAAGAGATCCCTACCACATTTAACAGGAAAACATTTTTATTTTGTTAATATTAGATGTTTTAGATATTTTTGAGTTATAAAAGCTTCTCTTGGGGTTTACTCTAGTATCGGGGAAATGCTGCAAACCACTTTATAATTGGATATTTCTGAGTGGGTGGCATGAACAGTCTTTTTTTTTTCTTTAACTTTACTTTTAAAAGCAAAATGAAAATCCTACATAATAAATCCATAGTGTATTCCACTCAATGTTTTAAAAAAAGAAAAGAAGGGAAATAGTCCAACTTTCTTGGACTTTGGCTTCTAAAAAAGTAGACAATTGCACTTTTAACCCTGCAGCTTGCCTATATATCGAGAGCCAGTTTGGTGTAATGGTTAAGGAACCAAGCTAGAAACCAGGAGACTGTGAGTTCTAGTCCCACCTTAGACATGAAGTGAGCTGGGTGACCTTGGGCCAGTCACTCTCTCTCAGTCCTAGGAAGGAGGCAATGGCAAACCACTTTCAAAAATCTTGCTAAGAAGACTGCAGGGACTAGAACAGGTAGTTGCCAGGAGTTAACACTGACTCAAAGGCACCAAAAAAAATATATATAAAAAAATAAACAATCCCCAAAAGCCTATCTGTTATGTTAACACTAAATAATTTAATAATGTCAACTAAATAAACATACTACACAACAGAGATCTATAACAAAATATTGCACTATTCTTGCCTGACTTCTTGGCAAAAATATACCTCTTCTTGGTGCTTGCAGTCAAACATGTCCTCTGGAATATCGTAACCTGAAAAAACATAAGATGGAGTTTCTATTTCCTCTGTCCAATTTTCATTTACATTTTGATTTGTACTTCTGCAAATCTGAATATTTTTCAGTGCAGGCTGAGACTTCTCTATTGTTTTTCAGTGGCTCTATTTTGACCTCAGTTCTTTTGGCATTCCCAATCTGGGCTAACTATTAAAGTGAATGTAGACCGCACCATTGTCATGAGTAAGGATGGCGAGCAGGGGGCTCCTTTCCAGACTGTTAAGCGCATGCGTAGCACTGAGGAATTGGTTAGCCATTCCAAGAGGCACAGATTGGGACCGCCTTAACCTGCGGGGTTTATATGGCTGGGTTTTTCCCACGCTTGTTCAGTTTGTTAGGATTACTGTTATGTATTAGCAATAAAACATTAGAGACCAGTTCCCTGTCTCAGAGTGTTTCCTGGGAGTCAGGACAACCATACACTTCTGCCTATTCCCTGGAACAGCATGATTAGTTCTAACAAACTTTTGAAACATCATGGCTGTAAGTCAGAAAGCTTGGAAGACCCTCTATTCCAGCTTCTTTTGCAAGACCAGAGGTTCCACTGCACAGAGAGAATTAATTCTCTGGCTTCCTATATCAACCTGCACTGACAATTGGGATGAGCAGTTGGTAATCTCTTGTAGCTTCATGTGGCCATCTTGAGCCTCTGTGAAACACCAGACCCTTCTCCTCATTTGCCACTGAAATTCCACTTGGTAGTTTGCAATCCAATTGTGATTAAATTTTGGTGGAAACAGAGTTAGTAAAAAAGAAGCTGGCAAATGGAAAATACTGAGAACAGCATGTATTTAATAGTTAGAGATGATTTTTTTTATTTATTATATTTATTATTATTATAATCAGCCTTCCATCCTTCCGAGGTAAGTAAAATGAGTACCCAGCTTGCTGGGGAAGGTGATGACTGGGGAAGGCAATGGCAAATCACCCCGCTACAGTCTGCCAAGAAAACGTCACGAAAGCATCATCCCCCCAAAGGGTCAGACATGACTCGGTGCTTGCACAGGGGACTTTTCACCTCTCACCGTATTTATTATATTTATGTCCTGCCTTTTCTCCAAAAGCTCAAGGTAGTTTAAATGGAGATCTCCTTTAATTTTAACTCCACAGCAATAAACTTGCAAGGTAGATTATACAAGAGAGAGTGACTGGCCCAAAGTCATCCTTTCCATGGATAAGGATGGACTTGAACTTGTGTTGATCCAATACCTTATACTCTTAGATGTAATAAAGTTAAGATGCAGAAAGTGTGTGGAATCTGTGTACTTTTAAATTGCTTTGGGGGTAAGGTTTGTGTGCTTTTAATATAGAGAGTTGGTTCACCATAATCTCTCATAATTTGGACAATTACAAAATATTGGACAATTAGAACAAAAGTAGATATGTTCCATTGTTATTTTATTGTTAAATCCTTCATGCCATTCTGGATCCCTTGAAAGCATCACACTGGCCTCTGAATATTCATATATAGTGATAGAGATATGTGCTAAATAAGGTTGATATGTGTGGTCCTTTGTTCCTCCTCACTCTGCCCCCCCCAAAGTTCTCAATCCTAATACATGATAGAAATGCTTGCCTTCTTAACCCAGCAAAACTATAATGTAGACCTCCTGAAGGCAATGCTTTCTCTGAAACATGTGATTTGAAGAATATCATCTTAAAATCCAAATCAAATACAATTACTAGAACCCTTTACCTTTTGGGTTGGGAAGGCAGTAATGAAGTTACACTTTCTGCTATGACATGGAGGATAAAAATATGTATTTTTTTTATTATTCTGGAAATAAAGGCAGGCAGGCAGGCAAGGGCTATGGAATTATTGCAGAAGTCAGGGTCCAATACTAGCAAACACAGAGCAAACAATCAGCACATTTTATGATAGTCAGACTATTAATACATGGAGCTTTTTGACAATCAACTTGTATTTCACAAAAGACAGTTTACTGCAGGTGTGAGTGGAAAATAAAACTTATAGGAATGACACTGATTCCAATAAGGGATTTACTTAGCCTATGCAGAAAGTTATTTAAAAGGATGACTGAATCTTTTCAATGCTGCTGGTGCTTGAAAACACAAAAGGTAAATTGATAGCACCTGAAGTAAACCCGCTTGACCTGGGGCACACATACTTAAGAGACCATCTCTTCATTCTCTCAGATCAGGGATGGGGAACTTGTTGCCTTCAAGAGGTTGCTGAGCTGCTTTGTCTCTATTGCATCTTATTACACAATTACTTAGGCACTGTCCCCCTCCTCTCCAAAAGCACCCAAAATCTTATAAAATTGTCAAATCTCTTCCCAAAGTGTGAGGAAGTGAATATAACTGATTGTATGAATGAATGGATGGGTATTAGGAGAGAAGAATATTTACAAGAGGCTAATTCCTAACATCTGCTTTTCTTACTTTTAAAGTATCTTTTAATATAGTTGTGTTGGACTGAATTTAGTGTTAGTTTGATCCTTGGGCTGCTCAGTATTCTTCTCCAGTGATTTTACTGTCCAGACTTGATCACTCTTCCTTGTTTGAAATAAGTTTAGTTACATTAAGTTGATCCTTAACTTCATACAGAACTTGCTCGTCTTTGAGATCCCAAGTTGCCTAGTCCTTGCCTGGGAATGCCAAAATCACACAAGATTCAGTAATCTTGAATTCACATTTCTGGGGTGTCATTGTTGCCATTCATGGATGTGATCACTGCCATCATCCTTGGATGAACTGTTGTTGGCTCAAGTTGTACAACATTAATTCGAATTCCCTGAGAGAAGGAGAGAAGATAAAACACAAGCAAGTGTAAAAGTGGCTCTCTGTGAATTTTTAAAAAGTTAAATTGGCATAGCTGAGAGCTAATATCTCTTCAGATAGCCCTCGTGCTAAAAATCTGTATGTTTAATGCAGGGAAGTGAATTAATTTGGAACAGTAGTATGATATGTACAGGTAAGAAAAGTTGTATTTCCATTTCTCATTCAATATCACTAAAAAAATTACAAAAGGCATTAACGCTTTCACACATATATCAATTAACAACCTCAGAAGAGTGAGCCCATCCCCTTGAATATTTGCAATTGTAAATTGCTAATACAGGTAGCAGGGTATAATTGGAACTCTTCTTAGTGTGAAATGGTGATGTCTTCTTTTTTAGGCCCTTGTACCTGTAAATCATAGCAGCTAACACATCTTGAAACTGAAGTGACAGGACTGACGAATGAATTCACACTGGCTTAGTGTAACTCTTCACACTCTGCTCCATCGAGTGTTGCAATATATGTCAATTAATATTTGCTTCTTTACCTTAAAATGGTTTGAACACATTCTGTTCCTTCAAAATCATTTGGAGGATACTGTCATCAAAAAGGAACTAGGGAAAACAGGCAGAGACGTATCAATTCTTTTACATTTTTAGCAGCAGCTAACAACATATGCAGGTGTTGCTTCTCAGCTCAATTCAAATGGATTTCCTGTAATAGGCTTGGTGAAAGGATAGCTTGGCTCCTAGTTAGTTTTGAGAAGCCTTATCCTCAAACACATTAAAGCAATTGGTGTTTTCTACCCAATGTTTGGATAATTTAATAGAATCCTTCAAATAGATTTTTCTCCCTCCACCTCCCCCTTTTTTAAAAACTGAGCTTCAACAAATGACTAAAGCTTGATTATTCATTTATCCCTAATATACATATTCCAGAATTAATGCATGGATTTTTGGCACAGTTTTCACAGTACACAATTGTTGTTTTTGCCCTTTCCATTGGATTGGAAACCTCTCAGGACAAAAAGATGGACATGGAGAGTGAACCAGCCTGCAAGGTGTGTCAGCATATAAATCCTATGATCTGATTCAGGGACAATCAACTTTTGGAAGTCATTGGTTCCAAAGGAAATAAAATACCAGCTAATGTCAGGTAAAGGTCTACATTAATATAAAACAAAGACTACCATTTGCTTAATTATAATTGCAAGGTGGTAGGAGTCATTTGGCCAGCCCTCTGCTCAGTGCAGAAAATAATGCCATATGTAATTACACCATCCCTAACTAAAAGTCATCCAGCAGCCACTGAATTTTTTCCAGTTTTAAAAAAAAACATTGCCACTTTCTCAGCCAGGCTATTCTATCATCCACGTCCAACAGTCTGCAATATTAAGGGTTTTCTCTTAACCTTCAGCTGACAACTGCTTCCTTGCCAATTATACTTATTGGTTCTACTCCTGCCTTCTAGAGCAGAGAATGTACAACCTCTGGTTCCAGGACAGTATGTAGCAGGGGTAACTGCAGGATTGGGGATTTCCAGACTGAGTCCATTAAGACAATCCTATTCAGGAAAAGCTTTTCTGCATATACCCCAAAGTTGTCTCAAAATCCTTTCTTGAATCAATTGCCTCTGATTCAATCTTAAATTACTGGAACAATTTAGAGGCAACTGATTCCATTTGATGGTGCAATCCACATTGGCAATCCAATCTAAAAATTAGGATTTAGAGATTTGGAGATTTGAATAGAATTTCTGAATCAAATTTTCTGAGAGATCTAACATGTACCCCAAAAGCTTGGGCACAGTCCCTAGAGTTCCTCCAAATTAATTTTTAATATGGCAGAAGGGATAATACATACATGAGGAGTCATCATATTATTGTATTTTTTTTAATCTGTTCAATAGTTCCTGATTCTCAGCGACTGCCTGGACAAGTCCTTGCAATTTTCTTGGCAAGGTTTTTCAGAAGTGGTTTGCCATTGTCTCCTTTCTGAGGAAGGAGAGAAAGTGACTGGCCCACGGTCCCCCAGCTGGCTTTGAGCTTAAGGTGGGACTAGAACTCACTGTCCCCTGGTTTCTAGCCTGATGCCTTAAACTCTACAACAAACTGACTCTCCCTGCTTTATTTAATTAAGTTTAAATATGTTTGAAGATAACATTTAAATTAAAATTTAGTAGTTATTCTGGTCGTATCCACTTCTGAGAGTGCGTCTTCAACATACCATAGCAAAATCTATGCACAGTCATGAGCTTACAAAAGGCTGTACAATCTCCTGCACTACAATGAAAATCAGCTGCCCCATATAGATCTTCTGAGGTAGGTATCATAGCACATGTTAATCTTACTATCTCTAAGCTAAAATGTGTTACTTGCTATTCATATAGCAACTTCAAACACATAATTTCACAAAGTGAAAAAAGAAATACCACCCTCTTATATGAGGAGCTTGATTAATCAACAAGCCTTTAATAATTTAATCTACTGATTAAATTTAATATTGTTTGCAAATAGCTTAAGTTGAGGATATTGAGCAGAGTGTAAATAGCTGGATATTTTTAAAAAGCTCATTGTTAGAAAAATGGTTTCATTTTGTATTATTCAGATATCTTAAACCAGTGTTTCTCAACCTTGGGAACTTTAAGATGTGTGACTTCAGTTCCCAGAATTCCCCAGCCAGCTGGGAATTGAAGTCCACACATCTTAAAGTTCCCAAGGTTGAGAAATACTGTGTGAAAGGTCCCCTGCGCAAGCACCGAGTCATGTCTGACCCTTTGGGGGGGATGCCGCTTTCACGACGTTTTCTTGGCACACTGTAGCAGGCTGGTTTGCCATTGCCTTCCCCAGTCGTCACCTTCCCCAGCAAGCTGGGTACTCATTTTACCGACCTCGGAAGGATGGAAGGCTGAGTCGACCTGAGCCAGCTACCCAAGAATCCGGCTTCTGCTGGGATCAAACTCGGGCCGTGGGGAGAGTTTCCGTCACACTACTGCTGTCTACCACTCTGCGCCACACGAGCCTCTTTGAGAAATACTGCCTTAGACCAAATAGAATGGTCTTCAGCCTCAGCCATCAAGAGTAATGGTTGCATTTAATGGTGTTCACTTCAGTGACAAAGTATCTACTGGTGGATTCAGAAGGGAAGGAAGTAATCCCACTTCTACCCTGCTACTTCTATGTTCCTGAGGAAGCAGGAGAAATCCCTTCCTGCGGCCTGTAGATTACAATCTGGCAGGGTGAAAAACATAACAGAGACCTTTACACTACTTTGACCTTTTCCTGACTGAACAACAGCAGTTACTTCTGGTGTCCTTTGCTCAGGACGACTGATGGCCCTTTCTTCCTTTTTCTACAGGTTTGTTTTCTTTGCTATCTTTGTTCTTTTGTCTTGTGCTGTTTTTGTGTCTTTATATTGTTTTTTGTTTTTAAATGTTTTTAACCACTGTAAACCGCCCACAGTCGCTGGGAGTCAGGTGACATATAAATCAAATCTAATCAAATCAAACAAAAGAACCCAAAGAACTTTATACTTCCTTAGGATGTGGGGAGCAGAACATACATTTAAACCAGCTTTCAGATTAATATAAATATATATTTTTGTTTGGGGTAGGGAAGTAAGTTAGGAATATGGAGGGTACGTAGAATGTAATATTGGAAAGAGCTTGCTGCTGAGGCTGGCAGAGGCTGAACAGAGGCTGCAGGCTTATTTCCAAACCTGGAGCAGGACAGCCCATCAAACCAGTGTCTTCTGGGACTCTCTCCCAAGAACCACGGAATTACAGCCTGCACAAGCAGTCTTGCGGCGCCGACTCAGAAGTAAGCCCTGTTGAAGTCACTAGAATTTGTCTGCCAAGGGGGATAAGATGGGCATCTAAAAGTACAATTCCATATCTGGTGCACTTGATGAGTCCAATGGAAGTTTCTCTTAGGGAGGTCTGTATTGGATGACAACCTGAATTGATTCAAATGTTTACCAATTATATGGCAATATCCAGAGAGCTGCAGGGAGAACTGACGATATCAAGAATACCTCCAAATGCCTTCAGGGTCATCTTAAATTTTGCACGGCTAGACCTGTAATCTTGATGGGACACACCTCTGTGTTAGTGTTCAGAATCACCACACGCTTCCTCAGCCCCTATAGGTTTCTCTTTGCTCCTGCTAAAATGTAATAGCATCTTAAGAACATATCAGGTAAGAAAAATAGTAATAAATAGTAATATGCCAGGTAAGAATCAGTATTGTTCATTTTGTGAGCACCATGTAGCAAGCAGGGCACTGATAAAGTTTTTATAGTTGCTCATTTTAAAGGATCGTTTTAATTTCAAATGTATAATCATATTTCATGCTTTCTGATACAGCTGAAAGCTTCTACTCCCCTGGTGTATTACTATTTAGGTTTCTGAAGTGAATGCAAGGCTGGGTTGTTCTAGCAGCCTGACCAATGCCACAGTGGTTTTTCAGTAGGGAAGAAATACAGTTAACAGAGCTATAATGGTCTTTAAAAGGTTTCTCACAGTGAAATTGTAGTCACATAATTTACAGGAAACTACTCAGCATATATCTAATGGCAACCCCTTGAAGTAATTAACTGATACAGCATGCGACTTTTACAATATTTTCCCCTATATATCCTTCTGTCTTTTTTGCAGTTTTTATGTACAAAAATAATGAATTCTCTGTTTGTTCAATCATAATAATAATATATTGTGGAAAATGGCATCATGATTTGAAAGATAGCTCAGTCTGAGAACTTCCTGCATCTCTCCACTCAGGTCTAGGACTTGTTTCAAGAGTACTAGAAGGATTTTGATGAGTGTCCAAGACATAAAGAAACATGGGACAAAGTTCAGTATGAATTTCTGGGTAATCCACATTGGGGGACTGTACCTGTAGATATTTCCCTTACATATTCTGCAATGCTCATTATGTTGGGAAGCTGTAGGCAAATTTACAAATGTGATATGCAAGAGAGAGTAACCAATTGCCCCATGTGAAACTGACCTATGATTTGCAACATAGCAAAGTTGTTAAGACTGAAGCAGCGCCTGCAGAGTGTGGAATCTGCACTGAAGAAAATATCTGTAAACTCTCTTTTGCTATAGACAAATGTCTTCACAAAGTCTGTTCCAGCTAAAGATTTCTGTAACAATAATCCACCAAGGCACAGATGGCAGCAATGAAGAGTCTGCTGGCATCCATTGTTTTCAGTAAGGAATATAGACATCAGGATATTTGGGGGAAGTGGAATAACAAATCAGCATGCATTTGGTGAAGTTGCATAAAAATGTTTGTATATTTGGGGAAACTGCATGAAAAGTGATGTATGTTACAGGTGTTTATACAGAAAAACACAGTATTGGGAGTATCTGCATATATAGAAAGATATGTAACATTGTGAAAGACATCCAGAATCCATACAGTGCCAACTGAGGACTTTTCCAGTGGTATTTTTGTTGCGATATTGGCCCATATAAAATGAGTCTTTGAAGCAGAGGGGTCCACAAGGCTGGATGACAAAAAAAGTCAAGATAATGGCCATGGTCATATGGTCAGGATCAGAATGTTCCACACATCTCTGCTTTTGGCAACTATCTCAATAATCAATATGTAAGACTCACACATCTTCAGCCTTATGTACTTGGCTGGTTTGCTATGAAGATAAAAGTCTATTTCCTTGATCAGCGTTTCTTAACTTTTAAGTCCTCAGAACATCTATCTGTCTATCTGTGTGTCTGTGTGTGAGGGGGAGAAAGAGAGAGAGGGGGGAAAATAAAAAGGAGAAATATTGAAATGAAACATATTTAAATACTCTGTATTTAATATGTCAGTTATCTATTGTAAGTGATGTATGAATTGATGGCATATATCCTCAATGTCTGCTATGAGATTTATTAATGAAAATCTTAAGAGTTGGCACTAATATTCCGCCTATTTCAATATTAATATTTAATATTTGATTTTAGTTTTAGTGAGTAGTGAAAATCCACTCTCACAATGTTAAAGGAAAAGGTTGTAAGATCTTTAATGCCTTTTCTCAAAAAAGCTCGTCTGTGTATTTTTATCCAAAAATCTTCTAATTATGATTTTCCCCCTCAATAGTTTCAGTATGATTCCTGAGAAGAGATCTGCCAACATGTATTAATTCACAGACAGGGTGCCTGTTTGGCTAATGGACTGCAAACCTGGAACTGCCCTTCACAATATTTTCATGTAGCTTGGGGAATACTGGGGTTCCAGGAAAATAGTTTAAACAACACTGTACTAGACCAAATTAGTTGCCAGGATTTCAGAACTAACTTGGGATAAAATAATTAAGATAGTAGAAGACAGTGGGGAAAAAACAGAAATCAGAGAGATTACTGCAGCATTTCTAGAAGATGGCCTAGGGAATATAACAGTTTAACTATTCCAGATGATTAGTTAGTCTATTTTTAAGTTACCCATCTGTTCTGATTAATAATTATTACAAATACGTGCCTGATTTGCCTTTATCTGGGAATATATTTATCAGCCACAGGAAACATCACCCTTAACTCAGAAACAGTGGTCAAGATAATGAAATTTGGTGGTTGACCCAAGGCTCCCAGTTGGATTTAGGGCTAACTAGTAAACGGCCACATTTTTCACAATATCCCAACAGCCGCCAACAATCCAGATTGGAGATAAGTTTTACAGTCACTAAAATGGCCATCTCCTCTCCGCTGTCCTTTGAAGGAAAAAGCTGTTTTGATGAAACCTTTGCTTCCTGTCCTGTTTGGACTAGGAGACAGTCAGGAAGGGTTTTTGAAGAAATCCTTTATTTATAATTAAAACTATTACATTGAATAAAAGTCTGTCAATTAGACAAATGCAGTTCAATCAACCCAACCGGGCAGTGGAGAAGAACAAGGCAAGGCTGCAAGACCAGGCTTGACTAAATTTTGCATTGAAGCCACAAGGCAACGTGTAGAGGAAGTTTGTGGCAATACAGCAAGGCAGAACTTGGCTAATTCTTGCAACAAAGCAGCAAGGCAAGGTGTAGCAAGAGCACGTGGCAAGAAGGAAGAATGAGACTCGGCAGAAGCTGGCAATGAGGCAACAGGGCAGGACTTGGCTGAAGTGCAATGCAAGGTGACAGGACGAGGCTCGACTGAAAGATGCGGCAGGGAGGCAAGGCAAGACTTGGATATGGAGGCAAGGTAAGACTCGACTGGAATGGCAAGACAAGGCTTGGCTGGAACAACACAACTGGACTTGGCTGGAATGACAAAGCAAGGCTTGTTGAAAATAGCAAGGTAGGGCTCGGCTTGAAGGCATGGCAAGGTGGCAAGAAAAGACTTGACTGAATCTTGAGGCGAAGGGAGGGGGTGAAGCTCGGCTTGAGAAAAGTGCAATGAATACAATTCTGAATTGGTGAAAAGCGCTGGCCCTGATTCTGTGGCAGCTACAGAGCAGGCTCCTGAAGATGGTGCCAGCTCGACTTCTGCGGATGAAGCTGTTAGCTCAGTGGAATGGTTGTCTCTGATGGCTGTTTCCTTGCACTGGCGCCTTTTTATCCTGTTCCCTTCATGCCTTTTCTCCTCAGGGACCAATCAGGCTTCTTTCTGCTTGGTGTGCTTCTCAGCTCACCTCTCCTTTGCACTGATTGGCAGCTTTATACCTGCTTCCAGTTCTGGACCAATCAGCTGCTCAGGATTCTGCTGCTCTGCTGAGTCAACCCCAGTTTTGGTTTCCTCCTTTCTCTCTCTATAGGTTTCGATTCCATTCACCTGTTTAACATAAGTTTCGATTTCCCCTTGCTCAGAGTCAGAGTCAGACTCAACCCTTACACTTCCTTTCCCAAGCTCAATGCACTTGTCCTAAACACTGATTTTTGATGGGAAACCCTCCACATCCCATTTAATTTTAAAGCTGTGGGAAGGTCACAAGTCTCACTTTTGCTGCTCTGAAGAAGCACATGTCTATTTTCAAAATAAGTTTCCTTCTCTCTCTGTAGATGCCATTTGTTTGAGTACTGAGGTGTTTACAAAACAATAACAGTTTCTATTCTGTAAAAAAACAAAACAAAACAAAACATAAAAAGACACTATCACATTATTTTTACAGCTGTCAGGGAGTGTTGGCTTGCACTTTGGTTTGCTTTTTCCCATGTTCTCACAGATCTAAAGATAAACCAGAGGGATTCATTTGTTTAATATTTGAAAAACTGATGAAACACAGCTAATAAGCAATTAATTGAAATGGCTTTGTGTATTACATTGTTCTTACAGATATAAGAATATTTATAAAAGTATGTGATTATCTGAACCCAACATCATTCATGTTAACATGCTTTCAAATGATATGAATTATTTTGTTAAAATATTTACAACTGTTGTACATATCAAGGATTTATGCAACCTACACTTTTCAAACTGGCTCAGCATTCATTTTGAGTCATTAGGACCACAGAGATCTGATAGTCACATAATGGGCCAAATTAAGGCCAGTTTCATTCACGCGAAGGCATTCTGGATGTGATAGTAGCCGTGATGTGAGAAATCAGTCTTTATTTCTTTTACAGGGCTAATAAGCCCCTAAGAGTCATTGCTCATTTCAAGGTTGTCTGGTTATGTAGATAGTAAGGAAGATGACCTTGATGGAGATAGGCAAGATCTGTTACAAGGGCAATGAGTCTACATTTTAGGTCCACAACAGACAGATAATGGAAGAGAATATATGTAGCTCAGGTTGAACTGAGCACTGATGATGTTACCTAGTCAGGTAATGAAACATCTGCAAGCAAACAACCAAGCTCAGAGAGCACCAAGGACTGCCCAGACAGATGATGTTTGGAACTGGCTCAGACAGACACCTTTCTAATCCACTGAAGTATAAGAAGGAAGAGGAGGTACAGCACAATTAGATTTGCAAGATTTTGTTACTATAGCCAATCTCAAGAAAAGTAATTTTAGCCATCCTGTGGAGTTGATCCTTGTGGAGTCCTTGGTGCTCTCTGAGCCTTGTTGTTTTCTTGCAGATGTGTCATTGCCAGACTAGGCAACATCTAATCTGGCAATGAAATGTCTGCAAGAAAACAACAAGGCTAAGAGAGCACCAAGGACTCCGCAGTTCAACCCTGAGCTACAAATATTCTCTTTGATTAGTTGATTTCTTGGTTTGGTGTACCTAGCAGAGCTGACAGGTTAATCAGGAAAAAGAAGTGCAATGATAATAGCCAGCAATATCACTGCTACTGCTACTTCCTATTGCCATCTTCTCTAGGTTTCCCTTGTCATCCTTACACTACAAGACAGGACATCACTGCAGGTTGAACAGTGCTTTAAAAATGAGTGAAATTACTGGAGGATGGCTCTATCAATACATATGATAGCTAAACTATTTCCTTTTTCTCTGTGGAACATTTTCATTAGGGTCAGTACATGGAAGCCCAATTATCTAGCAGGACTTGCAGCCATTCATTCACTCCAAAAAACTCATACAGAGGTGAAACCAACAACAGCCACACAAAACAAGGCTAAACCATATTAGATAAGTATTAGAGGGGAAGCAGAACTGCTCCTTCATCCATCTACTAAAGATGAAGTTACTATTTCACAAAAGCCTTGGGGTATAAATGAGAGATGCTAGGGATGGAGAGGGCTGTGTTGTAAATGACCTGGCTGCATTTTGTTGCAAAACACAATTGGTTGGACCATGATCTGAATGAGTAATATCAGTATAATCTTTTACCTTTCCCTCTTTTAAAACATTACTTCATCTATTCTAGGATTTCTTTGTTCTGTTCAGCAGCATTTCTTCAGGATTTACATACAGGTTTATTTAAAAATCATCAGCCACTGAGTTATGTTCCAGACTGGGTAGTGGAGATCAGGATGGAGGATTCTGCCCCACTTTCCATTGGTATAGTCCTTATCTGCATCAGAAGACTGGTCACTGAGTAGCTTATGTAGTTCCATCCCTGGATAGACCTTTTTCACAGCCCTTAAACATTGTTTCAGCAGAGATTTGAATCCATCATGACTGTGGCCAAGTATGTATGATACATGAACCAAAACGAGGGTTGGAAGGAACCAACCATACCTACGGAAGGGAAGAAGCCATCGTACCAGTAAAATATTGACTATTTCTGGCCCCAATACATTACAGAAGTTTCTCAGACAATTGTGTTTCTCAGATATAACAGAGAATCTGGCATATTGCTTGATGTTTTAGTTGATCTCCATATTCCGAACTGGTGCTGGTTTAATTTAGCAGGACATCTCGTGGGGACCTTTTTAAAAAAAAACACATAACTATTTCATGCTATTTTTCAAGCAGATGTTAAATATAAGTAGAAATAGTGATCTTTTTTGAGGGGGGATGTAGTAATTGAAAAAATCACAAAATTATACCGCTTGACTGATCAAAAGGAAAAAAGAAAACTCAGATTCAACAAAGGTTGCAATGTTAACCAAGTAAAGTTAAATTGCAGATAATATTATTGGAAAACCTGAGTGCCAGCTCCTTGTGTTTGGATGGCAGAAGTTGTGTTGGAGAATTCTTTTGTAAAAGTGTGATGCATTATGGCTCCCCACCTCTCCAGGGTTTTACAATCTACACACCATCTCTCTGTACAGTTCCCACTTGTCCTACTGACAGGCTATTTGTTAATATGTAAATAAAATATGGGCAGGAAAGCTTCAGTATTTTGAAGCTATTTAGGTTCTAGCAGTGTTTCCTGTAATAGTTTAGCTGGTGTGGGTAGCAAGAGTATCAAGCTAGAATGTATTCCAAATTTAGCTATGGCTGTTATTTATAAGTTTGCTCATTCAGTTTTCAACAGGCTCTGCAGTTCTTGTTGTTGTTGTTTATTCGTTTAGTCGCTTCCGACTCTTCGTGACTTCATGGACCAGCCCACGCCAGAGCTTCCTGTCGGTCGTCAACACCCCCAGCTCCCCCAGGGACGAGTCCGTCACGTCTAGAATATCATCCATCCATCCACCTTGCCCTTGGTCGGCCCCTCTTCCTTTTGCCCTCCACTCTCCCTAGCATCAGCATCTTCTCCAGGGTGTCCTGTCTTCTCATTATGTGGCCAAAGTATTTCAGTTTTGCCTTTAATATCATTCCCTCAAGTGAGCAGTCTGGCTTTATTTCCTGGAGGATGGACTGGCAGAGATGACTGGTCAAAAAACCCACAACTACACACCATTGCTTACTCCATGGTGGTGGAATGTTTATTAGCTAACCACTAGAGTGAATGAAATCATACAGGGAGCCAGTTATTCATTCTTTCTAGCCTCATGATAAAACAATTCTCTTTCTCCACAGTTTTCTTATAACAATCTGGAATAGTAGCAAAACTATAAAATGTGGTTAAATATATGACCAAATGCTACAGGTGAACAAAGTTTATATTCCCAACATGATAAAGCCCTGATCTAAGTGATATGTTTCCTTCCTTAACTTCTTTTGAACATAGGTATGGCATGACTTTTAAATCTTTAATTCAGCTTCCTTTCCATATGACCACTCTGTAGCTACAGTCGTACACCTACTTAGCAGGGGAAAAAATCCCAATGACCTCAGGAAGCATTCAGTGTGATTATGCTCAAGTGACAAGTAAGGAATTGCAAATGTAAATGACAATCTAAATAAAATATTTGTACATGCCATAACAAGTCAGACAGGAGAGAGAGAACAGTCATATTAATTAATATAAAACTTTCAGAGACAATACTTTACCTTAAAATCTGCTGACACCTTCAGTTGGCTGTCCTCAAACTGAATTGTTAACAAGTAAGAATTCCAGGATTTATTGCATATGTGAATCAATACTGTAACTCCCCAAAGTATGTTGAGAAGCAGCTTTTGAATGAGTGGCCACTTCTTCAGCATAAATGTAAGTAACATGTCATTCTAATTAATAAAATGCATTTTTAAAACTATACCCCTTTTCCATACTACGTATTTTCTACTCTCACATTTCTTTCTACATTTAACAATTGAAAATAATAAAAAAAAACCTTTATCAAGGTCTCTACTGAAACAGTGAAACTGTACAAGCTTCTTTGGTTCACTGGTTATCCTGTTTTCAGTTTTCAACTGAGAATTATAAATTGAGGTTGTAACTCTGTATACACAATAACTGTCTTAATTATAGCCATGATTGATGCTTAGGTTTGTAATGCATTGCTTCTTTAGACAAAAAACTGAACTTAATTTTCAACATATTTTTCCCACAGTATTAATTCGTTAATACTGAGTTTTTTTGTTTCAGAGTAAGCCATTTAACATCACAGTGATCCAGATATACACCCCAACCACAGATGCTGAAGAAGCTGAAGTAGAGCAGTTCTATGAGGATCTGCAGCACCTACTGGACAACACGCCTAAAAGAGATGTTATTTTCATCACAGGAGACTGGAATGCTAAGGTGGGCGGTCAAATGACACCTGGAATTACAGGTAAGCATGGCCTGGGAGAACAAAATGAAGCAGGACATAGGCTGATAGAATTTTGCCAAGACAACTCACTCTGCATAACAAACACTCTCTTCCAGCAACCTAACAGACAGCTTTATACATGGACTTCACCAGATGGACAACACCGAAATCAGATTGACTACATTATTTGCAGCCAAAGGTGGTGGACATCTATACAGTTGGCAAAAACAAGACCTGGAGCGGACTGTAGTTCAGATCACGAACTTCTTCTTGCACAATTTAGGATCAGACTAAAGAGATTAGGGAAGACCCACAGATCAGCTAGATATGAGCTCACTAATACTCCTAAGGAATATGCAGTGGAGGTGAAGAATAGATTTAAGGGACTGGACTTAGTAGATAGGGTCCTGGAAGAACTCTGGACAGAAGTTGGCAACATTGTTCAGGAGGCGGCAACAAAATACATCCCAAAATAAAAGAAAACCAAGAAGGCAGAATGGCTGTCTGCTGAGACACTAGAAGTAGCCCAAGAAAGAAGGAAAGCAAAAGGCAACAGTGATAGGGGGAGATATGCCCAATTAAATGCAAAATTCCAGAGGTTAGCCAGAAGAGATAAGGAATTATTTTTAAACAAGCAATGCATGGAAGTGGAGGAAGACAATAGAATAGGAAGGACAAGACACCTCTTCCAGAAAATTAGAAACATGGGAGGTAAATTCCAGGCAAAAATTGGTATGATCAAAAACAAAGATGGCAAGGACCTAACAGAAGAAGAAGAGATCAAGAAAAGGTGGCAAGAATATACAGAAGACCTGTATAGGAAGGATAACAATACCAGGGATAGCTTTGATGGTGTGGTCAATGAGCTAGAGCGAGACATCCTGAAGATTGAGGTTGAGTGGGCCTTAAGAAGCATTGCTAATAACAAGGCAGCAGGAGACAATGGTATCCCAGCTGTTCAAAATCTTGCAAGATGATGCTGTCAAGGTGATGCATGCTATATGCCAGAAAAATTTGGAAAACACAAGAATGGCCATCAGATTGGAAAAAATCAACTTATATCCCCATACCAAAAAAGGGAAACATGAAAGAATGTTCAAACTATCGAACAGTGGCACTCATTTCACATGCCAGTAAGGTAATGCTCAAGATCCTGCAAGGTAGACTTCAGCAGTTCATGGAGCGAGAATTGCCAGATGTACAAGCTGGGTTTAGAAACGGCAGAGGAACTAGAGACCAAATTGCCAATATCCGCTGGATAATGGAAAAAGCCAGGGAGTTTCAGAAAAAGATCTATTTCTGTTTTATTGACTATTCTAAAGCCTTTGACTGTGTGGACCATAACAAATTGTGGCAAGTTCTTAGTGGTATGGGGATACCAAGTCATCTTGTATGCCTCCTGAAGAATCTGTATAACGACCAAGTAGCAACAGTAAGAACAGACCATGGAACAACGGACTGGTTTGAGATTGGGAAAGGAGTACGGCAGGGCTGTATACTCTCACCCTACCTATTCAACTTGTACGCAGAACACATCATGCGACAAGCTGGCCTTGAGGAATCCAAGGCTGGAGTTAAAATCTCTGGAAGAAACATTAACAATCTCAGATATGCAGATGATACCACTTTGATGGCTGAAAGTGAAGAGGAACTGAGGAGCCTTATGATGAAGGTGAAAGAAGAAAGTGCAAAAGCTGGTTTGCAGCTAAACCTCAAAAAAACCAAGATTATGGCAACCAGCTTCATAGATAACTGGCAAATAGAGGAAGAAAATGTAGAAGCAGTGAAAGACTTTGTATTTCTAGATGCAAAGATTACTGCAGATGCTGACTGCAGTCAGGAAATCAGAAGACGCTTAATCCTTGGGAGAAGAGCAATGACAAATCTCGATAAAATAGTTAAGAGCAGAGACATCACACTCACAACAAAGGACTGCATAGTTAAAGCAATGGTGTTCCCTTTAGTAACATATGGCTGCGAGAGCTGGACCATAAGGAAAGCTGAGCGAAGGAAGATCGATGCTTTTGAACTGTGGTGTTGGAGGAAAATTCTGAGAGTGCCTTGGACTGCAAGAAGATCAAACCAGTCCATCCTCCAGGAAATAAAGCCAGACTGCTCACTTGAGGGAATGGTATTAAAGGCAAAACTGAAATACTTTGGCCACATAATGAGAAGACAGGACACCCTGGAGAAGATGCTGATGCTAGGGAGAGTGGAAGGCAAAAGGAAGAGGGGCCGACCAAGGGCAAGATGGATGGATGATATTCTAGAGGTGACGGACTCGTCCCTGGGGGAGCTGGGGGTGTTGACGACCGACAGGAAGCTCTGGTGTGGGCTGGTCTATGAAGTCACGAAGAGTCGGAAGCGACTAAACGAATAAGCAACAACAGTGAGGTAGACCAGAATAAGAAACCAATGCCATATACTGTATGTCTAAAACAACTTTTGTTGGAACAGCTATAGTAACAGAATCTTGCAAGTTTGAACGTGCTTCCCTACTCCCTTCCTTTATCTTTGTGTGAATTAGGGAGGGACCTGTCTGAGATATTTTCTCAAATTAGTTTCTTGGAATGGGCTCAAGCTGCACTTGTCTGATTGTTGCCTTGATAGCAGCCCTTCTTCCTGTCCTTCAAGGCCATTCTCTTTGCCCACAAATACATTTGAAGGTGTCAGGTCCAGCCCAAGAATGACAGAGAATCAAACCAGTCAAACTTCAGTTCCTTATTTGCTCACACCATATAGACAGAAACTTGGCGGACTAAAGCTACTCTACCTAACCTAAGGGGAAATAACCTGGGAGAGCTCTAGGGCAGGACTAGTCTGAACCTCTTAGTCTTCCCACATTCCAACCCTGGATTGTGATTTCTCTTATCTTGCCCTTCTTGGAATGTGCTCCCTCCTTCCTGAGAACCAGCAGCACTACTGAAATCCACAACATCACCTCCCCCTTCAGAGACACATTCCATAACAGAAGGGGAGAAGGCAGCTGTGTTTTAAAGTTACTTTCCAGGGGGCTTTAGAGAGTTGTAACTACTGCTGCCATTGCCCATGCCCCTCCAACAGGGGCATCCATAAGGGAGAGGTCAAAAAAGTAAAGGTGGCAGCTGTGACCATGCATTTGAAACCTTACTCTTTTTTTACACAATGCAAATAAAAAGGGGAAGAGTTTCCATTGCATGGTAGCAGCCACCATATTGACTTTTATGACTCCCCTCCTCCATAGATGCCCCTGCCTTCCTTCTGAGTGATGAGTTACACATAACATTAGAAAATAACAGGGAGGTAAAGCACAATCCTTTACACAATTTCTCAGAGGTGAATCTCGTTAAGTTCATGTGGCTTACTTCTAGGCCAGGATCCTTAGGTTTTTAACCTAAGAGAGAGATGTGGAGCCAGCATTTATATTAGCACTTATATGGCATTCCAAAGATAGACATGGATATTGAATGTTTCAGACTTTTACCACCAGGCACAGGCCTGAAGTTTTAAAGTATTAGATAGGATGCCAAAACCATCATCATAGCCATCTTTACCAAACAAAACCCCCTGCCTGATACATCACAAACCTCATTCTCATTTTAAGACCAAGACTTTACACTATGCAGGCTGTTTGCAAAATGTACAGAACTAAAGAGAAGAGACACAAGAAATTGTGTACACTATTGAGCTTCATTAAAAGAGATGTACAATAGAAGTACAGGTAGTCCTCATTTAACAACCATTTGTTTAGTGATGGTTCAGACTTACAATGATGCTGGAAAACCCAACTTGCAACCAGTCCTCACACAACAGTCACAGCATCCCCGCCGTCCTGTGATCACGATTTGGGTGCTTGGCAACTGATTCACATTTATGACCATCATAGCATACCATAGTCACATGATCACCATTTTCAACCTTCCTGGCCAGCTACTGGTAAGCAAAATCAATGGGAAACTGCATGATTTGCTTAACAACCACATGGTTCACTTAATGCCCGTGGTGATTCACTTAATGACTGCCACAAAAAAGGCTGTAAAATCGGGTTGGATTCACTTAACAACCACTTCACTTAGCAGCCAAAATTCTGGTCCCAGTTGTGGTCATTAAGTGACGACTTCCTGTAGCTGTCTGTGTGGTCTTAGTGCTGGGCTATACAGTAATTGAATCATAATATTGGGAGGGAACATTTAGACTGCTGAGTCCAACACTCCTTCTCTCCCCACCCTGTGCAGGAATCTAAATAAAAACATGGCCAGCAGATAGCTCTCAGCCTGCCACTTAAATATACCCAGCAAAGGAGAGCCCACCACTTCTCTTGGTAATTGGCACTGCTGTTGAACTACTCAATTATGGAGGTTTTTTTCCCCCTAAACTTCACTTAGAATCTGCTTTTTGTAATTTAAATTAATTATTCCATGTCCTGCACATTGGAAAGGTAGAGATCAAGTCTTGCCCTAACTCTTTGTAATATCTTGGCAGGTATTTGAATAAAGCTAACATGTCTCTCACTCAGTCTTTTTATTCTTCTCAAGGTTCATCCAATCTCTTTTTATAGGATTTAATTTGCAATCCACTGTTTGTCTGAGCTGCTCTTCTCTGTACCTGTTCCAGTTTGTCAGTCTGCTTTAAAGTGTGGCACTCAGAACTGGACAGAATGTTTGAGGGAGACTCTGACCAACTCAGAACAAGAAAAATAGTTTTTGCCCAAATTAGGATTACTTTTTGACAAATCCAGGATGAATTTGATAATTAATCCATTGTTTTCAAGGTGCATAAAGATCAACCTGTTTATTATCTGCTCTGTAACTGTTCCAGGTATTAATCTTAGATTAAATCATTTGTAGTTTCCTGGAACTTTCTCCATCCTACTTTTATGAACAACTCTTCCCTTTTTGTTGGATGCTTTTGCCTTTTCCTGTCATCTATTATCATAAGGTTCTGCAGTGACTCAAAGGGGGTGCTTCTTATCAACAAACATTTTTGTGAGTGCCATATGAAGCTGCTTTATGAAGCAATGCCCCTGCCTCTAAAACTGAAGCATAATAGCAGCATCATTTTGTGCTCTGTGCTCTTGTCCAGCCCTTCCAGTAGCCAGAAGAAGCTTCAGTACATACACTGTACAAGTGCAATGCATAGAAGAGTCTATTTGACCCTTCAGCATATTATTTTAAGTGATACCTAAATCAATCCTGTAACCAAAGCATTCTATTGGTCCCTCGTCCTGGTCTGTTCTGAGCAGAGCTTCAAAGCAACTGAACCCTTGTTACTCTTTCCTTGCAATCACTTGGCCTTCTTGTTCCTCTGCCTAGACTTGAAGCATATGTCTTATACTTATATATTGTTTGTTTTTATATCATAGTATTATTATTGTACATTAGAGCCTTGTGTGGCTCAGAGTGGTAGGTGGCAGTATTTCAGCCAAAACTCTCCCCATGACCGGAGTTCGATCCCATTGGAAGCTGGATTCTCAGGTAGCCGGCTCAGGTCGACTCAGCCTTCCATCCTTCCAAGGTCGGTAAAATGAGTATCCAGCTTGCTGGGGAAGGTGACGACTGGGGAAGGCAATGGCAAACCATCCTGCTATATTCTGCCAAGAAAACGTCACAAAAGTGGCATCCCCCCAGAGGGTCAGACATGACTCAGTGCTTGCACAGGAGACCTTTCGCCTTTCACCCCAGGTCATGGGGAGATGCTATCAACACCCTTTTGCAGTTCCTAGAGGCTGTCAGGGTCTGGAAGGGAAACAATAGACTGAAGTTGAACCCTAGGAAGTCAGAGTTCCTGTTGATGCATTGGGGTCTTCTGTTGTCACCAGAGTTACTCTTTGATGGGTACTACCTATCAGGGAGCAGGTTTGCAATTTGGGGGTCCTTCTGGACTCACAGCTCCTGATGGATCAACAGGAACTTGTCCAAACTTCATCTCTCTATATAAATTCTGGTATCCAGTTTTGTTCTCAGTGTTGCCTAATCAGCTTCAGGCATTCTGTTTCACTGAAATTCGTATCCAAAAGAGTTGAGGTTAGGCTGGGCTCATAATCTTTTTTTTTACAATTAATATAAAATACAGTTAATCTAGAAGATTTCCGTTACACTAGAACAAATAGTTATAACCAATTATCTTCTAGTTCTTCTCTTTTTCACTAAATCTACCACTTTCTCCTTTGTGATCTACCTTTTCATCCTTACTCAAGCTTTAGTGGTATATAGCTCTGTCACTTCTGTTGTGCTTTCATCTACTCCTTTTTTAGTAATCAGAAATTCTTTGATCTCTCTTTATGTGTTAGGAGGGTGAGATTGTGACACCATTCATAAACACCTATGAAATGCTACTTTGCGTCTTCCTTGAAATCTATGCTCTCAGCTTTTTTTATCAAGTCTACAGCATCAACCCATGTCTCCATACTAAACTTGAATACTTCCACAATAGAAGAGCTGCCATACTTATCACTGCCTTTTCTTCCCATTCTTTTTATTGCTTTCCTTGTGTTTAACTTCAGATTCTTATGGATTCTTTGCAGGGTGGAAGGGACATAGATGTTGTGTCACTGGGTTTTCAGTCTTGTAAAAGAGCAGAACATAGGCTTACATATATTATTGTAACAGATGAATAATATTTATCCTATTTAAAATATTGATTATATAAAATTGTACATTTTGTGTCTCTGTGTGATACATATGCGCATATATTCAAAAAAGGAGCAATCTGGTGCCCAAAATTTGGTTCTCACAACTACAATGGAATCATACTTACAAAAGGTGCATTTTTAGAGTGCTGTTAAGAATGTTTCTTCCTCCTAAAGCAAGCATTGTATTTTGTCACACACATTTCAGCCTCCATTGGTTTCCCTTTCAGATATTTCCCAGGAGAAAATGCCTCATTATAAAACTTTTTTTTAAAGTTGCATTGCTATTTTCATGGCAACTAAGTGTTTGCACATATTATTTCCAACTCACCAGGGAAATCCTAAACCAAATAATTCATATACTAGAATTTGGAAATGAATAGAAAGTTGTCAGAGATAGTAAAGCAGAATAGAAAGATGGATACAGGAGAAGTGCAATAAATAATAAATCTATTAGAACTGAAAGAGAAATAAATGTTGGTGGTTGCACTGGTGCCTTATTGCATTGGTGCCTTATTTTTAAGATTTCAAATATTTCCCTTTAGAGGCTTGGCTTAGCTCATTCTAGGGAGGCTTTGATAATACTGAAATTTCCTTTAATGAGGACAAGTTTTATCTTGTACTTTATTTTTAAAGCAAATTACCAATTGCTTTCAAAAATCTCACTGTAAAAGTCATCTTCTAATATGTAACATTAAAGTAGCTAACAATATATCAGGTTATGCGCAAATGAATCTTCCATGAGAACCTCTTCAGAATAAATTCTTTCAGATTTGTAGAGAGTTGAAATCAGGACGTGCAGGCAAAGGTTCTGGGCTGCATGTGGCCCACAAATCTTTTTATGTGGCACCCAGAATCCCATAATTAATTAAACTTAGCAGCATAGCTTGCCATCATACTGAGGCAGGAACACAGATGAAAATAACCATTAAAAAAAAAAGGCTCAAATTCCTCCTTAAACCCCAGTAAAAATATAGAAAATCCTAGTTCCTTTGCACTTGTGAAAAATGTTACATGTGGTCTCTGACCACTGAAAGGTTGTCCTGTCCACTCCTGTTTTAGATATTCTATGTATATGTTCAATTAAATGATTACATTAAAAGAAGTACTTGAAGTGACTGAGTCTGGATCCACTCAACCGTCTTTTAACACAACAAATGCAGGATTTGTGAATGTCTATATTAGGCTGTGCTTGTGTATATTTCTTTATAGCTTCTCCATCAACTCTTTTCTAAAATAACAGTGTTGCATTAAAATATTAATTTCAAAGTCATTCTGAAATCTGCATAACTCCTAACTGATCTTGTACATTGGGGTTTTGTTGTGGTTTTTTTAGCCTGCAGAGTGTAAAAGTCTACTTTAGCTGTGAAAGTTGTATTTGCTAAGCAAATGCTATTTCTTTATGTGAAAGATGAACTGCAGGCACACACCAGATGTTTGTTACTTTTAGCTCTTGAACAAATTTGCCTCACGTAGCCCTGGTTGCTTTGTTCCCAGGAAGCAAAATAAACAGTGAAATGCTCTAGCCAATACCCACTGAACTTCAGTGAAACACTGGCCTAACTAGAAGATTGAAGTGGACACTAAGAACTGTCTGAAGAAAAAAAGCCTGAAATACTTTATCTAGGGAACCCTAAGACACATGACTTGCATGAGACTGCACAGTGAAGTCTCAGGGCAATGCTTCAACAATTCCTTTCTTCTAGCCACACCTTTAAGATTTAATTCAAGTGACAGAAAGAAAACTATTCCATTATTTATTTGTTTATTTATTTTTAGTTTATTTAAAAGGTTTGCATGGCCGCCCATCTTAAACACAACTCTGGGTGGCTGACAACAAGAAAACCAATACCCATAAAGCCATAAAGCCATAAAATCAAAAATCAAAAACAAAAACCTGCTACCTCAACCATCCGCTTATTAGGATGATGCCATACAACCAGCTCCAGATATACTCTACTCAAGTGCCTGGGTAAAAAGCCAAGTCTTGATGGCCTTCTGAAAGGGTAAAAGAGTGGGAGCCTGCCGAATCACTGGGGGAGGGTGTTCCATAAGGTAGGGGCAGCCATGGAAAAGGCACACTTCTGAGGTCGCACTGAATGGCAATATTTCAGGGAAGGGACCTGGAACGTGCCTACCTTACCCTATTTATTAGATTTTTGTACCATTTTTCCCCAGGTACTCAAGATAGCGTAGACAATATTCACTCCTTCTGTTTTTTCCACAACAATGAACCTGTGGAGTAGGTTGGGCTGAGAGATAGTGCGCAGCCCAATGTCACCCAATGAGTTTCTGTGGTTGAGGGTGAACTTGAACTTGGGTCTCCCTAGCCCTAAAGCAATACCTTAATCCCTATACTATATTGGAGTTTTACAATTTTAGAATGTTGAAATGTGCTTTTTAATACATGGAATGGAGATTGGTTTCTCTGGTTTGAAACTGTTGTGGAATCTCGAAAAATGGATTTCCAGTCTGTTGCATTAATCAGTGGTGGTGATGATGGTTCTGAAATGAGGAATAAATGATAACATTTGGTAGGCAGATGGTATGGAGCTGGACAATATTTTTATCATTTTTTAACCCCAGTGTTGCCACTACACCCATCTAAGATCAACTGCCAAAATGTGGTAATCATCTGAGCTATTGAGAAGACAAGTGGGCATGAGGAGATTCAGAGCCTAATTCTACAATCACTTAGCTGGGCTTGGCTTAGTCATTCTCTGTTGCTATATCATCATCATCACTCAGTGGTGCTAAGGAGGGGATCATTTCTCTTAGATGTTGTGAAATTAGAAGAAAGAAATAACCAAGGTGACACACACACCCCATATTTACCATAATGTCTCAGACTATAATGGTATGTGGGAACGACCTTGGGAGGAAGTTCCGCAATGGTCAGATAAGAGGCAGCTGAGTCTGCAGAAGCAATGGGGCTGTAGCAACATCTCAGAAGGGACCCTCCCTAGTTTCTTCAATTGTAAAGGTGAGGGTGGAGAGATGTACTTTCAAACTTGCAAGATACTGTTAATGTAACCTTACAATAAAGTTAGAGCTAATACTTCTGGATGTGCTTCTTGACTGGACTACCTCGCAAGGCTGACACAGACCCACTCCATTAAAATGATGCTCTAATCTAGCACATAGGCTACAGTTGTCTCTCATCATCCACTCAGATATATCAGTTTATACATTTGGACACCAAGAAAAGAAAGCAGTGCAAAATATAAACATTTCTTTGGTGTACTTTGGAGAAAAGAAAAGATGGAATTGACAAGGCCCTCTCAAACCATTTTAGCTGACAGGAACTCAAAATACCACTCCTTTCCATTCTCAGTTGCACAATAATAATTCCATTGTTTGCCTTTGTTTGATAACATATTTACTGCCTATGCAGCAATAATGGAAAGGTCCATCGGAGATAGATGCATTTGATAATATCGTAAGACTAAATAATCTTGCAATAATATGCAAACTACTGACCAACATACACAAAATATGAATAGTCTACCTATGTATTAACCAGGCTTGAATGATAGCCAGTCACTCTACTCTGAGCATTGCTTATATGCTAGATTATGTGAACAAATGGGGAAATGCATGACTGTCCTCAAGTACATGCAAATGGTACCACTTAGGACTACAATGACTGGATGTCAAACATTCAAATGATTCTTTTCTGTTAGAATCGGTTGATTTTGGTTTTTCTTTTGTCAGGGACTGCCTCCCTTAAAAGGAATGAAACCTAGTCTTCTTTCCTTTTCTTTCTTTGATAGAACCAGTTTACACCTTTCTACAACAGTAAGACAGAATGAAAAGAACCCCTCTTTCATTCTGTTTGTGGTATGGTAAAAGAGAGAGAAAAAGAGAAGTATAAACATCGAATTCCTGAGCTCACTGTGAGATGGAAGGTCATTAACAGGGCACTTGAGCAGATTGGAATTACAGTCAATTGAGAAGCTGAAACATCCTAAATGGCCTAATGCAGCAACTAAGTGCTTCTTAAATTCCCGAAGTTTTTTTTTTTTTTAACCTAAGCATTGCATTCATGACCATCATGAATTTCCATTTCCTTTCATAAAAACTGTTTTACTTACTGTTATTGCTGAGAGCCAACACAGAACTCAAATTACTTATGCTGGAATTCATTTAAAGTGGTTGTGATGGTGGTAGTGGGAGAGAATTTAAATATTTATGATGACATTAAAACTAATTTTTAACATGGGAAATGGGCAGGGAGAATGAATTAATTACAGAGACTTGCATATTACAATTTTTTTTTAAAAAAAAAAGTGGATTTGAGCCATACACGCACACACATACACATTCCATGCAATTACAGGTTATGGCTGGTGCAGACATGTTGCCTAAGAGGTTTCTGTCTATTTGTCATACCAAACCATGATCAACAGAGGGAACTCCCAAGTCTTCTTCAGTTGATGGAAGGGGATGAGGGTTATACTGCAAAAAACAAGGAGGCAGGGAAAAAAGTCTTGATGTGTTTTGCATAGAGCCCTACTACATCCCTCTATGCAGGACTGAACCCATATTAATTTAGACTAATTTTGTTCCCCAGCAGTGTTACTGAGCCCCAACAAGTGAAGCCATTCAGTTCATGGCTTCAGTAACAAAGGCTGCTTCTAGATAACTCATTTAATTGCACTGGCAGTGGTTTATAGGTTCACAGAGCATCCAGTGAGTCCTCAGCTCAGATTTAACTTTTATTTATGTACATGTTTTCTTTAAAAGGATAATTCATTTAGCTACAAAAATGGGAAATTGAAATGCAATTATCTCAAATTACAGATTTTTCATTGCTTCTGTGATTTGGTTGGTACATTGATGAGACCTTCCATGATGCTTTTCATCTATACTTCGCATTGCTTTTTCACTCCAAAACTAATCAGTTCTTGTCAGCAAGTGTACAGAAGATTCATACAATTTAAACAAACAAACAAACAAACAGTCAAACTAGAATTCAAGAATGTCAAAATAATGTGTCCATTATTTGATAGTACCTTACACTCCTACCTACAGTATATTTTCATATCTCCTACCCAAATTGATTGATTATGTGCCACCAAGTTGCTGTCGACCCTTAGCAATCACATAGATAGATTTTCTCCAGGCGGGACTGTCTCTAACCTAGTCTTTCAGGTCTTCTAATCGTGCACTCATTGACACCGTATCTACCCACCTTACTGCCAGTCATCCTTTTCTTCTCTTTCCTTCCACCTTTCCCAGCTATAGAGCTCTCTCTTCACATAATGTGTCTGAAGTAGGATAATCTAAGGCTGGTCATTTGTGCCTTGAATGAGAACTCTGAGTTGATTTGTTCAGTGATCCATGTGTTTGTTTTCTTGGCTGTCCATGATATTCTCAGGTGTCTTCTACAACTTCAAAGCTCAAAAGCATCAATGCTTTCTCTATCCTGCTTCTTCAAAGTCCAACTTTCACTTCCACAGAGTGAAACAGGGAATACCATTGATTCTGATCTCTATAGGTATAGACACATCACAGCATCTGAATATCTTTTCTGCGGACTTCATGGCTGCTCTACCAAGTGCTAGTCTGTGGTGTATTTCTTGACTGCTAGTTCCTTTACTGCTGATGGTTCATTCTAAAAGGCAGAAGCTATCTACCACTTCAATATCTTCATTGTCAATTCTAAGGCTGATTATTGATTCTCTTGTCATTAGTTTGGTCTTCCTTATATTTAATTTTAGTTCAATTTTTTCATGTTGCTCTTTGACTTTTATTATTAGAGCTTGCAGATCCTTTGCATTTTGGTTAATGTCATCAGCATAGGATAGGTTATTGATGTTTCTTCCTCCAATTTTAAAATCACACTCATCTTCTTCCAATCCAGCTTCCCTTAATGTATATTCAGGAACTAGGTTGAATAAATAAGGGGAGAGTATACAGCTTTATCTCATTCCTTTGCCAACCTGGAGCCAGTCTGTTTCAACATGTTCTGTCTGTACTGTGGCTTCCTGACCTCTGTATGTTTAGCACTGTGCAATCTACCTAAAAGTTTATCATAAAAAATTAGCATAATGTTATAATAGAACTCAACAAGAAGCACAAAATAGTTGAAATATTTGGAAATTCCAGAATTCCATTTTTTCTTTTAAAAAAGGAGTAGGGAAGTTCACACATAAGCATACAAAATACTTGAGCTCACAACTGCCAGTGTTAAAATGCATGAACTGAGGAAGAATGGAAAGGCAGAGAGGTTGAAGTGAGCAGATAATATGTAGAAGTCTGAAGTCTCATCACAACCTGCCCGTTGACATGTGATGGTGTTCTTTGTAATGGAACATTTGGCAAGAATTAATTGTATGGACAATTACAATGTGTTCTGCAAATTAGAAAATATGGAAGAACAATGATGGAATGTAAAAGAATTCCCACATGTACATACACCCCAAGAGACAAGATATAGATATAGCAATAATTCATCTAAAGTTTATAAGCATTTTAACGATTACCACTGCAGTGTGACTGTTGAGTCCAGTTATAGAAGACTAAGATTCCATTACATTTTAATTGATGAAATTCTGTGGTTAGGCTTAAGTAAAGAATCTTCTACCAGTCTGAACCATCTCCAAGGTTTGTGAGGATGAAAGTAGGTAGAATCTCTTGTGATCTAATAAGTGGTCCCTTTTTAAATATGCTGGTTCAAATGTTTCTTTGTACAACATGTGCAAAAGAAAAGTAGTGAGGGTTATGTATTCTCATCTCAGATATAGGAAATAATATGGATGGATTCCCATGGTCTTTCAATTTTCAAGAATGTTGCTTGCAATACATAGTAATGGGTGATCTGAAGCTTGCTATTCCCTGGTGAATGAACTATTACCAGGATCATCAATGTCTGATCTGACACTAAACCTTTGAGATAAGGAAGGAAGAAAACTAAATAAGTAATTGTAGATTAGAATCATCGCTCCATTCTTTCAGTGTGCTTTGGAAAGTAAATCTGCCTGTTTGTTCTCTTTTTACCACCATGATTATATGACAACGAGTTATTAAAGTGTGTGCTGTTAATGAAACACTAATCCACATCAGTGACTTTGTGAAAGCTCTTAGAAACATAGGTGTATAGTTTTAAAAGGGCATATGAACAGATACAATTAATTCGGGCATTAACGTGCTGCACTGGAACGGGAATACCAGGACTCAAATTTTTCAGCTTTGTGTAACATGGGTACTTTTATTCTTCAGAGCTCTGGATTTTTTTTCCCCTTTAAAAGCTTTCTATCTTCTGTAAATGACATACATTTACATACATAATTTTCATAAGATATTTGGGAGACATTATCAAACTAAACTCTCAGAAAAGTAAGAGAAAAAGAAAACACACTTTTGCATTACATACTTTGCCAAAGCCAGTCCACGTGCTAGGGAGAGGTATGCATGGGATATGTGATGTTTTTACTGCTAGCCTTACAATATACTATATGAAGTGAAGCCTAAGAGGAAGGTAAAGCAGAGCTGCCATATTTCCTGGCACTATATCATAGCCATTCAACTTGTCCAGTGCCCCAAGCATTTCAGTAATCATGAGATGGCAACGAGTAGCATCTGTGGAATGGTTTGTAGACCTTAGGTAGAAGATGTAGCATTTTCACCACCCATTATCCTTTGTTCATTTGTTCAAATTGTTCTGTACTCTCAAAATTAGCCTGTTGTCTTCAAATGTGCTGATGGACACTAGATGGAATGAGAGACGAGCATGATCTTGTCCTTTGCAGCACAGGACAGATCTTTCAATCTGTCTTCACTGGGCATCATTTCTAGTCCCTTGCCAATCTTCCTTGCCCTGCTCTGAACTCATTCCAGTTTGTCTGCAATTTTCTTTAAAACAAATAAACAAATCTGAAGAAAATACTTTTATGTATAAAATGAATATATACTGATTTTTAGATATCGATACAAACAATTACAGGCATTTTAATAGGAGAGCCAATCTGGTATAGCAGTTAAGGTGTTAGTATAGGATCAGAGAGATACAGGATGAAATCCACCCCCAGCCACAGACACTTACTGGGTGACTTCAGACCAGTCACTCTTGCACAACCTAACCTATGTCAAAAGATTGCTGCTGTGAAAATAAAGAGATCCCCCATATAATCTGCTTTGAACTCCTGGAACAGAGGCATGTTGTTGTTGTATATAGGAAAATAACAGAAATATAATATACCTTAATATTGTGGGGAAGATTATGCTGACAACGTTCTAAACATTGGTTGGCATTTTCAAGATAACAAATTTCTGTTATTATGATTAAAAAAAAAACAGGCTTTGAACTGGAACATCCTTTGAACAAAGCAAGGGAGTACTACTTTTGGGAGGATGAGGGCTGTGATTTGAAAGTAGGTATGGCCAGGACAAAAACATAAATTAGATTTAATTGTGATTTAATCTGAACTGAAATTGCATTGAATTGATCAAACACTGCTAACCCCATCATTCCCCATGCTTTTAATTTTCAGGCAATATTTGGAAGGCTCTGGGCTTTCAAGGGTCCCAAGGCATCTTTGAAATAGAAGTTGTCTTCAGACAATGAGCATCTTTTGACAGTCCTTCAAATAAAAGCTTGTAAAGTTGGACATTAAAAAAGAAAGATAGAAGAAGAATTGATGTATTTGGATTGTGGTGTTGGTGAAGATTGTTGCAAATACCATGGACTGCCAGAAGAACAAACAAATCAGTTTTAGAAAAAATACAACCAGAATGTTCCCTAGAGGCAAAGATAACTAGGCTTAGACTCTCATACTTTGGGCACATTGTCAGGAAAGACCAATCGCTTGAAAAGGACATCGTGTTTGGTAAAGTCAAGAGGCAGCGGAAAAGAGGAAGATCTTCAGTGTGATGGATTGATACAGTTACAAACATTGGAACAGTCAGGCATATGGCGCAAGACCGAACAGCATTTCATTCTGTTATACATAGGGTCACCATGAGTCATAAATGACTCAACGGCAACTAACAACAACAACAACAAAGTAGGGTTCTGGCAGCTTTGGCATCTGGTACTTCCTCAAAGCTTCAACAGAGCAGAGATAATGGTGCCTCATGCAGTGTGCCACCATTATATCATATTTTGTTATAAATAATGCTGTAATTTGTGGTACATCTCAGTGGTGTACTAATAGAAATATTGGTATCCAGACTAACTTTTCCCCTACCTTCTGCAAGGTGGGCATGGTTGATATTCAGCTACTGTCACTTACCGTATAGCAAAAAGTCATCCTTATTTCATATTCCAGAAGTTCTTCTAGAATTCAGGTCTAGTTCGTTAGCCAGAAGAAAAATGATCTGATACTCTCCAAAGAATGTGAGTCTTCAAACAATTAACCTGATTTGCTTTAAAGGTCACATAGATAAAACTCTATGTTTAAAATCAGGGATGAAATTCAAGTTTGTTTTATCTTAACACCAATATCAACCACATCTACTATAATATCTAGAGCAGTGTTTCTCAACCTCAACAACTTTAAGATGGGTGGACTTCAATTTCCCCATGCTGGCTGGGGAACTCTGGGAACTGAAGTCCACCCATCTGAAAGTTGCTGAGGTTGACAAACACTGATCTAAAGCATAGGATCAGATTCCCCTTTTTCTGTGATCATTTCCCTGGTCATTCCCTGGTCTGTTCGTACTAATAATATGTGGATGTTGTATGTGTGTGTGTGTGTGAGAGAGAGAGAGACAGAGAGAGACACACACAGAGAGAGAATCTTTAAAGAAAAACAAATTATTTATCACTTTGTTGTCTCTTAATAAGAAATTAAAAATTGGTTACTACATATATGTATAAAAACGGCAAAATCTTTCCCTAAAACAAATGGCAAAATCTTATGACTATACTATTGTCATAATGGCTATAATTTATTGCCCAGTGTGTAACAACTATAGATCAACTAAATACATAGTTATGGAGTTTAGAACATTGATTATTTACTTGGTAATCCATAATGGTTCTCAACAGTCTGCAGAGAAAGTGTATTTTTTAAAAAATGTTTAAATGGTTTCCTGGATTGACCTTATAGTGGACTGTGATAGAGGGAGCATTGTGTGCAGCTGTTTTTGTCCTGGGTTCATGCCAACCTAAATATGTGAATAGGCATTCATAAGGGACTCTAAAACACATATTATTTATCCAGTATTAGTAGTGTAGTTTTTCATAAGTGTATTTTAAATTTCAAGTAATTTTTTCCTAATGGGCCTTATAGCTAAGCACAGGGCATTTCTGAAGTACTTTCAAAATACAATGAGACATTATTCTGTAAGTCTTTAGAGCCAACAAGAAGTTATTACCCAGCAGACTGGTTTGTTCCAATATCGCCAATATATGTATTTATTATTTACATCCTGGTGATGTGGAGTGACCTAAAAGAAATGGTGCTTTGTATACTATAGTTTGATCTGTTTGTCTTTTCTGAGTAAAGAATTCATGGAGGCTGCATCCCTTAATTGTGCTAAAATAGTTGGTTGATTCTGCTGTATTCCTGAGATTGTTTTTTTTTAAAGGTCATTGATAAAAAGAGAGAAGCTGAGGACTCATCTGCATGTTCTGCTTGCCCTGGCCTGAGGATGGCCCACTAACTGTTTCTTGAGGACAAATAGGCATGTGAGCCTCAACCCACGCCAGACCATCATGTCTGACTAACTTTTTGTGTCTGCAAACTACTGTTTTCAGACTGCTGCTAGCATAAGCAGTATTGTGTGGTCTACCCACTGCAGTTCATTATGTTGTACGGAAATGCCTTTGCTTCAACGGGCTTCAGTGCACTGTGGTGAGAAAAGCTTCTTCCCTTCAGTTTCCAGTCATTGTCCTCCACAAACATTTCATTCTGGGTTCCTGGGCTATCTGGTTCCTTGTGAAGAGACCTCCCAGTAGACTGGTGAAAGGCTGGGCATCTCCTTCTCCTTCTCCTTCTCCTTCTCCTTCTCCTTCTCCTTCTCCTTCTCCTTCTCCTTCTCCTTCTCCTTCTCCTTCTCCTTCCCATTCCATTCAGAGGGTGGACCCTTTTCCTTTTTTCTTATTTCAACCAGGTAAATTGGTAAGACTTGTGCTTTCCTCTTCTAGCCCATGTTTTGTTGTTTATTCATTTAGTCGCTTCCGACTCTCCTTGACTTCATGGACCAGCCCACGCCAGAGCTTCCTGTCGGTCGTCGACACCCCCAGCTCCCCCAGGGACAGGTCCATCACCTCTAGAATATCATCCATCCATCTTGCCCTTGGTCGGCCCCTCTTCCTTTTGCCTTCCACTCTCCCTAGCATCAACATCTTCTCCAGGCTGTCCTGTCTTCTCATTATGTGGCCAAAGTATTTCAGTTTTGCCTTTAATATCATTCCCTCAAGTGAGCAGTCTGGCTTTATTTCCTGGGGGATGGACTGGTTTGATCTTCTTGCAGTCCAAGGCACTCTCAGAATTTTCCTCCAACACCACAGTTCAAAAGCATTGATCTTCCTTCTCTCAGCCTTCCTTATGGTCCAGCTCTTGCAGCCATATGTTACTACGGGGAACACCATTGCTTTAACTATGCGGGCCTTTGTTATCAGTGTGATGTCTCTGCACTTAACTATTTTATCGAGATTTGTCATTGCTCTTCTCCCAAGGATTAAGCGTCTTCTGATTTCCTGACTGCAGTCAGCATCTGCAGTAATCTTCGCACCTAGGAATACAAAGTCTTTCACTGCTTCTACATTTTCTCCCTCTATTTGCCAGTTATCAATCAAGCTGGTTGCCATAATCTTGGTTTTTTTGAGGTTTAGCTGCAAGCCAGCTTTTGCACTTTCTTCTTTCACCTTCATCATAAGGCTCCTCAGTTCCTCTTCGCTTTCAGCCATCAAAGTGGTATCATCTGCATATCTGAGATTGTTAATGTTTCCTCCAGCAATTTTGGATTCCTCAAGCCCAGCATGTCGCATGATGTGTTCTGCTTACAAGTTGAATAGGTAGGGTGAGAGTATACAGCCCTGCTGTACTCCTTTCCCAATCTGATTTCGGTGTTGTCCATCTGGTGAAGACCATGTATAAAGCCGTCTCTTAGGTTGTTGGAAGAGAGTGTTTGTTATGCACAGTGAGTTGTCTTGGCAAAATTCTATCAGCCTATGTCCTGCTTCGTTTTGTTCACCCAGGCCATACTTACCTGTAATTCCAGGTGTCATTTGACTGCCCACCTTAGCATTCCAGTCTCCCTTGATGAAAATAATATCTCTTTTAGGCGTGTTATCCAGTAGGTGCTGCAGATCCTCATAGAACTGCTCTACTTCAGCTTCTTCAGCATTTGTGGTTGGGGCGTATATTTGGATCACTGTGATGTTAGATGGCTTGCCCTGAATTCGAATTGAGATCATTCTGTCGTTTTTTGGATTGTATCCAAGCACTGCTTTAGCCACTTGACTATTAATTATGAAGGCTACTCCATTTCTTCTGTGGTCCTCTTGTCCACAGTAGTAGATCTGGTGGTCATTTGATGTGAAGTGGCCCATTCCAGTCCATTTCAGTTCACTGACGCTCAAAATGTCTATCTTTAATCTTGACATCTCACCAATAACCACATCCAATTTGCCCTGGCTCATAGATCTTACATTCCAGGTTCCAATGGTCTGTTCATCCTTAGACCATTGGATTCGCCGTTCACCACCAGCACCGTCGGCCGCTAGCCGTCCTTTCGGCTTTGAGCTAGCTGCATCATCATGTCTGGGGCTAGTTGAACTCATCCTCTGTTCCTCCCCAGTAGCATTTTGACCATCTTCCGACCTGGGGGTCTCCTCTTCCGATGGTATACAACATATCTCTGGTTGTACTGATCCATTTAGTTTTCTCAGCAAGAATACTGGGGTGGGTTTCCCTTACCTTCCCCAGGGATCGCATTTAGTCTGACCTCTCTGTCATGACCTTCCCGTCTTGGGTGGCCCTTCACAGTTTAGCTCATGGCATCATTGAGGTGCTCAAGCTCCAGCACCATTACAAGGTAATGATCCTTTGCTGAAGTCTAGCCCATGTTATAAGGGGGAAAATGGGAAACAAGGTTATTCACAATCAAGGGCCATAGTAAGCATTACCTGAACAGAACATTCAGCTAGCATATTGACAAAACTAAAGAATGATTGAAATTTGGGCAGCAATTTCTTAAGAGAACTTCATTTCTAAACAACTTCATTTCCAAACAACTGGACAAGCAGCTTAAGTTGCGTGTGGAAGAGCTCTAAACAATGAGAATTCAAAAGCTCGATGCTAAGTGAGTTTTACTATATTCATTCTGATTAAGAATCAGTTAATTAGAAGAATCAGAATAATTTAGAATAATAATTTAGAGCTTATTAGTTTTTACTTCACAAATATCCTACCTCCAAAGTAAAATGTTTGTATCTTATTTTGTTTATCCAGGTAAGGAGGGTGGTTATATATTTGGGAAGGAAGTAGGGCAGGAAAAGGGCCATAACTGATCCTGGTACCCTGCTGTACATTGGAGAGTACTGAGTGGCACCAACAGTATCACTGGTTGTGTACAACACAGAGCACCAGTTCTAATGTGAGGGTTTGAAATCATGGCTGCCAGATCAAGGTCCTTAAAGCAAAAGCAGTACAAATGCATAACATGCCTCCTGACTATTCTCTTGACATTTTCTCTGCAAATGTTTATGGGCTGGTGCCAATATCTGTGTTTTGAGTTTGGGATCATTTGGCAATGTTAGTTATACGTAAATCCTAGCCAGTAAAGCAAAGAATTTCCTCAAAGTTTTTTTGACACAAAGAATAATGGCAAAATTGTTGTAATTACCATAAATCTTACTATTTATAAAGCACCTCAGGCATAGAAATGCTACAGAGAAGATAAGAACAAGAGAAAAAAACAGGAAGACAGCAGCTGAATGATAACATATAAAGGTTTATTATACATGACAAACATAAAAATGCATAGTATTTTTTTGTTTCAGGCAGGTTTTTCAGTAATCAAGTTAATATTTTCTAATAAAGTTTAATGAATTCCTGCTAATATTGCTACCATGTTTATATTTGAACAATATGCACACAACTGCTCTCTTTTAGTACAGTTACTTAGGTTTAACTTTCACTGAGATTTCAAGGACGTAACTTTGCTCATGGACTCATCTGTAATTGGATCATCTCTCAGTGGATAAATTACAGAAGTAAAATCACCCTTACTGTTATTTCCATTTAGGAGAAAAGGAGAAGGAGAAAGAGAAGGAAAAGACTGGAATAAGGAGACGAAAAGGAAGAGACGGAAGGCATAAAGTGGATCAGAATGCATTGTGTTGAAACTGACTAGCTGATACTGGCTTTGGCCTGGCTTTCCTTACCTTGGATTGTTTGGAGTTTTATTTTGGTAGAGAAAGTGGAAGAGTGAATAGAGGAACCAAAGAAAAAGGAGTGGCACGAGACAGGGTGAGTTTGTTGCTTTCTTGTGAGAATGATGGGAACAGATACAGAGTTGGTAATTATTGCAGACTCTTGGTTGGGTGATGTTACCTAGCAGTGGGTGGTGGGGACTAGGTAGCTTAGAGGGGTAGAGATAGAAGGGAGAATAACCATAGTGATGGGCAGGGCGAGGTACAGTGGGAATGTCAGGGGATTTTTCCAGGAAGAAAGAGTAGAAGTTGGTGCCTCTCTTTCTGTCCCCTAATCTTTACTCCTGGCCCAAGCATCCGTACTGCTGGGTGTTCCAGGTTCAGAACGATGCTATTTGAATGCAGATCTATCTGTAACAAGTCTGTCCTTGCCCACAACCTCATTGTGGATGAGAAGGCGAATCTGGCATGTATCACTGAGGTCTGGCTGGACAAAGAGGGGGGATTCAACCTTGCCGATATCTGTCTAGCCAAGTTTCATATATTGCCCAATCTTGACACTAGAATAGGGGACATGGAGGGGCAATTATATATCAGGACACTCTAATGATTGCAAGAAACACTGCTCCATGGGTGGTCAAATGTAAAGGCATACTGTATATATGCGGTTGGGCCAGTGGGACAAGTTGGGAGTGCTCCCAGCTGTATAATAGCTTCCCTCATCAAGCAGCTCAGTCTTACTGCTGGGTGGTTATGGATCTGTATTTTTTTTTTTCTTTTCCTTCTGCTTAGAATCTATAGCCCCTCTAATGTCCAGTTTCTAAAATCATAAAGTAACTTATTTTTGTTATGACTTACAATAGCCAGGATAACCAAAATAAGTCTGTTTCCCATGATAAGCTATTTATTTTTTATAGTTAATTCCAAAATCTTATAGTAAAAGTCAATATTCCAAATTTATCTGAACCCTTTATCTATAACTTTCTTAGATCAAATTTTATTTAGCTTTTTGCTGTTCATTTGAAATTCTTTAATTTCTTAAGCTTATAATATTTTTTTCTTTTGTTCAGAGTTGAAGATAAACTCACCCAATGACCTTTCAAACTTGTCATTCTGAAGGTCTCTAATAGCTTTAAGATAGTTAATAGGCAATTTCTGAAAGTGATTAGAAAGTGAGGCTTGTGAACTTGATGTTCTATAAAAGGTTCCACAGTGGTCACGAGCAAGATTTATTTATTTATTTATTTATTTATTATTCCAATTTCTATCACCGCCCATCTCCCCCACAAAAGATGTTTGATCCCTTTATCTACCAGCACTCAAACCCATATCCTGCAGTCTCCTCATGAGGATCAGCCATCTGGAGCATATGTAGGCAATCTTCTACCCTCTTCTTATCCAGAGAGGTTTCAAGGGACCAGTCTACTCACTGAATAAGGATATGTTTTCAGTTCACTATACCTCCCTTGGAACTGAACTGATTGGGGTTTTCAGTAGGATAGACACTAAGTAACCTCTCCCTGTCTGCTGAAGATGTAAAGTAAAGGCTGGAGTAACTCTGGCAGAAAATGAGAAAAAACTGTAATCAAAACAAGGGGTCAAGCTCAGGTGCTAGCCTATTCTGTATTGATAAGAATAGTAAAGCAGAATTACTTCTCCACATTAATTGCATCTGCAGAATATTAGCTAACTTTGCTGCATAAAGTGTTTAGGATCTTGTTAGGGAAGGGTGAATTGGCAGAACCAATTAATGAAAGATGTGATTGCCTAGCCAAGAAATCTGTGGAAAAAATTGCTTGCATTTGCTCCAAGTTGGAAGCTGGATGGACAGAATCCAGAGAAATGACACAGGTGACCAAAAGCCTTATGTGGAAGGTTTTTGAGTTTTTGAGGAAATGGAAAGAGTTTTCTGTGATCTTCTTTTCACCACTTGTTCATTGAATACTTGCCCCACTGAGCTGGTTAAAACAGCTAGGGAGGGTACTGGGAGTTGGAGCCAGGGAGTAGTCAATGCTTCCTTGAAGGAAGGGGAGGTTCCAGCAGCTTTGAAAAGTCTGCTCACTCCTCAAAAATCCAGCCCTGGATCCTGGATTTACTTGTCCTACTTCTAACTTCCTCCTTGGGGAAGGTTGTTGAGAAAGTGGTAGGGCTGCAATTAAAGAGAGCTCTGGAAGGTTCACACTATCCTCCTGCATTCATGACAACCTGGATTCAAGCTTGGGCATGAGATAGAAACTGTACTGGGCATTCTCAGAGATAACTTGTGGCAGGAATTGGATGAAGGAAGGATAACCATTGTTATCTTCTCAGACCTCTAAGCAGGTTTTTAAATTTTGCCCATGATATTCTCCTGGAGACTCTATAAGAGCTGGAAGTTTAAGGCACCATATTTAGCAGTTCTGCTCCTTCCTGCCTGGGTGGGTCTCATCCATGTAGTGGAGGGAAGACTTCAGGCCTGTGAGCACTCCGTTATGGGGTACCTCTTTTCCCCCACCCTGTTTAACATGTACATGAAGCCACTAGGAGAAATCATCCAATTCTTTGGGGGGAGGTATTACTAATATGCTGTTGATACTTAATAATGTATCCCCACCCCAGACCAAATGAGATTTGTGGTCAAAGTTCTGACCAGTACCTGAAGGGTGTCAGGGGATAGATGGAGAAAAGTAAAAAAGCTGCTCAGAGTCACTTGCTGAGATGGGAGGCTATAGAAATTGAATGAATGGATGAATGAATGAATGAATGAATGAATAAATAAATAAATGAATAGTAGTCTCAGACACAGTACCTGGCAATATGGAGTAGCTGTTAATTCTGAAGCCAACAGATTCCAGAACAGTTCCAGCTTTGAGTATCAGTGGGGTTGTGTTCCCCCAGGCAAAGAAGGCCTAGACTCACAATTCTTAATGGAAGAGCAGGTGGAAGCCATGGCCAGGATGGGCTTAACCCAGCTTTGGCTGCTGTATCATTTGCGGCCTTATGTGGATACACTGCGAAAGGTCACTCATGGCCTTGCCATCTCTCATTTAGGGTATTATAATTAGTTTTATATTAAGCTATCCTTGAAGGCCACTCAGAAAGTTTGGTTGATGCAAACTGCCGTGGTTTATGGGCTTACTGGTCAGTCCCTTGATTGCCATATTAAACTCTGCTGCAGAAGCTGCAATGTGTACCACTGTTTTTCCAAGTGCAATTCAAGGGGCTGATCACTACATTTAAAGCACTGCATAGCCTGGTGCTTGGGTATTTAAGAGACCACTTAGATTGTGCCTGCCTGATCTACAGATTCTTGCTAAAGGTCCCCTCCTACCATGAAGTGTGGTTGGATGTGGCCTGAGATTCTCTGTGGGGGAACTGCTTGCTTCCTAAGGCAAATATGGCCCCCACTCTCATGGTCTTCTGGAATTTGGTAATTTGAGTGGGCTAGTCCCTTAAATAAATAAATAAAATCTGTTTGATCCCTCCAGGTCATCCTGGGATGTTTTTCCATATTATACACTATTAAAGCAATCCTAAGCATTGGTTTAGAGCATTTGGTGGATGTCTGACTCTGAGCAGCAGACTAGTTGGGTGACAGAAGGAAAAAGAGCCCCATGTGGGTTGTGGCAGAGGGGGGAGAAATCCATTTGGATTAATTCTAGAACTGATTTAAGTAAATTTAGTTTTGTGAGAATGTTAGAAGTCCAAAGAGGGCTAGAATCCAGTGGATTCTCCACTCTACCCAGATTGTCTCTCCTATGCTCTGAATTTTTTTTAGTGGGGACATATTCTGTGATCTTTGGAATGATGTCCCAGGGACTGTTGGATTGTGTCCTGGATGAATTTGGATGCCATTGAACATATCCTGAATGTCATTACTAGGTCAAAAAGGGGAATATAAAATTTCTAGAGAAATAACTAATTTTCATTTACCAGACAAAATTAAACATTAACTAAAATCCTGTTTCAGCATTAAAAAAAACTCAAATTACTTCAGGATGTGCACAAACACAACGCTAAGAGCTGTAGGAGCAACCCTTCATACACATAACGGCACATCTATTGGCTTCCATGTGAACAAAGGCCCTGTGCTGTGCTGTTGCTTATGTGATGCTAATTTATGTGTGATTTTATACATAAATGCATTCTCCCTGCAGACATCTGCACTATGTTTGTGGATGTCCTGCAGAGGCTGGTGTCAACACAATGCCTGAACAGAGCATTAGTTAATATTTAATTACTAAGTACTTGACTATTCTAAATATAAAGGCTCCTCCAAGTCAAGTCAAGCTCTACTCCTGTTTTGTTTTGTTTTTTATTGGCAACAATACTGGGATTTGTCCTTGTCTTTTTTTTTTTTCCCTAGCATTTTCCCACTCTTTTTTACTTCTCAGTTTAGCTTACAACCCTGATTGTCACCCATCTAAGTCATAACTAAATCTGGCCCTGTTAGCTTTTTGAGATCACCAAAGATTGGCTAGATAGTGCTACCTAGCTGGGCTCAATATTTTACACTGAGCTAAAAGCATCTTGGCATACCTAGCTCCCTGTAAATGTTATGATAAAAAATTATCAACATGTTATGGTAACATGTCTTAAGTTATTAATACATGTATGTAGAATCAGATCAGTTCATGCCCAAAGGCACTATACTTTATTCATTATGTTTGAACTTAGTTCTTTCTGATCCTGTAAAAAGATACTTGCAATTTCCTGGTACATATTCCTCTTTTTTGTTTCTAACTGCTGATCCTCAATTTCTACTTTTAGCAGCCATTCCAGCCACCCAAGGGAACTGTGATGGCTGCCATTTTCAAGTGCTACAAAAGTTTTTTTTTTTTTTTTTTTTAGCAGTGTCAAAGAAGAAAAAGGAAAATGAAGTCTGCCCATACTACTTTTGTGTATACACACATGGAAATATACACAGTGAGACATTTAATTAAACCCACAGTTCTCAGCAATAAATGCAGTTAGAGCATCTAATATTTGTGCCTCTGGGAGATGACATCTGCAGAGCTATGACTGGGCCATTTTGTAAAGAAAATGAAAATAACATATAGGGGACTTCCTCAGAGAAGAATTAGGTGTGCTGCTGAAGCTAATTCTTCAGCTAATTTGGAAATTGCCCAGAATCTTCCTAAAAATGTTGGATGAGCTCAAATAATTTTTATGATCCAGTTTGAAAATTTGAGAATAGCCATCTATCCTAGAAATAAATGTTTGCATTTCTTCTAACCAAGGCTAGCAAATATGATGAAATGTTATTTTCCCCTCCGTAGAGTGGACCCATTTGATGGCCTCTCCCAAGTGTACTTGGCTCCCACTTCTTTGGGATTAAGAGAAAAAGGAAGTTGTGGATTAAAATGAGTCCTACGAAATGTAATTGATTTAGTGTTGACTGTGCAGTTTATTTATTTTTTTAAAAGTCAATGATATATCCTCCACACATATTAATCCAAGAAATAGAAAAACGGGTTGGACTTTAAAAGCTTGCTCATTCTAATTCTGCTTCTGTTGGCTCTTGTTATATCATGACTGCTGTCATTGCTGTTGTTACATCATCAGGGCCACAACTAGCGGGGGGGGGGCAACAGGGGCATGTGCCCCGAGCGCCGTGCTGGTGGGGTGCCAAAATGAGTGCTGGGGGGCGCCAAAATGGGCGCAGAATCCATGTTTGCCCTGGGAGACACAGACCCTAGTTGTGGCCCTGTACATCATTATTATTTAATTATTATTTATTAAATTTATATCACCACCCATCTCCCCCAGTGGGGGACTCTGGGCGGTTTACAATAAAATCAGGCCAGTGTTTTACAGTAATGCACTGTTATTCAGTGATTTATGGCTTACATCGTTGTTTATGGCCTTGGAATCTCATGTTATGATGGGCGATATGCTTTAAATAAAATGAACTATATAATCAGTGCAATACAAATGGACCTAGACCCATGTACTGGAAAAATCAACTTAACACTAGAGATGAAACTGATTTACCAAATTTTTGTTTAAATAAATATAAGTCAGAATATAGCCCAGCAAAGAACAGATACTGTAATTGGAATAAAAACCAAACAGAAGAGAATATCTCATCCCTATCCAAAGAAAGACTTACTTACATATATGGGGAATAGCATCTTTTTTAAAAAACTAGACTTAAAGCAACTTTCTTTCAGACATTTTAAGCTTACTCCTTTCCCTGTCAGCAAATAACACACAATTTATCCTATAGAGCAGTTACAGCCTGAATAGCTTTCTGGCAGTATTGTTTCACTTAAGGTATCTGAGAAATTTCCTCCCTGTCATAATGATGTTTTCACATTAAAACAGAAAGACTTTCTTTGCAGGAGGAAAAGAAAGTCCAATGATCCAGGCTTATTTTTAATATTAAATTCTATTTTTTCTATGCTATATGATTAATTTACAGTTTCTCTTAATAGAAGGGTAACATCATTTTTGGAGGAGACACCATTCATAGAATGTTTATAATAGCCTATTCATTGCCAAGGAGTGCCAGTTTGGTAAAGTGGTTAAGGTACCTTGCTCGAAATCAGGAGATTGTGAGTTCTAGTCCTGCCTTAGGCACAAAGCCAGCTGGGTGACCTTGGGCCAGCCACTCTCTCTCAGCCCTAGGAAGCAGACAATGGCAAACTACTTCCAAAAAATCTTGCCAAAAATCCTGGAGGGACTAGTTCAGGCAGTAGCCAGGGGTCAACACTGACTCAAAGGCATATTAATAATAATAATAATAATAATAATAATAATAATAATAATAATAATATAGCAGCAGCAGTAGCAGCAAAAGATTGAGCAGTTATTATAGGGGCACAGGAACAAGAATATTATAAGTGCTTTGCAAAAGCTAAGATACTCAAGTACTGTCTTTCCATGCAGAAGCTTTACTGCATGGAGTGGAGGAGACTAAGTTGGACCACACTACCTGGCTTTATGTTAAGAACCTTCTGCCAGCTGTTGATTTGAAGTTTCAACTGTAATATTGCAGGTATTAGCCTAAGTTTTTTCTAGCTTTGTTTTTAATCTTGGAAATATTAAGGGGAACATACTGTACAAGAACTGGGTATCTGAAAGCATCATATTATAAGTGGTCCACGGGCTGGATGCAGCTTCTCACCAGCTTGGTGGAGTATGTGATGGGGGTGTGGTTTAAAAGTGCTCAGCAAAAGTCCCATCCTCTAAGCTCTCCTTCCATCTCCTGCAGGGAGACCTGGGGAGAAAATGTTCTCCATTCAGGCTGAGACAGAAGCATGTTTGCAACACTTCCTGCAGGGAGACCCTGCAAATAGGGCTTTCATTGTACCTAAAAAGAAAGGGCTTTGTGTGGCGCCTCACTTAAGGCCCTCTCGGCTGGGCAGGCTAGCCTAGAAGGTCAGAAGTGGCCTGTTGGCTGGAGGTTCTTCCTGTGTGTGAGAGAGATGTATGAGAGCAATAGACTTCATAACTTATTTCTTATACTTCTGTAGCTTCCCTACACATGCAATTGAGTTGGAGGGAGTAATGATAAAAACATATTAAATAAAACGAAGTCCAATAAATATCTATACACAGTTACTTATAACCCACTCCTCTGATACTCATATTGATGTTCATTAAAGTAACTGGGAACTTCCTGGCAAAACCGTTGATAGGTGGTTGTTTTGGTGGCTGTGGTTGCCCAACCTCTGCCCATAATTGTCTCTGTCAGTCACTGCCGTGATGCACTTCATCCTGGGTGTGATTATCAACCATTACTTTCCCAGGCAAAGGCCTTCAGCATTTCCCTAGCCTCTCAACTCCTTCACAGAACCTTTCTGGTGTCAGAGAAGATTCTTCCGTCTTTTACAATAATGTACCAAGGTGGCAAACTGACAGTTTGAAAAGCCAGGTTTCATTTCACAAAGGCTTTTAAGCTGTCTTGGAAATGAAACTTGCAGACATTTCAGTCAGTGTCTCTAGACTTTCCTTTTGGTGGTGGGCAGGGAGGGAGGGGAGAGAAAGGAAATTCTTTTCCTACAGGCCATGAAGATATTTATTTTGAAAGTATTTACATCACCCCCATCCTCTGTGCCATTTGGTATTAGAAGCTTTTTAATGGGTAACGGAAAATAATGCTTTCCATCTAGAAAGGTTCAGATAGATATAATCTTTGGCAAACATATTTAGGGGAAAAAGATTCTCTGTATGTTATCATTTATATCAAGCAATTTTTTTTTCTTCCATAAGGTTACATCTGTTTACACTATTTTATTATCTGTTGAATGGTAGGCTATGAAATCTTTTTATTGCATTTTAGTTAAAGAAGAACCTAGCTCATGATGGAAGTGTCAGTCAGCATTTAATCATACAGTATCTATTTCTAGCCCTGCTCCATTTAGTACAGAAGGGCTATTATAGTCTATGTTACGGCACGGCTCGTTGGGATATAGATATCCTTGAAGGGAAGGATTTATTTTGAAAGAAGATATTTAACATAACAGGATACACCATTTAGACAGTTTTTTAAAGTACTCCCTCAGAGGTAACAATTACATTTAAAACTGGATTTGCACTTTGTCAACATAGCTCTTCTGTTTAACAAAATAACCTGTGAAGTACTTTTCTGGACCAATCATATGACATTGTTGATATTTTGCTCATTTATCTATATATTATTTTTATCTCATTTTTTACAAAAAGACTATGTCCCAGAGTACCTCAGCAGCAAATTCTTTCATTGCTGCATTAACAGGCCCTATGAAAAGTAAAACATTGGCTCTGCCCCTGACTTGCAGCAGATGAAGCAACCTGTCCAAGGAGAGCTAGAAGTGGATGGTTGAAAGCAGGAATGGGAATCTGAATGATTCAGCAAGACTTCCTTTTTTTTTTTTGTAAGTGTTGATCCAAGCGTGGGAGGCATTGCCATTTGGATTCTGCTGTAGGTTCTTTGCTCAAAGAGAAGTGAGACAACTAACCTTGCAGATTAAAAAAAAGATAATACAGTAAAGAAGAGGAAAATATAGGGGGAAAGGAGGCAACAAGATTGGGATGATACTTGACAACATAATATTGCTTGGACAATGGTGGCCAGTGGATAATGTAAATGCTGTTATTGGCTGGGCTATACATGCTGAATTGTTAGGAGTTTTCCATCTCTGAACATAATGGAATGGCCATTCTGTTAAACAATTCTACTGCATTTCTGTGGTACACTAAATCTGCTTTTATGCAATGTATGGATGGACAATTTTGTCAACTTCTTTTCTGTGAACTTTTTATATTACCAGTATCAGGTGCTGCTATGTTTGACTGTAACTTGATTTAGCCATAGAAATACACAAGAATATTCATTTGAATTTTTGTGCATACTTCTAATGTATATAGGCTGATAAGCACTTTTCCTAATATGAACTTGGGAAAATGCATTTTTGTACATACATTTCTGTGCATCTCTTTCCTAATGTATGTTGTTGTTGTTGCTGCAACTTCTGCAAAATTCTAACAATTGCATGTGTACAGTATGCATGTAGCAAGCAGGAATTATAATACAGAATGTGCAGTATACCTAGCTAGATCTCAAGCCTAGATTCCTTGCTCCTTTGCAGCATCACCCTCTCAGAAGAGGAGCCTATTTGGACTTCCTCTTATAACTAGCATTCATAGTTATGACAGATGCTTGTTTACATTCTCTGCATTCCTGCTGTCCCATTCAGGTAAATCCCTAAATTTAGACTGGAATCTTCCAGACACTAGCTTAACCCTGAGAAGTTATGCTATTTTAATTTCACCATGTAGAATGCATGTATGCTCTGAGTTCTCTGATATATTGCAGAAATCCAGCATCAGCATGTTTGAGAACCATTGTGGTATAGTGGTTTAAATGTTAGGCTCAGACTAGGGAAATACAAATTAAGGATAATTCTCAGGCATAGATGCTTGCTGGGTAATTTTGAAGCAGTCACTCTCTCTCAGCCCAGCATATTTCCCAGGGCTGCTGTTGTAAGGAAAAAATGGAGCAGAGAATGTTTTGTGTGCCATGTTGAGTTCATAGAGGACAGAAGCAATATAAAGCTAACAAACATATGAATAAACAGTATGATGGACCAATTTTCTCATCCATCTCTCAATGTAAGTAGACTTATTTGTGTAACAGGAACTTCCCTCTCTTCTGCTTTCTTGCCCTTCCCACATACTACCCAAATCTTCTCCAAAGTGTTCCTAACCCTCCAGTGCACATTTGGAAGCACACAGGATACTGCAGTTGGCAGGGGGGATGCAATCTGCCAGCAGTTTTCCACATACAACCTGATGAATGAGAAAATTCTCACTCTGACAATTTTGGCCAAGCTATTCCAGGAGAACAGGGTTTACTCAGAAATGTTTCATGTCTATAACGGATGATGAGTATGTGCCATCAAATCAATGTTGACTCTTGGTCACCACATAGATTTCCTCTAAAATGGTAGGTTCTATAGTAGCCTGCAATGAACTTTCCAAAAGAGTACGTGATAAATAATTCCATTGTCTTGGTATTTTGTTTGAAAGCAGACAGATATGCAGAGCAGCAATAGTCAATGCTGATAGAACTTAGCATTCTAGAAACAGGGTTGTGTGTTGTTTTGGTATTTCTTTTTAGATTCAAGGATGGAGTATATAAATGTGTTCTACTTTCCAATAAACTTTTAAAAGCAAATGCAATGGACTAAGAGTTATCTCTCTTTCACTGCCCTGATAGCTTCACAGGGTATTTTTAATACATGCTCAAAAAGACAACAGAGTGATCTGCAATAGCAACAAGTGTTTGTATATTGTCTTTAAAACAACAGTGTTTTAAAGACAATATACTAAGTTTCAGTATTAGATACAGATCTAATGCATCTTCTAGCTTTATTTTTATTAGCAATATATTATCATCAACAGGAGTACTGGTTTAAAAAATTATTCCAGGAAATGGAAGAAAGTCTTCACCATAATTTTATTCTTAGTTGCTGCCTTAGTGACAGAAAAGGAAAAGAAAGCATTATGCTAGACATTTAAATGCCACTTGTATTGCATTTAGGTGGAACAACATATTATAAGCTCTACTGGTAGAAGTGAGAACATTTATTACAGGTTGGTTCTCTGTGTCCCTTTTGTGAGTGAGGAAAGGGGAGCTGGCAAATTAAATTAACAAAATGGCCTCCCTGTGGCCTCTGATTGGTATAGCTTTTGGTGGATTGTATTAAAAAATGGTGTCGGATTTGCTGCTGCTGAAGATTTCACCTTTAAGAATATTTTCTTCACCATTGTACTGTAAAAGAAATTGGTTGCACCTCAAATGAATGGAAATGTCATGCTGATTATCTAAAGGGCTAAAAGTTCTTCCAAAACAATTGGGAATGAAGTTTTTATTGATGATTTTTCAACATATTTAGCTATTTTTTACTAAAGAACCGGATAATGGAACATTACCTAATGTATTCTTTTTTCCTAGCATAGCATATAGATTACAGATTTTTTAAAAATGATATTAATCAAATCTGTATATAACAAGAATAATCAAAGGAACACTCTCTTTTACTGGAATATGCTATTTTATTTTATTAGTTATTATTTTTCAAAGTGTTTTGAACCTGTTCCAATGCTGGGGAATTTTGAGTGGCATACTCAAAATTGCGTTCACATAAAATCCCCAAATTAAATGCAGAAGCTGAATGCCTCCAGTCAGAACAGGTAGGGGTCAAAGGTTTGCTGAACAACACAGCCATAACTTGCTTAATGAATATTAACATGGAAGGGCAGGGTTGCAACTAGGGGGGGCAAGCTGGCCATGTGCCCCAGGTGCTGTGCTGGGGGGGTCAAAATGGGCATGGAATCCATGTTTGCCCCAGGTGACACAGATCCCACATGGAAGGGGAACATGTACCTCCATCAAGAGAGAGTGCAGCTGTCATAGAGAAGGCCTGCCATCTAGCACAAACCTCATGAATGGGAGATGATGAGAATCTTAATCCTGATTAAACTAAGTGTATGCTAAATTATAGAGTGGACACAATCCAGAAAGGTGTTCTGAGACTGAGTCAGCCTTGTGCAGTAGTCCAGACAAGAAGCACACCCAGAAGTACTAGCTCTAACTTTATTGTAAGGTTAAATTAACAGAATCTTGCAAGTCTAAAAGTACATCTCTCCCCCCTCACCTTTACAGCCCAAGAAACTAGGGAGGTCCTTCTGAGATGTTGCCTCATCTCCATTGCTTCTGCAGACTCAGCTGCCTCTTATCTGACCATTGTCTAGTCTGCAGATCTTACTCCCAAATTCATTCCCACATACCATTATGGACTGAGAGTCCAGTTCCATGAGACCTTTTTATATGTAATGTTTCACAGCAATATTAAAATTTGCTCTAGGTTGAAAGGTTTAGGTGTATCCTCCTTTCCATTAAGGAATAGATTCAGCTCTGATGATGTGGTCACTGCCTCCTCCAATGAATTTGAAATGTGAACTGAGATAAATGATAGTGAACCGTGGTCATACCACTTTATCATGATGTGCCATGTGATTCTAACTGGCTAAAACAAAACAAAACAGTGGGGAAGATTAAATTCATTGCCATAGCCATGTGCCTCAACTCACCTATTATTATCAGTGTGATGAAATCTCCTGCAGTAGATAAACAGGAGAACTGCATGTGTACAACTCTGCCCTATTTGGACAAAAGAAACAGACAGGAAATAGCTCTTTCGCAGCTCTTTCAAGGCCTCATTATTGAACAAAATATTACCTGGTTATACTCTGATATCAAAACACTTGAGCAAGAGAATTATCAAGGCACCTCTTTCCCCTTTCTACTAGTTATCTCACTGAAGAGATGCCAAAAGATACCATGTTTGTAGATTTATGGGTTTCTTCATTTTTAAAAACAAACTACCAGTATTTTTAAAAAATCTGAATCTAAATTTATAAGCTCTGAAGCAAGAGGCTCATTAAAAAAAACTTAACAAGATGAATCAAGTGGTTTGACTCAATATAAGGAAACTTTAGATAGTCATATGTGAAGTCATGAATAGTCATATACAGCTGTACAATGTACATGGCATAACATCTTTTAATGTGGGAGTGAGTAAAAGGCCTATTGCTGTTTTTCAGAGCTACTGCCAACATTTGGGAAATTTTCTTTCCTTACCCGCTGCTTCCCAACAATTCTGTACCTGGTTGTTGCTGTGGACCTGTAAGCCTTGAGCAAAACACTGTGGAAATGCATCATCCAATTTTAGGTTCTAAGTAGCTCAGTAAATTTATTCACCCTCACCCCAAAAACTAGCCACAGGTCTGGGGCAGGTAACCCAACCTCCAGGAGTAAGAATTGAACTTTTCTACCTGCAGTTTAACTGCAATACTAGGGTTTGCAGTGGGACAGAAGAAAATTACATATATACTACAGAAAATGATTGTATTTTATAAAACTGCTACTATTCCCTTCATAATTACATCTGTTCATGATCTCATTATTGAAGTTGAATTCAATTTTGTGCACCATTCCAATCTACCTTTCTAATTTTCTGAACTAAAATGTCAGGTTCTCTTTCTAGCTTTTCATACACATGTTAAATTTGCCCTGAGATTGCCCTCAGTCAATCAATTAATCAATCAAGTGGTCCAGTTTGGTGTAGTGGTTAAGGCATCAGGCTAGAAACCGGGAGAACGTGAGTTCCAGACCCACATTAGGCACAAAGCCAGCTGGGTGACCTTGGGCCAGTCACTCTCTCTCAGACCTAGGAAGAAGGCAATGGCAAACCACTCCTGAAAAACCTTGCCAAGAAAACTGCAGTGACTTGTTCAGGCAGTCTCCAAGAATCGACACGATTGAATGGATTAAGTATACGTATATGTATATATGTATATATGGTATGATATACACACACACACCCTTCTCACCCCTATGTGTAGTTGTGTAGCATGGGTCTTCCTCAATCTCAGTTCCTCTACTAGAGGCCTGGGAGTTGTAGGGGTCTGTGCAGTATCTTAGCTGTTTCTAGCACTGCACTCTTCTGGACAGAGAGTTCTGATGTTGTTCCTGGGATCTGTTGGAGCCACTCTCCCAGCTTGGGTGTCACAGCCCCGAGTGCCCCTACCACCACTGGGACCACTTTGGCCTTCACTTTCCACATCCTCTCTAGTTCCTCTTTCAGGTCCTGGTACTTGTCCAGCTTCTCATACTCCTTCCTGATGTTGCTGTCATTTGGCACCACTACATCTTTCACCACCACTGTCTTCTGGTCCTTGTCTACTACCACAATGTCTGGTTGATAGGCCAGTATCTGCCTGTCTGTCTGGATCTGGAAGTCCCACAAGATATTAGCCCTGTTATTCTCCACAACCTTCTGTGGAATCTCCCATCTGGACTTGGGAGGGTCTAGCCCATACACTGTGCAGATGTTCCTGTACACAATGCCAGCTACTTGGTTGGGTCATTCAGTGTATGCTGTTCCTGCCTGCATCTTACACCCTGCCACTATGTGTTGGACTGTCTCTGAGTGCTCTCTGAACAGTCTGCACCTCAGGTCCTGTCTAGTGTAGTAGACCCCTACTTTTATGGATCTGGTGCTTAGTGCCTGTTCTTGTGCTGCTATGATCAGTGCCTCAGTGCTGTCTTTTGTCCAGCCCATTCCAACAACTGGTAGGATTTCCCAATATCAGTTGTCTCAGCTATCTGTTGATGGTATATCCCATGCAGGGTCTTGTCTTGCCATGGCACTTCCTCTGCTTGATCTTTCTTCCATGTCTGCTGCTGCCTCAGGCATTCTCTCAGCAGCTTATCTTTAGGTGCCATCTTATGGATGGCACCTAATGCTCTGGGCACCTAATGCACCTGATGCTCTGGGTTTCATCCAGGACAGTGGCTTTGACACTCAACAGACCCCGCCCACCCTTTTTCCGACTGGTGTACCATCTGTGGGTGTTGGACTTGGGGTGGAAACCTTCATACATTGTGAGGAGCTTCTGGGTCTTCACATCAGCAGCCTCCATGTCCTCCTTTGGCCAGCTCACTATACTGGCAGGGTATCTGATGACTGGCAGGGTGTATGTGTTGACAGCATGGAATATATATACCCACAAACCCAAACCACTTCACTAGAACCTTAATAATTACTGTTGGCTTGTAGACCTGCTGCAGATGATTTTGTTTTGGCGATGTTTGAAAGAAGCAAACACAATTAATAATGCATCACCAAATAATTTTATTGATGTGCTTGACAAGTATCATTTCGTTTTGGAAGTAGCATTTGACTGTTCTGCAGTATTCTATAGTCCGGTGAGAAAGACCATGTGCCAGGTACTAACCAGCACTGTACTAAACGTAAGGCACTGCCCAGGGCTCAGCACCCCGGATAACAGCAGGTCTGGGTTGAAGAGAACTGCTGATCATTACTCTACGAACATTTCAGGGTTGCTTGTAAGAAGCTGCTCTTTTGATATTTGATGTGCTGGCTCAGCGGATTTGTATGAACCACTGCAACATTTAGATGCTTGTTTCCTGAAGAGCCTGGCTACTATCATTCAATATCATTCATTTCTATTTTAATAAAAAATGTTTCTTTATAAAGCACACTATACTGCATAATGTATTCAGAAATTCATAATTTCATTTTAAACCTCTATGATTCCTATATTGCTCAGTATCATTTGCCCTTTTCATTAGGTAAAACGCCGACTAGATTTCCAGCAGAGAGCAATTATTTGTTTTTTCAAATAATTTTTGACCTAAAACAGTGTCTTCAGTTGAGGGATCAGAATTTACAAGTGAGACGTATCCCAACCTTACATGAATCACAACTCTGACACAATCACAATTCCCCATCTACTTTTTTATCTGTTAAAAGAAAGAGAGAAAGAGACAGAATAATAATAATAAAAAGGGACATGGCCTCCAACAATTGGGTCATAGAGCTGTTTTCAGAGGAAGTGATTTTTCTTGTGGTGAGCAAAAGTCGCATTCCCACTGCAATTATCTCAGCTACAGCTACAGCTACAGCTACCAGAGTCGATGTGCAGAAATACAAACAACCACTAAATGGCAGGAAAGAGATACAGAAGACTGCCATCTAGAGGTCATAGGGATTTTTGTAAACCAGATCTGGTAACCCTAGCCTTATCACAATTAAGGAGGATGACCTTTCTCCTTTTCTTTTTTGGTATCCGGTGAAACAAGCCTTTGGCAAGGGAGAATGATGTCCTAGCACTGCACTCTTCTGGACAGCAAGCTCTGATGTTATTCCGGGGATCCCAGTTTGGGGGTCACAGCCCCAAGTGCTCCTACCACCAATGGGACCAGTTTGGCCTTCACTTTCCACATCCTCTCTAGTTCCTCCTTCAAGCCCTGCTACTTTTCCAGCTTCTCATACTCCTTCTTCCTGATGTTGCTGCCACTTGGCACCGCTACATCTATCACCACTGCTGTCTTCTGGTCTTTGTCTATTATCATGATGTCTGGTTGATTGGCCAGTACCTGTCTGTCTGTCTGGATCTGAAGGTCCCACAGGATCTTAGCCCTGTCATTCTCCACGACTTTCTGTGGAATCTCCCATCTGGACTTGGGAGAGTCTAGCCCATACACGGTGCAGACGTTCTGGTACACAATGCCAGCTACTTGGTTGTGCTGTTCAATGTATGCTGTTCCTGCCTGCACCTTACACCCTGCCACTATGTGTTGGACTGTCTCTGAAGCCTGGTTATCATTTTAGTTACTGTAAGATACCTAGAGTCGTTGGGAGTAGGGCAGCAAACCCATTTAATTAATTAATTAATTAATTAATAAGAAAACCAAAGAAAGTTAAACAAAAAGAAATACACAGAAAGGTTGTGATTTTTTATAGGCACTTCTTTGGAAGGGAACAGATTACTATTTATAAATCAGTAAGGTTTAACTTGAAATAAGTCCTTTAGATTTATGTGGTGTGTAATTTAAATTGGGCCTATATTGTAGGTTTTTATTATGAAATGGGTATCCTAGGTCTAGTCTGACTAGAAAAATTCTATGTTTAGAAGCTGCAGTTCTGTACCCACTTAGCTCTAGGCAAGTTGCACTGAATTAAATGATCCTTGCTTCTAAGTAGCCGTGTAAGGAATTGCACATAGATTTTACAGCCTGCATACAGCTGGGAATGTCTACTGGGTCTCACACTTGTGATTCTACATTTGACTTTGCAAATGTGACTTCCATATTGAACCAGTCTATTCTAAAATCTAGCTCAGTTCCATTTAATTTTTTCGTTAAGGGCTGTGTATGAGCTCAGGCAAACTTTTTTTTCCAGATAATTTGCCCTTTTATACTCTCTAACTATGGTTCTATCACTAATTTTTATATTATAGCTGTATGCTTCCATCCTTGCAGGATCAGAAATACTATGGGATCCATGGGAGACTTACATTTCTTCTTTGTAACAATGCTGAAATATTAACAAATAACATCTTCCCTCCAATTGCTTATAAAGATAATAGAACGAGACATTATTTTGAAACATTTATCAAAGCAGTTAATACATTGACTGGATGGGAAAACCCATGCTATAGCTTAATTTACGTTTAACTTCCCAATGGTGTGAGATTATAGCATGAAGAAGTAATTTTGTGTGAAGAAAATCATCTTCCGGCCCTCTGTGCTCGAACCCGGGTCCTGGACAGCAGACTCGTGGTTGTCCTGACTTTCGGCCGCTGCTCTGTAATGCCAGGTCAATAAACAACAAGGCCCCCCTCATATGTGACTTGATCACAGAAGAGGGGGCAGACCTGGCGTGTATTACTGAAGCCTGGCTGGGCGTGGAAGGAGTTGTTGCTCTTTTGGAGATATGCCCAGCTGGGTTTTGAGTCTGGCATCAGCTGCGACCTCAGGGCAGGGGAGGAGGGGTGGCTGTTGTCATCCGAGAATCCCTAGTGGCCGTCAGGGGTCCTGCTCCACAAGCGGCTGGGTGTGAGACCCTGTTCTTCAAGCTGGGTTCCTGAGAACAGTTGGGAGTGTTGCTACTGTACCAGCCTCCCTGCTGCATAGCAACCTCCCTGCCTGAGCTGCTGGAGGCCATCTCAGGTTTGGCAGTGGAGTTCCCCAGGCTTATGGTGTTGGGGGACTTCAATCTGCCTTCCCTGGGGAGGGCCTCAGAAGCAGCCTGGGAGTTCATGGCTACCATGGCAGCCATTGGCCTATTCCAGATTATTCAGGACCCGACTAGAGACAGTGGCCTCACCCCAGACCCAGTTTTCTTGTCGGAGCAGTGGCAAGATGATCTGAGGGGAGAATTACATCTTTTCCCTTTGTCATGGCCTGGTGGCCTTGAGATTCTCTCGTGCCGCCCCCCTCCACAGGGAGGCAGGACCCATTCGATTGGTCCGTCCCCGGCAACTGATGGACCCGGCTGGGTTTCAGAGGGAGCTGGGGGTTATACCTGAGTCTCTCCTGCATGGTCCAGTGGAGGCCCTGGCTGCTGCCTGGAATAGGGAGGTGACCAGAGCCTTGGACAGGATTGCACCTGTGCGGCCTCTCTTGCCGACCCAAACCTGCCACTCCCCGTGGTTTACGGAGGAGCTGAGGGTTTTGAAGAGGGTTAAGAGACACCTAGAGCACTGCTGGAGGAAGACAAAAACTGAACCCAACCGAACACAAGCTAGAGCCACGATTAAGACCTATCTTGTGGCAGTAAGAGCGGCGAAGTGCCAGTACTTCTCCGCTCTCATTGCGTCTGCAGAATGCCGCCCAGCAGCCCAGTTTAAGATTACCCAATCCCTTTTAGGGAAAGGGGAGTCAGAAATCCATCTACAGGGCCGTGCAGAGGAATTTTTGGGGCACCTGCAGGATAAAATCACTCGGTTCCGGACCGAGTTGGACTCCAAGCATAAGACAGAGTTGGAGGAGATACCCAGGGAACATACTTACCAGGTTATAGATCCTGTTGAACCCAAGGAAGTGGACAGGATCCTTTGGACTGTAAATCCTACCATGTACCAATTAGATCCATGCCCCTCCTGGCTGGTGAAAGCAGCGTGGGAGGTGACATGTGGCTGAGTCCAGGCAATGGTAAACACATCCTTGAGAGAGGGGGTGTTCCCAGCAGCCTTTAAGGAAGTGCTGGTGTGCCCCCTCCTCAAGAAACCATCACTGGACCCTACTATACTGGACAATTTTCAGCCAGTCTCCCACCTCCCCTTTTTGGGGAAGGTGGTTGAGAAAGTGGTGGCTTTGCAGCTCCAGAGGATTCTGGATGAAACGGATTATCTAGACCCCTTTCAGGCCCAGTTATGGGATGGAAACGGCATTGGTCACACTTATGGATGACCTCTGGTGGGAGCGAGATGGAGGCAGTGCATCCATCCTTGCTCTTCTTGACCTCTCAGTGGCTTTCGATACCACCGACCATGGTATCCTTCTGGACTGACTTAGGGAGTTGGGGGTGGGCAGCGTGGTTCTGCGCTGGTTCACCTCCTTCCTCCAGGGTTGGTCCCAGTCAGTGTTGATAGGGAGCAAGAGGTCCAGCCCGCTGCCCCTCCTTTGTGGGGTGCTGCAGGGTTCAGTACTCTCTCCACTCCTTTTTAACATCTACATGAAACCACTGGGTGAGATCATCCGTCACTATGGGGTGAGGTACCATCAATATGCAGATGATACCCAATTATACATCTCCATCCCGGGTGAAGTAAGTGATGCTGTGGCCACTCTTTCCGAGTGCCTGGGGGCTGTGGGGGCCTGGATGCTTGACAACAGGTTGTGGCTGAACCCGGGGAAGACGGAGTGGCTGTGGATTAATGGCTCCTTGATTTCTGGGAAATTGTCATCTTTAGTTCTGGATGGGGTTGCACTGCCCCAGACAGACCCGGTGCGTAACTTGGGGGTCCTCCTGAACTCACAGCTGCTGCTTGAAGAGCAGGAGGCAGCCATGGCTAGGAGGTCCTTTCACAACTTCGTGTTGTGCACCAGTTACGCCCCTTCCTGGAGCGAGAGGCCCTTCGGTCACTCATGCCCTGGTTATCTCCCATATAGACTACTGCAATGCGCTCTACATGGGGCTACCCTTGAAGAGTATCTGGAAGCTACAGCTGGTGCAAAATGCAGCCACGCGGGCGATCTTGGGTTTCCCAAGATCAGCACATGTCACCCCTTTGCTCCGCGAGCTGCATTGGTTGCCAGTATGCTTCCAGGTCCAATACAAGGTGTTGGTTATCACCTTTAAAGCCCTATATGGCACAGGTCCAGGTTACCTAAGGGACCGTCTCCTCCCCATCACATCAACCTGTCCCACCCAGTTGTGCAGAGAGGGCATGCTACGGACCCCGCTGCAAGAGAATTCCATCTGGCGGGGTCCAGGAGGTGGGCCTTCTCTGCAATAGCACCTGCCCTTTGGAATATCCTTCCCCTGGAAGTGAGATTGGCTCCCTCCCTCCTGGACTTTAGGAAACAGCTAAAGACCTGGTTCTGTAATTATGCCTGGGGCGGGAGAGAGAGTAGCCATTCCTGGGGATGGTTAGTTTCTTAGAAGGACCCAGTTCTGCCTGCAAATCATAAAGAACTTCCAGCCATCGAAGTTTTTATTATATTTATTGTATTGTGTGTTATAGTGTTTTACAGTTTTATATTTTTATGTTTTATTGTAAACCACCCAGAGTCCCTTTTGGGAGATGGGCGGTGATAAATTTGGTCAATCAATCAATCAATCAATCAATCATCTTGAGCTGTCAGAGATAAGTCAGAATAGAAATGGAATGAATGAATGAATGAATAGTCCTTGCCATTGCTTAATTTTACATAGCGATGAACAAAAAATTGTTCACATTACTTTCATCAATGGAAACATCCCCTGGGAAGAGGTTTATTTCAGGAATCCTCCTGAGGATGAAAGATTTATTCTATTCCACCATATCCCTGCATGCTTGTGTGCCCTCCAAAATGCTCTTCTGCAGGACTATGTAGGGCCCAGGAGGTGGCTCTGTGGACTGCAGGGGGAGGAACATACGGTATTGTCAAGTTATCTTCCTTCTTCCTGCCAGTGGGAGTCCTTTGCTGGATTAGAAGTCTTCCATGAATTCAAGGGTCCCTCTGTTGATGACAAAGTGTATGATGACAAATCTGTCCCTTGGTATTTGCAACTCTGTTCTGAAATAGACTCCATGAATACATTAAATACTTATAGCAAGGAACAAGACTATCCTTGTTCATTTTTAAAGACAATAGTATTGATTTCTAAAAATAAATAGCAAGGATTATCATTCTTAAAGGTAAATTCATTCTCTCCTACTCCATGTGCAGATGAGCCTATTGGATAGAACCAAAATATTAGGCATAAGATTTCCTATGCTAAGCATGGCAGTTTTGAAATATGGTTATGTGAGTAGCTGCTACTTTTTTGTATTATTTTTTCCATTAAAATTATGTACCCAGAATCAATTTTCCTTTATGAACCCAATGAAAGAAAAGGATTTTGCCCCCCACAAGCCTACACATATTATATGAAAGCTTCCCTTTAAAAAAAAAAAATGAACTATGTCAAAGTGAAATTAGAATGGAAACTGTTGTTATAATTAGCTTTGCTTATATATGGAATTAGAAAAAATCAATGTGCAAATAGAAAATCTATAAACACATATTGCAGATATATAGTTATTAAAAGCAAATGCTTAAGTAATAGTTTCTGGCTTGGGTGTTTGAAAATTCATATGTTGCTCACAGGAAGAAAATAAAAGTTCCATGAGTTATAAGCCAACTAGCTGAGTCTGGGTATAGGGCTATGCCAATCTCTGAAAAGGTACTTTGCTGAAAGCTTGAGTGAAACACCCCTTCAATGCAATACTGCAAACTGAAGCCATGCTCCACTTCTGAACAGTAGAGTGGTTGCATCAATTTCCTGGATAACTAGGACTTCTGCACACTGCACAGAAATCCCTGACATCCAAGCAAAGTGCCTCATTCAGAGAAACTGCCCTGCCTTGAGCCTTGCCAAGGTGGAACAGTATAACTCAATGATGCATTTCACTGCATACTGATTTTAGTAGTATTAGGTTCTGGAAGTTGGGGATTTGATTTCATGGAAGTGTTCATTTTTACAAGCTGTTTTTAATTCATTAAAATTCTATACTCCTAGTCTACCAAATAGCAATTTACTGGGCTGGAGATGAGACTGCTTGATTATAATAGGAAGTGATGGCTGAAGGTGATGGTTTGGACATCTGAAAAGGCAATATGGAGTTCTGCAGAAACTTGCAGACCATGGGTTATCCATATGTGTTATTATGGAATAACATTAAAATATTAGAAAATCCCTGCCAGATCAAGTCAAGGGCTCTTCTAGCCCAATATTCTGTGTCTCACCATGACCAACTGGGTACATTCAAGAAATTTACAATGATGTTTCCGAGTGGGATGTACTTTATACGTAAGGTCTATTACCTGTGGTTCAGAAGGTAGCACTCTGCCAACAAACATAGCAGCTACTGATAGTCTCCATGAAGCTGTCTAGTCCTCTTTTAAAGTGGATAACTATCCCGACATGTGATGGCAGCAAATTCCTTTTATCAGCCCTTAATCTCCCACATTAGTATGGCCTGAGCTCCTACTCTGTTGTCCTTCAGGAGGGCAGGCAAAACTACCCTGTTTCTCAGGTCCTTTGGGGTCTACGTTATCTGTTTTAGATTGCCCTTCTAATGAAGATGCAGGATGCTTGTTTGGGTTGTATTTTTCATTTTTACATTTAACTCTTTTGAATGGAATAATTGGTTGGAGGTTTTTAAGTGATATTGTTTTATTGTATATGTTATTACTGTGAATCACCTAGTGTGGTATGAATATGGAGGAATATAAATATTGTATTAACTAGCTAACCAAATACTCTCTATGGAAGGGGAAATGTTCTCTATGTCATGCAGGATTTTATATACCTCTGTCATACCTCTCCTTAAAAAAGTCACTGATTTTCCTTTTAGGTGAGCTGTTCTAGCACATTAATCCTTTTTGAGCTGATTGCCAATTCTCTCTCCCTTCCTTTGCCTTCAGTCTTTTCTTCATCTTTGGTTTTTCTGGCTTTTCTCTAAGTTTAAATAAATTCACCTTAAGATCTTTAAAAGCAGTGACAACAACATACTCCTCCTGCGGCTTCTCTTGGGGTGGTATTTGCTGACTCAGTTCTTTCATATTCAGCACTTTCTTTCATCGATTGATAAGAGACACTGCTTGCCCAGGTACTGAGTCGCAGACACCGAGCACAACGGAGACACTCTGGCTACAGCAGGAAGTTTACTAAACCTAAAGGAGGACAGAACCTAAATTCAATACTGCTACAGTGAAATCTGCTCATTAGACTTTAAAATAATTTCAACGTAACAGCAATTCTGGGTGAAAATGCTAATAAAATAGGTTTTTTTTTTAAAAAAAATAAAGATTACATACAAAATAAAAGGAGGCTGACTGAATGGTTGGTGTACTTTGCTTCTTTTTGGAGAAAGCTGCTTAGGTAAGGGATATCACGGCCTGGCAAAGGAATATAGCATAGCTTCAGTGCAGGAATAGCAAGTCGCACAAGAGTATGGAAGAGATCACACCTAGTAAAAAAGTAGAAGGTGTCTAATAATAAGGGATTACTAATTTTAATATTTTATAATATTTATTTTTTTAAAAAAATGTGCATTTGGCCATCCCCTCCCCCAACCCCCTGAAAAAAAGAGAGAAATGTAAGATTGAAGTGGATAAACTGGGGTCAAACAATAACATGTATTGGTCTGAGAAGACTGAAGACTACCACTAGATAATACTAGCATGCTAATAAGCAAGTACTGTATCTCTGGACATTTCCTCATATTAATTACTGTCTAATTGTTGAGAGGGGCCTCATGCAAGTGAATACATGTATGTCACAGAATGGAATCCTAGCAGCACGTGCCTCTTTCTACACAATGCATGATCAGAACCCCTTTTTTCTGGTTATATGAAAGTGACTATTGTCTGTGTAAAAAATAGGATTTATGCAGTTGTTCCAAGTTGCTACATTGGGAAAATAAAACTTAGACTGAGACAGTTTAGAAGTATAGACATTTTACAAATATTAATGTAATGGTAGAGAATATATGGAGCTCAGGGGTTAAGTCTAAAATCTTAAACTTCAACACTACACTATAGAATAATTATTACAGTCTATCTAAAACTTTTACCAGGTAGATATGGTAGGAGGAGAGTTATGTTAGTCTCCAGCAGCCAAAAATCAGAAGGAACCTAGCAGCACCTTTTCAGACTTTGAATCAATTTGTTAGTGCAAAAAGGTGCTATTAGATGCCTCCTGATTCTTACTAGATAGCCCATTGGGGCAGATAATTAGTATTAACTATCTACAGGTGTGAGAGCCAGTTTGGTGTAGTGGTTATAGCATCAGATTAGAAACCAAGAGACTGTAATCTGCTTGGGCCAGTCATTCTATCTCAGCCCTAGGAAGAAGGCAATGACAAACCACTTTCAAAAATGCTGACAAAAAAACTGCAGGGACTTGTTCAGGCAGTCTCCAGGAGTCAAGGTTGTCTGGAAGGCACCCTCCACCCCCAAATCATCTAAATGTATGTGCAGATATAATTTGTGTGTCATGTCTAATTAATTAATATTAAGGGGGGGAAAAAAGGGAAACATGCTATTACAAGTTTAAAGAATCTGTGACTCCAAGCCAACATTTTGGGTTTTTTTAAATAAAACTTTATTATATTTTCAAAGTGTAGATAAAAACATAAAAAGGTAGGAAAAGATTGAAAGAAAACTAAAGAAAAAAGAAAAAAATCTAAGCCAACATTTTGTGTGCAACAATCAGGACTGTGCCCACATCCCCCAGTAAAAGAACTTGGATTTTATAATTAAGGTAGGAACTGATTTCAGAGTTCTACTACTATTTAGATCATATGGCAGGATTTCAGATTTGTTTCACCAGCAACATATGATCTGCTAGAGTACTGTGTGCAGTGTCTATTAGCACATACCTAACCTTTTGTCCTGTGGCCAACCACCATAGATCACATAAGAGATGGACCACTCAAGAAGATATAAAGAATGTTTAATAAAGAATATTAAAGATCAAGATCTCCATCTTGATTTGAGCTTAGAAATAGAACGAAAGCTGTGAAAATGACAAAGCATGAAGAGGGGGAGGAATAATATATAAAGCTGTATCGTCGAGTTTCTGCAGTGTTCTTGCTGAAATATAGTGTGTTTACTTTAAGTTACTCACAGAGCAATCCTACATCGTTTATAGGGTTGTGAGAGCTCTAAATAGTCCAGAGGTTTTCCTCAAGTTTACAGAGTGGAAGTTTTTTGGCTTCTCATTTTGCTGTGACTCCAGATCACCATCTTTTAGTTATCAGAAAGGGAAGGGCTGTTGATATTTCCACAGGATTTAGAAGGAGATGCACTGTCTGATCTTCCACTCTGATGATGGAAATCTCTGATTTTTGACAGGGAAATCTGAAAAATCTGATCGTTTTGGGACTGGGCAACATAAATACAGCTTTAACACTGTTCTCTCATTATAGCCTGACAATGAATTTCCTTTTGGCATACAAAGTATCTTCCCTATATCAACAACATTTTTTTAAAAAAATGTAATAGACATGATTTTATTTTATTCTTGCTATGTAATGCTAGTCCTACTGTAATGCTCCTGTCAGTTCTTGTGCACTAGTCAATTAAAAAACTGTTACAAATGACAGAAGTCATCTTGTCACTTTGTTTCATAAAACTGACAGCTTTGGGAATTCAGTACATAATAAAAGTTAAGCGTTTCTGCTTCCTAAATTCCTATGCACATACACACACACGCACAAACACAAGCATCCTTAGAAGTAAATACCAGTTCTCTTCTACATATTGTTTTGCAGCATCTGTTTACACACTATGAGTTTTGATGTGTTTCCCATAGGGAAAAATTAGGGAATTAAGTATGGGATTATGGAATAAAACATGATATAAACAGAGCAGAATATTTCCATTGTTTTAAAAGCATCTCAGTGTCTGATAGCAAAGGAAAAAGGGAATGGTGTGAGAAAAACACAGCAAAAATTTAAGAATTAGCTTTCATATTCTTACACAATAAGTTACCATGATAAGAGGGCAGAATGGTTGCTGCACCTAGTGGTATTGTCAAGGAGAAATACTGTACCTTTAGAACTATTATTTAATTAATATTTATTTATATAGGAGTACATATGCTTTTTTAAAAACAAACATTTTCTCAAGGCATTTTACATTAACCTATATGCAGTGGGTTAAAGGACCTGCAAACTAGCTGGTGACTCTGGTATAACTTTACAAAGTAACTTTCTTCTAGTGAGATGCGGGAGTGGGATCTAGTCCGAGAGAGATGTTTAAAAGCTTCTGTTTCTCAGTTGGCCTTGGCTTTAGGTCCTCAGGGTGACAAGGAGTGAGGGAGTCAATTTCCTGCCTGGGCCTCAGACTCAGGTGCTTTGTCCAGAAGTCTTTGGGAAATTAGATCCAGTAAGATGAATATAGGCAGATGAGTGGGGTTGGGGATTTGCTTGCAGTGCTGCTGTGCTCATTTGCATAGTATCATATTTGCTTAAATTTTTGGTTTCTCTGTTGTCAGACTTCTGGTAGCAGCTTGGACCTAAGCAGTTAATCCAAAAAACAAATGTCTCTAAATTCTGATAACCAAGATTTATTTGCCTATTATTAGGTTTAATAATAATAATAATTGTTATTGTTGAGTACTGTATTATTACTTTTATTATATATTTATAATAATAAATACAAATATATATAATAACATATAAAATAATAATATATAATAATAAATATACAATGATATATTTATTAATATATTATATTGCAAAAGTTGTAAATTGTATTTTAGTGCACGTAAACTGCCAGCAGTCTAAAAGATTTGTCAGCATATAAATTTAATAAGTAAATAAATAGACAAATTAGAGCAGGAGAGTTCATCTTTTCTTGCAGACTTTGAATGTGACAGGGTGGAGGCTTTTATGAAGGAAGATAGTTGAAGGTTGATTGTTCTGAAAAGAGCTACTTGATTCCTATCAATCTGAGAACCAACTCTCAAATCTAGTTTGCTAGCTCTAGTCCTCCTATAACTTGGTTTGGTTATCTTGTTCCCCAACCATTCATTCTTATATATTTATTAAAATAGTAATCCTTTATTTATTGTTACTCCAGTGTTGGGTTTATGTTAGCTCCACACAATCCAAAGCTTCTTTGGCCTGGTCGTTCTTGTTGAAGGGGAAACTGGAGCCACCTGGGAAAAGGTAAACTCCTATTCTGCCCCATCCAATTTCCTGAGAAACATGAGATTAGGTGGTCATTTTAACTACCTACAAGAACATGTGGGGGCACCTTAAATGTTCCTTAGGTGGAACACTTTCACTTGAGTAGACAGCTATATTTAGACATCCCAGAACTCAGTAAGAGAGAAGTTAGGTTTAGCTGAAAGAGGAAAGGCAGCTCTGGAGTAGTGTGAGGGGCTGAGAAGATGAAGATCCCAGGCAGAGATCAAAATAAACATAAAGCAGTAAAGCAGCTATCATGTGAAAAAAAAAATGCTAGGATTCCCAGAACCACCACTTAAAGAAAGGAACAAGACAGAACAAAGCATTGGAATCCAAACTATTTGCAAAATACTACTACCACCAAGGCTACAAGTAGGGTCTGTGTCACCTGGGGCAAACATGGATTCCACACCCATTTTGGTGCCCCCAGCGCTCATTTTGGTGCCCCCCCTCAGTGTGGCACCTGGGGCACATGCCCCGCTTGCCCCCCCCCCCCAGTTGCAGCCTACCACTACTACTACTAATGCAAAATTCAAAGAGTTTTGAAAGCGTCTATGAAGATCTAGGAATGGGATTTGAATCAGCAGTTGATAATACCTTCATTTGATGAGAGAGCTCTACAAAGAAAGATGAAAAGAGCTTTTGTTGCTGATCCACAAACTGCAATCAAGGTTAATACTGTATAGGTTAAGGAGGACTAAGGAATTAGAGAATAATTTTCCTGTGTGCCCCCAGATAGTATTTACCATAGAGTTTTTGAAGAAAAATATGAAATTGCTGATACTTAATATATATAATGTTGCTAAAATCAGATCCAAAGGATGCCAGATGTTCAAGCTGGCTTTAGAAAAGGCCGAGGAACACAAGACATTATTGCTGATGCATGCAAGATTATTGAGAAAGCCAAAGAATACCAAAAAGAAGGGAGTATGTGCTTCATTGATTACAGAAAGGCCTTTGATTGTGTTGATCACATCAAGCTGTGGATTGTGCTTATTAAAATGGGAATCCCAGAACATCTCATTGTCCTCATGAGAAATTTATACACAGTTCAGGAAGCCACAGTATGGACCAAACATGACAAAACAGATTGGCTCCAGGTTGACAAAGGAGAGAAACAAGGCTGTTTACTCTCCCCTTATTTATTTAGTCTATATGCTGAATATATATTAAGGGAAGCTGGTTTGGATGAAGATGTATGGTTTTAAAATTGGAGGAAGAAACATCAATAACTTGTGCTATGCTGATGACACTACCCTGAAAGCCAAAAATGCAAAGGATCTGCAAGCTCTTGTAATAAAAGTCAAGGAACACAGTGAAAAAAATGGAACTAAAATTAAATATACTGTAAAGAGGACAAAACTAATGTCAGAACCTTCTCATCCATGTTTCATGAACGAATTATGTAAAAGAAAATTCTGAACCAAAATACTTAATGGGAAAGATATGATGGTAGAGTGAATTCTTCTTAATAATCCTATAAATGAGCTGGAAATATACAATGAAGAGATAGAATTGATGTCCTTTATTTTCTTTTTTTGTTCTTCTGCAGTAAAACTCAGGGTCATATACACGAACTGATTGTCAGAAGATTAAAGGGGTGAGTTACCTATTCAGGAATTCAATGCTAAATTAACCTGTAGCATTCATTTGTTTTTGTGTGGCTTCTTGTATAGTTGAACCCAGATTAAACTGAATAGCTGATAGAACACATCGCCATGCTAAGACAGAGGAAAGGTTGGAAGGTTGGATTTCATTGCTTCCATCATAGATTAATTTATCATTTCTTTATTATAACTTTGAACTAGTTTCATGATTTTGTCAGGAAATGAAACATCTGGACTACAAAAGACACGTTCATATTCCTTATACCAGATATCATTGAACAGTTAAGCTATACAGTTATCCTAAGTCTTGTTCATGGAGAAGCTTTTGTTGTGCTTATATATGTTCACTGTGACACAATAAAACTATGAAGACAGAAGAAAACTCTTGTGAGTGATCTGAGAGGTCTGTTTCTCCAATGCAACAGGCATATAAAACAAGATGGGGTGCACATAAAAGAAAACTACTTTGAAATTATATAATATTTGTTGAAAATATAGCAATATTCCACCACCCCAGCATGCAGAAAGGTAACCTGTCAAGATAAAGTTCAGTCTATTTAAAAAAAAAATCCCCAGTGATTTAGCTTCCCATATGTCCCTGATTTATTCTTCTTTCAAAAAAATAAATTCCAATTTAGGTTTGAAGCTGATATTAGAGTGCTAAGTTGCTGTTTATTGAAACATTTGGATTCTTTACCAAGTACTTGTCTATCAATAAGAAAACCTCTCTGATCAAAATGTCAGGTATATGAAGTTTATAATTAAATACAACTACCAAACTCCCACTCAATTCTGATTATCTAATGAAGAAAGGGGAGGGGAAGAAATCTGTTTTCTATCATATGATGTAAATACTAAGCAGCCAGCAAGAATACATATTGTCATATTTTTAGAGGTTTATTAGTAAAGTTTTAGATAAGGTTAATTTGTTGGTCATAGATGTTTGCATATATATTTAGTAATAAAATAATGGTGACATAGTTTGTCATGCATTTCTCTTGCATAAGCCTTCTATTGATACTTCTATGCTTCATTAAATAGTAAGCTGCCAAAATAAATACAGCAGTACACATCTTGTCATCAATTTGACAAGGTTTAAAGGTTGAAATATTTATTTTTCATCAAAATTATATGTATTTGTCTCCTTTTCATGCCACTTCTCTTCTAGGTTTTTGGACCTGGTGTAATATTAATTAAGAAACTGACAATATAGTTTTAATCTTTAAAAGCATTCTTGCAAACTGTTCTTTCTTCACATGATGGAACTTGACATATGTGTAGTACTGAGTGTCTTTTAAATAGAAATATGTCATTATTGTCAAACCACTGACATTTTCCATCACTTACGTTATGAAATCCAGATCCAAATTTATATTGCACTTATCTACTGTGTGTAGATGCCATTTTATGCCATTTAAGCCATGTGTCCTTTCTGCATTCGGTTCCTGTGTGTATTATTCATGATCCTTGACTGGCAGTTGTCAAGAAGAACATATGGCAGATGGCTGAGTGGCAGACTGAAAAAATAGAAAGGAAGACAGGAAGTTTTTTAGGTCAAGTCAGACCTTACCAGATCCTCAAGAGCTCCAAAAGGCAGAGCTACAAAGCTCAAAGACAGACTCATATTTAGGCAGAGATGAACCTATTAAGAAAATAGTGAAAGCTAATTCTTTAGCCAATTCCCACTGCATTCACCATACTGTTAGGTTTACTCCTGACAAACCCAGCTTTCTTTTCAATATAACAAAATAGGTAGAACAGTCTTACATAGATCCATTAATCTTTCTTTCTTTCTCTCTTTCTTTCTGGTTTGTATGGCTGCCCATCTCAGAGCACAACTCAGGGTGGCTCACAATAATAAAACCATAAATAAATAAACAAACAAAAACATAAAAACAAAAACTCAGTGCTTCTGCCATCCTTCTGAGATGCCTCCAACAAACCATTCACAGGCTCCCATCTCACCCTACCCCAGCACCTGGGAGAAGAGCCAGCTTTTCATGGCCTTCTGGAAAGCTGGTGGGGGGGCTTGCTGGATTGCCAAGGGGAGTGTGTTCCACAGGGCAGTGACCAATATGGAAAAGGCATGTTTCCTGGGTCCTACTAGATGGCAACATTTAAGGGAAGGAACTTGGGCAGGCAGATACCCTCAGGGAGAGGTAGTCCTGCAAATAACCTGGCACCATGCCATGTAGGGCTTTAGAGATGATAACCAGCACCTTGAATTGCACCCAGAAAGAAACTGGGAGGCAGAGTAACTACAGCATGATTTGTACAAACCAAGAGGTGCCCAACATTGTGTGTCTCACCACATTCTGCACCAGTTTTGCCAAATATTCGTTCCTTACATATTAACAACTACCCTGCTCCCAGCATTTACATATCTTAAAATTTCTTCAGCTATTTTACCATCTTAAATAAACAGCCTTCTAAAGGTACACATATTCATCTACTTGCCTTAGTTTTCTACTACTTATGTGTAATGTGCACTTTTCAGTTCCAATTTCTCACTGCATCATACAGTCTTTCTAATATTCACTGCAAATTGTTTGGGTCCTGTGCCAATAACAGTGCTGTCAAAGTACAAAAACATTCATGCCCCAACCAAATACCTCTAGCATCATCAAAGCATTCCTCATACATTTATCCAAAAATACAAAGAACAACTGAAAGGATATTACACGTCCTTGTCTTACTCCCTGCTCAAAATGAACCATTCATTAAATGTTTCACTTATTTTCATGCACCTTTTACTAACATCATGTACCACTTTTACCACCATTCAGCAACCAATTTTTACATTCATGAAAGGTTCATAATTCAGTTCTGTTCACTTTATCACATACTTAACTCTAATTTAACAAACATATATATGTTTTTCCCCACAAATTCATACATTTCTCCCTGACCCACTGAAGAACAAAAATCTGATCTGCACAACCCATGTCCCAGTGAGATCTGCAGGAGAGGGTAGGTGTCAAAACATCAAGATGGAAGGCAGGACAATGAGACTGAAGCCTATCTCTTATGAATGTGCATCACTTCTGCCATGCCCTGTATAAAGCTGACTAAATTTTGTTCATTGTCACTTCTTATTCCTTTACCATACTACATACCTTCTCATATACACATAATAAAGTAATCTGCTCATTGTTTTTATATTCAGCCTTGCTGTGATGGAATGTGTTCCTGAAGGAAGGGGTGATATGGTGGATTTCAGCACTGCTGCTGATTCCCAGAGTCACTCAGCATTTTCTCTATTTTTTAAAATCTTAACTGTTCTATGCTACTGTATCTATTGCTAACTTTGCATACATTCTTTGCAACTGTCCTTTTCTCGGTATATAGATTATGCAATAGCTTTTTCTCATCCTCATTCTTTGCAGCAGTGGATGAAAATGAAGAGGAATAAGGACATGCATTTTTTTTTTATCCATGGCCTCTTTCACTTCATCATTCCACTAAGTATCCTTTTTCATACTTTCCAACAGTAAAACTCCAGACACTTTCTGGTATTTAGTAACATAATTCTTTTCATTTTAATTCAAGTGGCTTCCACCTAATCTTTCTTAATGTTCCCAATTATTCTGCTGGAAGAATAATCTACTCTGTTATCTATAACAATCTGTTAATCTACCTTTCAGTACTTTTCTTTGCATGATTTGTACTTTCATTCTGCTTCACTCCAGTTTCTTTCACTTTTCTTTTCTTTTCTTCCATTCCATTTTTTTTTGAAGATCCACTACTGACACTACCAAAAAACTGTTTGCCCCATTCAGAAACTTGTATTGCTCTTACTTCCTATACTAATTATCTTAATATTTCATCATAAATAACCAAACCAGTGTGCTTTTAGATTACTTTTTTTTTTGCTTTGTGTACAGATGAGTACATTTTTAGTTACACGTCATATTCAAAAGAAGCAATACTTTTCTAAGCAATACTTATGAACATTGGATTCCACTTCTTATTCATGTTTGGATCTCCAAATTACCCTTTTTCCCCCTGTACTTTCTCATTTCATTCCCATCCATCCATTCATAGCCATCAGACAGAATAGCATTTTTCTGGATTGCATTCATTCAGACTGTTACACAATTTCCCCCATTTCCTGTTTTTTCATGATTGCCACTGACTGGAGTGTAACATGCATCAATCACCCTCTTATGCATTCCTACTTTTATATGTGTCCACAGCAATCTAGATGACACTAATTCATATTTGCATACATATTTGCATAAAGAGCTATATTTTAGCTCTTTCATTCATTATTAAATCTAAAATTTCACTTCCCATCATGTATTCATTAACTTTGCTATCCAAGATCAGATAACCTGCATTAAGATCTATAAATCCTTCCCATTTCTCTTAGTTTCACTTCCTTCCATATTCTTTACTATATCCTTTTCTCACTTTCCAAATCTTAATCTTACATCTTCCATTGACTTCCACTGCCCAATTGAAACTTTCATATAATGCTTTTCAGTAAAGATAAAGATATAGAAACAATACCAGCCTTAGTCATTCCCTGCAAATTGTAAGGATACAATATTGGTTAGATTTGCTGCATTCTGGCCAGAATGCTGCAAGCACAACCAAAGGTCAGTTTAACCTCCTGTGCAAACTAGGATCTCTATACTATAGACTACCTTTCAAGCCAATATACTGTTGCCTGAATCCCACCGCTACATGGCGTTGTACTAACACTCTCAAGGTTATGGTGCTGGTTGTGCACTATTCATAATTTCTATTTTTCTGTATATGTTGTTTTAAATTGTAAGCAACCTTGAATTCTGTTTTTAAACAGTAAGTAGGCGTACAGATCACATAAATAATTGTATGTTGCACAGATTCCTGCAGGACTGAGATGTTATAAACATTACTGAACAAGCAAACACATAGGTGTCAAGGTTTTATATCAAGTACATCAATTAACTTCCCTGTCCACTCTGAAGTCCCAAGCAGATTCAAGGTAAGTACATGTATTGCAGGGAACTAGAAAGACATATAAAATAAATTCTCCACATAAGAACATTCAGGAATCCTGCCCTTTATATCTGTTAGTTTTCCTCCTGTCATTTTTAATTCAACAGCTGTGTGGCTACTTGTTTTCCTGGCCTTAAGGATTTTTACCATCTGTCTCTTGTTTACAAAATGACTTTCTCTGGCAAGAGAATCAGAAATTCCTGCTTTATCTACTTCAACCCTTACAATAGGCATGTGTTTTATCATAAAACTTGTGATCAACTGAGAAATAATTATAACAGCAAGCACTTGGAGGAAAGCTGGGAAGATAACCTCTGGCCTGCTGGCCTTCTCTGCAGAACCAGGAGTGTTGAAGTTCTGCCCAGCTGAAGTCTGCCTGCAGAGATGTTATCACCTGCTCCCTGAGCCCTACAAAAATGCAGCTCTGAAGTGCAAAGATTGCTGTCAAAAAGGCAACTTCCATGGAATTGATGCTTTGGGAGCCCCTTAGGGTGTCTCCTTGAGTGTGATAGCCTGCTTGGGAAAGACTTGGAGCAGTAATGGGGGAGAAGTTGCTTTATTTGCTGGCTGCATTAATTGTGGCTTGGTGTAAGAATGTCAGTGAGATTGTAGGGAATGGAGCTTGGTCTGAGAGTAAATATTGATGCAATAACTGGCAGGGGAAGATATTGTGAGAGATTGCAATGTGGTTGTTGCAAGGAAAGGAGGGCAGGCTGTTGATTCCCCCCCCCCTTCGTTCCTCTTTGTAGTCTAACCAACAAAGTCAAGGTGGCAATGGTGGTGGGGGTCATCTCCTCAAGGTCCTGCTTTTTAATGTCAGGTCAGTTCCTGGATAAAAGTCCTTATCTGAAAACCTGGCTAGGAGAAGTTTACCAGGTTACTCTGTGATGCAGCCAGCTACAGAAGTCAGGGAGACAGAATGGCCATAACCTAACTTGAGAACCAGACACTCTGTCTGACAGTCTGCCAATTTCAATTATTGCTGTATCTGGATGGTTAGAACATTGTAGGGGTATTGTTACAGTAGTGCAGTGTCACCCTGCTGCACCACAGTCTCTCTTCCTGAACTAGCTGCACTGATCTTTAATGTGGCAGTATTGCTCTAGATTTCTTTCCTAATGTCCACAATGAGATTGGGCAGACAGGAATGCCTCCAATGATAATAATGGAGCTATTCTAATAAGTATCTGGCCCTACGTGTTTAGCAGTACACATGCTGGATTTGGTATTCTTTTCAGCTGGAGCTGATCGTCTGAAAATAGAGACGCTTTCTGAAATTTTGTTGACCTGAACAGTCAGTTTTAGACTGGCAACTGTTATAAACCTTAGCAGCAGTAGAAGTCCAGTTAAAATGATCTAGTTAAGTGCCTGATAGATCTGGATTGTTTCCTGAATGTACCTGAAGAATTTCCCACCTCATTTGTTAATGCTACTGTTGAAGCTTTGGTCAGTCTATGGCTTGTGGAGATGGTCTGAGCAATTGACACTATTCTTCCTAAGTATCCTCTTCTTTCTAGCAGAGCTGAATTGGCATTTTGGTTTACTAGGTTGCTGAAAGCAATGAAGCAGATGGGTAGAATGCTGGAGTGAAGGAATTATCAGGACAAATCAGATTGAACATAGATGCATCAAAGAGAGCATACTTCTCCATTGCAATTGCACAGATCAGATCAGTGAATGTTTTCATACAGCATGGAATATCTTCCATCAGGTAGTTGGGAGAAGGAAGCAGAACAGTCAGAAGTGCGCTACGATTTTTCATCATTCTTTGCAGACAAAGTCAATTGGGTTCACCTTGATTTAGGACCTTGTGTTGATGGTCATAGGGAGTGAATCTTCAACAGTGGCAACAGTGTTCACATGAACAAGACCCAATGGGATATTACAATCAATGACCCCCCATTGGGTCTTGTCCCCCATTCATCTGCATGAAATTGCTGAAGAGTGGGGAGTGTCTTAAACATTGCCTAATGTCAATAAAGATAAGGGATGAAGGAGGACAAGCCAAAATTAAACCCAGACATGAAAGAAGTACTGCTGGCAAACAGAAAAAAGGACTTGGGAACTGAGGTAAACCCAGTTTTGGATGGTGTTGTGCTGCCCCAGGAAGAACAGGTTTGTAGTGTGGGAATACTCTTTCACCCACAACTGACATTAGATTTGTAAGTTACAACCATGGTGAGAAGTGTGTTTACATAACTATACCTAATGAGCCAATTAAATACTTTCTGAACTGGTGGCAGTTATCACAACTTATCATGACTATTGCAGTGTGCTTTAGGTGGGGCTGCTCTTAAAAGTATGTGGAAATTGCAGTTAATGCAAAACACAATGACTGGGTTTGTAATAAGTGCAAGGAATCATATGGTGCCTTACTGAAAAATCTTCACTAGTTGGTGGTTGTCAACCAAACACAATTTAAGATGCTGGTGCTGACCTTTAAAGACCTAAATGACTTAAGACCTGCTCACCCAAGGCATTGATTCTTCCACTATGACCCTGGTGAGTTGTTTATATCAACAGGATAGCCCTTTGTAAGATGTCCCCAGACTGACTGCCAGACAGTTCATTATCTGTTATGTGGGAGGGGGCTTTCATATTTGGTTTGGCTCCAGGTTATGGAATGCCTTCCCCGAGAAAGTCTGTTTGGTTGTCACTATCCCAGTAAGTAGAAAAGAATATTTATTTATTTGATTTACCATCATAATCACCAAGGACACCAACCCTCCAAACTTTAAAAACATAAGCATTAAACTTGAAAAGACAATAATTGTTTTATTGTTATTTTCTATTGTGTTTTACTGTAAGGTGTGTGTGTATGTATGTGTATATGTGTATGTATGTATACACGCACATGCACACACACACCCACACACATATATATATATATGTAAGCTTGCAACATTATACAATAAAGCCATTCCTTTGGCAATAAACACAAAAAATCCAATAACATTTAAAACCATTTTTATAATGGGAAACTTGAACTTGTTTTCTTCTGAATAATTCCTGAAATTTGAGTTTCCTTTTGAAGATAGCCACTATCATTCAACAGTGCAGGAAAAGAAAATTGTATTTCCTTGTCATAAATCAGCTTGTCTTAAATTGCTCTTAAAATGTTGCAGTTTGCAGAACACTGGTAGGTTGTAAGCTGATTTTAACAGTCCCTTATTCAGCATTGTGATATTGAGTGAACAGTCACCACCCATCTGGACTTTCTCCTCCACTTTGGTGGTTGCAAATCCCTTTTTCCCACTGTTACAATGTCTTCTTCTGCTTCCCCATCACCCTTTCTCTCTTTCCCTCTGTCATAATGTTAGCCCTTCAAGATAGACAAGCCTAGGAAACCAATGTCATGAAGGTCAATATTACTTTTACTGTAAACCTATAGAAACAGAATCTTGCTACTCTGAATGTGATTCCCCCTCCTTCCCTTTATCTTCATGTGAAAGAGGAAGGAGCTTTTCTGAGATGGTTTCTCAGGTTATTTTCTTGGCCTGGGCTCAAGCCCCATTTATCTGACCATTGCCTTGGTAGCAGCTATTCCTCCTGTCCTTCGAGGCCATTCCCTATTCCCTCTACAGACTGGGTGTGAGGTCAGATGGTCAGAATTTTGCATAGCAGCCTTGTGCTTATTCCTCCTATGAAGGGCAAATGTAGTATTGTTCTTTTTTTTTTTAATTTTAAAAAATCCACTTGGGCTTCATACACAGTTTTCAAACAGCCATGTTACTTTTTCAGCGTACAGCACTTCTGCTTCAAATTGGTAAATTTATCTGGAAAAGCACTCTCCAATCACCCTCCAACCATTGTTTCAAGACACCCCTGTAAGTTGCAATTGACTTATTGAGAAACACTGGCTTAATGGAAGACAATGCACCTGGACTGTCTCCTTCCCCATTTTATCATAGGAATTAATTGTTAGGTTGTATTAAACCACAGGCTAATTTTCCCAGCACTCTCTCTACTAGAAAGAACTAGAGATATAGACATAGATGATGATGATTGAATAGGTTAAAATAATGTTGGTTGGTGGAATGTGGAATAGCATCTTGGGTTTACAAGTTCTTTCATGCACACACATTCCTGGGGATGATGTCTAAGCATGTTCATATACCTTCTATTGAATGTGGAAATCAGGAAGGTATAGCCCCAGACTAATGCATCATTGAATAATGGTTTTCTAAAACAATTTAACTCATTATGCCAAGATAAATCCAAGTTGGAGTGCTGCATCCAATCACACCCACAGAAATATGATCCATATGTTTGCAAATACTTGTTTGCTTGCACTCACGTTTTACAGTACATACCCTAAATGAATCCCATTAAGAAGGGTGGGGATGGGGTCAGGAACTCATTGGGAAATGAGGAATTACAGATTTCATAAAACACTTAAGTAAAACAAGTGTCTTTTTTTCTTTAAAGTAATAATCAAAAAGGTGAGGAAGCTAGTATTTCTTTCTGCAAGGTTAGGTTTCCTGCACAGATTGCTCTTGGGTAAGACCTGTCAAGAAAAGGTATCTGGAAAAGCAATGGCTCTCTTGCCTTAAGTCAGCATTGAGTTACACAAGGCAGGCTGAAGAGGTGAAAGCATTTTTGTGGGACTCAGTACAGTGCTATCCTGTTGCTACTTGAAACTTATTTGATCTCAGTAAAACATCATCAATTTCTGTTTATTTTCTTTATGTTAGCCCTGGAGTTAATATAGTTAGACATTTACAAAGAGACATTGACAGTTTCACCCATAACAAACCCAGCACATTAATCCAGCGTGAAAGCTGACAATATGGTATTTGGATAATAATGTAACTATATAAATGTGTGAGAAAGTCTTAAGGCTCACTGTAACTGGCAGCTTGCACATGAGCTTTGCAGTCACTTAATGGTCAATAAGAAAGCCCCCTGCCCCCCGCCACCAAGAATTTTCAAAGAACAGAAATATAGGACCACTGCACAAGCTCCAGTGTCATCAGGTAAAGATGAAGGAAATGCTACATTGTGCATTGTTTTTGGCACTTGGTCTGTACTTAAAGGACTCTTGTTTCCAATATTAATCTGGCTGGGTATTAAGCTTTCTTCTATATCTTGCCAATGTATGAGCAATGTTTAATGAAGATGCAGGAGATAACCTTTTCAGCATCTGCAAAGAGCCCCTGAACCTCTTTTTTCAAGAAGACCTATTATCTTCGTAGACCTTTCACCAAATGATGTGCAGCTTTTCTCAACTTAGTGCCTTTCCTGTGTCTTTGGACTACAACACTGCTCATTCTGAATCTGGGGATTCTGTTTATTTGATTTTATATATCTGGACCATTGACCTCTCTGGAAGGAGCAGATTGGGGAGGACTGGTACAGATTTTCCTGTTGCAGGAAGCTTTTGGCTTGCTGGTTTAACAACTTCCTCTCTGTTACCTGGCTTTTAGTACTTTGTTACTGCTTTTTTAATCCTCTGTTTTTGACCCTTTTTTCAGTTTGAGAAACGTACCTTTGCTCTGTTTTTATTATGTTTTCTTGTTACATTATTTTTGGGCACCCCATGGAAAGAGGCATAATGCTTAAGAACATATAAATTAATGAATGCCTTTTCAAAATGTTGTTTTGAGCTGTCCCAAGGTGTCCTAGTGACATAGTAGCTGGGGGCAGTGCTGCCACAGGAGAGGAATCATCAGTTTTATGAATAATAGTGGTGCTGTGCAGAGCTCCTGTAAGTTCTGAACTGAATAAAGGTATCATGAAGTTGACAGTTGACATTATCATTTATCCTTGTGGGAAATGTCTTTTGCCCACCCTGTGGTGATCAGTGCCTAGACATTACTTCAGTGGGAATACAACTGCCATGCAACATAATAGGTTGATTGCTGAAAAGAATCCATGTGTTGTTTATTTGTTCAGTCGCTTCCGACTCTTCATGACTTCATGGATCAGCCCAAGCCAGAGCTTCCTGTCGGTTGTCACCACCCCCAGCTCCCCCCAGGTCACTTCTAGAATATCATCCATCCATCTTGCCCTTGGTCAGCCTCTCTTCCTTTTGCCTTCCACTTTCCCTAGCATCAGCATCTTCTCCAGGGTATCCTGTCTTCTCATTATGTGGCCAAAATACTTCAGTTAGGAGCATGTATATTAAATGGCAAATGCATTTTAATGAAAGGAAGTATAAAATGATGCACATTAGGATAAAAAGAAAGAATATATTCCAGCAACTTTAACATACCACATAACTGTCCTGTATCTCTTTTTAAAACTTTTCATTTCACCTCAGTAAAGGTAGTGTGTCCATGTTCCATTTATGTAGCTCAAAGTCTACATAACAAGGACAAGCTCCCATGTCTCATGACCTTGAAGCATTTTGTCACACATTGGACTTACTGAATATACTGATGGGGTTGAGCTGCTGTAACGATCTTGGGGGTGTAGTAGGTAGCATAGTGAAAATATCAACCCAGTGTGGTGATCTGAAGAAAGTAAATTCCATAACAGGAGTCATTATGAAATGGAAAGGAAATAAAATGGCCAATATCATAATGAGCTCATACAAAGTGAGGAAACTACTTGGAATTCTGTTGCTAATCTGTGTAAAAGAGTAGTGAAAAAGATCAAAGGGCTAGTGCAGTTTTCACAAAGATGTGTTTAAATATTTGGGCATTTCTTAGCTTAAAAAATAATGGGGGCTTGAAAGAAGTACACACAATTTTTTATGGGATGGAAAACAATATAAGGTCAAGTATTCTTTTTCTGTCATGATGGAGATGAGAATGGGAGATTTGGACCAGATCAAGCATTTCTTATTGTTGGTACTATATCTGTTGGTACTATAGCACTGGTTGGTAGATCCAAGGTGTCATAACTGTTCCACTATACATTGTCCTATGGTTAACTGAACTGATAGTTGAATTTGTTAAACTGAGTGTCATTTAGAAAAAATAAATAAATTCAGAACGTGATGCTCATCAGTTTCTAATATTTACTGGCCTCATTTAGTTTCCACTTTTTCAGCTTGGATACTCATATGTATTTGTGAAAAACACCGTCTTGTATTTATCTCAGTCTATTAGATTCTCTCCCACTTTTCTTAGAAAAAAAAAATGATGCCATCATATTAAAGTCCTTTAACATTGCACCAAAATTGAGCAAATATTCAGTGACTGAATATGAATATTAGAATGAGCTCCAAATGAAAATGGTTATAGATTTCTTCAAGGATCTTTTCAAAAAAATATTAAAGATAATGGACTGGATTATTCCAGACCTAATTTTTACTATTTCTGAGATCCTTATGTAGAAGTTTTAGCTTTATTTATGAGACAATACTTTCCTCACAAGGGTATAATACAGGGCATTTAATCAGTACAATGAATTTGCCCACAAGGCTATCATATTTTATAATCTAAAGGGGCACGTATTCCAAATCAGGATTGTGCCATCACAGAAGGAACTTCACCCTTTTGTATGCATATGCATGATACCATCATGCATGTTCAAAAGGGGTGGAATTTATGTTGCATCCTTGTGACAATGCCTTCATCATATGTTCCTGTTGCACTCTTCTGCATATGCCTTTGTCCCAGTAATAGTTTGTAATATTACCAAACAATTATGGTTGGCATTTTAAATGGGGAAAAATCATTTGGTGCCCATTTTAATTACATATAGTCAGTAAACCAAGAATAAGGTATTAGGAAGGGATTGGCTTAATGTCAAATGAAGAAAACTTGATTATGTCAATAATTTGATTATGTCAATAATTTGATTATGTCAATTTTCCCTTATTCATCCAGAGGTAAACTGAAATGTATTATAAGTTCAAATATCAAATGAAGAATATTAACTTTGTAATGTGACTTTGCAATTTTCAGAAACATATTTTCTTTGGAAAGTATTGGTGTCTGTTTCTGTGTGTACATAACGCTTGACAAGAGAAGCAGAGAAGACCGAACTCCATTCAGTGCTGCTATTCATCTAATGCTGGAGTCTCTCGTAGCCGATTTTGCAAACCCATTCTCATATCAAACCATGCCCAATTTCTTTTACACCCTTGAATGGGATGTAATTACCGTTCCTGGGTACACATGTTTCAATTCTTGTACTGGCCAATGCCAGTGCTTAAGAATCATCTCAAAATGCAAATAAGAAAGTAACATTCAGAATCACTGTTCTATGCATTTCAGATCTCCTCCGTTTCAGAAACCATCCATTCAATTGGCCTACAGATTTGTAATGAGAAATGTTCTTTGTAGCATCAAATGTAATATTGGATTGAAAATCTTGAAGATAATACATGATATCAATGAAAGACCCTTTGTATAGCCTAGATGTAGGCCTGAGCTGATAATAAAGATTATTTATTCCTTGAAGAATACAGGCTTTATGCATACATGACTTTCTTTTTTTAAAAAAGAAGTATATTTTCTTGAATAAATAATTTTTTTGCCAGTTAATGTCAAGGATGGCATATATGACTCTTTTAAGGGGCATGGAGTTACTTTTTGAGCAAACAACAATGTTAGTAAGAATGAACTGATTTTCAGAATTAGACCAGATGTAAACATGAAAAATCTTTCTATCTAAAATAGTAATTTTATTAGAAGTAGGTTTCAAGGGTAATAGACAAGTAATTAACAAACCCATATTTGCCATATCATTTTATAATCTCACAATTCTCTTAATAGAAATATTATTTAGATTGAGTGTTACAAAACAAGTTGTCAGATCCTCACTAACCAGCCCATTGTTCTGTCATAATTATCATCATCATGTTCGGCAATATTCAGAGGACATAAGCCAGGGGTATTTAGCATTCTGGCATAAATCTGATCAAGATGATATTATTATTATTATTATTATTATTATTAAAATCTATTTCAATATTTCAATCAGAATAAATTATCTGTACATTGGGTAAAAATTATAATTATCAGCAATCTTTTGCCGCTAATGTCAAACTCTTAAAATAGAAGCACTTTAAAGCTAATTTAAAATTAAGCTGAAAATATGTGTTTCATGAAATAAATGTGGTATATGACTTGTTTCAATGTATACATTGGTAGGATGTTAACTGTCTCCTAGCCTGATCTCAATCACTGTAGAACATCTCAAAGGAATGGCCATCAGAATCCAAATTATCCTGCTGCAATCCTTGGGAGAAGAGCAATGACAAATCTCAATAAAATAGTTAAGAGCAGAGACATCACACTGACAACAAAGGTCTGCATAGTTAAAGCAATGGTGTTCCCCGTAGTAACATATGGCTGCGAGAGCTGGACCATAAGGAAGGCTGAGAGAAGGAAGATCGATGCTTTTGAACTGTGGTGTTGGAGGAAAATTCTGAGAGTGCCTTGGACTGCAAGAAGATCAAACCAGTCCATCCTCCAGGAAATAAAGCCAGGCTGCTCACTTGAGGGAATGATATTAAAGGCCAAACTGAAATACTTTGGCCACATAATGAGAAGACAGGACACCCTGGAGAAGATGCTGATGCTAGGGAGAGTGGAGGGCAAAAGGAAGAGGGGCCAGCCAAGGGCAAGGTGGATGGATGATATTCTAGAGGTGACGGACTCATCCCTGGGAGAGCTGGGGGTGTTGACAACCGACAGGAAGCTCTGGCGTGGGCTGGTTCATGAAGTCACGAAGAGTCGGAAGTGACTAAATGAATAAACAACAAATGTGGGGAAAATTAAAAATAAAATTATGTCTTTACAAAAATTGATGGCACAAGCCTACTTGCCACATGTTATAACAATGCTGGAAGACATGTCCTCGGATGAGCAGGATGAGGAAAAAGTGGAACTAGAGGTATTTGGTGACAGCAGTCCTGTGGCTGGAGACTCCAGCAGCACAGGAGCCAGTGACCTCACTCTGGCTTTTATGGAACCAGCAAGTTCCCAGGATTCCTCACCCACACCCACTGACAGTCTTTCAGACTCAGAGGGTCAGTCCCTTAGTCCTAGGCAGAGGTGCCTAATGAAGATTCAGGATCAGAAAGCTGAATTTTGTGGATCTGAGAGGCTAGCTAAAAGGCATGGGAATGCTAACAGGAGAACAGACTCTGCAGGTACCTTTTCAAAGACTACTTATAGTCTACTGATTGGAAAACAGCTTAGCTCACTTTATCTCTGGCTGTGGTGGTGGTGGTGGTGGTGGTGATGATGTTGATGATGATGAAGAAGATGAAGATGCCTTCAAGTTAGTTTTTGACTCCTGGCAATGGCCTGGACAAGTCCCTGCAGTTTTCTTGGCAAGGTTTTTCTGAAGTGGTTTGCCACTGGCTGCTTCCTAGAGCTGAGAGAGTGACTGGCTCAAGGTCCCCCAGCTGGCTTTGTGCCTAAGGCAGGACTAGAACACACAGTCTCCCAGTTTCTAGCCTGGTGCCTTAACTACTACACCAAACTGGCTCTTGTGGCAGATTTATAACCTGCTAATTATTGTTTTACTAGCCAGCCAAGCCAGCACAGAAATATACACTGTGTCGGCACAGAACAATCATTGTAGAGGTGGGAAGAGTGCAGGAAAATAATAAACAAACAAACAAGTAAGCAAGCAAGCAAAATAGGTTGAAACAACTGCCCTTTAAGGAATGCTTATAAAGCTTGGGGTGGGGAAGGGTGGTCATTGTAAAACAATATGAACAGGAGGGGGCATGATAGAGGTGTATAAAATGATGTGTGGAAAAAGTGAATAGTGAGTATATCACTGTTTTATCCTACATAGGATCATGGAAAGAATCTGAATGGCAGGCCACACAAAAGGAAGGCAGGCATCATATACAGAGTTAAACTAAGGGATCACTAGATATGGAGATGGTTGCCAACAGAGCTAGCTTTATAAAGGGCTTACACACATTCACAAAGGATAAAATAATGGTTTCTAGCCATGATGGCTATGTATTCCATGTGGTATTGATAGTGATGAACGTTTCGGTGTTAGTTGCTGAGTAATGAAAGCGGAGCAGTACAATTCCACATGTCCTGAGGGTCACCTTCCTATCAATAACTGCAGAATACCTGTTTAAAAAGGCCTTTTGCCTGATCAAATGTAACTTATTTTGTTTATGTATTTACAGCACATTATGCCACTGAGTTCACATAGACTAGTGTTTCTCCACCTTGGCAATTTTAAGGTGTGTGGACTCCAACTCCCAGAGAAACACTGACGTAGACTTTCAGTGGTTTATGAAAGCTGCATAAAAAAACCCATAGTATCATAAAATATCCCAACCCTCAAAGAAACCTAACATCTGGTGAGTGACTTCCAACATTTCTCAGCTGTTAAATACTCTGTAGAACAGCTCGCTCTTCTCTGTTCTCTCTGGATTGACGGGAGAGGCGCCATTTGGATCTACAGAGGTAAGTTGTTCCCCACTATAGGGGCACATCAGAAAAACATGGGGCCCTACCCCTCTCCCTCCTGATCCAACAGGGATAGGTACTCTCAGTATCCCCGTTCTGGATAAACGAACCAGATGGGTTGATTCTACCTGATGAAGGTGGTCCTGCAGGTCCCTGTTGGCAGAATGCTGGGAAAGCCTTTAGCCCAGGAGAGATCAGAAAAGTCACACACACCAGACATATCTATAAAAATTATTTATTTATAGAAAGTAAAACAAAATTTAAAGGACTTAGCTCTCCTGGCTTGCTACATATCGGCAGAGAGAAAAAAGAGGAAGTAAGAAACAAGTCCGGGCAGGATCCTCCCCCCAGGCATTTTGCATCAAGCACGTGAAAGGAGACAATCAAATACAACCTCTTCACCCGGCCAAAATGATTAGGTACAATAGCAGTCTTAATCGTTAGTAGGAAAACCTCAACACTCCTTTTTATACTATAGATTAAGATGCAAAACAACCTTCTCTGACAACTTTATATGTCTTTCCATTCACATTACTTTACCATTATCTCCCCTTTGGTTTAACAGAAAGCTACCATTCTTCTTCCTGTGTTTTTCCAAACCTAGGTTGTTATAATTCCAAGGCTTTTTAATATGAAATGGCTTTTCATGCAGGCTTCAAAATCAAGCCTTTGTTTTTCTGTTGATGTGAACAGCAAATCATCAACATAAATGCACAGATACATACAGCCTTGTTTGTCCTTCATATATTCCCCAGGGTCTGCTTTTCCTTTTTCAAAACCAAAATTCTGCAGTTTTTCATCTACTTTTTGGTTCCAGGATCTAGCAGCTCGTTTTAACCCATAGATTGACTTCTTCAGTTCACAGACTAGATTCTCCCCTTTTTCATAGGCAGGGGGTTGCTGCATGTATAATTTGTGATCTAAATCATCACAGAGAAATGCAGTTTGAATGTCATAGTGGTTAACTGACATTCCTTTTAGTGCAGCAACTTTTAACAGTAATCTAATTGATTCACCTTTAGTAACTGGTGCAAAAGTCTTGTCAAAGTCTAAATCTTTCCTTTGAGTGAATCCTTTTGCAACCAACCTTGCTTTATATTTTTGGATTTTGCCATCAGCATCCCAGTGTTCATTGGGAGGTAGATTTACCAGTGTCCATGTTTTATTTTCTTTCAAGGATGCTAATTCCTGTTGCATGGCAGAATGCCAATTTTGTGCAATCTCAGGTGGTAAAGCATTCACTTGTTCTAAAGACTCAGGTTCTGTGAATATGTGAAAAGCCTTTACTGTTTCAGCCTGAAAACGTGATGGAGGAACGCCTTTATTACTCCTCTGAGATTTGCGAGGTAATACAGGGCTTAAATTTTGACTCCTATCACTTTCCTGAGAAGCATCTGTCTCATCAGACAGCTCTTCAGTTTGCTTTTCTGGTTTAATGTCATCAGGCAAAAGATCACCATCAGCAAGTCCTTGCTGTTCTCTTGTGGTGGTCAGTTCAACTGGAGAGCTAGAATTTAATCTCCCCCAGTTTTCTTCAGCAAAAGAAGCGCTTTTGCTAATTATTAATTTCTCTCCCATTATGAACCTGTAGCTCCTCTGGCTTTGTTCATAGCCAACAAAGATGGCTTTCTTTGTTGTGGGGCCTCCTTTCCTTCTCTGCTGTTTTGGAATGTGAACCCATGCAGTGCTACCAAACACTCTAAGATGGCTTACCTTTGGTTTCACACCATAAAACAAATGGAATGGAGTGTCCTGAATCACAGAGTTATACAATCTGTTTTGTACATAAGTGGCAGTAGATATTGCCTCTCCCCAGTACTTAAAACATAATCGTGAATCTTTTAACATGCATTCCATCGCATTTTGCAAGGTTCTGCCCTTTCTTTCAGCAACACCATTTTGCTGAGGGGTGTAAGGGTTAGAAAGAATTTGTTCTATCCCCTTTTCCACTAGGAACCTTCTGAATTTGTGAGAAAGGTATTCTCCTCCTCTATCACATTGGAGTGCAGATACAGGCCTAGGGAATTTTCCATTTGCCCATGCCACAAAACTTTTAAATTTCTCCAATGCCTCATCTTTATGTTTTAAGATGTAGATAAATGTGTATCTTGAGAAATCATCAATGATGGTCATTGCATACCTTGCTTGTCCAAGACTTGGAGCAAAAGGACCAATAATGTCAGAGTGTACAATTTCCAAAGGTCTAGTTGTAACTCTGTCACTGTGCTTACTCACAGGAGCTTTTAGTGTTTTGCATTCTTTGCAAACTACACAGTCTAAGTATTTGACACAGGGTTTTATCTTTAGGTCAGCACACAGCTGTGGCATTTGTGCTATATACTTGAAATTAGCATGACCAAATCTCCTGTGCATCAGGTGTACACATTGGTCATGATATGGAGTGTTGCCAACTGCAGCCTTGCAGCTTGGCTTCCTCGCATTTTGCACAATGTACAAGGAGTCTTTTAACATACCAGTAGCACACACTTTCCCATTTTTTTGTATCTCACAACCATTTTTCTTAAATGTTATGATATTCCCTGTTGCAGCCAATTGTGCCAGAGATAAAAGGTTTGATTGTAAATTTGGCACATACAACACACCTTTTACAGTTTCTCCCAAGCAGGATAAATACAAGTCACCTTGTCCCATAATTTTGGTTACAGACCCATCAGCCAAAGATACACTTTGTCTTTCAGTTTTAGACAGTGACACAAAAGAGCTTTTACAATTACATAAATGACAACTGGCCCCAGAATCTAACACCCATACATCAGAATTACCCTTTTCAGCAACCTGTGCAATTTGGGTTGTCTGAAGAGCCTTCTTCTGTGTTGCCCTTGTGTTTTTCTTCTCTGTCTTTCTACTATTGGGTCTCATGGCACAGTCTCTTTGCAAATGTCCAGCTGAACCACAAGTGAAGCATCGCTGGCTGGCTAGTGCTGTTGCCTCAGGTTCCTTTCCCTTCTTTTCCCTCGTTTTCTGGTATTGCAGCTTTCCAGAAGAGATGGGGGGGGATCTTTCCTCTCTCTTCTCCCATTCAGCGAGTAAGCGCTGTGTAACATACGATGGGGTGAGGTCTGCTTCAGGCATAGCCTCCAGGGTACAAATCAGCGTGTCCCACGTTTCATTTAGTGAGGACAGAAGGATATAGGATTTTGTGAGAGGTGTAAATTCCATTCCTCTCTCCTGCAACTCAACAAACAGCTGCTGAATATAATGCAGGTGCTCAGGAAGGCTATCTCCTTCTGCAAGGTAGGCTTTGTACAGCTTTTTTGTCAGGGTAACTTTACTCCCTGCTGTTGCCTTTACATATAAGTCTCTCAAAGCGTCCCAAAGTTGCTTTGCAGACTGCATGCCTCGCACGTGGACTAGCTGATTGTCCTCAACTCCCAAGATAATGGTGGCTCTAGCCCGCTCATCCTGTCTCAGCCATTCAGCACTGGGATTTTGGGGGGTTTGCTCACCAATTGGCAGCCAAAGATTCTCTCTGCGAAGATTCATCTCCATCTTCAGGGCCCAATTCAAATAGTTGGTCTCTGATAGGTGCTCCAGAGGCATCACTGAGGGCTGGGAGGTAGCCATGGCTTCTTCCTTCTTTTGCAAATCACCTCAGCTGGCTTCTTTGTCCTGTAGACCAGCAGTTGCTGGAAAATTTCCAGGTGGCTCCAAAGAAAATCTTCACAGGTCTTTGCTACCTGCTTTTAAATTGTGCATGAGGTGTGGAGCTGATCTCTGTTGGTTTTACTGGGTTGCTCACTGGGCTCATAACCTGTTGGCAGAATGCTGGGAAAGCCTTTAGCCCAGGAGATATCAGAAAAGTCACACACACCAGACATATCTATAAAAATAATTTATTTATAGAAAGTAAAACAAAATTTAAAGGACTTAGCTCTCCTGGCTTGCTACATATCGGCAGAGAGAAAAAAGAGGAAGTAAGAAACAAGTCTGGGCAGGATCCTCCCCTCAGGCGATTTGCATCAAGCACGTGAAAGGAGACAATCAAATACAACTTCTTCACCCAGCCAAAATGATTAGGTACAATAGCAGTCTTAATCATTAGTAGGAAAACCTCAACAGTCCCAACATATAATGGTTTTTATAGGTTATAGCCAGCACTTTGAAAGGTACTGAGAAATGAATTGGAATCCAATGCAGTGCCTGCTGAAAGCTTTATTCTTATGTTCTTAGAAATATTAGGTACTTTCACATGAATCTTTAAGCCATTCTAAATTTCAGGATGTTTCGGTGGCAATTTCATAGGCTTCCTGTTTATTTTGTTCTCCGTAGGTATTGCATATTTATACAGTCTGCCTCAATTCAGATTGATTCTAATCTGTCTATAAATTTTCCTACTGACCTTCTCTCTGATTCCCTTCTCTCTAACTCCCTGACTCCCTATTATTTTTAAATCTCTCTCACATTCAAGGAACTTTCAATTTGGGTAGATGAAATGTATCTTCAGTTAGTTATTTGGTAGTCAGATACAGAATACTGGGCTAGAAAGACAAACAGCTTGCTTTGTTTTAAACAAAACTCCCACTTCTGCAAGTTGTCTATCAGATGTGGAAGAAATCTGAGCAAATGTTGTACACTTTTTTGTTCTATCCACCAGGGAATAAATAAACAGAGTATAACAGCTGCGGATATTATCAGATTTTCAGGATTTGCATTGTGCATACATTCTAGGTCAAAGAAATGATTGTTGCCTATAATTTAGCTGGAGTCTGAGTAAAAAAAAAAAGGTTGGTTTTTTTTATTTTTGTAAGTTTTGGTGATTTGGTATAACACTGTATGGCAGAAAAAAATGATTTAGTTGTGGTATAATTCTAGCAATGTTCACTTTGGCACTTAAGCCATTGCAAAGATGTATTTTCAATTTTCACACTTCTAACAAAGATCAGACATACACTCAGGTTCATTATAAGACTGGCTTCTCTCAGACTATCTATAGTAGAAGACTACTTACTATACCTTAGCTTCTAACTCCATCAAACCCACTCTAATTACCCTTGTTAACACCTTTTCTTGTCTTCCTAGAGTGCTGATATAATGTGGGTGGAGCACATTGCATTTAATGAGCATCTCAAAGTCTTTTAAGCTGACAGAGGAGATGCCCTTAGTGCTGGTCCCAAATTTTCACCAAGCTACTCAGAGAATATTTGATTACATTTTATGGCTGCTGTGACACAGACATATCAAAGCAATGAACCAAATCAAATGCTATAAGCCACATATAAATGTGGCACACAAATCCCTGTATGGATGATGGTGTTATATTTGCCTTCTTTTAGGACTCCAGATGTCTAAAAAATGAAATTGAAAATTGTATACAGCTGCTGATGCCTGTGATACACCCTTTCATTATAAAGTGCAAAATTCTATACAGTACCCAACTTTTATTTTTAGTTAGCCCATCAGTTAAAGACCTAGCTCTTCTCTCAGGCTTTGGGCTAGGAGGATTGGACCCCCTTTTTGGTTATCTGATACATTATTTTGACTGGAGCTGCCACCTGTTTATTGCTATATTTTTATCTGGGTTTTATATTTGTTGCTCTGCTTTTATGCTGTGAGTTGCCCAGAGTTGTTTGGAGTTGGATAGCATCTAAGTCTAATTAATGGTGGTAAGATAAATTTCCTAAGTAATAATGTGAGAAAACAGTCAGATTAATCCATTGTCAAACACTGTTGTTTACATCAGATTGGTGGCATTGCATGATGAAAACTGGTGTCATATTGACTAATATTGTCCAAAAGCTCTCCCCACTGTGGCACAAGTATGGCTACAATGTATAGGCATATGTTGGTTTACTCTCACTTACTACTTTTTCTTGACCCTTAACTACCAAGTTTAATTTTAATGTACTTACTAAATATGAACAACAGCAGAAGAAGACACTTGGTCTGCAAGCATTCCCCAGGCTACAGTTTGTTTATGTTCTGAATTCCATCACTCATACCTGGGCTGCAAGAATCTGGAGATGGATGTTTTAGTGGTTGGGATTCAGAAAAAAAGCCATTTATTTTAGATATATCCCCATCATACTCACTTTCCCCTTGCCTGTGCTATTATGCAACCCTCGACTTAGACCATGAGGCGTACATGCAGCTCTTGACTCAAAAAAGCCTGCGTACTAAGGTTAGATATAGGGTATGGTCAAATTATAGTTACCTGTGAGTAAGCCTATGGAACTTATTAAGATTATTCCAAAATAGGATTATGCTGTGTGGTATCTAATTTGAAAGCTGCAATTGGCCAGAGGCTGCAATTGGCATCTTTAAGATCAGGTTGGAAAAATATTCTGTAGAATCTACTGATGTGGAACTTGATGATTAACAATGTTTGGATCAAATGTTGGATATTAAAAAGGGCTCCAATGGGCATTATCATATGGCTACAGTGGGGGTTTTCCACCCTAGGATTTTGAGAGGACTTGAAGGGGAAAAGGGGGGAAGGGGGGAAAACCACTCTCCATAAGGGACTAAGGGAAAACTTGCCCTCCTGCAAGGGAGCATTTATTTATTTATTTATTTAAAACAAGGAGTGCTTCATCCATAGTTTCATTAGATCAAAGCACTGTACAGCTCTAGCTACAACCTACTTCTGTATAAAGCTATAAATATAGATCCTAGTTATTAATTCTACTTCTGCTCGGGCTTATGATTTCAGTATGGAAATAACTGACCAGGTTACAGCAACATTAAATACATATTATAATCATAAACCTAATGGATTTGTAACACATATTCATACCCGATATAGAGATGGATCAATTTGTCAAGTTCACTTTTGCTCGAAATCTCATTTTTCCAGTTTTAATCTCTGTGCATCCAATTTCCACATCAGCTTGATTGTACATCAGTTTGAGAAAAATCTGCATGAAGAATGCAGATTTTTCATATGGATTTTTCTCAACAGCTTTTGCAAACAATTTTACTGAATATAATTCATTCTGATACATTATTATGAAAAATGTGTGGCAAAAATCTGTTGTTCCTATGTTGGTATGGGTAGATTAAATCAGACATCAAAATGCAAATTGAATGAATTGCTTACTTCTTCCTAATTCAGTTGCAATTATGAAATAGCACTTTTAGCCCATTGCTGTCAATTTAAGCACATGCTTAAATGCTTCCAATTGAAATCAGTGGGATTTAAAAGTAGTCAAAAACTGCTACCTTTTCCCTTTCATTGTACAGAGTTAAAGTGGGCAACCTGAGTCTCTTTCATTTTCACTGGAAAAGGGAAAAAAGCAAGATACTTGTTTATATGTCATGGTAGGCAGAAACTCCAAGAAAGGGCTGTGTTTTGTAATACATGATAGATATCTTTGCACAATTCTGCCAGGTTGATTTAGTTACTGTAATTTTACTACAATTTCAATTGATAGGAAAATTGTCACCTCATTCAAAGTTATTTATTGTGAAATACCAGTGAAGTCAGTAGGAATCTGCACTCCCTTTTAAGATCATTTACATTCCACTCAGAAGAGTATAAAAAAGAGACATGATGCCTCTTGTATATGTTATTTTCATACTGCCAAGAAAGTTATCTGTGCTTAACACCACCACCAAAAACAAAGTGTTGCTTTGCTTATTTAGGACATACCTCTTAACTCCAGCCCTAGACAAAATAGTAAATTATTGTTATATGCAGGTAACCTAGATTTCCATGTGCAGTCTATTTATTCAGGAGAAGGAGTATTGTCTTTAGCTAATGTGCATTCAAGTAAAAGTTCTGGAAGAAGAGCTATATATACAGTACGCTAAGAACATGCCTGTCTAGCAGATACAGAAATACAATACTTGAAGAAACTATGAGAAAAAAATGCTGCAACCTTGCTGAATACACTTGACTTAACTGATTTGATATTTGCTGAAAAAAGAAGTGGTCTATTTTGCAAATATATCCATTTTCTTGAAGAGTGGATTCTAAACCACCAAAGGGCACCATCTTGAAGCCAGTTATGACTTTTCTGATTCTTAGAAAAAAGAGTAACTTTTTTCACTCATCCCTTATGAATTTGATAATTAATTTTTCTTTAACTTTATTCATGATACAATGTGTATCCGAAGGCATCCAGAGAGAACTCAGATACAAGTCTGATCATAATTCTAAATTAAATCCAATGGCTCAGAGATTATAGTAAACAGCTTAAAGACTATCAACTCAGTCTAATGTATATCTAAAGTTGGTTGCTGTCATGCCACTATGGGTAATATTTAATTCTAGTGCAGATTAACCATTAGTGGTATATCCACTTACTACAATTATGTAACTATGATGGCAGTTACAATCATAGCTCCCTAGAGGACTGATGGAGAGCACATAATTTTTTGTAACATTTACACATCTTGTACTATTTGTATAGATGCAGAATAATTTATATATTTTAATAGCTGTAAAGTACACCTCACAGAATATTTGCTCAGTTTACTTTTCAGGTGTTAAACTGTTGATGGGCAAGTTCAAATACTCCTTTGTATTTTTAAACTAGGCATAGGCTGAGGCAAGTTCATCTAGGGCATATGGCCAGGGTTACAAAAAGAGAAAGTGATGGGGAAAGTCGTTTTCATTCTTTCATCTGCCATTTTGAAAAGCCCTTTGAAGTCAAGTTTTTAGAGGAAAAACTACCTCACTCACATGTAATGTAATCCTCAGAATGACAATAAAAATATGCTTGATAGCGTGCTTTGATAATGTCACCAAATTAACACATATACCATGAAGTGGCTTTCTGCAGTCATTTCTTAGAGGAGAACTTCCTAGAACCCCTACTTTATGTATTCCACAAACAGTCGCAGGAAAGTATGAGTTCAGCTCAATTCCAGAGTCAAAGTTTCTGCTTTTGTGTTCTCTGTGACCTGGACTTTCTGAATTCTTTAGAAAAAAAGAAGCCAACTGGAACTCCATTGCAAAGAGATTTAAAGGAAAAAAAAAAATCCTGATCAAGGATAAAATGGCATGTGATGTCAGTCTCAGAGGTAATATTTCAGTAGTATTAGGCAGGGAAATGCCTCTGAGTTCTTAGAGTCTCCAACCCTTGGATAATGTTTCTTCTGCGTTATTTCACAAACATTGCTGTCAGTCTAATTCAGAATACTTCATTGTGCTCCTTGTGGTCCTGCTTCATACCAGGCTTCTCAGTTTCATTGTTTATCTACTTTGTTCTTGTTTTTATTACTAAGAGAATGGAGATTTTACATGCCACATCCTATTTATTAAAAAAAAAGTAGAAAAATAAAATGAAATAAAGCCCTGATTAAATGATTGTAGGCAGCTATCACATATCAAGTAAGAGGTTTATTTATAACCATGAAAGCTTTTGGAAGAATACTGTGCTTGGTTTTGTTTTAAGGGAGGGAAATGACTTAAAATCAGGGAAAACAATATATCCAAGAGAATATTTCCAAACTGACTGGAGGTCAGTAGGGTCTACTGTATCACAAAAGCATCTTGGGTACCCTGGTGGAAAAGATTGTTAATTTCTTGACAAGTCTCCAGAGCACATGAAAATAAACTTACAAACAAGCAGGCTAGAGTTAATCATTATCTTAAATGAACTTATAGCTTGAACAAATTACAAATACTTTAACGAATACCATGAAACCTGAAAACATTTAAAACATGTGAATCTTCAAAACCACAACTCCTGGCATGACTCACCATTGGCCATACTAACTGGAGATGCTGGGAGTTGCAATGCATCAGCACCTGGAAGGCCACCAGCTTCCCTGTCCTGCTTTAAGGCAGCTTCTTTAAAAATACAATGTTTGAACATGCAGTTTCACATCAAGCTATGAAAGCATTTATGTTTTGGAACTCTGGAACTCAGCAACATGGACAAATGGCTATGAAACAGAATAATGTTTGTCTATATATTTACTTATTTCTGGTTATTAGTTGAATATTTGCTCAAAATAAAAATTGCCAGCAATTTCATAAAAAAAAAAAACTATGACAAAATAAAAGGAATTTTAGAGTTCAGTTGTGTGAATTAATAATATAGTTGTTTCATGGTATGCTGAAGAAATTAAAACGTCTCAGAAGAAATTTTCAGAATCTTTCTTTTGTTTTGGCCTTTCCCAGGGGTGTGTGTGTTATTGTTGTTGTTAGTTGCCATCGAGTCATTTATGACTCATGGTGACCCTATGTATAACAGAACAAAATGCTGTTTGGTCTTGTCTGGTAGTTCTCTGTCGATGTAAGGCTACAAACGTTGAATTATTTTCAGCAAAATTTTGCTAGCATGTGAAATTAGTGAAATTGTTCAATAATTTCCACATTCTGTTTGATCTCCTTCCTTTGGAATGGGTATGAATATGGATCTCTTCCAGTCAGTTGGCCAGGTCATTGTCTTCCAAACGTCTTGACATAGAAGAGTAAGTAATTTTCCTTGATTCATACTTCATACATTCCATGTCCCAATTATTAATGGATGTTTGTAGCTGTTACTTATCATTTTGAGTCGTGCCACATCAGCTAATGAAGGTCCCGGAGGCTTTACTCCATCTGTGTCATTAAGATCAGCTCTACTTTGAGAAGGCAGCTCTTCCCCAGTAGCATATTGGGTGCCTTCTGACCTGAGAGGCTCATCTTCCAGCACTATATCACAAAATGTTCTGTTGTAATCCATAGGGTTTTCATTGGCACGTTTTCGGGAGTAGATTGCCAGGCCTTGCTCCCTAGTCTGTTCTTTGTCTGGAAGCCCTGCTGAAACCTGTCCACCATGGGTGAGCCTTTTGGTAGTAGAACTACTGATGGCATAGCTTCCAGCATCATAGCAACATGCAAGCCACCACAGTACGACAAACAAACAGACAGGTGGTGGGGTGTATGTAGGGGGGATCAAAACCATCAAGATGGGGGCTGTTGCTGCATAATTGAAGTCTCCCTTTCTGACATGTGTAGCAAAAACAATGCATATAAAATTGCTGGTCTATAACTGTAATAAAGAGTTGACTGATGCATATAAAAAGGTTATGGCTGCCACTTTGACTCTTTTGACACACATACATCCCACCCCTACTTCTACCTTGTTCCAATGTTAAACTCTGAACCTCTTCCTGAACCTGAGAATATTTGGTAATATGTTTTCTTCCAAACTGTATTACCAACAAAAGGTGGATAATTTTGGGAACTTAGATAGATATTTTATTTTATTAGGACCAAGCAACTTGAATAAAGCTCTGATCTTTCCCCATGAGACAAGTAACATTAGCAGCCAGGGATATAATATTAGACTATTAGTATGCAACCTGTCTTAGGCTGGGAGTTGTCCTTGGCTTTTGAAGGGTGGGCCATGTTCCTAACCCTAAAAGGTATCTAAAAGTAGGACAAGTAAATGGGCAGGGCAAACCAACCCTAAACTTGGTTTAATTTAATACAATTAATGCAAACACTTCCTACATATTTAATAATTAATCCTTTCTGTAATACTAATAATTAGAGGTAAGCTGCAATTTTGGGAGGCATTTGTAGAGTACCCAAGGCTTTGTGTACTTCTATTTCAAAGGGAAATTATTTAGCTTTTCTGTACTAATTTTCAGATTACATTAAGTAAGTATTAGAGAGACAAGGAAAAAAAGTAATTTCCTACCAGCTGACGTGAAACAATCCTTTTGGAATTATATCATTTGAGTGGGTAGATCCATTTTATAAATCCAGGATTATAGCCTCAAGTTTTTGACATGGTCCACCAAATCATGAGCATGTGAACTTTGCAGTTTAAGCTCAATATACAAACTAGACCAGCCTTTCTCAATGTTTTGATCCTGGAGGAACCCTTGAAATATTTTTAAGGCCTCGGGGAACCCCTTCACATTCAGGATCAAATATAGGCCAGAAGTTACAAAATTATTATATTCATTTCATGTGTAGGCCTGTATATATGTATTAACACTGTTCTTAAACTAAAAGAATGAAACTTTCCTCTTTAATGTGAATTTCCCCTTATTTGAAATATTTTTTTAAATAAATCATGATCTCCCAGGGAACTGCTAGTGACCTCTCACAGAAACCTAGGGTTCCATGGAACCCTGGTTGAGAAACCCTGGTTATAGAAAACAGCCGCTGTAATTCCAGTTCAAGTTGGTCTGTACAAAGAATCCTTTGCTTTGCCCTAAGCATTTAATGATTTTGTTTCATATAATACAGAAATCCATGTGTTGAAGGAGGGCAAAGGAACCTTGATAGAGTGCTCAAATTAACATAAAGTAGCAAGGCAATGAGTTAATTTTAGTGTGCTGTGAAGTCTCTAAAGAAATCCATGAACCATTTTTAGAATTCCAGAAAATATCTGATGAAAAAGAAATTTAAAAGAGTCCAGCCCAAATTGAGTGATGACTCAGAACAGTATTTTGCAATTGTGTCAGGCAAAGTACATCTGAAATTTGATGAGGACTGGCATTAATGCAGAAAAGGCCATGATGAGAACAAAACAATATGTTGAATTTACATGTTCAGACTTTTTGTAGGCTTTGGCAATTTTGCTGGAGATTATTTAAGAACTCTATAAACATCTGGATGTGAGGAGGAGGAAAGTAGATTCACACTCAAAGGATGAAGTTAATATGGGGCTACAAAACTATAAATGGAAGAAAAGTAGTTTCTGGCACAGCTGTTTCCAATTTTGCTGAATGTATCTTTCAAATCAAAATGCTCTTAGAAATATTATGCCACAGAAATCTTCTCTTAAGCCACATTCAGTGCATGTGGTGGAATTCAGAGGGCCAAAGTTCTGAAAATAGCAGCATTTCTGCAACAGAGAATTGTTGTGGATTTTCACTGAGCGGCAGGGTACTCAGTAGGTGTTCACAGGAAAAGTTTTGAAAAGTCTGTCAGCATTGGCACCAGATCCAAGACATCATATGTTCCTTCTTCTACATGCAAGATTCAGTTTCCTGTATGTCAGTACTATAGCAATAAATGACTTTAAAAGACAGGTATCGGAACCAGGTTTCGTGGCTGTTAAATGGACATCCTGCTATACTTTTCTCATAGCTACTGTGTTCATAGCTGAGTGTATAGGCCCCTTCTTTTATCACCAGATCCCATGCTGGTAGAATCCCATTAACAGAATGGAACACTATCTTGATTAGTTCCACTCTCCCCCTGAGCCCATTCAGCAACCCGCCTCCCAAGTAGATACAGAACCATACAGAGGGTTGGCATTTGGGATTGGGCTAGGAGGAGGTATTTAGGAAAAACAATGGGGATTTCTGCAACAGGAGTATTATGAATAGAATTCTGTCCTGGGAATGAAAAATGTGGATCCAATCAACTCATGACAATTGTTTGTCATCAAAACCTGTGACAGCAGCTTTAGGAATATATTGGCATAGCCATTTGGAATGCCTTATTTTTGTGAGGCTCAGAACTTTAGCAGGCAGTATGAACTTAACGTTCACTAATATTACAGCCATGTCATAGAATAAAAATAGTAGATTACAAGGGAGTAAAATTAGTAAGTGGTGATTTTTAGTCATCGGAAAGAAACAGTAATAATGTCCTGGCTGAGATGAAATTATCCAAAGTCATTTAAATGGCTGAGCATTTTGGGCAGTACTGAGTTTATAGCCTCACCAATCACTTCCATTTGCTATGAATTGAGGTTGAGGACTCAAAAAGAACATAGGCCAAATAATGCTTGATGAACAATGTTCAGTTCTTCAGTGACAGTTTTCTTATACTACTATCATGTTGGATGTTCCTCTTGAATATTCAGCAGAATCTGAATGGCAAAATGGTATTTAGTGCTAAAGCTGGCACTTCAGTCTTAAATGTAATATTTCTTATAAATACTTATTTATTACCAGTACATTGATGCACACTACCTTAGTTACCATTGCTTAAATGCTTTCTGCATTAAATGCCAGTTTAGAAATCAACAATAAAATATTGATATAGCTTTTCCTTTTAGTAAAACTATGGTATTTATGTGAGGCATTTACATATCAAACTACAATTTTCTGCAAAAGAAAGCTCCTTAGGCATTTGACATGTGTAGATGGAGTCCCATCATTATCTTTACCACATAAATACCTAATTCAGCATGTGGTGAAAAGGAAAATCAGACAGATTCCAACTTCTGCTGCTTTGCCACAGGAAACAAAATGTTTTGAGCCAACCCTGGCCCAAATGTTTGTTTTTCACAAAGCATGTAGCAGTTTTTTACACATCTGCACTGCAAATATTCAACTCACTATATACAGGCAGATATATAGAAAGGTTTAAAAACACCCAATGGAGGGTCAGTACACCAACCATTTTAATTATTCAACTTTGGAAGTGAAGCCACTGCTTTGGATATGGGCATGTTCTGCCAGGCTACCTGAGTGATTAACTTCCATGTATGACCATATGGATAGAAAACCTCTACTTTGTACAGTCTGGAGAAGATTCAGGAGTACTACACTAGGGCTACTTTCAAACTTTCAGTCCATGCAGTGATTTATGTTCTGCTGTAGACTAAATTGCAGCAGCTAGAGTGTGCACTGGTATGATAGAGTAGATGCTACTGAGACAAAATGATCTGCAAAGATTGGCAGACACATAGCCCCAGGTGTCAAACAACATTGCTGTTTATAGTAAACTGTCTGGGATGGAATTGGTATAGGCATCGCATAGCTCCTTCATGAATTCTTAGTTCATTCAGGATTTTATGTATATATAACATTCATATTCGGACTCATAGCCAAACTCTCAAGGACTTGGCAATACTAAATGGTAACAGTAAGTATTGTATAAAAATGGTAACAGTAAAAAATATGAACATAAAATACTCATTTACCTTGGGGTTCTTAAGGATGCTTTTTGTATCCTGTTTTTGTTTTTTCCTGAACAATTCTTAAACAAAATCTGTTGACTGTAATCTTTGAAGAATTTTTTTTTTTTAAAAAGCCAGGTAATAATAAGAGAAGTATTAATAGTAGTGATGATAATAATAGTATTATATATCACCGTGTAATAATAATAACAATAATGATAATGATAATAATATGGTAAAGTAACATTTTGACAAGTGTAAAACTGAAATTAAACATATTCAACTGTTTATTAGGAAGATAAGGCAGAAAGTAGGGAATTCAATCTGAGTCTAAAAGCAAAATCATACTTTAGAATATTTAAATAGGCTAGTTAATGGTGGGGAACTTGAGGAAGGGATGGAGATCAAGGTCCTGACTACCAATAGGAGATATGGTGGAAGGCAGGCTGCCGTTGTACCACTTGTAGTCTGAATCTGTGCCCTTCCTGGTTGATAAAAGCCTCCATAGAGGTAACAGGAGGTTGGTTCAGGATGGTGCTCAGTGTATCCTTAGAGAGCCCAGGTGTTGGCTCTAGCCCTGCCCCAGTTAAAGCCTACCTGGACTGATAGGCCCTACCTACAGTCACTTACGTTGTCATCACTTCTCATTTGGACTACACTGTATTGCACTTTGCTATGAATGGGGGTGCTGATTATTCCTTTATTATAAATGTATGTTTTCTTTGCTTTTGTTATTTCCTTCTTATTTTGCAGTATTGTTTTTAATCCTCTTACTGGTGAGGATTTGTATCCACTTTTCATGGATTTGAGCCACATATAAGTCTCAGTAAGTAAATAAAATTAATGTAGACTTTTTGTGGCTCCCTAAAACTATTATGTAGTCATGCATAAATTCCTCTGGATCATCTTCTGCAGGGAGCCAAAAAATACAATAAGAGAAGTCAAACACTGCCTAGCAATGCACATAATGTGCACTTTATGGTTTTTATTTCATTCAGAGAATATTGGTTTTATTTATTTATGAATTTATTACTGAGTTTATATCGCACTGTAATCCAGTGATTTTCAGCAGCTTACATGATATATAATAGAGAAAAGCATTTAAAATATCTATGGAATAGTTAAAACTATGAGCTGAATAATAGTCACAAAAGCCGCCAAACAGCATGAGCAAAATAAAACAGAACAAGAAAAAATTAAAAATTAAAAAGAATAAAAGGTGGGGCAAAATGCATGAACTTTACAGAATGCTCCCCACATGTTTTGTTTTTAACATTTTCCTGAAAACCAGCAGGGAGAAGGCTATCTGGATCTCAGTCAGGAGGCTCTTCAAAAGCACTGGCACCACCATGGAGAAGCAGTGCCTTCTAGCTGTGGCCTCTCTCCCTTCTTAGAAGTGTGGGATTTTGAGTGATCTAGTAGGTCAGCCCAATTCTGGATGGAGCAGGCTGTGATGGAATGTGAGGGTGACACTGGGGAACAGAGGGAAGGGATGCTGCCTATGGAATGATCAGATAAAAGGAAAGAGAATCTGAGAGAGGGTAACGGTCTAAAGAAGAAACTTAGGAAAGACCGACCCTGACCACTCAAGCGATAAATAGGGAGGGCGGGAGACTTGTACTTTCAGACTTGCAAGATGCTGTTAATGTAGCCTTACAATAAAGTAGAATTAGTTCATCTAGTTGTGTTTCCTGTCTGGTTTACCTGGAAGTGCTGACACAGGCAGACCTGCAGGTGTACAGGTGCCGAGCCATAAAGGGCTTTATAGGTTAAAAATAGCACTTTAAATGGTACCTGGAAACTGATCAACATCCAGTCCAGACTGACAGAATTGTGGTTATTGTAAGAGTAAATATGAAAAGAGGAAAGATCCTTGATGAAAAAAGGAAAGATCTGTTACCAAGGCAATGAGTAGATAAATATTGCAGAAGCCTGGATGAGGCTAGAAGGGCCTAGGAACATCTCAGACATCCCCTGAATTCATATGAAAATAAAAGGACGAGAAGCACATTCAGCCTTGCCAAATTCTATTACAATAGCCAATCTTAATAAAAGTAGTTTTAGGCACATCTGATTTCTGTTTCCTGATCTGGTCTACCTTGTAGGGCTGACAGTTACGTGTTCCCAACATTGAGTTCCAATGAGCACACAGGCTGCTGCATTCTGGACCATTAGTTTCTGAGTAGTCTTTAAAGGCAGCTCCATGTGCATTGCATTATTCCCATTATATAGCTGAAGAATACTGAATCATAGAGTTGGAAGGTATCTCAGTGGTCAACTAGTCCAACATCCTTCTCAGTGCAGGTTGGTTGACATTTCTTGTGTGAAAGGTGAAAGGTCCCCTGTGCAAGCACCGAGTCATGTCTGAGCCTTTGGGGGATGCCGCTTTCGCAACATTTTCTTGGCAGACTATAGCAGGGTGGTTTGCCATTGCCTTTCCCAGTCATCACCTTCCCCAGCAAGCCAGGTCCTCATTTGACATTTCTTACCATCAGGAAAGTCCTCCTAATATCTACTTCGTACTTCCCTGGACTTTCAGCCCATTGGTTCTGGTCCTGCTCTCAGAGAACTAGTCTACTCCCTCTTCTATGTGATAACCCTCCAGATAGCTGAAGACCACTATCTTATCTCCCCTCAATTTTCTCTTCTACAGGTTTAACATGATCAGTTTTTTTAAGCATTCCTCATAGGACTTTCCAGCCCCCTGAACCATCTTCAGCCCTCCTCTGAACTCATTCCTATACTCTTGTCTTAAGTCTGTTTCTTCTGAATAATTTGTAGCCTTCCAGGGCTATGTTCCAATTATTTGTGTCATCCTACCAGGTTTGGGCTCCTGTGCTGTTATCAGGTTCTCTGTTTCTTTCCCATACTCTGTTCATTGGTGTACAACTATCTGAGATTGTGAGTGGTACTCCCTGCTGGTTTTGCTGGTGTAGTTTCATGCCAATCTCTAAGTCTTCTTTCTTCCCTCATGCTTTTTGTGAGGTTTGAGCCTGCTTCTGACTCCAAAAACTTATCCAGAGTCAGAAGGGGAAAACGAAACTTTACAGGAAGGACTTGAAGAATCTAAACCCAGAAGTGACTCAGCACAGCAGGAGAAATCACAGACATTGATTGGACAAACTCCAGAGGGAGATTTGAAGCTGCCAATCAGTGCTTGAGAGAGGAGAGCAAAGAAGCATGTGAAAGAGAAAGAAGCCCCATTGGCTGCTAAAGGAAAATGGTGTGAAAAGGAGCAAATAAAAAGGTAGGTGTGCCAAGAGCAAGCTGCTGGAGACAACTGATCCTTTGAGCTCACAGCACCTGTGGGAGAGCCCTTGCCAGCATCAGAAGCCTTGCCTGTTGCCAGCGTGGAACCAAGGCCAGCACCTTCTGCCATTGCGGACCTGCTTCCTGCACAAGTTGCTCCAGTTGAGCCTCTCCTTGCCATCCCTGCTGAGCACAGCCTCACGTCCAGCTCCAAGCCTTGCCGTGTCATTCCAATGTGATCCGGGTGTGCCTCCAGATCTCAGCCTTGCCTAGACGCTTCAGTCCAGTCCAGCCTTGTCTCCAGATCTGAGTCTTGTCTAGATGCCCCAGTCCAGTCCAGCCTTGTCTCCAGACCTGAGCCTTGCCAAAACATTCCAGCCCATTCCAGTCTTGCCTCTAGATACTCCAGCCCAGCCTTGTCTAGCCTCCGTGTACCAGCCTGATCCAGCCTGTGTGCCAGGGTGCAAATCTGAGTGTCCAGCCTCTCCTCTGCCACGCACTCTAGCTCCTTCCAGTCTTGCAGCTTCAGTCAGAGATTTGGCCAAGTTCTGCCTTGCTGTTTTGCCACAGTCTGACCCTGCAGTGTTGCCTGAGTGTCCCTTGCCACCTGGGTGGACTTGATTGATTTATACAGTCTAATCTATTGCAAGAACTTTTGCTATTGTAAATAGTTAATTCAATAAATAATTTTATTAGTAAATCTGCCTGGCCATCTCTTAGTCTGAACAGGACACTTCTTCCTTTGTTTCCTGCATTGTTGGCCCCAGTCCTTGGCAGTATATTTGGTTCTTGGCTTTTGCTGCTTTTCACCTTTTGCTCTAGTTTAACACCCTCCTAAATGAGATTGGCAAGGTGACAGTGAATTCCTCCTTCCTAGTGTTTGTGAGATGTAATTCATCTTTTGCTAGGAGTCCTTCATATAGGTAGCAGAGACCATGGTTGAGGAACCCAAACTCTTCACAGTAGCACCATTTACATTGTTGACTTCTAGAATCCTGTTATTTCATCTTATGCCATGACCCTCAATTAGGAGGACTGATGAAAACACTACTTGTCCTCTCAGTTCTTTTACCTTCATGCCCGGGGCTTCATAGTCTCTGGCAATCATATTCTAAGTTCCTTCTGGCAGTGTTGGAACAAATAGAGTTAGGATAGAGTTAACTCAGCAGGCTGTCTGTCACATTCTGGATATGGGCACCTGGAAGACAATGCACTTCCCGCAACATCACATCAGGCTTGTTTGCACAGTGTAGCCATGGTTCTTCTCAGCAGCAAATCATCCACTAACCAATGCAGCTCTTCTTCCTCAAAGAAGTTCTTGGATCTCTTTGAGTCATGGGGGGCAGGAGAGTCTTCCACTCTGTCTTGTGAAGCCAAAGTTGATGAGGCTTGTTCAGGTCTTCCTACTGGAGCAGCATATAAATTTGAGTAATTAAATAATTAATTAATAATAGTTGAAGAGTACAAAGTTTTTACCCATGTCGTGGTAGAGATTGGGTAAGAAATACCCGGATGTAGGCCTGCTGTAGGCTTTAAACAGGGATGGAGATGTTGCGATTCTTCAGATGTTTCTGAGCAATGATTCCCAGCATTGGTGAGGATTCCTGGGAGTTGTAACTTAGTAACATTTGGAAGGTCATAGTTCCACCCCTATCTCAAGGCTGAAAAAAATTAAAGGGTATTCTAGCCTAGCCTTGTATAAAAATAAGGGCTTGGGGAGGGGGTTTTGGTGGGAGGGGGAAATAAAAGAATTGTTGCCATGGCAGTTCCATGATACAGCTCACTGCAGCTTTTACAGCTCCATAATAATGAGGTTATATACATCAGTTCCATAAAAATCAGTAGGAATGATTCCAGCCCATATGGTTAAAACACTAAGTTTCATTTCAGTTTATTTTCTTGGAATTAACACCCTCAACCTGAGACTGACTCATCCAGTAAATAAATGGTTAGGAAAACACATGCCAATGGTGGTGCCATGCACACATACATGATTGTAGCATTGCAAGGATATGAGATTTGTGTTCATCCAGGGGCAAGAATTTTAGTTCAGCAGAACTGAAAATTCTGATGTCACACCTTTGTGGACTGGCCTGTGTTAGCAATCATTTTGTAGTTCTTGTCATATAAATCCAATAAGTTAGGGGGACAGTGGAAATGTTGAGATGTAGCTCTCTTTTTTAATCTTTGCAAGGTTGGCAGTATTTTGGCATCAGTCCAGCCCACAATTACACATGCTTAGGTCCTATTGATTTAAATCACACTTAAACATGTGGTCTGGACTACAGCCAAGGTGTAGCACACCAAGGCCTTATGAAGGTGTTTGTCTGCAACATAAGTAGGGCTAAAATGAGGAAGGAATGTGGATGTACAAGCAACCCTCATCCCAGCATCTCTTCATGTCCATCTGCTTTTAAAAATCTTGCTCACTAATGCCAAAATCTGAAAGGGGGTTGCAGTGCATTTGGCCCTAACAGTCTTATCCATGGGATCCCAAACTGGTAGGGTTGGAAAATGCACAGCCAAATGAATCTGTAGCCTCCTTTCAGAACTCTGCTGGACCAGAAGTGCAATCACTGCTGGACCAAACTGTGGTTTTGTCTAGCACTACAAATCTTCAGATGTGGGTCAAACATCTGGAAATGGAATGATAACTTCTGCCCATGATACTGAATATGACCCCTTTGCTCAAGTCGGTCTAAAGCCATAGGAGTGGGTATAACTAGGAAGCTGAACAGAGCAGTTATGGTTAGCAACTGTTAAGAGACTGGGGTCTTGGATCTAGCTGTGCTAATTTTGAGGCTATATCTGGTCTGAGTTTTACAGCTATTGTTGTATTTACACTGTGTATTTAAAGTCAGCTCTCCCTTTCCATTGCATTCTAAATAATATTGCCTTCCCTTAAGTAGGACCTTATGCCATGCAAATTACTTGACTGTCTACATTCTAAATTAAAAACAAATCTGGAAAATTGGAGGGGGGAAGCCAAGGTAATGTAAAGCCTGCAAATTATGAGCTAATAAGTTTCAAATATTGTGCATAGCTATTTATTCTGCAGTTCAATAAAGAGTATTGTTACTATGGCAACTACAACATCACATGGGTATGCAACTTTGAAGATGCAGATCTTTTCTTCCCCTGCTTTTTTTTTTTTTTTGCAAAAAGACACTTAGCAATATGGCATTTGAGCTGCTGAGTTTTAAACATATTTTTAAATTATTTTTTGTAAAAGTGACAAACAACTAGCTGGATTTTGAAAAAAGAGAAATAGTTGAAAAAGAAAATGACTAAGATTTTTTTTTCCAATTCATTTTTTATTTTATTAAATGTCAGGTGTGGATTTAATGACCCTTATACCATAAAGCATCTATTTGCTTCATTTTGGGGGCACATTTAGTATAGGATAGTTATCCTCTCTAGTTTAATGAGTTCCCTAGAACAATGTGAGACTAAATCTTAAAACAGGAGAAAGCCAATCTGGTCAAAATAATACAGAAGTCAAAACTAAAGAAATAGAAGTACTTGGTTTCACCTTGCAGATTATCTAAACATGCCATAATTGAATCACAGATGTTCTGTATATCCAAAAATAAAAACAGATCAATACTGCATGGTAGAGTCGAGGGGCATTCTTAAGAAATTCTGAAAACCAAACAGGCAAATTCCAAAAAAACAACAGAGATCCACACTAATGAAGCAGGACAAAAAACCCAATAAACAATTTGTTATGAATTTGAAAGAAAGGCAATCAATCAGACATTTGACCAGTAACTTTGAAAGTAAACAAGTAGCACAACTGCAATCCTCAGAGCCACTGTCTGGGAAACAGGAGGTGTCTTCCTGCCAATCTATGAGTGAGCACTCTATGGTTGGGGCTAGGAAAGGAACTGTTACTTCGGCAGTTTGGTTCCACCCACAGAAAACTTCTAATAGGAGAAAAATTCCCCTGGTTGAAAATTATAGTTGGTGGTATTTCAACCATGGTCGCAAGTCTGATATTCTCTGTCTTTCTCTGTTAATATCTTGGGTTATTCTTCACACCTGAAATGTGCGAAATAGCACCTGAGTGATTAATGAACAGAGATTAAGCTCAATATCTTTTTTTTAGCATGATAATAAAACAATGTAAGAACAGTAGAGATTTTTGTGTCTTTGTGCGTATGTGAGAAAGAAATTCCAATGTGGTGAGTTACACAATCATTTCATTATGGAGCTAGTTTAAGTACAATTATTTTTGGCACAACAGAAGGGCAAATGATTCAAAGAGAGAAAGTGCACAGACAAAAACAACAGATGGAAACCTTTTTTTTTTTTTGAATGAACAATTATATTTAATAGAACAGAATATCATAATGAGCTAGTAGTTTTATTAAAGATTAGAAGGCACTGCCAATGACTGAGATTATTAAAATTTTAAGAGATATTTAGGGTATGAGATATTTAGGGTATGGCCAAAGATATTTATGGTATGACCAAATTATTTCTCTCTCTCTAAAATTAACGAGTGACCCTAATTATGGATTTTTACACATAACTTTTTTAGTTATTTATTGCAATATTTATGGATAACCTTTTGTAATACAAAACAAATGTTAAAACAACTTAAATAGAAAATAAAATCTTGAAGTGGAAACAGCTTATCTTTTTATTCAAAGCTAAGGGTATGCACTGACTTTAAAGTTCAGAACCTGATTCAGAGATTCAGTAAAAGGTCTATTTCTACTCACTCTAGTTCAGAAAGAAGTTGATTCAACTTAGGTCACAAATCAAAGGCAAAATTTGGACAAATCTTTACTTTCATTGAGTAGCATTAAAAAAGTCTTGTCTTTTAAAATTTTATTTTATTTTTTTAATAACAAGATGACATCTGCAGGCTCACTAAATTCTAAAAGGAAGAATTTCACAGAAACAGGTATCAAAGTTTAATCCAGCCTGCCCTACTTGTTCACTTATGAAAAAGAAAATGCCTGTAATATCATTGTTTAGGAACAGAATTAGATGAAACTGGCTGTAATATTAAATAATCTCAAATGTTAGCCTGGTAGCACAGTGATTTTTGGACAACTGGGGATTTATAGATTGGATGGGGTAGGAGAAAACACATAGTTTAGTAACCACTGTATTGTTGGATGGACAATACCTATGAAATCAGTGAAAACTGCAGAGAAGCCTCTTGATAGAAAGACTGCCAAATTAAAAAAGGATAGGAGTTTGGGGTGTTGTGATAAAATCTGAGTGATAGAGTTGATGCTCACAAACTCAGGTTGCATTGCCTTCAGCATGCATCATTTCTACCAAGCCACATTTTGAGAAGACCCCAGTTCTGCTCAGAGGAGAAGCTCTGAGAACATTTCTAGTTCTAGATCCACTAGTTCTAGATCCAAAAGTTTCTAAGGTTGGACTTTTTAAATGTTCACACCATACCCAAAGATCTGGCAGACATAGCTGGATCAAATTGAACCCTCCTCTACACACATCTCATCTTTACCCAAAAGATGTGTTTTCCATAGCCCAGGTCACCTTTCTCATCTAGGTCAAATCCTGAATCAAAAATTTGTGTTAGAGCATATAGAAGGACATACAGTATAACCAGACAAAATATGTCTCCTCTCCTTTCTTGGACTTTTTTTTTTCATTTCCATTGCCATATATCATCTTACATATGATAATCAAAATAATAGCACTCCCTCCTTTATCCATTCTCTTCATAAAAATGATTAGTCCAGTGCTGTTTTCCATGGATTCTCATCTCTATTCTCTGTGACTGTCATAAAGCTGCTAGAGTTTAATGGAAAAATAGTGGTCTTTGATATTAAGCATAGTGAATCTGTCTATCTCAATCTGTCTGTCTGTCTAAAACATCTCCAAAGGAACTTTATTCTAAAAAAAAAAGTGCATTTTACTTTCTTTTTTAAGTTTTGTATTTATCTGAAATATTTCCAGTCCAATATATCAACAAACAATTCATTAACTAGCAGTTCATTAAGCACTAACTTCAAACATAGCAATCAATTTTTACTTATATGTACTCTTCTGACTCACCAGAGTTCTAGTACTTTGAAAATATAACATATCATATATTAAAGAAGGAGACAGATTTAACAGCCTTTCCCCATCCCCATTTTTGAGTCAATATTTACCAGAAATAGAAACCATTTTCCCCAAGAAAAACAGAGAACTGGGGAGATTCTAGAAACTGGAAGAGACAAAATATCCCTGTCTTCCAAAAGAAGGGGAAAGAATATCTAGAGAATTATAGACCAGCCAGTGTGATTCTGATACCAAAGGAGATTCTAATGCAGATCAGAAAGAGATTGATCTTTAAGCACCTTAAAACCAGTGGAATAATTGCCAAAAGTTAGCAAGTATTTGTCAAGAACAAGTCTTGTCAAATTAACTTTACCTTACTTTTGTTTGGGTAACTTACTTAATAAATTTCAGGAATGCTATAGATGTAATATATCTTGATTTCAACAAAGCCTTTGAAAACAATCCTGTGACATTCTGATTAGCAAGTTAATTATATGTGGGTTGGATGGCTTGAAAATTAAGTGAATCCACACTCATCTCAAAAAGTTTTCCATAATCGTCCTTCATAAAATGGGGAGGGACAGGGCAGGGCAGGGGGAGTACAAGGTTCAATCCCTTGTCTACTTGCCAATATTTTTATTAATAATTTCGATGAAGAGGTAGAAGGCATGTTTATCAAATCTGCAAAGTGGACACATTTGGGAAGGATAACTAATAGAGCTCTGTGGTGTTTGGGATGTGATTCCCAAAGGTGCTTCACATACTTGTCTGTTAAGCCCTGCAAAGTTTAATCAGATAGGTTCAAGGGTTTTACCATATTAAATCTTTAGAAAAAAACTTTCTTCTGCACATCTTTTAAGAAAGATAACAAAGCAGCCTCCAAATTGTTCATCAAAGAGCTATAAAAAACTTGTGCCAAGCTACCACAGAAAGTGTCCTTCTCCAATTTAAAAATAACCACTTTCAAAAAATAATTTAAAAATAAGATTCTACTAAAAAGGGAAAAGTCCACCATTCTCTGACTACTTGCTGTTTTGTACTGCTTGGCATGAGTCATTGGCCAAGATGTGTTGTGTATTACTTGTGTAAGTGTGAGGATGTATCTGCTACTGCTACTGCTACTACAAATATAATAAACTATGAGTTAAAGAACTCATGAGTTAAAGAATGGCTCTGATAGCATTTTTGCTGTTAGACTATCACCTATACTGTATGTCTAACAGCAAAAATGCTATCAGAGCCACTCACACAAAGAATAATTATGGCTTTCTTTTTCTCCCTCCCTTGCCAAGCAAATCTTCCACAACAAATTATATTGGAAGGGGGAGACATAAACAGCGCAGCAGTCTTCTCCAAGCATTCTAATAGGCAAGGTGAATGGAAGTGATAAACTCATTGGATAGCTATTCATGTCACTATCATACCATTCAATCCCTGCCCCCAAAACACACAGACACACACAAAACACACACACACCTTTCTCCACATATGAAAGCAAACTTGCCATAATGTTTGAGACACTGCAAAATTAAAACGTTCATTGAATCTTTTAATCATATCTTCATGTCTTTCTGAATCCATTTGAAAACATCTGATTCAATTTGATGCCTTTGATCAGTCTGAATCAAACTGAATCCCCCATTAGAAAATGTGCACAAGCCTCATTCTTAATCATGGGCTAAGATATGGCTTGTGACTGATACCAAATCTAAATGTTTTTTGTGCATGAGATTCAAGCAGGGCAATGGCCTACTCATTGTTACTGGGTGAGGTTGCGACTTTTCTCAATAAAATTTCAGTGAAACCAATACAGATTGCTAAAACTCTGTCAGGAAACTGAAGTATCTATTACATTTTAATGTTCATGAAAAGAAATATGAAAGTTAACTAAGAGCCTTTTCTTTACATGCTCAGAGCTCCCACTACTTATAATGAAATACATATACTCTAATCTTCACTTGTTTTTAAAAAAAACTCCGAAGGCATTTTATTCTGTACCATGCTGCCACTGATTTCTAACTTGTAGGAATTTGAAATTTGTTGTGGTTACTAGAACTCTTTAGATATTGGTATGTGGTTTTCCATATTATTAACTAGGGTATGCTTTGGGACCAGCTGTCTCAGCTGGGGGTTGAAGTCACGGTTTACAGTGGTTCATTTCTCAGCAACAGTTTCCAGAAGATTGTGCTGTGGGAGGTTCTGTGTCAATTGCAGCATAAATGTTTCTCCTGGCTTGATGTTAGCACCCATCCAATTTATCAGCTTTGTTCTTTGAGGATACCGACTGAGGTATTTGAGCCGTCCTATATAACTCAGGTGTAGCAGTGTATGATCAGAATTGGTGCCCCTGCAGGCTGATGGCCTGAATGAGAGAATGATGATTTTTAACACTTCAGTAGCTTCATTTTCTACATTTTAATTGCTTATGCTAGGTTGTGATGGTGATTTACATACTGTTTTCTTGTGCTAATTATTATATTTTATCACCTGTCTAATTTTTTTTTAGTTTGCAACACATCTAGAAAACAAACAAACAGAAATGTTCCTCTATATGAAGGTACTTCTTATTTATTCTAAATCCTTTGCTTATAACCATTATAAATAAGGGAGAAATAAAGTAGGGGAAATAGAAAGCGGAAATCAGTTAAAGGTTCTGCTCTCTTTCAAAAGCCATCATCATCTGGATGATAATGATTTATCATGGCCATCATTAAGGACAGATTTCCAAAATTTCTGAATACTTTTCCTGGAAAATCATTACATCATTACTTTTTCATTATGATGATATCAATGAAATTTATGGATGAATTGATTAGCAAGGCATGCATGTTGCCAGACTGTTGAAAAATGGTGAGGCTGCAGGTGTAGATGGTGTAATTGGAAAAAATGATAAAATATGGATGTGGCTTGCTTATCAAGGAGCTGTATAACTTCTGTAATGTATATGTATAAAGATAACATTTTTGCTTGACTGTTGGGATAATTCTGCAACTGTTCTTCATACAAAGGAAACGATAGCAAGAGTGAATGCAAAAACAACAGAGGGATTTGATTTCTAAGTGTGTCTAGGAAGGCAATTTGCAGAATTCTGACTGAAGGAATACCAGAATAAACAAAATTTGGAAAGTCTTCTGTTGTTTTATGCTGGGAGGAGGTTGTGCAAGCCAGATTTTTGAGGTCATTGAAAAATGTATGAATTAGAGAAAGAAAATGGCATTTCAGGGATGTCTGCAGGATATAGTAAAAAAAAGTCAAGATGGAGGCCATGTGGTGCTGCTCCCATTTTTTATGTGCATCACACATTCATCACTCCTAAAAGTCAGGCTGAGCTTCAACACACCATCTTGACTGCCATCTTGACTTTTTTTACCGCACCCTGCAGACACCCCTGCCACCTTTGTTGATTTAGAGAAAGCATAATATAAAGTGATTTAGGAATTATGAAATGCTTTGCACAAATACTGAGTTTAAAGTTGAGTAGAATGTAAGGCAAGGATTTATTATGCCCCTTTATTTTCTTAATGTACCTAAGGACAAACATATAAAAAAATGCTTGCAATGATTCTAGAGGTGTGTTGTTTGGGGATGTGAATGTACTTTTGTATGCAGATAATACCCTGGTTGAGTGAGAACCCAAATGATTTGCAGGAAATATTATATAGACTGTAGGAATATGTATCTGAAAATTAATGGATCACAAGCCAAGGTAATTGTGTTTGACAAGGAAACTGAAGTGAACAACTGTAAGGTATACATAAATGGTGAAAAATTTGAACAGATTGATAAATGTATGTACCTTGTTAGCATATTTACTGAAAATGGAAATATGGGTAAGAAATACAACACCTGAAAGAAATACCATGTATAGTATGTGGTCTGTTGTGAGGCATGAACATTTATTGAAAGAAGCAAAAATGGCTTCTGCCCACTTTATTATGAGTGGTGGATGTGTGTTGTGGGCTCTGTTTGTATTCTGGAATTGCTTGGTAACTGTGTGTTGGCATTTGTGGCTACAGTGGTGTTTGTGGCAGTGGCAGTGGCAGGGATGATACAGGAAACGGCAACAGCAACATGGCATTTTCCTGGCCTTTTCCAGTGAAGGACAATGTGGTTTGGTGTGGTTTGTGGACCCCTAATGTGATCTGGGACCTGAAGAACTCCCAAGACACCATGGAGTGTCTGTTTGGTGGATCTGGGAGGGAGTAGTGGCAGAAGAAGGCTGGTACCTGAGACCTGCTGTGGATTTTCTCTCTTTAGAGACCATTTTGTCTCCTTTTTCATGGTCAAAATCAAAAAAGGACAACATGGTGGCCATTTTAGGGTCAACTAAATCTGATGTGCAGATGCCACCTGGTGGTAATAAGACTGGTAATAAGGTTTTGGATGGTGGGTTTTTTTCCTGCAGTATGAAGTGAGTACCCTCCCAGGTGAGAGCTGGAAGTGCGGTGCTTTGGTTTGTTGTTGTGACTGGACGTTCTCCCAGCTGGTTTGGTGAGAGCAGCTGGTGTGTGTGTCTGTGTGTGTGTGTTGAGGGCATTGATTACTGTTGCATAGGAGGGGTGGGATTTAGAGTTGCCCCATGACTTTGAGAGCTTGGGTTATAGCATTCAGGGGACTTTGTTCTCTGCCCCTGTGGGATGTTTGTTGTCATGTTGGGATTCCCTGTTTTTGGAACCAGAGGGCATGGAGTGTAGGGGCCTCAGGGGGATTTGGGACAGGGGGAATGTCATGGTGGTGAAGATATGGCAGGACACTGGGGGCTGGCCACTCTCAGGAAGGCAGACCCAGTGTCTTGTTCTGGTCCTGCATTCCTGGTCAGCAGATCTCCAGGGGCCCTTGCTTTTGTCTACTGCTGCTAAATGCTAGGTTAGTCTGTAATAAGGCCTCCCTCATCTGTGATTTCATCTTAGATGAGAGGGCTGACCTGGTGTGTATTACTGAGGCCTGGCTGGGTCTGGAGGGGGGGTTCCCCTCTTGGAAATGTGCCCAGCTGGGTTTCGGGTATGGCACCAGCTGAGACTCCATGGCAGGGGTGGGGGTTTGGTGGTTGTCATCCAGGAGTCCCTTGTACGTAGGAACACTGCCCCACAAGTTGCTGGATGTGAGACCCTGTTCCTGAAGTTGGGCTCTAGGAATCAATTAGGATTGCTGCTACTGTACCAGCCTCCCTGCTGCATAGTAACCTCTCTGCCTGAGCAGCTCAACTCAATCTCCGGGTAGGTGGTGGAGTTTTCCAGGCTTATGGTTCTGAGAGATTTCAATTTGCCTTCCCTGGCGGTGGGTTTTGAGGTAGCTCAGGAGTTCATGGCCACCATGACAGCCATGGGTCTATCCCAGGTCATCCAGGGCCCAACTTGGGACAGTGGTAATACCCCTGATCAGGCTTTCTTGTCAGAGCAGTGATAACATGATCTGGTATTGGGGGAGCTTTCAGTGGCTCCTCTGTCATGGTCAGATCATGCCCTTGTAGTCATGAGATTCTCTGGCACTGCCCCCTGCCACAGGGAGGTGGACCTATTAGATAGGTCTGCCCCTGGTGACTAATGGACAGGATGGGTTTCAGAGGGAGCTGGGGATTATCCCTGACAATCTGCTGCATGGTCCAGCTGAGTACTTTTGCCTGGAATGAAAGGGTGGCTGAGGATCATGCTCATGCTTTAGTTTGGATCATGCTCACGTGACCTCTCCCCTTTTGTGGATCCCATCACTCTCAATGGTTTATGGAAGAACTTCGGGAATGAAATCGGAGAAGAGATGTCTAAAGCATTGCTGGCGGTCAGTGTGGGATGAACTCAACCAAACTAGGGTGAGAGCTGTTATTAAGGCCTACCTTGTGGACGTAAGAGTGCCAAAGCATCAGTACTTCTCCATCCTTATTGTGTCTGCAGATAGCAGCCCGTGGCCTTGTTTTAGGTGACTCAACCCCTCTGGGTAAGGAGGGCTTGGAGGTTTACTTGCAAGGCCATGCAGAGGAATTTGCAGAGCATCTGACAGACAATATTGCTTGGAATCATTCTAGGTTGGACTCCAGATTTGATACAGGTCCATAGAGGCGCCCAGGGCACAGACCTGCCCTGTTATTTTTACTGGTCATTGACTGAATAAATATGATTGATTGATTGATGTCCCTGTTATCTGGGAATGGTTTGATCCTGTTGGATATGAGGAAGTGGACAGGGTCCTAGGGACTGTGAGCTCAGCTACCTGCTCCTTAGATCCATGCCCGTCCTTACTTTTTAAGGCTGCCCAGAGGCTGCCATGTGGCTGAATCCTAGTGATGGTAAACTTTTCTTTGAGAGAGTGGGCTGTTCCATTGCTTCTTAAGGAGGTGATGGTTCTCCCACTCTCCTTTCATCCAGTGTCTAACCTCCCTTTTTGGGTGGAAAGTTGTGGAGAAGGTGGTTGCACAGTAGCTTCAACGGCCCTGAATGAAGCAGATTATCTGGACCCTTTCAGTCAGGATTCAGGCCTGAATATAGGACAGAGATGGCATTGGTTGCACTTTTGGATGATATCTGGCAGGAGCAGGACAGGGGTTGTGCATCTGTCCTTGATCTTCTTGACCTCTTGGCAGCTTTTGATACCATCAACCATGTTATCTTTCTGGGTTGGCTCTATGGGTTGGGAGTGGGTGGCACAATATTGTGCTGGTTTGCTTCCTTTCTGTGGGACCAGTACCAGTCGGTGTTGATTGCGAGTGAGAGATCCCACCCTTGGCCTCTACTCTGTGGGGTTTCACAGAAAAAAAAATGGGCAAATTAAATAGTGGTACTGTCCAAATGCAATGGTTTTTGCCATAGTATTCTGTTTATCCCTAGCATCTGCTGAGACTGTCCTTCCTTCCTTCCTTCCTTCCTTCCTTCCTTCCTTCCTTCCTCCCTCCCTCCCTCCCTCCCTCCCTCCCTCCCTTCTCTCTCCCACTTACCCTCTTTTCTTGGGTAAAGATTCCTAACTCTCTTTCAGATTTTAGGAAGATCAAATTCCAGCCAGTGCCTTCCAGGTTCTGAGGTCTCCCAGATTCTTCCTCTGTTTCTCTTTTTGCCACCCTTTTAGATGTGGCACAGAACCCCTGATATCATAATATGAACATCTTTGGAGCAACCTAACATTTTAGGTCTGCATATGTCATGGAATGTGACCAGTGCCTAAAATGGAACACGACTTTCTACTTATATTTTATTAAATTACAAATTGGGTGTTGCTACAGATAAATGCCATTATGCCAAAAAGGTTGTATCATAAAGCCTTTTTATATGACAATGCATTACACTCTGTTGATAATTTTTAAACTAAAGTTGGTCGTATTGCAGTCATAGTATGTTCTTAAATTCCTTTATTGTTGAGGTGTAATAGTCCTTTTGTTCATGTTCATCTTTGCTCTCAGCACAGTGCATATAATTGTACCTCATTAGTGTTTAATCTTCCAAATGTTTTTTGAATTTTGTTCAGCACAATGTGTTTCTGAAGGGACTGTTATTGCCACAACTCAGTGCAGTAAGGTAGTAGAAGGGAGAATATCTAGTGACAAATTTCCCTGCTAGACTAATTTGTTTTACTGGCTGGCACATCAAATGGTTTGACAAAATGCAAAGCATTGGGTCAAGGTAAGCAATCTTACAATAATGAACAAAGAGAGGTGAGCTCTCTTTCAATTCTGTTCATATTGGATTGGTTTAATGTGTGTTCTTCCAGCAGTCCCTACCTAGTAGAAACAAACTTTCTGCATCTAGAAGAAGCTTAGTCATCCATAGGACATATATTTCTCCCTCTTCTCAATTGCCACATATGCCTGTGAAAGTTGGACATTAAAGAAGGAAGATAGAAGAATTGATGCATTTGAATTGTGGTGTTGGTGAAGATTATTGAAACCATAGACTGCCAGAAGAACAAACAAATCAGTTTTAGAAGAAATACAATCAGAATGTTCCCTAGAGGCGAAGATAACTAAGCTTAGGCTCTCATACTTTGGGCACATCGTCAGGAAAGACCGATCGCTTGAAAGGGACATCATGTTTGGTAAAGTCAAGGGCCAGCAGAAAAGAGGAAGACCTTCAATGTGATGAATTGATACAATTACTGCACAGTGGATGCAAATATTGGAACAGTCAGGCATATGGTTCAAGACCAAACAGCATTTCATTCTGTTATACATAGGGTTGCCATGAGTCATAAATGACTCGACGGCAACTAACAATAACAAGAAGGCAACAGGTAAGAAAGGTGGTGGGAAGAGCAGGGCTTCTTCTTTAGCTCTCCTCCTGTTTGCTATTGTCCCAATCAATATGGCCTGCACACAGTGAAAGGGAAAGCAACAGGGGACAGCAGGGCAGCAAAGAAGGGATTTGGGTGACTTGAGAGTGTTATTAATGGGAATTTGTCCCTTTCTGATGTTGTAGTTAGTCTTTTACCAAAGGCTCAGAGCTACAGAAATGATCTGAGTTGTTTAAAGCCCATGAATTTCATATGGTCATGATACTGACTCCACAGTTTGGGGGAATGATCAATTTGGAGGAATAATCTTAATGAACTTATCTGGTGACTGCTCTCCAAAAGCCATAGAGCAAGTACAGCCTATTTTAAAATACCCTTTTTGTCTGAAGAGGCCATATTGTCATCCTGAGACTTTAAGGACTTTGGCCTCAACTTCTGAGCAGAATTGATATAATCTCACCAGAGCCCAAAATGGAGACTTGTTTGTTGCTTCCTTTCTCTCAGATCTTAAATTTAAACCTCTTACCACAATCATCCAGTTGGCTCATGCAAGCTTGAGCAAGGAGTTTATTAAAATCTCTATACATAAAAGAATATCTGAACAAGCTCCTTCCTTCCTTCCTTCCTTCCTTCCTTCCTTCCTTCCTTCCTTCCTTCCTTCCTTCCTTCCTTCCTTCCTTCCTTCCTTCCTTCCTTCCTTCCTTCCTTCTCCCACTTTTCTCCAGGAATTCAAGATAGCCTACATAATATTCCCTGTACCAAAGTTTCCTCCCACAGTAATCCCATAAAGAAGATTATGCCAAACCTTAGTGATAGGCCCAAGGTTACCCAGGGAGCTTCCATGGTTGAAGTTGGAACTGAACTGAAATATCCCCACTCATACTTCCACACCTTAACTATAAGTTCACCAATGAGAGTCAGAAGGAAAAATTTTCCATGTGGATTTTGGGTTAATTGTTCTTAACTATGAAAGCTTAGTCCCAAATTGCATGGGACAGATGTGGAGAACTGTGGCCTACAAGAAGAATGTAGGCCATTGAGCTACCCAAGATTGCACACGAAATTTGAATACAAAGCAGCAATAATGACAACATAATTTTTTGCTGATTCTTTTTAAATAGAAGGCTAACAAAACAAGTTCTGACAGGCTAAAACATCTAAATAACATTAAAAAATCCAGAGGTGGGACTGAAAATCCTGCCCCCACTACCTCATATATCATAGCAACACAAAAGGGCTTTGTAGAACACAACCAGAGCTTTGAAAGATCTTCCAAAACCATAAGCCATATTGATTCCTACTTGAAGCTAAGACTACTCTGAATGTCTAGGGAAAGGAACATTTTGGACAACAGTTGAAATTATTCATTCATTCATTCATTCATTCATTCATTCATTCATTCATTCATTTATTTATTTATTTATCGAATTTTGCCACCACCCATCTCCCCCCAAAGGGGGAACTCTGGGTGGTTGACAAGCAGGATAAAACATTAAGATAATGTTTTATTGAAATAATGCACATTACTTTCTGTTCTGAGCACCATTTTCAGTACTTTTTCAAAACTGGATGATAAATGGAAAGAACACCATTTTGGGGGATAGAATCATAATAGATTTTTGTAATTATTCTCTGTCATAGCAAAACTTCTCCTGCTACTGCATGGAGAACTCAGAAATAATTTCTAAACCCTCCCCTATCCATCCTTACAGCAGGATATGTTAGCATGGCCATCTAGAATCAGGTCCTGGTGGACTGTTTTTTCATACATCAACCTAGGTAAAGGTAAAGGTTTCCTTTAACATTAAGTCCAGTTGTGTCTGACTCTAAGGGGCGGTGCTCATCTCTGTTTCAAAGCCAAAGAGCTGGTGTTTGTCCATAGACACTTCCGTGGTCATGTGGCCAGCATGACTACATGGAATGCTGTTACCTGCCCGCCGAAGTGGTACCTATTAATCTACTCACATTTGCATGTTTTCAAACTGCTAGGTTGGCAGGAGCTGGGACTAGCAACGGGAGCTCACCCCGTCATGCAGATTCGAACTGCCGACCTTCCAATCGGCAAGCTCAGCGGTTTAACCCGCAGCACCACAGCAAAAATTCCTTTAATCCAGATGGTGCTGCATCAGAGCAACTCAGCTTCTATAATTTGAAAGACATCTGACAAAGGAGAATACGCAGCATACATTTGGGATCTGTTCCCTTCCATTGATCTGACCTCATTTGATTAGAATATCTCTGCTTTTATAAATAAAGGGCCATTCCTGATTCCCGATATCTCTTCATTCCCAGTGAAAATACATCATTCCCAATGGCAGATGAATGTCTCTAAAGTCTAAATGTCCAATAAGATAAATATCCAGGGATTCTACATTTTAAGGAGAATCTCTATTAGAACGCATTTTCTGAGTCCAAGTCCAGTCTAAAGATCAAAAGCCATAAAAAGGAAGAATAGGACTTGAAGTCATCCACCAACAAACTAAACTGCAGGCTGAAAGCAGTAGCATTCACATATCTAAATATGCACAAGATATATATATACACACACACATGCATATGCATATCTGAGCTAACATAAATCCTAGAAGAACTGGTTCAAGCTATGCTCCAGATGTAATGCTTTTATTTTGTCCCACCACACATTTATACAGTCTGTGTTCCCTAATTTGTGGTATACGTAGTTAAAATTGAATTATTACCCACTTAATGTTGCATGCATGTCCATGTTTTCTGAGTGGTCAGGACATTTATAACTGACACTTTCCTTTAGATTTTCTTCTTCGACAGCTAATAGGAATTAAAAATTCAGAATTCTTGCAAAGCAATGCTCTTTCAGTTTGGAACATTTCTTTCACACACATCTTTTGAGGCTTGTATCTTTAGTATAATTACATGATGATTTTAATGGAAATTCTAAGGAAGTATTTTTAACAGGAATGGCATATTTTATGTGCAGTTATATGTAAATTTACAGTTAAAAATATGCACAGCTTTTTTTTTCTCCACATGGGTATTTTCTTAAGGATCATTTTGATAAATGCAAACAAGACTCTTATATTATTTATTGGAAGATTGCTAAGATATATAACAGCAATTGTTATGCCTCTCAGTAGAATTCTCTACTAGAATATACAGCTTTTCCTACCGACTACTGGCACAAAGTTGAAAAAAATTACATTTAAGGGAGCTATTAAAATGCTAATAAAAATAATGTGTTTTGCTTTTCCTCTAAGATTTCCATAATAACCTCCCACATTATCTTGGAGAAAAAGATAAAAGAATAACCAGATTAATAGGCTCCAATAATAAATACTCTGAAGTCATTTAGAGCCCTATTCAGATACATAGCATCCTGTGTGAAAAGTATTATGTTGAAGGTACCAGTAGGAGTCTAATAACCATGGGTATAGGCATGGGCAGTTTGTTGGCAACTTCTGTTAGACTTAATGATCACTGTCCAGGCTGCATAGGTCTGATGGACTGGAATTCATGAAGATCCCACAGGATGCTCACCTTTTTATGAATAGGCTATATGGATAATTAGATTTACTACTGGAGGTGAGATGTACCAAGGTGCTGGTTTGACAGCACTGATACGTCACCATAGCAGACAAAAACAAAATGGAGTAGAGAGCTTCAAGAACACAACACAGAAAGTTGCATCTTAGAATAGCTACCCTTACAGCTCTTGTATCTGTACAAAAAGACAAGGACATTTCATGTTCTCATTGGCTTATTCCAATGACTGCAGAAATACTAACATTCATTTTCCATAGTTGGATCATTAGACACATATGATTTGTGAAACCTTTCCCCTTCTACGCTGTAGAGAAGGACCACACTTTTTGAGGGATTAAATGATCAAGACTTGGAGGTTGCTCTGATAATGGGTTGCTTAATTGTTGAACAATGGCAGTATCTTAGCCATCATTAGCATGGTTGCTGCTGAATGCCTTTTCCCAGTGTTTTAGTAAGCTATGACTTTAGCTTATAGCAAATCTAAGATAGATGAAAGGTAAATAGTTTGGAGCCAGAAAAGGTCATTTTAAAGAGATAGTGCCATTATAAATGTAGTCAAAAATAAATCTTATTTCTCTAACTTACATCTGCTAAATGAAATTCTGAAAACCAATTCTGGGTGTTGAATGGGCTCTGTGAATCTGGGCTGATTTCATTCAGAGACTGAATCCTTTCAAGCTTTTTGTAATAAATTTACTACTTATTTGGGGATAGAATATTTCCTCTTCGGGTGAGTTAAGAGATTGTTGGTTTGAATAAAGTTCTTTTTTTAACTGAATGAGTTTTAATCACAGATGTGAAAGAGAGAATTGAGCACGGTCAACCCTACCAGTATGCAGCCAGTTCAGGTGGTAGATATTGGATGGGCCTTGATATTGAGAGCAGCTTCCCCCAGCCATCCTCTTGAGTCCACCTGGATATTTCTATCTTTCTCAGGCAGCAGCACAGTGGTAGTGATGGCTGCTTGTTATTGGCTCAGGCTGCTGGCTTTCATGTATTTTTTCCAACGTAGCATAGAGAATGCAAGAAATGAATGACTGGACTGAAGAAACAGGTAGGCCAGGCCCTAGATGGGCAGTTAATCTAGTAAGTATACCTAGTTACAATCAGAGACTAGGGCAAAGGATCTTTTAATAGAGGTGCTTACAATATACTCATTATAAGCTTTGCTTTTGTGGAATAGCTATTTCCTCACTCACTAATTCATGGAAAAATAGGTCAAAATATCACTCAAAGGTCATAAACAGTGAAAAGTAATAAATTCCATGCATTTATATAGTCATAAATAGGAACAAGCCTGCAGAGCTGAGTATAAAAGACCCAAAGCATGGAGTAGAAAATGGTTTGATTAGGAAGTCCTCCCTTACCATAAAGGTTAGTGCACTAATTCTAAATAACATAGCCTAAGAATAGGAGTGAAGTAGAGAAGAAAAAGTATTGAGTAAATATGGAAGGGAAGGTGATACTAGGAAATTATGAGATATATGCTAAATTGACTAATTAGGGAAACTTAGTTGGTGAAAATAGAGGATTCAAGACTAACATGGATGAAAAACAGAACAGAGCAAAAGTCTTTTCTAATTATCTTTTCCCAGAAAAGGGGAACATAGCAGACTTTTAGGTTTATGAAAACAGGTTGCTGCATAGAGGTTGTCCTCTAGAGTCTTGGTTTTAGAGAGAAAATTTCCACAAGATAAAAAGACTGTATTAACAATCGATAATGTTAACCAGAAAAGCAAAGAAAATTGTTCTGGATAGTCTGTTGGCAAATGAGAGATGATGAAAGGTTGGTCAAATTGTTAGTAAGCAGTTTTGACCACCAAAAAAGTAATTGTAAATAGCCACTGTAACCATTCTGCCTGAGGTCTCTGGTAAAAATGTTTTACCAGTTGTAGGTTCTTTGTTTAGATGCTAAAATAGTGATGTCATAGCCCATAACTCATGCACTGGATGGGCTGTTCTTCAGACACTGTTCTAAATGCCAAGGAGCTGGAGGATAGAACCATACCTTGCCTGCAACCGGACCATAGGGTAGTCAGAGGGAAAAAAAAGGATGCTCTTTGGATAAGGAGGCAATGGACAGGACACTACCGCCACCTGGTGATCACTTCTGGAAGGACTTTTAATCATGCCATGTGTAGAAGAGAAATTTTAAAAAGGTTAACTGTGGGCTAAAATGCCCTTGAGTCATGCTCAGAGCCTGCTGATTGTAGCCAGGCAGTTTTCTCAGCATTGTGACTGAAGTGGTTTGCCATTGCCTTCTATTAGAATGCTTTTCATCTTCCCAGTCTACCCTAAAACACTGATATTCCTATGCGTCCCCATCCAAGTATTAACCAGGGCAGATTCTGCTTAGCTTCCAAGATCTGCGAAGTTGAGCTACTTGCTGCCATCTGCTGAGATAATCAGTTCTGCCAATGTTCTTCCACATCACAGTGAAAGGTTGTAATGTATAATCTGCAGAAAAAGACAGCTAATTATTATAATTTGTTTTGACCATTGTTGCCACTACCACTTGTTATAACTTAAATGAGGTTTTGTTTTACTTTGTTTTTCAAGAGTTAAGGAATGAAATCTGTGTCTGGATTTGAGGTGTTTACATAAAGTAAAAGGAACAGCAGTCAGGAGTGAGGCAACGCTACAGTAGAGTGCAAACTCTCTATGCAGGGCTAGCCTGCTGGCCACAGATGCAATAGAAACAGTTATGTGCAAATGGCCTCCCAGAATTCTTTCCCATATTTGTGAGTAGGAAGTTAGGAGTATCATTTTAAACAATATCTCAGGGAGAGGAGAAATTCTCCATCAATTTATCAAAGTACATTTGCAGATAGCTTCACCATGTTGCTCCTATTGCAAGTAGTGAGATCAACAGCCTTCTTGGCAGCTTGGTCATCATGATTCTCAGATTTTTACCATAATTGTGTTTCACTGTGTGGGGAAAATGGATATTCCTCCATACAAAAGATTGGTAAATAATTGGAAGAAATTCTGCAAAGTGGACTTCTATTACCAGAAAGATTAAAAAAAGAAAGAAAAGGGGGTTTATATATTTTCCCAGAAAAAATTAGCATCAGGATGCAAGCTTAGCCCCATTTGTACATACATCGTGAAGTCATACAGACATACATAAATGATGAATTTTGTGTTGCAGTGCTTGTTTTGTCATTCTGATGAAACAGTAGGATTCCGTGGACACTCTTTGTTATGTATGTATGTATGTATGTATGTATGTATGTATGTAAGACTAAGCTGTTTTCAACAATCCAACCATGAAATTGTGAGTAATGTTGTGAGCATAACATGGCTGTAATTCCAGAATTTCTCATACTTAGAAGCATGCTCAACTTACTGAAGGCTGCTTTTAAGTGCCTGACAACATACTGTAAATTTTTAGAAAGACATTGCCATGAATACTGAATTTGTATTCATTTTCTTTAATTTGTTTATATAGAAAGCAGTTCATAATCCTCTTAATACTGCTCATATTCTTCATCAAAACAGGAGGGGCTGCATGATGTATGTATATTAGCTTCAGGAGCACATCTGTGAGCTCAGATTGGATGAAATGTTGTAAACACAATGAAATGTTGCTAGGTAACTGCCTTTTAGTCAGTGTAGTTGTGAAAATGAGAAGGGTTTTTTCTCCCACAAAGATAGCCTATTTGGATAGGACAATGAACCATTATTTTATTTTCATATTCATATATATTATTTTAAAAAAGCAAAGCATTCCCTTCTTTGGGGGAAAAAATGGCACACTTAAAAAAAAGTATTTTACTGCTCAAATATTTTCCATATTTTTATATGGAAAAATATTGCCTATCTAGTTTTACAATTAAAAAAACCCTACCCCATTATAGTTTATATATTACCAACAAAGAGTCATTAGCGCAAATGAATAAAATCAGGATAAATTAGCTACCAGGACTGGATCATTTGTACTTATAGGATCTTCCTTAATATACTTCTCTTGTGCACTTTTAGTTCCCTTACTTCCCCAAACTCATTTCGTCCATGAAAACTTGGATTTAATTCATCAGTCATCATCACCAACTGAAATAAAATTATGTATAAATAACCAAGATTAGTCAGTTCACTCCTTATTCATTCTTATTCTTAGAACTTTCACTGCTGGACTGGAGTGGAGGTAGCTGAATTATGTGGACTATATTGTGATCAACTGCAGTTGTGTATAGTGATAATGCATGTATTGACCAGAGATTTCTCTTAAGTTTACTTGAATTTTATTTATTTCTTATTTTCCTCACTTGCTAATTGTGAAACTGGATGAAGTCCTCTGTTCCTAGGTCTCAGTCTTAAGATGAACTGCTGGGTGAATGGCTTCATAGATGAATAATGCTGATCTACCAATCACTCTTTAGAACAAAAAAGGATGGCTCATTGAGATTATGCATTGACTATTGAAGGTTAAACACTATATGCACAGCGAATCAATATACTCTCCCCCTAATGAAAGACATTCTGTCCCATCTGTCGAAGGGAAAGATCTTTACAAAACTGGATTTGAGAGAAGCTTACTTTCCGGTTCACATTCATGAGGGGGATGAGTGGAAAACAGCGTTTAACTATCCACTTGGGAGTTATGAGTACCTGGTTTTACCTTTCAGATTGAAAGGTGGTCTTGGACTGTTTATGCAGTTGATTAATGAAGTTTTACATGAACATTTGTACAAAGGATGCTTAGTCTATCTCAGTGATATTTTAATCTACTCAGAGAATGAGAAGGAGCATGTGTGATTGGTCCACAAAGTGTTTAAAAAGCTCAGAGATGCTAAATTGTATGCTAAGTTGTCAAAGTGTGAATTTCACAAAGAGCAATTGGACTACCTAGGCTATAGAGTGTCGAGCCAAGGCATTGAAATGGATCCAGCAAAAGTGCAAGATGTGCTGATGTGGGAGCCTCCCAGAACAAGGAGGCGATTGCAGAGTTTCTTGGGATTCACAAATTTTTATTGGCAATTCATCCTGAATTTTGCACAGATCGCACTCCCCTAACAGACCTATTAAAGATTGAGGGAATGGGGGAGTCAAGGAAAGCCAAAAGTCCCAGGATGGTATTGAACTGGACAGCAAAGCTTTTGACAACCTGAAACAACTGTTTACAGCAGAACCCATCCTAAGACATCCAGTTCTCACTAAACCTTTTATTATACAAGCAGATGCCTCAGATATGGCAGTTGGGGAAGTATTGTTGCAGAAAAATCAAAAAGGCAAGTTGCAGCCATGTGCTTACTTGTCATGTAAATTTACAGAGACTGAGTGCAGGTGGCATGTATGGGAAAAAGAGGCATTTGTGGTGCACTGGGCTTAGTTGACCTGGAGGCATTTATTGGAAGGGGCTCCAGAACCCTTTGAGGTTTGGACTGATCATAAAAACATAGAAGCATTGAAAACTTGGAGAAAACTAAATGCAAAGCAGATTCAGTGGGCTCAATTCTTTTGCCAGTTCAATTTCACTTTAAAGTATCTGCCTGGGGGAAAAAAAACTTTCTAGCCAATGCTTTATCCTGCTTACCACAACATAATAGCCAGAGAGATGAGGTAGTGGATACAGTGTTTCCAAAGCAACAGCTAAGTCTGGCAGTGGTTACTTGAAGTCAGAGAAAGAGAGAGAAAGCAGAAGCTCCAGCCAATCTAAAACAAGCGCTGAGCTGAGAGCTATCCAAAGACACTTGGCTGCAGGAAATAAAACCTCCTTGAAGGAGAGTGATGGACTGTGGTGGGCAGAAGGAAAAATTTATGTTCCAGAGATTTTACACAAAGAAATTTTAGCATGTAGCCATGATGCCAAGTCAGCTGGCCATTTCAGACTTGTGAAAACTTTACATTTACTGCGCAGGCAGTTTTGGTAGCCAAGCTTCAGGCAGGATGTCAAGGAATATGTGGCTAGCTGCCCAATTTGTGCCACCACAAAGAAAAAAAGAGGGAAAACCTCAAGGGTTGCTCCAACCAGTAGCCAACCCAACCCAACCCTGGAAGGAGAGTGCCATGGATTTTATAGGAGAGTTACCCAAAAGCAAAAAGAAAATGGTGATTTGGGTGGTGACAGATCTCTTCTCTAAACAAGCCCATTTTATCCCATGCACCAGCATGCCCACCGCCAGCCAACTTGCCAAGCTGTTTATTCATCATATTTATAAATTGCACAGGATCCCTAATAGGGTGATCAGTGATTGCGACATCCAGTATACTTCTAAATTCTGGAGATCATTTTTAAAATTAATTGGCACCTCCCAAGACCTTAGCTCATTGAACCATCCACAGACGAATGGGGGGATGGAACAATTGAATGCCACCCTCAGCAGTTTTTAAGGTGTTATATAAATTACCAACAAGACGACTGGGTAGACCTTTTACCCTTTGCCGAAGTTGCATGTGATAATTCAGTTCACCAGAGCATGGGTCTCCTTTTCAAGTAGTATATGGCCAGGAATTTGTGCCAGTCCCTGAGTTGCCATAGGGGGCATCCAAATCTCACTCAGCCAGTGAGTGGATGGATCAATTCTGCTCAAATTGGCCAGTGATACAAAAAGCATTAGCTGAGGCTAAGGAAAGTTACAAAAAATATGTTGATCACAAAATGGGAGTTCAAGGTTGGGGAGAAAGTTTACTTGTCCACGAAATTCCTGAGATCCCTGCAACCATCAAAAAAGTTGGGTCGAAATTTCTGGGGCCGTTCAAAATTGAAAGGATCATAAACCGTGTCACTGTGCAACTGAAACTTCCTAAAAACCTGAAAAGAATCCATCCTATGTTCCATTGCAGCCTATTGAAGTGGGTGCAAGAATCATCTCGCTGGGACCCAGAACAGCCTCTTCCTGCACCCATGATGATCGAAGGGGAGCAACATTTTGAAGTGAAAGAGATCTTAGATGCTCGAAAAGCCCAAGGGAAATTACAGTATTTAATAAACTGGAAGCATTTTCCTGAGCACGAATGGGTAGACAGTAAACATGTTTGTGCTCCAGAGCTCTTAAAAAAGTTTTACACTAAATGTCCTGACAAACCTAAGGACTAACTCCTCTCTTTCTTTTCTCTGCAAACTTTGAACCTCTTTTCTGCACTTGAAATTAATCCATGTTAAGTTGAAATATTAACTTTGTTTAGATTGTGCTTTTTTTTCAGAAGGGGCAGTCTGTCAGACTCCATGATCAAATGATTGATGAATCGTCTGATCGTGTTTATCTGCCATGATGAGTCAACACATGTCAAGAACCAGTGGGGAGGGGGAACACCAAGGAGTGTGAAAGTATGCTGTTTGGGCTAATGAGGAAAGTCAAGGTCGTACCGTCTGTGCTTGGCATGCATGGCCATTGGAATTAGGTGGGAAGAGAAGTGGGATGGTTACTAACTTTTAATTAGGTAGTTTGGGCGGGAATCTTCAATTGCAGCTTTTCTCTTAATCTGTACACATTCTCAATAAATCTGAATTCCGCATATTTTGATTGTGCATGCGTCAGGTCATTACTGGGATTCAAAGCATCAATTTATTACATTATTACTATTTCAAAACCATAACAAAAATCAGTGATCACTCTAAGTGGTAGCCTCAGTCTGCAGTTTGAAAATACAAAGCATTTGCAGCAGTATTTTGAAGCTTTTGGTCTCATTAGGACTATGAAATGCACCTGGGCTTCTGAATGGAAAGACAGCTACCTTTCTGACCAGTTCAAAATACCCTGTCTCTGAAGGAGTTATTTTCATGCCATATGACTTCCATTCCCTCCCTGAAACTCTTAAAATAGGAGTAAAGGTCACTCCCAACTCTTCTACCCTCAAAGAGAACTGCAGAAGGGATGTATATTTAGGGTGGTCTTTTAAAAGGAAATGAGGTATTATTGTCACCACAATTAGCAATTTAGTAGCAAATATTAAAAGCTTCAGTTGGTACAAAATGCAGTGGTGCAGGCAGTTATGTGTGCACCTAGATCTGTGCACACCTCTGTTCTGTGAGCTGCATTGGATACCAGTTTGCTTCTGGGTCCAATTCAAGGTGCTGGTGGTAACCTACAAAGCCCTACATGGCATAGGGCCAGGTTATTTGAGGGACCACCTCTCCCCAGTGACATCTACCCATCCCATCAGGTCCAGCAGAAGAGACTTGCTGCAGGCTCTGTTCACTAGAGAGTGTCATCTGGTGGGACCCAGGAGGAGGGCCTCTTCTGCGCTGCACCCACCCTATGGAACACCATTCCCCTCAAAGTCTTGCTGGCCCCAACTTTGCTGGCCTTCCAGAAGGGCCTGAAGACCTGGCTTTGCCATCTGACCTGGATCAGAGAGTGATGTGCAGCCCATAAAATGGCCATACTGTTTTTGGATGTCTGTGCTCTCCTGGTGACTACACTCTATGGCTATTAATCATTTAATTGTTTTTATTATTTGTATTGCCTGTATGGCTGTTTTATTTTTTGATTTCTGTTTATGCTTCAGTTGTAAGCCGCCCAGAGTCATGAATATTTATTCAATATAAATTGAATAAACAAACAAACAAACATTCAGGTATCAAATTAATATATTTTGGGATAGGAGAGAACTTTATGCAAGTTTTATTAAAATTTAATCTCTATATATTAGGAAGGGAAGTAGGGATGAGTGCACCCACCTATCTCATACTTTATTGACCCTCAGATGTAGAGGGTGATTACCAGCAATGAAAAGTAGAGCTCCTCTACCCTTGGTGGAGCTCCACACAGTTTAGACTCTTCCAGGATTCTATATCAAGCAAACAACTTCCTAAAATGAATGAGGCTCCTCAGTGCAGGCATTCACTTTCTGAACTGGAAGGGCAATGAGAATTGAAGTGGAAACTTGGGGAGCTACCACACTCAACTCTGGGTTCCCTTTTCAGTCCATGATTTAATATCTAAAAGATAAGAGGGAGAGAGGGAGTTAAGATGATACAGATTTGTGACTGTACTACACAGCACGTATCAACACTTCCTGAAAATTTTCCTTCATCTAAGAGAAGTTCAGTGTTAAATTTCAAGGAAAATCAGATCTCCATGGGTTACTCAGGAGGATGAAAATATGTATACCTCTTAGCCTCTCTAATGTAGAAAGCCCATTCATTTTTTATATTCCATACAGTCTTTTTATAGTAGCATTAGTGGTAGTAGTAGTAGTGGAAGTAGTAGTATTGGTTTTAATGGTGAGAAATCCACAGATATGCCTCTTCTTTTCATTACTTTTTTGGTCTGTGCAACAGTGTACCTAGAAATATGATGTGCCTAGCCAATCTGCTTCTTCAGATGAGTAACTTTCCTTGGGTCAGGAGCTCAAAAATTTACCAATTTCCTTTCTGTAACCCCAAACCTTTCTTAACTCATTGTCCTTTTGGCTAAGCTTGGCACAAAAATACCACTTTTTAGTTTGGGGCAAAGTGCTATCATGCAGTGTTAAGTCAACCACTTTAGTGACTGACACTCTCAACATTGCCTCCTAATCCCATCTTTCAGTAAGAAGATTGGTTTCAGCAGGTTATCATTGTTTTTAAGTCTTAGTAGCCCCAAAGGGGAAATGCTGCAAATCCCTCACATCTTTTCTGAAGGCTTGACATACAGAATTTTTGTAAGTGTTTTGAGCCTGTCTAGAATTAGTTTGTGGTGAAATACAGTAGTTTGGGGTACATTATATGACAACATGTCAAACCATTCGTATTGATTCATGTGCATTATAACCAACTGTAGTAAAAAAATGATTTGTACATAGTCATTTTAGTGTGCATAGCCATTTTATTCATGGAAATCATGGGAATCAATGGCTATTAGCTCTGATGGCTGTGTGACTGCTGGAGACTAGTGGACTTCCTTGTGCAGTTGATTGGCCACTATGTGTAATGGTATGTGGGAATGACCTTGGGAGACAGGGCAATGAGATGCAACCAACGGAATAGTCAGATAAAAAGCAGCTTAGCCACAGCAGGAATGTGGGCAGGGCAAGAGGCTCAGAAGAGACCCTCCCTAGTTTGGGGGCTGTAAAGGGAATGGGGGAGAGAAGTACTTTCAGACTTGCAAGATTCTGTTAAGGGAACCTTACAATAAAGTAGAATTAGATTGTTTGGTTGTGTTTCCTGTCTGGTCTACCTCGTAAGGCTGACATCAATCTTGCAAGTCTGAAAGTACAGTTCTCCCACCATCTCCTTTACAGCCTGAGAAACTAGGGAGGATCCCTTCTGAGCCTCTTGCCCCACCTACTATCCAGCTGTGGGCTATGCTGTCTCTTATCTGACTGTTCCCTTGGTTGTATCTCATTGCCCTGTCTCCCAAGGTCATTCTCACATACAACTACACTATGAGAACAGACTGCTGAACTAGATGGGGCAGTGGTCCAATCCAGCAGAGCCCTGCTTATGTTCTTACAGTGTGTGAGTAGCAAATAAGTAGGATTTTTAAAGGTTTGAAGAAATCTCACAAAAAGTACAAGAGCAAAGCTGAATCTACTGATGACATATGGACAAGATGAGATGATCCCCAAAGTCAGACAAAGATAAAGTTGGACAAGTGATTGGACAGAGTGTCAACAAGACAATGTCTTAGGCTGTTGTGAAAAAGAGTGAAAAAAGAACAAAGGTGGCATTCTCACAACAAAAGAAAAGAAAGTCAAGATGACCAAGGCAAGAAATGCTATGTAATACTGAAAGAAATACCAAGTCCTTAGAAATGTGTCACCCAGCTTATGGTCAAGTAAAAGAAATCAATCAGAAACAAGAGACCTTGATGCAGCATAAAAGCTATTTACTCAGAAGGAAGCTGTTTCAAGAAGATTCTAGGATAAGCAAGCCAGAAGCATATAAAAACTATTGTCTTAAAGAGAGAAAGAGAAAAGGCTTCATATGAAATTAGGGGATATCATTAGGACATCAGGACTCAAAGCAAAGTAATATCAGAGCATTTCAATCTCCAAGGACACTCTAGGACAGATGTCAAAGTGAGCACTTTAGAAAAATGAGACTGTAACAGCACCACTGAGTGAGAGGTTACTGAACTCACATACATCAAAAAGTCTCCCCAAACACAATGGGTACTTTTAATACAGTACAATTATTAATTGATAAGATACTTGTAATCTGTCTCACATGTAATCAACATTTGTATAACCAACCCGCCTTCTCCTTCTATCCTCCCCACCTCATCCCAGTTTAAATCCCATATCAGTCTTGCCACTGTATGCATCTGACAAAGTGAACTGCAGCTCACAAAAGCTTATGCCTTTAATAAAATGTGTTAGTCAGAAAAGGAGCTACCAGGCTGCTTCTGATTTTTTTGCCGCTATAGATTAACAAAGGTCTCCTCCTACAATGTCTAGGGGATAGTGTATGTACAAATTCAGTTTCTCTGCTATGCCCCACATTCACACTCACTTTGAGCTAACTATCCAAATGAAGTGATGTGCATATAAAACACAGAAAAAGTGACTGGACCTTTTGAAGACCCAAAGGTTAATGAGAATGATGACTGGTGAATATCTATTTAGAAAAATGACTGTTTTGAATATGTGATTTAAGCATAAATCTATTGAAATGGCAACATAATTGAATATAAATTTAAAGTAATTATTGATTTGATTCTTATGATGAAAGGTTGATGGAATTTGTAAAGGATACAAGGATGATGGGGGGTTCTGAATATGGGACAGACCATTATTTCATAATATCAAGAATAGATCTTTCTTAGGGAAAAAATGGACATGGAAGAAAAAGAAGTGAACAAAAATAGAGTGAAAATAGAATGACTTCAGGAAAAAAAGAACAAGTCCTACATGGAAAAGTATCAGAAGACAGACTGATCTCACAGCGGAATGAATAGAAAGAGGATGTGGAAACTGCTTGGAAGAATGAAAAGAATTATGTTGCTAAATCCCACAGAAGAAAGTGAAGATATGCTAATGGGATATGTGAAAAAAGATGTGTGGTGAAATGATGAAGTCAAAGAGGCTGTGGATAAGGAAAAAATGCACATAAGAGGATGACTGCTGTAAAATTTAGGATGAGAGAAAGATATTGAATATTGTCTTTGTAGATAAAATGATAGTTGCAAAGAATGTAGTCAGAGAACAAGGAATTAAACAGAGAACAAGATTAAAACAGGAAGAAAAAATGCAGAGCGATCTTGGTGGAAATAAAAAATGGTTCTGAAAGTGGGTGAATACGAATAGCACATAGGAAATAGTTTGTTAAATGTTCTGGGAAGATGTTTGGCAGAATTCTGATTGAAAGAGTAAAAGAGGAGAGAATGAATATTTGAAGCATGCAGTTCATCTTTATGCTAGTCAGGATGCATACAGATCATATTTTTGCTTTTTAGCAGCTCACTGAAAAATACATGTATGTGAGAAGTAAAACTTGTTGTACATGTGCTGATTTAAAAAAAAATGATGAAATGAATAGGCTTGAATTTTGGAATGCTATGGAATAGTCTTCCAAGCATGAATATCAAGCCGGTGGTTGGTTACTGAATAAGATTAAAGTGGTATATGATGAAAGTAAAGCATGTGTAAAATAAATGAGATGATTAATGTTTCAATCATGAGCAGGGAAAAGACAATGATGTGTGATGTCCTATGATTGTTTAATATTTTTATGAATCAATGTATAAGGTATGTGTGTAGTAGATGGTAGAGGTATGATTGTTGGAGACATAAATGTACTTGTATTTTTGTATGCAGAAAATGCTGCGTTGTTGACTGGGAAGCAGAATGGTTTGTGGCTAATTTCCGGTCAGCTGTATGATGCAATGGTGAGTGTGGATCTCAGATCAATGTATTAAAGACTAAGATAGCTGTGTTTGACAGGAACCAGACTATACCTTTACTTCCCTGCATGTATTTACCACCATCACTCCACAAGATGAGATCACCTTCACTAAGATCTATTGAATTCTTACCTTGTCTTTTAGTTCTAGATATATACATTGGTTTTTCTTCCTCTTTTTCATTTGTTAATTTATATTCTTTATCATCCACTACTATTACATTCCAAGTTCCAATCTTCTGTATGTTATGATTATCACCAGCTTGCTAGTGACCCCCTCTATCCATCATGGCTTTGTTCAAGGGAGCTTTCACATAATCCTTTTTAGAGGTATAGACTGTGTTGCCAGCCATGTCACAAGCCACATTCCCTGCTAAATATAAATACAGTACTGATCAGTTTTGGCATATTGGGGGCAGTATGCCACAAGCACAACCAAAGCAGTTTTACTCCAACTATGTTTATTCTATGCAAGCCAGAATCTTTCATCTAAAGACTACCTTGCAAGCCACCATAATGTTGTTCTCATCCCACCAACTCGGGCTTACATGCATTGTACTGACACCAGTTATAGATTTCACTTTTATTATACTGTATACTTTTTTCATGGGATTCTGATGTTCTTATTTGAAGCAGTGAAGTTAAGCTGTCACACTGGATCATATTTAAGAAAGCAAAGCAATAAACATTGATAGCAGGCGTTAGTAGTTCTAACAATAATTGTTTGCATTTCTGACAGACTTGTGATGACAGAAGAGTGAAAGTGTCCTTAAATTTTTCCAAATTTCTTTTAACCATGGTATTTAAGAACATGATTCTGGTACAAGTAAGCATTTCAAGGCTGATTTCAGTGGGAGGGTTAAATATGAGTTTAGCGTACTCTTTTTAGAGAATTAAAGTACAGCAATTTATTCGGTTTTATGCTCTTGGTTTTACTGGAATACCAATTCTCCCTCCCTCTGTCTCTCCCTCTCTCTTCCTCCTCCTCACTCTTTCCTATAACCTGTACATGTTTTTTTGCAAAATTTTGCTAGGAGTCCATAGCTGTTTATATCTAAAGATATAGCCAGCACAGAACATGACATCCTGGGGATTGAGGAGGGTGGAAGTGGGGCAAACACCTGCCAGTCATAATTTCAAGGAATTATAGTTGAGAAATTCCTGGCTTCAGCTATTCAAATCATGGTCCTTGCTGTCAGAACATCTGTAGTATCAAGTGAGCTTGGAAAAATATCTGAATTTTAGTGAGAGTTGTGCAAAACAGTGGAACAAATAGTTGCTTAGAAAGCAGTAAGATAGCTCCTGGGACAACAAAATTCAACATAATAGAAATATGCAACCATGTTCCTATGTAGCTAATATATAGCTTACACTCCAAGTAGCTTTGCCACTGAAATAATGTATTATAATTTAAATATTCTGGTTGCACAAATGCATCTTGACTTAAGTACCAAAAATATTTGGGTGTCAGCTTCCTGGGTCATTTTCAGTGGGGTTTTCAGAATCTTGTCCATTCTGAACAGAGCTCGATAAATCTTCCCTGAATTCCTCCCTTCAGAGGAATCTGGGTAGCCAGATGTTGATTGTGTACACATTGTTTTGTGCTGCTTGCATAAACATTATAATCACATATAGACAACAGCAGAGCTACAATATTTAGAAAACATTTTTCACACCTCCTTATTAAGCAAGACTATGAAAATTATGACTCATCACTGCACCATTGTTTTTGCTTGTTTTCTTGAGCTGGTTGAATAGTCATAGACAGCTGGTATTAATACAATAGGTAGTGCTTAGGGAATTAATGGGTAATGTAGAATACACCACAAAGGTATCTGTCAGCGAGAACAATAAGCATCATGATGGAAGAGATCTATATTTGAAACTGGTGCTCAAACGAGAGTTTTTCAAACAATAAAAGACATACCTTGACTGTGCTGCAAAATTAGTTTTTAACCATTGCGTGAAGGCTGCCCAAAAAATGCTTTTATTTTGTGATCACGAGAACATTTAAGCACCAAGGAGTAGGCATCTACGTGCTCCATTTCTCTTTCCTCCTATCAAAACAACACTAGAGCGCTTATGCTCCAGGGAGATTTGTATAGAATCTGACGCTTGTATCAGTGCAGAGGGGGGAAAAAAGAAAACAAAATTACAGTCTGAGGTGATGCAAATGATATCCTTGGTGCATCTTCCCCAATGTTCCTGTGAGGCTCTTGACAGCTGATGGTTGGATTAAACAAAAAGACCAGTAACTTATGACTATTAGCTCAAAGCAATCATCTCTCATTATTTCAATTACATGGGTAAATGCATGCAATCATGTATCAAATCACTTTTCCCTTTTGAAGAGGTTCTTTTCAGAGTAGGATTTCTGCCAGAAAAAAAAAAAGTGCAAATATTTACACTGGTTTTTCATCCAACTGCACCTTTGTTTGGCAAAACTACCCAATGGCTACAATTCTGAGTGATATTTTGAAGGGGGAAAGAAAAGAAGAGCAAAAGAGAGAGAGGAGGGTAAAATCAAAAGGGGGAAGGGAGACAACAGTGTACAGATTTCTTTCTCCTCTCCTTCCTTCTCCCCTCCCCTCCCCTCCCTTCTTCTTTCTTGTGCCTCATTAGCAGTCTGAAAAGGAGACACCTTTCATTACCTATTGCTGTCTGACCTGTCAGACTGAACGTGGCTTCCTTTCCCTTAAATCATACTACCTGTGAATAGAACTCTACTGGCCAATTCCAGGCTCTTTAGCCAACTGTGATTGATGACTCACAGACTAGGAGAAAATTGCCTCCAATGAATTATTCATCAAGCGATCTCTTTGCTGTTAAAGTAGCTGACATGGAAGTTCTGACACTGCCTAAGCACAATTCACTTACAAATCAGTTACAAGGAAATATTAAAAATAGCTCCATGAAAGCATACCGGCACAGTATCAAGTAGGGCTTTTGGCTGCCGGCATCACTGATGGATTTGATCACTCCTGCCCGTGGAAGAAATGGCAGGAAAGGCAACAGCAATGAAAGAAGAAGAAATGTCAGCCAGCGAGGCTTGGGAACAATATGTTGTTTCTGATGACTTTTCGCTCCACTGAAAGGCAGACAGCTAATCAAACAGGCAGCAATATTGAAATGTTTTCCCTTTCAAATCAATACTTATTGTTTGCTTGCTATGCCCGGGGCTTTAATGCATGCAAAAGCATACATCAGAAGCAAACAATAAAACATGCAGCTACATAAGGAAATCTCTATCAGGGAACCTGGGAGGGGAGGGGAGGGGAGGGCTGGGGAGGGGGGAAAACCAAGCCAGCAAAAGCTTATTATCGAATGCCTTTTGATTTGACCTCTGAAGCGTTATAACCTCACCGTGAGATTATATTTGTTCTCTAATATGGTTTCAGGCCTCCAAGATTAGAGATATAGGCTGAGAGGCTGAAATGAATACTTTTTTTAAAGGGATGAAACTGTTGTGTGTGATTCATCGCTCACTAAAATAAATAGCATTTTTTTCCCAAACACGTTCATAGAGGTGGATTGTATCTATGGTTCTTACCATTGGGAATGATTCTCTTGTCTGCTTGAATCAAGCTTTTATAAACATGACATGCTAAACCAGATAATTCTTTTTTTTTTCTTTTCTTTTTTCTTTTACCTAGGGTGTCAGAGTCCCATGTTTTGACTTGAAGACACACTGTAATATTTCTAATTGTGGGATATGGACTCACTTCTCAACGTTTTCTGGTGTGTGAAGATGTGGATTTGGTTAAACGATCTGGTAAAACTGATCACTATCTTAAGTTCTAGTATAGGATATTCTGGCTAAGAAGAGTATGAGCTATACTCTTTGATAAATTGCAGAAGAAGGTTGGACACAAATAGATTTATTTTGTTAAGTTTAGGACAAGAATGCAGAGCATTTATTTGGCACTGTGGGTCAATTTTGCCATTTAAATAGTTTGAGGGCAGGTGGGTCCATGGTAAGGCCAATGTAAAGTCTAAATATGATTTAATTTGATTTGGGCTTATAGTAAATTAATTAAATAAAATTAGTATGAACTCCTAATGGATTTAATAATTGCTCTTTTTGTAACATTAGAAATGGGGTGGCATGTCTGAAAGGACTCTGAGGATTTATAGCAAGGGTGGGAAAATTAACAAAAGCCCGGAAACCATTTAGGGCCCATTACCGCCAATGCCAGAGTGAGTTGGCCCCTAAATTGAGACCCTGTTTTGCATGTTTTGGTAATTTCAGGGGATTAAGGGGCAATGTATATGCCTTTAATTTTATTCTTACATAATTCGTGAAACTCTTTTCCCAAATGGTCCTTATGGAGTATAGTCCTAAACATGCCATACCAAACCTGGTATACATCTTAAAACGTCAGAAGTGGCTTTGCAGATGTTTTGGAGGATCCATTGATGCCCTCCAGCTGAATGATAACAATTCAGTTTGTCAGGTTTTTATACTTTAAATTTTATGTCCGAGTATTTGACTATGTTTTTTATGTTGGCAAATCAGCATTTTGACATGAGTGTATTAAAATCATTTTCAGATTAACCAACTGAGGAATTCATGGCTTAAGAGCTGTAAAAGTCAGTCATAAATATATTATTGGTAATCATATTGAAGTCCACGTTTGTCTGTTACAAACCGTATATGGCTAGTAAATAATAAATAGACATGGCCCAGGTATCAGTAACCTACCAGTGCAATCAATTTCCCTCTTCAGCTGACTCTTATGCTGTCAACCATAAATAGAGGCACAGTACAATGGCTTTGCAGGCATCTGTTTCATTTTCAGCCCTAAGATATTTAGCAGCTAAAGTGTGCTGTTTCACCAATTTTCTTTCCACTCAAAATTGGCTGAAAAGTCTGAGCTCTCCAAAATCAATAGTATTGCTAAACCACAAATAAGCCAGTAGAAGGGACTTGAAAATCAATCAGCTCAATGGATGGGGTCTGCTAGAGAACTTAGCTTTTATCCCCAGTCTAACTCTATTGTAACTTCATTGCTTCTCAAATGAGTTCACAAAATACATTTGTTAGATTTCTGTTGCCATGAAGAATTTTTTTAATTGTTATTATTTTAGCTGTCAGAGACTAACTCAGATACCCCAGTGAAAAGGCCCTCTAAAACACAAGTCATGACAACCACATTGATGTCATTTCTACCCAAATCCAAAGCTAACACTACAATAAAATTGGCCAAATGGTTGCAAGGAAGAACAAGCTTTTGAATTCCTTGAGCTGAAAGATAAAAGAAAACAAAGAAAAAGGAATGTATAGGCAGATAGAAATGCCCGCATTCACAATTTTTAATAGTTGAAATAGAACAAGGTGCTGCCACTTTGATGTAATTATGTCTGGTCATGTGTGATGCAAAGAAATCTTTGGTTACAATGTAAACGTTACATCAAAATCCCTATAGGAATGGCAACAATCACCTTAAGCTTCTGTGGAGAAAGCCTGGACTAAAAATGTAATTTAATAAACAGAACCTACAGGGACAGAGAAATATGGTTGCATATCTTGCCTGCTTCTGCTTCTATCACTAATAAAAAGAAGATAGAGATTTTGATTTATTTGAGGAAAATAGTGCTAAATCTTATCTTTTTATAATAATTTAAAAAATGAGATGGCTCAGCTTCCTCAGACAAATAACTGCTTAAAAAGAGTACAATATAATTTATAAATTTAGAGAAAATTGTTTCTGCTTCTTCAACATATGTGTTTGGATACAATTGATGCCTTTTTTATTCATGTTCTTGAAGTGAAATTTAATTTACCAGACAGTGTAACAAAACCTTACTTTTACAGTTCTTTCATTTAAATGTTGCATCTGTCCAATATTTATGAGATGATGCTCAGCATAGTAGGAGTAATCCACTGAATTATAACTGCATTCCAGACTTAATGAAATAAAGAGAACTTCTCTGCATGCATCCTATACATGTCCACTTAAAAGCAAGTCCACTGAGTTCAGTGGGGCTTAGCTCCAGATTAAAATATATAGGCTATAGTTTTCATAATTTGTACAAGACAAATTATCTCTGAATCAAGGACAACAAAACATCTTTAACGTTCTTATCACCTTCCATTCACATTGGCTGGGGATGGTATCTTTTCTTAAGTGTTGAAAAAATAACCCAGAGCTTTCATGCCAGTTTGAGGTGTACGTGTGAGGAATGAATCATGGCAGAACAAGCATGGCACCAACAAGAGAATGTTACTCTATTTCTGTGCATCCCATGCTCTTCCTAACATCATAAGGCAATCTAAAACCTGCATCAAATAATGCTGATCATGTGTCCTGTAGGAACTGCTGATGCTTCATTCTCTGCTGATGAGATACATTTCTCAATTTTGGTTCAAATAGATTTTGAATGATTTGGTTCGTAAGGGAGCATTTCAACTGCCAAAGCTTCTTACTGTTCCCAAATTCAGAGAAGAAGATCCTTGTGGCTGTAATATTACTTTTAAACTTTATGTGGAAAGAACAACACACTATTCCTGTCCCAAGAATAGCAGACTCTCCTTCCTTTTCTGGAAGGACTTCATGAGCTGCTGTGTGAATTAATTTCTACTGACTATGGATGGTTGGGTTGGTGGGATGGTGTGGGGTTCAGATGACCATATGCAAAAGATACCTAAATTTAATCTGTTTGTGAGCTCCAGATCAAAGGGTCTGTGGAAGCAAGACTGGAGAAAATCCCTACCCAAAACCAGCCAGAACCAGTACTGTTGGATAAAAAGAAAAATGTTATGGCACAATGTAAGGTAACTTTGTATTAGCTTTCTCTCAAGATACTTCCTTCCTTAGACAAAAGGTAACGGCATGTCCCCTTCTTCCATTTATAAACTGGATTAACTGGTTGCTAAATTCTGTTTCAGCACTGCTGATTAAAGTGTCCGTCATGATTGCTAGTAGTTAGGTATGTTAGGAGATGCAGTCTCAAAGTAGGTCACCATTACCTGGGTATGATCAAAATTCAAGGACACTTCGCAGGATATATCTACTAAGGGATTGTAAACAGTGGCATAACATCATACTGGTGAATTAAATTAAACATACACAACAGTTTGATGTAGTGCTCAAAGTGCTGGAGTGGAATCTGAGGGCCCCTGAGTTCTAGTCCTCTCTTAGGCCTGAAAGCCAGCTTGGTGACTTTGTGCCAGTCACTCTCACTCAGCCCAGTGCAACTCATAGGGTTGCTGTTGGGGGGAAAATAGGAGGAAACAGAATTATATACACCACCTTGACTTGTACAAAATAAAAGTGAGGTACAAATCTAGTAAATAATAAAGTACAACAGGCTCTTCTATCTTCAGACAAGCTTTCACTGACAAACACACATCAAGTATCTATTAGCAAAGTTTTCCAGGGATTTCTCTGGGGAGTCCCCAGAATAAAAAGAATTATAATGTTTTTTAGCTGGGGAAAATAGCCATCCAAGCAAAATCAGAAAAGAAAGAGTAAGGTGCAGTAAAATGGAAAAGCAATGCAGAAAAAAATAACACAAATAGCTGAATCCCTTCAGAGAAGAGCTATAAGTCCAGTCTAAGTCAAAAGAGCAAAAATGGTTTTAAAAATAGAATGATCAAGACATTGCACAGTTCTGAAATATTGTATCATATACTTCCTTTCATTGCTATAAGATGATTATATACTATAGCTTTTGAAAATCTTCCCCTATTCTTTTTTTCAGATTTGCTTTTTGGTGAAAAGTGGAATGCTTGACCAATCAAGTATGAGATGGTGATGATTCTATGTGGGTAAAGCATGGAAGCCTCTCCCGAATCTAGAGAAACCCCATTTGTTTTCTTTGAAAGCAGCAGTATGTTATTTCTTTCTGACTTAGCTTCTCCATGGATTTATTTATTTTAACATTTTATACGCCCCCACTTCCATTTGTGCTCCAGGAGGCTTATAAATATTCATAGGCAAGATCATTAAAACCAAGCTAGAAATCTGTGAAGGTCTACTACCTATAAGTTGTAGCCACAAAGAAATACAAATAAAAGAATGGTTAAAAAGTTCCTTTTGGGAATAACAAGGAGGAACCAGCTTCAGCTCTAGTGCAAAGTTGTTTTTGAAGCCATTAGTGGGCAGCTAGGACCACTGACTGGAGCAAAGCTTAACACAGCAGCAGATGTGCATAGAAAAAGAATATTATCTAAAATAGCATTAATGAACATGTTAGAGAAATATACGTTATTGATCTTACACAGACCTCCCAAGCATAAAGAATTACACACTTAGGCAAAGTAGGTTCAAAATTAAGTAAAAAGAGTCTTACTGATTTATTTGATCCAGTTACATCCATTTCAGTAGAAAAATGGTGTTTCCTTCTTTCCCTAAACTTAATTGACCCTCAGCTCTCATTGCTGCATAAGGCTGCATGGAGAAAGGGGGAACCTCCTGAATTCTAGGCCCCACGCGTGGCTCCCAGAGATGGAAGGAGCACACAGCTGCATGCTCCCTTCCCAAATGGAGGAGAAGAAGGAAGTGAGGACAGAGGAATGTGGGAGGGGCAACAAACAGCTTCCTCCAGAAACACATAGAGAATTTGCATCCTAGAACGAACTCATCCACATGCTAATGAGGCATGCTGATTTGCTGGGACCTCCAACAGTTTTGTAGTCTGGGCTCTGTCACAGAATAGGTAGAATTAGCTGTGGATGTTAAGCATATCCATGGTGCCCCACTGGAAATGAAACAAACTGTCCATGCTGTTCAGGTCCCTGGAAAATTCAGGGGAAATGAATGTCAGAACTCTTGAGGAATTGGGGGAACACTGAAATTGAGTATCTAGGTGAGTGACAATGGGTACTATTGGAGAAGGACAATTAAATGGTTGCCAAAGACATGTTTGGCTTTGGCCTGGCAAGACAAAGAGAAGGACTGTACATGTGATGACAATGGGGGAGAAGTGAAGTAAAATTATTCAAAAGTCAAATAAGCTGTCCTAACAGCCAGGAACCACGCTGAGACAAGGAGTAGGTCTCTAGTGTTTTATTACTGCTACATAACAGAGAATCCTAACAAACTGAAGAAGCGTGGGAAAACCCAGACATATAAACCCCAAAGACTAAGGCGGGCCCGATCTGTGTCTCTTTGAATGGCCACCTAATTCCTCAGTACTACGTATGCGCTTTACAGCCTGGATGGGAGCCCCCTGCTTGCCATCCTCACTCATGACATAAGCAATCATTTTTGGCCTATGGGCCATACTCTACTGTTGGATACTTCTTGAGTATGGCCAGCAATTTATATGGCAAGCATAGGTGGAGCTTTCTTCTCTTTGTTTGCTTAAAGCCAAATATGGACTACCCCCATACCTGATCATCCTTCCAACATGGATCATCTTGGAAGCACCTGCAATATGGATCCCACTATAAAAGTTTCTGTTGTCAAGATTAGACTATATCATAGCTTCCTTTTCCCTTGTACTGGTTGGATTGGAACAGTGTGACTTTTACAGCTGGTTCCCAACTACAACTCCAGCTGACTCTGCTTAAGTCAGGGGCTTCCTTGAATAGCAAAGCACTTCTGGGTGGCCCTGGAGCAGTGTCCTTATTAAGGATCTAGGGAGGTCTGCACAGAGCCACAAGCAAATATATATCCTCTTAGGAGCAGTCTGCGCTGGTTCACCTCCTTCCTCCAGGGCCGGTCCCAATTGGTGTCGTTAGGGAGTGAGAGATCCAGCCTGTGGCCCCTTTTTTGTGGGATGCCTCAGGGCTTGGTACTCTCTTCACTCCTTTTTAACGTCTACATGAAACTACTGGCTGAGATCATCCATCACCATGGGATGAGGTATCATCAATATGCTGATGATACTCAATTATATACTGTATCTCCATCCCGGGTGAAGTAAGTGATGCCGTGACCACCCTCTCCAGATGCCTGGGGGCTGTGAGGGCAGATGGGGAACAACAGGCTTTATGGGGAACAACCCTAATAAGATGGAGTGGCTGTGGACTAATGGCACCTTGGGTTCTGGGAAATTGCCATCTTTAGTGCTGGATGGTGTTGCACTGCCCAGACAGACCTGGTGCATAACTTGGGGGTCTTCCTGGACTCACGGCTCCTGTTCGAGGAGCAGGTGGCAGCGTGACCAGGAGAGCCAGTTACACCCTTTCCTGGATCGAAAGGCCCTTTGAACAGGCACTCATGCCCTGGTCTTCTCCCATATAAACCACTGTAATGTACTGTACATGGGGCTACCCTTGAAGAATATCCAGAAGCTACAACTGGCCCAGAATGCAGCCGCACAGGCCATCTTGGGTGCTCCAAGGTTTGCACATATAACAGCTTTGTTGCATGAACTGCACTGGGTTCCAGTCTGCTTCTGGGTCCAATTCAAGGTGTTGGTTATTACATGGCATGGGACCAGGATATCTGAGGGACGTCTCATCCCTATTACATTGACTCGCCCCACCCAGTCATGCAGGGAGGGCATGTTATGGACCCCATCCATAAAAGAATTCCATCTAGTGGGGTCTCAGAAGTGTGCCTTCTCTGCAGTAGCTCCTGCCCTTTGGAACATCCTTCCCCCAGAGGTGAGACAGAGCCCCTCACTCCTGGACTTTTGAAAAAGATTAAAGACCTGGTTTTGCCAGCAGGCTTGGAACGGGAGGGGGAATAGCCACACCTGGGGATGGCTAGTGCCCTAGAGTGATTTTCGATGGACCTATTACATTCACGAACTGTCATCAGCCATCTAGATTCTATCACATTTTAATTTTTATTGTATTTATAATTGTTTTGAATTTTAATTTTGTTTTTATTGTAAACCGCCCAGAGTCCCAGCTTGGGAGGGAGATGGGTGGTGACAGAAAGAAAGAAAGAAAAAGAAAGAAAGAAAGAAAGAAAGAGGGAGGGAGGGAGGGAGGGAGGGAGGGGCAGCATGTCCAAATATACAGCTGTGTTCCTTTCAGTGAAATGGGCAGCAGAATGTATATTCCATTGCATACTTCATGCATATTAAAGAAACTCATTCATTGTTAATGGCAGTTAGAGGCAGATGTGCACCTAGGGCTCTAGATATCACACTGTACTTCCTGTGTGAATGTCATAAACTTTCTTTGAGTTGGAAGCAGAGACATGGTTGCTGGGTAAAGAAGTAAACACACTCATCAATTGCCCTGCCATTTTTGCCTATATATAGTCTCAGTAGTTGAATAATAGGTTGAAGGTTAATATTAGAATATTGCAATCTTATCTGTCAGTTTATCTGTTTGTCAGTTTGTACCCTCAAGTTAGCCCAAAACAGTACCTTATATCACAACAATTTTTGAATCAAGGTACCTAAACTCTGCTAACTTAAAGGATGAATAAAAGATCCAGAAGCCATTACTCCTGTGGAATTGAAATTTCCATGATGTTCAGACCAGTTTCATTTGCAAAATTGTAGCCATTGAAGCATCCCTGCGATCATGTGATCATGATTTCCAGCACTCCCTGCCACTTCCCATAAAGAAAATCAATGGGGAAGCTGGCAGGAAGTCGGAAGTCACTCCCACTCCCACTGCTTTTTTGCCCGCCCATGGTCATTCTGTTGATCTGTTTAGGTAAGTAAATATTGACTTATTATTGAAGTTCATTGGCCACTACAATTAGTTTTCTATTTATTATATACACTCTTCTTAGATGATCATGGGACCATCCAACATTGGGCTAAAAAAATATGGTCAGCCTAAAATTTAGTGCAGTCACATCAGACTGCACTACCTGTCTCTTAAAGGATGCCCCAATGGGTCACAGGATTGTCTAGCTGTATTTATAATTTGCCTTTCAGATCCCAACAGTAGACCCTTTATTATTGCGTTTTTTTAATCCGTTCAATTGTGTCTGATTCTTGGAGACTGCCTGGACAAGTCCTGTTTTCTTGGCAAGATTTTTGGAAGTGGTTTGCCGTTGTCTTCTTCCTAGAGCTGAGAGAGAGTAACTGACCCAAGGTCACTCAGCTGGCTTTGTGTCTAAGGCAGGACTAGAACTCAGGGTCTCCCAGTTTCTAGCCCAGTGCTTCACCACTGCACCAAACTGGCTCTCTTATTATTGCTTTAGAGTTGCATTAAATCCCTGGAAAAAGAGGAGGAAGAGTGAGGAAAAGAAAGAAAGAAGGAGGCGGGAATGAAATATATAAAACAAAAATGTAGTTTTCAAATTAAAATAAATATTTTTTACTATTTAAATGTTCCTGTGAATGTCCTTTTCAATATTGTCAGCAATTGTCATTTCCCAGATCTGTTTATAAAGAAATTGGTTTTTCTTCTCCCAACCCTGACCTTCTGCCCAGTCTTCTAGTTTCTACCATGCCACTGAATGTTACACATATTTGTTCATCTTACTATTTGGAACCCAAATAATTAACTCATTTTCTGTTCTGGTATGTCAAACCATCTGCTGCCAAATGTAACAAGAGCATCTGCGGTTAGCTGAGGAGAGAATGTAAATAAAAAGGACAATGTCATCGCTCAAAACAATGGTGAAAGATGAGGATGTTAGTAAAGAAGTATTTTGATACAGTGACAAAGGATCTGTATGTTGCCTTGTAGAAATCATAGCTAGCTACTCATTGCATTCTAACGCCGTTAAGGATTGTAATATTTTTCACCCTCTCCAAAAGCATTCTTCATTGTTGTTCTACAATGTTTACAGTGTTACAGCCTCATTGCTAACTCTATTGTGTATTTATACAATTCAGTCAGTAGTCCTGGTGAATATATCTCCATGATTGTCTTATCAATCATCAGGAGAGGTAGATTTAAAAAAAAAAAAAAGGAATAGAATATTCTTATGATTGTAAGCAAAGATTCCTTATTTGATTTTGCATTTAACATCTGATTAATTAGTTACTTGGGAGGAGCTGTGCTATTTTGAGACACTATTGTCCCATAAGTAACCCCACATTGGTACCAGTGTGTTAAAATAGCAGTACAATTAGCACTGTACTTATTGTCACACATTTGTGTAAAATGTTACTAAAATCTGGAAGTTGATTGTAGCTGTGAAAATCCCTCCTACTATTCAATATCTTCCAATGTAAGCTATTCACAGGACAATTAACCTTTGCTTACAGAACTGTGGATCTGAAAATAAATATGCTGGGGAAAGCAGAAGACTGACAACATGGGCAATGCAAATTAATGGAGTGATCAGTCTTAAACATACACACAGACTGGTGCAGGGATCCCTTTATGTTTAGCTTTGACATATGCTACTTTTACTATATTTATTGTTATTTCTTATTGTTATTTCTTATTATTTTATTCTTCTCACAAAGATTAACCTTTATCTTCCGTTTATTTTCCTTACTTGTCACTGCAGATGCGTTTATCCTGAAAGAGGTGTTGTTAAATTTGTTTTCCTTCTCTCTGAAACTGCAAAGCCAATACAATTTTGAAGTCCTTGATTGTCAGCTCAATAACCCTAATGAAATCCTGTTCACTATTTTATTTGCTAGCTCTCCTCTCCTCTCTACATTTTTAAAAATGGGGGGTGGGGGCACAGAGACTGAAGAGCTGGGGAGAGAGATCATAAATGGCATCTCCTACTCTCTCTATGCCACAAACAGATTTTTTTTTTAAGCAGGCCAACTTCAAGTACAACTTTCAGATCAGTCAAACCCAAGAGACAGGGTGGAGGGCAATCTTCTTCATCCATTTTCCTCCTTGCATTAGCTTTTCCTAGTCAGTCTCCATTGACCTGTCAGAAATATCAGAGTGATTGACTGTCCTGGCAGATGTGCCCTGGTAACAGGTAACCTGATCATTTCAGCCCCATCTGTCTCCAATCCTCTTCAATTCACACATAGGATGGGGGTAGGGGAGGGAATCTTTGTTATGATTTATATATATATATATATATATATATATATATATATATATATAGGATAGCTGTAGCTCATATACATCTTGGATTGGTTAAATCAAGGTGAATGTGCTGGAGATGGATTTCAAAATATCTCAGTAAGAGAAGCCATGCCTTGTGAGAATTTTGGTGCCAAGATTTTAAAGGCTTTCACAAAGATCTGAAGCTCACACAACAAAACTGGATAGCAGGAGCAGAGGCTAAAATTAAGGCAAGCATTTCTGAACCACCCATGATAATAATAGAAAGATGTTTGAAAGATAACAGTTTCAATGTGAGTGAGACAGATGGGCTGTTTAACTGTGCTCAGTGAGAGGAGGAGAACTGATTCAGTAAGAACATTTTCACGTCTTCTCTTCAGTGCCCACAGCCTGGCAAATGTTGTGACATCATTAAGCTGAACTGCTGATTTTCGATGGGTCTTGAACAAGAACGGGCAGGGGTAACTCAAGCTTCATGCTGAAATGCAGCTAGCTAATTTACTAGTGTCACTATTTCCGATAATTACTTTTCGCCAAAATATTTTGCTGTGCTTGTGTGCAGAGGATTTCATTCTACAAGTCAACACCCCAAGTGTTGTAGCCTCACAGGATCTATCAACAGCTTCTATTAAGAGAGAATATAATCTTGGTGAGAGGGGTGGCTAACACTTCCTTTCTGTTTCTTAGTAAAGTCTACTGCATAGGCTCCCTAGCAAAGAATCTGCATTGGCAGGGATGACATGTTCAGAATGGAAGGAGAAATATCATACTGAAGCAAGCAAAACAAGGTACAATGAATGGCAGTTGATGGAAAAGAAAGCATGTTAGTTTCCCACTCCCCAAAAAGAGAAATAGAAAATAAAGTTTGTGTGGACGAGGACATCCTAAGGTATAAAGGCATTAAATATTGCAGGGTTGGGTAGGAATAATGTGGTTGAATTCTCCCCTACAGAGATGTACCTTACATCAAGCAATAACTGCCCAGAGTCCCCTTTTTGGGAGAGATGGGCAGTGATAGAAATTTGAAACATAAATAAATAAAATAAATAAAATTTTGAGAGGAAAATCAAGGGCCAAGATTAAATTAAAAGTCGAATGGAAGTCAATCCCTTTGAGCTCAATAGGACTTAAGAATAGGACTGATCATTTTACTTGTCATTTGCATGTGGGCTAGAGGAATCAGCTTCCTTTATTACAGCCATAGCAGTGCTTAATTAATCCATTTTAATGTTAAACCTATAGCAAGTTTTAAAAGTGATTTAGCAACAAATCTCTTTGGAAACATGGACTTGAGAATTTTATAAAACTCAGTCACTTGTAAGTTATCTTGAACCCAAATGGAAATCAGCTCTAATCAAGGCAGCATGGGACATTTTAAGGCTAAATTGCTTTTAAGGATGGGATTCAGCAAATCCAAGCTTGTGATGTTAGTCTCCTTGCTCTATCAAGAGAGAGATGTATCCAATATTATTTAAGTGGGCTTCTTGTACAGAGGAATTTTCCTTTGGTCTCCTCCACTTGCCCTCTCCCCACCCCTAACTTTTCCTTTAGAGAACTAGAGTGATGCAGGAGTAAAGGTATTATATTAAAACTGGGGAGACCTTGGTTCAAGTCTATCTTCACCCATGATTTCAACTCACTGGTTTGAGCCTGAAACTCTCTTTCAGCCTATCCTACCTCACACAGTTGTGATAGTAGGGATAAAATGGAGATTCGTAAGTAAGCAGTCTTGAGGTCCTGGAGATAAGTTGAAATATAAATCTAACAACAACAACAACAAATTAATAAATAGAGTGTCCTCCATTTTCTGGAGAATAGTTGGGGGTTCAAAAACAATCTGAGGAAATGAGAATCCAATCTATTAGTGGTATTCAATCTGCCAACTAATTGATTATGATTGTGTGTCATCAAGTCAGTGTTGACTCTTAGTGATCACTTAGACAAAACCTCTCTAGCTTTTCAGATTTTCCAATGATGTACCCTAATTGAGTCCTTGCTGCTAATTGTCCTCTTTTTTTTATTTCTACCCCCTTTCCCAGCATTATAGACTTACCTACAGAGCTAGATCTTCACATAATGTGTCCAAAATATGATAATTTGAGCCTGGTCATTTGTCCTTCAGTGGGAACCCAGGCTTGATTTGTTTGATGAACCATTTTTGTTTTCCTAGCTATCCATGGTATTCTCAGGGGTCTTTTCCAACTCCAAAATTCAAAAGTGTCACTACTTTTTCTGTTCTCAGAGTCCAGTTTTCTCTTCCATACAATGTCACAGGGAAAACCACTACCTGCATAATTCTGATCTTTGTAAGCATAGGCATGTCATAGCATCTGAATGTCTTTTCCAAAGCCTTCACTACTGCCTGTTTGTGGTTATTTCTTGACTGGTGGTTCCTTTACTGATGATACTATCCTAAAGATAGTAGAGCAGAAGCTATCCACCACTTCAATATCTTCATTGTCAGTTCTAAGACTGCTTGCTATACCTGTTGTCATTAGCTTGGTCTTCTTTATATTTAATCTTGTTTTTGTTGTTTATTTGTTTAGTCGCTTCCAACTCTTCATGACTTCATGGACCAGCCCACGCCAGAGCTTTCTGTCGGTCGTCAACACCCCCAGCTCCCCCAGGGACGAGTCCGTCACCTCTAGAATATCATCCATCCACTTTGCCCTTGGTCGGCCCCTCTTCCTTTTGCCCTCCACTCTCCCTAGCATCAGCATCTTCTCCAGGGTGTCCTGTCTTCTCATTATGTGGCCAAAGTATTTCAGTTTGGCCTTTAATATCGTTCCCTCAAGTGAGCAGTCTGGCTTTATTTCCTGGAGGATGGACTGGTTTGATCTTCTTGCAGTCCAAGGCACTCTCAGAATTTTCCTCCAACACCACAGTTCAAAAGCATCTATCTTCCTTCTCTCAGCCTTCCTTATGGTCCAGCTCTTGCAGCCATATGTTACTACGGGGAACACCATTGCTTTAACTATGCGGACCTTTGAAGTCAGTGCGATGTCTCTGCTCTTAACTATATTATCGAGATTTGTCATTGCTCTTCTCCCAAGGATTAAGCGTCTTCTGATTTCCTGACTGCAGTCAGCATCTGCAGTAATCTTTGCACCTAGAATACGAAGTCTTTCACTGCTTCTACATTTTCTCCCTCTATTTGCCAGTTATCAATCAAGCTGGTTGCCATAATCTTGGTTTTTTTGAGGTTTAGCTGCAAGCCAGCTTTTGCACTTTCTTCTTTCACCTTGGTATCCCCATACCACTAAGAACTTGCCACAATTTGTTATGGTCCACACAGTCAAAGGCTTTAGAATAGTCAATAAAACAGAAATAGATCTTTTTCTGAAACTCCCTGGCTTTTTCCATTATCCATCGGACATTAGCAATTTGGTCCCTAGTTCCTCTGCCTTTTCTAAACCCGGCTTGTACATCTGGCAATTCTCGCTCCATGAATTGCTGAAGTCTACCTTGCAGGATCTTGAGCATTGCCTTACTGGCATGTGAAATGAGTGCCACTGTTCGATAGTCTGAACATTCTTTAGTGTTTCCCTTTTTTGGTATGGGGATATAAGTTGATTTTTTCCAGTCTGATGGCCATTCTTGTGTTTTCCAAATTTGCTGGCATATAGCATGCATTACCTTGACAGCATCATCTTGCAAGATTTTGAACAGTTCAGCTGGGGTGCCGTCGTCTCCTGCTGCCTTGTTATTAGCAATGCTTCTTAAGGCCATTCAACCTCACTCTTCAGGATGTCTGGCTCTAGCTCACTGACCACACCGTCAAAGCTATCCCCGATATTGTTATCCTTCCTATACAGGTCTTCTGTATATTCTTGCCACCTTTTCTTGATCTCTTCTTCTTCTGTTAGGTCCTTGCCATCTTTGTTTTTGATCATACCCATTTTTGCCTGGAATTTACCTCCGATGTTTCTAATTTTCTGGAAGAGGTCTCTTGTCCTTCCTATTCAATTGTCTTCTTCCACTTCCACACATTGCTTGTTTAAAAATAATTCCTTATCTCTTCTGGCTAACCTCTGGAATTTTGCATTTAATTGGGCATATCTCCCCCTATCGTTGTTGCCTTTTGCTTTCCTTCTTTCTTGGGCTACTTCTAGTGTCTCAGCAGACAGCCATTTTGCCTTCTTGGTTTTCTCTTTCTTTGGGATGTATTTTGTTCCCGCCTCCTGGACAATGTTCCGAACTTCTGTCCAGAGTTCTTCCGGGACCCTATCTACTAAGTCCAGTCCCTTAAATCGATTCTTCACCTCCACTGCATATTCCTTAGGAATATTAGTGAGCTCATATCTAGCTGATCTGTGGGTCTTCCCTAATCTCTTTAGTCTGATCCTAAATTGTGCAAGAAGAAGTTTGTGATCTGAACTACAGTCAGCTCCAGGTCTTGTTTTTACTGACTGTATAGAAGTCTGCCACCTTTGGCTGCAAAGGATGTAGTCAATCTGATTTCGGTGTTGTCCATCTGGTGAAGTCCATGTATAAAGCCATCTCTTAGGTTGTTGGAAGAGAGTGTTTGTTATGCAGAGTGAGTTGTCTTGGCAAAATTCTATCAGCCTAAGTCCTGCTTCGTTTTGTTCTCCCAGGCCATGCTTACCTGTAATTCCAGGTGTCATTTGACTGCTCACCTTAGCATTCCAGTCTCCCGTGATGAAAATAACATCTCTTTTAGGCGTGTTGTCCAGTAGGTGCTGCAGATCCTCATAGAATGTCAGCTTCTTCAGCATCTGTGGTTAGGGCGTATATTTGGATCACTGTGATGTTAGATGGCTTGCCCTGAATTCAAATTGAGATCATTCTATCGTTTTTTGGATTGTATCTGAGCACTGCTTTAGCCACTTGACTATTAATTATGAAGGCTACTCCATTTCTTCTGTGGTCCTCTTGTCCACAGTAGTAGATCTGGTGGTCATTTGATGTGAAGTGGCCCATTCCAGTCCATTTCAGTTCACTGACACCCAAAATGTCTATCTTTAATCTTGACATCTCACGAATAACCACATCCAATTTGCCCTGGCTCATAGATCTTACATTCCAGGTTCCAGTGGTGTGTTGATCCTTAGAACATCGGATTCACGGTTCACCACCAGCACCGTCGGCCTCCAGCCGTCCTTTCGGCTTTGAGCTAGCTGCGTCATCACGTCTGGGGCTAGTTGAACTCATCCTCTGTTCCTCCCCAGGAGCATTTTGACCATCTTCCAACCTGGGGGTCTCATCTTCCGATGGTATACCGACATATCTCTGGTTGTACTGATCCATTTAGTTTTCATGGCAAGAATACTGAGGTGGGTTTCCCTTACCTTCCCCAGGGATCGCATTTAGTCTGACCTCTCTGTCATGACCTTCCCGACTTGGGTGGCCCTTCACGGTTTAGCTCATGGCATCATTGAGGTGCTCAAGCTCCAGCACCACGACAAGGTAATGATCCTTTGCTGAAGATATTTAATCTTAGTCCCACTTTTTTCAGTGTACTGCTTGAGTTTCATTACTGCTGACTAATAGGCATAATAAAATACAACCAATGCAGTTTTTCTAATGCACAAAAGAGATTATTTCACCAAAACTTTCACATATTGTGTTGGAAAAATCTGGTTGATTAAAATCATGATCAAAACTAAGTCTGTCAGGAAAACATCAAATTAACCTTTTGTGTTCATGTAACATGGTTTCCCACTATTCCATATTTTTAAAACATCATAGTGAATGGGCTCATCAGGCTGGGTGCAGGGAGAAATATTGACAGCATTTGGATTTTTTCTTCAGAAAATTGTTTATGGTCCTCATTGCCAATGTTATTAGAATTTGCATGGTAAAATCATTGTAGATTGTCTATTTTTATAGAGAGAAGTATATAAGATAAGATAAGTAGCCAAAATTTTATAAAGCAATCCCATCTGTAACTGTGTCAGCACACAATATTCAAAATATTACCCTCCATTTAAGCCAATGTATTCTTGTGATGCTTATCACACCATCACAAATAGTTATGTCTTTCCTTCTATTCTGCTTCAGCTAATCAAATTGATTAGAAGGATTAAAGCAGTACAAATGACCAGAATTAAATCATAAGACATTGCAATACATGACTTTCTTTCCTCTATATCCTTCAACCACCATAATACATTTACAGCCCAGTGTTATACCTGCCTATATAAACACCAAGGATATAGCTTTGCAGCCTAAAACAGTTTCATAACTCCCCTGCCAATCAGAAGGAAAAGCAACAAATTAAAAAGAAAACCTGTAGATTGGTAATCTAATTTCCACCTGTCATTTCTGTACTGTGATATGAAAAGGACCTTGGGTCTCTGTGTATAAGATCTTGAAGAACTTTTGCAAGACAGAGAAGATAATAATGGTCTAAATGTAAATTTAATTTATATGATATTTGTTATGCATCAGGTAAAAAAAGAGTCTGTCATTATGGTACCCATCTGTGGAATAATCACTCATTAATGATTATTCATAGAAATCTGACTAACACCACAGACCTTCAGTCACTGTGGCACCAAGACACAACTTTTGTTTGACCAGACATTTTAACTTCTTCAGTCTATGCAGGAATTTTTCACTGCATTCTGTGACTGTATACTTAGAATTATTCTTCATCACCACAATATTGAGACAAATATCTTAATAAATTAATTAAAATAAACAGACAGATGGAATCTATTCACATGTCTTAAATCAGACTACTATATTACAATGTGTGAATCATTTGACCTGGTACTAATAAAAAAGACATTTCATTAGCAAGAACCCTAGGAAATTTTAAATAAGAATCATCCTTTGGCATTACTATAGCTGGTGGCTCCTGCGCAGTCCCATGAAGTATCATATGCTTCTCTACTTTGTAGGTGATGATCTGCTAAGAATGAAGTGCTTTCCATCATGAAGTCTGAAGTTCCTTCTGGTATATTCTGCTGTCAGTTTTAGCCATGACTTCATCATGGTCTTGAATACTGAATATTTATTCATATCATCCCAAATCACCAACACTCTCTCAAGAGCTACGTATACTTAGTTTTTCCCATCTTGCAGGCAGGGCCGCAATTTGGGTCTGTGTCATCCAGGGCAAACATAGATTCCGTGCCCATTTTGGTGCCCCCCCAGCACAGCGCCCAGGGCACATGCCCCACTTGCCCCCCCTTAGTTGCAGCCCTGCTTGTAGGGGAAATTGCAGCATCACTGCTAAGTCCATAAGGTCCCAAAAGCCCCCTGGGTCTACACACTTTGTCTTCTGCCTTGATGTTGCAGCTTGGTATTTACTATTGCTATCATCTGTCTTCCAGGGGATATCTTACTTGTCATCCTAGCATGTAAGAGAAATACAACTCTCACAACCTATGTTATTCATCTGGTATATTAAAAGAGAGAGAGAGAGGAAAAAGAGAGGAAAAATAAATAAATAAATTCTGTAGCTCTACCTCCTGGTGCTGTAGTGTTAAGGCATATGGATAGGGAAATCAGCCTTTCTCACATCTCCCTTTTGGGAGATAGACCAATCTCACAAGAGATAAATAAAATCAAGATTTATTAAAAATAAGGGGAAAAAAAGATAAGGCTCCCTCTATAACTTTAACTTTATACTTTTATAACAATCAGTGGGTAGAAGAAATAAAATAAAGAGCTGGGAAAATCACTCTAAGATTCACTCAAAGAACCTCCAATGGAAAAGTACACAGGAAAATATCAAATGCTGTAAAGACCATATGATGTGTCTAAGATACAAAATCTGGCATTGAGAAAATTAAACACCAGAGACAGTAAAGCAGACTTAACACACAGTCATAGTAAAAGTAATGTCCATCTTATCTACTAGTAGTCTTTCTAGCGAAACATTTTACCTGTCCTTTCAGAGGTAAATGCATTTCCCTAAGGCAAAACCTTTCTTCTCACTTTGCTGGACTTGTTCATTTTTTTGTTTTTTAATCTTGCCTTTATTATTTTTATAAATAACTCAAGGCGGCAAACATACCTAATCCTCCTTCCTCCTCCTATTTTCCCCACGACAGCAACCCTGTGAAATGAGTTGGGCTGAGATAGCATGACTGGCCCAAGGTCGCCCAGCTGGCTTTCATGTCTAAGGCAGGACTAGAACTCACAGCCTCCTGGTTTCCAGCCTTAATCTCTAGACCAAACTGGTTTCTTGTAAATTGTAACCTTTTATCAGAGGTTCATGGCTAAGCTCCTTTCCCTAGTCCTCAGTACACAGGTTCTTCCTTTGTTTTAAAAGAAGACAAAACTTTTTCCCATTAGCTCAAAGGGAAGGGTTTGAGTGAACTTTCTGCCTTTTTCTGTGTTATCCTCAGTCATGCCTTAATTGGACTGTATGTTGATTGAGCATCTGAACTTGAGCTACCCTTACACACAAGTCTTTCCAAAATTGTTCAGGAAATGGTCAGGATCCTCATCCTCCCTGTATTCTGGAAATTTGTGCTTTCAACAATATATTTTGGGAGTTTAGGATTGGTTGCACAGTACTCTTCAACTTCTCCCATTTTAACTGTTAGACATATATATATATATATATTTCCATGGTCATCTGGCCGGCATGACTAAACGGAACGCTGTTACCTGCCCGCCGAAGCGGTACCTATTAATCTACTCACATTTGCATGTTTTTGAACTGCTAGGTTGGCAGGAGCTGGGACTAGCAACGGGAGCTCACCCCGCCACGCGGATTTGAACCGCCGACCTTCCGATCGGCAAGCTCAGCAGCTCAGCGGTCTTGCATGTGTGTGCCAAAGTTCACGCCAGGAAGAAGATATATATTCTGGCTTAAATGCTGTCTGGCATTTAGTTTGGTGGGAGGCTACAGTATTTTATCCTGGCTGTTCATCACAATTATAAATGATATATATCCAGCAAGAGCCAAACTAGACAATAGTTGATGACATTCACCCAAACTGCAACAATATGAACAGGTTTTTAAAAAGTAAATAACTAGTCCAATTTGTATTGGAAATAACTATGCCTAATTGTGTATTCCCACTCTGAATCAGGGCCCCATGCCTATACTAAAGGAAAGTTCCTTCTTGTATTAATGAAAACATTTTTCCTATTGGAAAGAGTAGCCGCTCCTTCATCCAGATCTGGGTCAAGCCTCCTCTGCTTTTTTTTTTTTTTTGAAAAACCATCCATACAATTGCTAATTGTGAAAATGATTTCTTGTCTAGTTTCAGGTAAAACTGGTCTTTGCTTGTACTTGAGACATATTGCTTAAATGTGCCAAAACTGTCTGATACTGTCCTTACTGTTAGCAAGGAATGCTACTTGTGGCACAAGTATGGCTGACACTGATAATATAATCTGTACATGCTTAGTAAAAAGTGTTTTGTGAAAGCCTCATTTGAACAAAGCCACAATGCAGTGGCAGACATCAGTCAAGATCTCTGGATTCAAATGGCAATGACCATGGCATATGGAAAATTATGACTTGGAATGAGAGAACAATAAATGGTAAAAAGCTTGAGGTAATGAATGAAATATATGAAAGAATTTTAAAAAATAGATATGTGGTGCTTTTAGGAAAAAGGGAAAGATTGTAATAAATCTGAATGTAGGTTGTCTGGTGTTCTGGAGTAGAGTTGAAGAATACAGGCAGAGAAATGAAGATGTAGGGTTAATTATTAAAGAAAGAATTCAAATGTATATCATAAGTATGAATTGGTGTCACGTATGTTGTTGTGGGTCTGAATGAACATAGGAATCCATGATGATAAGCATATCACTCCATTGAATGGTGATAATGGAAGAATCAGAAATCACCTTTAAGAAAAACTACCAGGATTGCTATTTGGAAAAAAAAAATATCCTGTTAGGTTTCTTGAATGGATATGTGACAATGAGGTAAGAGTATAGAAAAAAATGACTCAACCAGTTAGGGACCCATGAATGAATGAGAATGGTTATTATTTGGTGAACATTTGCAAACACACACACACACACACACACACACACACAGACAACCTACTGTATTTGGAGACTCAGGAATAAGTGAGATGGTGACCATTTTGTTAATGTTCAGAAAAAAGTTGCTTACTTTAAGCATAAGCCTATTCTATGTGCACATGGCAAAGGAATGAATATAAATCTAACAGTACGATCTGATTGAAAGATTAAGAGAATCAGAGAGAGAAACGAGGGTGATAAGAAATTCTTAATATGCGACAGACCATTTTCTGGTAGTGTTAAGAGTGAACCTGGGGCTGAAAATGAACATGGAAGAAAAGGAAAGAAGTGAAAGAAACTAGAGTGAAAATAGAATAACTGCAGGAAGGAAAAATACAAGCCCCACATGACAAAATATTAGAAGTCATACTCCTCTGCCAACAGAATTAATGGAAAGTAAACATAAGGAAAGAGGGTATGGAAGCTGCTTAGCACAAAATGAAAAGAATGGTGCAGAGTGCTACTAAAGTGTGTGGAGTTATGTTAATACGATACATGTAAAGGTGGAATGTTGAAGTGAAAGTGGCTGTGGATGAGAAAAAAAATCTAAAAGAATGATTGCTGCTAAATATAAGGATGAAAGAAAGTTGCAAAGAATATAGCCAGAGAGCAAGGAACATTTCTTTCAGTTATTGATAAATGTTGATTTATTCTTGAACTTTGCTAAAGCCTTCCTAATCAGATATAGAGCCAAGTAGTTAGTATTAATAATTTGAAACATTGATGCCTCTATTCATCTATGAAAGGGAGAATCTGATTGTAGATTGTACAGGGCTACTGAATCACAGAGACAATAGTTTAGATATAGTAAAATCCTTCCACAGATAGGAAGTAATATTCTGTCTGAAACTTTTTTTAAAAACCAGAGCTTTTCCACTGATGGACTGGGGAAGAAAGCAATTTCACTTTTTGTCTTTCCCTCTGCAGATTCCTGACCCACTAAAAGTTGCTCTAGAAGACTCTTGGAAAACATGATACAAACTGCTGTAGAGAGATGGAAAAATGATGACAATTGCTTTATCTTCTGTTTGCTAGCAGGAATATTATGAACAGAATTGAAAGATGCTTCTCTTAACTGAAGTCTGAATCCCTAAGGTCAGCTAGCTCTCAGTGGACAAATTCTCTTGCATCAGTTTTTTCATATAAGATCTGATTGTTTGTTGTTGTTTATTCATTTAGTCGCTTCCAACTCTTCGTGACTTCATGGACCAGCCCACGCCAGAGCTTCCTGTCGGTCATCAACACCCCCAGCTCCCCCAGGGACAAGTCCGTCACCTCTAGAATATCATCCATCCACTTTGCCCTTGGTCGGCCCCTCTTCCTTTTGCCTTCCACTCTCCCTAGCATCAACATCTTCTCCAGGCTGTCCTGTCTTCTCATTATGTGGCCAAAGTATTTCAGTTTGGCCTTTAATATCGTTCCCTCAAGTGAGCAGTCTGGCTTTATTTCCTGGAGGATGGACTGGTTTGATCTTCTTGCAGTCCAAGGCACTCTCAGAATTTTCCTCCAACACCACAGTTCAAAAGCATCGATCTTCCTTCTCTCAGCCTTCCTTATGGTCCAGCTCTCACAGCCATATGTTACTATGGGGAACACCATTGCTTTAACTATGCGGGCCTTTGTTGTCAGTGTGATGTCTCTGCTCTTAACTATATTATCGAGATTTGTCATTGCTCTTCTCCCAAGGATTAAGCATCTTCTGATTTCCTGACTGCAGTCAGCATCTGCAGTAATCTTTGCACCTAGAATACAAAGTTTTTCACTGCTTCTACATTTTCTCCCTCTATTTGCCAGTTATCAATCAAGCTGGTTACCATAATCTTGGTTTTTTTGAGGTTTAGCTGCAAGGCAGCTTTTGCACTTTCTTCTTTCACCTTCATCATAAGGCTCCTCAGTTCCTCTTCACTTTCAGCCATCAAAGTGGTATTATCTGCATATCTGAGATTGTTAATGTTTCTTCCAGAGATTTTAACTCCAGCCTTAGATTCCTCAAGCCCAGCATGTCGCATGATGTGTTCTGCATACAAGTTGAATAGGTAGGGTGAGAGTATACAGCCCTGCCGTACTCCTTTCCCAATCTTAAACCAGTCCGTTGTTCCGTGGTCTGTTCTTACTGTCGCTACCTGGTCGTTATACAGATTCTTCAGGAGGCATACAAGATGACTTGGTATCCCCATACCACTAAGAACTTGCCACAATTTGTTCTGGTCCACACAGTCAAAGGCTTTAGAATAGTCAATAAAACAGAAATAGATCTTTTTCTGAAACTCCCTGGCTTTTTCCATTATCCAGCGGATATTGGCAATTTGGTCTCTAGTTCCTCTGCCTTTTCTAAACCCAGCTTGTACATCTGGCAATTCTCGCTCCATGAACTGCTGAAGTCTACCTTGCAGGATCTTGAGCATTACCTTACTGGCATGTGAAATGAGTGCCACTGTTCGATAGTCTGAACATTCTTTAGTGTTTCCCTTTTTTGGTATGGGGATATAAGTTGATTTTTTCCAATCTGATGGCCATTCTTGTGTTTTCCAAATTTGCTTGCATATAGCATGCATTACCCTGACAGCATCATCTTGCAAGATTTTGAACAGTTCAGCTGGGATGCCGTCGTCTCCTGCTGCCTTGTTATTAGCAATGCTTCTTAAGGCCATTCAACCTCACTCTTCAGGATGTCTGGCTCTAGCTCACTGACCACACCGTCAAAGCTATCCCCGATATTGTTATCCTTCCTATACAGGTCTTCTGTATATTCTTGCCACCTTTTCTTGATCTCTTCTTCTTCTGTTAGGTCCTTGCCATCTTTGTTTTTGATCATACCCATTTTTGCCTGGAATTTACCTCCGATGTTTCTAATTTTCTGGAAGAGGTCTCTTGTCCTTCCTATTCAATTGTCTTCTTCCACTTCCACACATTGCTTGTTTAAAAATAATTCCTTATCTCTTCTGGCTAACCTCTGGAATTTTGCATTTAATTGGGCATATCTCCCCCTATCGTTGTTGCCTTTTGCTTTCCTTCTTTCTTGGGCTACTTCTAGTGTCTCAGCAGACAGCCATTTTGCCTTCTTGGTTTTCTCTTTCTTTGGGATGTATTTTGTTCCCGCCTCCTGGACAATGTTCCGAACTTCTGTCCAGAGTTCTTCCGGGACCCTATCTACTAAGTCCAGTCCCTTAAATCGATTCTTCACCTCCACTGCATATTCGTCAGGAATATTAGTGAGCTCATATCTAGCTGATCTGTGGGTCTTCCCTAATCTCTTTAGTCTGATCCTAAATTGTGCAAGAAGAAGTTTGTGATCTGAACTACAGTCAGCTCCAGGTCTTGTTTTTACCGACTGTATAGAAGTCTGCCACCTTTGGCTGCAAAGGATGTAGTCAATCTGATTTCGGTGTTGTCCATCTGGTGAAGTCCATGTATAAAGCCGTCTCTTAGGTTGTTGGAAGAGAGTGTTTGTTATGCAGAGTGAGTTGTCTTGGCAAAATTCTATCAGCCTAAGTCCTGCTTCGTTTTGTTCTCCCAGGCCATGCTTACCTGTAATTCCAGGTGTCATTTGACTGCTCACCTTAGCATTCCAGTCTCCCATGATGAAAATAACATCTCTTTTAGGCGTGTTGTCCAGTAGGTGCTGCAGATCCTCATAGAACTGCTCTACTTCAGCTTCTTCAGCATCTGTGGTTGAGGCGTATATTTGGATCACTGTGATGTTAGATGGCTTGCCCTGAATTCGAATTGAGATCATTCTATCGTTTTTTGGATTGTATCCAAGCACTGCTTTAGCCACTTTACTATTAATTATGAAGGCTACTCCATTTCTTCTGTGGTCCTCTTGTCCACAGTAGTAGATCTGGTGGTCATTTGATGTGAAGTGGCCCATTCCAGTCCATTTCAGTTCACTGACGCCCAAAATGTCTATCTTTAATCTTGACATCTCACCAATAACCACATCCAATTTGCCCTGGCTCATAGATCTTACATTCCAGGTTCCAATGGTGATAAGATCTGATACACTGCTATTTTTCAGAAAAAGTGTAATTTTTACCACAGAATGAAAACAAAGCAAGAGGTGATGTTATTTAACAATTCAGCCGGGATTTTCTGAGTGCTTTTTTGGCCTACACAAAACAGTAACTTGTTTATCTTAGGCCACAAATTCAGGATGATACAGTAAATAAGGAGATTTCAGATGTCATTTCACTAAAAAGTAAAGTAAAAATTTAAAGTCAAGTAAAAAAGTAAAAAATTGACAAGAAATGTCCTATGGTCTGATTCTGTGAATCCAGATAATTTGGTGAAAAGAATCCCCAAAGATGGGGCTAAATTGTCACATATTTACTACAAGGGTAGATGATCCTTGCTTTCCCAAGCTCTGGCTCCAGCTGTTATTATGACTGAAAAAGAAACATCATTAAAAAGATTTCTGTCCCACTGATACAGAGTAGAAACCAAGCTAATGAATTCCTATGCTATGTAATATTTTATTCCAGCCTTTTGTCTCAAATTTCAAATGCACATAAATGTACAGAACCATAATAAAGATGTGCATTTTTTCAGGCCCGCCAAGTATATATTTCTGTTTTACAGTGCAATCTTACATGGATGCTCTAAGGTCCATTGAGTTCAACGGGTCTTCCAAATAAGTGCTACAGCATTGCAGTTATAGTAGCACAGAGTTGTTTCCTAGGGACAAGGATAAACATGTCAAATAAGTGGCTTTTAAAATGTGCCTAACTGTTATGCCAATCAAGGCATGGTATGGTTAATTACTCAAAAGATGCAGCATCTCCAGTGAAGTCCTTAATGCCTTAAAATTTCTGTACAAATATGTGAAGTAATTGTATATTTATTCCCAGGATTGGCCTTATCATTAGATGGAATGAGACAGCTGTCTCAAGCAGCAGATAGTGAGCTGAAGTGGTAGCAATCTGATGGAGATCAGAGAATTATACATATAAGGTGGCCTGTTCTGATCCTCCTCAATTAATCTGATGCTTTTGGATATTCTGGAGTGTGCTATTCCAATACACACACAAGATTCATTGTCCAGTTCCATCATTGTGTTTACATGGAATGGAAAGTTCTGAATTATCTTTTCCTCGCTGAAGAAAATGAACTGTCTTGAGTGGGCTCTGTTTGTACTATATCTACCCCATCTCTCAAATGTAATGAATGTCTTCTTTCTGTTAGATAAGTATATTTGGGAGATGTTTTAGACAGAAGCATCTGCAGAAGGAGGATCAACATCTGGGAGACAGAAGGCGTGATGTCTTCATCCAAGTCTCACCTTTTTTGTCTGTGCATGTAATGTTGATGCACATAAAAAAGGGGTGAGACTTGGACCATGACACCATGCTGGCCATCTTCCAGATTTTGCACACACACACACGGACCCCACTGGTTTTAGATATTAATTATGACATAGCAAAGAAAAGAAAAGAAAACCTTTCACAGTAATGAGTTGATTCATAATGTATTACTGTATTTTTCCCAAAGAATGTTGATCCTGAATTTAAGATGATCTCCCCCCTCAAAAGCAAAGTAGATAGATAGAAAAATTGTTTCCAATACCCAGTTTCCCCACCTTGTCAATCTAGAGTTGGCATTTTCAGTTGAAAGATATCGTAAAGATTCACCTACATACAGTTAATGTACACGTGTGACTCATTTATATATGTATAAGCATGTGTATATGTGTTTGTGTGCACAAGCGTCTGTATCCAGATAATTTGCCATAAAACAAACTTCAGTGAACGAATAATTGTTGACTAAAATTACTTATAAAATAAACTCCTTGGGGGGGAGATGGGCAGTGATAAATTTGATTAAATAAATAAATAAATAAAATATAAATTAATTGTTTATAAATTAATTTATAAATGGGATACATAAAATAATGTCTCCTATTTACAAATTAATTGATCCCCATCCCCATACTCCAAGCATTTTTCTCTCTTATACACAGATGCACATGATCAGTTGTGTACATTTCGCTCCCACCTTCCAGAAGAAAGACCAAAAAAGAAGATAAAAGTAAGATGGAAACAGGTTAAAGGGAAAGCAGGGAAGAGAAAAAAAGGAGGAACATAGATGGATGGAAATGAGACAAGAGGAAGAAATGACTGGGTAGGAAAGAAGGAAAAGAAACCCTCCATAGACATTACAAGAATGATTTAGCAAACATGTAGCCCTTCCCAAGCTTAGCTAATCTTCAAAGCTATGTTTTTCAGCTGGGATGTCTGCAGCCATTTGCACCTCCACCCATTCATTTATTTAAGGAGTTCTGCTCAGATGCTCCTCACACATGCAAGTAGGGGGAAATCACCAGGGTAATTCTTTTCCCCACAAGTAATCTCTGCCAATTCTACCTTCAGAAAACTTACTGCTAACAATTATATTCCTTTCTTCCTATGCATATATTTCTTATTCCTGGTGGAATCAGTGAGTTCCATTTGTAAGTCCTTCTGTCTGGGTTTTATAAATATTTCCCCATGTCAGCATGATAGATTCTGTATTTTTAAAGAATATTTAAGATATTGTTTCTAATGTAGAAGACAAATATTTGATCCAACTGTTAGTGACATTGGTATTCTGATGTTTCTGGAGAAAATAAAAGACCTTGTGGGTTCAACAGGCTGAGAGATTTGTCCAAGGCTAACTCAACATTTCAGCAAATAGTCTTTTAGAGTGTATTCAGAATTCCCAGGGACATGATTGGAATGGCATATAGGCTTAGTAAAATAAATAAATTTTAAAACAGACTTTCTGTTCCTCTTTTTCAATCTCACTCTTTTATTTTATACACACACACACATACACACATACATATACATATATACACATACAGAGAGAGAGAGAGAGAGTGTGTGTCTTAGGCTGAAAGAAATACTTAAAAAAAAATTCTCACCACCTGAATCTTCGCTTCTCTAATTTTCATGGGCTGTACAATTCTCTTCCTTCCCAAAGTTCTATCTATTGCTATAACATCTTTAGGTGTGAGGTAGATAAATCTAGGTTGATGAACTTAGCAAGTGAAAGTTACAGCTTGAAAGTTACACTTTCTGGAAAAAGAAATCCATTAAGTCACAATTGTGTTGTACTTCATTTACATTTTAGTCACTTGATATCTGAAAATGTCTCATCCCATTCTGTAAAGCATTGTACTAAGGCAGCAGCTGAGAGAATTTGATGGTAGCCATGAACATGTGTCCATATATTTTTTATTAAGAATTTCGATTATAATAGTAAAATCTCATAAAAACTAAATTTAAAGAAAGAAAAGAGAATAGGAAAGAGTGAAAAATGCAAGGAAAAAGAAAAAAGAAAAGAAAGAGAAAAGAAAAAGAAAAAGAAAAAGAAAAGTAAAAATATAGAATATCCAAAAGATGTCATTGAAGAAATGACAGATGTAGAACAAGTTTTATCTGACAAGGCAGAGATGGTATTGACAGTGGATTTACAACTGACAGGCCAAAAGAATGATTTAGAAAAGGATGTTTCACTGGATCTAAAAAAATAAAAAAAAAACTGCCTGAGGTTTCAAAATTTAAAAGGGAAATACAAATGACATACCAAGAGAATGACCTGGATAATTTTTTCCTACTGGATTTACAAAAGAGGCTTGTTAAAGCCTTGAAGAATTCTGTGCAATGGGATGAAGAAGAAATGAGAAATCAAATCCTACAATAATATTTAAATGAACTAAAGATTCAGACTGTTAGAAGTAAAAGGAAGGAATATAAAATTCATTTATTTGATCAAGTTTAAAACAAGATATGTTGTTTTTTCTGGCAACCCTTTTTGGACATTTTGTTGACACCAGGACTGAAAAGATGATGTTTTATGGATTTGTTTATAGATAAGAAATGGGCTACGTGATGAAGAGATAAATGTTTGTAACCTTAGAGGGGGTGAAGAGTCACTAAATTTGTTTATACCTGTTGTGATGAAGATTGGAAGTCACTTATTTGTATATTTCTTTTCTTTTTCTTTATTATTATATTCTTACTTTTAGCCATGAACATGTGTCAATGCAAAGGAATAGTTCATAACCACATGACCACTCTAGAATAATAGCTCATCAAATAGAGTCAAGCATCGTTTAAGGTTTTGTCCACAATTGGAACAAAAGTAGTCTTTACCTTTTCTTTAGCAAACCTACCTTTGCTGTTGGACTGCTCTGTGGGAGCAGGAAAGGGTCAATTTGGCTTCTTTTTCTGATTGTTGGTAATCTATAGGATTCAAAGAATCCATTAAATTGCTAAGTTGGCAGTTCCATATTTTGGAGCCCCTGATGGTAGATGATGATGATGATGATAGCAAACATACCTAATATTCCTGCCTCCTATTTTCCCCACAACAACAACCCTGTGAGGTGGGTTGGGCTGAGAAAGTGACTGGCCCAAAGTCACCCAGCCGGCTTTCATGCCTAAGGCGGGACTAGAACTCACAGTCTCCTGGTTTCTAGGCCAGCACCTTCACCACTACACCAAACTGGCTACTTTTGCTGGTTTCTCCATAATATATTGCCCTAGTTATGTTGATAGTTACATAGCCAATGAATAGGCAGATTGCTTATACACACCCACACACAAAACACACCTGCATACCCACTGCTCTGTTGCTGCATAAAACTCTAAACTTTCCATCAAGGGGATAGAGTTCAGTGGAAGATTGCAGTGTTAAACAAAAATGGTTCAAAATTCAGTCCCAACTTTAATCCCTGGTCATTATGGCCCTGTTTAAGACTGATTTTTTCCTATACTTTCTATTACTTCAGAAATGAAAATTACAGGAGTCACAGTTAATGTCACTTATTTATGAACACATAATTCATATAATATTTCTAGAAACTGGTCTGAACTTTAACCATGTTCATGTAAGCCACTACTATTACAAGATTTTGCTAAAGCTGATATATGAATTAAATACTTGCATTTTAAACTAATTATTATTTGAATATTCCAAATCATTCTGTAGAACTAACATTGCCATTGTGGATCATATTAGATTTCAGACAAACAAACAACATTGATGCATAGAATTTAACACTGCTTAAGAGACTCAAAGAGCATATCTGCTTGATATGATGCAGTGAAATTCATTTTAATAGAGCGAGAACTAATTCAGTGTCAGCCTGGAGTGGAGGTGGTGATGGAACATTACTGCCCACCAATTTTTATTAATACGTTTTTCAAAATCTTCTTGAATGACATGTTCACTCTGTTCTGTTGGCATTCCTGAGCTTTGTTTGCCTGTGTTTTCTAAAATGTCTCTACAAGGTTGTGTGTGCTTCAACTCTGCCCTTGTAATATTATTTCCAACTAATTATACCAATAGAAAGAGCTGAGTGCAAATATGATTTTAGCAGTTTATAATAAGAAAAATGCTTTGTGCATATATTAAGACCAAGCACTGTTCTTTCAATTATTATTAGCAAGCACTCCACCTACTGGTTCAAAATAAGATAGGCAAGTGAAAGGGGTTTTCAGAGAGATTGTTATTTTTTAATAAAGAGCTTGTTGCCAGTATAAAACCCAAGCTGTTGAATATTTGTACTACACACTTCCAAATCAGGGTATTTCATGTCTTTGGTTTTTGATTCCAACTCATTAAAAGGGGTCCTTATCTTTATTTTTCACCAATTACCATCCTAAATATAATGTTTTCCAACCATATGTAAGAGTGTGAGGGGAAAGAGGTACAATCCAGATCCAGTTAAATGAATGGGAATTCATTCATTATTTCAGTCGGAAATGGATGACATCCAGAGCTGACTCTACAAATATGATTTTTAAAAAAGCAGATGACATTGTATCCCTTTACTATAGCCATACTTTCACCCCTTCATTTTTCAAGCATTGCCTTTGATATCTCAGATGCATCACTGTAACTTTAATAACACAGTTTACAGCATTTGTAAGATATGATGCAAAATAATAACAATAATGCGGCCTTTTGTATCCATATGGCATAATCTAATATAACAGTAGGACTGAGAAGGTACGTCACAAAGAACCTAAACATAGTCTGTTTATTTTGTTTATGTATAGCCTTTCCTCCAGCCGTGTACTTTAAGACTGAGAAGGCAGCAGAAAACTGGAGAGGCAGTGGGTGGAATTCTCCTCAGCCTCGGTAGTACAGAGAAAGTGCCATGTACCATAATGACATAAACACCTATCATGGAGCACCATGTCATTGGTAGATAGTGTGGGGCAAATGTGCACCCCCCACCCCCCATTAGCAGTTCTGGGTCAGGGCATGGATGGGAGACTGTCTGAGTATACTCTGTGAGCCTCAGATTAGACTGTAGGTAAGGGTAAAGGTTTCCCTTGAGAAAATAGGGGATGCTTGCATAGAACAAGATGAGATGTGGAGCTAAATCATCTACTGTGTCTCTCATGGAGTTAGAATAGGGTAGGCAAGCTTCTACTGGTATGGCGATTGCCTCTGTATGATAACAGCTTATCTGGACTATAGGACTAATTGGTATCTTAGATTTCTTTTTTGTTTTATATTTGTATTTTAATTATTCAGAATTTATGTTGTTTAATTTTTTAAACTGAATGTTGTTTTATTGTTTCTTTAGATTTCTTCAAGAGGAAAATGCTATAAAAATGAACAAGAACAACTTTTGATGGCAGTGTGAACTGGTACCTCAGTTGCTCTTAATGCTGAGGTGTGTGGAAATACTTTTTTTCTCTAGTGTGTGTGCATTGTACTTCTCACCCTATAAAATTAAGAGTTGTGGTTTGAGAATAATGTCCAGTCAACAAGTTGAACCACATTGCTTAACAACAGTTTGTCATATGAAAATGGTTAAGGGAGGAATTTAAATAATATTTCCATGAACACCAACTACCGATCATACAATCATCCTCTATCCTGGAGGTTCTTGAGAATCAAAATGGCAGCCACCTCTTAGTGTTTGAATAGAGGAGATCTAAACTTTGGGGAGAAAAGTAAGTACTGCTGAAACTCACTTTAGTATGCTGCCTTGACTTTGAATAATTATGTTTTCTATGTCTACTGAAAACTGGCACCTCATTCATAAATGTGTAATTCATTCTCCTATATTCTCACTATATAGGATAATTAATTACATATTTATTCTCAATCCTACATGGTTTATAATGGAATATTTACTTATTTCTCATATTTCTACACTGCCCATCTTGCAAGTGACTCTGGGAGGTTTATAATTTAGTTAAAATAACAAGAGATTAAAAAAATAAAAACAATATAAAAATATAAATATAAAATATAAAATACAGAAAAATATTTAAAATTTATATAAAATAAAAATTCCTCAGAGTCACATTATGGCGCCAACCACCCCCATGATTGGCTATCCCCCCTCCCACCCCAAACAAGGTGGCAAAGCCAAGTTTTCACTCCCTTTTGGAAGGCTGGGAGAGTGGGGGCCTGCTGTAGGTTGGAGGCTCCTCGGTATCCAGGAATTTACTACCTCGGGGGGTAATGTGTTCCACAGGGTGGGGGCCACAGCAGAGAAGGCCCTCTTCCTGGACCCTGCCAATCAACAATCTCATGGACAGGGTCTGTAGCATGCCCTCTCTGCCTGACCAGATGGGACAGGTTGATGCAATGGGGGTGAGGCAATCCCTCAGGTCCCCCAGTCAGGTTTCAGGCCCGGTTATGGGATGAAAACAGCATTGGTCTCACTTATGGATGATCTTTGGGGGGGAGCTGGATGGGGGTAGTGCATCCATCCTTGCTCTTCTTGACCTCTCAGCAGCTTTCAATATTGGCAACCATGGTATCCTTTTGGGCTGGCTCAGGTAGTTGGGGGTGGGTGGCATGGTCCTGCACTGGTTCACCTCCTTCCTCCAGGGCCGGTCCCAATTGGTGTTGAGAGGCAGCAAAAGTTCCAGCCCACAGCCCTTTTTTTGTGGGTTGCCGCAGGGCTCGGTATTCTCTCCACTCCTTTTTAACATCTACATGAAACCTCTGGGTGAGATCATCCATCACCATGGGATGAGGTATCACCAATACGCTGATGATACTCAATTATATACTGTATCTCCATCCCGGGTGAAGTAAGTGATGCCATGACCACTCTCTCTAGGTGCCTGGCAGCTGTGGGAGCCTGGATGGGGAAAACAGGCTTCAGCTGAACCCTGGTAAGATGGAGTGGCTGTGGATTAATGGCTCCTCGGTATCTGGGAAATTGTCATCTTTAGTTCTGGATGGGGTGGCACTGCTCCAGACAGACCTGCAGTAGCTCCCACCCTCTGGAACATTCTTGCCCCAGTGGTGAGACAAGTTCCCTCTCTCCTGGACTTCTGAGAGAAGCTAAAAACTGGGTTTTGCCATCATGCCTGAAGTAGGATGGGGAACAGCCATTTGTGGGGATGGCTAGCACCCTAGGGCGATCTTTTATACACATGGATTGAAACACAACTTTTAGCCATCTGGATTTTACTATATTTTATTTTTATTTTATATTTATTATGGTATTTATATTTATATTGATATTGAATTTTAAATTTTGTTTTTGTTTTTGTAAACCACCCAGAGTCCCTCCTTTGGGGGGGGGGGAGATGGGCGGTAATAAAGTTTGACAAACAAACAAACAAACTTGGCCCCATGCCATGTCGGGCTTTAAAGGTGATAACCAACACTTTCAATTGGACCTGGAAGAAAACTGGCACCCAATGCAGCTCATGCAACAAAGGTGTTATATGCACCATCCTTGGGGCTCCAAACACGGCCACATTCTGAACCAGCTGTAGCTTCCAGATGCTCTTCAAGGATAACCCAATGTAGAGCGCATTGCAATGGTCTATAAGGGAGATGACCAGGGCATGAGTGACTGACCAGAGGGCCTCCCGATCCAGGAAAGGGCATAGCTGGCTCACAACACAAAGTTGGGCAAAGGCTCCCCTGGCCGTGGCTGCCACCTGCTCTTCATGCAAGAGTCATGAGTCCAGGAGGACCCCCAAGTTATGCACCGGGTCTGTCTGGGGCAGTGCAACCCCATCCAGAACTAAAGATGACAATTTCCCAGATACTGAGGAGCCATTAATCCACAGCCACTCTGTCTTCCCAGAGTTCAGCTGAAGCCTGTTGTTCCCCATCCAGGCTCCCACAGCCCCCAGGCACCTAGAGAGGGTGGTCAGAACATCACTTAAGTCATCCAGGATGGAGATGTATAACTGGGTATCATCAGTATATTGATGATACCTCATCCTGTGGTGACAGATGATCTCACTCAGCGGTTTCATATAGATGTTAAAAAGGAGAGGGGAGAGTACCGAGCCCTGCAGCACCCCACAAAGGAGGGGTCATGGGCCAGATGTCTTGCTCCCTATCAACACTGATTGGGACCAGCCCTGGAGGAAGGAGGTGAACCAATGCAAAACCACACCACCCACCCCCAACTCCCTGAGCTGACCCAAAAGGATTCCATGGTCGATGGTATTGAAAGCCACCGAGAGGTCAAGAAGAGCAAGGGTGGATGCACTGCCCCCATCCCACTCCCACCAGAGATCATCCAAAAGTGAGACCAATGCTGCTTCTGTCCCATATCTGGGCCTGACTGAAAAAGGTCCAGATAATCCATTTCATCCAGGATCCTTTGGAGCTGCAGTGCCACCACTTTCTCAACCACCTTCCCTAAAAAGGGGAGGTGGGAGACTGGATGAAAATTGTCCAGTACGGTGGGATCCAGCAATGGTTTCTTGAGGAGGGGATGCACCAGCACCTCTTTAAAGGTTGTCAGAAGCACTCCCTCCCTCAAGGATGATTTCACCATCGCCTGGACTCACCCACACCTCACCGCCCAAGCTTCCTTCACCAGCCAGGAGGACAATGGATCTAACTGGCAAGTGGTGTCATTTACAGTCCGGAGGTCCCTGTCTACTTCTTCGGGCCCAAGAGGATTAAACTGTTCTCAGATAACCTGGTAAGTATATTACCCAGGCATCTCCACAGGCCATGCCCCATGCTTGGCATCCAACTTGTTACGAATCTGAGTGATTTTATACTCCAGATGCTTGGAAAATTCTTTGTGGGGAGATGGGCGGTAGTATAAATTTAAGAAATTAATAGATAAAATAAAATAAAAAACTCCTCTGCACAGCGATGTAGGTGGGTTACTGTACCCACCTTCCCCAATAGAGATCGGGTGATCTTAAACAGGGCCACCGGATGGCATTCTGCAGATGTAATAAGAGCAGAGAAATATTGACATTTTGCTGCTCTTACCACCACAAGGTAGGCCTTAATAGTGGCTCTAGCTTGTGTTCGGTCAGATTCAGTCCTTGTCTTACTTCAGCAGTGCTCTAGATGTCTCTTAATCCTCTTCAGAACCCCCAGCTCCTCCATAAACCATGTGGAGTGTTGGGTTCGATGGGACAAAAGAGGTCACAGGTGTGTGATCCTGTCCAAGGCCCTGCCCCCCTCCCTATTCCAGGTGGTAGCCAGGGCCTCTGCTGCGCTGTGCAGCAGATCCTCGGGTATAGCCCCAAGCTCCCTTTGGAACCCCATCGGGTTCATCAGTCAGGTGGTGACTGGGTCCTGCCTCCCTGTGGACGGGGGCAGCATAAGAGAATCTCAAGGCCACTAGGGCATGACCTGACCATGACAAAGGGAACAGATTTAACTCTTCCCTCAGATCACATTGCCACTGCTCCGACAAGAAAACCAAGTCCAGGTCCTGAGTCAGGTCCCAAATAATCTGGGACAGGGCCATGGCCACCATGGTGGCCATGAACTCCCGATCTACCTTTGAGGCATGGCCCATGGATGGTAGGTTGAAGTCCCCCAGAACCGTAAGCCTGGGGAACTCAACTGCCCACCCTGAGACTGCCTCCAGCAGCTCAAGCAGGGAGGCTGCTACACAGCAGGGAGGCTGGTACATTAGCAACAAGCCCAACTGCTTTGGGGGACCCAACTTCAAGAACAGGGTCTCATAACTGGCTACTTTAGGAGCAGGGACCCTGAAGGCCACCAGAGATTCCCCGATGACAACAGCCACCCCTCTTCCCCTGTCCTGGGATCTTGGCTGATGCCATACTGTATACCCAGCCGGGCACATTTCTGAGAGGGCTACCCCCCTTCAGGGCCCAGACAGGTTTCATTAATACATGCCAGGCCTTCCCTCTCCTCGTTGATAATATAAGGGGGGCCTTGTTGTTAACTGAGCAACAGCTGAAAGCCAGGGCCTCCATGGGTCTGTTGTTCAGGGCCTGGGTCTGAGCGCAGAGGGCCAGAACACACTACCAGGGCATCTTCCCCAAAGATGGCCTGCCCTCTGACTCCCACCATAACACTCCCACCCTGTCACCACCTGAGAGGAATAGCCAGCCCTAAATCCTCCAGAGCTCCTATTTCTATTTCCCCCCAATCCTTCCATCCAATCATACAACAACAGGCACACACCAAGCAATCACAGGGTGGTAGCAAGTTCCCCAGCACTTCAGCTCCCGGTCTCAGAGCTGTGGGAACCCAACCATCAGCCCCACATCTACCACACTCCCTTCACTGGCCTTTCTCACTAGCCAGCAGGGGGCACCCCACCCACTTCTCCTCCTCCCTGACTCTCACTCAAGGAGGGAAGTTCTCCACGTACATACCTCATCCACTCTCGGGCTCCCTCCCTATCTCTCACACCAGGGAGGATCCCATTCATCACACTGGAGGGACCCTGGAAGGGTACTTAGCTCCTCACTCCAGGGGACTCACTGGCCCACTCGGATCTTCACTTTGAGGTCCTGTCTGCTGCGGTGCTTGGCTCCTTATTCTGGCAGGCTGGGGGCTTGCGGGAGACTCGCTGGGTCCACTGGGCCACCCTAGGGGTCTGCTGCACCACTCAGTTGCCATGCTGTACCTCCACTGTTTTGGGGGGATCTGTCTGGGCCTGCAGGGTCACTCTCTGGGGGGCTCCATGCTGGGTCCTCTGGGCCACCCCAAGGATTCACCGTACCACCAGGCTGCTGCGCTGCACCTCCTGGATTCACCATGCCGCCTGACTACTGCGCTGTGCCTCTGCTGCTCTGGGGGGCTCCCTACCAAGTCTGCTGGGCCACCCCAAGGTTCTTCGCAGCACTTGGCTGCTGTGCTGCATTTCCCAGCCTCACTGCAGCTGCCTGCGCCACCTGGCTGCCATGCCGCACCTCCACTGCTCTGCTGCTCTGGGTAGCTCTGTGGGGCTCAGTCTGGGCCCACTGGGCTGCCCTCTGCGGTCCGCACTGTTATCACCTGCTTTGAAACAATGCAATGTGACAAAGAAAATATAGAATCCTTATTTGGAAACAAAATAGTTTTCTTAGGGTTTATTCAAGGTGTTGCTTATTTTAAAAACAGCTATTGCAAAATACCACAATATCAGTAGTTTGCATAAATATGTACCACATCAGATTTTAATACAGAGCTCTCCAAAAAAAGTCATCCATTAGCATATTTACTTCAAATTTGCAAAGCTACTGAAGAATTCAAGAAAACAGCTAGATAACAAAATTTACCTGACCTTTCAAAGCTCAACAAAACAAGACAGAAGGTCTCTTTCAATGGCTGTATCATCTATATGTTTGGAGGCTGTGCAGCCCATATGTTCTATAAAACTGTTGCATCTCAAAGTTATAATAATATGCAATAAGGTGCCAGAACCAATTATTAAATTTCATATGATCCAACAGAGTCAGTAAAAATACACAGGGTCAGTTTTACTGGCTTCAGCTCTTATGATGCACAATGCCTGGGATTATAGTATAATGTCAGGTTATTGCTGAAGATTTCCTTATGCTTTCAGTTATGCTCACAGATGACTATCAGGAAAAAAAAACTGAAATGGTACATTTTAGTTTGGGACAAGGACTGTAGACTATTTCAGATTTAACAGCAATAGATATGCTCCTGCATGGGCTAATACAACTTTTCCAACCTGGGGCTGATATGTTAGTATCTCAATTCCTAGAATTTCTACTGGCCTGGCCCCACTGGACTGGGAACTAGGAATTTTGGGAGTTATAATACTGACACCTTAAAAAGACCTCAAATTGCAGAATGCTAGTTTAATGCAATTTATGGTGGAAGGAAGGAAGGAAGGAAGGAAGGAAGGAAGGAAGGAAGGAAGGAAGGAAGGAAGGAAGGAAGGAAGGAAGGAAGGAAGGAAGGAGTATGTATTACAAGTCTTGAAGGAAAAAAGTGGTGTGATGAGCTCACTTTGAATGATAACATCAGAGCCAAATTGCTGCCTATAGTGTGGAAAAAGAAGACACTTAAGTCTAAGTGTAAACAGTCATAATTTATTTACTGTGACATCTTTTAAACATGATGAGTGAATGTTTTAAAGACCAGCTTCCATCTCTTAGCCAAGGTCAACTGTCTGACATTGATCCAAGCACTTTTTCACCCTGTGAAATCTATCAAGAAGAGTTTGGGGGACTAATGACAATTTCATTGGGTTTTCTTGTCTATGTGTACATGCTTTATTTTAAGGCATACACATATACTATGAAGGGATGCAATTGTTTTCTTCCGAGAGGTAATTATGTGAAATCCGTCTTCTGTCGCTTGGCTATAGGAACCAAACCCTCACATGCATGTGAGCTAAAATAATGTGACACCCAACTCTCAACTTCTGCATGTCTGGAAGGAAATTAATTCTGCTCTCCAGGTAGGATATTTTAAAGGTACAAATGTAATTGCTGTAGAAAATAATTTTCTGCTCTCTTGTTATTGGAGCATTGCTAGCTTAGGCCCATGTTTGCCTGTGTATGTTTACAGCATCTGTCAGCCGATACACAAGAAACAAGAAGAGTATTGTAAACTGATCCCTCAGCTTTTGCTGAATATTTAATGCAGTCTGCTTCAAAGAAAAGCACAAACATTCTACTTTTTCCAATTGCTTGTCTTCCTTGCCCTCTTCTAATATTCTCCTGGGAGAGATGGGTTTTCGAACTTGGTCATTGCAAGTGCCCATTTACTTCAAGATCTTTACTTCCCATTCTTGGCTTTCTTTCTGTCTCCTCAAACTGGATTTATTTCATTTTAGCCACCTCAAAGTAGACTTGTGTGCATATATTTTCAGGACAATTGGATTGTCTCTATAGATTTTTAAATCACTTTTGAGATCACAATCAGAAATATATAAACTGTTGTGTTGTTCCACTAGGCAGTCATGGAACACATACTTCAAACGTGGATCACCCAATCCTATAAAATGATCTTTAAATGAGACAATGAGAATATAAGTAGATTAAAGTGGCCAATAATGGGGAAACAAGTGCCCATTCCAAGAGCAATTGTAAGAAATTTAAGCCTCAGGAAGTTGCATTATACATTTTATTAAATTGAGGGTATATTCACCCTTCTTGTGGGTTGAAATCTGAACCAGTATTTTCTGTCTTTGGCTGCTTTACTTTAAGATTCCTTAATGGGCAGAAGATGTAATGCATAATATCATATGGCTTGCTTTAAGTTTTCAACTTAGTATCTCCAAAGTTGTAATTTAATATAAATTGACAAATGTTCCATAAACAGCTGTTCTTTCATATAAAACAATATCTGGCCTGAAATGATTGTGTGAGGCCCCTAGAACTCTGCAACATTCAGCTGATTTGTTGCCTTAACCTTATTTGCAAGAGAAAGCATCTAATTTTAAGCGGCAGTACCATTTAGCACTATGTAAAATGCTGGCTTTCAAAAAACAAGTCAACTTGTATTTATATAGTTATCCTGCTGCTTTCTCAATAATCAAGAGAACGGGAAATAAGGCCGAACATCCGATTCACACACACACACACAAAGAACTGATGCCTGCTTAAGTTCTTTATAAAAGGCCATCAAAAATATTATAACCACCTCATAAAAATAGTCTTATCAGTTGTCTTACAGGAGGCAAAAAACAGGGTCAAGGAAATTGCTTTCAAAACTCCTTGTGGCAAAATGTGCCAAGGTTGAGTTACTGTCTACTTCAGTAGCAGCTACTTGTGGGGGGTGAGAAAGGGAAAGGGGCAATAGTCTTCCAGAATGTCTGGAGATGACACAAATTTCTTGCTGTACTCAAGGTAACCATATGCATTGTCAACAGCTCTGTACTGCTGTTTGGAAGCTTCTTCAAGCAACAGAGCTTCCAGTTCACAAATCATGCTGCTGTTTGGCTGCCTAGAGAGACAACTAAATAACTCGATAAAGGATTGCTTCAACAGCAGAGTCTTCTAGGAAATTAGTTCTTGTGATTTCTCAAGAATGCAGTGAAGCTTCCTAAACATACAGGTATTTCAAGACCAGCTTTATTAATCAGGCTTGAAAGTGAAGCCTGCTTATGTTTTTATTAATTGTCTTGTGTGTTGAATTTATATCTGACCTTTTTCTCCAGAGGTCCAAGATGACATTCACAGAACTATTACCTCAGCGTTATCCACCAAACTACCTTGTGAGGTAAATTCAAGAGAGAAATGAAAGGACTGCCCTGAGTCATTCAGCAAGCTGAATAGCCTCAAAACCTCCTGACTTTCCCCAGTACTCCACCGACTAGACCACATTGACTCTCAGTGTTTGACAGCCATCAGGATGCTGATGCTTCTTCTCACTACACGATTGACTATTAAATCCCTATGAGTTAATTGGGAACTGTGGACACCACACTGTGCTCTACCTGACTAGAAGATGTCAGGTCATTTAGTGGCTTTAGTGCCTGAGCAAATATTGTGTGAGCTGAATAGGATATAAATTCTTCAAGCAAACATCTTGAATATAAGTGTACAGTAAATTTGTCTCCACTCATAGGAATTAACCAATGGAGGTCTGCAAGGTGTTCTCTTATTCCCAATGCTGTTTAATATCTATATGCAGTTGGATGGTAAACCTCCCTGTGATTGTAGAGTGCAGCATTATTTGATATAAGATACCTAGTTCCACCTTTCACTCCCATCCATGAGGCCTATAGGCTTCTTGAATAGATTATCAGCCACTTCTTGCTGTCTGTGATAGTCTGTTTTGTATAGATAATTTATCTATCATTGGCCAAAACGCCTTTAATACTGTAATTTGTGCATCTGTTATCTTAACTGGACAGCTCTATGATGGTGGTAGAACTTCCTTTGAAAAATCATTCAAATGTTTTAGGTGGTTCCAAGTCCTGTGGGCTACATATTAAGTAGAAGAAGCTGCAGACAACATTACACATTACATTTTATTCACGTTGATTCAAGGTACTGGTTATTAGTAAGCAGTTCACACATTTGAATCCGTGACATTTAATCTATTCTGAATGCTGTTCTATTCTACAGTTTTGATCAGGTTTTGCTATTAGGGTCTCAGGTGGACATTATGACCAAAGTGCCTTTTACCATCTGCAGCTATATCAGCCATGATGATATCTAGATACCCTACCTAGATGAAATTACTCCTGCTCCAATAAACAATCATTCATATTATTATTGTCCTAACAGTCAGGAAACCACGCTGAGACAAGGAATAGGTCTCTAGTGTTTTATTACTGCTACGTTAGACAGAAAATCCTAACAAACTGAAGAAGTGTGGGAAAAACCCAGACAGATAAACCCCAAAGGTTAAGGCGGGTCTGATCTGTGTCGCTTTGAATGGCTGCTTAACTCCTCAGTACTACGCATGCGTTTTCCCCCCTGGATAGGGGCCCCTCCTGCTCACCATCAGTGCTCATGACAATTATACAACAGACCACTGAAATTAATTCAGAAACTGCAGTGGGTTCAAAGTAGGGCCACTACTAGTTTTGATCATATTGCACCAGTACTTTGTGAGGTAGATTTGCTCCCTGTCCATTTTCAAGCTCAATTCAAAGAGTTGGGCAGAACATTTAAATCCATTCTTGCCTTGGCTAAATTATTTGAAAATTTCTTTTCTCCCACTTGAAACGTATGACCTTCTACAGAGGCCTTGTTCTAATTGCTTTTGGCAAAGTAACATGAGATGCTTTGCTATCAGGAAGAGAGATTTATTGATAGTACTTCACAAGTTATGGAACAGCCTCCCTGGTCTGGTATTTCTGATGTTTTTGTTATGATTTTTTGATGCTAAATTGATATTCATCCAGTCCTTTTAAGCTATGATTTTTTAAAAGCAGTCTCTCATACAGTAGAGTATAACTTGTTTGTTTGTTCGTTCATTCATTCCAAGAAGCCTTTAAGGTAGATTAGCTTGATAGCTGGCCCTAGTGAATTTCAGGGTCAGGTGAGTTCTTCCCTCTTTTTGTCAAATTGCTACATTACTTCCCAGGGATGGAAAGGAGGTTTCTACACACTCTTGGCTTACTGAAGAGTGCACACACACAAATTGGAACTGAGAATATACTTATTTAAACTTATTTCATGAAAACATTAACCTTCCTACAGAAGCCCAAATGATATCGAATCACTTGCTGAGATGTGCAGCTACAGAAACCAACCAACCAACCAACCAAACAAAGAAATGTCTCTCTGTCTATCTAAGAAAGTAGATAATCTCTCATTTAGACACCAAATCCAAATCTGTTTAGCTGGAGCAAAGTAACATCATTAGTTATTTATGTATAGCCAATGGAAACATTTTATGCTTCTTTTTTCTTCTCTTCATTTTCTTTAAGTTGATTCTGAAAAGCCACCAGATACCAGTGCTGTTTCAATACAGGGGTGGCACAGCTTTTCCAGGAAGCACCATTTTCTATACAGACTGCTGCATTCTGGGCAAGTTGCAAGTTTGGGACTATTGTCAATGGAGCTCTGATAGTACTAGTGTGCCAGCTAGGACCATGAAGGGCCAGATTATCTAGCCAATAGCTCTAAAAACCTCCATTTACTGGTTCTCCACAAATGCAATAAGAAAGGAAAACCATTAGTTCTTTTCTTCGCTGATTACTATGATGCAAGCCTTATAATTATGCCTATATAATGAATGGTTGTATGAATCCAATCAGATTCATCCCTAGACCTGTTCCATTGTCACTTAAGCTGCAACTCCCCACATCTCATTGCCATTAATGGTTCTGTATACTATGAGGTACCACAGGTTCTGATATGAGACCCAAAATTTTTTTAGGAGCCATTATATCAAGCATCTGGAAAGCTTCAATTTCCCATGTCCCCACCCGGTCACTAATGAGACAGTCTCCTCCGATATTAAAAATAATAAAATAAATGAAGCTATGAACTTTCTCATGCATAGGTCCTGAAATTATCAGGGTGAAACCTGGGGGAGTGCAGCATCTTTTGCAGCTACTCGTGGGGAGGTATATCCAAGATCATTCCTGTCAAGTAAATTTGGGATTGAGAGCTCTCATCATTTCTCTGGCTGTCACTTCCATTCCAGTAGCTGTCAGAAGTTGATGGTTATTTGGCTGATTGGCAGCATAATGCCAAAACTGCAAAAGGAAGAGACAGAAGACAACACATCACCCTTCTTTCTGGATTTTCTGTTGCTGCCTACTAATAAATGCAGAGGACTTCTCCAGCTCCAAAGAACCCAGGCTCTGAATCATTTACAGAATATGTTTCTTATATCTACATTTCTCTTGTTCCATGCCTATCCTTCATGTTGGTAAAATGAGGAACCCTGGTCACACCCACATGACTTTTGTAAACAGCTTATGCAAAACGGAGGGTATGCTATTGAACCTTCTATAACCTTTACCAAGTTCAGAACAAAATCTGAGCTGGTGAAAGTTTCCTAACTGTCTTCATCACTTTCCATACCACCCCAAGTATTATTAGTAATGTGGTGCCTTCCTGATTGCCTAGGAAGCATAGGCGCATCAATCTGTATAAACACAGGCTCCCTTTTGAAACTTTGCAGTGAATACATGGAGGTTGAGGGCAAAGTCAGCAGGGAATGTAAGCCCAGATGCATGTTCTTTCCATAAGTTGGATACATAAAAGGAGGGGCTTAAGTGAGCATCTCTAATGGTTATGACCATGCCAAGAAATTTGTCTGTTGATTGTTGCTTATTTTTTTTTAAAAAAGCAATTAGAAGCTGACTTTTTTAGTACATAACAATAAACATAACAATAACAATAATTATATCCATTCCAATTTTTGTTAGGTGGATGGAATATTTAACTGTTGACATAGGCAAAGGATGAGATTTTTGTGTGAAAACTAGAATGAAGTTAAGACTATGCTGTCAAATTATTTATTGAGACCCTGTGGAACTATTTTGATGCCCCTAAATGCATTTGCAAGCCTTTTCAGAAAAAAAGAATACATAATGATAACTTGAATATGCAACCTTTAAATAAATGGAGAGGAATTCTGACATGTGACAAAAGATGAATAAAAATTCTTCAGGACTTACCTCCATGAGAATCTGAGTAACTGTATGCACCCAATGGTACATGTGTGATGTTGTCCTCCCACAGGTTTCTACTCATAAAGTGTGAACGTCAGAGAGGAAGAATGCACATAGATTTGTACACACAGAAGCTTCCAAACTAGCAATCTCCATCCTCAAGTAATTCTGCCCTACTGTCATACATGTGATGACCCACCAAGGTTGCACCAAGCAGAGTGCAGAGAAGAGCAACAAGGATGGTCAGGGGTTTGGAGGCTAAATCCTACGGGCAGCAGTTAAAGGAACTTGGTATGTTTAGCCTAAAGAATACCAAGACTAAGGGGAAACATGAGAGCAGTCTTCATGAAGGAATGTCACTTGACAGAGGTGTGGATTTATTCTCTGGAGCACCTAACGATAACACAGGAACCAAGGATGGAAGGTTTGAAGAGAGAGATTCACACTTGAAATAAGGAGGAATTTCCTAATAGCGAGAGCTATTAGACAGGAACAGACTGCCTCTTGGACTCATGGGTGCTCCATCACTGAAGGTTTTCAAGAAAAATGTGGACAGCCATTTGTCCAGGATGGTAGGAAGACTTCTGCACTGGACAGGGGATTGGACTAGATGACCTCCAAGGTAGCTTCTAACTCTATGATTCTATGATTCTGTGCCCCCCTCCCCTATAATCTGAACATATTGAAAAAAACTAGTGTTTGTGGGTGGAAGTTAGATGTTTTTGACAGTATCGGAAGCAGCTTCTAGTAGTAAAGAAAAATTCAGTCGAGAAAGGAAAATGAAAGCAAGGGATAAAGAGTAGGGCACATTTCAGAAGAAAAGGTTTATACAGAGCTTCACTACAGTCTTATTCAGTTTCCCATAATAATAGCTGTCGAATCATCATTTTGGGTCACATGCTCAGTAATTCTATTGGGTGTTTAATTAATAATAATAATAATAATAATGATAACAATGATAATAATAATAGTGTGTGTCTAGTTCCAAATGAATAAATCTGACACACGAAGCTTAAAATCACAGATTATTTCTTTATGCCTTGCCCTTCAAATAATATTCAAATGAAATTAGGTTATGTTCATAAAACAAAGCTCAATTCAAAATCAAGAATAAAAGCAGTTTGAAAGGTATGGCATAATAAAGGTGGTCTTTTCTTGGAAGGAAAAGATAATTATGAAACACTCGTTGAGCTTCCCCGGGGATCATCACCTCTGAGAAAGCTCTACCTTCTGTTGAGATGGGGCCCTCAGAAAATGGCATTTGTAAATTGAATGGAAAGAAGGGATCTTTCAGTTCCTTGGTCCCAATTTCTGAGACCTTTAAAGGTTAATTCCAGCTTTTGAGCTTTATCTGTGCACGTGGGAATGCCCTGTTTAGCAAGTACGGAACTCTTAAAATAACACACGTCTATAATACCACCATTACTGCAGTAGAAGTGACAAACACTTGGATATTTAAGTGGTAGAGTCATGGACAGTAGTTGAGAACATGTTTTATCTACAGAAGATCTACTTTTAATCCTCAGCATCTTCTGACATAGTTACTTTTACTTTACCCATAGTCTGTTGCAAAGAACCAACGCAAGAATGAAATTGCCGCAGTTCAATCTTCAGTATAATTTCTTGTGTTTCTGAGTTCCATTCATTAGTTTAAGAAATGATTTTGAGATCCACAGTTTGTTTTATATTGACAGAGTTCTTCAGAGCTTGTGTCAGCTAGCCCCTTACAGTCATCTATTAGAGCACTGGCACCTCCATGTTCATCATTTGCGAACTTGGCAGTCACCAGCTTGGTTAGATGAGATGAAAGAGAAGAGATACCTTTCGGTGGTAATAGAACACAGATGGCAACTGTCATCACCATGCACATGCATTTTGTTATCGTTCACTCAGTGGGGACCTAAAGAAATGTATGAAAAAAAATTGTTCAGGGTGTGAGATAAAATATGGCTATCCACATACCAGTGCATCAAGAGAAACAAATGATGCTAGATGTCATGATGTTTTACAATATTTTATATTATGGGCAGTTGACTAAATGAAATGAATTGTATTATATTTTTGTGTGTATTACTAACATCTTGATGTGGTCTTCTTAAAGAAGCCTAACATTTTGGTCTTTCATTTGTGGGACTTTTCCATTAATTTGACACTTTGCCCTTCCTGAATGAAATAACCACAGCATTTTTAGAGAAGTAACACTGCTGAAATGACAATAATATCACTTGGCAACCTATGATCTAACTTGGTTGCAGTCCAGAAGTCTACAACTTAATACCCCAGGGCCTTTTACAGGCTACTGAAACCTTCTATGTGCCCTCTTGCTTCCAAAAGTCTCACTGAAAGCTGTTTCCACCCCCCAAGAGAAAATTAGGGTTTAAATTATTAAATGTATAGTGAATAATGATATCAACATTAAATTAAATACATCTAGAGTTTGTCCCGGTCCCATCTACTTTTGGGAATGGAGCTCCCAACACACCACCCAAATCCAAGTGGGGACTTGGGCTCCAAAAATATTGCAACCTGTACTCTAGCCATGAACCATGACAATGTGATTCATTCTTTTAGTCTGTACTTATTTTGGAACTTAAACTTAAACTCCACTACATGTTTCCATAGCAGCCATTTCAATATACTTTAGGGTCATTCGGCATTCAAATCAGTTTCTGCCACAAAGACTTCTATCTATTTCCCTTTTTTTCAAGAATAATCTTAATACTGACTTTCTCTGAAACCATTAAGAGAACCTAGAACACAATTCAGCAGTGACAGTGAATAATATACAAGTACCAACCACTGAAACTGCTTAACACTTGATGAATTGTAATGGAGGTGGGCTGTAGCAATTCAAGACTTTGTCTTCGCTGTCGAGCACAGAAATCTGGGGGCGTGGAACATTAATGTTGACACATTATCCAGATGGCACAATCACCATGTGGAAAGAGACAGTACAGCAATGATGGTTCCAGAGCCAAAAATTATACAAGAACAAACTTCAGAAGGTCATTTTTGCACTTAAATATGGGAGTTCTGAATACCATTAAGCAATAGAAATAATTTATATGGATTCTATAATGCACTGATCAGAATAGAAATGTTGATGATGTAGTTAGATCATATTCAGATTAAAACCATTTTCTTACTATCAGCAGAATTACCCAATATACAACCCGGTCCTTTTATTATTTTTGTCCTTGTTATATCATTAAGGTAAGTGATTTACCCAGAAACTGAACAGTACACAAACATACAACACAGACACACACTCCAACACTAAGAATATGACATCCAGATTCAGTTTTAGGTCAATTTCTCCTGCAATTTGTCCTTTAAAGGGTGCTTGAGGAGCATGTTAAAGCATAAACACCTTATCATCAGTTGGTACAACGATGATGTCATGGGAGCAGTGTTTCTGTTTTCATATGCAGAAGAAGGAAGGGCCACATTTCTTAGAATTTAGCACATGTTTAATAATAGATGCAAAGGGAAGTAAAGGCGACTATATGAGCCCAAGAATGTTCTGGTTAAATGAACAATGAAATTAGATTTAAATTTTGCAGATGTAAAAAGATGCTTTAGGAGAGAAAGGAAAAAAGAAATTATGTGGATAAGAGAGAGGAACTGATTGTACCCAATTTAAGTAAGAATGAAGGTTTGAAAGAATAAAGCGATGACAGTGGAGTCAGAGGGAAAGAAGTTAATAGGAAGCAGGGAAAGAAATTTGAAAAATTTTACCTTTGAGTTTGAGGGCCTGCAGAACTTCTGATAGAAATTGCATGTCAAACAGTACATACTTCTTCAGGAATGTAACCTGGTTTAATACCAGGCCTAGTGAGGCCTTTAGGTTCTTAAGTTCACATTCAGTTATCCAAGTTATAAGAGAAATTTAATCCAATATTCTTCACAGCAAATACGCTTCTGAGTTGAGATAGCTCCTGATGCATTGCCAAAGACGAGGAAAAGGGGAACAAAAATTAGTTGTCTATTTGCATAAGAATCGCACATCCTAATTTATATGTTTGGAAATGACTACTATACACTTAAACAGAATTAACACTCAACCATAGTAAAGAAAACTTTGATCAGGGAATCTGTATGCCTATTCAGTCAGCAGAGTAGATATAAACTGCTGATGAGCTGTTACTGTTCCTTCTTATGGCCCTTTATCCTGAAATCACTGTTGGACTAGACAGCTATTCAAACAGAGAACACTTTCAAATAAAGAAGTGTTTTGGAAGCTGTTCTGCTAGAGAAGACATGGCCATCTCCCCTTAGTTCCTAAATCTAACTTGAGGTCAAAATGCTACTATACTATTACATCCATAATAGAGTTTTCGTACCATTCTGTATCTTTCTCCCAGATGTCATAGAAACATTTAAATACTAAAATAAATAATAGTTTCAATTGTTTTAAAGTTCTCTGAATCATCTAGAAACACTTGATTCCAACCTAGGTAAGAGCTTTGACCACTTTTAATACTATTTGCAATGAGCAAAGTTTCATATATGTACCCACCCAACCATCTTTTTATTCATTCAGTAATACAAAAGTATGAACAAAAAATTGCATTAATACCTCTAACCTCAGCCACCTTAAAATTACTGTAAAAATTATGGCATATCAGAACATGACAGAGCCGAGATGATCTTCATAACTGTAATCATTTTTTAAAAAATCAAGAAATACTTGATGTAATCGAAATATGTGTATTTCCTTAAAAATATTGTTCTAGTAAATATAGACTTTATTGGATTCTTTTTCTTTTCTTCCTCCAAACTTGTTTCTTGAAAATCATGGCTTACATCATTGCTTACACAGACAAACTGGAGAATTATGAAATGTATATATAAATAAATGGCATACAAAGTAAATGTTAAGGCAGTGCTTTTATCCAAATTTGTCATTTATTTGTTACTTAGAGCATGTAGTATTTATAGAAAAGAATGCATGAAGAAACTCTGAAATTCATTATGAAAGCTTTAATGCCAATAAATCCACACAACCAACCAGGAACGGTTGTGTGTTGCTGTTATTCAGTGAACTAAATGCTTTGTTTTGTTTTCTATAGATAGAAATTGGAAGTTGGTAGAGAGCAATTTATGCATTAGACACAGAATTTTAAATGAACATGGCCTCTAATGACTCCTTCAGTCCAAGCAGACATTAAAAAGTGACACCAAACTCTAGGAAAATTACTTAAAGGATCAGTTACATTTAAAGCAATGAAATCAATAACAATATTTTCCCCAGTCTTCTTTCTCTCTGATAAGCAAAAAATCTTTACTTAAGTTAAACGCCACATTAAAATTTAATCACAATCTGTGTGCTGTAGCTAATGACAACTTCTGGACATCTGTCTTCTTCTTTGTTTAAGTCTGGTATTCCTTCTGTTGAATTCTTGCATTTAAATAGAAAGATGCAATTGTGTATTGTTGTTGCTGTATGTGCTTTTTTTTCTATTTGAAAAGCCTGTAGCTAGTGATTTTTCTTTTCCTACATGCTTATCTTTGGATGGATGTTAATTAAAAGATTATTGCACATCTGACAGGAAGGAGAAGAAAAATAAAGTCAGAATAGAATTATTAGCTTATCAGTAATAATTTTCACCCCAAAACACCTTGTTTGGGCTTTATATGAAATTTACTATAAAAAAAATATGGTTTGTTCTTTTTAAAACAATTCTTTGCTACATGCAGGTTTTTTTCTTTCAAACAAGAACAAAACCATTCTATTTATTGATTGCATTTATGCATGTTTCTGAAAACTTCTGCCTTTAAAGGGATAAATACTAAATTGTACAGTTCTGGTCACTGAGGAAAGAGATTTTTTAGAAGAGCTATGACAGCAATTACTGCTGTCCCTTGGTCCCTATTTCTGCTTCCTCAGAGGGTAGATGAATAAAGAAAGATTATCTTTCACAGGACTTTCTCTGATTACAGCTCCATTCTCCAATCACTTAAAATGACAGTGGAGACTTGCAGTAAGAATGTAATATTTATTATAGCAGAACTAGTGAGTAGGATCAATATGTTAAGCTGTGCTTTTAAGTTCAGAAGACTGAAAGGCTGACATAGGATCATACCATAGCATCTTGTGGTAAAACAGTTTTCATTCCACTCAAATGAGCTCAAGTTAATCAATAAGGTTAAGTACATTTGCCCAGCTTAAGGTCAATAAAATTTGTCCATATTCAGTATCAGAAATAGCATACATGCTTGTATTTTGCTTTAGTTTCATTGTTCATCTGTTAATTAATCAACAGATGAACAATTCCTTTTTCCAGAAGGAATATATAATCATCAATAAGTGCCTTGAATATCTTATTTCATGTCAATTAAAAGAGACACTGAAATATTCAAATATGCCCATTATATACCCAAATATATATCCAATATGCTCCAGTGTATGACTTTGTATTTTAATATGTAATGCATTGGGTGCATATACCTTGAAAAGCCAGATATACTTGTACAGTATCACTAATTCAAGCAAACATATTTTCAAGAAATATCTTATGACTTTTTAAATTAATGGTAATATATCTGAACTTCATCATTAAAATATCATGCAACAAAAATATTTCTATCAAGCAAATTCTATATGAACAGTAAAGTAACCTGAATAATATTTGTCATTTTTCCACAGTCCTAAAATTCATAAATTCCTAGCTGTTTTTCCACTACTTATACGGTATGTCTTAGTTTTAAGTACACTTCTATAAAGATAGTGGTTTGGTCCCAGTCTGTAAAAATTATGAAATGTTATTCCTTACTCATACCTCGTATTCTTCAAGATTAGAAATCTATTGAATTCTCTCCAGTTCTTTTACAACTTACACCATTACAGAAAAATCTTTCCAAAATCAAGGTTATAGAAGGGAGTCTATCATACACTTTTGTACTATATCTTTGGCAAAAAGGACTTTTTCTTTTCATTTTGATACCTCTTATGCACTTTTTGCTGCTTCCAGCAACCAGGATCTTTGCTTTTCTCCTTCATACTTCATCTAAATCACATTATCAGTTTACATTTCCTGACATAAAAACACAAACATCTATGTTAAAATGATTTATGAACACAAATACTGTCTACTTCTTGTCCTTTGAAAAGAATTAAGTAAACTGCCTGTTCAAAATGGTTACACTAGCTGTCTACTTTTCTGAAAGCAAAAGCCAAATGAGTGGTTAAAAATATTACACATTTGAAAAATGCAAATAGGGTTATCCAAATATGCAGCCATATGTCCTCAATGCACACAGTTAAAAAAGAATCTGCAAGGCTGCACACCAAACAAGTATATTTAAAGATGCTGGATGCTATTCGCCATGCAATGTGTTTCTCGATGTTCACGAGATATTATTTTAAAAGATATATTTCCTCCTTCTATCAAATATGGCACTTTTTTAATATAATTGCAAGCTTCTAACACATCTAGGCTACTGAAGGATCTTCCTTTTTTCACTGTTCAAATGCCAGACGCAGGGAGCAGTTCAGAGAATTCCTTTGGATGTTAACATAAATTAGTTCATGTAATTTATGCTGCAAAGTTTGTCTAACCTTTAAGCAACTTTTGCTCCACTGATCACAGCATCAATAACAATAGGGGATATGAGGCCAAATCCAAATGGTTCAACCCCTAACAGGAAAATATCAATTAATCTTTTACAATAGAGTTGAAGTATGGTAATCCTCTCATTAAATTGTTTGAACTTTTCTCCCAGTAAACAAAAGAGGAATAGCAAGTGATGTGGTTTGACCTGTTTATATGAAGATGCTTCAAGAGGCTTAAGCTCCACTTCTGAGTCCTTCTTAGTCACTTGTCACTAATTACCCAATCTAAAGGCATTTTTGTCAGTCCCCAAAGAAACTATTCTCAGGTGCTAGGGAAGAAATGATAACAACCAGTGTATTTAATAAATTCCTCTGGACAAGCTCGTTGGAAATGCACTTAAAACTAAAGCAATATGTAAAGCCTGAGTTCAATATTTCAGAGGGTTTTTTTTTAAGTAGCTCTCTCTATAAAAACACTTTTCTGTCATTCATTTAATATGAAATACTCTCTCATACATTAAGACAAAATTGTTGACAGATTAACTCTTGGGTTTGCAGATAAGATTAGCACTTCAGCAGAATTTTGTCCTTTAAATACACTACATGAAATCAAAGAACTATGTGTTAGATTTCTGAATGAAAAATAACAATACATATAACACATTACTCCATTTCATTCCTAAACAAAGTTTCTTTGAAGTAACTCCTCCTGAATTTCTTTTCAAGGAAGCATAAGTAGATTGGAATCATATTTTAATTTTCTGTTATATATAGAAAAGCACCTGTTTTTTATGCCAAAATTCCTATGTTCGATTTCTAGCAGTTCAAGCAAAATTGTCACTGAAGCCTTGCAGAGCGGTTGCCACTCAGAAATGACAATACAAGACTAAATGGTACATTAGTCTGACTCGGCATAATAAAACTTCCTAGTTTCCTAAATAAGGAAAGGTATATAAGAAATGATGCACAGTCCCTCAATCCTTATCCCTACCCTCACCCCACCAACTCACATTCCTACGTTCTCTTTAAATGAATTGTAAGAATTAATTATGTACACCTATCCAGTAGCAAAATGACATTGTATACAATGCTTGTAAAACATAAGTAGCAGGAAATTTGACAGTGATTCAGCCTCCTTCTTTAATATGTTAAAGATTCGTTTAAAGATTCATTTGAAAGACAGAGTAAACAGCCAAATTAAATTTAAAAATGGGAACTTTAGGGAGCTTTTTTTTTTTTACCTTTTCATCTCTTGTGTCATTATTTATTTACAGTCAGAATCCAAATAACATTCCTTATGTTATTTCTATTCAGGACAAGATGTTCTGCTCCCATGTTGCTTCCATTAGTTTTTCACCCTTTAGGTGTACTCTGCCATACTGGGCAAAAATATCAACTATTCCTGATATACTCTGGAAGAAAAGACTGCAAATCTATTGTTTGGTGTGCAGTAGAACCACAGATTTTTTAAAGCTGTTTTTTAAAACACTGATTAATTTTTTTACTGTATGACATGTATGTTGATCATTACCCTTTTATTTAAAAGGCAGATGTAAATAAAAATATTTACTGTTTTTGTGTGCTTATGTATATGAGAAACTTTAAACTTCAAAAGAAAGGAAATTCTTGCTTGGGGCTATTTTCTGGTGAGTTATATAATGTACAATTATCATTAATGTAGATTACCTAAGTGTACCTTTTCTCTTACAAACAACATATCCTTCACATTATGCAAATCAACTGGAAGTTTTATATTAATTGATCTGTGATGTCTGTTAATACTTTTCCCATTCTTCTCTCACTACCTGTGTGGTTCAGACAAGAGCAATAGGACCACTATCTGTAGTGTGCATTGAAATGTATTATGTTAAGATATGACGAACAAATGGATTTAAGTAAATACAAAATGGGATAAACATGCTACAGTTATCAAAGACAAGCTTTTTGCATTTAAATGATCAATGAAATAAGTAGGAGTATATAAGGAAAAGAGGAAATTATTATGATGATTGTATGGAGAAACTAAAAGTACAATGCCTTAGAACCATAGCATCATAGACCTTGATGGGGCCATTTAGGTCACTGAATCCAGTTTGCCAGCTCAGGACAATCCAAATTAAAGGATCCTCAACATAGGACTATTACCTCCATTTGAACTCAACCAATGAGATACCTTAGTAATTAGTTCCATAGTCAAACTATATATAGTGTTAGGAACATTAACTCAGAATTCAAATCTGCCTTTCAACTTAGGCCCATTAGTCTATGTCCAGCATTCTGGAATAATAGAGAAGAGAACTTGACCTCCTTCTGTGTGATCCCCTTTCAAGTATCTGAGGAGTGCCATTATATATATCACTGGTTTTCTCTTCTCAAGATCCACATACAAAAGTAGATCACAATACCATACCCACCAACTTGCAGATTTTGAGCCCCTCCAAACATGATGCTTGGTCTGACCAATACAAAATAAAGTTCAATGACAACTTCCTGTAATTAGGAAACCATACTTCTATTGATCTGGCCTAAAATTGCATTTAGCATTTTTTCCAACCATATCTCAATGCTGACTCATATTCATCTTGTAATCAACTATTATTTAAAGCTCTGTTTCGCAGGTACTTTCTCCAAGCTATATATTCTCCAACTTGCACATTTGATTTCTGCTCCCTAAGTGCGTAACAGTTGAATCTGTCTCTGCTAAATTTCATGAGATCGTTTTCAGCCATTTTCTCTACCCTATAAAGATAATTGCCTTCTAGAGTACATATCCCACCCAATTTTGTTGTAAAAGAATGTAGAGATGACCTTGGGGAAGGATGAAATGCATTGTTAAGGGAGGAGAAATTACAACTCAATCCCAAGAAAATGAAAAGTGTGACAAAGAAACTCCAAATAACCTTTCCTTGATTTTGTGTGGTGTAAGTTTGGTATAAGTTGGGACAGGTAGAAACTCTGACAGGATTTCAATATTCTGTTATTGTACCCTACAACAATAGGGTAACATTCCTGGAATCCCGGCGATGTCTGCTTCTTCACCTAGCCTATCTTGAAGGACAGACATTTGTTTCAGCTACAAATTTGATAAGCATTATCTTCATCTCTTCATCCAAATCATTTATAAAAATGTTGGTGAATACAGGGCCTAGGGCTAAATTTTGTGATATACCATACAACACTACACTCCAATTTTATAAGGAATCATTGATGAGGACTCTTTCAGTGTGATTATAAAACTAATTTTGTAACCACTTAATGTTCTGCCATCTATCCCACACTTGATTACTTCATCAAATACTTTGCTGAAATCAAAATATATTATATTTACTGAATTTCCACAATCTACTAAGGATGTTGTCTAATCCAAAAATGAGATGAAGTTAATCTGGCAAATACTGGTTTTTAATCAATGCATACTGACTCCTGGTAAATACTGCATTATTTGCAAATGGTTATCTCTTTATGATCTTCTTCAGAATGTACTGGAAGAATGATGAGAATAGCACCTGAGCTCCCATGTTCTTGTTCTTCTTTCCAAGATGTTTTTTTAAATCCATGAAGGTATGCTTGTAGTTATTTGCAATTAGCAGTAAGGGATAACTGTCACTGAATTAGCTGAGTCATGGAATCTCTTCTATTATATCCCTGTTCCATGCTCCTAATACAGGCTCCTACACAAACCAAATTGTTTTGATTGTTTGCGTACTGGTTCTTTGGTTCTTCCAACCATCATAGATTGTCCTGTCCTTCAGAAATCATCATATTCCCTCCCTTAGCTGGCAACAATGTGGCTGAAATTTCCCAGACATTCATCACATTGCTCCTAGTAAAATATTTTTACTATGCACTATTCTTGAAATCACTATAAACTGTCAACTGCCAGTTAACAGAATGAAGTTTCAGTTTAAATTCAACATTTCTTTCTCCCACATTTCACATAACTTTACAGAAGCCCTGCTTTGTGCTTCTCACACTTGGTGCTAAGGAGCAGTTGGTTATTCTCACTTTCAACATTGCTGCCCTAGGAAATTACAGCTCCAACAGGAATCCACCATTCAGTCTCTTAGTCTCTGTGTCTATTTTTCTTTCTCTAAAATACCTCTAATGGTATCTCTAAAAGTTCTTTCTGAGTTCTGGTGGTGCAGAATATCTTCTATGTCTTTTGTTTTTGGCTGATAGTCTTCTGCATTGAGGTTGCTCTTCTGTTTGAGTGTCTCCCTTATGGAGATATTCTTCCCCTATCAATTACTGTGGTAATACTGTACCTCATTCATTTGATCTTATATATCTTCATCCACTCTCTTCATCAGAGTAGTGGCCACTTCCTACTCCAATTTCTTGACTTGTCTTTGAAGCACTATTCCAAGCTTGTACCTGCTGCAAATATATGTCAGGCTGTTTTCAGGCAAGTATGCACCTGTGCAACAGGCATTGCAGGTCATGACTACAGAGTCCTGTTTCTTCATTTTTCCTTTAGTTATTTAAAGCTTATTTATGTTTTTATTTCTTCATGATCCTATGAGGCTTTTAGTAAACAGAGTTTACAATGTTTATCAGGGTTCCAGATTCAACAGCATTTCATGTATTAAACAAGAGATTCCATGAACAGGCAAGCACAACCAGCAACATAAAGAATCAGAGGACTGACCAGAAACATCAAGAAATATCCTCTTGTCCTTTGGTTATGGCTGACATAGTGTATGAAAATTGTTCAGAAACTTCAGCTGATTCAAGTTGCTGTTCAGGATAGCGGTGATTGTGACCTCTGAAGTCCTACATGATTTTGACCCATGCCTTATACCCATGCTATATACCAGCTGTACCTAGCCTATCTAAACTGTATCCTCCTTTAGAAGCCTGTATAAATATTAAATGCTCAGGAGGAGCCCTCCTTTAGAAGTTGCCACTACTGGATATGCATAAGTGAAAGCCTCTCTATCAAGAAAGATTAGACTAGCTGCTTCTTTGTTAGCCATTCACAAGCCAGCAAATAAATATAAATATAGATGAAGGCTTTGATAGAAGGTGGGGGCATATTTATTGTTGTATGATTATGATTTTAATGTGCTTTAATTACATTGTTTATTGTTTTAGATTTTCAATCAAATACTTATTTAGCAAAAAGGCAGATACAAATCCAATGAATGAATGAATGAATGAATAGATAAATAGATAGATTACCAGAACACATTGTTTTTAGTTTTTGCACAGCGATGAACACTCTTGGTGGGAACAACGGTTACCTAGAAGCGTCTTAACAAATACTACTCTGATTCTCTTCTAATTTACTCCCTTGTTAGACAATACATCAGGTGTTAGCACCACAACTCAGCTTTCTGACCTTTTGAAAGGCCACAGCATGCCATCTGGTGGTGCTGAACGTCATTGGAAGGGTGTGGCCAAATTATTTAAGCCATGGGGAGCAGTGGTTTTTAGTGATTGGAGAAAGGAGCAAGAAATCACTCAGAAGCAAATTCCTTCTAACTCCATCTTAAGGCCACTCATCCACAGCCAAATGGGCCAAAATCCTATTAAAAAATCTGCCCAATCTGCTACTGAACTTAGGCAGAATGAATAAGGTTGTAGGGGGTACAAATGGGCTGCTGGAGAGGTCACATGCTGCCCACTGACTTTCCATTCCTATCCTATTTTACTGTTTTCATAATAAATAAGAATCAAAAGGGATTCTTGCTCCAACCCATGCAATGACTGAAGCACTCTCCACCAAGATATACAAAGATACTTAGCATATTACTTAGACTATGCTCAGTTTTTTACATATGTCATGCACTAAACAATGCTACACAAAAAGCATAAAGGAGGTGATTTCCTGAAAATCTCGTTATTCCCAGGCCAGCTCCTGTGCATGATATGTCCCATGGATTCAGATCTTTACTCAATTCATAACCTTCTTTTCAGCAGAATAAATTATGTAAAATAGGCAAACCAAGTGTGTGGCCTTTTGGTCCCTAAAATATGACTAAATCGCATTATGCAGTCTAGTCATGCAACTTGCCATGACAGTCTGTAACGGAAAGTAAGCAGAAGAGTATGTGAATGTGTGTGTGTGTGTGTGCTTGTGTGTGTTTGTGTGTGTGCTTGTTTATGTGTTTGCATACCCATACTCTTCACAAACATACCAGGCACACACATATAAAGACCCAGGAAGCCACGGCAGTTAGACAAAAGCAAAATGAAGACTTCTCAGTAGGGGCCTGCTTGAATCGACAGTGCCTTCTGAAATGTGAATTTCTAATTTTTAGAATGTATTTACAAGTTAAAAGTACTGTAACTTTAGCCATTGTAGAGGTAAAAGAATAAATTCAAAACTGCCTCATATCCTTTCAAGTTCTCTTTCCTGAGCAGTAGGAGGTTTAGGGCAGAACAGCAGCATCAGGGCCAAACATCTGCAATTATTGAGCTGCAGAGAATCTTCTGGGGCCTTTGCTGAGGATCTCCATGGATGTCCCAAACCATCCTGCCTTTCCTCCTCCCCTTGCCCAGCTGATTCTGCCATACTTATCTGTCACTGCTGGACACAAGACTCAATTTTTCAGGAAAAAAATTTTTTCTCTAATACCTAGTAACCATAATGTTGATAATATAATATCATCTATAATCTGACTTTCAGACATGTTTCCTGCTCCACTCTCAAAAGTAGGATTTTTCTCCTCTTGTTGGCTCAGGTGCTGCTGTCTCATTTGCCTGATGTGTTTTACTTTCTTCTATAAACCAGCCTTTACATTTTGATTGGCTACTTTACAGGATTTCCCCTTCTCAGCATTTTCCCTGCTTTTCTGGAATAAGAGCTGCCATGGATTCTACCATGGTAGATTTTCCTTGTCAGTGAAATACTTGCCTTAAATACCACAGTTCAAAACTCAGCATTAACTAACTCAGCATTTTTCTTTAATTATTATTTTTCTTTCCCTGAACTACCTATTTTTCTGCTGTGCTGTGACCTTGGCAAATCTGAGTAATACTGGCCAGTGCTATGCAAAATGGCCACAATGGGAGATCTAGCTGTTTATCCATCCCTAAGAAGGAATTCATCACCCTAAATAAGGCCACCAGCCCATTAAAGTAGTAAGGGAGGAGAGATATTTACACTTCATGGAGTAATCCCCACATGGGCTTGTGCCCATGCTTGATGGCTTTCCCTAGTTCAGTGTCTCTCTGTACTTTGTGTCTAAACCATTAAACCATGAATGCAGTCACTCAACTCTGTTTCGATGATTACGAGAATCTAGTAAAAAGTAAGCAAGGCTCAAACCTGAAATCAGCAATTCCCTGAATTAATCCAACTAGTTAATTGATTAAGACTGTAATTCTTTACACCCACTTCAGGAAAGATTCTTCTCTCAATTCAGTGGCCTCACTTATGAATTGACAAGCATAGGATGGTATTAAAAAGGTTGTAATCTAATTCCCTGCATTTAGAAATTGTTATGTTAGGGGCAAGGCTAGATAAAAATCCTTCCCCCAGACTTCAAATGAAAAACAACAGACACACACACACACACACAAAACAAGGATTCACTAGCACCTGCTTCAGGCTTTCCCTGAGGTCTTGGCATAGCTAAATCAAAGAGTTCTGTACACTCAGCCCCATCCCCTATTTCTTCTGATCTCCATGCTTTTGGCTGAACATACTGAAGAGTTAATGTTCTTGCTTTTGCTTCAATGCCATTACAGCTCTCAATACGATTTGGGACAGTAATAAAACAGGATTCTGAAATTGCAAACACATTTTCTCTTCAGTTCTCCACTGAACAGGTGGAGGTGGGAGATACTACAGGGCTGATTCAACATATCCACCCTGATCTCTACCAATTTGATCAGACAAATGCCTAAAGGATCTCTACTGTTTGGGAGAACTAAGATTGATTTTCCTTAAAGGAAATAACATACAGGCACCCTCTTGCTCCAATATTCTGTATCTGGATACTTATAGTATAAGGGCTCTGACTCTTTGAGAGCTGCTGCCCATGTTAATCATCTGCATCTGCATTAACTGTTCTTGACCTGAAAATGCCTTTGAAGGTATGGCAGTATTTAACAGCATTTATTTAAAGTACTGTAGATACCTTACTATCAACCAAACCAAATACACCAAACCAGTTTGTTCTCATTAAGCAAACCTATAGGATCAGAGGAAGAAAAGTCCATTTTAGAATGACTGAAATTCCTAAGCCTGAATGGGTTTTACTGGCTGGGGTAATAGAAGGGGAGCATTTTCTTTTCTTTCTCCACATTCTCTAAAAAAAAAAATCCCATTGCCTTCAATCAGAGAAATCCTCAGGCCTGGCAGATTTTTTTCCCCCCTTTATTTAAGGACAAGTCCAGGGCACAGGAAGTCTTTGGCATAAGCACATCCAAAGTTTCTTCTGACCCACTCTAGCTCACTCTTATTTTTACCTCATAGTAGCATGCCATCAGCAGAACAGCCATAGTGGCAGAAAGATGTACTATATCCAAAGATGTACTATATCCACTATTCCACTAGTGGTTTTCCTGCTCTGTGCATGGAGGAAGAAATCTTCATTATATGGAGGTCCTTTGGATGGCTTCTGAGGAATCATAACACTTCATCTCTATTGTCCTTTTCCGCTTAAAGCAAATTATTTATTTTATACAATTGTCTAAACTGTTCTTTTACAAATTGAAACACAAGGACAATAAATATACTGCCTAATATATGTTGTCCATTTTAACAGTAGTAAAACTCTTATTCTAGAGCCAGTCTGGTATAGTGGTTAAAGCATTAGGCTAGAAACTAGGAGACCATGAGTTCCAGTCCCACCTTAGGCATGAAGCCAGCTGGGTGACCTTGGGCCAGTCACTCTCTCTCAGCCCTAGGAAGGAGGCAATGGCAAACCACTTCTGAAAAACCTTGCCAAAAAACCTGCAGGGACCAGTCCAGGCAGTCACCAAGAATCAACACTGACTCAAAAGTGCACACACAAACAAAACAAAAACAAATACCAAAAATCCCACCTCTTATTCTACAGATACAACTTCATTACAATGCATAATGAAATTGATGGCATCATGTTTATTAGAAAATAGTGCCTTTCATGAGCATGTAGAACAAGGGAAAGCTGCAGGAAATGGAATGTTATGTGTAAAATGATATTGTTAAACATACAATCAGTTTACTCAGAGTGTATACTATTTTTATAGAATGCCTAATAAACATATTTCACCCAAAGTTACTGTATCCCAGGGGGACAATTATATAACATAGATGTATAATCACTGGGACGCGGTGGCGCTGCAGGTTAAACCGCTGAGCTGCTGAGCTTGCTGATCGGAAGGTCGGCAGTTCGAATCCACATGGCGGGGTGAGCTCCCGTTGCTAGTCCCAGCTCCTGCCCACCTAGCAGTTCGAAAACATGCAAATGTGAGTAGATTAATAGGTACTGCTTTGGCAGGCAGGTAATGGTGTTCCATGTAGTCATGCCGGCCACATGACCATGGAGGAAGTGTCTACGGACAAACGCCGGTTCTTTGGCTTTGAAACGGAGATGAGCACCGCCCCCTAGAGTTGGACACAACTGGACTTAATGTCAAGGGAAACCTTTACCTTTACTATAATCACTGTAATGGATAGGATGGATGGATGGATGGATGGATGTATATATATATATATATTAAAAGAAAGTGCCAAGATGTGTAAAATGTGCTTGTTAGTCATTAGTAAACTTAATAATCTTTTTAAAACACAGGTAGAAGAAGTTTAGTTTAATGTCAGGTTGGTAATAGTGCAGCTGGCTGCTCTCTCTAGCCTTTGAAAACTTTTTATGCTTCTTCCTCATTTGGAATATTAATGTGAATGTTATTCTAATCATATTAACTCCATCAGATCATATAATAAAGGATTTCCAGACATATTGATAAATTGGTTGATTCTTTCCATTCTTGTAGTTGGACTATGACAGAAAGGATCAGTAGCCATTTGACCTTCATTGTGTATTAAATAAACAACAGATGGCAAGGATTTGATCAGTACATGTATTCTTTCTTCTTGGTAGCCATGTTCACACTGTTGCTTCCCACTGAGCCTTTCTTTTTGTTTGTCATGGTGCCAAAGCTGCTTCTATAGTACCTTTCATGCATCACAGCTTTCTAATCTTGTCCCATTAGTTTCATTTTGTTTCTATCATAAATAATCATCTACTTGCTTATACACTCTTTCATTGCCTAATAATGATTGTTCTTGGCACAAAAGAGTAAAGTTTTTACAAGATTAGCTAGTACAGTTTGTCCATTTAGTAGAGATCCTGCTTGACACCATTTATTCAAAAAGACAGGAAGCCCAGGTGAAGGTCCTAAGACCTCAAAGAGACAACAGCAGCTACCTCTTCCCCAAAGAAAAACACAATGTCACTTGCAAGTATTTCATTCAACTAGAAATTAACCTGAAATAACTACTGTACATATATGGAATAACTCCCCAAAGAGTAAATATATAATTCCAAATATACCGATGTTAAGCATTGTTGACAGGGAAGCGGCTTATCTAGGTATGAGTTCTAAAAAATGGCTTGGATTTTTTATTCTTTATTTTTTATTTCTATTTATGGTATTTTTACCATATTTTATTTTTTGTATTATTCTGATGGTTTTAATCACTTGTTGTAAACCACCCAGAGGCCTCCAATGGGAGGAGATGGGCAGGGATAAATTAGATAAATAAAATAAAAGATAAATAAATAAAAAACTTCCTTTCAAAACATTCATATTTTAATCCACTCTTAAATGAAAATGAAAATGTGATTTTATGTAGCCATACAATTATTTCCCATTGATCGATTTCATAAACATATCCGGAGTGAGGATAGACAATTTTGGGGACTAGTGGAAAGATTGTGTAATTTAAGAGCAGGTTGAGAGCACTCTCAAAAATACCTACAGTCTAGGGGGATTAGTGTATTTATAAAATGAGCAGAGGACGCTCACTGACCATCAGTAGGATGGACACTCTGAAAACTGAACAGAACAGGACAATTTTAGTGTGTTTAAGGATAAGACAACAAAACAAATATTGAGTTTAAAAGTAGGATGAGGTGGACCAGGCAGTAGAATAGCAGTTCAGAATGTTGCTGATTGCTCCAGTTTTAAGCCCCTTCCCTTCTCTTTCCTGTTTATATGACCCCACGTGGAGCTGCTGTTAAGGAGTTGCTATCAAGAAGTCACATGCTGTGTGCTTTCCCCACCTTGTTATTCCTTCCAACACAGCAGAACATTGGCAAGAAATTATGTAATGGTGTTGGGACTCTGTCCATCAGCACAATATCTCTTTGAAAACCGAACCTAAGGGGTTACATTTGATTTGGGGGCAAAAGTCAGCAAAAGCAAATTCAAGTTTGAAAATGTGTCAGACCGGGCTATAAAGAAAAAAAATCTAGAGGAATTCCCCCATGCATCCCTTTGTTGCTGATTCCACTATTATAAGTCTGCCTCCCTCCTCGCTTCCAGTCATACAACCCAGAGCAGAGGTCGTGTTAAAGGGTAGGAAAGAATTCCAGAAGCCATGCTGTGCATGCTTTCCTTATATTGTTATTTTTTTAGGAAGGTATATGCAGCCTATGTGGGGCCAGGAGGTATCCCTATAAGTACAGATGATGCTTGAAGATGGATTTTTTTTTTAGAAAGGAAGGTTTTACTTGAATGTTTTGTGAGTAAATTAATAGATATATAAAATTTTGGTATGCTGAGTCCAACCACTGGTCTACTTAGATCACCATCTGATCAGCACTAGTTACTGGAGTTAAATAGGCCACATTCAGAACAAAACAGACTGGTCAGTTGTATCATTGCCTGTTCTAATGCCCAGGATATAAAATTGAAATGAGATATTGGAAGTGTCCATACAATTTACTCGATAATGATATGGAAAGGGATTGTATTAGTCTTCTTCTTCTATTGTCAAAATAGAGATAACTAATTTGAGGGATCATGCAAACTGTTCAGCTCTGTCAGATCCTTCAGTCCAAATATTGCTAGCACTTACATTTGTAGCCATATTCTGACAATCCCTATTGCTAAGACCTCCTTAATTTGCCCCTTCTTTGGTTATTCTCTCAGTGGGCATCCCTTTATTCCTGGAATGTCTCAAACAATGCAAGAGACACCAGACTGATCCCCTTGAGTGGTATAGCACTACATAAAGAGTTGTTAATGTATTCTCAGAAAAAACTTTCACTACAGATTTTGCACTGAAGCACCACAGGGTTATATGGAGAATCCTTTATGACAACAACCCTTTAATATTTTTGCAGTCATTACAGTAACATTTTACAGATGCTATGGCCTGCACCTAAAACAGTTTGATTCATAAGGAGATGCAGATGGAAATACATATAGATGGCACCCCACCAGTTAACACTGTGACAGCCCTATGCTGTATCTAAAAATCTCATTGCATCACCATAGCTTACACTTTGCTAGTTTTATGTTCATGCAAATGTTTCAGTCTTTTTGTTGTCATGGTTTGTGAGATTAATTAAGTTTTGTCTGAGACTGAAAAGAGTTTGTTTCACTCAGAATAATATAATTGGGCAAATTTCCATTGACTTACCCTATTATCCAACTCATTCTAAGGGATTCAAATGCACTAATATCAAATATATTTCTCATGCCAAGAACAGTGAGCCAGATTCTGATCTCACTGATAAATGGGACAAATGAGCAAGTTCACTAAGTCAATTAACTTCTCCCACTAGCAAATGAGACCAGCCACTTAAATAATAGCAGGAAGGTTATTGTGCAATTTAATATTTCTGTCCTTTGCTGAATTGTGCTTCAGACCACAATACATTTCACTTTCCCTTCATTATTGATTGTGTACAAAAAATAACTGAAATACAACTCATTAGAAATAGATCAGCTGGCCTTTCTTCTGATTTTTTTAAATATTGTTATCATGGCAATCATCATTTGTCTTTTTTTTAGACTTAATTATGGGGCTGTTATCTGACCATATGTTTTATTCCTTTTAACCTGGAACATTCTGTTAATATGGACATGAGTGGTGATTCTCTGAATGCCATTCTATGTTGAATGTAATTAGATCCCTAAGCTTAAAGGTATGCGTAAGTACATTAAAGGTTTATTTACATTTACATTTTTGACTTCACATTCAGATATGTATATACATTACAGTGTCTCTAAAGCTGTGGCTCCTCTTAAGAGCAGCATACTCATGTGGCTTGCGTGTAAGCCAGGTGCTGTATATCTTAGTAGTCCCCTTTATCATTTGAAAGAGCAGCATTTAAGGAAGCCTTTTCTTTCCTGGTTCTGATTGCTGACATATCAAATTTATTCCTCTGTAATCCAGATCATTTTCTAGAAGGTTTGAGTCCAGTGTTCAGTAGTCCGTTAGAGATCTCATAGAAACTCTATACTGACAGACCAAAAAGCCCTTCGACTGTCATTTGATGTCAGTCATTTACAATTTTCTAAAGCCCATTACAGATGGGATGGACTGATTAAAACTGAGCTGGGAGGATCTTTTTCCCAGCCAGAAATCTCCCCCGAGACTTTCCATGCGTGTGAAGTTTCTTGTTGATTAAGGGGGCTGCACTGCCCGTTCTCCCCCACATCCCTCCCACCCTGCAATTGCCATGTATTTTATTTGGACAGGAAAGCTAATTTATATTTGGTAATCTGCCCGGATTGGATAGGCAACATTTAAGTGTACATTTTATAAAGAAAAAGATTTTGAAAACATCTTTAAAATCAAACTGTGCCATAATCTCCTTTACATTCACCCTAGCTGTGAAACATGCGCATTTCAATCATTCTGTGACTGTTGGCATAAATGATACTAAATAACAAAAAAGCTTATCTTTCCAAGTTCTCCACCCCTTCCTGCCCAGCTCCATTCTGCTGGTTATTATTTCTCTCAATGATGGCTACAGCTGGAATATTGTTTTACTGCAAATCTCACACCAGCACTGTCACTTGTGATGTGTCACCCAAGAATTTTAACTGCAGCCTGGGTAGGAATTATTAAACATTCTCACATTGTGCAAAGTGTTGAGGCTGAACAGCAGTGCAGTCAGGTGCATCCAACACTTCTGTCTTTCCCACCTGATCCTTGAAATATGACTCCTTTAAAAGGCTAATAGTCACTTGTAGAGAAGTGACAGCATTCAAGAATTCATTTCAAGTATGCTGGAAATACAGTTGGATCCCACACACATACACACACACTCAACCCACCCCCCTCCAATATTATTTCTAATAAAAACCTTAGGAATGGAAGAGGAGATATATTTAAAAATAACCAAAGAACAATATTACAAGTAATATGTACAAATAATGTCAACAACCAAAAAAAAAAAATGAAAATGAAAATGTTTCCAGCTAAGCTAGCAGACAAATGTGTACATTTTATATCCATCCCCCTCCCCCGCTGTCTCAGGGCTGACATAATATTTTATCATGTTAAAAAAATGTGCATGCATGGAGTGTCTGTGCACGTGCATGTGTTTTAAAACCTTCTAAATCTCTAATTAAATAGCAATGGAAGAGAACAGCAATACAAATACTATTCATCTATTCCAGTGCTATGCATCTCCCTCTCTTATCGACGTGATTTAAGTCATCTAAATGTTCAAAGAAATCAATACATACACACACAGAGACTCACACAGATATAAATATATAGGATTGTTGTCATCTGGAAATGTAGAATTGACAAAAAGCTTGGTTATTCCGGTATAATTAAGTTGCCTGAAATAAGGGGGTGAAAACTGTTTTTTCATGGCTGCTGCTGTAGCTATATCCTACATTTCATGAACCAGAGTGCTCAGCTGAAGCTACAATGACTTATCCTTTAACTTCAGAGAAGCCAGGAAAATATTAAGCGAATGAAGGGGTGGATGCTATATAATATTTAGCATAGCTCAGTTACCTGCTAAGAGTCATTTATTTTTCAGAAGGTTTGAAAAGGCAGACACTGTCTTTTGAGACAGACGCTGGGGACTCGTGTCTGTCCAACTAATTCACAATATTTGTTACCTTAGCCCTTTTCACATGTTGCACTGAATGCACAGAGGAGGGAGAATGGGATCTTATCTCATGTGCTTTTCCTGATCCCCAGCTCCCATGGGTTCAACTGAATGACTGCAGTTTGCTTAGGCTCACAGTATTGAATTCACACAGGGGGTTCTTTGCTCTCAGGGGTTCTGGCCATTTATACAATGACTTGTAAGGCTGAGCTAAAATCTCTCTGACTCCAAGTTTGTGATCCCTTTCACAATATGTAAAGTTGGATAAAATGTATGGAATACTTACCACTACAGGTCTGGGCTCTCTGGCAATTGATGGCTGCCATGAAACCTCTACCCAAAGGAAAAGGCAGGAAATATAATTTGGATTTTGATTGGCTTAGAAGATGATGCAACAAAATGAGCATAATGCTTCCAGCTATCACTGCTGAAATCTCCTTTGCAGTGTCTCAAAAGGTTTTATTTTTTCTATTTATTCTCAGGGTGCTTGAGAATTTCTTTCAAATTTCTTTTGATGATATTTTCCAACTTACTCTAGTGGCAGTGTGGAGGAAGAGGAGAGTATTGCTGCTCTTGCGGTTGTTTTTTGTCACATATCTTTTAATTCACTGAAGCCTCTCTAGCAGCCCATGCTTCCCAATCTGTAAAAGGCCAATGATGTCTTTCCTTGAAATGTAATTCAGGTATGGGAAATCAGGGAAGCCAGACACCAGTGGCATCTGTGGAAGGGGACAAGGGGGCAGCATGACAAAAAAGGTGTCACAGCATTGTAGTGCAAGCCCTGCCCCTTTGGTACACACACCATGGGGAAGGAGTTGGACGCTGCTTTTGGCATTCTGATGAAAATAACAAGCTTTTGGGGATACCACTGTGCCAGGCCACTGGAAAGATGAGTATACAATGAAAGACAGGATAGTCACTCACATCCCTCATAATTAAGTGCAAGAAAGGCATAAGTCACTAGGCTTTGACCAAAGTTTTTCTCAACCTTTAGAATACATTTCAAAGGCAAATTCTCTTTGATTCAAATTTAATAATAGGAAAAAATACAGGCAATTTTCTTCACACGCATCTCTATGATTTTCCAGTTTTGAAATCTGTTAGGTCACCCCCAGCAGAGAAAGCTCTACATGAATACACATATAATCAACAGGCCTCCTGCATGTATTTTCAGAAACTCCACATAAATAGAATTGTTACGCATATAGGATGGAATTGTCAAAAGTTCTACATGATTAGAGCAATACCCATATTGTCAGTAAGATAAATACAAGGGAGGACTCATGGAACTGCAACAATGCATGGAATCTCAATTCATCTGCTGCTCACTCTATGCATCAATCAATCTGAATGAAAAAAGGTTCTTCTTTACCTTCTTCTCATTGCTCACGTTTCCAACAACTTGCCTGAGTCCATTGGAAGACTGAACACTCCCAAAGTATATCTTGCCATGTGGCCAATGCCAAGTTAGTTTTAGTGCTTGGTTTGGAGATAAGCTGACCATAGAGCTTTCTTTACAATGGCCATTAGTTGCATGGGTGGTCAGAGAAAAGTTCTCTGCTTAAAGAGATCTGTTATCTTAAGAACTGTCAAATTTGAAGATGAAGAACCATAAAAAGGGACAGCATGTTGTGCCCTTCAACAGAAGACTAAGCAGGTATGTGCTGGGACCTACTGAATGAGTATTTAATTTAATGTCTATTGATATTATATTAATTACCTCTAAATGTGGCTTGATACTAGGATAAGCAATCTCTTTTGCTCTGGGGGATACACTTCCTTGTTGTACCTGGCTGGGGGACCATAGGCAGTTTGGTTGATAAAACTGCAACATCACTAAAGCAGTCAGTAGTCAGACCAAACTTTTCTGCCTTTGCCTTTGCCTTTGCCTTTATTTTATTTATTTATTTGTTTGTGTGTTTATATTTCAAATTTCCATCACCACCCATCTCCCTCGAAAAGGGGACTCTGGGTGGTTTACAATCAAAATTAAAAACACATAAATTACAATATAAATACTCTATAAAAATAAAATAAATATAGAGTAAAAAATATAAAATCCAGCAGCGTAGATCTTGTTTGTTGGGGAGAGATCTATAATAGCCACCCCGAAGATGAACTGGTGCCCCTCCCACCCCAAGCGAGGCGGCAGAACCAGGCCTTTGTCTTTCCCTTTGTCTCGGAGTTCTTATTTAGATTAGGGTCATATAGGGAGCTATAGCAACTTGCCCTAGTGGCACAGCCTGTCTAAAATGTTGCAGCTTAACTATGTAAGAGTTGCATAGCTTTTTGAAATGTTCATTTATTTAAAGTAGGAAACTCTGCCAGCTTCTAGAGGGGAAAATAACAGAGTCCTTAACAAGGCATCCTATTAAGACATCAGATTTGTACTTAAATGGGGATGAATTTAATTTCACTCATTTTTTTTATTTTGCCCTTGTTTATCCTCTGATTATTTATTTGTTAGATTTATAACCTATCTTTCCTCCAAGAGTTTAAGGAGGCTTAAACAGAAATCTCCCTTCAGCTTAGCCTCACAACAGCAACCCTGTGAGATAGGTTGGATTGAAAGTGGGTGAGTGGCCTAGTTTAGTACCTATTTTTAAGAAACCCATATAAACTTATACTTGTCATGTGTTTATTTCCAAATATACACCTTTTGAATGTAACTAATTATGAACATTTTTGCAAACAATTTCTGTTAGTGTAATAAGGTTTGTACATTATTTTCACACACTTTTTGTGCCTAATTTTCTTTAATAAACACATTTAGAATGCTTGTTTGAATAATGAATAATGAACAGCACTTAAAAATGTATAGAAGCATTTCAGTTTACATGTTAGATAAAATTAGCTGAAATAATTACTGTTGCTAGTGGGAAGCTTATTATTATTGTTCATTATATTTATATGCCATCTTTTCTCCTAGAAGTTCAAGAGAGTTACACAGTTCTTACCACATTTATTTCAATTATCCTGAAACATAGGCTTGAGTAATTTATTGACTTATTTACCATGGCTTGAATGCTGCTCAGTTCCAAACAGCTCTGAATGGCTTATTTCAAGCAACAAAATAATTGTAACAAATTTATAGTAGTTAAAACAACAAACATATCCTATGAATACCACCCAACATGGGTGGGTCAATCCTCATAGTCCCCAAATGCTCCCTGAGAAGTCTTAATGTCTTCAAGGCTCTTCTAGAGTCTAACAAGAAGGGGACAGATTGATAACTGGGGGCAACTGTTCCATAAAAATGAGGGCATAACTTAGAAGGCTTATCTATTCAGTGCTTATAGATGACATTCCCTCAAAGAAGGGACTCTTAACAAGCCTTCTTTCCTAGCTCTTACTGAACAGGGAGGCTCAGCCTAGAGGAGGTGGTTTCAAACATATCTAGGCCCTGAGCCATGTAGGGATTTAAAAGTAACAACTGCAAAAGATCTTCTGCCAAGGCATATCACTAGGAGAAACAGGATTCAGCCAAACAATGGTTCATCAACCACTCTTCTGGAGGGAGGGGAACTTTTTTTTTTAAAAAAGTGACATATCTTGGGTCAACCTTGGTATAGCTTACATGATTAGATGGACTGATGAAGAAAGTTTACTCAGTAAAATGTCCATGGTTAAGTGGAATATTTGAACCGAAGTCCCTCCAAGCCTAGTATAAATCTCTATACCCCATTGCCTCTTAAAAGGTGTATAAGTCATATTGGGTAACTATGTAGTACTTGAGATAGAATACTCTATACTAATACATTTTATTAAGATTAATTTCTTAGTAACTATCTAGGTTTTCTTAATTTTGGTCCTCTTAGAACAATGAGATTTGGGAATTTAAAACCCAAAAAAACTGGCCTTGTACTGAACATTTCATCTACTCTTCTTCAACCATTCACATCTGAGAAATGGCCATTTTTCTCACCCAGAGAAGAACATTCAGGTGAACTTCTCATAAATGGAATGAGGGATGTGAATATGGCCACACAGTGCTTTGCATTTGAAAGGAAGAAGATGATTCCAATTGCATGTAGATGCACATGTAGCATCTCTTGGTAACTATGGATCAAATGCATCCATTCCCAGGACTGCATTGCTTTTGTGAAGAGCAGCTGTGCAATCCCAGGAAAAGATGCAGCTGTTTTAAGGAGTTGGGGACAGGTGCTTCGAGAGTGACCGTATGAGATCTAAAGTGCCTTTTCCCCTTCAGATTCAAAGTGCAGCATTACCTAAGTTATGATATGTCTGAAAACTTATGAGTTTGTTGCCTTTTCCTGTGAAGTCATTTCTCTCCCTGAAGTTCTTGTCAGATCTCTCTCCTTGTGTTTAGACTGGAAACAGTTAATTGAAAGGAACCACAGTCTAAGAACTCTGCTCAATAGTACTTACTAAAAGGAATGTTAAGATTACAACACAAGAATTGCAGTGAGTACTCTACTTTCAAATGAGGCACTTATACATAGGCAATTTATGGCAGCAAAAAAAAAAAAAAGTCAGTTTCTTCTAGCTTTTCCAGTGTAGCAGGGGAAAAGGCTTGTCTCTTTTGTGAAGGAGGATCTGTTTGACTGTTAATGGTTTTGATAAGTGCTAATTCAGTGTGAGAAGTAATTCTCACAAATATTGTGATGGAATTCCTCCCTTTCTCAGATCAGCCAGGGAGGCTGCAGGAAAACAAAAAACCTACATATATTTGCATGCATGTGACAACATGTGACAACACCCTTAGTTGCCTTGCAACAATAAAGTAAAAGAAGAAAAAAACTTTCTGGAAACTGCAGGAGAGATTTCTGTGCAGTATTAACAAAAACGGGTGCAATTTCTTGGTAAAAGTCAAACTAATGATAGATGCTTAGGATGGTTGACTCCTACTGCAAGTCAACAAAGCTGGGTAGAGCTTGTAAACAAACATGGACCTTGATCCAAGGGATTTCTTGAGTTTCTAAGCTTTTCACAGATTGGATTTAAAAGGGGGAAAATATAACTGTTTCTGAGTATTCAGCACATTCCGCTTTGTGGGTGGTAGGGTTCAATTTGTTCTCAACACTAGCATCAATACTGCTGTTGCAGCATGCTTTTGTCATCCTAATAGTTTTGTTTCTTATAAACAGTTCCTGTCATTATATTACAGTTGGTTTGACTGAGCTAATACGTCCATGGAAATTAGGAAGAATTTAAGTTATGCTAAAGGAGCTGTTTTTGTTTCTCATATCATGAAAGGAGAATGAGTAATGTGTTATTTGTAATTTAGTCCCCCTCTTTGTGGGGAGATGGGCAGTGATAGAAATATGTTATTTATATAAATAAATAAATATTTTTTTTTATTATTTGTTTTTCCTTGCATCTTTTCTACCTGATTACATAGTGCTAAATGTATTTCTCATATATGAAAACCTTGTGATCTGGCTCCTTGGGTGAGTTATCCATGGAGTTTCTAACTTTAGAGTCTTTGAGGGGACATTTAGCTATCAATGAATATTGAGGGAAGCCCTTCCTGTCAGTGAATTTAGGAGAATACTCAGATATTTGTGAGACAGGCCAAAAGTTGGCACTTGTTAGAGATTTTCCTCAATGATTGATTAGGTGAGGTGTCAGCCAAGAAGGAGATACTGCACTTGAGCAAAAATATATAGAAAGGTAAGTGAGTAGGAACAATTTTGGGGTTAACTGAGGGACTGTGTGTATGTTGAACACATAACAGGCACATTGTTGTCATCTGAACAATTGCGGGGAAGCCTGAGTCACTAGGCTCTGTGAAAGACAGGAATGAAAATGTAATCCCCTGCACTCCATTTGCATCAGAGTGCAGTCTACTGAGTAATAAGGTAAATATAAATACAACCTTGAGTCAACCATGATGACTATGTGGACATAATCATGCAGCTTTCTTGACAACAATACTGAAATGGTTTACCTCTTTCTTCCTGGATGCTTTTCATCTTCCCAGTTTAGTCTACAGCCTTGTATTCCCAGGTAGTCTTAATTCATTAAGTTTAAAGTAGTTTGCTCCCAAGTTAGCATGTAGAGGATTGCTGTGAATCCATCTGTACCATACCATCTACCATGGGAATAAGCCATATCAAACCAGTGGAATTTACTTCCAGGCAGGAATTTGTAAGAACATACTGTACATGTTTTTTAGCAAGTAGTTTAAAATATAGCTCAAGGCTATTATTTAACTAATTCTTTTTCAACCTTAATAATAGTTTTATCAATTACCTGATTATTTAATATATTTTAATTAACATTGTTTTGTATGAGATACTTATTGCATTTTAAGTTTACCATTGACAGGTATGTAGAAAGCTAAAGTGATAGTTAAATAGATGGTTGTTGATACATAATGCCATGTTTGATTTGATGATTATAATTGTTATTATTATTATTCAGGTAAAGACAGTTTATCAATATAGCATATAAATGAATTAATGTTTACAGCAAACTAGCTGATCAAAAGGAAGAAAAATGAAATATTGCTTCTGGCTATAATACCTAACTAACATTTAAAGGCTACTGTTTAATTGAAATGAATGACAAACTTTTGCCTACCTAGGACACAGCTTGCAAATATGATTACAGCAAAGTATTTTCCCTTTGTTAAATACAGAGTTCCAATATTAAAGTCCAGTTAAGCATCATTTAAAATCTACATTTCATTCAATATTATTCTTATTATAGATCAGGATGGTTGATCTTATAACCATATTGGCGAAGGATTTCAATTCTACTCTTCTACTCTGTGAGTATTCTACCAACTAACCTTCTAGCATTATATTCCTTTTGTGAAATTATGTTTAAATTTGTAGGAACAAGGTTTCCTTATCACTGAACTGAAGTTTCAGAAATTAATGTTGCCCAATATGATTCTATTTTGACTCAATTCATTTTTAAATGCCCAGTGAGATCTTCTCTATTGTTATTACAATAACAAGTAGGAAAATGTATGTCATAAGAAATTAATACTTCTTGGCAGATTAGCATACAGTGGAGCTACAGAAATTACAAGGAAAAAGGACTATTTTTACAAAGTAGAAATATCAAAATAGTCAGAAATAGATGCCACAGAAAATTGAACGTATTTTTATTTATTTATTTGGATTGTAATCGTCCTGAAAAATAAAACCAAATAAAATATTTCAACCATTATTAGATGGTTGCAATTTTTACATGTTTCAGCTTCAATTTAAAAAAAAAAGGGGGGGGGAGGACAGACGGTCTAGTGTTTCAATGTTTTTGAACCAATCTGAAATAATTTTGCTTTTAACCGCATTTTAAAAAGAGGAGGAGAGAGAAAGGATTCTGCACTGATTAAGCTTAGCCAATCAGGGACTGTTATGGAACCAAAGAATCAATCAGATGTGATTATATGATAGCTTCATTAATATCTGATTATCTTTTGGGGGAGATGGGCGGTAGCGAAATTTGAATAATTAATAAATAAATAAATAAATACATAAATAAATAAATCTTCATTTTAAGTATGTAGGTTAGAGGATAGAGAAAGCATCCGCTGGGTAACCAGCTGATACTCCTTGCCCCAACTCAGTACATTGTTATTTCTTGTGTACTTACACATGACTAGTAGAATGAAAATGAGGGTGCCCATTTGTATACAATGTTGAATTGTACAGGCATGGAAATTGGATCCATAGCATATACCCCTCTATTCATAAAGCTTCCATCTAATTTCATCTTAAAGATGTCTCTGGATGACAGTTTTAACAACTTGCTTTCTTACAAAAGACAAGAGAGATCACAAAAATGGGAATTAGGGAAGGGGTACTGTATGTCTCTGAACTCTGCAACATCAGTGTCTTTTTTTTTTTAATCCACCAAATACCATATCATTGGTTTACATGACACTTCAAATCTAGGACCCGACCTGCTCATTGTTATTTTGCACAAGTCAGATTTGTTTCATTCTGATACAATTTACAAGCTATCAGTTTATTCAGACCAAACAATCTACTATTGAGTTATTAATAAGGAAAGAATCTAATAATTCTCAAATACAGTTATGTACAAAATTACAGGATAGTCATAGTTAAAGAAATAGAAGTCTCAAATACACTGTTTATTAGCATTTTCTTTTCTTTAAAATACAAGATTTAAGAAGTTAAGCTTCTTTTTTTACAGTTTATTATGAGCAAGTAATGTTCTATTCTGTTTCCTATTCTGTTCTTATGTGCTAGAATTTGTTGGCAATGAAGCATAATACTTTCTACTTTAGTTATACAAATCAGATCTCCTGTGATGTACAAACAGTCTAAACATGTAGATGTTTTGATGTACCACCTACACATCACTTGTAACATTATCTTACTGTGTTGTGTCATTTAGATTCAATTTAATTTGCTGTTTTGCTACCATTGTTTTGAGATATTTGGGTATGATGTAATTCCTCTGAAGGTCCTGAACTGAGTATATTTAATCACTAAAGGCAGTTATAGATGTTATTAATAATCAAACAATTTTGAAATACAGGGCTGCCAGACTTCTATCAGGTATAACTGACTGAGATCATACATCTGAACAGCATTAGTTTTCATTTAGCTTTTGAATGGGGTGTTATGAAAACCTGCTACTTTCAAAGTCTGAATAGCTGTGGAACATGGAATCTTATAAATATAGACATATAAACCACGGTTTGAGATTAAATAACAATGCTTTGATACGTGTTTCCTTAGAAGGACATGTTAACTGTAGACAGTGAACACAAATATAGACATTCTGTCCCAGAAAGTTATTTGTTGTTGTTGCTTTGTTTATTGGAAGTGCATAAAGCTGAATTATTCAAGGAAACTTTATAAGGTTCACTCAGTTAAAAAAGATGATGATAAATGCTTGACGGAATATTCAAAAGCTGGGTCACCTTTTATGACAGTTTGTTTTATTCCTTTATTCTGCCTAGATTTATTGTTCTTATGCACTGAACATGGATTTTAAAAAATTGCATTACATCAAGGAAGGAAGGGATGGAGGGAGGGAGGCCCAATGTGAGGACATGGAGAGATGCCTTCAGAGTTGGTCCTAGCATGAAACAAAATGTAGGGATTATGTCAGGAGCATATCACGCGATATGGGGAATAGCAATAAGGGGCTGGACAACCAAGCCAAATGGGTAATACACAGCCTAAACCATTTTGCTGCTATAAGATGTGGTGGAGGCAACCAGTCTTAAGACAGGATCAAATGGTCTATCTATTTATCTACACAACCTTTGTACAGGGAATGTGCCGCATCCTGGCTTTTGTCGTGAATGGTTAGACATCTTAAGTCAGCTCTGGCTGCCTAGGAGTATGAATCACAAATAAAACTTATGAAACATTTGAGAAGTGCCAAGTAATGGCAAGTAAAAAGTAGATTGGGGTGATACATAGGGTATAATCATTAGAAAGAGAAAAGGAGAAGGAGGATAGATTAGCAGATAGCCCTGCATGAACTGTTTTTCAGAGATGTATGGGATGATGGTAATATTTCATCCAGCATTCTTCCTCCTCCTAATTAATGCTTAAGCTCAAGTTCTTGCACATACCGCCATAATGAATCTGTTACTTTATTCAGATACTGCTTGAAAACTAATAGGATTCTGTCCAAATCAAGAAGAATCCATAAACTGCAGGCACATTTTCCTCTAAAATGTTATTAAAGGGGAAAAAAAGTGCAGATGGCACCACAAATAAATGACTGTCATGCACTAGGATCTTTTCTATGCAAATGACTAATACATCAGCACAATTCTGCCAGAGCAACAGCAAGTGTCTGCCAAAAAAGAATCATATCATAATCAGTGCGTGTTCCTGATTGTTCACTGTTTGTGACACATATGGATCCTCTGAAATACAGAACACCTACCTAGAGAAACAGTCCAATCATTATGCATCATGAACTTTTGCATGTGTTTAGAATGTTTTAAGGAAACTATTTGGTCTGCAATAAACAGACATATTTTCTCAGTGTCATTACAGCAATAGCTGTGCAAAAATAAAAAAGCAATAAACAAGGCTGTTGTAGTTGCTATGCTTAAACTTGCAAATCTCTATGCTTGAAAGGCATGTTAACTCTGTCTGCAGAATAATGGATCAATTATCCATCCCATCTCTCTCTCCCCCTCTCCCTCTCTCTTTTTTTCCTCTCTCAGTAGTAGATGAAAGATTCATCCCCATTACTCCAAAGTGTTCAAACAGTAATTTCATAATAAAAAGATGTAAAGATACTGAGAATATTTAAATGTTCATGATTTTTATTCAACATGCTGACTGAGAAAGCCACTGGGAGTCTTTGGATACAATATCAACATTGACTCTCCCCAACAATAAACAGGAGGCAATACTATCAATATTGGCTAATAAAAAAGAAGAGACAAAGCTTTTCTAGTAGAATCGCAGATCACAATCTACTGGAAGAAAAATGGAGAGTTTCTTACCCTGTAATATATTAAAGGCAAACATTAGGAGACTGGTCCTAAAAGCATTAATAATAATGTATTGAATTAATTCTGATCTTAATTTTTTTTTCTGGGAAAGTGGTAACAAGGCTGACAGCCAAGTTTTCAGGGTTTGGTATGGAAATGCTTTCTTCCTTCTTTAGAGACTTAATTTCTTACCTAACTAACACACTCATTAATAAAATATTTTAACTGTTAGAGCACATGATATGCTTTTATAAGTGATTCTATAGTCATGATAAAGAAGGAAGCACAGTGATACATCCAAGCATCTGGACAAGCAAGAGTCTACTGAAATTCAATTTATGTCCCAAGAATTGTGGGGGGGTTTTGGGTATATGAAGCAGCTGTGACTCCCAGCACCTTGTATATACACCCTCCAGTAATATCAGCTGTCATGGAGAGTTATATAACTGGTAGCACATCATATAGCCTTCTCTGCCAATGCCAGGAGCAACACCATTTCTCTATCCTCACCATGCTCTGATAAGATGGTGCTGAGAAGGCTGTTCACTGCTGTTGATGTAGTGGATTAAATTAGTATGGAACTGTCTAAATATGGCATGATTTATTTAGATTATACCTTATTTAGTAATAGCTGTTCAGCAACAAAATAACTGGAAGTAGCATTAGTGGAAATGCTGAAATATGGAGAAAATATTTGTTAGATAATTATATTTTAAAAGAGCATGGTCTATAAATTGGATGGTTTTTAAGTATCTGATTCTCTTGAGTAAGCCATGTCAAGGTCATTATTTTCAAGTATCACAAAATATACAGACAAAAAAAAACTTGAGATCAGAAACAAAAGGTTATATATTCTAGCATTCTGCTATGCCACATTTAACTGCCCACTTGTTTTAAATGTTAAATTAATTTGTTCTATCAAACAACATGCTGAGGGTTTTTCCTTATGCAAATGGCCTGAACAATTTCACTTTAATTTGTGCTTATGAACTGTGAATCTGATAAACAACCAGACAGCATAACAGAAGAACAGGAACAGGGCATGGATGATGCCCACATCAAATGGCATGGAGGCTTTTATTTTCCACTTAACTTCACTCTTATTTCTCAGTCACTCTCATAAAAGGATCTAGCAACTAGTCAGAAAATTGGGAAGATGAAGCATTAGTTATGCAAAGCAGCATCTTGATTCTTCTTCAGAAAGAATCAGAATTCTTCAGATTCTTCTTCAGAATGAACTTTCATGAACTGTCCTAGTTCATGAGGAGCTCCAGCCATTACTAAAAGTTGACAAATGGCCCCTTGCTTGCTTGCTTGCTTATTTATTTGTTTATTTGTTTGTTTATTTATTTTCATCCTGACTCCCTTGCTATCCAGGGTTCCTGGAATGCTGGAAGCACTTGCTGACTTCTAATGCCTTACACAGTTTCTCTTATTTCTTTGTCCTCAGAGCTGTGGTGAAGGATGCAACTCTCCCAAACAATCACCACAATTGTCTCTGTACTTCTTGAATACCAAAAGTTCATTCAAAACACAGCTTGATATTTCAGCATCCAAGGCCCGCCCTTGACTCAGGGTCTCCAGGATGGATCTTCCATTTTCTTTTATAACATTTTAACTGAGTAAAAAAAACCTCCTTCCTAATATAACCAATCTTGAATGTTTAATTTCTTAAAACTGTATCTGGAAGACTTCCCAGATCATACATCTGTTATGCTAATTGGCAAAGGATAAAGCTGAAGAAAGAAAGACTGGGAAGGATCGCTGTCCTCCTCTCTTCCCTCTCCCCAGGCAAAAACAGAAAGCACTTAGCCCCTCCCTGGCAGAAACACAAACTGGAACACCTGTATGCCAAACACATGGCACCTGCATTGCAACACACTGATCTGTGCCACTAGTGCCCCACAGGAGAAGGAACATTGCATGTTAATTGCTTTATCTCACCTGGAATGAGAGCCAGTCGATAGAATCCAAGGCAGTGAGGCAGTGTTTCTCAACCTTAGCAATTTTAAGATGTGTGGACTTCCCCATGCTAGCTGGGGAATTCTGGGAGTTGAAGTCCACATATCTTAAAGTTGCTAAGGATGAGAAACACTGCAGTAAAGAAAGGACAACATACAACATTTTGGAACAAAGAGCCCACCTTTCTTTAACTGCTGTTCTAACCTTCTTTCTGTTTTTCTTCAACTAAAAAAGTGGCAGATGCATTAGATCCATAGTTTATCAGTATAGGAGACTGGAGCATGCCATTTCTCTTCTTCTGTGCTGCAGCACTGGCTACTGGTCCCTTGCCCTCTTCTTTTCTTCTCTGCCTGAGGGCCACATATAATCCTCTCCTTAATTTCTACAGCCTTTTGCAAATGATCAGTTTGGATCACCAACAAGAGCAATCTATCCCTTTTCCAGCAGCCTGCTGTGCAAAGAAGAAGACACACAGAGAGAAGAGGATGTCAGAAAGAAGAATAAGTGCTAGGAGAAAAGGAAAAAAACAGAAGAAGGCAGGTTAGGTGGTCACTATGGTCCACCCATTGTCAACTTACTTCTGGAATATGAGATGGCGCTCCATGGATTACTTGCTTCTGCAGGAATCAGGCCCTTGGCAAAACATGTTTAAAAGCATCCTATTTCTGCTTCAGATTGTGAGCAGACATGTCACCTTAAAATTTTAAAGATATGATGGAAGGTAAATGATTTGAATACTGCAGTGAATTTTCAAGAAGTGTGTTTAGCAAAACCATTTGCTTTCTTTGTAGTCCTTGAAATGCCAGGAAGACATTGTTGTTGCTGCTTCTGCTACTGCTTGTATTTGTTCCTCTCCATTCTATTAGTAAAATACACCAGGAGAGGAATAGCGTATACCTCTATCTATCATCTCTCTCTCTCTCTCTTTCTTCCTACCTATTTACACAGAGATAATCAACACTGATTGTTGATTATATGCAAGTTGTTGTCGACAGCAGCCACATAGATTTTTTTATGATGGTCTCTCCTTAACCTGGTCCTTCAGGTCTTCCAACGGTGGACCCATCACCACTAGAACTGAGTCCATCCATCTTACTGCTGGTTGTCCTCTTCTCTTTCCTTCCACCTTTCCCAACATTAACGCTTTCTCCAGAGAGCTGGGTTTTCATATAATGTGTCTGAAGTAGAATAATTTGAACCTGGTCATTTGTCCCTTGACTGAGAACTCTGGGCTTATTTGTTTGATGACCCACTCGATAATTTTCTTGGATGTCTGTAGTATTCTGAGGAGTCTTCTCCAACACCAAAGTTCAAAAGCATCAATACAATCCTGCTTCTTCAAAGTCCAACTTTCACTTCCATAGAGTGTCAGAGGGAATACCATTGCTTCCACTATTCTGATCTTTGTGACTTTAGATGCATCATGGCATCTGAATATCTTTTCCATGGGCTTCATGGCTGCTGTAGGTAAAGGTAAAGGTTTCCCTCGACGTAAAGTCCAGTCGTGTCTGACTCTAGGGGGCGGTGCTCATCTCCGTTTCTAAGCCTTAGAGCCGGCGTTGTCATAGACACTTCCGGGTCATGTGGCCAGCATGACTCATGGAACGCCGTTACCTTCCCGCCGAAGTGGTACCTGTTGATCTACTCACATTTGCATGTTTTCGAACTGCTAGGTGAGCAGGAGCTGGGACGAGCAATGGGAGCTCACCCCGCCGCACGGTTTTGAACCGCCGACCTTCCGATCGGCAGCTCAGCGGTTTAACCCGCAGCGCCACCGTGTCCCCCCCATGGGTGCTGTACCAAGTGCTAATCTGTGGTGTATTTCTTGGCTGCTGGTTCCTTTACTGGTGATGGTTGATCCTAAAAAGCAGAAGTTATCTACCACTTCAATATCTTCATTGTCGGTTCTAAAGCTGGTTGTTGTACCTATTGTCATTAGTTTAGCCTTTTTTATATTTAACTTTAATCCCATTTTTTTCACTGGGTTCCTTGATCTTAATTATTAGTGCCTGCAGATCTTTTTCATTTTTGGCTATCAGAGTACTGTCATCATCATAGTGCAGTTTACTGATATTACTTCCTTCAGTTTTAAAGTTACACTCATCTTCTTCCAAACCAGCTTGACTTCTATCATTTGTTTAAAAAGCATTTAAATTTCCCATCCTTATATATATTTCCCTCTGTTCATTTCTAAAAGACAATTTGAAAAACCCAAAGTGTGATGAAAGAGGAACAACTTAAAAGAGATACTTGATGTTTGAAGAGATAGTTAACATTTTGAGGTTTCATTTTCTAGATTTATTTGCAATTAATCATAGTTGCTTTTCCAGTTTTTCTACCTGGATGCCTCATTACTTTCTCAAATTCAGGATTTCTCATTTCTGTTTCCCAATGGATTTTCCTCAATTAATTGGTATCCACTGATAGTATTTCCACCTTGTGGTTGGCTAAGCTTTGCCTTGTCTTTACATTTAGTTCCTTCCTCTCATATATTAACTAAAATATGTCACTTCTCCCTATACAGTACAATATTGTAAAAAATATGCTCATTTCCTCTTTATTCAAACTCTGGCATTAAGCCTGGACCAATATTCCTCCCATCACCCAGTTTCTTGAAAGAACCTATCCCTCTCTGAAAACAGCCCTGATGTTCTACTCATTTCCTACTGGTTTCTTAACATAAAGAGCCAAGAAGATTTTTCAGGCAGTTGCTATATATTTATCTATCTTTATAAAATGACCAAGTGTTGTTTCGGTTTTTCCTTGGTTTTAAAACTTTGACAACAATTCCAGAGAGCCGGTATGATGTAGTGGTTAAAGGGAGCCAGTTTGGTCTAGCGGTTAAGGTGCTGGGCTAGAAACCAGGAGACTGGGAGTTCTAGTCCCACCTTAGGCGTGAAAGCCAGTTGGGTGACCTTAGGCCAGTCACTCTCTCTCAGCCCAACTCACCTCACAGGGTTGTTGTTGTAGGGAAAATAGGACTATTAGGTATGTTCGCCACCTTGAATTATTTATAAAAATAATAAAGGGATAGAAAATAAAGTAAAATCAAATAAATCAAATCAGGCTAGAAACCAGGAGACCATGAGTTCTAGTCCCTCCTTAGGCGCAAAGCCAGCTGGGTGACCCTGGGTCAGTCACTCTTTCTTGACCCTAGGAAGGAGGCAATGGCAAACCACTTCTGAAAAACCTTGCCACGAAAACTGCAGGGACTTGTACAGGCAGTCTCCAAGAATTGGACATGATTGAACAGATAAAAAACAAATTCCCCCATCAATGACAATTCTGTCTAAAGCAGGCCTGCATAACTTGTACAGGGAAAAGGGCCAGATTAATACATTAAAAATCATTGTGGGTTGCACAGGAATCCCTGACATGCTGATCAGCTGTTTGGCAGCTAGCAGGGGCAGCAGCGCTGGAGCTGTGGCAGCAGTGAGGCTTGGAGGCACACAGCAGCATGTCTTTTGGTGCAGCAGTGGCAGTGAATTTATTGACTTTAAAACATGCCAGTGGGCCGCAGAAGGCTGCTTCATGGGCTTTATGTTGTGCAGACCTCATCTAAAGCTTCTCACTTCCTGTACTTCCTAGAATGCCAGCCTTGATGATGACAAAATGTGCCTCATGATGTGATGATGCAAACTCTACCCTTTCATACTTGTGTCATGACATGATGCAAAAATACCTAAGGACGGGAGTTTGTGCAATGTTACTCCATGGTGTCAATGGCAAGCTAAGATTTTTTTTTTTAAATGACAGAACATGCATCATGTCATCATAATGCAAATTCTTCTATTTACATATTTGCATGGAACATCTCAGTGCAAGTACAAAAGTAGTGCAGTTTGCATCATGATATTGCAATGCACAAGTTATCATTTGCCTCCTGTTTCCCCCTGCCATGGATGTTCATGCAAATAATTCTTCAGTTTGATGTATTTCATAGTTATTATAGTTTACGTGTACATATAATGAACTATGACTATTACTGATAACAATGAGATATAATCTAGCCACAGATCTCTACATTTCTATTACAGGCAATAGATACAGCATATATTTTAGACATTGTATGAGTTCAAACAACTCACATTTACAATTCATTACTGCTGTGCTGGACCATACTAAAGGCCTATTAATTTTATTCCCCAAGTGGCAAATCATGTACTTCTAGACATCCATAAATATATCATGACGTTGCTGCTATTCTCCATTACGTTGTTTCCAGCAACTACTATTCCAAATAAAATCTTTATTATTCTTTAGTTTGTTCATGAATTAAAGTCATCTAGACAAGGGTTCAGACAGGGAAGGATTGGATATTAGGTGAGAAGGAAGCATAATGCTAATGAATATTTTGTTTGTTTGTTTATTTAATTTATATAGCTGCCCATCTCAGACCAGTGACTCTGGGCAGCTAACAATAATAAAAAACAGTCAAACAGTTAAAACAATACAAAAAATTAAATATAAATACAGCCGAGAGATCTTAAAAACCATTGGTGTTAGCACAACCAGGCCAGGGCACAAAGCCAGGTCTTCAAGGCCTTCCAAAAAGCCAAAAGGGTCAGGGCCATCCTAATCTCAGGAGGAAGGATGTTCCAGAGGGTAGGTGCCACAGCAGAAAAGGTACATTTGCGTTGTATGTTTGCAGAAGTATATATACTAGCATATGAGGTCAGGGTAGAGTATATCTGAAACCAGGGGCATAAGAAGGAAAGTGATTATGTGGGAGTTGAGTACTCACTGCAGAGGGTAGATTTACAGCTAGAGAAACTTCAGTCTGCATTTATTAACTAGATTCAGCACAAATAAAGATCAAAGGCAGCTAGCATTTTGCTCCACTATAAGCAGTTGGGCATCATAAGGATAGCCTTTTACACAGGCCCACATCACTAGGGAAGGAGAGTGAAGTCAGCTATCATGCATCTTATTGTCCCTTCCCTACTTCAGGCTTCACATATTTGGTGTACTGTTGAAAAAGAAACCTTAGACTTGTAAAGCTATACCATATATACCATATAGGAGATAAGATTTTCCCCAAAAGCACTTGTGTGTGAATGAGGAGGGTAGCCAACCTATAGTGTCTGAGAACACAAGTGAATATATAGAGGCTATGTGCCAATGGTTCTAGGCATTTGGCAGATGTTTTTAAAATTCAGTCTTTGTCACTACTTATGAGGTATAGGTCTATCCTTGGTGCTTGCCTCTTGAATTTTAACCCTTTTTATAATGCCAAAAAAGAGCTTTTCTATCTTTTCTTCCCCTTTCAGTTATTTCTTCCTGAAGCCTAACTGCCATCTAATTTTAATCCTCCTTTTCTCTTCCATTCACAGTGCTACTACATCTTTCCCTTACCCCATTTATATTATAAACGACCAGAGTTTTTGAAGGTTGTATAAATAAATCAAATTGGTGTCCTACTTTGTTTTTTATTTTTTGCCATTTCTTCTGGCAAGAGGAAAATGTTCATGTGCATGTTTACTTCTGTGTGAAAGTTATTTGGATGTCCAAGAAGATAGTTGTTAAATTCAGACTGGAGATCAATTTGTTTTATACATGGAGTAAATAATTTTAATCATATTTATTAATTCAACATTTTTTGTCCTGGCCCCACTTTTTTATGAAGTGCAGCTTGTGACAGATATATATATGTCTACAAACATCCTCCCCCCCCCGCAATACACACATACACAAGTATATACAGTATATGCACACACATATAAAATTATGTCTCTCACACACATTTATTGGAAGGGGAAAATTTCCAGGATTAGCTGCAACAGGAGCTAGCAACCCAGTGTTGACAAGGTGGAGAAGCTATGCATTGCACAGGATTTTTGTCTGTGTTTATAATTTCTTCCTGTCTACTATTGAATTTATTGCCATCTTCCTTTCAGCTAAATATGGTTATTTACAGAATTAGCCAGTTTTGTTCCCAGCCCCTGTAAGTTCAATCCATATACATTTTACCTATCTTTCAACATGAATACAAAAAAAAAAAAAAAAGCAAAATAGAAGAATCCTTCCTAATCCCTAATCTTGCAATGGTTATAAATATCACCCGTATTCTCTTTGCAAAGTTTCATATTTAGCAAGTTGAGATTTTCTGTCTTTGAAGTAAAACCTAAAACTTTAATACACAGTTTTGTACATTTGAGGCCATGCATTGAAGATGAGAACCAGGGCATGTGTTATTCTAAAGCTTTGGAAGAAGCAATAATTTGGCTCAGATTCATATATCTGCCTGAATTAACAGCTTGCTTCAGAATTTGTGTGTTTTCCCATTGACTGTAATGGTGAACTCAATAAACAGCTATAACTTCAGTAAGTTCAGGGGACATCCATGCCAAATCTCAAATCTCATTGAATCAGCCCAATCCATTTCACGGTATTTCAGAAGGAAATATAGTCCACATGTCTGTAGTACAAGTTTATTTGAATCATAAAGCAATCTGGACATTACTAACAATCTGAAGTATTTCACCAAATATAGAAAATTAGGCAACTATGAAAATAAATAAGAAGTAATTTAATGGCAATAACATCAGTGACTGAAACAGAACATGTTCCATACTAGGAAAAGTATTTTTTCCTTACAACAAACTTAAAATGCAAGATATATTATACCTGTAATGTGCTTCAAATCACATCACATAGAAATTGAAATTAGCATGAAGATTTGGTAATCAGTAAAACAGACATATGTATAACACACATTATTGCTCATCTGGTTCTATGCTTATATAAAAATTATCAGAAAACTTCAGCTTAGGGGGAAATTAGCAATTTTAAAACAAACAAAGTAGGAAAGTGCTCTCATGAGACTTCATTAAAGCTTTATAAATGGTTAGCACAATTATGCTAGATGAAATCAATATATTATTTACATTGCTTTGCTCAAAGATTTATTATGCTCTATTATTTCAACAATGAAATGCAATTAATAAATTGTCAGATCATTTTTCATGTTTTATTTGAAAATGTTTCAGCATATTTTAGCATATCATTTTTTTAGAGTAGCAAAAATACTCTAATGTATAACATTAATAAACGGTGATAGACTTTACTATAAATATTGCATCTGTTGCCAAGTAAAGTTACATTCAAAACAGAACATTGCAAACAGAAGTTCAGGGATTCTTTTGGTAGTACAGACATGTGCCTTCTGCATTATTTTAAGATATCTTTGCACTCTCTGAACTTTGCACACTAATAAACTAATGTAGAAGCATCTTGTTTTTGCAAGTCTGCTATGCATTGGAAATTAATACCATATTTGGTCATGTTCAGAAGTACTACAGACCTGTAGAACTCTTCTGGTTTTGATTGACTAAAATAAAGAGATTTGTGGTGGAGTTCCTTGGAAAGTTTTGCTGAGTCTGGTTCACATATTCAGTCAACTAACAGTCAGATAAAGAGGACTACTGGGGGCAGTTCCCTGGGTTCAGTTTTCATGATTCTATCCCTTAAAAAATGAGGTAAGGCTTAATTACTCAAGGCAGCTTGTTCTGGCAATGGAGAGGAACACATATATTTGATCATCATGTGTGAAGGAGAGCTAAAACAGAGCTTAAACTAGATGATAGAATGAAATAGAAGAAGTAATAAGCAGTAATCTTCTGTTTTCTATGTTTCAAGGATGGAGGCCTATGGAGAGTCTACATCTGCTGCTAATTAGATCTAAAGTGCCCTGATTCCCCTTGCAGGTTATTTATTTCTCTTGTGTCCTTCTGCAGCTCGTTTCAGTGCAAGACATATTTAGAAGGCCATATAATGTATTTCTAATCAATGTACAGTTCTAGGGTTGCCAGCAGGTCAATCCCTGGTTCTACTTAGGAATCTTTGACTGTCTTAATGAATAGGAAGCCATGATCCTGTAAATAAACTTTGACTGTAATTTCCACCATCCCTGACTACTAATAATGTGGGCTGGGAAGGATAGGAGTTACATGTCTATCAACATCTGGAAGGACAAAGGTTCTGCAGTGGTATTTTACAGAACTTCAGAAAGATACCACTGGAATTTACTCTAGACATTGTTTTTTTTTCTGGGTTGCTGACAAATCTGACAGATTTGATTGCACACAGAAATTTAAAAATGCCATCATAGATCGCAAAATATGAGTGAACTGACTAGAAGTCAGGAGCTAGACAGAGCAGAGAAGGCAAGAGAACAGTAGCAATAATTATCAGGAATAATGGTGGTGGCTCATGTCATCATTACTATTCATATGGATTACTACCATGTGCTCTACTCACTCAGAAACTGCAGTTGCTTTGGAACATAGATATTCACATGCTGGCTGATGCTGTTGCCATTAGTATATTGTATCTGTATTGTGGGGTTTGTATTGGCTGCCAATAGGCTTCTGGATGTAATTCAAGGTGCTGGTTTTAACCTTTCTTTCTGCTGTCTTTGAGTCACTGTTGACTCCTGGCAACTGCCTGAACTAGTTCCTGCAGTTTTCTTGGCAAGGTTTTTCAGAAGTGGTTTGCCATTACCATCTTCCTAGGGCTGAGAGAGAGTGACTGGCTGAAGGCAGCACTAGAACTCACAGTCTCCCAGTTTCTAGCCTGATGCCTTAACAACTATACCAGATTGGCTTTATTTTAACCGTACATAAAGCCTTTTATGGCCTGGAGTCTAGGTATCTACAGGACTATCTTCCCTATCCAGAATTAACCTCCCTGATACATCTATCCCAGGAAAAATAGCTGGTGGAGGGGCCCATTTTGGGTGTAGAGGTGTACAGAGATAACCTTGAAGAAGCATCAGAACTAGAACCATCCCAACTTGCCCTGGGAAAGCAGATGGGTTGAGAAAGAATCTCAAGATTACTCTTCCTTGATTGTGTTTGGTATAAGATGGGCAGAGGAAATCTCTGACAAGTTTTCAAGATTTTGTCATTATACCATCCAACAATAAACTTCCAGTATTCATGTAGAATCTGCTTCCTGACCTGGCCTACCTTGAAGTGGGAAAGCTGAAAACAGAAGACATTATTTCTCAGTCATGCTACCTGAACAGACTCCCTATGAAAAATAGACTAGCTCTTTTCCATGGTAGCCTTCCAAAAGTTAGTGAACAGAAAACTTTTCTAGACACAATTTGGAAGTTGATGAACATGTTTTCATCTGTGCTATTAACCCCTGGAAGTCGTTAAAATCACAGTGGTACCTACATTCGATAAATAAATAAATAAATAAATAATAATAATGGGCCATCAGTAATGGCTAGAAGAAGCAAATTAGCTCCAGGAACAGATCTAGAAAACTGAATAAAACCAGAAACAACCTACCATTTTGTTTATTTAAAGCCCTACATGGCATGGGGCCAGGCTACCTGAGGGACCGCCTCTTCCCCATTACATCAACCTGTCCCACCTGATCATGCAGAGAGGCCATGCTGCGGACCTCGTTGGTAAGAGAATTCTGTCTGATGGGGTCCAGGAGGCAGGCCTTCTCTGCAGTAGCTGCCGCCCTCTGGAGCATCCTACCCCTGGAGGTGAGGTTAACCCCTTCACTCCTGGCCTTCCAAAGGAATCTGAAGACTTGGCTCTGACACCTAGCTTGGGGCGGGGAGGGGAATAGTCATGTTTGGGGATGGCTAGCGCCCTAAAGTGCTTGTCCCACACAAGGACTGAATTAAATCATACCATCTGGACTTCATTTTTATCTATATTTATTTATACAATAAATATATTTATTGTAATTTTATTTTATATAGTGTATTTTTATATATTGTAATTATATTATATATCTATTGTTTTATTGATTATTTTGTTGTAAACCACCCAGAGTCCCCCTGGTGGGAGGAAATGGGTGGTGACAAATTTGATAACTAAATAAAATAAAATAAATAAATAACATTTTTGGAATGAATTTTCTCATATTCTTTCACTTTTATACATGTTATGCAGGTAGAATTGTTTCTGTCCATCATGCCAACTTCATAAAGACACACAGCAATGAGAATATGCCCAATATTCACACACATTTAGTATGGTTTTAAAATTTCCTACAAATTAAAATTATAATGATCCTCATAGGTTTCCACATTTTAGGAAAGCAGAACAGTAATCCCAATGAAGACTTCTCAAATAATTATTCTATAAGAGTTTAACAACTCTTGTAGAGTTGTACAACTCTGATTTTGTTTGTATTCCAAGAACAAAATCACCTTTCTTTCCTTATCATCATGATAATAGCTTTAGATTTTTCACTGCTGAGAATGACAGGCTGTATCTTTTTCACATTAAAAATATGTTTCTTTTTATTGGGAGGGTGCAGTCTGCACGTTTTCAGTTGAGAGAACCCTGCCATTCAATGCACTGCCCATTGAACTCTAGTTTTAGGACTGTTCTTTGTTCAAGCTATTGATTTCAACTTGAAAAACATGTTAAAGACTCTTTAATATATATGGGAGGAGGCTTATAAAGCATGGTTTAACTCTATCCATGAACAGAGACTAGACTTAAAAATAAAAGCTTACCTCTACATCGTAAAGGAGGAGCTCCATCACCCAATTTTTGTCACTCTCTTCTGGACACCTTTGTTTTAGCTGTGGCTTCATCCTTGCAACAAAACCCCTGCATACAATTTACACATTAAGTCAGCTTCACAATATACATTTACACAATATGCACAGATGCCTTGGGGAGAGCAGCCTTACAAATGTGACATGGAATATCCTTGCTCAAGGGTAAAGATGCCACGAATGTCTTTGGTAAGATTGACCCTAGACCACCCTGTGAAGTCTTTGGGGCAGGACAACAAGTTGTCCTGGTTTTATGAAGCCTTGCACATGCACTTGGAACAGATGGAGAAAAAGAAACCAGTGGAAGGTAGAGGGGAATGTGCAGGACAGGTGGTTCAAGTCCCTCTTAGCCAAAAAGATCATTCAGTGTCTTTGGGCCATTCACTCTCTTTCAGGCCAATCTACTTCACAGGGTTTTTGTCAGGAAAAAATAGCACTTGTACTGTATTTAGAGATAACCATATATATGTCATCCCTTCAAATATCAAATAAAAATACTAACCCAGCACAAAACCATGCCTTAATAGCATCTATGATAAATTAGTCATGCTCTGAGACGAAGCAAAGCAATGGGATCAAGCTCAGGCATACATTTCTGTCTCCTTGGTTTCAATGGAACTAAACTATAGCCCACTTTAAATATGTGTGTCTCCGTGAGAGAGGCACTCACATTTGTGGCTAGTCATACCCTGTAGCAGTCATTTTCTAGCTATCCTTACAATACGCATCTAAAATGTCAAAGGTGTTTGTGAACACCTGGGTTAGAGGCTTGGACTTCCTGCTACCTTGTAGCTTTGAAGTAGAAGATGCCACTGAATCTTGCCACAGAAATACCACAAGGTGGGAATTGTTGAATCTTCTCCCCATTTAGATGAAAGAGGGCACTGTTTTTCTTGTGAACTGAGGTCGGGAAAAAAAAAATTGAAGACTCCCAGGACATATAACTGAGAAATGAATCAAAAACATCTTTTTGAGAATCAGGACTACCAGAGCTGGCCTGCAAAAGTCTGCACAACCACTAGATGGCAGAAAAGAGCAAGAGCTTTGCATCTCTTTGCTACCATATAGTGGTCCCCTTGGTCAGTGTTTCCCAACTTTGGCAACTTTGAGATGTGTGGACTTCAGCTGCCAGAATTCCCCATGTAACATCTCAAAGTTGCCAAAGTTGGGAAACACTGCCCTAGATTATTGCAGCTAGATTTGACAGATCTAAACAAATAGATGGGGGCAAAACAAGGGAGAAGAAGAAAAGGTACCTAACTTTATCTTACTATTTCTTTTTTCTTTTAACATTTAGCTTAGAAGCTGAAAGGGTGGTAATGTTATAGTGCTGAAGTAGATTGGGCGACCAAAACTGAGGTCTGCCCTCACCTATGGAAGTTAACTGGATGATTTGGAGCCAATCTCTCCGCCCGACCTACCCTGCAGGGCTGCTGTGGGGAAAAATGTGGAGGAACAAGTACTCCATATAGTATCTTGAGCTACTGAAAGAAAGGTAGGATAGAAACGTAACACATTTTAAAAAGAAAATGTTAACTTTACAGTTTTATTTATGTATCTATTTTTAATTCACAAGAGGATTTCCTAGCTAGATTTAGTACTCATCTGTGATCAGTAGGAAAAAAAAAATACATTATAACAGTTAAATACATTGAAACTGCATAAAAATAATGTTAGAAACAGCAAAATAAAGAAGCAACAATCTAGCCAGTTTAAAGTGACCTATTAATAACAAGTGATGAAGTATTTTAAACCCTCCCTGGAATTCTCATAATGTTCTACTGTTACTCTGAATTTAGTGATAATGAATATGTTGAAATGTTCAGCTGAACTACATATTTGTTTCCAGTTCTCAGCATATTTCTTCCTACCCAGTTCCATCACAGGTTGTCTGCCCAAAGCTATATTTTATTTCTGGCTGAGCTCTGTATAAAGAGTAAAAATATTTAGAACAGTTGAAAGATCTAAGCATGCAATTGTGTTAAAAATAGAGCTGAGCATGGGGTCGTTTTCCAAGATAAATAGTTTGTGCCATTATGAGATTTTATTTCCTTTGTACTACATTCTAGTGTCCTAAAAAACAAAACAAACAAACAAACAAAAAAAGTCCTCCATCTTTTCATTCAACTTTAGGTTGATTACTGCAGCATGCTACTTTCTTATTTATTTATTTCATCCTAAACTGGAAGAGTGGCTCCAACAGATCCCAGGAACAACATCAGTTGTTCTCTTCTCTGTCCAGAAGAGTGCAGTGCTAGGAACAGCCAAGATACTGCGCAGAACCCTCAAACTCTCAGGCCTCTGGTAGAGGACCCGAGGTTGAGCAAGAAGACAGAGACCACCCACAAGAGTGAGAGGAGAGAATATATATGTATATATACATGTACATGTACACAGACACAGACACGTACACATAAAATCAGGTTGAGCAGGAAACTTGATGGGTACAGGGAGATGCATTTGTCACGCTGCTACCCATGGGTGACACATTAAGGGACCTCAACCTGCATGGCGAGGTAGGCTTTCAGACAGGAATCTTTTGCTGCCTTATTTGAGATGTTCCAGACATGCTAGTTATGGGATTTACCACTGAGCTATGGCCCTCCTTCAATTAGTTACTCTATGCCAGAAAGTAATAATTATTTGCAGTAGTTCTACATTTAAAGAAAAAAAGAAAAAACAATAGTTAAAAACTATCCTCTAGATGTCTAGGAGCACCTTATGACAGGCATGAGACATATTTTATCATAGAAATTAGCTCAACCAAGTTCTGAAATTTATCTTCATTGCAAGGTAACTTAAGTACAAGAGTAATCAATTAGGCCACTGGATGATCCCTTCATATGTTTCATCTAGTTTATTAAGCTTAGATTGCTCCTTGATAGCCTGCCATTGCTCTTCCAATACCATGTTTAACTTTATTCCATAGAGTGGATCAAAGATTAGGGCTGTACATGCAGCACTGAATCTGTTCTAGCAGCAGGGAGGAAATAGTTTTGCTACTAACAATTGGTTTCCAACAATACCAAAACTCTGCCTTATTTTCTGGAATTGAAACAAATGAAACTAGGAGGCGACTGTTCATATTCATTTCCAACTGTACCCAATCAGCATCCATGAGGCTGACAGAGTGCACCCTGCAGTTACAATGTCAGTAAATATGTAAAGTATTTTTCCAGATGAAAAATTACATTGCTTTGACTGCTTTGAAAATGTGATATCCTAGAAGGAGCGGGGTTCTTTTGATTGAAGATGTGCAGACTGCACCCTCCAAATAAAAATAAACATATTTTTAATGTGAAAAAGATACAGCCTGTCACTCTAAGCAGTGAAAAATTTAAAGCTATTAACATGATAAGGAGAGAAAGGCATTTATTCTCATTTTTCTTTAGGAAAAAAAACAAATAAAAGAATAAGATAAAACTGCAGCCTAATTATATTATGTATGAAAGAAAAAAAAAAGAAAGAAAGAGAAGGAATACAGTAAAGCTTTAAGATGAGATTAGCCCCCTTTCTCGTGATTTATTGGAGCTGGTAAAGACTTGGTTACTTTAAAAAGTGTTTGGGAACTGAAATATGAAATAAAGTACATTTGTTGTCTTGTGGGAGAAGTGGCTCTGCTGTATTTGACTTGTTATGGTTTCCTTATTCCTTGTTTTTGTAAGCCACTTAGACTCAGCCAGAGGTTGAATGGTAAGTGGCATAAAAATCAATGAAACAAAATAAATAGGATGTATAATAGATTAGACAGTTCAAAGAAGTTTGACCAGAGTGCTTATAAATTTCTGGCAATGCATCTCGGTCAGATAAGGGGACATATGTATAGTAAAGAGACTTCTACTAATAAAGGGACTTAAATGCATAGAAAAAAAAAATACTTTTACTAATTTCTTTTTGGCAATCCTCCAAGTTCCTCAGAGGATCCCTCAACCCTTGAGGAAGATCTGTGAAGAGCGAAAGAAATGGTATTTATTTATTTATTTAGAAAAAAGGGAAAAAATAATACTGATACAAATACACAATTAAAAGAATATAGAAAATATAGTAAGGAAGAAAAAAGTATAAGCAATAAAATACGAATGAATAATCAACAAATCTTCAAAAACTAGCAGACCTAAAATATCATATGGCTGATAAATATATTCTAATAGACCATTAAGAAACTAGTACTATAAGACATTTCATACTCAATTTCTAGCCAGGACATAGTTCTTTTTGTTGTTTATTCATTCAGTCACTTCCAACTCTTCGTGACTTCATGGACCAGCCCACACCAGAGCTTCCTGTCAGTCATCAACACCCCCAACTCCCCCAGGGACAAGTCCGTCACCTCTAGAATATCATCCATCCATCTTGCCCTTGGTCGGCCCCTCTTCCTTTTGCCTTCCACTCTCCCTAGCATCAGCACCTTCTCCAGGCTGTCCTGTCTTCTCATGATGTGGCCAAAGTATTTCAGTTTGGCCTTTAATACCATTCCCTCAAGTGAGCAGTCTGGCTTTATTTCCTGGAGGATGGACTGGTTTGATCTTCTTGCAGTCCAAGGCACTCTCAGAATTTTCCTCCAACACCACAGTTCAAAAGCTTCTGTCTTCCTTCTCTCAGCCTTCCTTATGGTCCAGCTCTCACAACCATATGTTACTACTGGAAATACCATTGCTTTAACTATGCGGGCCTTTGTTGTCAGTGTGATGTCTCTGCTCTTAACTATTTTATCGAGATTTCTCATTGCTCTTCTCCCAAGGATTAAGCATCTTCTGATTTCCTGACTGCAGTCAGCATCTGCAGTAATCTTCGCACCGAGAAATACGAAGTCTTTCACTGCTTCTACATTTTCTCCCTCTATTTGCCAGTTATCGGTCAAGCTGGTTGCCATAATCTTGTTTTTTTTGAGGTTTAGATTCCTCAGGAGGCAGACAAGATGACTTGGTATCCCCATACCACTAAGAACTTGCCACAATTTGTTATGGTCCACACAGTCAAAGGCTTTAGAATAATCAATAAAACAGAAATAGATGTTTTTCTGAAACTCCCTGGCTTTTTCCATTATCCAGCGGACATTGGCAATTTGGTCCCTAGTTCCTCTGCCTTTTCTAAACCCAGCTTGTACATCTGGCAATTCTCGCTCCATGAATTGCTGAAGTCTACCTTGCAGGATCTTGAGCATTACCTTACTGGCATGTGAAATAAGTGTCACTGTTCGATAGTTTGAACATACTTTAGTGTTTCCCTTTTTTGGTATGGGGATATAAGTTGATTTTTTCCAATCTGATGGCCATTCTTGTGTTTTCCAAATTTGCTGGCATATAGCATGCATTACCTTGACAGCATCATCTTGCAAGATTTTGAACAGTTCAGCTGGGATGCCATCATCTCCTGCTGCCTTGTTGTTAGCAATGCTTCTTAAGGCCCACTCAACCTCACTCTTCAGGATGTCTGGCTCTAGCTCACTGACCACACCATCAAAGCTATCCCCGATATTGTTATCCTTCCTATACAGGTCTTCCATATATTCTTGCCACCTTTTCTTGATCTCTTCTTCTTCTGTTAGGTCCTTGCCATCTTTGTTTTTGATCAAACCCATTTTTGCCTGGAATTTACCTCCGATGTTTCTAATTTTCTGGAAGAGGTCTCTTGTCCTTCCTATTCTATTGTCTTCCTCTACTTCCGCGCATTGCTTGTTTAAAAATAATTCCTTATCTCTTCTGGCTAACCTCTGGAATTTTGCATTTAATTGGGCATATCTCCCCCTATCACTGTTGCCTTTTGCTTTCCTTCTTTCTTGGGCTACTTCTAGTGTCTCAGCAGACAGCTATTTTGCCTTCTTGGTTTTCTCTTTCTTTGGGATGTACTTTGTTGCCACCTCCTGAACAATGTTGCCAACTTCTATCCATAGTTCTTCTGGTACCCTATCTACTAAGTCCAGTCCCTTAAATCTATTCTTCACTGTAAAAATATTTGTTTAGCACAATTGGAATCAAGAAGAGGAAAAATAAAAGCTTTAAATAATAAACAGTGGATTGAAAGAATACTGTAAGTAAAGTATAAATTATATGCCAGATTAAAACATAAACTGTAAACCATATTTGGGGTGTGGCACAATTCCATGTATAGAATTGTAGTCCAGAAATGGTTTCCAAACAAGATTGAATTGTACATCAGATTTACTTTTTAGAAATGAAGTTTTTCTAGACATCAAAGCATATTTCCACAGTTTAATTAACCAGTATTCCATAGAGTATTCCATAGAGTGTTCCATAAAATATTCCAAAGATATTTTCTAATAAAAAAGCTCATAAAATTCCTGCAGCTGTTATCATATACAGTACCAGTTTAGTGCATTTTGAAGAAATGGAAGGTTTGGTGAAGTGTAATAAAAATATCTCAGGTTGAAATGGAATTACTGCTTTCAAAATTCATTAGATTCAAAATTACAAAGAGTCTATTCATAAAAACAGCAATACCTGTTACTAATTTTATCCTACTTTGAATGGGTCAAATATAGAATGATACAGAGGGAAAGAACGTCTTTAGGCATGGTAGTTCCTGGATTTATGCATTGAACAGGGACTCAGACTCGATGGCCTAAATTCATCCAACTTTATGATTCTAATAATAAAATAAAGTACAATAAACCAATGAATGACAGCCAGTGTGGTGTGGTGGTGAAGGTGTTGAACCAAGAACAATGAGGGTCAGGTTCTAATCCACCCTTTGCTATGGAACCTCACTGAGAGATTTTGGGCAAAGCCCAACCTGTCTTACATGGCAGTTGTTGTGGGTAAATATAGATATTTCACTGTTCTTCAACATAGGAGCTTATCAAATAAAAACACTAATACTACTAAAACTAATACTATTGTAAAAATACAGTAATGTATCTAATAAATATCCTTCAGAGTTCTCACCATAAAATTAATTGGCTTAAATAATGGATGGACTGGAATCTAACTGACAGACGTTCAGTAAGAATAATAGGACATTTGATCTATGTATGTATGATATATTATGTTTTGATATGTATGATAATATGTGTATTTAAGCATAATTGATATTCGTAAGCCAGAGAGAAATTTGAATTGTTACATTGATTGTAGCAGATTTGCATCTCAGCTTATATAGCCTATTATATTATTCAAATATTATGAAGGTTAGAGGGAGTTAAACTTTCCTTCCCATCTGGTTTGATTCTGAAAATCTTCACCAATGAAAAGGAACCTCCCTTAGTGGCATGGCAGATTTACATTTTTTTTAATGCCTAATGGGGAGGAAGGGAGATTTTAGAAATAAAGTGGCTGGAAATCATTTCACATGATGATACTGATCCCATTTTTAAAGGGTTGGTATTATACTATGTAGTTGTCCTTATGGTCAGCAATCAATTAAGACATATGAATTATTCTCAGATAGGGGCTTCCTTCCAGTTGAGGCCTTTGCTGATTCAAATTGGATTGCTCTAGGTGCTTAATTTCAGGTGATTCTTGTAGTTATCCTCTAAAACATTAGCTAGTTTACTAGGCTGTGCTTCATGTGAAAAGCTTTGCAGCTGTGATCCATTGATCATACTTAAGTCAACAGGTGTAGTACTGCAATTAAAGACTTCGATGTTAAGAAATAAAGACATTGCCTGGGCCAGTTTACAATTAATCACTTTATTCAAGAGGTAGTTAGAATGAGTTGGGATGTTTTTGTCAGAAAGTCTTCAGCTGAGGTCAAAAGGCAAATACATTTTCTGTAAATATTTCATCTCAGTGGAAATCAGTTTTGTGACTGGTCCAGTATTACCTAAGGTTTTTGATCTTTTGGAGTAAATGTAATGCTTACCTATTTATTAAGGCCTTTGCTTAACTCAGTTACTTCCTGTGAAGGTACATGTTCAGAGTTCTTTTGATATCCTTTGTAGAAATGTTTCATGTTAAAGGTTACTTCCTTTTATTATTTATGGGTTTTCTAGCTTTCCTACTAACAGAACCTAGGGCCCTTAAAGCTCTAACATTTCAGATAAGTAATGACTATAGGGCTGGAAATGCTAATAGATACCACAAATATCCCTTCATTTAACTTACATTTCATTTAGTTCATGTACATCTGATTTCATTTGCCCATTATAAATATTACATGCGTGTATGTATTTGTGTGGTATACAATAATTATAGATCTAGTATACACACACTGACAACATGTGCAAGGGAATATCAGGTAGCATTTCTGGAACCTAGGGCTGTGCAGCACTTCATATTCAAAGGAGAAAAGGTGCTCTGGAACCATAACCACACATACTCTGGAGTACCTTTTCCCCTTCAGATCCAAACTTTGCACAGTCCTCGTAGAAACCATTTTAATTCTGTCTCCCAGTATGAATATCTGTTCATGTGGTAGAAGATGCAATAACTGGATGTAATATATGTGTTTTCAGGTTTTAATCCAAGATTGAAATAGACATCCACAGCTGCTGAAAGGCCAGATGAGGGCTTTAATGAAGAAGACTAAATGCTGCTTTCTAGTGATCTGTAGGTGAGTTAAGGGCGATCTTTAAGCATCTGTCTCTTGGTAATCTTAGTAAAAGCAATCAATCAACCTTGCTAACAATGGCTACAGATCTGGTATATCAAATTTGGATCGAATTGCCCTCATTCTTAGCATTTCCATAAAGCTAGCTTGGCTGCCCTCCCCATCCAGAATAAAGTGAAATGGTAGTATTATGATGTGAAGGTTGCTCCACTCTGGGATCTTACCTTATCTTACTTACAAGGATAGAATTCCTCTGGCTATTGATAAATTAGTAACAGCAAAGTTAATTAATAAGACTGCTACTGATATTTGTGTATTCCATCTTACAATGAGTTCTCAGGTTGACCTGCCAATAATCAAAATGACTATAAAGCAATTTAAAAGTCACAGATATAAACACAAAAACAATTAGGAGAGAACAGATGAAAAAATCAGGAATAATAAGACAGTCTTTCCCTGATACAAAATTACATTAAAGGAGGCACCTGGAGCCCTGCCTTTTATAGATGGGATACCATATATACCACTGAGAAGCTGGGAGTATTCAAAAGTACTTATCATCATCATCTTGTGTTGATACCTTTAACACCATCAAATAACAACATTTTCCTATCCCAGGTCCTTGGGAAGGACTCGATAGGTGGATAAAAATACCAAATCCAGTCTAAACATCTGGCTGACTGTGCAACCAACCATACTAATATAATTAAATAATTCTAATAATTAAGCTTCAGGTTGGTTACACATGTGTGTAAATTTTAGATGGACAAAATTAACTCAAAGTACCTTAAAATGACTTTCACAGTGAACCTCCAAGTTTGGGATTAGTGTATATGCTTATTAATCTCAGAACAGTGATTTCAATCACAACTGAATAATTCTGTTTACAAGTATTGTATTTAATTATATTACCTTCTGAGGAATATTACCAAGGTAGCATCTAACAAAAATAAAATTGGTTTACTCTGTGTTTTTTTTTCTTTATTGCTGTATAATGAATACAAAGAAAAAAGGATCTTTTATAGGCGAATACAGTGAAAGCCAAGTATTTTCCAGTGTAAAAGATCTTAGCAATGATATGGCTTCCATCTGTCACTAAAACTCAATTAAAACAGTTTTCTATCTCCAGCTAAAACAAACTGTTTACCTATATTTGTTCAATGTTTATTTCACAAGAGGTTGAAGACCCGGTTGTAAGAGTAACATAGGTATCTTGGGATATAGCATGGGTCAACAAATTTAACCCAAGGAAAAGAAAGTAATCTTTAAGTTGCAACTTGATCCTGGCTTCCTACCTCCTCTCTTCAGTAAATGGATGCATTCTAAAGTTATTTGTAGTTCACATTGTGTTTTTACAATTGCTGAATTGAGAATAAGAGGGTTATGTTCTATTCCCTTTGTTACAAAGTATTAAATTTGTCACTTTAGATTAGGGTTAAAGATGAAGCAGGAAATACATGGATTTATCTTACTAAAATATTTGTAGAAGTATGTTGTTTGTTAGTTTCCAAAAAGCAAACAACCCCACTTTGTATTATAGTTAACTAGTATCATTTTATACTTATACTGTATCATTTATGGGAAAATCAATAGTATTACACTCAACAGAGTTTACTTCTGAAGTGACCTAAACTGGAATGAGCAGTAATTATCAATTGGATCTTTAAATTATATGTTGACTAAATATGCACATGTACATTTTAGGTGGAAAAAAATTGAAAGAAACTTCATGATATTATTCCACTTGGATTTTAGTTGAATTTTTGAAGGTAAGATTTCACTGGACCATTTTCGGTTTGAAATAAATTTTAGCAATTGCACAGGAAAGAAAGTGGTGACAGTTTTGCTGATTTTAAAAAAAGTAAAGTTCTGCTTTTTTATTAAAGTGATTTATAGGGTTAAAGTAGCTGATTCATATAGCATGAAAAGTTGTTTGTTGTTTATTCGTTCAGTCGCTTCCGACTCTTCGTGACTTCATGGACCAGCCCACGCCAGAGCTTCCTGTCGGTCGTCAACACCCCCAGCTCCCCCAGGGACGAGTCCGTCACCTCTAGAATATCATCCATCCATCTTGCCCTTGGTCGGCCTCTCTTCCTTTTGCCTTCCACTCTCCCTAGCATCAGCATCTTCTCCAGGGTGAAAAGTTAATCTACTTGAAAATACAGTTTAAAAATGGAGGAAAATAGATCATGCAAACACAACAGTCAAGTGGAAGTTGCTCACTTGAGTGTACTTTCCATGGTTATGATAATGTGGCATCAAGTTGGTTGAGACTCTAAGCAATCACACAGATAGATTTTCTCCAAGATTATTTATTTATTTGTCAATCTAATTTGTCACCGCCCATCTTCTCCCACCAGAGGGACTCTGGGTGGTTTACAACAATAATCGATAAAACAATAAATATACAATAAAATTACCATATATAAAAATACAATATCTAAAAAACAGTTACATGTAAACAATATAGATAAAAATAAAATCCAAATGGCAGAAATAAATCAGTCTTGTATGTGATGAGCACTCTAGGGCACCTGCCATCCCCAAACATGATGACTCCCCTCCCCGCCCCAAGCCAGGTGGCAGAACCAGGTCTTTAGATTCCTCCAGAAGGCCAGGAGCGATGGGTCTAGCCTCACCTCTGGGGACAAGATGTTCCAGAAGGCAGGAGCTCCTTAAGTTTACATTTCAAAGAGAATTAACCTGATGTGCATCTTCCAGTTTAATGTACAGTCAAAACATAATTACTTTTGTCTCTTTCTAATGTTCTGAATTTTGTCCTGAAATACTAGAGTTAAGAATTCATATCAAAATGCATATAGAAAAGCATAATTTTAGGAAATGCACATTTTAGGGGAAAGTCAGAAGTGTTGTTGGCAACATTTTCTTTGCTGATTGATTGCAGCAGTGTAAGAAAAAAAAAAGAATAAATATTTAAAGCACCATTTTGTTCCTGTACTATCTACTTTTCCCAGGTTTCTGGGTTTTCTAAGTTACTGTGCTTTTCCTAACCACACTTTTCCTAACATAAGAAATTAATTCAATTCCTGCCATATTTAGTATCTCTAACATTGGAAAATCAAAGAATATCTTTGCATTAGCGGTATTTGAGAGTGTGGGAAATTGCACTGATGGCAAAATTAACACAATAATAAAGAGTCTTGAAGAATTCTACAGTTAAGGATAGTCTTCATTTTGTAACTATATCAACAAAGTATTTCCTTAAAGATTATGTTCATATGAAGAATATCTTTCTGGCTAGAAATACTGAATATGGGTGCTCTAACCTTTTTTTATTTCTCCTTAAAATCTATGTATACTCATATTCCCTTTTTGTATCTTTTCATTTTTTTTGTTTTAAAAATGATTCTATTTGATATATCTATGATGTTTTTTTGTTTCCATAAGAAGCAAAGCACTGTGAATTTAAATGCAGATTTTTATAAGAATGATTTTTTTACACCCAAAATGTTCAGATCAATGAAACAGAACAAGTATATAACCACAGGAAAAACTGGTTTGAATTATAAATAAGCTGATCAATCCATTCCTAGTTTCTTTTTTTAAAAAAATCATGAATAAAACAAACCAAAGAGTTATCTATTTCCTTTGATATTGTTCTGATGCTTTTGTCTACTAAGGATGAAAAAAGTTGTAGTCAATGAATTCTTGAGGACACGAGGTTGGAGAAGACCAGGATATTGTTCTTTTTAGTAAATCTTTGGGTCTACTGCAGATACCAGAAACCCTTTCCCACATATAAGATGTTCTACAATATAGTCTTATATTCTGGAGGACTTGAATCCTCCACACACCTGGAATATCTTGTTTGGTGTCCAGTGAATTAGGACTCTTTTTCACTTGTTGGGGTGGGCTTGGTTTAAGAGGCAAAAATAAGCTTTCAAGGTTTATTTTTGAAAACTTGAAAGCTTAAAAAAAATTCCAAATCTAAAATCCCTCCCAACATTTATTTTTAGCTCTGCCCACATCTGAAGTACATCCCTTGTTATACTGTTCAAAATCCCTTAAACCAACAGACATTGTGCACTGTTTATAAAAGACATTTCCAGACAAAATGAAGATTTCTGAGCCAAGATAATAGTTCAGGGACTAAAAAACAAAACAGAGCAGTGCTCTCTGGCAACATCTGTCTTCAAAAATTATTTTGATCTTTACATCTACATACAACATAAGAGATCTTTACATCTACATACAACCTAAGAGACAGCTTTATACAGGGACTTCACCAGATGGACAACACCGAAATCAGATTGACTACATCCTTTGCAGCCAAAGGTGGCGGACATCTATACAGTCGGTAAAAACAAGACCTGGAGCTGACTGTAGTTCCGATCACAAACTTCTTCTTGCACAATTTAGGATCAGACTAAAGAGATTAGGGAAGACCCACAGATCAGCTAGATATGAGCTCACTAATACTCCTAAGGAATAGGCAGTGGAGGTGAAGAATCGATTAAAGGGACTGGACTTAGTAGATAGGGTCCCGGAAGAACTCTGGACAGAAGTTTGCAACATTGTTCAGGAGGCGGCAACAAAATACATCCCAAAGAAAGAGAAAACCAAGAAGGCAAAATGGCTGTCTGCTGAGACACTAGAAGTAGCCCAAGAAAGAAGGAAAGCAAAAGGCAACAGTGATAGGGGGAGATATGCCCAATTAAATGCAAAATTCCAGAGGTTAGCCAGAAGAGATAAGGAATTATTTTTAAACAAGCAATGCGCAGAAGTGGAGGAAGACAATAGAATAGGAAGGACAAGAGACCTCTTCCAGAAAATTAGAAACATCAGAGGTAAATTCCAGGCAAAAATGGGTTTGATGAAAAACAAAGATGGCAAGGACCTAACAGAAGAAGAAGAGATCAAGAAAAGGTGGCAAGAATATATGGAAGACCTGTATAGGAAGGATAACAATATTGGGGATAGCTTTGATGGTGTGGTCAGTGAGCTAGAATCAGACATCCTGAAGAGTGAGGTTGAATGGGCCTTAAGAAGCATTGCTAATAACAAGGCAGCAGGAGACGATGGCATCCCAGCTGAACTGTTCAAAATCTTGCGAGATGATGCTGTCAAGGTAATGCATGCTATATGCCAGCAAATTTGGAAAACACAAGAATGGCCATCAGATCGGAAAAAATCAACTTATATCTCCATACCAAAAAAGGGAAACACTAAAGTATGTTCAAACTATCGAACAGTGGCACTCATTTCACATGCCAGTAAGGTAATGCTCAAGATCCTGCAAGGTAGACTTTAGCAATTCATGGAGCGAGAATTGCCAGATGTACAAGCTGGGTTTAGAAAAGGCAGAGGAACTAGGGACCAAATTGCCAGTATCCGCTGGATAATGGAAAAAGCCAGGGAGTTTCAGAAAAACATCTATTTCTGTTTTATTGACTATTCTAAAGCCTTTGACTGTGTGGACCATAACAAATTCTGGCAAGTTCTTAGTGGTATGGGGATACCAAGTCATCTTGTATGCCTCCTGAAGAATCTGTATAACAACCAAGTAGCAACAGTAAGAACAGACCACGGAACAAGAGACTGGTTTAAGATTGGGAAAGGAGTATGGCAGGGCTGTATACTCTCACCCTACCTATTCAACTTGTACGCAGAACACATCATGCGACATGCTGGGCTTGAGGAATCCAAGGCTGGAGTTAAAATCGCTTGAGGAAACATTAACAATCTCAGATATGCAGATGATACCACTTTGATGGCTGAAAGCGAAGAAGAGCTGAGGAGCCTTATGATGAAGGTGAAAGAAGAAAGTGCAAAAGCTAGCTTGCAGCTAAACCTCAAAAAAACCAAGATTATAGTAACCAGCTTGATTGATAACTGGCAAATAGAGGGAGAAAATGTAGAAGCAGTGAAAGACTTTGTATTTCTAGGTGCGAAGATTACTGCAGATGCTGACTGCAGTCAGGAAATCAGAAGACGCTTAATCCTTGGGAGAAGAGCAATGACAAATCTCAATAAAATAGTTAAGAGCAGAGACATCACACTGACCACAAAGGTCTGCATAGTTAAAGCAATGGTGTTCCCCGTAGTAACATATGGCTGCGAGAGCTGGACCATAAGGAAGGCTGAGAGAAGGAAGATAGATGCTTTTGAACTGTGGTGTTGGAGGAAAATTCTGAGAGTGCCTTGGACTGCAAGAAGATCAAACCAGTCCATACTCCAGGAAATAAAGCCAGACTGCTCGCTTGAGGGCATGATATAAAAGGCAAAACTGAAATACTTTGGCCACATAATGAGAAGACAGGACACCCTGGAGAAGATGCTGATGCTAGGGAGAGTGGAGGGCAAAAGGAAGAGAGGCTGACCAAGGGAAAGGTGGATGGATGATATTCTAGAGGTGACGGACGCGTCCCTGGGGGAGCTGGGGGTGTTTACGACTGACAGGAAGCTCTGGTGTGGGCTGGTCCATGAAGTCACGAAGAGTCGGAAGCGACTAAATGAATAAACGACAACACATCTTGTCCACAAGGTAAAAGACTCTCATACATTCTTTTTGTGTTTCTTCTATAACATCTGAAATAGGGGGAGAAGCTGCTTCTCTGAAAAGATATACAGTATCTTTTCAAAATTCCATGACAACAGGTACAGCAGGCAGTCTTAGAATTAGCAATGAAAATATTGAAGTGGTAGATAGATTTTGCCTTTTAGGATCAACCATCTACAGTAAAGGAACAAGCAGTCAAGAAATATGCCACAGACTACCACTTGATAGAGCAGCAATGAAGGCCTTAGAAAAGGTATTCCGATGCCATGATGTGTCTATACCTACAAAGATCAGAATCTCTATGACACTCAAAGCAAGAAAAGAAGCAGGATAGGAACAGTATCGATGCCTTTGAACTTTGGTGTTGGAAAAGACTCCTGAGAATACCATAGACAGGCAAGAAAATAAACAAATGGATCATCAAACAAATCAACCCAGGCACAAATGACCAGGCTCAAATTTGGACATATTATGCGAAGACCTAGCGCTCTCGAAAAGGCTCTAATGCTGGGAAAGGTGGAAGGAAAGAGAAAAAGAGGATGACCAGCAGCAAGGTGCATGGACTCAGTTACAGTGGTGATGGGTGTACCATTGGAAGACCTGAAAAAGCATGTTATGGACAGATTGTCATGGAGAAAATCTATCTATGTGGTCACTAAGAGTTGACACAACTTGATGGCACATAATCAACCAATCAATCTATATATTTTATTTGTATGCTTTTTTTTAAGGCATGACAGTTGTTTTATTACAGCGTTAGACTCTGGTAAGACAATGGCAGATGGGTGATCTGATGGCCAGGAAATACTAAAGCACAAGTGTGTAAAACTTGTAAGATCGGTTGGATCCACACTGCTGTACAGAATCATGGTTACTTTGTAGTGATGATACAAAAGCTTATTTCACTACCTTCACTGAATTTTCAAGCAACCATTCAGTAGAATATTTTCTGGTTAAGAGTTTGTTGATGGTTCATTTTGTGAATCCTAGGCTAGAGCTTTTGGAAGATCACTGTGAAGATAAAATAATCTTCCTTGATGCCAGTTTGTTTGCTGCCTTTTGTTGAAATGTTCTGTGCTGAAGGACAGCACTGTCCTTCAACTGAAGGAATTATCCCACGATACTTGAAAGAAGCTGGTCTAAGCTCAATTCTGGGAAAGCACTTCTTGGATCTGGAACTTTCCCCCAAACAATGTCCAGTATATTTGTTCCTTTTGGGGCAAGACACATGAGATATACATCAGCTAATATTTTAGGAATATACCTGAACTTACTTCAGCAAAGGATCGTTACCTTGTCGTGGTGCTGGAGCTTGAGCACCTCAGTGATGCCATGAGCTAAACCGTGAAGGGCCACCCAAGACGGGAAGGTCATGACAGAGAGGTCAGACTAAATGCGATCCCTGGGGAAGGTAATGGCAACCCACCTCAGTATTCTTGCCGTGAAAACTAAATGGATCAGTACAACCAGAGATATGTCGGTATACCATCGGAAGATGAGACCCCCAGGTCGGAAGATGGTCAAAATGCTACTGGGGAGGAACAGAGGATGAGCTCAACTAGCCCCAGACGTGATGACGCAGCTAGCTCAAAGCCGAAAGGACGGCTAGCGGCCGACGGTGCTGGTGGTGAACGGCGAATCCGATGTTCTAAGGATCAACACACCATCGGAACCTGGAATGTAAGATCTATGAGCCAGGGCAAATTGGATGTGGTTATTGGTGAGATGTCAAGATTAAAGATAGACATTCTGGGCGTCAGTGAACTGAAATGGACTGGGATGGGCCACTTCACATCAAATGACCACCAGATCTACTACTGCGGACAAGAGGACCACAGAAGAAATGGAGTAGCCTTCATAATTAATAGTCAAGTGGCTAAAGCAGTGCTTGGATACAACCCAAAAAACGACAGAATGATCTCAATTCGAATTCAGGGCAAGCCATCTAACATCACAGTGATCCAAATATACGCCCCAATCACAAATGCTGAAGAAGCTAAAGTAGAGCAGTTCTATGAGGATCTGCAGCACCTACTGGACAACACGCCTAAAAGAGATGTTATTTTCATCACAGGAGACTGGAATGCTAAGGTGGGCAGTCAAATGACACCTGGAATTACAGGTAAGTATGGCCTGGGAGAACAAAATGAAGCAGGACACAGGCTGATAGAATTTTGCCAAGACAATTCACTCTGCATAACAAACACTCTCTTCCAACAACCTAAGAGACGACTTTATACATGGACTTCACCAGATGGACAACACCGAAATCAGATTGATTACATCCTTTGCAGCCAAAGGTGGCGGACATCTGTACAGTCGGTAAAAACAAGGCCTGGAGCTGACTGTAGTTCAGATCACGAACTTCTTCTTGCACAATTTAGGATCAGACTAAAGAGATTAGGGAAGACCCACAGATCAGCTAGATATGAGCTCACTAATATTCCTAAGGAATATGCAGTGGAGGTGAAGAATAGATTTAAGGGACTGGACTTAGTAGATAGGGTCCCGGAAGAACTCTGGACAGAAGTTCGCAACATTGTTCAGGAGGAGGCAACAAAATACATCCCAAAGAAAGACAAAACCAAGAAGGCAAAATGGCTGTCTGCTGAGACACTAGAAGTAGCCCAAGAAAGAAGGAAAGCAAAAGGCAACAGTGATAGGGGGAGATATGCCCAATTAAATGCAAAATTCCAGAGGTTAGCCAGAAGAGATAAGGAATTATTTTTAAACAAGCAATGCGCGGAAGTGGAAGAAGACAATAGAATAGGAAGGACAAGAGACCTCTTCCAGAAAATTAGAAACATTGGAGGTAAATTCCAGGCAAAAATGGGTATGATCAAAAACAAAGATGGCAAGGACCTAACAGAAGAAGAAGAGATCAAGAAAAGGTGGCAAGAATATACAGAAGACCTGTATAGGAAGGATAACAATATCGGGGATAGCTTTGACGGTGTGGTCGGTGAGCTAGAGCCAGACATCCTGAAGAGTGAGGTTGAGTGGGCCTTAAGAAGCATTGCTAATAACAAGGCAACAGGAGACGACGGCATCCCAGCTGAACTGTTCAAAATCTTGCAAGATGATGCTGTCAAGGTAATGCATGCTATATGCCAGCAAATTTGGAAAACATAAGAATGGCCATCAGACTGGAAAAAATCAACTTATATCCCCATACCAAAAAAGGGAAACACTAAAGAATGTTCAAACTATCGAACAGTGGCACTCATTTCACATGCCAGTAAGGTAATGCTCAAGATCCTGCAAGGTAGACTTCAGCAGTTCATGGAGCGAGAATTGCCAGATGTACAAGCTGGGTTTAGAAAAGGCAGAGGAACTAGAGACCAAATTGCCAATATCCGCTGGATCATGGAAAAAGCCAGGGAGTTTCAGAAAAACATCTATTTCTGTTTTATTGACTATTCTAAAGCCTTTGACTGTGTGGACCATAACAAATTGTGGCAAGTTCTTAGTGGTATGGGGATACCAAGTCATCTTGTATGCCTCCTGAAGAATCTGTATAATGACCAAGTAGCAACAGTAAGAACAGACCACGGAACAACGGACTGGTTTAAGATTGGGAAAGGAGTACGGCAGGGCTGTATACTCTCACCCTACCTATTCAACTTGTATGCAGAACACATCATGCGACAAGCTGGGCTTGAGGAATCCAAGGCTGGAGTTAAAATCGCTGGAAGAAATATTAACAATCTCAGATATGCAGATGATACCACTTTGATGGCTGAAAGTGAAGAGGAACTGAGGAGCCTTATGATGAAGGTGAAAGAAGAAAGTGCAAAAGCTGGCTTGCAGCTAAACCTCAAAAAAACCAAGATTATGGCAACCAGCTTGATTGATAACTGGCAAATAGAGGGAGAAAATGTAGAAGCAGTGAAAGACTTTGTATTCCTAGGTGCAAAGATTACTGCAGATGCTGACTGCAGTCAGGAAATCAGAAGACGCTTAATCCTTGGGAGAAGAGCAATGACAAATCTCGATAAAATAGTTAAGAGCAGAGACATCACACTGACAACAAAGGCCCGCATAGTTAAAGCAATGGTGTTCCCTGTAGTAACATATGGCTGTGAGAGCTGGACCATAAGGAAGGCTGAGCGAAGGAAGATCGATGCTTTTGAACTGTGGTGTTGGAGGAAAATTCTGAGAGTGCCTTGGACTGCAAGAAGATCCAACCAGTCCATCCTCCAGGAAATAAAGCCAGACTGCTCACTTGAGGGAATGATATTAAAGGCAAAACTGAAATACTTTGGCCACATAATGAGAAGACAGGACACCCTGGAGAAGATGCTGATGCTAGGGAGAGTGGAAGGCAAAAGGAAGAGGGGCCGACCAAGGGCAAGATGGATGGATGATATTCTAGAGGTGACGGACTCGTCCCTGGGGGAGCTGGGGGTGTTGACGACTGACAGGAAGCTCTGGCGTGGGCTGGTCCATGAAGTCACAAAGAGTCGGAAGCGACTAAACGAATAAACAACAACCTGAACTTATGGTTGATGGACAGTCTTTTGAGTGAAGCAGTAAAAGCAGTTCTCCTCATTCTGTTTGATCATTCAGTGGCTTTTGATATCATTAACCATGATATCATTCAGGATAGTTTCTGTGGATTAAGGCCTCTATTTTTCAGTAATTCTATTTCAACTTGAAAAGAGGGTTCCAGTAATAGAATTTGATTGTATCACTACACTCAAGCAACTATACTGGGAAAGCCACAGGCTGTTAGGATATCAAATGGATTTTCTGATTATGCACACATTGTGCAAGTTTGAAGCAACCAAACTTGCTATCTACTATCTACCAAATCAGGTTCAAGATTTTACTAATAGCACATAAAGTCCTGAGTAATCTGGAGCCAGGATTCTCTGTTTATAGACTTGGAGGACTGTTAAAGAACTTCAGAGGAAGACATGCTGGCCTTGAATGTCAATGCAGTGTAATGGTTAATGTACTGGACTAGAACTAGAGAGACTTACGTTCACCCACCCTCAGCTATAGAAGCTTATTATGTGACTTTAGGTCAATCATTCTTTCAGCCCAATTTAATTTGCAGGGATGTTGTAGAGAAAAATTGGAGGGCACAATGCCTGAGCTCCCAGAAGAGAGGTAGGGATACGTACCTAAGAAATGAAATGAAATGAAATGAAATATAAAATAAGAGCCAGCCTAGTGGTTAAGGTATCAGGCTAGAAACTGCAAGACCATGAGTTGTAGTCCCACCTTAGGCATGAAGCCAGCTGGGTGATCTTGGGCCAGTCACTCTCTCTTGGCCCTAGGAAGAAGGTAGTCTGAAAAACCTTTCCAAGAAAACTGCAGGGTCATGTCCAGGCAGTTGCCAGGAGTCAGCACTGACTCAAAGGCACCAAATAATTTTTTTAAAAAATTTCCTTACCTTTGGGGTACAATGCAACTTTAGAAATATATTAAATGCAGTTCATCTTGCCATAATGGGGATGACTGGCATCAGTGACCATTGACTTGGATACGTGTAATCCTGCTGTCCTAATATTTGCTTTGATGGGCAACTTCAAAGTCCTTGTTCTCTATTCTTATGATTCTCTATTTTTAAACTGCACTTGAGCAGAACAGCCCATCAAATGGAGACAAATTAACAGTACTTATTCTGATTTTAATTTCTAGCTGCTTTGTTTAAATAAAATGTAAAGGTTTTGTGCTATGTGATATTGCGTCTTGTTTATGTTTCTATGTTATTCAGTTGTCTTCAGTTCTACATCATGAGTCATTCAGAAAGCTTCAGTCATTGGGGATTTCTATATTGCTCAATAAGCAAATAATAGCAAATACAAATTTCATAGAAATGTTAGTGCTTTGCCACCACTGTTTTCAGTTTACATTAAATGGGCATTGCCAAATCTGTAATAAGGGATGATAATGCAAGATCACATTGAATATTTCATTTGAAGTAAATTTTATTTGAGTGACATATAAATGTATAGAGAGAAAAATAAAAATACCCATAAAACTATGTCTTCTAATGATAAAACTAAAAACTGTCAAGGAATGTTAATAGAGGGAATAGAACAACTGTTCTGTGTTATATGCATTCAGCAAAATAATATCATGAAATGAATATGACTTATCCCCTTTTCCTTGATATAAGTTACAGCAAAATATAACTCCTTCCAACACAAGGCTACTGTATCATAAAAATGTGCATCATTAGCCAAGTTAAATGGCAGTAGGATTGCAATTTTTGAAAGAAAAATATAAATGATATGGTGGTATAATTCATGAACCATTACCACAGGTATATTACCATAATGCAATGGTCTGAAATGACTATCTTCATCTCTTACAGCTGAAAAAAATCTCACAGTCCAGAAAAACAAGTGGGAGGGAGAGTTCGTTGTATCAGCATGTCAGACATACTACATGTTATACTTCTTATTTTTCTGGCCACTAGCTTAAAACTTTGCTTTTCTTTTGTTGTCATTTTGATCCTCCCTCCCTCCCTCCCTCCCTCCCTCCCTTCCTTCCTTCCTTCTTTCTCACACAAGAATACTTTTCAACTGCTTCAGGCAGACATTTCTCTCCAGGTGCCTACTACTAAATCTACTACATTCTCCAGTACAGTGTACTGAAACAGCTTCTCATAGGGTTATATGAATTATAAAACCTGAACCCCAAATCAGATTCATGTAGGTTTCATATGTACATTTGCATAGTATTACTTGTGTGAGCTTTTTGAACGATATCCAAAGTTAAACCACTTGTTCCTGAATAATTTTAATATAGGATATTAATAATTTTTGATAAAATTTGCAAATATTCTCAAATGTGCCAAAATGACCTTGAGGTCTTAAAAATTCTTCTGGAGTGGAAGAGGAAATGCAATGCTGGAAGAATGCCTTGCTCATAAAGTAATCTGCATTTTCAACCACTAGTGGATGTTGTGGCCCTTTATTTCTAGAAGGTATGTTTGTGATACCAAAAAAAAAAGAATTAACATGGAATTGATGGGTGCATGCTTTTCTTTGCAGTTGTGGCTGGAAAGTTAGTTGCAAAGTTACAATTTACAGGGTCGTCACAGAAAGAAAATAGTACCATGAGTAATCATTGATATTGTATTTCATGGAGTGATTTTACGCATTTGTGTATATTAATGGTTTTTGTGTGGAACATAGTCAAAACAACTTACAGGCTGATCATTAACAATAAATTCTTTCCAGCAAAACAGATTCTCCCAAACATTGGGCTGGAATGACAGATGAGCCCAATATAGGTATGGGTACAGCTGACTTTGTTATACAGTACTTTAATTATGATACTATATTATTTTAATTTTATTCTCTGCTTGTCTTATAGAGATTTTAGAGTATTGTCTGTTGTTTGCTGTTAGCTGCCCAGAGTTTGTATGTTAGATGGGTAGCCATATAAATTTTTAAAATAAACAATAAATAAAAATAGATTCCCATAGACTCCTATATACCAGTTTGATTCATCCAATATCATTATGTTCCTCTATCTCTTAAGTTCTCATCATTGTCCACCAGAACTGCTATTTATATCTCCAGGAGCTGAAATAGTAAGAATGAAGGTTGAAAAGCTTAATGTTTTTCCATATATTCTTGTGATTGGTATGAGACAATGAAGTGGATCATCTGTGAACAACCACACGTCAGCTAAAACTTGGAAATAAGCAAATAATTTCTATTACAATTTTTTTCAGTATTTTTCCCTATAGTATTAATGTGAATAAATTAGCAACAACTAAATTAAAGGCATCTGCAGAGAACACTGACTTTTTACAGCATGCCATAAATGGTATCCATTTAGAAGCCATAAAATATTCTTAGGGAGATTCATCCATTGGATTATTGTTAGAAGGCAGAGAAGCAATCATCTGTAAAGTCAATGATCTTTATTCAGTTTTGTTTTTTATATATAGTAATTTTATTAAAAATTACAATTACAACAATGCAAACTAATACAAACTAAAAAAGAAAAAATGATGTAGAAAAGAAAAAAATAGAAGGACAAATAGAAAAGTAAGAAAAGTTAGAATATAGTAAAGAAAAAGAAAAATATATAAAGAAGTGACTTCCCAGCTTCATCACAACAAGTATAAACAATTTTAATAACTCATCAACTTCTCTTAAAATCCACCAAATGATCTCTTCTTCCCATATCCCATCTCTTATCTAGAAACAAATCCTTAAAGCCTCGTCAGCAAAAGCCTCATCACTCATCAGTCCTGATGTCAGCAAAAGTCCATTGAGGGTTACCAGAGATAACATATCTATTTTAACCTTCATCAGATAAACCAACTTTATATTCCTTCCTTTTACTTCTAACATTCATGATCTTTAGTCCCTTCGAATAATGTCCTAGAACCTTATTTCTTTTCATTTTTTCTTTGTCCCTTCTCACAAAATTCTTCAAAGCTTTAACAAGACTCTTTTGTAAATCCAATATAGGAAAATTATCCAGGTTATCCAGGTTACTTTCTTGGTTTGTTATTTGTATATCCCTTTTAATTATTAAGGCATCACCGATTTCTTTTGTATGTGCAGTGTAACACCTTTTTCTACGCCATTCTTGTAGCCTGTCATTTTTAATCCACTTTCAACTCAGTCTCAATCTTGTCAGGTAAAACTTCTTCTTCTGTAAAAACTTTTAAACACAGTCTATCCATAGAGGCAGACACTCTTAAAATTAACTTCTGGGTCCATTGTTCAAAAAATTCCTTCAGTATATCCAATGTTAAAATAGTTTGCTTCATTCTGTATTTGTAAGTCAAATTTAAGTGTTCTTCTCCTTTAATTGTAATCTTTAGTTCCTTCTACTTCCCCTAGTGTCCAATTTTTAAAGCCTTGTCTTATTTTTTTAAAGAATTCAAAACAAAAGCATTTTCTCATGGGAAGGATTCTTATAATTAATTCCAAAATCTTATTTCGAATTTATCTGGACCCTAAGTCTGTTTGTAACTTTCAAAAAAAGTTTCTTCAGTTTTGGGAAAGAGATCCTTCTAACATTAAACCTATATAGAGCCATTTTGCCCTTATAAAAGAGAGGGCATGTGGATTTAATACTGGCAAAGAAAAATATTGCAACTATAGTGATCAACTTTAAAGTTTAAAATTTGAATCTACTAGTTTTTGACATATTTTCCTAAAAATTTTCCTCATAGTACTTTGAATGAAATTATCCTAGTTTTAGATGATGGGCAATTTAAAAAGATAAATGTTGTATGTTTTGTGCAATCTGCTCTCTGACATTTTAAGCACAGGACATAGCACAAGCTGAGAATTTCATGCAGCTCTATCATCTTCAGTCATCTCAAAGATCATATCTGATGGCTGCTTTGCACTAGGGATGTGCGAAATGTTTTCAAGCCTAAATGTTCCAAACCTGAAGCGACCCCATTTTGACCATTAAAATGGTCCATTCTGAGATCAAACCAATTGTGATGGTTGCCTTATCCCAAATAAAACTCTCAGACTCAAAATGTCAATTCAGGTTCTGGATTTATTTAGAAAAGAGTGCAAACAGGTAAAAAGCTGAGAATGAGAAAAGTGTGCCTAAACTCAAACTAAATAGCGTCTTTGCAAATAACACCCCACCCCATCCCTCACATACAGTTCTCCCCACATTCCCAGGTGCTCCTAACGAGCTCTGCTGATCAACGGGCAAAAAGACCTTGACGTTTCAGAGATAGCCTAAACACATTCCACCAGGCACAGATCAGCACGTCTTCTGTACAAGGCTCCCAGCAGCACCCTCCCAGCCCAGACACGTATCAGCACCTTGGCAAGTGAACCGTTACAATGTAGACAAACACCGGAACGGTGAACATGACACCAATCCAGGACAAGATGTTTTGGGATCAGGGTGTTTTAGCTATGAAATATTTTGCACACCTCTATATTGTATCAGCAGAAAGCACTTGTGAATAAATAATAGACTGTTGATCTTTTCCAAACCCTGGTTTAAAATTTAATCTGACATTGGGGAAGCCTATGGAAAAATATGGGACTTTGTAAATTTTTTAATAAATTTTGTTTAGACAGTATTTGCATGTTCACTAAAAATGAGATGGACCACAATTACATAAATTTTCATGGCACCTGGATACAGAAAGACCCTCTTATATATAGTGTCTCTATCCATAAATTGCCAACAGGAGCTCCACTGAGAACTGGCTATAACTACAGGGGGTGGGGGGACAATTCAACAATGATCCTCTTTTTTTGTATTAAGTCACATTGCACATGTTTTTTGAGCCTTGTTGATACAACAAGATTGCAGAGTACATTCTTTAATTATTAAGGGAAAAGTACTTTCTAGTATTTTTTATGATTGCATCTTTGCTTTCTTCCCAAGCATGAAATTTATTGTAGCACCACAAAATTCTCAAATATACTAAATCAGAGAGACAGAGATATGATAATTTTTGCATGCTGTACCTTTATCTGTCATTCAGAATGAAGCATGGAACAAACACATCAAACATATCTGAAATGAAGGAGCTGCAATTTTCAATTCAGATTCTATTACTGACAAATTTGCGAGACAGGATCAAACTAAATAGCACAATAAAAGAGGCTTAAATTCAAATATTCATATGTGGATATATCAATTTGGATTGACTCATTAGATACATTAAGCTGGTCATGACTAATTTAAACCTGACCAACCAGTTAAGTTTAGTTTATGCAAATAAAACTTCTGCTGTTATTATTTTCTGGTTTGGACTATAGCAGCTCTAGGCTCATCACTGCATTTGAGCATTCTACTCTGCAAACATCTTGGAGATCACATTCAGGTATGTTTAGAAAAATTATAGCATATCACTATTTAAACTATTCATGGAACATGTTATTCATAATAATTGTTACAATCAATAACTTCTGATCTACTACCTAACAGATCCTCAAGACTGTGGAATTATTTTTTAAAAAGTAACTCCTGCAATATTATTTATAATCTTTTACAATTAATTATAAGTAAGTGGTTTAACATTGTTTCACTCTTTTCCCAGATCTAAGGGCTCCAAACCTGTAAAATATATTCCTCAACTGTTATTTCTATTATATTTCACAAGCTAACTTTGTGATCTATAATTATGTTTTTGCATTCATTATTTTTAAACATGTAGGGTTTTGTTTTTTAAAAAACTTGTTAAATAGTGAATGACCTCTTTTGAACTACACCAGAATTTTTAAAAGGAAAAGCTATTCACACATGAAGGAGTTTGGTAAACGCTGTGATTTTCTGCTTGACTTGAAATTATTGTACGATCTAGATATAAGAAGGTTAATCAACCTGTACTAAAATGTAAAAAGGGTATCAATTAAAATTCAGACAAATCATTGTTTCTGGTATCAGAAAAGAATATTTGAAGAGATCCAGTTAGGAACATCAGTTAATCTTATTTGCACTGCAAGTACTCGATCTTTATAAAGCTCCTAATTTTATTTTTTTTCATAGTTGTGGTTTGGCTACATATTCCACAGATCTTGACTGAAATACTGATAATCTCTAAAGGTATAATATTCATTTTTATTCCTTACCCAATCGCTTATTAGATGGAAATGTTTTTTATTATATAAAAAGCTACAAAAATTAATATGATTTTATTTAAGAACATTTGTTTCTGACATTTAAATAAGGTGTCAGGTTTTTATTTTAATATATACAGAGATTTCTTGCTTAAAAAGAATACCATATGTTTCCTTATTCAGGATACCCTACCCCCACTTCACCCTAATTCCCCCTCCCCAAATATTCATATGTGGGTTGTTGTTTTTTAAAAAGTCTTTATAAAATAGCAAATTCTGGAGCATTTCTCCAAGCATGTCAATTTTTTGCGGGTATACAATGCACATTCTCATTAATGTTTTCCAGTCATTCTAGACTTAGGAAAAGAGTGTCCAAAAGTACCATATTTAGCTTCTATCTGAAATTCTCCCGAGCTGTCAATTTAGGTGTTAAAGAGACCATTTGTAAAGTTTGGCTGGGAACTGCCATTATTGACTGGAATGTGTGTTTACCATTACATTCAATGATGAAAGTGGAACATGTAGCATATGAATAAATGTCAGCAGATGTTTCTTTTAAATGGCCTGGATTCAACCTCCTGTTGTTTGTCTTGAATACAAATATTATAAAAGGGAAAAAGGCAGAAAATTTTATGACATAAGTGCAAGGATAGTGATTTAAAAAAAAACACAACAAAAATAATTATCAGAGTCAGTAGAGAGTGAGGAAAGTTTAATTAATAGGAATAATTAGGTGTTGCTACTGCTTAATTTGAAAATGAGAGAAAAGGATAGAATAGCAGTTCACTATAGCCTGGAAACCTACATTCTTCACTCCACAAGAATGGGGAAAGGTCAGAAGGAGTTGTTACCCAAATTGAAGCTTCTGATAAAGTTGTAGTTTTGCACAGTTTCTACTTTTTTGCTCAAAAAAAGCCCAAACAAACAAAAATAATCCCAAGAAACAGGTGGTGATGGAAGAAGGGCCACCATCACCCCCTCCCTCTACTTGGAATGTTCTCAGTCACTTGGATGGAATTATTCCCTTCAGAAATTCTCACACTTCATGGGGCCTTGCAAAGATGTTCAGCAACTCAAGCACCAAATGTTTGCTATGCGTGAGAAAGTCAACACAAAGAAATAAAAGGAAAAAATACAGAGGGCTCTTCTTTAGCAGTATTATGATGATTATGGATTTTAAATACGGTGGCTTTCTTTTTTGTCAGTCTCACTATTACTTTGCCCCAGTGTCCATCAAGAAATGTCACTACATTTGCAGGTCTGAGTCACTGAGACCTGCTCATCAACTCCAACTATGTTTCAAACAGAAATCATTGGAATCAGTAGGCTGAAGATTCCTTTATGGCTTTTGATTGTAATCTTAAGCAAATGCATGAGGCCTCCATCCAGGGAATCTTTGTTTTCAACTGAATAAATTAAGGATTTGGGTCCTTATTTTTCTTTCTTTCTTTTGTAATGTTTAATATATGGATATACCCTCCCCCCTTTTGCTGTTGGAGCAATGAAAACCAAGGATGTCTACAAAGGAGGTTTGCCTTGGTGAGCATCTCTGAAGATATTTTTTTGCTGGAGGAAATGAAGAACTGCTTCATCCTATGGCTCTGGGACAGTTCAGGGTTGAGCAACTTAAACCTTGGGATTGCATATGGTCTCAGAATCCCTCTTTTGTACACTTTGGGGTTCTCTCTGACTGCAGTGACTGAAAATCAGTGGCACAGTTTCATTTCCTGCTAAAAATACAGTGATTTTTTTGCCTTCTTCTCATTTTGGGTGTTAGCCAATTGAAACGTGTGTATAGGCTTGCACTAGTAGGTGGCTGTCTAAAGCAAGCACATGTGCTGGCATGTAAAGGATCTGCCTCCCTTGGAAGTGAGAGAGTAGAGGGCTTTTGTGCTCACGTCCCCTCCCCCCCATTTTCTCTAGATAACATTTGGCATTCTTTTTCCCATTTTTTCTTTGGCAGGATGGATATATGCTGGTCATGTTGTAGACTGGAGATACTTTCTTCAAAGTGGTTGATTTTGGATCAAAATTGATTTTGATCAATTCAACAATGGGCTAGAAACCAGGAGTCTGTGAGTTCTAGTCCTGCCTTAGACATGAAAGCCAGCCGGGTGACCTTGGGCCAGTCACTCTCTCTCAGCCCAACTCACCTCACAGGGTTGTTGTGGGGAAAATAGGAGGAGGAAGGAGTATTAGGTATTTTCGCCGCCTTGAGTTATTTATAAAAATAATAAAGGCGGGATAGAAAATAAATAAATAAATAAATAAATAAATAAATAGTTAAAATAAACTTGGGGAATCCTGGATCGATTCTTTTTGTCACAACTAAATAAGTGAATGAATTACAGTTACAGCATTCAGGGTCAATTCTAGCTCATCACAATCTCCATTAAAGTTGGCTGTTTATCTGATGGCAATGGGGAGGTGATAGCTACACCTTTGCAATATGTAATTCCTGAAGTCAGGTGACCTTGATGTGACCACTTGCCTTCCTTGTCCCAGAGTGAGATAGTACTTCATTGTACCTGAATGAAGGAGACATAGCTCATTCAAGTACATCTACTATTGTGATGACAATCAACCTCCTTTAGACTAGTGTTGACATTCTCTGAATAGTCAGACCGAAGTTTAGTTACATCTTTTCTCTCATCGTTCCATCACTAGGGCTGTGGCCTTATATTCCCATTTGTTTTAAACTTAATTCTATACCTAGTATCTTCTTTTTCATGATGGTGGGAGGAAAGACAGACTTAACACAGGGATGTTTTTTAAATCCTTCCCTCATCCAAGAGACAATGGAAAATCCAAGCCACATCTGCATGTTAACACACAGCCTTACACTTTTTGTGTCATTTCCTACCTACTGTGGTCCTTGTCCCTTAAAAACCTAGTAAGTGTAGTCCACAGCTAACAAAAGGTTGCCCAATCTTGTTTTGATGCAACATGAACAATCCTTAGGTTCTCTTTAATATATGGAAACTAATATTCTGAACCAAAGGAAGCAATAGTGGTTGAGAGCTATCATTTTCAGTCCTGATGATGACCTTCATTATGCATCTGATTGATTGCATTTGGCCTCATCCAGCATGGGTCTTCATATCTTCTTATATTCCCCACTATTTTACCAACACAGATATGAGAGCGAAATTGGATTTGCCTACTTTCCTTTCCTACTAACAGCAACTTGTAAATTTGTCTATATTTGAACAGCCTGTAATTAATTGAAATTATGGCTTGACCAAAGAAGAAGATGAAGCTGTACTTTTTGGTCTTGGTTTGCTTGGATATACCATATTTAAAACCTGTGAATGTTCTTAGCTCAATTTTTTAAAAAAGCATAGGTTGTTTAAAACAGAAGTGGATGTTTCCAATCTCCCCTCACAGAAGTGCCACATCCACGTCTAACAATCTTCAGGTATTTGTTATATTTATTTTGCCCCGACCTTGCTGTTTTGATAAGAATGTTTGATAAAGTTTTCAATGTAAATATCAAAACCTGTGATAACTTGTTCTTAAACCCACAAAGAAGCAATATATACAGGTAGATCTAAGCTAGAATTTAGCTACAAAGATAAAATATTGAACAAACTTGTGAAATCTCTTTCTACCATCATCATGTTTGCTACTTCTTCACATCAGTGTTATAGATATGTGTTATTCCAGCAAATTTATATATGAAATATCATACTTTATTTCTGACTGTGGGTCAGTTTACATAATAAAGCTGCCATGTTAAAAAACGAGGAATAATTGGAGCTATGCAGATTTTCAAACATGGTAAAGTTCCACAGATGAATAGTCAGCCTGTGTTTTGGAAACACATTGTACAAATGTAGTTCTTGCCAATTCCACTCCATATAACCCACATCCCCAAAGGACCAGTCTGAATATACTAAGTCTTGTATATAGCACGTTAGCATAAAGTAGAGTTCAGAGTATTAGAATTGCAGACTCCACTTCAGAAATACTGTATGGCTGTGCCACTGATAATATAGAGTGAAAAGTACAGTGCAGAGCCCCTGGAAAAATATTGGTTTGAAATACAAATACCTCAGATACCATGGCCAGGAGCTAAAGAATTTTAACACCCAAAGATTATGGGTGTTTGTGTGCCTAGATATATGACCCATGAGTCTCAGAGGAATGCAAACACTCTATGAAGTCAGTATATTATCAAGCCAATTTGCCTTGTTGACTATAAATCATTAGAAAACTATATGAAGAGGAATTTTGTTTTTCTCTCATGGAACATATGAAGAGATTTTCTTATTACCTCTGTAGAGAAGAATTTCTGATTTCTATATTATAGCTGAACCCATTGTCAGCATTCAGATTTTCCAACAAAGGTACATGACTTCTCTCTTAAGAAATTTGAACTAAATATAGCTGTATTTGCTTTTTTCCCCTTTCCCTTCCACTTCCCCTCCTCTTCTCTGCAGATTTCTTTACAATCCTTCAGTTAAGTTTACTTGTGTCAAACAAGCCATTTGACACTTTGCAAGATCCTATTGCACTCTTGGGGTCCATTCTTCTTTTAATGTGCATGCATAACTGCCCTTGATGCTAGGGAGAGTTATGGATGCATACTGAAGAGAGAATAGATCTCTTAATCCTGCTTGGCAGGACTCCCCCACTAAGCTTTGGCCCCAGCAGGCATGTGTAGTGTTTGGTGACCTTTTGCACTAGGCCAATCAATCCATTGTGGGCTAAAGTAAAACTTCCTTTTCTTGTCATGCAGCAAGGCAGAGTCCCATCTGGAATTCTTTGAAGTGTAGCATCTGAAGTCTACAATGTATAAAAAGATTTTCATCAGTAATAATATTGAGGGGGGGGGGACAAACAACTTCCCCTCCTACCCATTTCTACTTGGAGGATTGCTTAAGTTATTTATAAACATTCCAAGGGATGACATTATTTGGAGTGTTTGACTAACATCTAGTTGCAATCTCCCCACGATTTCCAGTGTTACTGACCACTGTAAGTAGTATAAAACCTCTTACCTGCTTTCTATCAATAATAGGTTGTCCTATGGCATCCTTATGGGTCAAAACCAATTTTTTTAAAAGTACAACCTGGTACTAAAAGCAATTCCATTCAATGAATTTCAATCCTCTGAGACTTTGGAGGGGACGGATTTGGGTGTTTAACCACTCTTCATTATAATGAGGATTACTTAGTTCTCCCATCTGGCACTAATATAGGACTAGACTCTGAGTGATTTACAAGACAAGAGTCAGCCCCAAACACTTATTGTATTGGAATGTTTACGGTCAGGTTACAAGTTACTTGTCCTATAATTGCTATAAAACATCCATTGTGTTTTTCCATTTTTAAAAACAGTATGCTGCTACAGTATTACAGTTTGTCTATTTTTAAAAAAACAATATTCTGTTATAATATTACCATAATAGCAACATTCAGAAAACATATATGAATTATAAGTTTAGAAACAGAGTCATCGAGAGTTGGGTGGCCTATATATTGTGTGTATTGGTGTGTGCGCACACATGTATAAATAAATAAATAAATTCTTCCTGGAAAATACAGAGGGCCAGGATCATTCATAGAAAATTACAGGGAGAAGCTCTAGAAGAAGAAAACAGGGACAAAATCTACACACAGAGATCACATACAGCTGCTTACTAACAGTAACAACTATTCACTTCTGGTCCGACAGAACTAAGTCAGATGATTAAATATAAAACTATTGCAAGATATTCCTGAAGCAGTACACTTAGATCTAATTAGCATATCATTTTGTTCAACTATTTCTGCTGAAATATTGGAAGAAGCTAGCAAAATATTCATTTTTACACCAGCAAGGAAGACTTGGCCACCCACGTATTCTAATTCTTTTAATTTTTTTAATGTTTATTTGAAAACCAATTTATCTGCCAAAATGACAGTAGTAATTCTATGTATTTATTTATCCATGTACAGTATATATTGTATGCATATGGTATGGGGAAGGGGAGAACCTTTTAGTTAGTTAGAATTGTATGATATTTAATTATTATAGAATAATGCAATAATAGGTAGGCAGGAAAGCCAGCAGGAAATACTTTTTAGAAATCCTACCTTATCTTAATAATTATCTAATTTCGTATCTTCTTTTATGACATGTGAAACACCATTACATTACTTTTACAGCTGGACATGCTGAGATATATACTGTGACTGGTTCAATACTATCTTGGTCAATTTCATCTGGTGTAAATCTGCTACAATATAAGGAAGAGAAAATATAAACAGAGGAAGCCTATTCAGAAGTGACACTCTGACTTAAATGGGGCTTATCCCAGGTAAAAACCTCTTATTCTTGGTTTTGGGGGTACTTATTTGTTGAAAATATTCCAGCTGGAGTTGGATTCTCCACATCCTAATATTTCTATGAAATCATGTATTTACATTTTGATTTTCTTTTGGCTTGCCAGATCACTATTTTAGAATTATGAAATGGCATAGAATGAGAATGACCCAACTGTCTTTCAGTTCTGCTTTTCAGCATGAAAAATAGTAAGCTCAGGCAGGTAAAAACAACAACAACAACCCTCCTATATCTTTCTATAATATTTAAGGCCACTTGTTCAATGGTCATTTTTATTTTATTTCCCATGATGTAATGACAGCACCATGTTATGAAGATAATCAAATTTCATTCTTGGCTATTCCGGTTGTGGGCAGCACTTGGGCTACTGGTAATGTGGCCAATCCTAGCCAAGGAAAGATCACAAAATTAACATTTTACAGCCCTTTCACAATGAATTCTAACACATTACTAAAAGAGGGCTTCTGTTAAACCTGCTGAGCATTTTTGCAAATAGGCTGTGTTCTTTTTGGCTGTGCCATTTTGCAGAAAACATGTATGTGTTTGTCAAGAAAGAAAGGGAGGAGCCATTATAAAAGGCATTTTTATGTCTCTTAAAATAAGGGACAATTTAAGATCTGCGTAGGAACTTTGAATGATGTATGTCCCGCTATTCCAGTTAAGCATTTTGGACAATACACCAGAAATACATAAAATTTAATTCCAAGCAAATGTAAAATAAATTTGGGGAAAATGGCTTTCATTTCCCAGTAGCCTAGAGAATGTGCTTGGTATATCTTTTTTCCCCGCACATTTAAACCCTCTTTTTCATGTATCAGCTCTTGTTTGAAAATGCAGGAAATATATTTTTCACATAGTAACACATTTTGAATTAAGAGTGAAAGCTGCCAACCATTTCTTTTTCCATTAAGGAAAAGCAGTTTTGGAAGCAGACTCAGTGAGCAAATGGTTCTTGTGACAAGAAGGGGAAGGAGTGAGACCCCACTTGACATTGTCTGCTACATTAAAGAGACTAGGTAGCTTGATTTTTCCCCCCCCAATATATTAGTGCATCATGAGAAGGATTTTACTAAATCTCCAACATGCATTAAACACTGGTACCAATAGACTGAAACAAACTGTTCACAAATGCCATACTTGTTTTCCATACAAACCTCCGCACTGCCATTGCAGCCACCCACGTACTGCCTGTTTGACAATTCACTTATGCAGCAAGCATTTTGATGAATCCAAATTAAGGGGTTTTTTTCCCCCCCTGACGTACAGAATAGCCATATATTCCTCAATATGAAATGTACAGCCTTTAGGTGAGTGACACTCTATGGTTCAATGGCTGCAGGATCCTTCTAATATTTTCCACCAAAAATGGAAGCATCTGATCTGCTGTTCTTCTTTAAAACAAAAATTAAGAGTAAGCTTTCAGCAAATCCAGCTAGCGTATGAAAAATAAATAATAAAGTTGACAAATCTTTAGTAAACAAATTAGCTTGTAGGCACATTGTGGGCAATCTCTACAGATTCTTGTTGACTACCTATGAAGGTATATAATTTAATGCTTCTAGTTAATTCAGGGGTAAAATACAAATCAATGACAGTGCAGTATAAATAATAAATAATACTCCTCTTGAACTGCTGGGTTTATAATTATGTGTAAATGTGAAACTGAAATAAAAAATACGAACAATGAACAGAGATAAAGAACTTGCTGAGATTTAATACAGTTTTAGGGAACTGGAGGAGGGGGGAAGGAAAGGTTATGAAAACCAAAACAAATCTGGGCCAATGAGATCCAAAGGAAGTTGAATAAAACTAATTTTGTTCAGACATGTTTTCCCTCTGTGGGTGTTGGTTTTTGAGAAAACCATTTTATGTCTGATTAGACTTAGTTCCTCATTATGTCAAATGAGAAATAATAGTTTACCTCAAAGAAATCTCAAAGACAAAACTGATCTTTTTTTAAAAAAATCACTAGTACTGAAAGTCGGATCCCCAGATTAAGGGATCTTTGGTGCAGACCCACTGAAAAGAATGTAGCTAATAAAGTCCAGCTGATTTTCAAAGGCATCCTCAAATAACAGCTAAGTCTGCTTCTAATACTATTTAAATTATTAATAGCATAAATAATGTGAGGTCTTTCCACTGCTGCAGAGGGATGGATGGAGTCATTGTGGGGCAGATTTTGAAGGACATAATTCTGCAAGGTGAGACAAAGAGGAAAATGTATCATGGAAATGTACCTCCACTCATGTAATACTGGATTCTACCCATACATCATTTAAAAAAAAGCAACTTAATAAATTTTAGCTGAGTTTATAAATGCTGTAGACTAAATATCTTATAAAATAAATAGGTATGCATCAAACTTTAGTCATTCTAAAGGAGTGATATAATTTTCCACCACACAAAGGGCAATATACAAATCTGTCGTTTTTAAAGACAGCACTTAGTCTTAAAAGGGGGAAATGTTTATTTTTCTTCCTTCTTCATGTAAATGTATTGAAGATTTGATTACTCACAGTGGCTTAAATGGAACTCATTGAACATTTACAATATTCAGAATAATAGCAGTTTTGCATTCTTGGAAACATTGGCCGTCCTTATGACATATATATACATGCATCTATATTATATTTCCATTAATTTGGAAAAATAATCGCTTGGGATGAAGCTGAAGAAGTATTTTAAGAGTGCAGATTAAGGGAAAACAAAGGCTATGTTCAGCTTCAAGTGATGTTTGAATTAGTTTGTTTTCATTGTTAGCAGGGATGGTACTTAAGTCTGCCTTTGGGACTACATGGCTGATGCCACCCTTCATTTAGAACATTTGCGTTGCCCAATATATTTAAAAAACAAAGCCTACGGCAGAGACTTTCTAGCTGTCATCACATAGGAGTCCATAGTGGAAGCCACTGATGCTCAAATTGCTGAGATTTCCTACGGAGACTGCTTGTTTTTCTGCCCTGTTGTCACTGAAGTGCTTAAAGCTCTGTTTGTTTGTTTTGGTTCTGAATGGCTTTTAATGGATTAAACTCTAGAGCTTTCTCCAATGCTTCAACTGTTGATTAAAGTGTTCTGGCAGGGAGGAAGACTGCCACTTAGAATCCTAACAAAAAAGACTTCATGCCGACACAGTGTCAGATAAACTGGCCTGACTATAGCCATTGTGCCTGTTTTCATACTGCATTCCTTAACGGGATCTCCTTTGGACTACATTTTCATTATTCTATCTGATTTCACCTTGACTTAAAGAGCCAGGGCATGTGGGCATCTGCTTCTATACATTTAAAAGACTATTATATGTTCCACTCAAATATAACCCATTGTATTTCTGCATGGCTGGGCAAAATAATATCTCTAACCTGGACTTAAACGGCATTGGACCTGCTTGCTACTTGGGTGAGAGACCAACAGGAAACTTCAGGCTGTAGATTACTTTGGGGAGTAAAACAACAATCCTGAAAGAATGCAATGGTAAATCTGCTGTTTATTACTGCCAAGAAAACAACATAGATACAACCATGGAATCAAAAGTGATTCAAGAGAGATTTTACAAGTAGAGTAAGCCTCCTCCAATCACACAGGGCTTATTTTTTACTCTGAAGCCACCCTGAAACCAGACTGAAATAGTAGATACTCTTTTTATCAAAGGGGCCAGGCAGATCTTCAAGAGAGTGCTTCATTTTCACAAAAAGCCAAACAGTGTTTCCACCCTCTGAAGTAATGCAACCCCTTTGCCTCATGAAACAAGGCAGGTCCCTTGTTCCCAAGAGCAAATTGAAGTGGCAGTTCCCACAGTCAGAAAAGCACTGCACATGCTCAGAAGCCTCTTCCAGATATTGCAACTGTCAGTCACGGTTGCAGTGCTATGCAAAAGGCCTTAATGAAACAAACTATTGACTCTTCAGCTTTGTTGGTTTATATGATAGAAAGTATACATTGATATAATCTAGGTTATTATGGGTTTCTATGAAAGTAATAATCCATAGGTTAGTTATAGCTGTGTATTACACTCCAGTGAATGGTGACAATGGAAAAACAAAGATGAGTCTTAGAGAACATTATGCCACATTTTGAATGAACATGCTCTAAGGATAATGTTATGAATGGACTGAGTGTCAGATTCCTCGACCAAATGTCAATACAACATTTGATCGAACTCGCTTCCATTTTGAAGAAATCCAGAAACCCATCTCAGCAGACTGCGAATTGCCAGCAGGGAGGGGGAGCAAGATTGGAATGTGAATTATATTGTTTGGGTTAGATGCCCCTTGCCAAGGTCAACGGGCAGAAACTGTTCAAGCCAACTGCTGGCACCAGGGAGGGGGTGCATGCCTAGGTGGGGAGGGGGGGAATGAGAGGTTTGTGATTTCAAACTGTAGAATGCTCGGAAAATGGCCATTCACAACTTTTTCCTTATATCAGATGCTTCGCTTCATTAAACAGTTAATTAAGCCCAAGTCTCTAGACTGTCTTTGAGTGAATGCTCGAGTGTGCTGGTCATTACACTGAGACAGAGAGAGCAAAAAAAAAAGTGAGTGGGTCATTCAGAGATCCAAGAATGAATGAGAACGTTTGGTGAGTATCTGATTCAACAGTCTGTTCTGAAAACATGTTTTAAGCATACATCTATTGACATGTAAATATGATAAAATAATTAATATAAAAGCATGATTTATTTCATTATATAAGATGAAATACTGAGAGATTATATGAATTTATATGGCCACCCACTTGCCATGTGACTAAAGGCAGCTAACAAAATAAAATAAAATAAAATAAAATAAAATATAAAATAAAATAAAATAAAATAAACCAAAAATAAACCAAAAATTAAGGATGACATTATTTCTTCCTAACTTTGAGAGCCAGTTTGGTCTAGTGGTTAAGGCTCCAAGCTAGAAACCAGGAGACTGTGAGTTCTGAGTCCCACTTTAAGCATGAAAGCCAGCTGGGTGACTTTGGGCCAGTCACTCTCACTCAGCCCATGACATCAGGCTTAGGCAACAAGTCAGTTGGCTAATTCCTGTCACAACCAATGGATCAAAGTGGACCCTGCACCTGCAGGAAAAATGCTAGAAAGAAAGAAAAATCTTCCTAACATAAAGGAAAAAGATAAGAAAAGTGAATGCAGAAACTGCAGGGAAGCTTAGTTTGTTCAATGTGCCTGGAAAAATGTTTGGCAGAATTCTGATGAAAGGATGCAAGAGGTGACATTGAGCAGAATTTAAGAAATGGAGTACGGCATCATGCTGGGCAGCAATGTGCACAAACCATATTTTTGCTCTTTAGAGGGTCATTGAGTAATGTAACAATAATGAGAAAGTGTATTGTTTGCCTGTTGATTTTAGAAAAAAGCATATGATAAACTGGATTGCTTGAATTATGGAACATTTTGCACAAACCTGATTGTTGGTTGTTGAATGTAATAGAAATATTGTAATATATGATGGAAGGAAACATGCATGAGAATAAATTGAATACTTAGTGAACAATTCAAATTTGAGCAGGGAATAAAACAAAGGTGGGGGATGTCCCCTTGATGGCTTAATATATTTATGGATAAATTTATAAGAAATGCTTGTGATGATGCAAGAAGTATACTGATTGAGGATTTGAATGTGTGTATACTTTATTATAGATAGAAAGCTGGGTTGCTGGCAGAGAACCTGAATCATTTGAAGCAAATATTAGATATATTGTAGTAGAAGGAGTATGTATCTAAGAATCAATATATCAAAAAAGGCAAGGTAGTTATATTTGACAAGAAAAATGAAGCAAACTATTGCAAGTGAAACATAAATGTTGATAAATTAGAGCAAGATGAATGTGTATACTCTTACTGAAGATGGGAAAATGCTGAAGAAATTTTAAGATGCAGAAATGAAGGTAGAAAAATACTATATAGGAAGTGGAATTTTCAAAGGAATTAATGTTTGAAAGAAGCAAAAATTGAGTATAAGAGCATTACCTGGAAATGAATAAATTAGATGAATGCAGTAGGAATGGATTACTAAAGAAATGTTGTAAAATAGGAAGATTTAGGCCCAAGAATGGATGGACGGATGGATGGATGAATTCTGAATAAATATGGACTGAATGAGTAAGAGTAAATGAATACTACAAAAGAAATATGTTGTGGTGGGTGAAATCCCCAAAAGAAGAGCTAGTCTCCAATTTTTTGACATCTGGTTAGATAAGTCAAGGGACACCCCCATATCTCCTTACTTGGCCCTAAACTTCAAAATCTCTCCATTCTGCTTCTTCTAGTTAAATCCCTTTCAACGCATAGCTGAACTACCTCTGTGAATGAAGCAGAACTAACATTTCTTGAAGTCAGTGAGGATGGGAGAAAGAAAAAAAAATCTGTACTGGACCTGACTCTTTACTGGTGTCACACTGAAACATTGCTGTTGCTGCTGCCCTCAGGAACTTATGCTGGTTGTGGAAGAAGGTAAGTTGTATTGCTGGTATCTTCTAGGATAGTTTGGGAGGGCAGCTAAGAAACCATGTGGTGGCAGGAAGCTGCAGGAGAGATAGTGATCAAGCTGGGAACAGCAAATTTGGACTCATGGTTGCAGTGCCTGTAAAAGAATTGATGAGAGCAGCACAAACAGGACCAAAGAGATGAGAGGACTAGATGTGAGGAACAGCTGGAAGAGCAGAGAAGAAGAGCAATAACTGGCACAGAGAGGCTGCTATGGCAACCAACACAACAGAGAACTGGAAGTAGGAAATGGGAAATGGTAACAGGAATAATGTGAAACTGATAGAAGGTAGAAGCTGTGGAAAAGAAGAGTGGACTTCGATTAAGTGTTTTGATTGGGCTTTTCTGTGATACTAGTGAGTAGCAAAGACGTTTCTCCCCAGAATGAAAAAGGGAATTAATGCATCTCAATCCTGCATGATACATGTTGAGAGATGCATGGATAGTAGGGTGGGATGCTATGAAGAAGGTTGTAGAGCACTGTGATGATGGGAGATTGGATTCTTATAGTGATATTGGGGCTAGTCACCCTCAAGTAAACAATACCCAGGTGTAGGCTGGCCCACCTTCTCAGAAAAGACAAGTGTCATTCACTGAAATAGTAGGATAAAGAAAAGAAAAAGCAAATAGCTTGGAATAGCATATATTTAAGGTTCACATTTAGAAGCCCAAGTACTTGTTGGAATTCTTGTACTTAAAGTTTTTCTAATAAAACTTATTAATCAGAAGTCAAAAAAGCCTTGTTCCTTAAGTGTTTATTTACAGTCATCATTATTGTCATTAATTCTCATAAGTCTTTACTGCTTTTACTTTGAAGGTAAACTTGTTTCAATTTTTTACATCCAGGCATTTTTAGATCTAGACCCCAGCAACTCTGATTAAATTGAGAGCTGCTTTTGACAACTCTGGCACAAGGGCTTACGAAATTCCCAGACTGTTCCAAGGTAAACACAAAGTTCAGGCATATATACCTATTTTCAACTTCACTTAAGAGGTGTGGGCTGGAATAATTTGTGGTTGACAGTTTAAAGACGACCTATCTAATGAACTGCAAGATGAACTAGCTCAATAAGGCATGCTAGGCACCTTAGAGGAGCTGATTGAATGCTGCATTGCTATAAATAGACTAGAAGAACTGAGACAGATGTCTGAGAAGAAGGAGATTACACTCTTTCTACACCTTTTTTCTTACTGCTTATCTGCATCTTCAGAAGTCAACTCTATGGAAGTGGCAGCAAGCAAACAAATGCTTGCTCTCTGTTTGTATTGTGGACATTCTGGACATTTTGGTCTTGTCTGCTAGCTACTTTTTCTGCCTAAATCCTTGGTGAAATATTGTTCTTGTACAATAAAAGGCTATTTTATAAATTGCCTCTAGCCTGAATTCTTGCAGAACGAGTTAGGCCTCCCATTCAGGAGCCTAGAAAAGGATTGTCAGGCAGTTATGGGCAGTGCAGATATATGTCTCACAGCAACAACATTTTATCCTGCTTGTTATTCTTTGCTCTCAAACAACCTCAGAGATTTCATCTGTGGACAAGGCTGTTTGGCTATCAAGGCTACCAAACAGATTGAGCCATATCCCTCCTGGTTGGTTAAAACCTCCAGGGAAGGACCTGTGGTTGGATTTCTGCATTAGTAAATGCATCCTTGAGAAAGGACATGGTTCCACCAGCATTTAAGGAGGTAGGAGTCCACCCTCTCTTCAAGAAGCCATCACTACATCCAACTGGGATGGACAATTTACATCCTATTTCCAACTTCCCCTTTGGAGGAAAGTTTGTTAAGAGGGTGGTTGCCTTGGAGCTCAAGAGGGTCTGGAGGAAACAAATTATCTGGATCTCTTTCAGCCCAGGATACAGTATTGAGACAGCTTTGGTTGCACTAGCTGGTGACCTGTGATGACTCAGGATTGGGGAAATGTATCCATCCTAGCCCTCGACCTAACAGCAGCTTTCAATACCATTGATGCTGGTGTCCTTCTGGTTGGCTCTGGGAGTTGCAAGTGGGAGGCTGGTTCTTCTTCCTCCAAGGTCAGTCCCAATGCTGATGGGAGAAAAGCAATCTTGTTCTAGTGCTTTGTGCAATACCTCAGGGTTTTATTCTCTCCCCACATGAAATTAACTTCTGTATGGAACTCCTAGAGGAAGTATCATCAGTTTTGCCCCTAGCTGACCAAGTGATACTGTTAAAGTGCTCCCAATGTCTAGAGTCTGTGGGGATCTGAATATTGGTTTGGGGGAAGTTACACCCACCCCTCAGAAGTGGTACACAATTTGGGGGTTCTCCTGGAGTCACAGCTACTGCTTGAAGATCCAGTGGCAACAGTGGCCAGGAAGGCCTTTGCACAACTTCAGGTGGGCAATAATTGCATCCATTCCTGGATTGGGAGACTCTGCCCATGGTCACCTGTGCCTTAATCACCTCCCAGTTGGATTATTGCAATGTGTTCTACAGAAAGCTACCCTTGAAAACTATCTGGAAGCTGCAATTGGTCCAGAATGCAGCAATGCAGGTAGTTATATATGTACCATGATATGTCCATGAAACACCACTACTTAACAAGCTGCAGTGACTTCCATTAGGCCTCTGGGTGCAGGTTAAGGTGCTGATTATCACCTGCAAAGCCCTACATGGCACAGGACCAGGTTATTTGTGGGACCATCTTTTCCCATTTGTATCATGCCATCCCACATGCTCTTCTAGGCTGCATGTGCTTTTTTTCTACCAATGTCATCTGGTTGGATGTAGGAAACATGCCTGTCTCCTGGCAGTCCTGCCCTTTGGAATGTTCTCTTTCCCAAGCTTCAGTTGGTCCCAATCCTGCTAGCCTTTTGTCACCACTAAGGATTTCACGCCAGTAACGTGTTGGATAGAAATGTCTATTTGCACTGTCCTTGCCGTAGCCTGTGTACAAGGAAGTCCCTTAAGTATTGCTGAAGAGGGTCACCACCACTACCACCACCATCACCACACTCTTCTCTTCTCAGGAGCATGCATGGTTACTTCCATTTGAGGTGGAGATATGGAAGCAGCAGTAGTTTCCAAGTCATCTTCACCCTGACTAACTGAAGCAGATTGATTGATTGATTGATTGATTGATTGATTGATTGATTAATTTTTTATCACCACCCATCTCCCCACAAAGATGGGGACTCTGGGTGGATAATACAAGCAGATAATCTCATGACTAACACTCTTGCTGTAAATAGAGACATCTGTGTCTGTCTATCCCAGCAAAACTCCTTACTGCTTAGATAGAAAAACGTCCTTTGCTTGCTTGCTTTTGTTGTCCAGAGGAATGTTTTCTTCATTCATTCATAACTGGTGTTCTGCGCCAGATATACATGCTGGCTGGTAGCAGGGCCTGAGTGATGGAAGATGTCATATCTTAAGGATGTAACTGACTCCTACTAGTATCTCCTCCTTGGTCTCTGAACAGTTGGCTGCCTGTTCTCAGGTGGGTTCAAGGAAGCAGCAGGAAATAGGAAGCTCCACAAGAAGCTGTAATTAATCATCCCAGGCTCCTCTCCTCTCCCCATAGCTCCTGCTGCTTTCTGTTAATCAAGCTTGTCCCATCTCCCTCTTCTGTATCTTGTGCACTCCTTTCTGCAGCTCAGCACTCCACCATCTCTGTGCATCTAGAGCAGAGAAAATATATCTACACTAGCAGCAGGTTCAATTTTCTACACTTTGTGACCTAAAGGAACCTGCACAGTCTGGCACCTGTGGCAGCCATCTTAGTTTGCCTTCTGGAAAGGCCAGTTCTAGAGAGTGTTGAAAAGTATAAAGAAAAAAAAAGGTAAAAGTATAAAGATAGTGCCCTACCAGATTCTTGGAAATCCTCATGAATTCCATTTTTTCTAAGAAAGGGAGATCAGCCTAAGCTTCACATTCTTATAGACTGCTTTTTTTTTTTTAATAAATCAGGACCTTAAATTATTTATTGCTGTATTAGAGAAGAGGGTCCGCTGCACTGTTGCTTCCTTTGTTCACCCAGTTCAGGCTGAATTTATACCAGGGAAATCCATGGTGGAGAACTGTGCTAAATATTTTGTATCATAGCACAATCATAGATAAACCTCTTGCTATCTTCACCTTGGACAGTTACAAAGAGTTGGATACGACAGAGCATCAATATATTTAACTGCTGCTTGACAAGTTAGGGGTGGGAAGTAAATTCCTTCATGTATTAAATCAGCTTTCTTCCACCAATTATCCCCAGGTAAGGGTTAACCAAACAGAGTCAAAAGTCATCCCCATCTGTCAAGGAATAAAGCAAGGGTGCCCATTGTCTCCTCTTTTGTTCACACTTGCTACTGAACATGTAACATCTAAGCTGAAATTAGATCATAATTTGAAGGGATATGCAGGTACATAAATATCTGTCTAATCTTTATGCAGATGATCTGGTCATTGTATCTGAGAACCCCAAGGATTATTAACCAATATTATTCATCATTTAGAATTATTTCAAAAGGTGGCAGGCTTAAAGGTAAATGTGCATAAATTGGAGGTCGTGTGCAATGTTTGAAAATACAGTTGGATGTGAGCAGGTAATAAGATTGAAGATACACTCTAACTTGAAATATGTAGGTATTCTAGTTCCCAAGAAACTTGATTAAAATTGATTTGTAATTTTAGCCCAATACAGAAAGATATTAAAAGAAATATTTCTTTATGGAAAAAAAGTACTCCCCTAGTGAGAATTGCTGCTGTTAAAATGAAAATTATGTCAAGAATTTTGTATTTGTCCTACTGTAAATTATAACTTAGTAGGGAAGAAAATTTTATGTGCTTGGCAAAAAATTATTAATAAGTTTAGTTCCCTTGGGAAGAAACCTAGAGTACCAATGAAATTGTGACAGCAAGGCCAGAAGCATGGTGGGTGGGGAACTCCTTGTGTAGAATCTTACTTCCATGCCTTTCAATTAAAATATTTTATGAAATACATTATTGTATGGCAAAGCACAATGTGTAGTGGAGAAAATAAATGTAACAAACAAAATGGAGGCTGAACTTCCTGCCTCCCTGTCTTTCGGATGTGACCAGGCTCCTCTCTTTGCCTAATTCTGTCAGACCCACGTTGACCCTCCCTGACCTGGACAAGCCCCCTGCAATCCCATCTAAGCCAAAGAATTGAAGCCTCATGCATCTGCTCACAATACAGCCCGAGGACAGTCTTAGTCATGGAATTGGGACACAGTAACTAAGTGAGAAACCCAACACTCCATCCTTACTCAGGGACAAGCCAATGTTCCACTTCCTTCACAATGGGCTTCCACAGTGCTGCTGGGGTAGTTTTGCCTAACAATAGAAATAACCCCAGGTACATGGATCTGCCTAACTTCCTCAAAAATTGCCAAAAATCAGATCCCTAGGATTGCCCACCCTGTAGCCCTCAACTTCTGTTGTATATTATATTACATATTTTTAATATGGTTCTTTTTTAGATATTTTATATGATTTTATATGTTTTAATATGGTATTTTGTTTTTTGGCTGTGTTTTAATTGTTGTAAACCACCAAGAGTCATGCTTTTGAGATGGGTGTCTATATAAATTGAATGAATGAATGAATGAATGAATGAATGAATGAATGAATGAATACACACACACATACACACATTTTACTTTCCCATTGTTCAGGGTTCCTCTTTCTTGTAAAATTGGGACTCAACAATTGTTGCAGAAATGGATGGTTATTTCTTCTCAGTGTTGTGCTCTGTTCTGAATTTTCTATAACAAATGGGCTATACTGGAACTGCTGGAGAAACTTAACAGCACTTATTTTATATATCAACAAATACTTATATCAACAAATTCCAACAGCTGAAATACAAAAGGATAAGAATCTCTTTTTTAAAATGTACTCTGACCACATGATCCAAAGATCAACCTAAATTAATACCAAAATCTCCATTGATTCCTATTGATAAACATCCAGATTTTCCTGGTCTTGTCACAAGCAAGTCGGTCTTGAATAAAGATGGAGGGTAACACTGCCTGAAATACTTTTATTATAAGGACAAATGATCAATTAACCACACATCTAAACCTCTCTTCAAATGATTGTATAATCATCCATGCTATTAAGAACACCAACTACCAATACACTAATGACCAGTTCTGAGTCACTTTTTGCTACTGGGACTGAAGAAGTGGATCTTTCCTTCAGAAAAAAAAAAGGGGGTGGTGGTGGATTAACTAGGCATATGTGCAAGGTGTCTGGAAAGGGAGGTTGATAGAATGGTGTTTAAGATGAAGATGATGTTGATTGCATTTCCAATATTAGCAATGCCACTGATATTGTCAAAAGTATTAATCATTAATCATTAATCATTCAATATGCTTATGATACTCAATTATATATCTCCATCCCAGGTGAGGTAAGTAATGTGATGACTGCCCTTTCTCAGTGCCTGGGGGCTGTGGGGGTCTGGATGGGGAACAACAAGCTTCAGCTGAACCCTGGTAAGACAGAGTGGTTGTGCGTTGATGGCTCCTCTGCATCAAGTTGTCATCTTTAGTTCTGGATAGGGTTGCACTGCCCCATTCAGACCCAGTGCGGAATCTGGGAGTCCTTCTGGACTCACAACTCCTGCTCAAAGAGCAGGTGGCAGTTGTGGCCAGAAGGGCCTTTGCACAACTTCGTGTTGTGCACCAGTTATGCCCTTTCCTGTATCGAGATGCCCTCCGAACAGTCACTCATGCCCTGGTCATCTCCCATATAGACTATTGCAATGCACTCTACATGGGACTACCCTTGAAGAATATCCAGAAACTTCAGCTGGTCCAGAATGTGGCCACGCAGGCAGTTATGGGTGCCCCAAGATTGTCACATATGACACCACTGCTGCATGAGCTGCACTGGGTGCCAGTTTGCTTCCAGGTCCAATTCAGGGTGTTGGTTATGACCTTTAAAGCCCTACACAGCATGGGGCCAGGCTACCTGAGGGACCGTCTCATCCCCATGACATCGACCTGTCCCACCTGGTCATGCAGAGAGGGCATGCTGAGGACCCTGTCAATAAGGGAATTCCACTTGGTGGGGTCCAGGAGGTGGGCCTTCTCTGCAGTGGCACCCACCCTCTGGAACATTCTGCCCCCAAAGGTGAGGCAGGCCCCTTCGCTCCCGGACTTCCGGAAGAATTTGAAGACCTGGCTCTGCCTCTTCACCTGGGATGGGAAGGGCAATAGCTGCCCTTTGGATGAATGGGGACTATTTGCTTTTCTGTCACTACATGCAATTACACCTTGAAAAAGAAAATCAATATACCCTGAGTTAGACAAAAACAAAGAGGCTCTTCCAAGTAATTACACTGTTTTTTGCACTAAGGGCAATTGATGGATAAGGGAGAACAACATGGACATTTCTATTATTACTCTTGTATAACTGTATTGAAAAATCTTAGAATTATAGCAAGTAAGATTTATTACATTACATTACATTGCATTGCATTGCATTGCCATTGTACAATCTCAGCTGAGAGTCAGGGTGTAACCTGATCTCTACAAATCCGAGAATAAATCCCACTGATTTGGGATATATGCATAGACACATAGCTGTGTCTAGTATTGTAAGACAGTTCCACCTAAAGCACTCCATATTTCCTATTTCAGCACACAGCCACACTTGTACACCCCAACATTTACAGATGGCATGCCATAGACATTGTTTACTATGGTGTGCATCTTTCAATTATGTCAACCATCATGGACTAATGGTAGCTAGAATATAATTTATGAAATCAGCATGTCCTTCCTTCCTCCAGCCCCAGATTTATTTCTGATTAAGCACCTCATAAAATTATTCCCCTGTGCTTTACCCAATAAAATAAAAAACCCTCAAGAAAAAATACTACAAATATAAAACTAAACTAAGAACTCTTAAATCAATGAACTACAAATGGGTTTAGTGTCTTTCTTTGAGTGAATAAAACTAATGGAAGTGTATTAAAAGACTCTGAATAATTTTATTTCACCTATGGATTTCTGCAGTTATACTTTGCAATTCTAGACCACTTAGTTGTAAAAGTAGTGAATAACATATAAAGCAGGTCAGCCATGCAGCAGAGCTACCACTCCCCCACTGAGAGGGCTTTCTCCTATGAATCTCCCCTGCAGATTGGAAAAAAAAAATCTCCCATTTCTAATGCATCTTCAGCAGCCCTCCATGGGAATTTAGACATATGTTCCCTTGTAAATGTATCAAACATTTTGTATAACAAGAATATGGAAGTAATCTTGTTCCAAAGCCCACTATATCAAAAATTAACTTTAAAATGACCCTGCTACATCTTTTTTAAAACACTTTTACCAGCCTGAGAAATGAAATCAAAATTATATATTAAAAAGTTAAAACGGTTATCAAAATTAAAATGGTTTCTTTATTCCCATTATTTGTGGCTATAGTTATTGCAGCCAACTTTCTTCTAGAGGGAACTTTCTTCTAGATTTCAGAATTCATTTGGGGGACCTGATATTTGAAATGCTAAAGAGCAATGGCCATATTGTATTGCTGCTGAGACAATATAAAGTAGTATTTTGTTTCAGTTTCATATCTTTTTCAGTCACTGTCCAGTACAAAGTAGTATTTTATAATTTTTGCACCTGTCAAGGATGATATAACAAAATAAATTGTGGTAGTCCATTCACATAGCTTCTTCTCATACAGCTTGATTAATAATTGTATTTGTGTAATCACAGTTTTTCACTATTAAATTTGATGAGATAGACTTTGTTCATAATGCATTTATTATGGCTATTCAGAAATAATCTCTTTGGACCTTGTGTGAGCACAGAACCTCTCTGCTTTTCTTTAAAGCTATCCTTTTTTCCCCCTTTGGTTTCCAAGAGGGCCTGAGAAAAAGATTTTTGTCTTTAAGAGTGACCATACAGGTCAATTCCTTAAAACAGCAGCATCCTTTTTTCAGGCTTGGTGGAACCCTGAAAAAAACAAGCTGCTTTAATAAAGAGCAGGAAAGTGCTGTTGGAATGAAACATATTGAATTTTAGGATGGAATTTACAGTATGGTGTTAATTTATGAAAAGTATTCATAAAGTATTCCAGTTATTCTCCTTCCCCCTACTCTCATCCTGCACCCCACAGACACACCTTAATCAATTCCTGGACAAAGGTTTCTATAATATAATGAACTAGAAAAATCTTTGTCATGTTTCAGAATTCAGCTGAAGATCTGCAGTCCATTTTATAGATAGTGTAAACTGATGCCAATCATTAGTCACTTACAGCACTCAAGCTCATTCAATTAATGACATAACAATTAATAAACAATAATCCCTTTTAGTAAACTTCAATGGAGAAGGTTATATATTCCATTCAAATTGCTAGCACTAACTTTTAAAATGTAAATATGGCATTATCTGCAGTCAGGCTGGATCCTCAGATGGCCAAGTAGTAGACCCAGAATTAACTGGTCCTCTTGAACTTTGGAGCATTATTCAGGAAGCCCAACCAGAGCCTCACTCTCGCATTAAATAGCAAAGGAAATACTATAACATGGACATTTTTGCTGGAAACTTAGACAATTTCATCCCCCTCCAGCTTCTTCCATTAGCAATAAAAAAATATAGGTGAATGACAAATTCATTGGGAAGACCAAAAGACAGCTAGCTTTCTTTTTCATAAAGGCATAAACTATTAAGGGCATTAAAAAGTATAAAAGATATCAAATATTCTGTGCTATAACTAGAAAACTAACACATAGTGGTTGTTATTCATAATATAGTTACTGCTACTTTGTGAGTAGAGGGAGAAAATAAAGATCTCAGGATGTGTATTAACTCCTCCCTCTAGTCATTTTTTCTATTTTTGATCCTGATTTTTCCATCCTGTTAGTAAAGTAAAAAAAAAAAAAAAACCTGACTCAGCAATTAAACTAATTGTGAAAACAAAATGGATTTTTTTGACAGAACTGGGGAGATTTTTCTGCCTAGAAAACCTGAGGAAAATCCATGCTAATGTGCTAACATTCAGGCAAAAATATATGCTGATGGATATAATTGCTGCTTTAACAGCATGTTGAGTGATACAGAATTGGTATTTTTCCTGGTTACTTTTTTTCTTCATTACACCTTTTAAATCACATCCCTGTTCTATCATGATGGCTTCAAAAGAAGCAAATTCTTAATTTGTTGCAAGCAAATAAACATGCTTCTATAAGCATTCCTAAAAGCAGACCATAAAGCCCAAGCATCAGAGGATAATTCTTGTTAATAAACTAAAGTTGTAATATCTAATTTCTGCAGGATAGCATTACCATTGTTGGGTTTTTGTAAGTCAGGATCACATTTGTCAGGGTTGGGGAACCAAGATCACCAATAAATAAATTGATGAGCATGTAACCTTCACTTTACCTGGAACAATGGGCACATACACACACACACACACATTCTCTTTGCACACTCACATGGTCATTCAAACATACATTACACACACAAATTCATCAACTGAAATTAAGACTTAAAACAGCTTCCACTGATATTATCAGAGACTGCTTAAAATGCTTAGTGGGGAGTCAAGGCAGAACTGGGCATTGGATAGAAGTAATGCTTCCCAACCGGGATCAGCTTTAGAATGTCATCTTGCACCACAGTTAAGCTATTTTCAAGCCCTGAAGTTGGGGAAAAAGTTATTTCCTATCAGTTGCTCAACAGAGGTGAATATTTTTTCTCCTCCCCTGATCTGAAGAGAGAGAAAATGTCCATGAAGTCTTGCTGATCAGATGGAGAAGGCCCCAGCCCCATGCACATACTCTATTCATGATCTAGTATGACTTTCCAATGTACAGCTGAACTCAACCATATTTCAACATATATGTTCTAAGAATGTCTGCCAATCATGTGTCCTGGTAGATCTATCCATAAATTTGTATATACCACAGCATATAAGCTGAACACATATATAAATATGGCGACCATATTTTCTTGGAAAAAATAAAGGACAATCCTGAAAAAGGGGCAAATCTGAAAGAGGTTAATAAGAATAAAAAAATAATTGTTTATGTTTATAACTTTGCTTTACAAAGGAAAATTCAAGAGCATACCCAAGAAAAACTTTACAAAAATGCATAATCTATTGTAAACTGCCCAGAGTCCCCCAGTTTGGGGCAGATGGGTGGTGACAGAAATTTGAATAATAAATAAATAAATATTCTAATAAAAATATCTAAAATCAAACAGTATATGTAAATTGATTTTAAAAAGACAGTTCAATTTCCATATTTTTCACAGGGATGTGAAAGACTGTACATTAAGTGGTGCCCCTTGTACAGTGAAAGTTTAATTACCAAAATGAAGGACAAAAATATTTCAAATATTTGAAAAATAAATCTCAAGGACAGCTTTCTGAAATAAAGGACATATGGTCACTGTATAAATAATGAAAGAAATTTAAATCAGAAATAATATCCTATTTGAATTGTGTGTGTGTGTGTAAAATTCCCTTTTCACCCCTGTGGGTGGTATGTGTCTTCCTCAGCCTTGGGTCCTCTACCAGAGGCCTGGGAGTTTGAGGGTTCTGTGCAGTATCTTGGCTGTTCCTAGCACTGCACTCTTCTGGACAGAGAGTGCTGATGTTGCTCCTGGATCTGTTGGAGCCACTCTCCCAGCTTGGGGGTCACAGCCCCAAGTGCTCCAACCACCACTGAGACCACTTTGGCTTCCACATCCCACATTTTATATATATGAGAGCCAGTTTGGTCTAGTGGTTAAGGCACCAGGCTAGAAACCAAAAGACTATGAATTCTAGTCCTGCTTTAGGTATGAAAGCTGGCTGGGTGACTTTGGGCCAGTCACTCTCGCTCAGCCCAAGATGTCAGGCTTGGGCAACAAGGCAGTCAGTCAATTCCTTCTGCAACCAACAGATCAACATTTGGTTGATCTGAAAAGTGGGCCCTGCCACTATGGGAAAATGCTAGGAAGAAATATATATATATATATTTCACACACACACATACACACACACACACATACATATGCATGTGTATGTATATGTGTATTTGTGGGTGTGTATATATAATAGTATAGTATGTATAGTATTATTTATGAAGAATTTAAGCTACATTCCACAGATATTTTGGAAATCAGAATGCTAGACTGAACAGCTTTAAGGCAACCTGCAATGGAAAGGGACTTTTTACTTATCCTGTGTTCTGATGAACCAGCTGGACAGGGAGACTACTCAACAAATTAAATAATAGTCATTATCTCTTGGGGTGGGTAAAAAAGTAAAGATGGTGGCTACAACTATACAAAGCCCTGCCCCTTTTTTACATGCATCATGGATGCCCCTATTTTCTAGGCAAACTGGCTCTACAGGTTGTACCCAGAGCATTTTTCCCATGTTTTATTTTGTTTATTTAAAACAAAGGTGTATTTTCAACAAAGATAATATCAATAAATGGACAGAGAATTGCTGAAGTTGGGATAGGGTGAGATTGGCACCCAGAGTTTGGTTTAAGATGGGCAGCCGTATAAATGTTTTAAATAAACACTAATAAAAGTTAAAACATACCAAGCAATGTATACTGAGTTGTTTCTATGATATAAAGGTTATACAGGTTATAACCAAGGCTTTTGATATAACACAGATCAAAGCCTTGAGTCACTTCATATTTGGATATGCAAGATGATACAGCCCAAGTATTATAATCTGATTTAGATCTGAGGTCCATTATGTTTTGTTGGAGAAAAATACAGGAGAAAGAATGAGAAACAGGAGATACAGCTCATTCCTTCCTAATTAGCAAAATAACACTTTCTTGACTGAACTCTGTCATATCTCAGAGTGTTTTGCTTATAAGTTTCTCATTAAAAGTATTCCATGCTGAAACATCATAACTAGGTAAAGAATTGATTTTACTAATGAACCTTTGCCCATCATTCAGTTGCAAAATCAATGCATTTGGCTTAAGAAATTCAAATTGACTCCTAAAGTACATGTGCCTGTTTCTCATTTGGAGCCAAGCCTGAGCTCAGAAATAATAAGGAGAACAACAAGGAGAAGCTGAAATTGCTAAAGAATTGCAAGCGCTATTGGTTAATGAAGAGCTAGTTGGGAAAATCAAGGACCAAATAAAAGAAGCCAAAAGAGTATGTTTCCCAAAATTGAATCAAATTAACAGGAAGACTTTAGCTAAAATAGTGAAGAATATTAATGAAGCTGTCAAAATTATTCCAACTGAAACATTGACCCAAATGAACCAGCTGATGTAGGCTGTAGCCTATGTAACAATTGAAGAACTGGGACTTAAAATACAAAGGAATGAAGCCATTAAGAAGGAAAAACCTAAATGGAAAATTCATGTTGAATTGAAGATAAAGAAAATTAGCATGGATTTGAGCAATTTGAAGAATATGAGGCAAAGAAATTTGAATAAGAAAATGAAAACTAGCCTGTGCATGAAGTACAACCTGGAGAATAACAGAACTGCAGAGACTGTAGAATGATTGAAACAAAGAGTTGTGGCTATTGCAGAGAAGATCAAGTGATATGACAATTGAATAATCCAATTCCAGCAGAATTCACAGTTTAGAGCAAATCAGCATCCATTTTCCTTGAAAATGGAAAAGAATCGACCATAAATAATGAAAAGCCTGACAAAGAAAAAGCCCTAAAATTTTGGACAAGTTTGTGGGAAAACAATAGGAGTCACAATAGGAATGCAACATGTATCAAGCAAATTGAAAATGCAGAGGAAGTACCCAGCATGGAAGACTATTAGGATAACTGGGAAATGGTACAAAAGCAATCAAAGAAGGTCAAAAACTGGAGTGCTCCTGGACCAGATGAACTCCATGGATTCTGGCTAAAATCACTGACAAGTCTACACTCTAGATTGGCAGATCAGGTGAATAGAGTTTTGGAAGCACCAGAAAATGAAGAATGGTTAACTGGAAGGACATTCTTAATTCAGAAGGACAAGGAGAACAGAAATGAGCCTGGAAGCTACAGACCCATAACCTGTTTGCCAGCAACGTACAAGCTACTTATGGACGTAATTGCAAATCAAATTTATAGCTATCAGAAAAGGAATTATTTACTCCCTATAAAACAAAAAGGGTGCTTCAAAAACTCAAGGGGAATGAAGGACCAGTTATTGATTGACAAGTTGGCTTTCAAGAATTTTAAAAAAAATATGGCTTGGATAGACTATAAAAAAGCATTTGATTCTGTTCCACATAGCTGAATTGAGAAATGTCTTGAAATTTTTGGAATCAGCAGAAACATTCAGCAATTTATGAATACCTCAGTGAAGTTTTGGCAAAAAAAAGCTGATGGCTAATGGGAAAGAATTAGGAGAAGTCAGAATCAAATGTGGAATTTTCCAAGGTGACTCATTATCACTTTTACTTTTTATACTATCAATGGTCCCATTGACAACAATTTTGAACAATAAAAACTGTGGATATGAACTGGCTAAAAAAAGGAGTAAAAATTTCACATTTACTCTATATGGACAACTTAAAACTATTTGGAAAAAACAAAGTCTGAACTGGATGCCTTGCTAAAAAGGACAAAAGAATTCAGCAAAGATATTGGAATGCAATTTGTCATCAACAAGTGTGCAACTCTAGTCATAAAGGCAGGCAAAAGTGTTGAAGATGATGGAGTACAGCTGGACAATGAAGATTTGATAGAGACAGTAGCACCAGAAGAAGGCTACAAATATTAGGGAGTTTTGGAAGCTTTTGATTTATTACAGAACCAAGTTAAAGAAAGCACTTCTGCCAAATGTATTAAACAAGTTTGAAAAAATTTGAAATCAAAGCTACATGGTGGAAACATCATCAAAGCAATCAATACCTGGGCAGTCCCCATTATACGATATATAGCAGGAATAGTTGACTGGACCTAGATGGAACTTGATAACTTGGATCAGAAAACAAGAAAACTAACCAAAGCATATACCATGATTTACACCCGAAAAGTGATATTGTTTAGCTGTATTTGCCAAGAGCTGAAGGGGGCTGAGGACTCCTACAGGTGAAACAAACTGTGGAGGAAGAAAAATTTGGCTTGAATGACTATATTAAGAAAAGTGAAGAACCCTTATTGAAGGCAGCCAATCAAGGAGAATTTTTGAAACCAACAAAGGTGAAGGCTGAGTGTAGAAAAGAAACAATTGAAAACCAATTTGTTAATTGGAAGAACAAGCCAATGCATGGTCAATACTTGAAGGATATAGATGGAAAAACCTATAAAAAAACCCATATGGAGCTGGTTAAGATTGGGGGTTTTAAAGAAAGAAATTGAAGGCTTTATTTTAGCAGCTCAAGAACAAGCTTTGCTGACTAATTGCATGAAAATGAAAATTCATCATATAACAAACAACTGTAAATGTCGCCTTTGTAGTGAAAAGGATGAAACAATTGACCATTTGATCAGTGGCTGCAGCAAAATTTCACCAACTGGCTATAAGCAGCATCATGACTGAGTTGCCAAAATTATTCATTGGAAACTTTGCCAGAGGTCTAGATTTGAATGTAGCAAGAACCACTGGGACCACCAAGTTGAGAAGGTTTTGGGAAATGAGTGGGTTAAGAACTTATGGGACTTTAAAATCCAATCCAAACAGACAGGCACCTTGTTCATAATATGTCTGACACAATGGTCAGTGAAATGAAGAAAGTCTGTTTCACTGATGTTGCTATACCAGGTGATGGTAGGATTGAGGAAAAGCAATTGGCAAACATTACAAAATACCAGGACTTGAAGATTGAAGTTGAACGCTTATGGGGGGGGGGAAAATGCTGGCACCGGAACACTGGGTGCCATGTTCCCTGTTTCAATGTTGCTGAACATCGTAAGGGTTCGCATGCCAGAGTGTCGACGCGCGTTCCTGGCTGGGAGGGTGCTGCTGGGAATGTAGGATTGTAATGAAATAAGGGGGGGGGGGGGACGTTGTTGGAAGCGGGGCTATTTAGTTTGACTTTGGGTGCGCTTTTCTCATTCTCAGCTTTCTTTCTGTTTCCACTCTATTCTAAATAAAATCAGAACCTAAACTTTGATTTGGAGTCTGAGCATTTTATTTGGGTTCAGGCAATCATCACATAAAGCTGAGAATCATTTCACGAAAAACCTTGCTAGTCTCTACCAAGAAATTTTCTTGTGAAAGAAGAAGTTAGCGATGGCAGAATCGAGGAAAGAGTCCACGGGGTTTGGGGAGGCGACCAGACAGCTCCTGGAGTCGGCATTTCCAAGCAGGGACCCGAGCCCCCTCCCAACCCACCTCGCACCCCATTCCAGAGAATCAAGCTCCAGTCTGGAGTTGGGGGACCCGACAGAAGAGGGGGTCACGGAACAGATGAGGTGGGATGCCATGGGAGACCCCCGGCCGGGGACGTCTCACACCTCATGTTGGCTACAGTGCCCCCTGACTCCTGAGAGGGAGTCCACCAAAGTGTCGGCAAGTCAGCAACCTGAGGTACCAGGGCTGGAGGACTCCGTCATGCCTGACAGAATCAGAGTCATTGAGTCCAAGATCGAGTCTATGGAGTATATGCTACGATCCATTTCAACCGCAGTGGGGGACCTGGTGAGGGTTGTTGGTAGTCCGGGTGCAGCGATGGGACCCAGCATCCCGCCTACTCCATTGCCGGCACCGAAGGGAAGGGGCCGGCCACAGGATTCTTCCCCGGGTCTCTGTGGTCTCACTCCGGTGTTAGGGACCCCAGCTCATCCACCAGTTGCGGCTGCACCAATTGGCAGGGTCGCTAAGGACTTTCCAGTGAATTTTGATGGCGACCCCACAAATTTGTCATTTTTTCTTACCAGCGCGGCAAATTATATGCAGCAATATGGACACTGCTTCACCTCGGAAGGGGCAAAAATCACAGTGATTGCCACGAAACTGAAGGGCAGAGTGGCTGACTGGTATGTACAGTTATCTGAGGCAAAAGCCCCAGCGCTTGGTGCCTTCGACACCTTTTTAGCTGCTTTGAAATGCTACTTTGAAGATCCCCTTAGGCGAGGGCTAAGGAAGCTCTAAAGGAACTTGTGCAGGGGCAGAAATTGGTTGCTGATTATGCCCTGGAATTCAAGGTATTGGCAGGTAAAGTTCCTGAATGGTCCGAAGCTACCCTGATAGACAGATTTAAGGACGGGCTCAATCGAGAGGTATTGAAATGGGCACTGTGCAGGGATGATCCAGACTCGGTTCATGATTGGATCTGTCTCGCCGGTAAGGCTGAACATGCCCAGCATACCTATATGCAAGTCACTAAAGGGGATGAGCCGTCCTCCAGTGGAAAAGGCCTGAGACAACTGTCTGCCACAGGGTGAGATGATGAGAAACAATGACGTTTTGCGCGAGGGCAATGCATCAAGTGTGGCAAACCAGGTCACTGCGCTGCGGACTGTCACAAGACTAAACCTACGGATCGTCCATCTAAACCTCTGCAGAAGACACCTAACCCTCCCCGTCGGCTGGCAGCAAAGGCGGCTGCGGAGGAGGACGAAGTCTACCTCGCGGGAGACGCTTGTGCTGCCCTTGAACTGCCAGTGGGAAACGACTTCCACCTGTCTTAAGCAGCACCGCTGGACAGGTGGTGAAGAATGGGCACGATACCAACGTGGTGAGTGCTGACTGCCCTATCCTAGCTGTAAAGATCAAATTGGCCTCCCGCTCCAGAACAGTCGAAGTCTGGGCTTTGGTGGACTCGGGGTGTTCCAGATGTTTGATCCACCCTGACTTAGTTGCTGTGTTGGAGTTGCCTTGCTTTCCCCTTCCAAAGCCACTAATTTTTCAACAATTGGATGGGTCCATGGCGGGTGGGGGTCCAGCCACCCAGTTTACTGGGGACGTGACGTTGCATATGGGAACTCACGTTGAGCGGATCAATTTCATTATTACTCCAGTGGGAGACCCTCTGGTGGTCCTGGGGATTCCTTGGCTAACTAGCCATAATCCATACATCAACTGGAAAACCCGTACTATTACATTTGAGGATGGTTTCTACCAGGCTCCGATTGTGAGGCAGTCCATCACTGTAGCGGCGGGGAGGGCTGAAATCGTACACCCTCAGCCACCAGATCTACCCATGGAAGGGCTGCCAGCCAAGTACCGTGACTTTGCTGACGTTTTCGGGGAGGAGGAGGCAGACCAATTGCCCCCCCATCGCAAAACTGACTGTGCCATTGAGCTTCTTCCGGACATCCCCTTACCCAAGCCGAAGATCTATGCTATGACTAAGAAGGAACTGGCCACATTACGGGAGTTCATTGACAAGAACCTTGCTAGAGGTTTCATTGAACCAGCAAACTCGCCGGTTGGGGCTCCCGTTTTGCTCCGCGAAAAGAAGGATGGCACCCTTAGGCTGTGCACAGACTATCGTGGGTTAAATTCAGCCTCACTGTCAAACAAATACCCTTTGCCTCTCGTAAAAGATATGTTGGCCCATTTGTGTACCGGTAAAGTCTTTTCCAAGCTTGTCCTCGGCGAAGCATACTATCTCATTCGCATTCAGGAGGGGGATGAGTGGAAAACAGCTTTTAACTGCCCATTGGGTTCCTTTCAATATAAGGTCCTTCTTTTTGGTCTAGCGGGGGCCCCAGGGGTTTTCATGCAACCAATCAATGAGGTTTTACATTACCATTTGTTTAAGGGGGTCTTGGTTTATTTGGATGATGTTCTCATCTACACTAAGACTGAGAAAGAACACGAGAAACTTGTCAAACAAGTTCTCACCAAACTCAGAAAAGCTAAGCTTTATGCTAAGCTTTCTAAATGTGAATTCCATAAGTCTCACTTGGATTACTTAGGGTACAGAGTTTCTGATAAAGGTATTGAAATGGATCCTGCAAAGGTTCAGGCAGTTCTCAACTGGGAGCGCCCGTGAACCCGGCATCAACTTCAACGTTTTCTGGGGTTTGCCAATTTTTATAGATCCTTTGTCCAGGGGTTCGCAGAGATTGCTCTCCCCCTGACTGATTTGTTGCGCACCAAGGGCGTCGGGGAAACACGCAAGGTAAAGAACCCCGGGGCTGTGCTCAATTGGACTCCTGCCTATCAGACTGCCTTTGATCAGTTGAAGGCTCTTTTCACAGCTGAACCCATTTTATCCCACCCTGACCCTGAACGGCCTTTTCTGGTTCAGGTTGATGCCTCTGATTTTTCTACTGGGGCTATTTTGTTGCAGAAGGATTCTGCTGGGCTCTTAAAGCCTTGCGCCTATCTCTCCCATAAGTTTTCTGAAACAGAGCGGCGCTGGCATGTTTGGGAGAAGGAGGCTTTTGCGGTTAAGGCTGCATTGGAGGCTTGGCGTCACCTTTTGGAGGGGGCGAGCTGCCCTTTCGAGGTTTGGACGGATCACCGCAACCTTGAAGCACTCCGAATGCCCAGATGTCTCAGCCTGAAGCAGATCCGCTGGGCTCAATTCTTTAGCTGATTTAATTTCCAACTTAAATTTATCCCAGGGAAGAAAAACTTTTTGGCTGATGCCCTTTCCCGTTTGCCGCAAGACGCGGGGCCGATCTCCGATGTCATTGGGACCGTGCTCACAGAGCCTCAATTGGAATTGGTGGCAGTCACCCAGAGCCGCGCTCGGGGGTGGCCTCCTTCCCCCTCGCAAACGGTTCCGGCACAGTACTCTCGGAGCCGCAAGCAACCTCAAATGCCTGGTTGGTTGCGTGCTGATTTTGTCTCCACTTTGAAATCTGATCCCTGGCTCCTCGCTAACCCTGACAAGGTTTCTGTTGAGCACGACCTGGCTTGGGTGGGTGGCCGTTTGTACATCCCTGAATCTCAATGGTCTGCAATATTAGCCCGTTCCCATGACAGTAAGCAAGCTGGTCATTTTGGGTTTCTCAAGTCCCTCCATTTAGTCCGGCGGCAGTTTTGGTGGCCCTCCTTACGAAAGGACATGAAGGATTATGTCGCTTCATGCCCTATCTGCGCTACATCTAAACGGCAGTCCGGTAAGCCCCAGGGGCTTCTGCAGCCGGTGGCTGACCCTTCTCGCCCTTGGGATGAGATTTCTATGGATTGTATTGTTGACTTGCCCCCCAGTCAGAAGAAGACTGTCATTTGGGTGGTCAAGGACTGTTTTTCTAAGCACGCTCACTTTGTTCCATGTGCATCTATTCCTCCGGTGCAGCAGCTAGCCAAGCTTTTTTTGGTGCACGTTTACCGCCCACATGGCTGCCCCTCCCCTTTGGTGACCGATAGGGGCACACAATTTACCTCACGCTTTTGGCGGGCTTTTTTGAAACTGATTGGCACAGACCAGGCACTGTCAACCTCTTCACATCCCCAGACTGATAGATCTACTGAGGTCCTTAATGGCACCCTGGAGCAATTTCTCTGGTCATATATTAATTACCACCAGGATGATTGGGTTGATTTGCTCCCTTTCGCAGAGGTCGCTTACAACAATGCTGTGCACCAGAGTACTGGTCAGACCCCTCGTTTCAGGATGAGATTTTGTTCCCATTCCTGAGTTTCCCCAGCCTCCTGCCCCTGTTGTGGCTGCCTGTGATTGGGGATCTTGTCTCGCTGATTCCTGGCCAGTGATAAAGAAGGCTCTCCCTGAGGCACAAGCTTCCTATAAGGTTTATGCTGACAGGCACCGGAGAAAGCAGCCAGCTTTTAGGGTCGGAGACTTGGTCTATCTCTCTACCAAATTTATCAAGTCTCCTCAGCCGTCCAAGAAGCTTACTCCTAATTTCATTGGCCCCTTTCCTGTTACACACATTATTAATCCTGTCACTGTTAGTTTGGATTTGCCTCATAATTTGAAGCGTTTGCACCCGGTTTTTCATTGCAGTTTGCTTAAGCCTGCCCATGACTCACCTCGTTGGCATCCACAACCTCCCCCCCTGCGCCTGTCATGATTGATGGACAGCAGCACTTCGAGGTTAAAGAGGTTCTCGACTCTCGCAAGCTTCGAGGCACTCTGCAATACTTAGTTCGCTGGAAGCATTTTCCCCATCCTGAGTGGGTCACTGCTCATGACGTGTTGGCTCCTGATTTAATTTGCAATTTTCATGTTGCCTATCCTTCTAAACCTACTGTTTAATTTTTTTTTGGGGGGGGGGGAATATGTCATGTTCCTGTTTCAATGTTGCTGAACATCGTAACGGTTTTCATGCCAGAGTGTTGACGCGCGTTCCTGGCTGGGAGGGTGCTGCTGATAAACCTTGTATAGAAAGTTCTGTTTGCCTCAGCCATGGAGGGATGTGTTTGGGTTATCTCTTTAATGTCAAGGTCTTTCTGCCCGTTGATCAGCAGAGCTCGTTAGGAGCACCTGGGAATGTAGGATTGTAATGAAATAAGGGCGGGGGGGGGACGTTGTTGGAAGCAGGGCTATTTAGTTTGACTTTGGGCGTGCTTTTCTCATTCTCAGCTTTCTCTCTGTTTGCACTCTATTCTAAATAAAATCAGAACCTAAACTTTGATTTGGAGTCTTAGCATTTTATTTGGGTTCAGGCAATCATCACACTGGGTGAGGCTGGATGGAGCCCTCTGGATAAGTCTTGGTTCTAATGACTGGACTAGACTGGACACGGTAACTCAGGCTGGACTGGATCCTTGGAACTGAAGACTTGGAACAAGGCTGAGAACTTGAAGCAAGACTAGACTCTGCTGGAGGCACTGGGCTGGGCTGAATGCTCTGGACTAAGAACTCAGAGCAAGGCTGAGAACTCAAAGCAAGACTAGACTCTGCTGGAGGCACTGGGCTGGGCTGAATGCTCTGGACTAAGAACTCAGAGCAAGGCTGAGAACTCAAAGCAAGACTGGACTCGGCTGGAGGCACTGGGCTGGGCTGGATACTCTGGACTACAGACTTGAAGCAAGGCTGAGGACATGGAGCAAGGCTGGACTTGGCTGAAGATTTGTGGTGAGGCTGGAAGCTAGGCACAAGACAAGACTGGACTGGAAGCTCTGGACTAGGCAAGGGACTCGAGACACAGCAGGACTGGACCACAGGTCCTAGACAAGGTTGCAAACCTGGTTCACAACTAGATAGGTGTAAAACTCCAGAACCATGTTGTGCAACTGAGGCATGGCTAGGCTGGGCTGGAGATCCAAGGCGAGGCTGGAGATCAAAAACACAACGAAGCTGTACTGGAGACTTTGGACTAGGCTGGGACTAGAAATGTTGCAAGGCTGGACCAAAGACTCAGGGCAAGGCTGCGAACTTGAAGCATGATGAGACTGAACTGGAGACTCTGGACATGGCTTGAACCTCGAAGCAGGACTGGAAGCAGGACTGGAATGCATACAAGGTGAACGCAGAGGACTGAGGCTGGATGCAAGACTGGGAATGCTGGGTCCAGCGAGGAGAAGATCCTCGGTGGCAGCAGAAGCAGGGTTCAAGTCCTCTGGAAAATACTGACGCTGATTCCTCTTCAGTAACAGATGCTGTTTCTAATGCGGGTAAGGACTCTTCTGAGGGAGCTGCGAGCATGAACTATTGGTTGACTCCAGCAGCTTGCTCTTCACACATCTATCTTTTATGCCGATACTACATGCACCTATTCCCTTCTGCAGCCAATTGGGCTGCATTCTCCTTTGCGCGCTTTTCTGCCCGTCATTGGTGTGCACTGATTGGAGGATTCAAATCCTCCTCTGAAGACTGGCCAATCAGCTTCTGTGATTCTTCCCACGCTGCTGACTCATCTCTGGGTTTCACTTTCCTGGTTTCAGCCCGGTAAGTTTCTATTTCCTCCTCTGATTCAGAAAGAGTTTTGTTTTCTGAGTCAGAGGCTGGCTGGAATATCACACTCACCATCAGTCAATTTCAAAAGGTAGCTTTACTTGGAACAGCTTACATCCTGTGACAATACCTTTAATATTATTAAACAACAACATCTGCCTATCCCAGGTCCTTGGGAAGATGAACAAAAATGCCAAATCCAGTCTAAACATTTGGCTGATTATGCAACCAACCATAATAATTATTTCAGATGGGTTAATTTGGGCATGAGGAAACTGATCTTTCCAGTATAGCTGTTCAGGAACAGAACTGGGCGTTCTTGGCTTAAGGTGATTGAGATTGTGAACAATTTTGAGTCCAGGGAATCCTTCTGCCATTTTCACGTAAATACTAGCAAATCTGCCATATTTTGAAACCTCTTCTGAAAACTGTTAACGTCATGTCACAAAATAACCCTTCACCCTAATACAGCCTTTCTCAACTTCTTGACCTTGGAGGAACCCTTGTAATATTTTTCAGGCCTCGGGGAACCCCTGTACATCCAGGCTCAAGTATAGACCAGAAGTTACAAAATTATTATATTTGTTTCAGGTGTAGGCCTATATATATGCATTAATGGTGTTCTTAAACTAAAACATAAAGAATGAAACTTACCTCTTTAATGTGAAGTTGCCCAAATTTGAAATAATTTTTTAAATAAAGCGTTATCTCCCAGGTAACCCCTAGTGACCTCTCACAGAACCCTAGGGTTCCATGGAACCCTGGTTGAGAAACCCTGCCCTAATATACATTACTACACTACCCTACCCTACACTATACTATTGCTACAGAATTAATCTCTCCCTCCCTCCCTCCCTTCCTCCCCTCATCTCTCTTTTCCTGCCCAGAAGATTGCTGGGAATAATGACAAATCACTGTTGCCAAGAGTCTGAACCAGCTATACTTTTTCTTGTCTTATTTATTTTCCAATTTTCCTGATTTCTATATCACCTCTATAAGAATTCAATCATCTATTTTCTGGAGATAATGTTTATTCTTGGATTCAGTATAACATCTCTATTTTTATCTGTAGCAATGACACACAAAGAAATGTATCTGTCCTACTCATGGCAGTATCTATATAGACCAGATGACTTTCAGCATTGGAAGAAAGGGAGGGAGGGAGGGAGGGAGGGAGGGATATCAATTCCATGAAGCCTTGTGGAGAATGTTAAAAAGCCTCTTAACATATGCCACACTGTGTGTCTGTTAACTGGCATCAGAACTTTCACAGGACAATCCTATCCATTCATTGGATTTCTCTGTCAGTTTGATATCTGTTCTAGTTGCAGACTAATTGGAAAAAAGATGATGTCTGAAGGAAAACTGCAGAGTTCTTATACATATTTGTGTAGCACAATAGAACAGAGCACAAATGCATCTATCTATCTATCTATCTATCTATCTATCTCAGAGTAGATAACTGCAAATCTCATTCATTCATTCATTCATTCATTCATTCATTCATTCATTCATTCATTCATTCATTCATTTGTGTTAGAGTTAAAGCCTGCCTTTCTTCCTCCATAAACTCAAGGTGGTGTATATGGTACTCTAGACTTTTATCCGCACAACAGTCCTGTCAACTACATCAGGCATCTCTTTGGATTGGCTTACCCTGGAACAGTGACTCATGTCCTCGCCATCTCATTGTTAGACTATGTTAGACTGTGACATGTTCTATGTGGGATTGCCACTGAAGACAACTCAAAAGCTTCTAAAATATAGCAGCTCATCTGCTAACTGGAAGCAGCAGATTTAGCAGCATAACACATTATCGTGCTACTGGTTTGGTTCCAGATGCAATTCTAAGTGCTGCTTATTACCTTTAAAGTCCTACATAAATTAACTTGGTGTCAAGCTAAGCAAGATCAAAGCAAGAATTACCTACATTTCAGTAAAGTATAGTCAATGCTAGTATTAGGGGTAAATGTATGATCTTGGAAATGGCAAGAGCAATTTCCAACTGTCATTTATCAGTGAGTTCTTTAAGGTGGAGTCTCAGGACATTTTGAATAGCTTCTTTCCAGGTTTCCTGCCCCTTGAACTGAGCTTCCATTTATGAGATAAGTTACCAATGGACCCGGTACTACCTCTTAGTTGTTTAACATTCTTTTACCAGCTTTGTCCCAATCTCTTACCTGATATTTACAGCCCTGTCCTATGAATTCTCTAAGCCAGTGTTTCTCGACCTTGGCCATTTTAAGATGCATGGACTTCTGCTCTAAGAATTCTCTAACCAGCTGAAGTCCACACATCTTAAAATGACTAAGATTGAGGAACACTGCTCTAAGGGAAGAAATGCTAAGGGTGATGGGCTGTCAATGACATGTCCTCTCAACAGTTGTTCCTGCCATTTTGAACATCTTGTCTTGGGCACAGATAGTACTAGGTTGTCTTAACTAGTTTACTAGCCAATGTTTTTAAACTGTTGTATTTTTCCTATATGGTATTGTAACTACCTTGAGTCTATAAATAATTTTATGTACAAAAAATAATGACCCAAAATTATCCAGTAAGCTTCCTTTTGGCCTCATGGGGTAAACCAGGTAGGAATCACAACCAGATGAGCTAATTCTACTTTATTGTAAAGCTACATCGACAGAATCTTGCAAGTCTGAAAGTACATTCCTCCCCCCGCCCCCCATCTCTTTTACTGCCCATCTCTAGCTGCGGGCTATGCTGTCTCTTATCTGACTGTTCCCTTGGCAGCGTCTCTTCACCCAGTCTCCCAAGGTATTTCCCACATACCATTACACTTCCTGACTGACTGGGAATTTAAACCTGGGTCACCATAGTTTTAATTCATCATACTAACCATTACAATCCATTGGGACATCGAAAAATAAGACTAAAAGGAAAGTGGCTTAACTTCTACCTTTTCAGCTGCACTGAAATAGGATGCAATACATGTGACAGTTATCAAAATGTATAGGATGGAATATTTCCAATCTGTTGTACTGTATGTGAGGGATGTCAGACATTATCTCCCAAGAGGCGGTTGGGTGGCAGAGGCATTCAAGTCTCTATATCCAAAAGTCTTCTCTTACTATTGCTGAACTGGAGGGAGCTCTATTGCAATCACTGAGAAGTCAAAGAAGCTGTGATTATTTGAAATGAAGGGTTTCACAGTAAGTTGTTCTACTTTAATTTTTATTTTTGGTCAAGATTGAAGATGATGATTTGAAAAATATGTCACTTAGTTGCTGTTTTTATGTTCATATTTAATATGACACTTATTATTTGCACTGAATATCATAATTACATTGCATGACCTGCACGTGATGTTAAATATGATTGTCACTCTGGGGGGGAGGGGAACCCACAACTGATCCAGGCTTGGATTAACAAGGTGTGATCCAGGATTCTAATGGGTGGCTTGAGTAGAGCCCAGGAATAATCATTGCAGCTTTGGAAGCTGGCAGCATGCACAGGTGTCCTGTAGAAGCCACAACTGACACAAGACATACCATGTATCATTTGCACAATGACATAATGGTTTATATTATGAGGTCACTTGCCTCCTTTCTCCCTCTTGTGGATGCCCATGGCAGCATTCTACAATATGAGTTTGCTGACAAACTTTGAACTAAGAACAGGAAGTTATTTCTGATTACCGAAGGAGACTTTGGAGATGCTGAGCAAATCTCTAATGGCATTATTAAAGCTAAACCAAGAATTTAAAATATGGATATTGTTCCTATTTGACAAAAGATTTCAAATTATATAATGTAGAGAGGAAAATCTAAGAAATGCCATTTGTCACATTTAGGCTACTTCAAAATTGTATGCTATAAAGAAATCCATTTATTATAAATAATAGAAACCAAATTATTTTCTCATTGATCTTAGGATAAAAAATCTCCATTTGCTGAAGTTTTAAGATACATTTTTGTTTTAAAAAAAAACACGGTGCCATTATTTCTACACTACTAAAATAGAAAGTTTGCCGTGAATGCAGTTTCAAATAAGAAGAGCTGACTTTCTTCATTTTAAGGACTCTTCCATGGACTTTAGCCAAGCAGTATAATGTATTGTTGTAAGGTTTCCAAAATGTCAAAGCATCAACTGATTCCCCATGCCCTATTGTCCCAGTGCTTATATCAGTGTATTTCTTAGAGTATATTTCATTTCACACAAATGAATACAAATGGCTATTCCTCTGTGGCTTTGGCCATTGATGACCATCACCTAAGGTTAAAGATAACATGTTAGATTCATAGTTGTCTTTTAATTCAGCAGTCTTGAACCTTTGACCCAAAGGGGTGTTTAGAGTTCACTAGGGTAACATTTAAATGTACTGAAAGCTCAGACCATGACCTTCAATGTGTAAAAAATGAATTGACTCCTTGCTACCATATTGTTATGATCAATCAGTGGTGTTTAGGTACAAGATGGCATGAGAAAATCGAAGGCATTTGAGGCAATATCACTGTTTTCTCTCTCCCCTTCTCTTTGCATAACATGACATATTCCTGCTTTCTAATTTGTTATAGGCTTTTACTGCTGATCCAATGCAATTTAATTTTTATATCTACATGGATTACTCTGTCTGTATGCATGCATGTGCACCAATACTTTTCCAGACAAGCAATTATTTTCATTTCACTGACACCTTCATCTATTAATTCTTTCTTTCTCATGAAATATAATTAAAAGGTTTATCCCTTTCTTTTCTTCTCTTCTCTTTTCTTTTTTCTGGTCTTCAGAAAAGTGAGAGAAAGTCCCTCTGTGAATTTCGTATCAAATAAAAAACGATGTGATATAAGGCCTGTAGTTTATAGAGCTGTATTTGAGTACATTTCAATGGAATGTTTGTTAAACAGGGGGGAAAAATCAGCCTGCCATTGTCAGCAGTCTAAGAGAATTAGGTGATGCAGGAACAAGAAGAATCTGAGTAGCTTGCATTTAATGAGCACTTACTGGTCCCAAATAAATTAGACAGATTTGTCTTGTTTTATGAGCAAGATCCTGTTTTTCTATCGCCTGCTCTTTGTGCTGGTAGTCAGGACGGATCTGGCTCTTTGGATACTAAATAAGCAGCTCATTCAATTGGTCCTTTTGCCTAAGGTCTGCTTGCACACCAGTGCCAGACTCACAGGCTCTTTGTGTGCTGCCCTCCCTGCATGTGTCTGCTCTCCCCTGGCTAGTCAGGGTTTTTTTGTCTCTGATGCTTAATAAGCTTTGAGCCTGGTAGTCAAATGTGGTGGGAACGAGGACAGGACGAGGGTCCTTAGTGAAGGTGTTTGTTGTTAAATAGAACAATTCAGCTGTCTCTTTAGAAACCGTGACAAAAGGAAATGCTCCCTGCTGAAAATTTTCTTAGCCTGTTGCACAAAAGATGAAGTTTGTTTAAGAAATTGCTGCTAAAGAAAGCGTCAACCCATTAAGGTAATTATATGGAACCTGTGCTGTATAACAGCTTAATTGATGTTAATGTTTGTCTAATTGGTGATTGGGAGAGTGCAAAGGACGAAAGGTCTTCATAGCACTTTCAGTCACGGCTTTGAAAGGGGTTCTTCTGGTTTTCACAGTTATAACAATGCCTGTGCGTCTTTCTCAGATTACGCCTTGTTTGCAGCCCCTTACAGCATTCTGCTCCACTACATAAAGCATAAAATAAGGGTGAAGAGCCATTGTCTAATGCAGCCTTTTTCAAAGAGTGTTTCTGACAGGGATTGTTCGAGGAATCAGGCAGGAGAAGAGGGAGTGGAAGAGGTGAAAGCCACTATCACCCACTTGTGTCACATCCCCAATGAGCTGCAAGAGCGGCCTAATTGCTGCATCTGGGGTTTTTCTCCCTCCCCCTCCAAGCCTCCATTCTCCCCAGCAAGATCCTCACTCCAATGCCACATGCGCTAGTGAATCTTTCAAACAAAACAACACACACACAACCCTTACTGGCATTTTCCAAAAGGGGCATCAAAAGAACGGCGAGGGAAGACATCAACCCAAGAACAACCAATAATAACCCCTAAATAGTAATAGTCATAATAGCCACAATGACCCAACCGCCCATCTTCTGGAGATACCCAGTAGAGGCTTCATAAAGTGGCATATGCAATCATGTTATGGGCAGAAGAGAAAAAGGAGTGGATTATAAGCACAGAAACAGTGGGTGTACTAAAAGACCATGTCTTTAGGGGAGCAGCAGGGAGACCATTCCCCTTAATGTAATTTCTTTATTGCAAAAAGCTCATGGTAACATCTGAATGTGTGCCTAAGAAAGAGAGCTCAACTATATTTATATTATGCCCATCCAGAAAAAAAAACCAAAGCGGAGCTCCCCCAAGTATCTCTTCACATGGCAGCAATCCTCGTATGCATATTGAAACAAAATCGGTCTCCGTTCCCTCCTTCTCAGATCTCTGGCTTCTAGAATTCTTGGAATTACATGTCTCTCTGGTAAAAGATTGATATTTTCATGTGTTGTCCTTCGTCTTTTCCAAACACATGCCCAGACAGTGTTTCAGGCTGTAGCTCTAATGAGGAAATGACGACTTTTATCAACCTTATTAAACATACACCCAGAAGACACCCATTTTAATAAGGGGCCAATTACTATGTGTATCTTCCCCAGAAGGAACATAGCTTTTACCTTGTTCTTTGGCTCTCCATATCTCTAATTAATTGAATCTTGAAAACGCGGGACTTTCAGCTTAAGAAAAGCATGAAGAAGGGAACTTAACAACACTGCCTACTCCTTTATGTCTAGAAAGGGCTGGAAAAAAAACACCTGTAATGCTAAAAGACTCAGCTTTTGTCCCTTTCTAATATTACTTTTCTGCCTAATTGCCATCACTGCTACGTACATTAGGCCTTTTTTCAGCAGGGTTAAAACAGGGCCAGTGATGAATGGAAAACTGATTGTACTGCTGTCAAACTTGAATGTGAGGCTTATTCTAGAGATAGAAGTATGAGGAAAAGGACAGAGAATTGCACTTCATTAAAGCTCCACCAAGCTGATTGGAGTGGAGGAGGTAATTGAGATTTAAAGTGGCATTCCCATCACACTGTCCCTTTTTCAACTTAACAACTGTCATTCAAGCCACATAGGGCAACAATTGGCCAGATTTCCCAGCTCTTCGAAGTAATAAAACAGACACTCACCTTCTGGCTATTCACTTTACTTACTTTGTTCTAATTTCCAATTCATGTGTCATTAGTGAACGAAGATTGACAAGAAATAGCTTTGACCTCACAGATTTGACCTTCAACCTCAGAGACCCAATTCTAGACTGAACTTAGGTTGGAGTATGCTAAGAACACCTTTCCATTGCAGAAGGGTGAATGGCAGTTTTTTTTTTCCCCCACCATGATTTGTACCACCCCCTGCTTGCCACTACATTTAGACTATGAGACATGTCAACTGCCTGTCACAATTACAATAGACACAGCAAACCAGAATTTCCCTCAAATCCAAGGGGAACTTCCTGAACAAAGAGCAAATTTTTACTGCACAGATTTTTGAGACCTCCAATTTGTGCCAGCATAATGAATGCAGCCCACAGACAAATAGGTAGTTGTTAATTATCCCAGCAATTTCTTTTTTTAAAGTGCTAACAACACAGCGTGCTAAGCCTTCATATCTTACACTGTTACCTGATGATCTCATCACATTTGAAAAGATGGTATCTTGGGGGAAGGCGTTATTATTGCAAATGTTCATGACAATACATTGCATAGAAATAATCCCATATATTTATCATGTTTTAAACATAAGCACTCATGACATAGTAGAAATATAGACTTGGCTATACCTTTCACAGTGGACTGAAGTCATCTTACCTATACAGAAAGCCTTAAAGTGTAATTTGATCATTATATTTACCTTGGGCAATTACCCTAAGGCTTGTATATACCAATTTAGTGTCATATTACTCATCAGAGCAATTTGTGGATGAATAATAACCAAAGGGCAGGACCTATGACCTCAGTAAGAACCCTCAATGAATTTTATGCTTTTTCATAGCTGCCTTTCAGAGTGCAGCAGAAATTTGATGCCAGCATCTTCATTGTGTTTGATGCATTGTTTCTGCTCCTTCATATTTTGTGAATAAATATTTGGAAGATTTTAGTATTCCACCACCAACAAACACAATAATTGCATGTGTCGTTTCATTTATTACTGGATCTTTAAGAACTTGATCTTGTCTTCTTCTTCTTTTTAATTTCCTGTAAATCAGTTTGAAAACACACACAGGTTACTTAGTGCATAAACATTAGCTTAATGAGATGTGTAATCATTTCACTCTTCCCCCACCTTATGATATTCATTCTTCCACATCAAAAGAAAACAATATTGGCAGTCTACTTCACTGACTTCCCTCTAATGGGATACACAGTCATTTAGTTTTCTTCTATAATATTCACATGTCTATTACAAAGAATATTTGCATAGCTCATTGTGTTGCACTCTTGTTTTCTGAATTCTGAATTCCCCATTCATGTTGCCGAAGAAAGCGAATAAAATGTACTTTATTTTCTAACAGAAGGAGGTATAAACTTCCTTGTCACCATGTCATTTATAAGTCCTGCTAAAATCCTCTACCTTTCCCAAATTTAAGTAGATTTCAAAGCGCTTGCTTCTGTTCAAAAGCTAGCAATTAGCATATCAATACAACAGAATCATTTCAGAGCAGTGCATATATCCAGCATATGACATGGTAATAGTTTACTAATAATTGTAAAAACCCATGAATTCTACTGAATACACAGTACTATTCTGTATTAAAACTGCATCACAATGGTGTGAAAAACAGGGCTTTGTGTTAATGAAAATGTATTATTTTACCATTACTCTGCACTGTTTGTATACTTATGTATTACACAGTTTCAGTTATTTCTTTACATCCACCAGAACTAATTCTGGGGTGTGTGTATTTTACACACAGATATACACATATACGTGAATTTCCTCTTTCCTTGGTGTACATTTTAATGTTTTCAAAGGTCAGCGAAGGCCAGGACTTGTGGACTGTATCTCAACAGTGCATTTGTGGTCATCAAAAGAAATAGGCATCTAACCACTGGTACTGCTGTTGAGGTTCCTTTTATCCTGCACCTGTGACAATTATTCTGTGTTAGTGAAGCTAACAGGAGTCAGGTTTTAGGTCAGGGATCAGAGCACTGCCAAGAGGAAGTTATTCTTCAGTCCACTAAATCTGTTATCGTTTTCATCTAATGTGACATCCATCTGTCAGTCAGGGAATTTAGGCAATTGTCTTATTCTGAGTGCTGCACTTTATGCCTCAAACCATTCACATTTTCCTACTCTTCCCATAATCACATTTTTCCACTTCTGAAAAGCCATGTGCAAACAAAATTCAGATTCTTCCCACTCAGTTCTTCTGAGGACTCAGAGATTTTCCACACAAAAAAATGGTTTTGCTTCTGAGGTTGAATGATTTGCCTGAAAAGTTTGATGCTTGTTTAATTTAAAGATGATATTCGTTTTTATCATTCAGGATAAGAAATAAGCTCAAGGAAGTATATCCAGGAATTAAAAAATAAGGGGTTTTTGGTATAAAAATTACTTATAGTATAAAGGTCTAATTAAGAACAAAATAAACAAAACAAGAAAAAGATCTGAAAATGTGCTCCCCTCACATTTATAAAGTTATGACAAAGGTGCAGTCTTGCATAATTTGTAAAATCTAGCTGCAGTTGAAGTCGCAGAAATAAGGAAAAAGTACATATCCTCCTCACAGGGTAGAGTGTGATCTCAGTCATATTTCTTTTTTCTCCTGTTTATCAAATATCTGAAGGCATTTTTTTCATACTTTACTCATAAAGATCCAGCTTACAAAACTTAATATGATTATGTGGTTATTAAAGATGACAGCATCCAATTACAACTTCTATAATTTGTTCTCTATTATAGGCAGGATGATATGCAGAACAGAAGGCTTTCACAGGACACATTGGTATGGAGAATCAATACAGTGACAATCAATACAGTGACCATTTGGAGAGCATGTATGTGTGTGTATTTCTTGTTCCCACATCTAAGCCTTTGTTTATGCTTTTTCCCCATACAGTTGACTAGGGTGGGTAGATGAAACAAGTCCAGAGCCTAAATATGTTGCACTGCCAGGGAAAATACCTTACCACATGCAAAGCCTCATATAGAACCAACAACTTCTGGTTCTATTCCCAGAAGAAATTACAGAGAAAGCCCTAGTTACAGTTTATTTGCTAACAAGCTGAGCCTTTGTTCACACACTCACCAGGAGCGGAACCTGACACAATGGCTTGCTTATGTCCAGCATGCATGTATGTATCTATGTAGACACCACCCATTCCAATGGCTGTAGGCAGCTTCTGTTTAAGTTACTAGTCTAGAAGATCTACAATATTATCAATGTTTAGTTTGTTTACTTTGTATACCCCTTGTCATATTTCACTGGATGGCATTCTAGTAATATCTGCAAATCTAATAAGCGATTTCAAGTTCATTTTAAAATTGCAAGTAGTTTGTTCTTTTCTCCTTTACAAAAGTCTGTCTGACTGTCTGTCTATCAGTTAATCAGCCATCTGGCCATCCAGCCATCCAGCCATCCAGCCATCCCTAAGAGAGGTCTTTTTAGAATAGCAATAGTAAATCTCAATATAGAATGTATATTCTTTATATATGTAAATGTATAAGGTAGTTTAAATGTGGGTGGAACATTATTATTCTCTTCAAATTCACTTATCATGAAGATAATACTAAGCAACCAAAGGCAGGAATAGAGCTTACAGGCCCACTTTCCAAAGACAAAAACTAAAACAAAGCTCCCATTCAAAACAATGTTTAATTGTAAGCTGCCAAAATAAATATATAACAGTATAATTATTTCAGATAATAATGTGTGTTACAATACAATATATTTTTCCCGCATCCCAACATCATCCAAAGATGGCTGCACTGCTTGCCTTCTGAAACTGGAAGCACTTTTGATGATGCTGTCTGAAAACAAACCAGTGCTCTGTTCAGGTTGTCTACCAGTTTACTGAGGAAAAAGTTGGTTCTGACACTGACCTGTGCACATCCATTACATTAATGCTGAATGTGCTTTAAAGGCCTGAACAGGACTGCAGTGATTTGGGGAGTTAGAAGTATAGATAAATGTTACAGTATATCTCTCCCACCCTAAGATGGCTTTTTCTCTGAATCATTCTTGATTAGTGTAGATATTAATATCAAATTGCTATGAATGTATTACTTCCTTGGCTGAATGTAAAAGAAAATATAAATTACATACAATTTTTTTTGTATACCATGCAATTAAATTTAAGGACCTGCATCATTATTTGCATTGCTCAAACCTATCCTACCTTCCCATCCTTGCATCTTTTGTGAAGCTTCACCTTCTTATGTGTCTTCATCCCTCAGGAACTTGGATGCCTTCCAAACGTAAACTGAGACAGACGTCCCTCAGAATTTTAAATATTTGAGCTAAAACGATAGGAAACTCTTCTGCCATTGTGTGGCAAATTATATGTTTGCCAACTATGTGAAACAAGACCCTCTTAATGACTTTGAAGATTTTAATGAAGTTGCGTGTGTTTAAGGATTTATCCTACCGTGTGATTTAAATAAAACAAAAGGACACTGCTGTTGCTGGAGTTGGTTCACCCTCACCAATAGCCCTTGTGACACCAAAGATCACCTGTAACCTGAGTAAGTTCAGTAAAGTTTCCCAACAAGGAGGAAGACCAACACCAAAGAGATGGTGTCAGTTTCAAGACAAAGTTCTGCATAGTTAGGAAAAGACAACTTGGAACATTTTCAAAACAGAGGCAGATAAATGACTCCTCTGAAAAGGAAGTGTGTAACTTTCTATGACCTATACACAAAGCTTTCCCTTTGCTTTTCAAAACAGAAGCCCATTTCTCTGCCTTGCTCAACTAAAACAACCTCTTATACTTACTACTAAGGGCATTATCAGAAGTAGATAAGCATTTCAAAACATGCCATAGCAATTACATTATTTTGATAATGATAAACTCAGTCCCGTTAATGCAATTCATGTACATTTTAAAATTTAAGCAAAGTTAAAACAAAGAGAAAGCACTTTTTCCAAAGCTCCAAACCCAGGGTGGACATATTCTGAGAGCCAGGAGATCCTAGCCTTTTGATATTTTGAGGGCCCAGAAAACCATATGGTGATGCATTGACATCACCAGTGAAGCAGTGGCTAAAATTTTGCCCCTTAGTGTTCTTGGGAGGAAGTTAAGGGTTGAAATTGGAGCAGAAAATAAATCTCAAAAGCATAGCCTACTCTTCTTAAAATGGGGACCATTCCATGACAATAATATGTCTCCATTATTTTTACTCCCATATTTCTGTCTTGGCTTTTCAATCTATTCCCTCTGTCTATTCATTTCTTTGCAAAGCTACAATATATCTGTAGCCATGTATCCTATTTCCAGGAGCAGGACTCTATCTGAAGGTACCAACTTTTCTTTTCTGAAGGGCTGCCTATTTAAGCACAGTTTAAAGATAAAGCAGTCAAAGAAGGAGGGCATGGCCCTTCAAGTTCCCTATCAGGAACATACTGAGCAGGCCTCCAGGTCACCTTGCCATCATCTTTCTAACTATGATGAAAAGTAGTGTATTTCTATTCAAATTATAATAATCACTCCTAAATTTGCATATACACATAAAAATTAACATAAAACGGATGGTTTCTGCCCTTTTTGATAATGCATTCCTCTTTTGGGATGAAATGTAAGAGTTTATCCTAGCTCATATAGACTGAAAAAAAAAAAGAAAATCTGATGTGTGGAGAGTCAATTTAAAACCTCTCTATTTTGGTCTTGCATTCAGCCAATAAGCTCTCACTTTTTGATTGTTTCAAGGCCTTCAGAAATCATGATTTCTTTTCCTCCAAGATATTATTTTTAAGTAGCAGTGAGACTACGAAAGCACTAAAACCATCTTTTCCTTCGGCAGTTTTGCAGACAACCATAAAATTATGCGAAAATTGCACATACCATTATCTGCAAGATATATTTTTCATTAAGACTAAAACCGGCATACAAACTATAGCTGGTGAAATGTAGCATGATGTTCTTTGTCTTCAGAGAATGTGATAGGCAGTAAATATAGTTTTCTAATACCATTAGAAGCTGTTTTAAAAATCCCTGTTCTAAAGTGAGTGCAGCACTTCTAAAACATGCCAAGACTGACAGCCTTTGAGATAAAGTCCTCTGTTTATCTTCACTGCAGGAACAGATTGTGTGAGCATACACTATATTGGTATGTTTAAAAAACTACAGTACATCACAATGGCTCTGGTTTTAACTTTTATCCGTTTTCTCATGTGCCTACATAGGCACATACTTATTCAACGCATACTTAAAGGCCAAAGACACCCTTTATTTAATCTATGTCCAGAGGCATCTCCTAACTCTATGGTGTAGTCACCTTTAAAGGGAGGGACTGTATTGTACCCAGCTTCTTCCTCATTATGTATGTTGGCAACAATGATCATACTGATAAAAACCTTGAATTGTATCCAAGAGCACTATTCTGTGAGTGTGATACTTCTACAACTACCGTTTCAACCAACTTATTATGGTTGATTGCACAGTCAGCCAGATGTTTAGACTGGATTTAGCATTTTTATCTACCTATTGAGTCCTTCCCAAGGACCTGAGATAGGCAGATGAAGCTGCTTAATAATATTAAAAGTATCGTCACAGGATGTAAGTTGTTCCAGGTAAAGCTGCCTTCTGCAATTGAGTGATGGTGATTTTGCCAATGCTGATGGTGTTCAAGTGGTGCTCCAGATGTTTTGGGATTGCACCCAAGGTCCCTATTACTGTTAGTACTATCTTTGCTTCCTTTGGCCACAGTCATTCTACTTCTACTTGCAGGTCGTTGTATTTTGTGATTTTCTCCAGTTTTTTCTCTTCTATTCTGCTGCCTCCAGGTATTGCAATGTCCACTATCCAGACTTTTGTCTTTCTTACCCACAACTGTTAAGTCGGGGGTGTTGTGTGGCAAGTGCTTGTCTGTTTGAGGTCTAAAGTCCCAGAGCACTTCGGCATCTTCATTTTCTATTACTTTGCCTATTTTGTGGTCCCACCAGTTCTTGTTTGCAGGCAAGTGGCATTTCTTGCAGATATTCCAATGCCCCATTGTTGCTACTTTGCTGTGCAACAGCATCGTTTGTAGTCAGTCTGTGTGATCTTCTTGCAGCAGCTAACTAGGTAGTCCACTGTTTCTTTAGTTACTTTGCAGAGATGGCATTTGCTGTCTATTGCTCTCTTCTCAATTCTGGCTTTGTATGCATTTGTTCTTAAGGCTTGGTCTTGTGCAGCCAGAATTAGCCCCTCTGTCCCTTTCTTCAATTTTCCTCTTAGCCATTGCCAGGTCTTGTTGTTATCTGCTTTGCCTGCTAGTTTTCTTATGTACCAGCCATGTAATACTTTGCCTTGCCATGTCTCTTCTATTCTTCATTTGGTTTTTCTTATAGGCCAGTTTGGTCTCTTCGGTTTCAGCAAGTCTTTGTGGTGTACTAGCTTCAGTGCATCTTCTTCACTGTCCTTTAGATATTCTTCCAACGCCCTTTTTTCTTCTTCAACTGCCTAGTTCCATGCCTATCTATGCTCCTTGGTAAATAGAGTCTGTCAATATCGCTGCATGGATGGGCATGATTCATTGTCATTATTTTTCTGGTCTTCCTATCCAGGGCTTCTAGTTCAGCTTGAGTCCAGTGCACTATTCCAGCTGTATATATAATGACTGGAATTGCCCATGTGATAATCGCCTTGATCGTATTTCCTCCACTGAGTTTCAACTTTAAGATCTTCTGATGTGAAGAAGTTCACTACTAACCTTTTTCTTGACTTCAGTGTGCTTGCTGTTGTCAGCTTGAAGGATGTCTCGGTATTTGTAGTGATCTTCCTCATCCAGACTCTTGATGTTATTTCCCTAGGGCATCTTGATTCCTTCAGTTATCACTGTTTTTCCCCTGTTGATGGTAAGGGTGGCACATTTGTCCAGTCAAAACTCCATTGCAATATCTTGGCTGTATATTCAGACAGTGCTAAGCAGCTATGCCAACTCAGATGGTATTTTTCCATACAGTTTCAGATCATCCATGTAAAGGAGGTGGGATAGCCTGGCAGATGTTTTCGATGTTTGATAGCCATGGCCTGACTTGTTCAGTATTGTTGACAGAGGAATCAGTGCAATGACAAACAGTAGTGGTGATTAGTAGCAGTAGTAGTCTCCTTGATGTTAACCTCTCCCAGTCTATCACCATTGACCAGCAACTGTATCTTTCACTGTGCCATTAATCTTTGCACAAAGTTTCCGATGTTTCTATTGACTCCTGTTATTTCTAGGCACTTGATTATCCAGTCATGTGGCAGGGAGTCTAATGCCTTCTTGTAATCAATCCAAGCTCCATTCAAGTTGGTCTTCCTTCTCTTACAGTTTTCCAAATTCATCTTGTCAATTAGGAGCTGATATTTTCTTCCTCTGCTGTTTTGGTGGTTTCCTTTCTGCTTTGATGGAAAGAGCTTATTTTCAACTAGATGCTGTTGGACTGCATCAGCTACAGTACCAGTTAGCAGGTTGAAACTTGTTGGTAAGCAGGTAATTTATTTATTTATTGGTCAAATTTATATAGCCTATAAATTTAATTATATTTATCTCTTGGGAAGTGACTCTTGGCCTGTAGCTGCCTGATGCTGCCCCTTTTGTTGGATCTTTCATTATAAGGTAGGTTTTGCCAGATATTAATCAAGAACCAGTTTGGTGCAGTGGTTAAGGCACCAGGCTGGAAACCAGGAGACTGTGAATTCTAGTCCTGCCTTAGGCCAAAGCCAGCTGGGTGACCTTGGGCCAGTCATTCTCCCTCAGCCCTAGGAAGGAGGCAATGGCAAACAACATCTGAAAATCTTGCCAAGAAAACCTCAGGGACTTATCCAGGCAGTCTCCAAGTATTGGACACAATTGAATGGATTAAAAAATCTTCAATTTTACCTGATTGCAGTATGTTGCTAAACTGCTTGGCAGTGAGTGGGTGCTAACCAGTCAGATGTTTCAACCAAAAACCATGCAGTTCATCTTCACCTGATGCTGACCAATTCTTGATCTTCCTTGCCCTTTCATCCACCATTTCTGCTGTTATTACAAGTTCTTTCATTTCAACTTCTTTTTTTCCCTTCTCCAACTCCTTCATCCATTCTGCATTCTTTGGGTTGTCCCATAGCTTCACCCAGAACTGCACTGCTTCTTCTTTGTCAGGTGTTGGCTGGTTCATTGCAGTCTCTCCACTGATGGATGATAGAAATTATTCTGATGCAACTGAAATTGGAGATTCTGCCTATAGTGTGCAATTTGAGCTCCATATCTGCTGAATTTCTTGGCTATGGCTGTCATTTGCTCCTTTATTATTTCCAGTGCTTCCTTGATCTGCCTTGTCTCTAGGTGATATTTCTTGATCAGGTATTCTTTGGTCTTCTTGCCCTTCAGCTTATTTTCTTTCATCTGTTCTAGTTTGCTTGCATCTGATCTTAGCATGCTGATCATATTTTCCAACCTGATCTTCCATTTTGGTGATACACTGTTTGGCTTTTTTTCTTGTTTGTTGATTTTGCATCCAAGATCTTCAGTTATGACTGAAGCCATGCTGTACATCAGTTGGCTTGTTTCTTGCAGTGAGCTGGTGCATATATTTGATATTACAGTATTGGCATCTTTTAATACGTGCTAGCTGGTTTCTTTTTTCTTTTTGTAACAAGCTTCAATACAGGCAATCTTATTCTGTTGTTTTTGTGCTGTTCTAGATGCTCAGTTATTCTTTGCTTCAGTTCCTCTTTTTTTCAGTTAGAGGACTTCGTTCTTTCTGAGGAGAAGGCAGAGAAGAGGGTGATGGTTAGGGAATGAAAACGGTTCAATAGCAATGCTGGCTTCCCCTGGTTTGTCTCTACTGTCTGAACTGCTTCTGGCAAAGCTTTAATTTCTTTGCCCTGGGTAGACCTTTGCTTCCAATTTTACTTCTGTGAATCATCATCATCATCATCATCATCATCATCATCATCATCATCATCATCACAACAATGTGAAATCACAGCTGCCAGTTCTTTAGCTGGTGTTGCCTTTCATTCACATCAAGTTCTTTCCAAGAACCTAGGATGTCATAATGCATCAGCACAGTATATGTGAGGCTCCAAGCAGTATGGCCTTTTATAACTGACAGATGGAAATGTTGTCAATGAGCACTTTTTCTAAGTGCCATCCAAGGTTTTTTGTACGCCACTCAGTGTGCTGATAACCACTGGGACCACCATGGTCGATTTATGCCATAATCTTTCAACTTTGATTTTCAGATCTTGATACTTTGTGATCTTCTTCAATTCTCTGTCTTCTATTCTATTATCCCCTGGTATTGCCACATCAATTATCTACATTTTCTTCTTTTTAACCACAGTTAATTCTGGTGTGTTATGTGCCAAGACTTTATCAGTTTGTATTTGGAAATCCTACAGTATTTTAACCTGCTCATTTTTGACTACTTTTTCAACTATGTGTTCCCACCAATTTTTCATTACTGGTACATGATAATTTTTACAGATGTTCCAGTGAAATTATTATTAGTAGTAGTAGTAGTAGTAGCAGTAGTAGTATTTGAATAGTGCCCTTGGCTGTTTATAATAATAAGAATGAATATTGGTTGTCTTTTCTGCCAATGATTGATGTTTCCCTTAGGAAGGGAAATGGAACCAGGGGTATTCATCAATTGCTTTTTTTAATTTGTCCAACATGAAAACTATAAAAACAGTACCATTGCTGGCCTCATTACTGTGACAGAATAGAGATGAACAGCACAATTTATGCCAGTAAATTTTATGCCAGTGCATAGGCTGAAGAATGATAATCCAGCTGTTGGGCTGTGGCTAGTTATTCTCTCCTAGTGTGTAAGATAAAGTTGCAAAGCTATTAGGAGTAAATAGCCAAGCTGCATAACTAAAAAACCTATCTTAATTTCTCTTGTTGATTACATTGTGGAAGAGGCATGATAAGAGAAGGTACAAAGTCTCTATTGTTCCTGCTAGTCTTTTCATTCTTTTTTATTTGCTAAACAAAGTTTTATTTAACTTGTACAGATTTATGTACAGGCTGATATCTAGCAATTGTTTAATAAATCTCACAGTCTGTACTAACTTTATATAATCTGTTTCAAACAGCTGTCAGCCAGTTGTCTCTGGATGCGCAGAATCTGAATATTCAACTTCAACTAAATCAAACAAATAATATCAGATCAGCAAGATACTACCTCCTTGCTGTTAAAAGTCGGAAGTCACCTCTTTCTGTAACTTTAAAAAAAAATCTCTTGTGTTTCTACATTTTTTAGTTTTATTTTCTTTGTAGCTTTTTTGTTTTTCTGTAGCTTTTATCTCTGTTTTAAGCTTAATAAAATTCTTATTTTAAAAAAAATATACTACCTCCATATGATTATGCAGTAAAGGTAAACAACAGATTTCCTAGATTCAGTTTGGTAAATAGAGTGTTGGAAGACCTCTGGTCTGAAATTCTTGATATCTTTAAAGATGAAATGAACAAAAATTTCTCAAAATGCAAAAAAGCCAAAGAAGATAAAATGGCTATCTGCTGATACACTGAAAATAGCTAAAGAAAAGCAGAAAGCAAAAGTGAACAGAGTCAAAAGAAAATGTATCCCATTAAAGCCTAAGTTCAAGAGAAGACCAAGGGGCAAAGAGTTATATGTGCAGTGCAAGGAAATTTAGGATATCAATTGAATGATTGCAAAAAAGATTTATTTAAGAAAACTATAGAAATCAAAGGAACTCTTTATACAAAGGTAATAAAAGGTAAATAAGGCAAAGATCTACTGAAGAAAGAAAATACAAAAAGGAAGTGTACAAAAGCAATACTAAAATTGATGATACTTATGAAGTTTTAATTGTTGAATTTGAGCCAGACATTATGAGAAATGAAGTTAGATGACCTCTAGAAAACATTGCAAACAACAAAGCTGCAGGAATGGATGGAAAACCTTTGAAGATGATGCAGTTCAAGTGTTACCTGCAGTTTGTAAATGGGTACAGAAAATAGAGCAATAACCAAGGAACTAGAAAAAAAAATCATGTATATTCCAATATCAAAAAATGGCAGTGCTAAAGAATGTTCAGAATACCAAACTATTGTAATTATCTCATCTTCTAGTAAGTAATGATCAAGATTTCACAATCCAGACTTCAACACTGCATGTAATGAGAACTACCAGATGAACAAGCTGGTTTAAAAGAGGCAGGGGAATCCAAGATCACACTGCTAACATTCAGTGGATAATGGAAAAGGCATGGTAAATGCAAGAAGATGTCCATTTTCTTCTTTACGGATTATACAAACCGTTTTAACTATGTAAACTACAACAAATTATGAATAGCCCTTAAAAACATGGGTATACCTGGACACTCATCCACCTATTAAAGAATTTGTATGATGACCAAGAAGCAACAAGTAGAATGGAATATGGAACAACTATATGATTCAAAATTGGGAAAGCAGTGCATAAAGATTTATTAATTTAACTTATATGCAGAATGTATCATGAGAAATGCTGAACTAGAAATAGGAATTAAAAATGCTGGGAGAAACATCAACAACCAGAGAGCACTTTGATGACTGGTAGCAAGGAAGTCTTGTTGAAGGTGAAAAAGGAGTGTGCAAAAGCTAGTCTATTGCTCAATATTAAAGATGGAATGCCAACCTAATGCCAATTAGGTTAGAGACAATTTGAAATACTAACAAGTTAGAGAATAAGTTGAAATACTAATACATTTTATCTTCCTGGGTTCAAAAATTCACAGGGATGATGATGGTAGCCATGAAATAAAGAAATGATTGCTGGGAGAAAGACTGACAGATCTAGAAAAAATATTAAAATGGAGAGAGATCACACTAATAATAAAGGTACATTGATGCCTTTGAACTATAGTTCTGGATAATATTTTTGGGAAAGAAGAATTCAATATTAGATCAAGAAATCCAAACTGTTCATTGGAAGCACTAATAATTAAGCTAAAGCTTTAATATTTTGGATATATAATGAGAAAGCATTATATATAATTGGAATCATTGGAAAAGACCATGATGCTTGGGGAAAAAGTCAATCAAAAAAGAGGCTGACAGAAGACCGAGTAGCTAAATACTGCATTGTCACTGATAACACAAGCAAGACTGTACAAGAATCAAAGAACCAGTTCCTGATAGACAATCCCAGTGAAGTTATATTCACTGGATCATGAAGATTCAAAAGTGACAGAATGACTGAACAACAACAATGGCCATTATAATATCTTAGGACAGCATATGCTAGTCATTTGTTTGTTGTCTGATTACAAATTTCCTTTTGTCAGTCTCAGCCTTACCATCCATTATGTTCTTTAGGTGAGCCATGACAGATGGAAACAGCCTTCAGATGATTCTAGCTGAATCACCAACCTGTTGCAACCCCATAATTGAGCAGAAAGCAGGAAGGAGTACCATTATGGTGGGTGGATGGTAGATGGAATTAGCCTTTCTAAAGTGATGTGAATTGGGTGGGGCAAGGAGGAAGCTGGCAATCACCATGCCTACTGCTGGTCCAGGCTCTGTGCACAACTAAGACAATGTCTATTGATATGCAGACCTCAGCTCCCAGAACACTTTGCCTAGTAACCCACCCACTCATTTTATAGAATACCACAGGCAATTTAAAGTTTCTGGTTTTCATCTGAGTAGCCTCTCAAAGATGCTTCACAATTACATTTTCCATCACAAACATTCATCTGTCAAAAATGTTGTTATCATGTCAAAGAAAGTGTTTATTTCACAATGTATTAATGGCTTCCCAATGCACCTACCCAGAATAAAAAAGCACTCATTGTCATTTATATATTATGAAGTATATATTCGCTTTCTGAGATATCATTGGGCAGAAATAGAAGTCCAAAATATCAGCTTGGATTTTTACTTCTCTTATAAAACAAAAACACATGAAGAGAATATATGTAGCTCAGGGTTGAACTGTGGAGTTCTGGTGGCATCTGTGAGCTTGGTGGCATCATCATTATCCAGATTTTTCCACCCAAGTTCCATTTCATTGACTATCTTAGACCAAGGGTATGAAATCTGGGGTCTTATCAGACTTCATTGTGGAAAGAAGAGGAAAAGAAGATGCCTCATAGAATATCTAGTTCTTGTATTGGTAATTGGTTAAGCCATCCCAAATAACACCAAGGCTACTACTTTGTCACACTTTGGTGATGGTCCAAACATCTCTCTGAGGGATGCCTATATTGCTATTATCATGTTGTTTCTGCCTATCAGTATGGAAACATTTGGATATAGATAGACATTAAGTATGTATTAACTCTCCCCCCACCAACATTATGTTATTTCTAATATTTAAAATTCTAGTTCTCCTCACAAATGCAGTTGCATGTTCATTGGCAGGATTAATTTCCACCTATGCAAAAAGATGTTATTGAAGAGAACAAGTTCCCATTAAGGCAAAAACTCCTGTGCTGCTCCTGTCATTCTATTTGAGTAGTAAAAGCTGGTGCCGTCTTCAGCCAAGGAAAATGTTTTCTTGACTGTAATACTGAGCAGCACACAACAAAACCTGCTTATCTCATGAGATGACAAGGGTATTGCCTCCCACACAGTTCTGTCCAGGCATTTGATGTGCTTTTTTTTAGTAGCCCATAATTACATTCTTTGCCAGCCATAAGGATCAAATTGAGCTGTGCTCTTGGATTTGTAAGGTGGGATAATGAGATGGCGCTCTTGACGAGCTGAATGTCCTAAAGGTCCGTTAGTCTGTTCTCAGATTAATATGGTTATAATCATGGAATCTGAATGGAATAGCATTATCTCCTGTGAATGCAGATTGCTTTATGTTAAGTTAGATTGTTAAGAGATTTGTCATCAACTTTTCTTTCAGCCACCTGCAAGCTCTCTAGATTTGTATCTGCTTTATTACACAACCTTGAATCAGAACTCCTAGAGAGCCCCCAGTCAGGGAGACAAGGTTTGATTGCAAAATGTATCCATCTGCAGAATCCCCAATGTCGTTTTCCATTGCTATCTATAGGGAAAGTGTTGCCACAGGCTAACCAACCTAGTGTTTTGTTTATTCACATGCAGAATGCCACTCAAACAACATGCCGTTTTAATTCTGTATATAATAAAGATTTGTAGATCAGGCTGCAGAATGATAGCAAGGCAGATTATAGAGAGAGTAATAAGGTATTTATTGGAGCTACATATTATTCTTTGATGAGTCCTGCATTTTTTTTTTTATCTAACTGGTTAGATGTTCATAATGATGCCTGCACTGAGCAGGGGGTCAGACCCGATGGACTAAAGCAGTGTTCCTCAATCTTGGCAACTTTAAGATAAGTGGATTTCAACTCCCAGAATTTCCCAGCCAGCATGCTTACTGGGGAATTCTGGGAGCTGAAGTCCACATATCTTAAAGTTGCCAAGGTTGAGAAACACTAGCTTAAAGGGTCACTTTCCACTTTATTATTCTACACAAAATAGAGATAAAATGGACAAATCTTTCTCCTATCGTCAGCATATTTGAAGCTTAGATTGTTTCTTTCCTTTTTACAAAGAAATTTGTAGATTTATGAGAATTGTTTTCAACAACTAAAGAGCACTAAAGTTTCATCATCCTTAATAAGTAATGAACTCCACTTCCACTTGCCAAAAATGAGGAAGTGACTTCTTGCTGAATCAAATAAACTCAAAGTTGTCTTTCATGCAATACATGTCTTCCTAGGTGCATTTTAAAAGAGTAAGCAGCAACATTAGAAAAGAATCTAAAAGCAGATCTATAAATGCTACAGGAACATATTTGATAGAAGGGTAGGAACTAAGGATGGTTGCATATGTTATGGGAAACTGTGACAAACGTATCTGGAAGGCCTCTCAGAAACAACACATGTTTGCCAGTTAGCATCTTAGGACACATCAACACTTTATATTTTAAAAAAATCGCTAACTGTCATGATTTGAGAAGCTGGCAGAATTTGTGAGCTTGTGCTTTGGAACGACCTGTGGGGACTTATAAGTCTTGTCTCAAACAAGAAGGAAGACAGAGAAGAATTTTCAACCTCCAAACCCTCTCCTGTCTACACCCTTAGTTTCCCCCCTTCCCTTTCAAAAATCCATGGATTGGAAAGAAAGTAGCAGTAGTGCTCCAATTAGTAAGGAAAAACTTCCTTTTCCTCCTTTCCATCATCAATAGCCATTAGTTGACTCTGCAAGCCCTGAGCAGCACTTCAAAGAAAGAATAAAGAGAATGTTCTCTCCATTCCTCTCTCCTTTCCCTGGCAGCACGATACATGAGGTTTTTGAATGGAGAGTGGATGTTGGTTTTATTAAATAAATAAACAAACAAATAAATAAATAGGGATTTGGGGGTGGAATCCTGGATGGTTCACAGGAATAAGCCCAGTATTGGCTGAGAAGAATAAACAAGACTGTTTCCAGTAGTTTGGAAATATACTGGATTGTTTTCCTAATACAGCTGAGAGGTACTAGTGCAAGTACTACCATTCAGTCACGATACTTGGGAATCTGTAAATGAGTAAAGGGTTCCTAACAAACCATTATCAGTGACAATGTACTACTATTTACAGAGTTCTATGTACAGAAGTCTTCCCTGAAGGACTAATGCTTTCTTCTGATATCTGAGCATGGCTAGCCTACCATTAGGTAGAGTGAGGCAAGCACAAATAAAATGTAAGCAAATTTAAATAATGAATTTGTATAATAAATAATATTATTTATTATTAAATAATAATACAATTTGAATAATAAATAAATAAATAAAAAGGATTTTTTTTTTCTTAAACAGGAGTCTGGGGAAATTATATGCAGCAGCATCTCTAGCAAGCCACAATGACATCAAAATGATGGCATGTGATCATGATGTCATTGTACAAATGATGCAATTATATACGTTCACCATGACATCTGAAGCAGCTACATAAGGCACATCATTTCTGTAAAGATGTCATGATGTGTGCATCCCACTCCTTGTCATCCTGTGGATGCCCATGATGACAGGCTTCCCCGAGTTCTGTGAACCATAGTCTCAAGCCAGAAATAAAAATAGTAAGAAAGTTTATATTATAGATCATCTAATTTAGTCCTACAAGGGACGCGGTGGCGCTGCGGGTTAAACCGCTGAGCTGTCGATCGGAAGGTCGGCGGTTCGAAACCGCGCGGCGGGGTGAGCTCCCGTTGCTCGTCCCAGCTTCTGCACACCAAGCAGTTCGAAAACATGCAAATGTGAGTAGATTAATTGGTACCGCTTCGGCGGGAAGGTAACGGCGTTCCGTGAGTCATGCTGGCCACATGACCCGGAAGTGTCCTATGGACAACGCTGGCTCCAAGGCTTTGAAACGGAGATGAGCACCGCCCCCTAGAGTCGGACTCGACTGGACTTTACGTCAAGGGAAACCTTTACCTTACCTAATTTAGTCCTAAATGATATAAGACAAACTCAGAAATATTTTATATATCTATTAAAGCTATGTATGCTTTGAAAATAATTAGGAAGATGTGCTTTGGACCTTAATCAAGCACAACACTGTGTTCTATATTAATTAAAGAAGCCTAATATTTTGCAAACAAGTTAAAGAAGCCTAATATTTTGCAAACAAGAGGCAGTTTAGCATAGTGGTTAAGGCATCAGGCTAGAAACTGGGTGACTGGTGGTTCTAGTCCCGCTTTAGGCACAAAACCATCTGGGTGATCCTGGGCCAGTCACTATCTCTCAGCCCTAGAAGGAGGCAATGACAAATCACTTCCAAAAAACCTTGCCAAGAAAACTGTAGGGACTAGTCCAGGCAGTTGCCAGGAGTCAAAAACTGACTCAAAGACACACACACACACACACACAACCCCTTTTTTGCAGGCCTCCATGCAAGACTGAAAGAAAAATGCTTCCACTTTAAGGAATTCACTCATTAAAATGAATGCAAGTCTTGAAATACTGCACTTTTTTTTCAGGCTTGTCAGAAGCCTGTGTATATCAAGTACCTTTAATAAATCATAGCATGCATTCAGTTTAAAGCACTAATGCACCCTGCATAGTATAAACAACATTTTAGTTTATACTTTAAACTACTATCCAAAAAGGGCCTTCCAGCAAGTTAGTAAAGGAAGAAGGTAAACAAAAGAAAGGGACTACCAGGAGAAATATGCAAAATTACATATGAATCCAATCTACAGAAAATACATGTTTATTTTGAAAAGGATTGATAATATTTATCTTCCCCAAAAATGTAGACATGAATATTTAGCATAATTAAACTATATGTATAAGAGAGAAAATGTTCAAGTCCACAATTCTGAACTAAATTAGCTATAATTAGTTGAAAAGGTTCTTTTACTCCTGCATTTTAGGCTGTTTCTATCATAACTGGATCTCCAATTATAAGTTAAGTTCAAATGCATTTTCTATACTCCTATTGGAATATTGAAAATTACTGGTTTGGCAGCCATAACACAGTTGCAGAATTCCAAAAGGGTGATTTCCTTCCATTTTGCATAGTTAAAATAGAAAAGAAAGAAAGAGAAAAGAAGTGCTTCTTGAATATATAGAAAAGTATCTGTTTTGAATATTCAAAGTGTTGTGTGTAATTTTACAGCATCTTTTTATATCATTTTTTCTATTGAATCCCTTTTAAAGGAAAACCATTTTCTAGGATAAAACATTCTTCTAAGAACAGCTTTACTTTCGCTGATGTGATTATGATTAGGAAATTTAGATTCTCGGCATATGAATACATTAGAAGAGACTCTCAAAAAGCTCAGCCTACTCTGCGGAAAAGAACCCAAGTATATTGCAAATAAATAATCAAGAATTTTTTAATACATTTAGAAATACACCTTGCCTAATACAGTCACTGTCATTTAAAAATGGCCAGTTTGGCTCCTTCTGGAAGGCCAGACACATTTTTAGTTTTAACTGTTAACTTGATTTCACTGGATAGCTGAAAACACCAAGGTGACAGGGTTGCAAACAGGTAAATCATCTAGGAATAGATTTATTTTTTTTTCAGACATAGACTCATCTGGTATGGTGTTGCCTTTATGTCAGTGATCCATGTTGCATTCTGCTACAGAGACTGTTCAGACAATCTGTTGCACAGCTGTTTGTACTTTGAAATGAAAAGCCAGGTCTGTTAGTGGTATCACTCAACAGGTATTAGAATAGCAATAAGGGTTCCATTAAAAAAATAGCATATGTCTTATGAAACTGAATCAAATGCATTTGAAAGAAGTAATTAGATATGTCTCTCAACAGGTTCCTACCATTTAGGAATATGAATACATTTCATTTTGTGGGAGGTAACCATGGCATCAAAATGAAACAGGACTGTACTGGTGCACTACCCACCCCACTGTGGAATACTCTGCCTTCCTGTGTAACCTGCCATGGCTTTGGAAATAGAACAAGGGCATCCTAAGTTTGCTGTAGTATGGATTTGCAAAATATTCTCTAAGAATGTCCTGTTGGGAGTGGCTTAGGATTTGATAGAATCATAAAGTTGGAAGATCATTCAGAGGTATCTAGTCTGACCTCCTATTTGGTACAGGATTTGCTAAAGATTTGGGACTCCTAAAACTCCTAGATCATTCTCACATATGCTGCTGCCAAGCCAGGTTTCATAGGTTCCATGGCAACCATGTCAATTAGTATGTGGCCCTACTCATGTAGATACATATAAAGTGTACAATATCTAGTGGGAGGAGAGGAATGGTAGAATTTGAGCATGGACCAACATTCTGTAGTCCACTGGTCAAAAACTGTACCCTACCCATTATGTGAAGGAACTGCGTATCTTGTTGTCCAATGTGCATTTCTCAGACCTGCACAATACATGGCTAAGAAAGGCATTATCTTCCTTTTCTGAAATACCCCTGGCCCTTCAAAAGGTTCTACTGGTATTCTTATAAAAAATGGTGGAGGGAGGAAGCTCAGGGGTTTCTCTGAAAATGTCTTTCTGCCCAGAAAAACGACAAAGATACAGTGAGATGCTTATTCCAAACATCTTTCAGGGATTAGGGAGCTTAGCAGGATGCAAATTTACCAGTTTGCTTTCTTATAAATGGACATGTACTTTTGTTGTGGTAATACTTTTGTGAAATTGCAGACCCCTCATGACAACCATCTTGTAAGAGCACTCACGACATGCTAAAAATGCCAAATGTCCCCTCCAGTTCAAAACAATCAACTACCCCTGCTTGAAATAATGCCTAAGAGAACATTTGTTCAAGGTCTCCTTTAAAAAAAAACAGAACCCAAACCTATGACTAGCTTATCTCAGGCTCTCTATACAATATGACTAAATCCTACACTGAGTTTGAAAAAAAAGATGAATCCAATTATCTCCTTCCCATCTCCATTTTCTTGACAGTCAATTTTAAAAAAAACCAGACATGGGCATAGCTGATTTTCACATGTAAAGGGTATAACCTGCAGGTAAATAAATGGTAAAGAAGCATCAGGATACAGATGTGTAAAATATGCTCACTTTAGAGAAGATTTGGAAGAACTGTTTTGGACTTCACACAAAGGCACTTCTCTGCTGTTCATTAAAGTAGCCCAACTTTCTTCAAGATTCCATGAAAACTTGGGGGAAGAAGTGCCACTGCTTTAAGAAATGTTAATGCCAATGCAACTCTTAAAGCTGTAGTTCCTTTCCTTCAGGCTTACAAGAAGTCTAAAGCACTTCTTCCAAGTCATATTTGAATCTAATGGCACCCATTTACAGTAATCTTTACTTTGTTGATTACAAGCCTTTGAAGCAAAGAGCTGACATCTTGCACCTGTATTTAAATAGACAAAACAATATCAGATGAGGTTTAACTGAAATGTAACAAAGGTGTTCTTACAATGACAACATCACTTTATTCTAATGCAAAATTAAGTATTTGTTTTTTTAAAATATTCATTAAGAGCTAACCCATAAGAAAAGCCATATATGTTAGACATGCTATGGAACCATGTATGAATTGATTCTTCAGTATTCAGAAGTCAATTTTGGCTGTATGTTGCTTTTTATACAAATTTCATCCTGCACTGAGAGAATTCCAATCTCCAGAGCCAGCTTTTTGGAGGTTCCCAATTTGCATGAATCCTATTAAGATTATACTACCATTGTTACTGTTGCTACCTATTATACCACCACTATCTCGGCTGTTCAAATAGCAGTTGAGAGAAACATTCAATAGAAAATTTGGAAGAAGGCCCTATCAAGATTAGCAGCACATCAGATGGATAGGCTTTTCTTCAATATTTGCAGTCTAGCTATGGTACCTGCCTCATGTTGATATTTTTCCTTCAAAGTGAAAGTGACCTTAAAAAAAATAGATATGGCTGTGATCTTATTGTTACAAATTATGAAGGTGGCTAATTTAGAAACCCACCTGACAGACCCTTTCTTCCAAGGGTTCCCCAGTAAAAGATAATCATGTGTCAGACTGAATCTCCTGAGAACCCCTGGGAACTTTGGAGTTCTTAGGCCTTCTTGTCCTGCACTTTTTAGTACATTTGTAGGAAAACAGAAAGTAACGTACTTTGGTGTCAGCCCTACAAAGTTGTCTGGATCAGGAAGCAGATTCCACAAGAATACTAGAACTACTGTATACTTTATTGAGAAAGGCTAAAATAACAGAATCTTGCAATTATGACTGTGTTTTCTTTCCTTCCCTCTTCTACATAAGGATGTTGGGAGACCTGATCTGAGACTCTTTCTAATACTTTCCACCAATTGCCATATAGAACGTGCTTTGGGGGTGCTGTTTGTATACTCTGTGTATTCAGTTTAATAAAGTTTTCTTTCTAATGTTCACCAGAGAATTAACAACCCATCAATCAGTTGCTAGTTTTGCTCTGCTCTTATTTAAACTTAGGAAGAAATATTTAAGTTCTTAGTCGTCGCTCTGGTTCTATTTTGTTGTAAACTTTTTTATATTTAATGCTTCATTATTTTATTTTATAATTTCATCATTTTATTGTGTTAATGTTATTATATTTTATTGTATTGTATTTTATTGCATTCTTATGTTATGACCTGTGGTTACAACAATAAACTTCACTATTACTATTACTATCAAGCAGTATATAACAGCAATGAGTTTTCTATCTCTCTGGCTCCCATCTGGTGATTGTTTAGATTTGTGCAGCCCAGATATACCCACTAGTTAAGGGTTGTTGAAGAGCTAGTGTTTTGGATTGAATGAAAGATGTGTTCATTTTTTCTCATTTTGAAACAGCGACCATTCTGTTGGCCAATAGGTCAATAGAATACAGCAAATAAAATCGTTCTAGAAGCTGAGGTTCATCTCCCTCTCAGCCAAAACAGTATTGCAGACAGACCCATTGTCCAACAATGGGTGGTGGAATTCCTGTAACAGACTTACCAGGTCAATTGGAATTAAGCAGGTTGCCATCCCAGATCATGTCATCACAATACTTCTCTTCCATGTACCCTAGATTGTTCACATGGAAGGTTTTGTGCTATGATAAGAAGGAAACTATCACTTTCATGCCAGAACATCTAAAACCTAATTGGGCTGCCTAATCAGCAGGCTGGTGACAAACTTGACACAATGCTGTGAGGACATGTCCCATACAAATGATTATAGGAGCACCTTTATACCGTGGTAACCTGGCCATGTGGATGAAACCATAGTCAAATATGCAGGATTAATTAACAGATATTTTATTAAGCAGCCAAATATCTTCATAATGGAGATTCCACAGGTACCATTTATTATGGGTGATTTCACAACTATGGAGATTTAGATAAAATATCGTTCCTCTTTATTTGGTGTTGGTCAGACCCTATTTCAAATTTCAAATATTGTGTAATTTTGGGCATCATTCTTCAAGAAGAGTTCAGATAAAGTGGAAGAAATTCAGAGAAAGACAATAAGAATATTCATGGGCTTAGAGAGTAAGTCACATGAACAGAGATTGAAAGAGATGGACATGTCAAGCCTTGAGAATTAAATATTGATAGACCTCTTCAAATACATGAAATAATGTAACACAGAAGAAGGTCAAGTCATGTTTTCTATTGTCCCAAAGTGTAAGACCCAGAATAATGGGTTTTAATTACAGGAAGGCAGATTGAGTGAATTTTAGGAAAAAGTTCCTGACAGTAAGAGCAGTTGACAATGGAACTAATTGCCCAGATAGGGGTGAGTTTCCATTCACTGGATATGTGCAAGCAAAGGCTGGACAGCCATCTGTGAAAAACATTTTAATTTGGATTCCTGCACTGTGCAAGGGATGGTTTCAACAAACTAAATGGTTCCTTCCAATAAATGATTCTATCTCTGCAAATCATGGGCAATTTGAAGCCTAATTTCAAGGATGATTTCTAATTTAAAAAATGAAAATTGATGATAATGTTTTGAATCTGTTGATAATTATTATACATTCTTGTTATAATTGAAAACTCTTTGAATCCAGTAGTTCAAAGCACATTTCAACATGATGCTAATCTCTGAAAACAGAGGCAAATGTAAGAAGGGTAGATTTGAAGTCAGTCATGGAAGCCATGTTCTCAAATCAGTTGAACAGCTCACCTTCATGGTGACATGTAGACATTTTAAGGCTTGCTGTCAGTCTATCCCAATGCCTTCACCTCTTATATCTTTTGTGATTTCCATCTCCTTATGTATGGCTGCATTAACCAATCCTAGGGAAGATTTAGCAAACTTTGAAATGCTATGGATTCAGAAAATTAAATGGGCAGGTGTTGCTCATCATTGCATTTATGTATAACATTTTCCATTGCTTAATGAAGAATCAGAGTATGGAAGGTTGATGTAGCTAAGTGGTTAAGGCTCTTGTCCCTTGACTCCCTGACTCAAATCTTTCCTCAGCCACTAGTAAAATGGGTAGATTTAGGTCAAGCGACATGGTAAGCTATACAATGTTCAGTTGCAAGTCTGTCCTTTCCTATTGTGTTGAAAAGCATTGATACAATCAGAAACAGAAAGAGGGGTTGGACAAGGGATATCCAGCCTTTTTGATGCCAGCTACTTTTCTTCTTAAAATTCATTTCTCTTTCAGCCGTTTTCCTCCCTGGAGGAAAAATATAGTGATCTGTTTTCCCCATATACTGTATGTAGATGGTTGGGAGGGAAAGCAGACTGAAAGCGGGCTTTCACATTCTCTGGGGAAAACTACCAGAGAAAATAATGTATCATGCTGCCTTATTTTGTCTCTAGTCCTGATTATATCCTCCAGCAATTATTTCTGTATTTAAAAAAATCAGTTAAATAGACTGCATGGTTTATTCCTTATAATGTTTCTAGTCTTTCAGCCCTATCCTTCCCCTCCTCCCAATTCTACACCTGTAATCTGAAGATGATAATGCTTTCTATTCTTTGGAGGAGGCAGTAAGAAATACTGATCGAATACACTGAAATGTATTATATAAATGCTAAGTATTAGGGCTGGTGCCAAGTCTAAATGAACTTTAATAGGTGAATTCCTAACTAGAAATATTTAAAATAGTGCTCTTAAAATAAGGGCTAGATCATTTATTTTAGTTTGATGAAGGGAAGGGAAAGGAAAGGAAGGGAAAGGAAAGGAAGGGAAGGGTATTTTTGCTGTTTTGATTCAAGTGTACCTCTGCTGTTATATCCTCCACAAAATCTGGATTTCTCAATGGAAACAATGATGTGGGCTCAGTTATGGTGGAAGAAGCTCTAAGAAATAATAACTCAAAATACACCATTCTGCTGAAGAAAGTGTGTGCTTCCTTGTGTGGGAGGTGCATTTATTCACAAGGAAGCAAGATGAATGCAAACCAGTTACATATTGTAGGCAGAATTTATTAGTAATATGCAAATAAGACAGAAAAGCAATATCCGTGTTGTGCATATTTTTAATGTAATAGAGGCATCTTCACTGTCAGGTGTGGTTTGTTTGTTTCCTGTTGGAAAGGAGACCATCAGGATAAAACCATCACATTCTACTGCTGACAACAAAATGCCTCAACTTCAATTTCCTTTAAAATTTTGAAACTTTTCAAAACCTTTATTTTACATATGTGGTTAGAGCCCTGTTCCAAAAAGAGATATCAAGGCAGAAAAGACTATCTGGGGACTATAGTCATCTATTAAATTGAATGAATGAATGAATGAATGAATGAATGAATGAATGAATGAATGAATGAATGAATGAATGAATCACCATTTGCACAAAAAAATGTCAGGACCTTGTTTCCATTCTCCCACAACTTTCTCCATTAGACATGGGGAAAAATTATTGGCTCCATATTTTAATTATTTTAATTGTGTATTGAATGTGCTCTCCCCCCCTCCCCCAATATGCAGATTGGACCTCTGTTGCATATCAGTTTTATTTTGCATTCACTGGGGGAAAATGCAACCAATGTGGAATCAGGGCAACCTTTAGAAACATGAGAAACTGAAAGCTGAAAATGACAAATATTCCTATTTTATGTAGCATATATGTACACTTATTTGTATCATCACTTCTCTGTAGAAATCTCATTTTTATACTATAAATTTATATTAACTGTAAACTATGATAGAATATAAAAGTTAAATTAAGATTGAAAAGGAAATACATAGTATCTATCAGTTAAAATGCACATCAGCATAAAAAGTACCAGTAAGAGAATAGAAGTTACCCTGACATCCTTTGGTAGGGAGGTTCAGTGTCTAGGACAGTGTTTCTCAACCTTAGCAATTTTAAGAGGTGTGGACTTCAACTCCCAGAATTCCCCAGCCAGCATTGGCTAGGGAAGTCTGGGAGTTGAAGCTCATACCTGATAAAGCTCAAACACTGGTCTAGAAGCAGGAACTGAGAAGGCCCTCTCTCACATTCCTGCCAAATGTAGCACCAGTGGTAGTTGGAGAAAAAGAAGAGTTTCTTCAGGCTCATCTGGGAGAATGCTTTGTTTCAAATAATCTGGTTTTAAGTAAAGGAGCACTTTAAAGGTAGCAATCGTGCCTGGAAACAAATGAAAAGTAATGAGATTCCTGAAATAAGAAAGTACTTTATTACCTTCAAGTGTCCCTAACCAAGAATCTGATTGCCACATCATAGACTTGCTGGGGGTTCTGAATGTTTTTCAAAGGTAGCCTCATGTTAACTGTGTTACTATAATCCAGATAGGAGGTAATTAAAGGATTGTCACTGTTGTCAGATCTGACATCTCCATTTCTCACATTAGTCTTAATTATATATACTCTAACCATAATCTGGACATCTACGACTGGATTCAGGAGTACAGTACCTAAATAACTGTCCTGTATGCCATACCTGACTCATGACACATCCATGCATTTTCCTTGGCAAATATATGGAAGTGGTTTATGATTGCCTTATTTGATTTCCTGATCTTGTTTATAGCCCTGGGATTCCCTGATGGTCTCTCATCCAACTATTAACCAGCTTTGACCCTGGTTAACTTTCTCTAGATCAGCCAAGTGCACTTAGATGCTGTTGCCTAATGTGACTCAGGAATACAGCCAAGTTCCTATTCTGAAGGAAACCCTTTTGAAGATCCCATTCCTTGATCTTCTTTTTAACTAATCAAGAGCACCCTTAGTCCCATTCAGGCACTCCCCTAAATAGAGAATGAAAAGTAGAGAGAGAATGATGCTCCACAGGCAGACCTGCCCCAACCTCTTTCCAATCACTGCACACTCAGGTGGGACAACTGCAGGAAAGCTGTATTCAGTGCACTTGAAGGTGAGCACTACTGTTAGCAGAATCAGATCCTGGATCAAGTAAGAAGCTGTACTCATATCCATGTGAACACAAATACAGATTCTCTTTAATTCCTGCCCAGGAGTGTCACACATAAAAACAGGTGGAACTTCAATCACACTGTTGTGGCCACCATCTTGACTATTTTTTTTTTTTTACCTTCTCCTGCAGACCCTCCTGTTCCTGCCTGAATATGTAGAGACTGGAGAAAAATGGGTTCAGGGCTCCATTCTCTGCACCCCCTTTATTTATTCACATGTTCAAGCCAATGCCTAAGTGAGGCTTTAGTCGGGTCTGGATTAAATTTTAGTGTGTTTGCCCTGATCCAGTCCATTACGAACAGAACAGCTGAAAGGCCAACATTACTAATTTGTACAGATTCTTTGAATTTTTCTGGAAAGAGGAAATAAGCCTGCATTCTGAATCTCTGCTAATCTCTGCTACTCTGGAAAGAAGAAATAAGCCTACATTCTGAATCTCTGCCTTCCACACATGAAAAAAGAAAATGGCAATGGAAGATGGGAAAACCGTGATCCACATACCAGTCTCTCTCTTCTCATATATCAGTGTTTCTCAACTTTGGCAACTTTAAGATGTGTGGGCTTCAACTCCCAGAATTCTCCCTTCCCATGGCTGGCTGGGGAATTCTGGGAGTGGTAGTCCACAGATCTTAAACTTGCCAAGGCTGAGACACACTGCTATATATCATACTAAACAGGGCAAATGTGTTGCTTTTTATCAACATTCTGGTGGCACTGCCCCTGAAAGTCCACATACTATCATAGCTGGATTTTTTTTTTCCCCAACTGCCATTTGTACCAGGAAGTGAGAAGGAAGCAGGTGCAGAAACACATTTGGTGGCAAGTGAAACTGTGCCTAAATGTTGCAAGGAGATGATTGAAGTCAACACAGAGGTGTTATTTTCAAAAACAGCCTCATGTTGAATGTAATTAATGGAAGGGAGAGAAGCATAGACATTTTCAGTGGACACCTGCAGCATGAAACATTCTGCATGCTTGCTGTCCACTGATTTAGGACACAATTCTTAAAACTACAGAGAGTTATATTCTTCCCAATATTCATGCATCAGATTAGTTTATGACATTTCTATCTACAGTACATGCAATTCTATCCAAAGAAGTAGCACCCAACTTTTGAAGTGCGATTGTAACTACTAAATATGCAAAAAGAGAAGTGGCCAAATGTGAGACTCACAGATTGGCAATACAGCATGTACATATGAATCCTATGCTTATATTATCAGTCAAGATGACTCAAAGAAAGGGAGGGAGAAATAACACTTAGAGTAGTACTGATCTTACGAAAACAAGAAGGCCTAATTAAAGTGACAACTACAGATTTAAAGTCCAGGCTTCACTTTGCAAACAAAGCATAACATTAAGATCAGCTTTTCTGAATGTAAAATAAAGACAACCCTGAAAAAAGACTTACAGAGGTATTTATTGCCATTACATTCTTGAAAGAAGCATAGAGTTAAAGGGGCCATTTATTGAGTCCTACTCTCTGATCAGTGCAGAAATCCACACTAAACTCTGCTTGGACACATCCAGTAAAAGGAATCACACCAAATACTTTTATCATTAGGAACTTTTTCCTAATATTAAATTTGGAATCCACTTTCCTGTAATTTAAAGGCATTATGCACCATTCTGCACTCTGGAACAATAGAGAAATATTGGCCTTCTTCTGTGTTAACAGTTCCTCAAGTATTTGAAGACAGTTACCTCAGGAACAGACTAAACAATGCAGATTTGCTTTGATAAAGCAATCTGAACCATGGAGGCAACAAGATTTGTTTTACCAAAATAAAGAGGTCACCTTGTTTGCCTGAATAAAAGAATTCTGGTGGCCTTGAACCACTTTGGGAAAATCCTGTAGGACAAAGCTCCTCTAAGTCTTTTCCTTAGAAGTAGATGAAGTGCTTCCAGACTTGGTGGCTTTATGCCAAGAAACTCCAGACTGAGTGGCTTTAGCACACACAGTGAGATTACCCATAGCATTTGTGGAAGTCATCCACCTTGGAAACATTCAGCTCAGCCTGAAAGTGTTTCTCTTAGCCTTGTCCTGAGGACTTAATATTAAAGTTATTCATGATCTATAAAAGAAAGTAGAGAGGATGGTTATCTTATTTATAGATGTCACAAAATGACAGAATGGACAATTAAAAACAATAAGCTCTTAACTTAAGAAACAGAAATCAATCAAATGGACATGTATAGAATCTAGAAATCTGACTTGGCCATAATATTTATGAAACAAGGAATAGTAGTCGATTACAAATTGAATCAGCAGTGTGATGTGGCTACATAAAAGGCAAATAAAAGTTTAGGCATCATCAGCAGAAGTAAAGTTCCAAATCAAGGGAAGTAATAATTCAATTTTATTCTGCACTGGTCATATTCCACTTTGAGTTCTGCATCAGTTCTGGACATCACAGTTTAAAAAGGATTCAGAAACCATAACAGGTTCAGAGGAGGGCAATAAGGATGATCAGAAAACTGAAAATTGATTCCAATAAAGAAAAAATGAAGAAATTAGGAAAGGTGAAAGGTCCCCTGTGCAAGCACCGAGTCACGTCTGACCCTTTGGGCAGATGCTGCTTTCGCGACATTTTCTTTGCAGACTATAGCTGGGTGGTTTGCCATTGCCTTCCCCAGCAAGCTGGGTACTCATTTTACCAACCTCGGAAAGATGGAAGGCTGAGTTGACCTGAGCTGGCTACCTGAGAATCCGGCTTCCACTGGGATCGAACTTGGGTTGTGGGGAGTTTCAGTTGCAATACTGTTGCCTACCACCCTGCACCACATGAGGCTCAGTAGTGATATGGAGATGGGAAATACAATAAGAATATAAGAACATAAGCAGTGCCTTGCTGGACCATCTAGTCCAGCAGTCTGTTCTCACAGTGGCCAACCAACTGCACAAGGAAGCCCACTAGTCTCCCAGCCAATGGCCTCCAGAGACAGTGATGTGCCATCAAGGCTAGTAGCCACTGATCCCCAGGACTTCTGTGAATTGGTCCAATCCTTTTTTTAAAGCTACCCAAGCTAGTAGCCAGCACCACATCTCATGGTAAAGGTAACAAGGTATGCAAAGTCTTGAAGGAATACTTCACTTTCATTATGCTGCAAGTGAACTATCTCTTCAAACTAATTCACAAAGTAGTATGGCCCCTTTGCTGAATATTTGTATTTCCTTAGTTAGATAGTTCCTCTTCAGTTGCTCAAAGGGTGAAAGAGAAGTAATGTAGAGTGCAATGATGCAATCACACTACAGTCCACAAAAAACTTCCTTGTAATGAGGAAGAAAGTTTGTAGAAAGGACCTCCCACCAGCCTGGATTTTATACCTTTCTTGGATTCTATTTATTTACTGTATTTTATAATAACTATTTTATGAGATTTTAATGTTTATATTTTGCACTTGATTTTATTGTAAACTGCCCAGAGTCCCTTTTTTGGGGGAGATGGGTGGTGGCTAAATTTGATCAATCAATAAACAAATAAAAATATGGTTATAGCCCTCCAGAGAACATGACTTATTTTCCCATAGATAGTTATAATCAGTCAATAACTAGCTACCTATCATACTGGGGGCTTAGCTAGATGAATAGGCATAGATTGCGTTTGGCTAATTCTGGGATTGCTGCAGCTTTACTTTTGCTTTTGATTGCCATTTGGAACTGGACCAGCAGCGGTTGTGTTATAAGCGGCCTGTTTAATATTTTTAACACACTTCTGCTTGTCTGCAATACATCTCACAAGATCTGGACACCTCATAACTATAGGGAAATACATTTATATAAATATCTTTAAGCTTCACCCTTTCAATTTTAGTTTCAATTCCCCCATGGTAATGAGCTTAATCCTGGCTCTGAACCCATTCCTTTCTACCCTGACTTTGACAGAAGCAGAGAGAAGCAGATAGATAGAAGCATAAATATACTTAGTTCCATGTGCTTTTAGCCCTCTTTCAGATGCACATGAAGATCTCTGAATGTAGCAGTGAAGATACAAAGGCAAGGGGTGTTCACACCTAGAATCCCAAGAGTAGGTAGTATACAAATAGTTGTAAATGAATGAACTATTTAGTCCTTCTCATGAGCAGCTGATTGTTTCATATGGCTAATATAAGAGAGGAATATCCTTATGTTCCAATACAACATAATTTTGTGTGGAAATAAGCATCATTGTGTTCCATAGAACTCTTTCCCAGTCCCAGGCAAATGAATATGTTTACACTCTTAGATCTTAATTGTTAAAAACTAGATTGCTGTGGTTAGGTATTCTTAGTAAACAAAATGGCTTCGTCTATTGTTGGTTTTGGCTCTGTGACTGCCCGCTAAATTCTTCAACCTCCCAGCCTCAAGTTCAGGATATATTCATTATCCTAAGAACCTTGAAATTGCATGAACTTTACTTATATAATTTTTTTCTTTATAAATTTCAGTTAGCAATCTGTGCAGTCAGTGATTTCAAGAAGTGCAAGTTTTGAAGCTTGTACTGAAGCAATAGAAGCTGTATTTCAGAGTAGCTAAAGTCACAAAATTCAAATGCTTCTAATAATATAAAGACTCATGCCGTCTGAGATAGAATTTAAACTATGTTTTTTAAAAGGAACTTTGTTTAAAGTTCCTTGATCAGTTTTACAGCTAAATAAAACTAAATAATGAATTACAACAGAAAACATAGTATATCCCCCAGAACTTAGATTGGCCCTGACCCTTTAGGAAGGCACTGAAGACATGGCTCTGCCACCATGCCTAGGGATTTGGCAATGCTGGGGAGCTTTTACATTGGCTGTGTTGAGCTGATGTAAGGATGGTTTCTGTCATGAGTACTGATGGTGAGCAGGGGGAAAAGTGCATGCGTAGTTTAGAGGCTTTGAACTTTCCTTCAAAGAAACTCAGAGCAGACCCACCTTGGGTTTTGGGTTTATCTATGTGGGTTTCTCATGGTCTTTCAGTTTGGCAGGATTTTCTGTCTACTAGAGTAGGACAATAAACACTAGAGACCAAGGTACCATCTCAGCGTGGTTCTTCGCTCTAAGATAGGACAGATTCTGCCCTGATTATGATTATTTTTGTTTTAAAATGACTACTGATGGTTTTATATGTGTGTATATTGGTTTTTTAATTTGCTTTTATTGGATTGTTGTTGCTACCTGTTTTGAGCTGCCCAAAGTCACCTAGTTGAGATGGGTGGCTATACAAATCAAAATAATAATAATAAGAGTAAGAGTAAGTGTACCATGGAAAATCAGTGAAACTTGTTTGTTATGATAGTTTAAGGCAATGAGCTTGTATCTACTTAACTGCATACAACTGATAAATTCAATGGGACATTTTTTTCAAACAGAAATGTACAAGACCGAAAGTATATATTAGAGACAAATCAAGCTATGGTATAACTAGTCTCCACATGACTACAACTCAAGTAAAAATATTTTTAAATAGTGTCTATTGATTGTAGTCCTATATATACCTTATTGGGGTAATTCTATGGGTTTAGGAGGGACCTGTATGTGCTTTAGGACTGGGCTGTATAATAAAGTAATGAAAAGAAACAGAAGAATTGTCATATCTTCTTCAAACTATGGGTAGATTTGCAAACTTTTAAAGGCAGAATATTTGTGCTCTCCTTAGACAGTTCTTTTACTATTTATTCTTATATAAGGAAGTTTTACATGCTAGTCATTTCAGAGTAAACAACAGATGTTTGCACCTATATTATGGGTTAGTACTGAACTGGTATTAAACAACAATGAGACAACATGTCAAAGCCAGTAATGGTAAATAAATGTGTCAGCAAAGAGCAAAAATATTCAGAGTTCACTTCATCTCTGAAAAAGACTGTAAAAAATAGCACTTTCTTGGTAGATCTGCTCCTGTAGTGACATCTAAAGACATTTTTTGGGAGGGGGTGGTGGTGGAGAAAGAGCAGTACCAAATGAACATAATTTAAAAGAGCATCCCACCTGTTGCAGTGACAGAATGTTTTCACCTTCTTTCAAGTACACATTTTTTCTTCAAATTCCGAAGAAGAAGAAGAAGGGGGGGGGGAGAAGAAGGGGAAGAGGAAGAAGAAGGGGAAGAGGAGAAATAAAATAAGAAAACCTGTAGCAAGAGACATTGGGGCAAGATGAAATTACCACAAGCATGGCAACTGTGGCCTCTAATGATAGCTTAGTTTCTTAGAAAACTAGTTTCTTTATTATACATGAAGTTGAAATATACAGTATATAAATTATATTTATATATAAATATATAAAGTATATAAATATAAAGTATATAATAAATGGAGTTGAAGTAATTCTTATTGATTTTCCTCATATTCTTTTATTTAGTGCATGAGCTGAATCTGTCTATCTTCACCCTGTATGTGTATATACAGGTAGTTAACAACGGTAATTGGATCGGATAGAGCCTATTTGACCTCTTCTCTCTATTGGATCCCATTGTTCTCTATGGCTTATGGAAAAGCCTAGGGATATGAAATGGGAGAAGAGAGCCTATAGCACTGCTGGAGATCAGTGAGAGAAGAACTCAACTGAACATGGGTGAGAGCCGCTATTAAGACCTACTTTGTGGCAGTAAGGGCGGCGAAGTGACAATATGTCTTCATCCTTATTGCATCTGTGGATAGCCACCCAGCAGTCTTGTTTAAGGTAACACAAGCCCTTCTGGGTAAGGAAGACTTGGAGGTTTACCTACAAGGCTGGGCACAAGAAATTGCCGAGCATCTGTCAGACAAAATATCTTGAATTCATGCTGCTTTCTTCTTGCTGGGAAATCCTTGTGAGGTCCAGCAGACAGATATGTAGACTATTTAGCCATGACAAGTCATGTTGCCCGGGGTGCACCACAAGGAGGCTAGTCTACATTGCACTAAATTGGGCTGAGAGAAAGTGACTGGCCCAAGGTCGGCTTTCATGCCTAAGGTGGGACTAGAACTCACAGATTCCTGGTTTCTAGCCCAGAACCTTAACCACTAGACCAAACTGGCTTTCAATCTCAAGGATTTCCCAGCAAGAAAAAAGCAGCATGAACACTGATCTGCTATGCCATAATTAAAAAAAAAAAAACTTGAATTCATTCCAAGTTCGATACCAGCTTTGATACAGGTCTGACAGAGATGCCTGGGGCACGGTCTTGCCTTGTTATCTGGAAATGTAGGAATAGTTTGATCTTGTTGGGCCTGAGGAAGTGGACAGGGTCCTTAATGACTGTGAGCTCAGCTACCTGCTCTTTAGATCTATGCCTCTCCTTAAGGCTGCCTGGGGAATATCATCTGGTTGGATCCTAGTGGTGGTTAACTCTTCTTTGAGAGAAAAAATGGTTCACCCCCTCTTCAAAAAGCCATTGCTGGATCCTACCATCTTCTGCAATTTTTGTCCCCTGTCTAACTTCCCTTTTTAGGGAAGGTTGTTCAGAAAGTTGTTGCACAGCAGCTTCAGTGGGCTTGGAGGAAGTGGATTATCTGGACCCTTTTCAGTCGGGATTCAGGCTTGGCCATGGGATGAAGACAGCATAGGTCATTCTTTTATATGATCTCTGGTAGGAATGGGACAGGGATAGTGCATCTGTCCTCACTCTTCATGACCTCTCAGTGGCATTCCATACCATGAACCATGGTATCCTTCTGGATCAGCTCCATAGGTTGGGAGTGGGCAGCACAGTATTGTGCTGGTTCGCTTCCTTTCTGTAGGGCCAGTACCAGTCAGTTTTGATTGGGAGTGAGAGGTCCCACCCTCAGCCCCTGTCATGTGGTGTCCTGTAAGGTTCAGTATTCTCTCCACTCCTATTTAACATCTTCATGAAGCCATTGGGTGAGATCATTCATCACCATGGGGTCAGGTATCATTGGTACACTGATGATACCCAGTTATATATCTCCACCCCTGGCAAACTAAGTGATGCTGTTGATGTCTTGTCCCAGTGCCTTGAGACTATGGGTTTCTAGATGGGGAACAACAGGCTTCAGCTGAACCCTAGCAAGACTGAATGGCTTTGTGTTTTGGGGCCTTCTAGATCTGGGACTTTACCATCTTTGGTTTTTGTTGGGGTTGCACTACCCCTCACAGACTCCATGCACAATCTAGGGGTCCTTCTAAACACACAAATCCTGCTAAAGGAGCAAGTGGCAGTTATGGCTAGGAGGGCCTTTGCACAGCTTCATGTTGTGTGCCACTAGTACACAACATGAAGCTGTGCAAAGCTTCTAACTGTAGCTGCATGGACAGTTATGTGTACCCCTAGGACAATGCATTGTTACACCTCTGTTCCACGAGCTGCACTGGCTGCCAGTTTGTTTCTGGGTGCAATTCAAGGTGCTGTTTTTGACCCTTAAAGACCTACCTGGCCTGGGACCAGGTAATTTGAGGGACTGTCTCTTCCTGTCTCTAGATTATATCTACCTATCCCATCAAGCAGGACAGGTATGCTGAGGGTCCTGTCCACCAAGAAGTTCCATCTGGCAGGACCCAGATGGCATGCTTTTTCTGCTGTGGTCCCCGCCCTCTGGAACATCATTCCCCCTGAGGTGAGGTTGGCCCCATCCCTGTTTGCCTTCTGGAAGGCCCTTAAAACCTGGTTTTTCCATCAACCTTGGGGATCCCATAGTGAACCTGCAAGATGGTTATACTGTATAATGTCAAATGACTGTTGTTCTCCTGCATTCTTGGGTTTTTATGCTTTTTATTTATCTGTTTTATGGCTTTAATTGTTAATACATTTGTATACCACCCAGAGTCACTTCAAATCTTACTGGTCCTGCTCAATGCTCCAAGTTGTCAACTGTGTTGAAGTTCATATTATTGGGGGGGGGGGCAGAGAAACAAATTGTCTTTAATGGATTCTAATGAGAATGAGTAGAAAGATGAAACCATTTGTCATCGCACTCAAATACAATCTGAAATGGGTGAGGTTTCTCCTATTATAGCATTAAAACAGTATAGTATTTTGCCCACCACAAAATAGTGGTAATTGTCACAGGAAAATATTTAATATCCTGTAGTTTTAACATTAACAACACAGATGTTTGCTGTTGTATATTTACCCTTTCATTGATAAGCTCACAGATATTAATTTTCCACCAAAGATGGCAGACTACTAATGTTTTCAGTGTGCTTTTATTAAGCAGCTGACCCTTGTAGCTGCTTTAGGAATCATGTTGAAATGGTTCTGAGGCCTTCTCGTCTGAATGAAATGTTGCTGCTTAGGAATGCATCCCGCTAAGCTTACAACTGGATCCTATACACAAGGGCTCCGCAGCGATCCAAATTCAAAGGGGAAAATGTGATTTCATGTACATGTGGGTCTGCTTATAACAATTTTGGAGAACACCTTAAACCACATCCATACTTTCCTAAGATCAAGCAGCATCTGCAAAGAGTGGCCATGCAAGCTTCCCAAAGACACAATTGCTTTAAGGTGTTTGTGACAATGTGAATCAGCCCACACATTCTGAATCACATTTTGCCTTTAGAATCCAGATCTCCATTCCACATTGATATGTATCATTGTATCAGCTAGTAAATTCTGTTTTTCAAATTGAATAAAGGAACTGCCTTGCCAGAGTAGCATGTCACACTTGAATTTATCTCAGTCCCTTTAGCATTCAGTGTTGCTTGCCCATACTGAGTTTTTTAATTGTAAGAAATATGGTTCTCAGAAGAAGAACAATGCCAAGTAATTGCCAATGGAAAAAGAAGGAAAAACAGGAGGAAGAACAACCAAGGAAAGACTCCAACCTGGAAAAACAAAGAACTCCGTGGGTAAGTTTGAGAGCGTACTTGCAAGAAGAAAAGGATGTAGAGATGAAGGGGACAGAAAAAGTAGGAGTAAGCAGTCAAACAGAAATAACAGAAGCAGTCTTACTGCTTTAACTAATTCTTTAAGTACCACACCTGACACAACTATGTACAGGTGATTCTCGCTTAATGACCATTAGTTCAGCAACTATTTGAACTTGCGATGGCATTGAATGAGTGGTAGTTACAACTGGTCCTCAGAGTTCTGACTGTCATGGCATCACCATTTGCAACCTTCTTTGCTAGCTTCCAACAAGCAAAGTCAACGGGGAAGCCAGCAGGAGGTTCTCACTTAATGACCCACAGTGATTTGCTTAATGATGACAACCAAGAGTGCCATAACTACCATTACTAAGCGACACAGTTATGTGACATTGTGCTTTATGACTGCATCGCTTAGCAATGGCAATTCCAGTCACAATTGCTGTTGTTAACCAAGGACTACCTGTATTCCTATGTATTAGAACAAGTTGCTGACTGGATAAGCCCCATCACATCACAAGGAAAGAGTGTAGGCTTTATGAAAGCCTGTAACTCTGCTGTCCATAGAAATGTGTTGGTAAGCCATGCATCCTAAAGGCAATGCAGAGTCAGCTGCTTTGATGTAAACCTGCACCCTTAATATTTGACTATAATAGTTTAGAACAGAATTGCATCAGTCAAGCATCATATCAGGATTGCATACCCTAATTACCAGAGCACATGGACTTCCTTGGCTACCCTTTGGTAGTACTTTGCTAACCATTTATAGCAGGTTTAATAAATCAAGTGAACAGGCTATGGTTTATTTCACTTAAGAATACTGCAGAAGTATAATCATAATGCTATTATAATCTTCCACTGAAGGAGCAATAATCCAAAATGCACATCTACACAGTGCAGTAGTTCTTAGTGCTGACAAATGGCAGGTTTCTTAGAAGGGCTTATCACTACTGGATTGATAATTCAGATTAGTTTCTTTTAAAGCAATGAATAAAGCATGGGTATCTGGTTTGTCAGAGCAGTGTACTAGAAACTGTGGGTGGAATCTGGAATACATGCTTTAAACCAATTAATTTGTAATGCTGTTTTAATTTTTTTTTAACTTCAAATAGAACTTTGCTCCCTAATTCACAACAGTGGCAATGTCATCAACTCAAGCATATTGTAACAGATCAATATGCACCATATGCTTTGGCTGTAGCTAAGAAACCTGAGATGCTACCTTACCTGATGGAATCAATGTTTGAAAATAAGCCCACATCATTTTTTGTATCAAAAATTAAGGAATACTTTTAAAGTTGTCATTAAGGACATTTAGAACTCATGGATTAAAGAATTGGAACACTTGATAATAGAACATCAATGGGGACTTCCGGTGGGAATATGGTGGACTGAGCAGATGTGCCCCCAAGCTCCACAGGCAGAACTGGTTTTTTCCAGCTCAGGCTGGTTTCACCTGTAGCCCAGAGTGCTTTTCTGGATTCAGGAAAATGCTTGGAATCAACCCATTTGTCCTCTGGATGGCAAGTTGCAGCCAGAAGATCATGTACAGTGTGCGTGATCAACAGGAAAGACGTCACCGGGAGGCTGGGATTTCACCATTTCTGAGCTGTGCTGCAGCCCTTAAAGGGACATTAAGTCCAGCCACCCCATTTCTAAAGCACCCAATTTATGTTTTTTAAAAAGTTTTTGTACCCTAAGAGAGGCTTTCTACAGTAAGAAGAAGCAGACTCTCTTGGTGCTTATCGTTATTTCTGGATTAATTTTTTAAAATCCTTTAAAGTTTTGGCTTGTTTTCCCATTTAAAGACTAAGGAGAATTGAGAATAAATAAATGCCTCCCTGTTATTATTTTTGTACTGAATTTGAAGGATTCAATATTTTCCTACACGTTGAATTTGTTTTTTTGAATTTTGAGTCCTCTGTTCACTTTTCCTGAGTGCTGCTTGTTAGTACACTTTCTCTTGTTTCAATTTCACTTGGAAGTTTTTCATTAACTCATTAATTCCTATCTGCATGAGTCAAGTATCTAGGGGGTGCTATAATCTACTGCCTGAAACATGGACGATTTTAAGGAGGCTTTTTCAGAGTTCTGTTGTGAGCTTAAGCAGACCTACAAAGAGATCTTTTCAGATTTCTGTCAGGCTATTCTGCAGAATATTCAGGACATTGGGGAAGAAACTATTTCTAAAGTGTGTCATCTGGCTGAAGATGTTATGGAAGAAGATGAAGATTTGACCAGGAAGGTTTCTACTGACAGCGAGACTGAAGTAATGCCAGACGAAGACTACATTTTGGTGCTGAAGGGGTTAAAGTGACAGTCTGAGCTGCAGATTACAAGGAGAGTTGTTTTTCTGAGGGGATGTTACGGGAGAGAAGAAAATCTGCTTTGTGGGAGGTCTTTTTGCTGAGAAGTTTGAGTTTTTAAGGGGGGCAGTTGGGCTGTTTGATTTTTGCAAGAAAAATTCCTTGGGTGTAATACGGAGATATGTAAATGTCTTAGTATATTTTGAAGTGGGGTAAAAATTTAAGAATGTGTAATTGGATTGATAATGAGACTATTATGATTTTATTTCTTTTTAATGATTTGGATTAAGATCTACTGGACTTTCTTTTAAGGTTTGTTTGATTTGTAACATTTATAAGGTATCTATAAGGTATAATAATAATTGCTTGGTTTTTAAGTTTAATAGGGTTAAGATTGCTGTAGTATTATTAATTATAAAAGTAGATAATTTATATGTTTTCATAATCTGATTTTTATTATAGTGGACAGAAATATATAGAATAGTGGTAGGAAGGAAATAAATGAATGTTTTATAGGGGAGGGAAGTTTATATATATATATATATTCTTTTTTTTATATAAGAGGAAGGCGCAATTGCATTAGTGATCTATATATTTGCTAATGGAAGGATTTATAGAAATAATGTGATATTGGTTTGATATAGACTAAGGAATTGATTATGGAAATTGCTGTATATTCTTGTTGTTGAGAGTTGGAAGTCACTTCTTTATGTAATCTTTAAAATTCTTTTTTTCTTATGTTTCACACTTTTTTAGTTTTTAGTTTTTCTTTTTGTAGGTTTTTTTTTGCTCTTTTGTACTTATCTTTGTTTCAAATGCATTTTTTTTTTAAATAATAGAACATCAATGGGCACAGATCGTAAAAATGTTAAATTTAGTTCAGTGGATTTAAGATTAAAACCATTTCATCAAAAGATCTTACTTTGAGTCTACTAGATGCCCTAAAGAATGTATTTGAAAGGATGGACTCAGATTTTCTTTCCTGGTGATGTAAAAATGTGGGGACTCATTGACTCATAAGGATTGATCTTGTGAATTCTTTACATCTTTTCAAATAATATTTTAATGTACATAATTGGATTTACTGGAAAAAAATTAATGTTAAAGATGTTAATGTTATGTTAGATTATGTTCCCAAACTTTGGAAACTATTTTTGAGGAGTTATGGTTATATCGGGCCTGGGGTGTGGCTAAGAGAATGATTTTAGAAATTTGAAAAGTAGTTGTATTCCTGATGTTAAAGACTGGATTCAAGAGATATATAACTTACCTGTTTTTTGAAAAGGCATTATTTTTTGTTCTTTTTCATATATTTCTCTTTTGTCTTCTCCTTTTCCTTCTCCTGTAAAATTTGTAATGAGAAATAAATATTTTTTTAAAAAAATTAAAAGGACATTTACCATAGATTGATTTTCTGCACAAGTCCTACTATCTACTGAAGCTTTTTTCTCAAAATTAGAAGATTCTATGACAAAGAATGGGATATGGCATAACGGAAATGCTTCATGAAACTCAGCTATCCCCACCTTGTATGATGAAAAGCAGCTCCTGCCAGATTTGTTGTCTATGAACAGTATAGATTTAAAACTAATTCATTAATAGTAATTATTGGATCCCTTGTATAATTTCATACATATACATACATACATACATACACATACATACATACAGTGTGTGTGTGTGTGTGTGTGTGTGTGTAAAAAATTCCCTTCCCACCCCTATGGGTGGTATGTGTTTTCCTCAACCTCGGGTCCTCTACCAGAGGCCTGGGAGTTTGAGGGTTCTGCGCAGTATCTTAGCTGTTCCTAGCACACTGCACTCTTCTGGACTATATGTACAGTGTGTGTGTGTGTGTGTGTGTGTGTGTGTAATTTCTCCATATAGTTTCACTGCATTCCAATGCCCAGAAGAATGCTCTACACATTTGTAAAAATATAAATATTGCAGCCTTGCATTCCAGATTGGCAATTCTATATACACATAGAAGCCCCAGGATTCACTAGTGAGATATCAAAGCTATATACCCATACAGGTAGTCCTTGCTTAACAACTGCCCTGTTTAGCAACCATTCGAAATTACAACAGCACTGAAAAAGTAACTTTATGACCAGTCCTCACACGACCAGCACAGTGTCCCCATATTCATATGATTGAGATTTGGGCACCTTGCAACTGGCAGGCATATATGACCATCACAGCATCCTGCAGTCACATGATTGCCATTTGCATGCTTCACAGCCAGCTTCTGACAAGCAGAGTCAATTGAGAAGCCAGCAGTAAAACTGCAAGTCGCAGTTACATGATGTCTCACTTAACATTGCTAAACGATAGAGTTGCCAGTCCCAATTGTGGTTGTTAAGTAAGGCTACCTGTAGTTAAATAGGGGGCTACTGGACCAGATTGGAATCTAACTTTCCATGGGTTTTAGACTAAGGCTGGAAGCCTTTGTTGTCTTTTGTTGTTTATTCATTTAGTCGCTTCCGACTCTTCGTGACTTCATGGACCAGCCCACGCCAGAGCTTCCTGTCGGTCATCAACACCCCCAGCTCCCCCAGGGACAAGTCCGTCACCTCTAGAATATCATCCATCCATCTTGCCCTTGGTCGACCCCTCTTCCTTTTGCCTTCCACTCTCCCTAGCATCAGCATCTTCTCCAGGGTGTCCTGTCTTCTCATTATGTGGCCAAAGTATTTCAGTTTTGCCTTTAATATCATTCCCTCAAGTGAGCAGTCTGGCTTTATTTCCTGGAGGATGGACTGGTTGGATCTTCTTGCAGTCCAAGGCACTCTCAGAATTTTCCTCCAACACCACAGTTCAAAAGCATCAATCTTCCTTCGCTCAGCCTTCCTTATGGTCCAGCTCTCGCAGCCATGTTACTACAGGGAACACCATTGCTTTAACTATGCGGGCCTTTGTTGTCAGTGTGATGTCTCTGCTCTTAACTATTTTATCGAGATTTGTCATTGCTCTTCTCCCAAGGATTAAGCGTCTTCTGATTTCCTGACTGCAGTCAGCATCTGCAGTAATCTTTGCACCTAGGAATACAAAGTCTTTCACTGCTTCTACATTTTCTCCCTCTATTTGCCAGTTATCAATCAAGCTGGTTGCCATAATCTTGGTTTTTTTGAGGTTTAGCTGCAAACCAGCTTTTGCACTTTCTTCTTTCACCTTCATCATAAGGCTCCTCAGTTCCTCTTCACTTTCAGCCATCAAAGTGGTATCATCTGCATATCTGAGATTGTTAATGTTTCTTCCAGAGATTTTAACTCCAGCCTTGGATTCCTCAAGGCCAGCTTGTCGCATGATTTGTTGTCTTAGAGCACGAAAATCTCAACACAGTAAAGTCTGTTGTGCATTGTACCAAAACACTTTTCATCTTGGGAATGTTAATAAAATGGCTGATATATTCAGTCATATTCAAGTGTATGAAAATATTATTTTCCCAAAAATGGCAACAGATATATTGCAAATATGGTAAGAATTAATATTTGACTATTTCAGCAGGTGGCAGCAGGAAGCAGCACCTGGCTAGCTTGATAGGAGATATCCAGGAAACACCAGGGTTGTGAACTAAAGTGGAAAGTTCAAAGAAACATTCTGGAAGGACGCAATGGCAATCCACTTTTTATTGCTGCCAAGAAAACTACATAGATATTCCAGTCACTAGAAGCTGAGCTCAACTTGAAAGAGTTATATTTCACCAAGAAATAATATTAAATTTATTTGAGGTTAATAAATGTCCACTTGGACAGGATGGATGTACTTCTCTACATGGTTCTTGTCTTCTGGCTAGACTGGCTCACGCTGCTCTTGAAAAAACAATATCCATGAGATGATATTATTTTTGGGACTTCAGGTAATAGTTATGGACAATTGTTTTATTCAGGAGCTTATGCACCAGTTTTGGCTATTTCTAGTCCGAAGTAAGACTTATGAGGCTAAAATGAGGTGCAACCTGGAGTTACTTATTTAGAGAAAATCAGTAAGATGTTTTCATGTTCTGGAAATTAGTTTTTAAAAAACCATCAAACAAAATTAATTATTTCTTTTAGGGGAAGGTTAGAGTAATTAATCTTTTTCCAGTTTTTAAAGGAGCATCAAAGAGTTGCATTAAAACAAAATCTGATTCTGATTTTAAATTATTTAGGATTTGCTTTTAATTGGATTTTATTTAGTTATTTGTTTGTTTTTACTTAGTTTGCGAGCTGCTTTGAAGCCTCATTGGCTCCAGCGGCTTTGATATAAATTCAAAACTAAAAATAAGTACAACTATCACTATGACTATTGTGACAAGTAAGGAGCATTCCTAATTAATGAAATGGAGAGCAAGCTTATATTCCTTCTATTTAAGTAGCTATTATTGCCAATGAATGGATTGTAGTCTTAAACAAGGTGAGGTCAAGAGGCTTATTTATCTAACACACTGAATTCTATACATGTCTTAAAGGGAAAAGTGATTTTTTTTCCACTCTCAGGGAATTAGTCATGGTCTGTGATTCACAGGAAAAATGTAGGAAGTCTCAAAATTGTGTCTCTATTATTTCCATTTCTGTTAGACTCTGAATTCCAAAGTGAAATTCCCATTATTCTTTTGTAAGTTGGCCTAGAAGGGTACCAAGAGTCTTCGCCTGACAACACCTGCAGATAGTTGTATTCAAAAGGCATAACTTTTTTTCCAAGGAGATTCTGAACTCCTTAGTTATTGCCTCAGGAAGGATAAAGATCTAGATTCTTTACCTGACTGGCAGAAACATTCCTTCACCAAAAGGACTTTAAACATTGTTTTAGAAGTAATGAGTCCTGCTGATTTCCTCCTTCAAGACAGGCAATCCCACAGGGAAACATGGCTTGGAATAAAACAGAAACGGTTTGCTCATAATGAGCCTCCTATCCACAGAAGCTGCAGAGCTTTTATACTATGCCTTTTATTTCCTGCTATTTCAGTAAAGGACCCCAGAGCTGTGGGCAACTGTCTTGGCCCTGAAGCACACAGGAAACTTGGCAGAAACATACACTTCAAAAATAATAAGAGATCATTCCCCAAACTAAAAGCATAATAATAACTTCAACATAAGAAAAAAGTAGTTAAATATATGAGGCTGTTTTGCCAACATAGATGATGGTGGGATGAAGCCAAAGAAGGGGAACTGCCAGAATCAAGGCAGTACAAAACACTGGAGGAAGAAGAAAGGTAGAACACTGCTAATACCTGAGACAAAAAATAAAACCCCTCTTGGCAAATTTCGTTTCTAACGTGTGGAAACTATGCTCCCTTATAATCAGCCTTGAATAGTCCATCAAATTCATTTGTTCAAATTATGTATTGATCTACCTGGCAGGCATTCCAGTCCCACTTCATACCATTCTCTTAACACAAGTTAAGTAGAATCCAACCTTTCACAAATAATAAAACAAGACAAGACAAATCACATGATTGTAGGGAACTAATATACACCAACTTTCCATGTAGCAGGACAGTTTTGAAGCAATTAATTACAAATGCTTTCAAATTCATGACAGAAGTTACTTGTTGGCTATAGGGTCTGATCTCCACATTATAAGAGAGATACCAAACCGCATTCTTAATTGTGTTGGAGAGATACATCTGAGCATGGGATGGTATTTATATGGTTATTTCTCTGTCCTGACAGCTACTAGAAGATATTGTGTGACCACACTCCTTAGAGAAATGGAAGATCATGGGTCCAGGGAAAATGTCCTTAGGATGTGTATAGAATCAAGAGCAGAGCATCACAACTGAATGAAGACAGGAGAGATGTGTATGGTCTTTCAAAAACTATGAAATAGTTTAAGAAAAGTCATTGCAGAATTGGGCAAGTTTATACCTTCAGTTTCTACAAACCAAATGAGCTTTATAATTCTGTATCATGTCCTGGGGGAAAAGCCACTCCACTACAATGAGAACCAGAGCAATGGAGATCTGAAATTCGATTTTCTTTATTAAGATACCTAAACAGTGATCACTGGGCCCCAGCCAAATTGAACTGAGAGCCCCAAGCTTAGGTCAGTGAAGATTATATGGAAACAGAGAGAAGTGCTAATCTATAGTGTGCAATTAATGACATAGTATAGCCCCCAGTCTTACATCACTAATGAAACAAATACTTGGACCCAAGCCTTGAGGCTGCTGCTTGATTATTCTGCTTCCCTAATATGTCCCGCTGAGCAGGGAAGCTGGGCCTTCTGTTTGTTCCTGACTGAACATTTTGTTTATTGGGTAAGGTAGCCCTGCTTCATGTTCCTCCTTGCTTGGCAGATTTAGTCTTATACATTCTTATTCACTTCTTTGCCTCAGGGTCAACGGTAGTTAGCTGAAGCATCAGAAAGCATTCTGCATTCCTTGCTTGTTACTTGTGTTAACTGGGTGAATATATGATATTCATATTAAAAAAGAAAGGATTGATTTATTGTTTTCTTTGCATGCTAGCTGAGAATAAAAACCAAACTTCTAAACCCCACAATCAGAAGATATGTTTTGCATGCAGAAGATGGGAATTAGTTTCTCCAATGCTTCCAAGAAACTTTTCTGCCTGAAAACTTTCCATTGGACTAATATCAATGATCTGGCTTGAAATACAGCAGCTTCTTATGCTCTTACCTTTGAACTGAATCCACACTGATTCCTTATTCATCTGAAAAGATGAGGATGATGAGAAGGGTAGCCAAGGTCATCAACTGGAATCACACGGTGTTCTTTGCAGGGAATGTTGTACATCACTTATTTCTGCTTTGGAAAAAAGATAAATTTGGTACTAAAGTAGAAGGGAAAAAAAGACACTTTAGTTCAGAAAGGATTTTGGAATTCTGAGTCCAGATACATCCTTAACTTCACATGAAGGGTGAGAAAATAAAGGGACATGTTCAATGGCTTGGTGGTCACCTTCAAAATCCAATATTATTCAGTTGGTGATACTGAACACCAATCCAAAGTAGGATAATAATTGATTAATTTTTATTGATTCATTGATTCATTTATCAATTAATCAAACTTTTCTCCAAGAATTCTAGGAGTATATATAGCATTCCTCCTCCAAACTTTCCTGTGAGGTAGGTTATTGAGACAATAATTAACCCATAATCATGTAGTGAGTTCCGTAGCTAGGATGACTTGAAACTCAGTCTCCCACATCTAGTTCAGCACCATAATAATTACATCACACAGGTTCTCTAGTAGGCAATATGCAAATCAGAGACAATACTTTATATATTAATTTTAAGCATGATGTGTTAGGAAAAAAAGTTTCCCTTCTTTGTTATATGTTCATTATGAAAAAGATCTGTATAAAAAGCCTGCAAATTTCAGTCCCAAGTTTATACTGTGATTTCAGCACTAACCTTTGTGTATTTATAAAATGAGCTTAAAAGATGTTAAGGAAGGTGATACACATTTGTAATATACTGCATGTGATTTTAAAAAGAGAAAAGGTAAGTGAAAATTGGTGGTTATGTCTGAAATTAATGTGTGAAATATTGTGTAATGTATTGCCTTTTTGTAATTGAAAAATCTTCAAAGCGGGATTCAAAAAGAAAAGAAAATATTGGTAGATAAAAAGTAAGCATGAGCTATCAATACCTCTGAAGTACTTATGTGGAGTTGTTTTGGTGAGTGAGTAATAGAATTTAGATCATGGAATCATATAGTTGGAAGTAGTCCAATTCAGTGAAGAAGGCAGTAGAATATTTCTGACAGCCTTTGTCTGAAGATCTCTAGCAAAAGAGAATTGACTATTCCATGTGGCAGCCTGTTCCAGTCATACAGTCTGGAAGTCCTTTCTGATGTCTAGGCTGAACATACTTCCTCGTAGGTTTAACCCACTGGTTCTAGTCCTGCTCTTTGGTGCAATAGTGAATAAGTCTACTCCCTCTTCTGTGTGACAGTTCTTCTAATATTTGAAAACTGCTATCATGTTTCCTCACAATCATCCTTCTAAACATGTCAATCGTTTAATCATTTAGTTTCATTTAAACCCTTCTGTAAGCTACACATATATAGATTCTTATAACTATGTAGTTTCCAGAGCCCTCACCATCTTTGTCATCTGACCTCACTCCAATTGTCACTGCCATTTTTTTTAAACTGTGGTGCCCCAAACCAGACACAGTGGGGTCTGGGCAGAGTAGAATTGAACAATTGCTTCCCAATGTATGGACTGTGTGCTTTTGTTGATGCACTCCAGCATATCATTTGTTCTTTTAGCAGCTGCATCACACTGCTGTCACACATTTAACTTGCTGTGGACAAAGACTCCAAGATCCTATGTACTACTGCCAAGCCAGGTCTTCCCCGTCCTATACTTCAGCCTTTTATTTTTCCTACCCAGGTGCAGAACTTTACTTTTTTTCCATTAAATTCCATCATATTCATTTCACCCTACTGTTCAAACCTAACTAAATATTTTTTTGAATCTACTTGCTTTCTTCTAAAGCATTAGCCAACTTTCCCAGCTTTGCATCATCTGCATTCTTGATAAACATCCCCTCAATTCTTTCATTCATGTTATCAATAGCACAGGGCCGAGGAGAGAACCCCTGTGGCATTCATTCAAAACCTCTCTCCATGCTAATGTGAAGCTTTTAATGAATTCTTGTTGGGTGTGGGGATTCAGCCAATTGTCCATCTAACAATAGTATCATCAAGCCTATATTTTACTATTTTATTAAGGAGAATATTATGAGATACTCTGTCAGAAGCTTTGCTGAAGTCCAGGTATACTATGTCTGAGGCATTCCCCTGATCTTCTAAGCTAGCAACTCTATCAAAGAAGGAGTGAAGCTTAGTCTTGCATGATTTGTTTGTGACCAAACCATGCTAGCACCTGTAATGTTCCTATCCAATTGCTTAACACACATGATGTTTAATAATCTGTTGAAGAACTTGCCTAGTGTAGACATCACACTGACAGGACTATAGCATGAGTTCTCTTTCATCTCCTTTTTGAAGATGGGGATATTTGCTCTCCTCCGGTCTTCTGAGATTTTGCCAGTCCTCCAAGAGTTCACAAACATCACTGAAAATTGTTTTGCAATCTCCTTCATTTGTTCTTTCAGTACCCTGAGGTGTATTCAATCTGGCCCTGGAGACTTGAAGTAGTTTAAGTTAGCTAAATTTGCTTTTACCTTTTCCTTGTCTATCCTAAACTGCAGTTCCCTCTTTCCTCCAGTGTCATAACAATGAACACGTAGGTCAATAAAGAGCGAGGTCATCTCCATTTCCCTTTTGAAAGAAGATAGTTGTGAAACAAGAGTTAAGAAATTCTGCCTTCTCGCCATCAACCATTACTAATTTACCACTTTCAGCTTGTACAGACCAACACTTTTTTGGTTCTCCTTTCGGTTCTAATGTGCCCAAAGAGACATTTATTTTTTGTTTCTCTCATTAGTTTCAGCTCATTCTGAGTTTTAGCCTTTCTGATACAATCCACATAGGTTCTGGAGGCTACCTCATACTGTTCTCTGATTACATGCTCCTCCTTCCTACCTGTCCTTTTTTTCTCTTCTTCAGAGAGTTTTGAATTTGTTAGATTTCTCCTATTTTTCCCTCTTGAAGGAATTGCTTGTGATTATATCTTAAGTATCTCATTTCAAAGAATTTCCCATATATTTTCTGATACTTTTAGAAGTGGACTGGCTTCAAGCCATAATCCATATATTTATTGGGACCAAGAAAGCATTACATTTTTCTCCCAGGTGGGCAAAACTCACCACCTGTGAGCTCATGAGCATCATCACCCACTCTATTCCTCAGAGAACAGCAGGAACTTTCCCTTCTTATTTGCAAAGTATGTTGATTATACTCATATGCTTGGGAATGAGAAAGAGAAGACTCCGCCCCCTCTTCCTGCTCAGTTCTGTGACTGTATCATAAACCTTATTCATGGGACCCAGATTTCTGCGAAATGCTATATCGTGTAAGAAATAAAATTGGTCAGGAATTTATTGATGACAATTTGCAAAGGGGCTTCATCTGCCACTCTTTCTCTACTGCCAGTGCTCCTACCTCCCCCACCCCCCAAAACAAAATAGGATAGCTTTCTATAATTAAAGGCTCCTGAATCTCAAAATCATCATCTTCTTTTTCTTACCTCTGAACTTTTAGAACAACTGCAGAAAACATTCATTCTTATCAAGTTAGATCTCAGGTTCTTATATTCTAATTTGCCTGAAGAACGCTCATGAACACATAATGTCCTTTGATACCTTTTATGGAAGTTTGGATATATGACCATTCTATTCAAATTATCTGGAAGCCCCTCAATTTTCATGAGATTTATGATTCATAGTTTTCATAACCCACTGGACAACATTTAAATAATTTATTTGGATGATTTGCTAATCTGCTCTCATGATCATGTTATCCACACCAAAAGCATTTGAGCAGTTCTTCAACAATGTCTCAGATACATCCTTTCTACTAAACTAGAATAATCTGCCTTTCTTGGATTATTTCAGCTTCTGTATTTCCTTGAAATAAATCCAGACTGATCCTGCCAGAGCTATTTTATCTTGAAACACTGCTGTCCTCACCATTCAAGCTCAGAGTTGTATAATGTCTTCTGTGCTTTGCTAATTTCTATTGTAGGTTTGTTCATAATTTTGTTGCAATCACCATCCTACTTGTTCATTTTACTATGAAAGGGTTAGAGTTCACTTTAAGTGGAGTCCTTAAATTGAGCAGGCATTTCACTTACTCAAGTGGACTTTCACAACTCAACTCATCCTCTCCAGTCCAGATCCCACCTGCCCCTTTGTTCTTTTTCTTTCACGTAGGGGGTCACAGCTTTACACTATATACAAGAATTGCTCAACAGTGTGTACTTTACCAGATAACTTCTCCTGGTTGAATGGATCTATGATTTTTTAAAAAAATAAGTTGCTTTTAGCTATCAAATAAGCTGTTCAACATTGTCTCCATTTCCACAAAGGAGCTTTATGCTCTGAAAAAGTCCAAACTGAACACAAAAATCTGGAACATTTGCAAATTTCTCACAGACTCACACAATGCCACCTCAGGTATAAACAATATAATCCACCATCCTGTATCCCAAAGATTCCACCATTGGCCTTGCTCTCAGCTCTGGGGACCAGAAGGGAAACTACTTCCCTGACTGATTAATCCATGTTCAACTAGAGCAGGGAGCATATACCATGGACTTGGGTCTTTATCTTCCCTCTTTTCTTGGGAACCAGGAGAACTATATCAGAATGGTCTACTGTGCATCCCTCTTCCCTTGAGGAAAGAGATTTTATCAATCTGCCATGACAGCAAGACAGCTGAACATTTTGAAACGTTTAGAACAATCCACTTCCTGTTCTATGCCTTCTGGTGGACACAGATTAGAACAGATGTCAAGGCCTAAGTTTCTGGTTGCCACATACAGTATGTCATCACACCATATCCCTGATCACCAATGGAGGGCTACCCATAGATAGGCTACCCATGGGAAGCAGCAAAATATGTCCATACTTTCCATATCCCTCAGTGGTTCCACATCCTTCCCACAGTCCTTTTGACTGGCTTTGCCTTCAGATGATAATTTTTTGACTGAGGGGGAAGGAGACTACTTTGGGGAGGGGAAGAGAGACAGATGTACATGAAATGAGAGATGAAAGATGAGCGAGAGAGACAGAGACAGACCACAATTACCCTAAAACCGAGAGGGAAAGTTTTCAACATGGGGAAGCTGTTGACAAAGATGTTGAGAATACAGAAGTTCTTTCTGTCCCTATGGTCTGATATTGGGAGGGAAAGGGGAGGTAGAAATGCCAGAAAGGGGAAAAAACTTTCTCACCTCCATCAAATAAGAAAATCCCCCTCCTAAGATCTCTAAGCAGGGGGAAGGATGAAGAGAGACATCCAAAGGAGGAGGACTTTCTCAGTTTCACTCAACAAACAGATGGAACTAGAGGGAGAGATACAAGCCCTTCCAATTTCCTATGGCCAGGGAAATTGAGAGGGCAACATTATTGGCATTGCCAGGTCCAAGGAGAAAAGGGAAGGAGAAAGCAGAGAAGCGATAAAGCTGTCAAGCTGGAAGCAAAAAGACTAAGACTAGACAGAACTGTTAACAAAAATGGGGTGCAATAATCTGTTAACAAGATTATTGAAGATAATAGTATAAAGTTATAGAAAGCTCAACAACTGGATAGCTTCACTTTTAGAAACCAATCTATCCCACTGCTAATGAAGGTGGCACAAGGATCTCTGGGTGAACTGGAGATGAGTCTGTCCTCTTACTTGATAAGTGTCCAGGTGGCAAGCATGTGAATCTCTCTCAGATTCTGAACATTCCATTCCAAACAGGTTGAACTGTTAGATTCTATAGTATCTGATTTTCATTATCCGAGTTTTTGTGTCTGCATTAAAAACAGCTTATCTGCCTAAGACTCTTGATTGCCAGTTGAGTTTCTAAGGAGAGATTTGTTGCCATGTACTGGTTGAAACTTTGACTTGGTACCAATAGACAATGCATATATAAGTGAAGTTCCCTCATTCCATTTTACCAGTCAGTGTATTTTCATTGAGTATAGTCATTTTCACTGCAATTCATGCTTCCCTCTCAACACTGGGAATGTTTATTGTTTAGGATACCAGGATAAATGAATGTCAGCCTTGAGAGGTAGTCTAACTTTGTTGTAAGGTTACATTAACAGAATCTTGCAAGTCTGGAAGTACATCTCTCCCCCCTTGCCTCCACAGTCCAAGACACTAGGGAGGGTCCCTTCTGAGATGTTTGCCATGCTCCCATTGCTTCTCTGGGCTCAGCTGCCTCTTATCTGACCATTGTCCAGTCTGCAGCCCTTCCTCCTGTCTCCCAAGGTCATTGCCTCATACCATTACAATGCAATATGCTCCTTCCCTTATTCCTTTTATAGAAAATGACTGTCCTGAGGTTGAATGCTATTCCAGTGGGACACTGGACCTGATGAATGAAGCAGGTCACTTACAGAGAGCAAAGCCACATGTGGATGTCCTGCAGGAAGTGGGAAAGGAGGGGCAGGTGATTTAACATGTCATAATATCATCATGCAAATGATGGGAATTATGGCATCATCATAGCTTGTACCAGATATCTATGACAGTAGATTGTAAGATACACAATGTTTGGCCCTCTTACAGGAGCAAATAGCTAGGAGGGCTGTCACTATTGCTTTCATTGTCCAATATAATTCAACTGAAGCAGTAACTTCACTATTCCTAGTGGCAGGGCTGGTTTTGCCAAAAAAAGTAGCATTACAATTGATCCCTTAATATTAAACTTTGTAGCTCAGTGAGAGAGCAAAATGTCATATATTTAATCCCTGGTATCTCCAGGTAGGGCTGGAAACATTGCCTTCTGAAATTCTGGCCACTTCCTATGTTTCCATTCAATAAATTCATCCTGACTTATTGCAACAGCATGTAATTGGGTTAATTAATATATTGCCACTGGGATGATTTCACATAATCTCTACAAGGGACATAATTTGGGAGTTTTCCTGATCTTACACTGCAACAATACATTCTCTGTGCAGTAACCCAGGAATTATCAGAATGGAGTCTGACTCTGACTTGGAGGAGGGGGAGTTGAACGTTGGTAATAATAAAGGTGGAAAAATGGAACTGAAGCATGATTCAGCAAGGCGGGAAAGTCCAGAGCTGCAAATTGGCAAGAGTCAGGAGGCAGATTCATCACCGCCTATGAGTTTAAGAGAAAGGAGAGCTGAAAGGTGCGCCAAACAGAGAGAAGCCCGATTGGTCTCTGATGAGAAACAGCAGGAAGGAAACAGAATAAAAGGGCACCAGTGCAAGGAATGGGTTGCCGGAAACAACCATTCATTAGAATCTCCATTGAAGCCTGCATCTGTTGACCTCCAGTCTGCTCCTGCATCAGTGCCTTCAACCGCAGAAACCACAAACTCTGAGCTGATCCATACCACTGAAGACTTAGAGCCTGTTGCTGAGCTCTGTCTTCCTACACTGGACCACGTGCTTAGCACCACCTTGCTGCATTCCTTAGCCGAGTCTTGTCCTGCCTCTTTGCTGTGCTCTTCAATCAAGTCTTGTCCTGTTGCCTTGCTGCATTCTTCAGATGAGTCTTGTCCTGCTGCCTTGCTGTGATCCACAGCCAAGTCTTGCCTTGTTGCCTTGTCGCGATCCGCAGCCATGCCTTGTCCTGCTGCCTTGCCACATTCTGCAGCCGAGCCTTGCCTTGCCACCTGGTTGCGATCTACAGCAGAGTCTCACCTTGTTGCCTTGCCGCATTCTGCAACTGAACCTAGCCTTGTCCATTTTCTGCATGCTACAACAGAACCCTATCCATTGAGGCTCCAGAACCCTACAGTCAAGATTTGTTCTACCTTCTTGCCGGGGTGGAACTGATGGATGAAAAATACTGTTGTCACTTGAATTAAGTTTTAACTGGTGTAAATAGTTGTAAATCTTGTAAATAAAACATTAAACTACCTCCTCCTGGTCAATTCATACTCAGAACAGAACAGGAGCCAAGCAACTCATACAAGCTTTATTCTTTCCCTGGGCTATATGAGGCTCATGGTTCCTGTTTGCAGATACAGTGAGTCCAAACATACTTAATAGGTCTGGTTTTTGGGCCCAATGGCTTAAAATAGTTTTGGCCTAAATTTGCATACTACAAAAAATGTCATTTCATGTTTGGTTTTGTGTTTGATTATCAGAAGTGGCAAGTGGTTTGACAGTCCAATCTCCTAATGTTCACTGAAAATCCCAAGTTTAAATATCACTACAGTGTAATAATTTAACATTAGCAAATCAGTAAAGGTCTGGTGCTGTCATTTTTCAATAGATTAATCAAAACATTTTACAGCTGAGCAAGAAAGGTACATCTGTCACTGATATTTTTAATTGTTCATGGTTTTTATTTTCAAAGAAGTTTGCTGAAAGCAATAGGATTAATTTATATGACTATAAACTAAAATACATCATGGAACATCAAGGGAAGAAAGTCCCTGAAAAAAGGATCCAGTTACTGCTGCCCAGATAGTACATTACAACTTATAATAAAGTATAGCAAACAATAACAAAGGATTATGGGTTGAGATTTTTTAAATGTTTCTGTTTTGGTAGAGAAAGCATATTAGGACATACTTTAAAACACCTCAAATTTAAAAAATATAATATTTTCTAAAATATCACCCAGATTTCAACCAGTTCTGCAACTAACTGTATAATCCAGGGTATGTTTAATTAGAAGAATATCACATTAAATTGAATAGGATTAATTCCCAGCTAAGGGGCTACATGATTGCAACCTTAAGACACACTACAGTCCTAGTTGCTGATTGGAAGCTAGGCACTAATATGTATGCCAGCTGAAAGCATGCAAACAAGCCAAGTCAAGGGATCAGTGACAGTACAGATCAGTTGCTCAAAAGGAAGGGAGGACCAGCAGTCAAAATCCAACTCTATTTCCCAAAGTTTGACCAGTATTCCAGCCAACTTTCTGGCCTTAGCTATGTTCAGTTCAATCACATCCCATTGTCTATGGTGCAGAGGGAAGGGGACAGCTGTGACCAAGAAGGGTGTGTGTGTATGCTACATAATGGTTATTATTTCAGATGTCATTGCAGTGGCACACTGTGTTGAACACCAACCTCTTTGTTCTACCATATCTGGAAAAGAACATTGTTAACTGCAGCTTGTGCATTAAAACACAATAGCTAGAACAGAGAGAGCCTACATGCAAAGGGCTATGTTTTTTGCTTGGGCTTGATGGATGAAACTACAAAGAGTAAATAAAACTAGTAGTCTGTTTAGCATAGCATTTTTTACATCAACTGGAAGTGACTCTGTGGAGTCTCAGAAGTGGCATTTTCCAGCTGGAGCTGTCAGAGACTGAACCAAAGATTTTCTGCATGCAAAGCATGTGCTCTTCAAGTAAAAATGCCTTTTTAAAATTAATTTTGTTTGTTAAAATGATGAAATAAAAAAGAAAACAGTCTACATTAGTGATTATATAATAAAGAAAAGCTAATATGTAACAAAATGTATCCCTAAGTAAAGTCATACACACACACACACACACACACAATTATTACACCTAGCATTAAATCTAGACCATATAGCAACATACTGTGTCATCTTCTCATTTTCAAAAATAGATAACAAAGTCGTATCCTGAATCCATCCTTAAAATCAAGAGAGTGACTTTTTTTCCAATTGCCTAGAATTATCCTCCTTGTCTATCCTAGCTCTGTACAGCCAAAGCTCTTCATGAGATGACAAATTCCATGTATTAGGAATACAATTCAACATAATATTGAGAACTTTACCTATAATAATAATAAAATAATAAAAATAATAAAGGTGGGATAAAAATAAAATAAATGAAATGAAATGAAATAATACTTCTTTTCAAAATTATACATACATACATACATACATACATACATACATACATACATTTGAAATCAAAACAAAGCTCAAACAGAACAGGACCAAATCATGTGAGTTAAAGAATGTCCGACATTTCTTAAATCACCTGTATTGGAAATATAATGTCTATTCCTTTTTAAATATTCTTTGAGGAGTCCAATAGGTCCAAAATAACATTTTCTGATATACTAATTTCATTTTTGAATCATAGGAAGCATGCTTCACATTTTTTAATGCCTGGGATGACTGATTTTCCAAAACTAAATATTCCAGTTCTTCTTTTCAGAAATCAAATATATAACTGATAGACACTTTCATTTTGCCTTTTAATGCCTTATAAAAAGTACAAGATTGTCTTGCCGAACACACTGATGCCAGTAGAATTAAATATCCCCAATTCTGTATTCAAAATGATCTGGGTATCTCTCTGCTTCCTTGTTTGCATGTTCCCACAATTATCACTTCAAATAACCATAAACTATCTAAACTAACCCAAATTTAAGAAGAAGCTTATAAATGTGTTACTATTCAGGAGAGTTTTCAAAAATGCAGTCCCATAAAGGGTGTTTTTGCCCTAGCCTTTATTTACTGTTTTACATTCTTTTTCCTTTGTTTCCCTCTTTAGTTGATTAATTTCATTTCTCTAAGAATCTTATTTTTAAAAAGTTGCAAAAAATAAGCAGATAAGCAGTATCATCACTCTCATATATACACTCACAACTGAACATTAGTCAAACTATTTCACATAATAATAAAGTAAAAATAACTTAATCTAAGAACAATGTAAAATGAGCCTACAAGCTAGCAAAAATAAACTCTCAACTAATCTCTTAAAGATCTTAAAGTACATGAGAGGTTTATCTGATAGAAAGACACCTGCTGCATGGATGGAAGGACCATCTCCAATAATCTCAAACACTTGCAAAGTGATAAGCATAGCTTAGTTAGAATTAGGTTTGGGATTTTATATTAATTTAAATTAGAACCATGCTTAATCCTCAAGCACTGTTATTGAACTATATTAGTATTTGCATTTCAGAATAAATGGCTGCTTTCTACCACTGAGGTAGAAGGTAGCTAGGATTTTGTATAGGGTATATACATTGGTATATAAATGAACAAGATCTATTATCGCCATTCAATTCACTTTGCAAAAATCTCTGGTAGGCATCTTGACAATATCAATTCTCAACTGTTTTACTGTTTCATGATGCTCTTTTGTACTCAGTGACTTCAATTAAGGGCTACAGTATAGGCATTTTAAAATACATTTTAAATCACAGAAGGATTCTACACACCTCCTACAGAAACATGACTTTAAAGTCTTCCTAATATTTTAGGGGTGGGGGGGGTACAATGTGATACACCAACATAAGTGCTTTCTATTTATGTTGGATACTGATCTTAATATTCAAGAGAAGAGAGTATAAAGTTAACAAGCAATTATTTGGCAAATTAGTACTCAACAACCCTGAGTAAATAGGAAGTTTGAAACCTATCTGTTATATAGCTACTTTAATTTGCATAGCACACTGGTGTGTTTGCTTTGCAAATACTTTGCAATGAATCATCATTTGTGCTATACAGTCCAAAGAAAAGCAATCAAAATTCACAGCAAGACAATGAAATTAATTATAACTGTTGAATTCTGTGGTGGTAATTCCTCCTCATGCTGGAAGATTAATTGCATTGCACTTTGCCTGCACTCCACTAAATGATCTGATGAATGTATAATCATTTACAGATTTCTCAAATGCTGAAAATTGATTACCTTTGATTAGCTCTGATCTGCACAAAGAGCTCTGACAGAGTATCACTGAAACATTACAACATTACAGACAAAGTAACAAATGATTTAATTACCAGTGTGCTTATTAATGTTAGATTCCCTGCAGTGATCCTGGCAAATCTGAGGCCTGTAATAGACCTGTGGGTTTCACTGAATTCCATTAGGGTTTAAGTAATATTTCTCACTATTTCACAAATCCTTCTTTTCATAGCTGCTTAATAACGCTAATTAATTTTAATTTACACCCCCAAAAATCTATCACATCTCTTACAAACTTTTAATTAGATGCAAAATAGGGGAACTCGCCTCTTTCTTGAAAGCATGTAAATATGATCTGCCATTGTTGATGTTTCCAAATATGGTTAGCATTAAAATGAATTTATTTTCCTGGGATGCTCTTTGAAAAAGGAAGTGTAGACAAGCATTGAATACTAGCAGCAAACATGATTTCACTTGGTTGCTTAAACAGAAACCAAATATGTGTGTGGTGAGGGGAAAGGATAGTAAAATGTTGAACTCAGGGAATGGTAAACATCATTTCAATACTTTTTTTCCCTGTCGTGCCAATGTAGATATTCCCTGGTTTTGTTAATTGTGGAGATAAAACACACTGATTAAGCAGCTACAGTGAATGCTGAAAGAGCATTTGAAATGGAGAGATCAAGAGAACACTAGCCCAGGGAGATAAGCCTGTGATGAATGTTGTTGGCACAAACAAATCAAGCTTTTCTAGGCTTGTGCTTATGATCTCTTAGATCCAATAAAATTGGCAGCTTCTATGGCTTTGCCTCATTTTATGTCATTATGTATGACATTCAATTATTATGAAGCAATGACAATGAAAACCCAGATGATCAGACAAGTCAAAGAGAGCCCAGATAAAACATGGCTTCTGAAGCATTTCCAGAAAATAATATTGGTAATCAAAAGCTTACATTGCACTGAAGCCTTAGTACAGAGCAGACTTGATTTATAATAATAATTTTGCATCCTAGCCTTGTGGGGAAGGGGTGGGGGGAAGAGAGAGAGAGAAAGACTATCTAATGCTGCAGGTGTTGCTGCGTTGTTTTCAATGCACGAACTACGGATCTTAAATAGCAGCCATGCATCTTTCATTGCAGATTATTATTTATTTCCCTTTTTTCTCCCTTTCCTTTTCTTTTTTTTAAGGAATCAGCATGAACTGTCAGCATCTGAGAAGCCACCCATCACAGCAAAATAATAACAAGAGTCAGAAATATTAGAGTCAGATTTTTTATGTCAAAAGTCGCACTCGAGTTCAGCTCCCTGTTTTATTAATCTGGTTTAAAGACACATTGTGTTCAAAATGATGTACAACAGAACAGATTCTCTGAAAGGTGTGACTTAAAAGTTGGAAATAGATTGAGCCTAACAAAATAATTATCAGGAAACTGATGGGGCATTTGAATAAAGGCATGATATTCTACCAAATGGCTTTCTACAATGCTTGCAAATTGTTTTGCATGGAATCTTGGCAACGCATCTTCTAACATTTTACTTGCATATATGCAAGTAAAATGCACACTACAAACAAGTGTTATATATGATATATTTTAATATCCTTTTTGTTATGCTGTATTACCCTTTATTATTTTAGCAAAAAGGAATTACATATTTCTTTTTACATCACATTCTAAGTGTACACACTGAGCTTTGATAAATGCAAATATGGGAGATTTACATGAACATATAATGACTTACTAAGAGCGATCTAAACTAATGCAAATGCAAGGCACCCTCCCCCACTCCACCAAGCACTCTGAATGACAAAGCACTGATTTTACACTTAGGAAGGCTTTTTACACACGTGCATCTGAAATCAAATGGCTATTAATAGTATTGAGTTTTTCCTCATAGGCAAGGAGATGTATGTATATAAAAAGTAGATAGCATGAATCTGATTTGTTTTTAAAAGTAACATCATGAATTCTGCTATATTCCAGCCTTCTTATAATTTCAGTTTTGATTTGTGCTGTTTATTTGGTAACACGGAATTTCGGAAGAACGCTCTTTCACTCTATTTTGTTTTCCTAATTTTTCTTTCCATTTTCTTTTCTAGTCCAGGCCTCAGGACATACGATGTAATAATCCGGTGCTATCTACGGTGTAGAAGAGAATCTGGTTGCTTAACAAATTGTTATTATAGCCTGTAGTATAAAGAAAACATGTACGAAGAAAAAGTTTTTCCTCCATTTTTGCTATATTTTAGGGAGACTTAATTTCTAAATTCTACAAAAACACAATATGAATGGACATACAAAGCTAAACAAATACATTTTTAAAAAATAAAGAATGAGTTTAGTGCTATCTGAGATAAGTAACAGTTCTCTGGATTAAAATGTAATTAAGTTGAAGGGAACAATCATCTTAACATTTATTAACTAGCAGCAATACTATACAAATGCAAAATTAAGAAATGTGTTTTGTAGCAAATAAGGTTATTGTTTCTGTACATTAATCTCCCTAACTTTGACAGCTGGGAATTTACCATCTTGCTGGACTACAGATCTCTTTACTTCTGTATATTCACATAATTCTAAACCAAGCAGAAACAGACTAATAGACACTATTTAAAAAGTAATTGGCTAAATCAAAGCAAACACATACCCTCTTATTGTTAACATAAAATACAATGTTTTAAGTAACCTCAGAATCATTATAAAAGCTTGCTAAAATGTAATACTAAAAATGTACTTTGGGATCAATTTTATGAGCCAATTTTATGACTTTTTAATAAATCACATTTAAACAATTCCAGAGGGGATGGGGGAAATGAAACTTAAAAACAATTGATTTATTTTATTTTTAAAAATATTGCCTAAAATGTTTTACAAATGAGTATATATAATGGCCTAATATTAGAACATCAATACTATTCTTAAGAAAAATATCAAAGGGAGAGAGAAAAAAACAACAACAACCAAGCTGTATAATGTTTTTCTAAAGCAACTCATCACCTTTCAGAATAGCTTTCTCCAACTTTGCACCCTTCCTCAGTATAAGAGAATGGCTTGCATGCTTTCTGCCTCCCAGGCAGAACTTCATAGCGCACAATTAATCTATATATTTGAGGGCCCAAACCCTTCATTGTTTTACTTGCTGTATAATTATCTGTTATGATGAACTGTGATTCTAAGGACTATTGTCTTTAAGCTTGGATCTCTGTATAGAGCAGTTGTCTGGCTGAGGTCCAGGAGTGGACCTTCCATTTAGAATATATGCCTGACTGATTTCTCCAGTCCCTTCCCGGCTGGGTGAAGCACAGACCGTTTCTGCATGATTTCTTGGGTTGATGAGAAGCAATTATGCCTTAAATGAAGTCATTCATGTCTGCCATTTTGTTTGCATATTTTTCAGCGTTCACCTGTTATTAAACCTGTCTTTAAACTGTAAACTAGTTTTAAGTAGACTTTCATGTCTAACACAGTTCTTGTAATCAGAGAAAAACAACATCGGTAATAATGTTTTCTTCACAAGTCACTCAAACAAGAATCTAATAAAATGTTAACAAACCCATTCTTCAAACTCACACACACACACACACCAGATACACACAAATAACATTTAAGAATGTTAGGGTGTTTTTTCCTCCTTTTAATTAAGGACACATTCTTATTTCAATAATTGTGTTCATGTTTTCTTACTCCCAAATAAATACACATTGCTGTATAAGTTTACAATGTAAGTGAAGAGATCTGGATGAATAAATAGACTATTATTAAAAGTTTGATTGTCTTAATATCTTAATTTAATTTTTTTCCCATAAAAAAGAATATCCTTCTTTTAATTATTGAAAAATAATGAACTTTTTTAGGAAATGTTTTTAGCACCATTATTTTCAAGCCCTATGCAAGCTTTCCCAGAGGGACATCAAAATGAACTCAGGGAATGAAAGTCCCAAGGAGGAGTATGAAAGGGCAGGGCAGTACCAGGAGTATGAAATTAACAAAACATGTGGATCCATAAGTTATCTTTTATGATAATCAACTATTCCCCTTATTGTCCTGCTAGGTTGCTTAAGGAGAAAGACAATATTTTGATTCATGTAATTTCTCTCCACAATTTCTCAAGAGCAGAATAGAATTCCTTTGCCTTATTTCCCTCCTCAGGTTAATGAATTATGGTGGGGGGCAGTGTGGGGGGAGTGAGAACTCAAGGCCATTGTATATAATGCAGAGTAGCGATGCTTTAGACAATGACTTCAGGTACAGGGTCTTAATTATCTTTGTGATGTCCAGATCAACATGAAAGAAGCACATTTAAATAAAAAGCAATTGCTTCATTATACAGCTCAGTCCATTAAAATGCAGACAATCATATATTTTAGTTTTCAAAATAATCATAAAGAAGTCTAATGAACTTGTAATATATCTACAAATAGAAGAAATGATTTGGGGGTAGTAGTGAGTTGTACTCAGGTGGCCTCTATTATTATTATTATCATCATCATCATCTTCGGAAGGATCTGGCCCCCCCACTCAAAAAAGGGGAGGGAACAGGCAACAACCCTTGCCAGATCATTCAACAGCTCTAAATTACTAGACCAGTCCTTCCCACCGCTGTGCTTTAAACTATTTGCTAAATTCATTATTGTTTGGATTATTACAAATGATTTTCAGATTTTTGTTCTCATGGCACTGGAAATTTCCCCTGTCATTTACTTCTTTGCCATTTGCGTGCAAATTCTGCCTGGACTGGCATCCCTGCCATTCCATTTTCTTCACAGTGAAGGGTTTTTCTTTGCTCCTGGTGGGGCAAAGTCATGACCCAGAAAAAAAATTGATTCATGAATTCTCAGGGTGCAGCTAAAGAAGAGAGGAAATATGCCTTGGCTGAGCTCCTACTAGTGACAATTTAAAACCTGTAATTAGTTTGCATGCAAGCTGTAAAAGGAATCAGAATTTAAAGTGCATTAATTCAAACTGATATATTAACTTTAACAACATAGATGCCTTATTATGGAGAATCATTATTACAGACTGTTTGGCTAACTGCTGGAAATAAGGTTTTATTAACTTATGGAGGAGAAAAATGATTAGCAAACGCTGGTAAGTGTGAGAAGCGTTTTAGGCATGTGACGTGTTTCCAAAAGAAATGTAACTTTTAATGGGGTCGGTTAGCCTTAACACCTTAGCGATGGGTTCTGTTTTTATAGATTCCCATCATTCTCTTGCATCACAATGGTCAAGGCCATGACCCCCACCCCTGCTGGTATCAGGACCCTGCATCCCCTTTAACTAACTCCCTGACATTTCTATGAAGTCTGAAGCTGAAATGTTATACAGTAATTAATGTTGATCCTAGCACACACTCAGCCTCCAGTACAAATTAGGATGGAAAAGGTTATCATAATATTTAGCTAGTCTGGTAGATTTCAATTGCTCCCTGTGGGGGGACAAACAAAAAAAAAAAGTGGGGAGGAATATTTTTAAAAGTTACATTGCTGAGGAGAGCAACACCCAAGTAATTCTGCAGAGGGAAGGAAAGGAAAGTGGTGAATTGGAGATCTCGGCTTTGAAAAGAGCTGTGCTTGAGAAGAATTACCCGTGTGATAGAGAGATGTTGATACTTAGAAGCACTCAGTGCTCCAAGGAGCGGCTTGTAGCTTTGCGGTGCACAGTTCTGTAGGCAACATCAGCAGATGATGACTGAAATTCCAGTTCAAACTCTGTTATCTTGTGGAGTTCAGATCCAGGTAGAACCAGCAGCTGTATCTTCTCGACCTGTCAGTGGTGTCTGAAAAACACCCAGAGACTAAATAATTTAGATTACACTATTCTGACCTGTATGATTGTTTAAATGAGTAATGCAGTGACTAACTGAAAGAGGTCAACCATCTGTAGAGGAAACATAGAATTTGGTTTCATTTCCAAACAAACTTTTGAAGAGCTATGCTGTGGGAGGTAGGAGAAAATCTAAAGACAGATCAAGTGCTTATCTGGTTGAAACTTCCATCACTAGCAAAAAGAAACATTAATTGCAAATGGTCCAGGGACAGCAGCTAAGTTTGATCTATGCAACATGTCATTAATCTATCTTTTCTTTCCTACAGGTTAACATGAATGGGTTTTAAATATCCATTATCACTACTGATGTAGTCATTACTTAGCAAACAAATTACAAACATTGAGAACTCTGACCGTATGGGACTCATCATGGCACTTTCACAATGTATGAGATTTTTCACTTTGCTCTCTAGGGAGAATAAAAGTATAAAATGCATTGCACCAAATGTATACATAGATTAAATTCTAACAACCTGGGAATGAATCTGCTGAATAGTCCATAGAATGATCTGCAAGAGCATCATGTTGCTGAAGTTACTTGGGCCTCTATGTTGCTTGGATTTAGGATCACCTGGGAAACATTGATGATGATGATGATGATGATGATGATTGCACAATAAATGAATGGAATCACAGTGCTCCCTTAAACTGAGCATTTGTCCTGATCCATCTTTTAAAGGCCATATTATTGCTTTGCATTCATGATCTGTTCAAATATCAGAGAATATATGTACAAAGTACATGTGTCCATAGGTTTTTAGGTGGTTTCCTCCATGAAGGCTGCTACTGATGTTCCCCATTAATAAAGAAGTGCTGCTAAATGGCATGTTTTTAGCATGAGCAGTCAGTTCTTTTCCACTGTAAGTTATATGTGGAATTGCAGCTGACTCCCTATATTTTGGCAGATTTAATGCTTTGTGTATAACAAATCCATGTGGGAGGTGGAGAGACAATGAACCCAAGCAAGTATTTTAAGAGAGTATTTATGTTTTAATCAATATTTTTATTACCCATCAACCACTTTTTCAAATGAGCAGTATTGAATTATTCTGTTCATTTACCCTGCAGAAGGAAAAAATGAATGATAGAAAACTGAAGGTTGTTGTTGTTTTTTTACAGGTAACAATGATTCTACAGAACCAAAAGCATGGGGATAGTGAAGATGTGTCAGAGTGACAAATTTTAGTGATAGGTCTCAACAGCAAAAAACATTTCTATATTTTGAAAAATATGCTGAATTTTTAAAAAAGGGTATGTGTGAAATGGGCCTACACTGTCAGAACTATACTATTGATTCTTTCCTCACTCCCATCAATAGATTTGGTTTGAGAAATTGACTAGAGATCATACCTTCTCAGGTAAAATTCATGGTTTTATATTCAAATCCAAAGTGATATTTAGTAGGACATAAACTTACCTGCAACAATCTTTCTTGGAATATAGGAATTGTAAGAAACATAACATAAGGTAGCCAATGTGCCCATTGTACATAGCCATAACAGCATCTCACGGCTAAGCATAGCAAGATATACAGTATGTGTCCCAAATGATGTGGATCACTGTAATCTGGATATTCAGATGTATTTCTGCTTGTATCTCACAGTGGAAGAGCAATGAGTAGAAGCTTCTAAAAATGTGCTTAGTGTGGATGCCCCCATATAGTGGACTGTATCTGCCATGAATCCATGTTCAGATTGTCCATATATTCAATCAGTTACTTTGCCTTCATTTTAGCAATCCCATTCTATGAATCCCATATGGTTTTCATTTTTCCACACTGAAATACTATTTTCAGAAGCACAATCTCAGTGCATAATCTAGTCACATTTGGTATTTTAAAAGCCCACTGATTTCAATAGGAAAGATTTAAGCATGTATTTAGCTCTCCTGTTGAAACTGTTAGAGCTTAAAATTGCTGAACAATGGCTGGGGTTGCTTAACAATAGGCTGGAATTTCTACAATGTTTAGTTAGCAAACATGTTTTTTTCACTCACTGGTGAAACAAATGAAAACTGTGAAGCTGTGTAACGTACTTTCCTGACAAGTGGTATAAAGGTGTCATCTACTGTGGAGTTAGCTTCATAAATGGCTGCAAGAGGATCATATTCCATTGTTTAAGAGACTATTTTATTCTAATGAGTACTAGGGAAGGAAAAGAAATTCATCATAGGTTTCTTTTAATGAGAATGCTTCAGTTTAGTGAGGAAAAAAAAGGTTCCACATTGAGAGAAATCGCAGAAATAAACAGAATCTGCTGCCATTTGTTATTCTTTACTAGAAAAAATACAGAACACTTGGCATACATTTTGGGACACTTCATAAAAACCTCCATGGCCTCTGGAAATTTGCATTAATTTTTAGGGCTTGACTGCAAATAAATGAAGCATATTTTAGGGGATGCCATGGAGAGACAGCAATATTACAGGTGCTTGCTTACCAAAAGCCTACATGGAAGTATTTATGTGGTATGAAGACATTGCTGAAAGATATATCCCAAACCCATACAAGTACATTTATCTGAGGACATTTTTTCGTCCATCAAAGAGGATGGGATGGAATGACATGCTAGTTCATTTGGTGTTCATATTAATGGACATTCATTAAATCACATCAGATCAGATGAGCAAATATTGATACATCTGCTCTTCTGCCCATTTGTTTTGTTTTTATTTATTAAAATAATTTTGGGCCACTTCTGAGTGGGAACCTTCCATAGCAGTGTGCTGAACAAAGCAAGCTTAAAGAGAAGTAATAACAATTTGAAGAAGTCAGCCGTAAAATAGCAAAAGGTTGGTTCCACAAATTTTAAAATAATACCAGCAAACTTGTTTGCCTAAAAGTAGGCAGATGATGATGATGATGATGATGATGATGATGATGATGATGATGAAACAAAAATGCCAAATTCAGTCTAAACAAATTTTGGGATATAATTGTTGTGCAATCAACGATTATAATAATTTACTAAACTTGTATGCTACCCAACTCCCAATGACTCTGGGTAGCTCACAACAATCAAACAAAGAAATTGCAATAAAATCAATAAAAGATAAAAGATGGCAAGTGCTACAGACCAGATGAAATGAAGCAAGGGGTCTCACTCTCGCTCACGAATGGTCTGAGTGAAGTGCCAGGTCTTCACAGCTCTTCTCAATAATAGCAGAGTGGGGACTTATCCAGATCTCAGGGGGAACCTCTTTCCAGAGGGTAGGTGCTGCTACAAAGAAGGCACACTTCTGGGATCCTGATAGTTGAAGATGGGCCTTCAAAAAAGTATGAGAATGAAGCCACTGGTAACAGTGACAGCATTGTTACCAAAAGGAAAAAAAATACTGTCCCTGAAACTGAATTATGTTTAGTGAGAAGGACCTCTGCTACTGACCTCAAAGCACAAACAGGTTGGAAACATGGTAATCTGGCCAGTATCTGATTTTGTATTGTTGCTTGGAGAACAAGAGCAGCCATACACCTCATTCCACCCCAGTGGTAATAAACTGTGTAGCACATCCCACACATTGTCTGTGTTAACTTCTAAATTGACCTTGAATCTGTTACTTGTGCCTTGTAAAGTGCATGTTTCAATAGAGAGTGGTAGATGTACCTTTGGGTTTTTTTTGCATTTTTTATTCTATTGATGGTCCATAAAGGAATAGAACAGGGCAAGAAATGTTTCAGATAGATTTGCACAGCAGTAAGTGCATCACAGCCAGCTGAGACTTGCCATGAAGAGTGCAGACCTTGTAAAGGGAGAAGAAAAAAACACCCTCAGAATTTCTCAACCCCAGCACATTACACAACTTTTGTATGTGGCATTGCTGTATCTAACATATGTCTTTGTGATCTTTTTAAAATTAGTCTATTTATACCTTGCATATAAGGACCCAGATCTTTCCAAGGCAATTTATAAATAAAATCAAAATTAATGGATAACACTATAATGAAATGATAGCAAAAGATAACCAAGCTTCTGGCATTATGTCCAGACTTTTAATATATAGCAGGCAGCTATTTCATTGGGTGTTTTTTTTTTTTTTTATGTTTTCTTATTCAACAGTAAGAAACAGATTAAGGGACCTGCTTGAGATTAGGATCAGGCTATGGAATAAAACATTGTCCTCCTGTGTGTTCCCTATCCAGATGTCTGCAATTTGTATGTCTGGGGAAAATCCAGATGCTTCAGTGGGAACTTTTTGCCTCTGCAACTTATAACCACAAGCCTTCTAATCCAGATCAGGAATACAGCAGGGACAGAGGGATCTGAGCAGGATTTGTCTATGGTTCAATGTAGTTTCATGTTACATGTAAGTGTTAATACACAAATTGATCTCTACTGGCCTGGAGGGAGAATACATGGGCTCCTTGATGGTTCTTTGCTTACTTCCCATTCCCTTAATTTCACACCTTGTAAGTGAAGAAAACTGCATTTGTTATTGGTGATGCACAAAGTGAATCAAAATGGATCCTGGACTGTGAGCTTTCATGAAACTTGCCTCCCCACCCCCAAGGTCTAAATTGGTTTACAATGCTTTGTATAAACCCGGATTAGATCCTCCATTGTTGGAAACTCTTAAAGGTGAGCTTCTCATTTTGGATATTATGGGAACAGAGTGTCCAAAAGAAAAGAGGAGGGGAGAAACTCTGAAAGAACATGCAAGCACATGGTTCCTTTGTGGTCTAATAAAGAATATTGGGCTGTGACTCTTTTGGGATTGGGGTGTCTAATGAATAAAACAATAGGGATGCTGTTTCTGACTTGGATAAATACATTTTGTTATAAAGAGAGTAAAAATTTAACTTGCCATGGATTCAAACATTGTTACTGGGGAAAAGAATATGTTTGGCAGTGTTTTTCTGTATCGCTAATTGCATACTTGAAAAGATAGCACAGTGGATCACATCTTCCTGGCAAAGGGACCTGTATTTTAAAGACATCTTTGTTGCTTTCACACTTTACATTTTCACATGCACACTTAAACATCTCAGGGGTATTTTTTTTAAAAAAAGTAATCTTTTACATGGTCGACAATTATTAATAGAATTTAAGGGGAAAAAAGCAATGACTTAAATAAACAGAGATGTATAAACAATAAACACATTCACTGCATTTCAGATCATTTAAAGCACCAGGCTTATGGGTGTCTTCTGTCCAACTCCCAAATAACTGTGAACAAAGTGCACATATACATACATAAACACACACACACGCATACACACACACACCTCTTCCACCAAATATGTAGCATTTTAGCTGATCTGTGTTGGATTAGAATTGCAGAGACAGGCATATTCTCTCTGCTTCTTTCTGTCTTTCTCTATTCCCTTGCAAGTGTGCATATACCAGGTTAAGTATGCAACAGAACTGAACTAGGATCATCCTCAGGAAGAGAGGATGGAAAGATTAACTGAAGAAATATGTGGTAATGGAAGTTGTTTTCATGCTATGTGACCACAGGAAAGGAAACAGGTGTTTTTAGTAAATTTGATTACCACCAACCAAGCAAATTCCTGGCATTTTTGGCTGCATTGTAAATGCTGTGCTTCTAGTACAACAACACAGTAAAATGGCTGGATGTATTGGAAGCATTTGGACTCTTGATACAAACAAGATAACTAGGACAGGGGGCATTTTAGCCTGTGTCTCCAGCCCTGCTCAAAATTAACATTCTTCCATTTGTCACAGGCCTGGGGAAAGGGTTGTGTGCTGCAAACACTCAAGCAAACACTAGATAGCAATAAAGAGATACAGGAAACTGTACTGTACCTCTATTTGCTGCCATCTAGTGGTCAACTAAGTAAACCCTGAAACTGGTGCTGAAGAAAACTCTTTTGGGGGAAGGCCTTTTTATTATCAAGCCTCATCAATGCTGGAGGTGAAAATATAAATATAAATTCCTGTTTCACACATGAAGCAGTACCAATGACAATCTTTCTTGGGGTCTGTAATTAAGGAAAATGCAGACATAGCTGTAAAAAGCAGACTTGGTGCTTTCTCCTTAGTGTAATCATTGGTGACAGTTTGCTTGCTTCCTCAGTTGCTTATGCATACTGATGAATTATCGAAAGTAGCTAAGAGCTTCTTCACACTTTCATGCATCCCATGTTGTTCAGGTTGGGTGCGCAGCATGGCTCTTGGGGTAATTGCATGCTCACCCACGTATTCCTCAGCTTCCATCAAACTCTATGCCTTTTTTAATGTTATGCTTTTAGATATTCTTATTTTATTTTAGATAATTATTTAACATTAATTATTTTAATCCTTCCTTTTAAAAAACAAAAAGGCAGATTGGGGCTAGGACAGCTCTGGGAATTTGAAAATGTGTCAGGATTTTCCTCTGTAATTCTAGACTTCCGGTGGGGCCATGGCCAGCTAGATATCCCTGTCTAAGCAGGACAGCGTTTATGGCAGAGATCCTGGCTGGATGTTGGACTGTGGCTGGCAAAATCTCCCCAGAGAAGGAGAGAGTGTGAGGTAGCCCATGTGCACTCCAGACAGCCATTTCTCATCAGTAGACTGCAGGAATCGAATTTTTTGTGGTTGGCATATGAATTGAGTGGCTGGGAGTCGAGGGATCCCATCTAAAGCTCACAGTCCTAAAGCAGCCTTCAAGGACAAAAAGCTCAGCTGAGCCTTATTTCTTAATCACCCTTGAAATTACTTTTTACTCCTTATGAAATATTAGGATCCTTCAGAACAGCAAGTTTGTATTTTATTCACTGGGTGAGTCTCCTTCTCCCTTGTGAAAGAAACTTTAACTATGAGCTTAACGGTTTTAAAAAATAGCATTTTTTTGAAATAAACAGCAAAAGAATGTTTGAAGTGTGGATTTTGGAAAGTTAAAAATGGATTAAGGGTCCAGATGAATTTGAAATGAGAATTTGTAATTAATTTTAAGAATCCTTCCCTATAACAGTGGAGATTTTGATGGAGATTTGTGAACTAAGGACTCAGAAATTAATTTTAAGAATTTCTGACATTATAGATGGATGGTGTCCAAATGTTGTTACAGAAGAGGAACAAGCTATACCAGGTAAGACTGACATTGATTTGAACATGGATTTAAACATGACAAGCTACAAAAATGACATGGAAAAAGATGATATACAAATGAAACTGGTAGATGTTTTGATATTTGCTTGTTTTTTCTATTTTTCTATTTTTCTATTTTCCTTTTTATATTTTTTGTAGTTTGTATTAGTTTTTACTTTTTCTAATTGTAATTTTTAATAAAAAATTATTTTAAAAATGATTTTCCTCTTTAACTCTGTGGAAGTTTTCACCATTTTCTCACATGCATACATCCTTCCATTCCCCCCACCTGCCAAGCCCAACTTTTTCTTCTCCCTAGCTATATGGAAGACTCGGTTTGGTGTAGTGGTTATGGCATCAGGCTAGAAACTGGGAGACGGTGAGTTCTAGTTCTAGTTCTAGTTCTAGTTCTAGTTCTAGTTCTAGTTCTAGTTCTAGTTCTAGTTCTAGTTCTAGTTCTAGTTCTAGTTCTAGTTCTAGTTCTAGTTCTAGTTCCAGCTGCGTGACCTTGGGCCAGTCACTCTTTCTCAGCCCTGGATGGAATGGTAAACCACTTCCAAAGTATCTTGCCAAGAAAACTGCAGGGACTTGTCCAGGCCGTTGCCAGGCGTCAAAACTGACTCAAAGGCACACATACATGCATACATACATACGGCTATAGGAAGGAGAATAAGTTAGAACAAGTGTGATGTTAAGAATTTGTTTAGATTTGTAGGGTGGCCATTCTGAAGATGCCCCTGCTCTCAGAGACCCATCTACTGGAGATACAGAAGCTTTGCTCCTGCAATGTTCTCGGGTTATAAAATGCACTCCTTTGGCAGCTGAATTTGGCCCCAATTCTCTACGACTTTAAGAAATCTATAAAGATGCACCTTTGATCAGACTTTTAATGGTTACTGAATGCACTATTCATATTTTAATTTACTTATTTACTATTTTAGTATAATAATACTATTTTAGTATAATCAGAATCTTCATAGGAACAATAATGGATGTGAATAGGATTCTTTTTCCTTCTCACAGTTGACTCATCAGAAATTTCTGCACTTCCTCCATAGCAGTGCTTCTCAACCTTGGTCACTTTAAGAATTCTGGGAGTTGAAGTCCACATATCTTAGTGGCCAAGGTTGAGAAACACTGGTCCATGGGATCCTGGCTGAGCTTGGTATGGTGGGATCTCCCTGTTTCCAATTCACACTGCTTTCCATGGCAGTTTTCCTGCCTTCCCACCATAAGCCTCCTCTTTCTTCCCTGACTCCTGGTGGTCTACCTGAATAGTCTGAGTAAGGTTTGACTGCTGGAGTGGATAGCTCCTTCAGCTGCTGATCCCTTATATCTGAATCCTTCCAGACTAGCTTATGGCAGTACAATTTTTAATTGTTTCACAGAATCCTAATATGCATTGACATTTGCAGCAAACTGTGATGACACCAAAATGACACACACACACACAAACAGTGGCACCATTACATAAATGCCATGATGATGTCCTCAAGTCCTGATGTCTGATGCAGATACATAAGTTGTGGCATTTGCATGATAAATTCATTGCACTTTTTTTAGCACTTGCCCCTTCTTGCCCCCCACACAGATACCCACATATAGACATCTACAATCAGCCACAGTGATGCCAAAATGATGAAATGTGCTAGCTCTGACCTTTCATACTTGCATTCCAATGTCACAACACATGTTTTGTCACTTGCCCCCCTTGTCCCCCCACAGATTCAGACGGCAATGGTGCAACAGTACATTTTGAAGTGCAAGAGCTCACCCTGAAAGCCTTATAGCTGTTCCTACTATGAAAACCCACAGTTACTGACATCCATAAGACATAAACAAATAGACCCTTACAATCAAGTTTATGGGAGCATGGTGGTAATCCTCCTCATTTTACAGGAGAAATGGCAGGACAGAAACTAGTGGCTTAGGCTGCAGCATGGCCCAAGTTTGCCACTCTGGAAACTGTCTGGTAGGTGTTCTTAACTAAAAAGAAATTTTTTTTAAAGCCCACTATAGTTTTATTTCAGAGTGAAATGTGATTCGCTACGTATATGGCCTCTTTCATGGCACAGAGGGTAATAATTTACACACCTGTAAGTTGTGGATTCGCTGTATTTCCTTTATTTGGTTTTTAAAGCATTAATTGTTGGGGCTGTGGCAATTTCAGTTTTGGTTGTCATGTATAAAATTAATGGTTGTGTTCTAGTAAGAAGCTTTCCTCAAAATTCTCTGAAAGGCTGACTCAGCTGAGAAATATGCAATGTTGAATAGAAGTTGAATTTATAAAAAGGGGAGATTGCACTGAGGAAGGATAGATTATCAGACATAATTTCCACACTATCCTAAATGCAAAGGTAAGATTAAAAACTGAAATGTTTATCTGGTGGGAAGATGAGTTAGAAAACAAAATATGGATGGATATTATTTCTTTCTGGGCCCATTTATTGAAAATATCAGCTGCTTGAAGAGAGTTACAAAACCTTTTTCTCCCTCTATTTCTGGATCCTATCATTTTCTCTTTGGCTTTCACATTCCTGCTCCTGTTCTCTATTATAATAAGAGGTTCATCCAATTATAAGAAAGTTTTGGTACTTCTATTAATGATTTTTTTCAATTTAAACTAAACGTTCTCTGTTACACATACTAGCTTCCACTAAGTTGGCTTGGAGTGGGAAGCTTGTAGGTAACACGTATCTGCTTCGCAGTGTGATGCTCTAGTGTCCAGAAACTCCATGACAGTTGTCATCACAAGCTGTCAGCATGATTTTCTGCCAGAACTTGAGAATGTGGTCACCGATGTCCATTCTTAATGGCTCCAAAATGGCAACATGTGCATTGTAAAATCACAATGAAATATATACTCTTCCATATTTGTACCACAACATCATATCCACATTCAGAGGGAGCAGAGTTTGGATTGTGTCATTGTGACACATATTTTGTCATTTGGTCCCCTGACCCCTCTGACCCCTGAATGTGGTTTGGCATTGTAATATGGCAATAAAACATCTACTTTAAAAGATTAAAGGCCAGCTTCACTTCAATATTCTCCAACAGTACATAATACTCTGCTTTAAAAAGTGTGTGTGTGTGTGTGAGAGAGAGAGTGTGTGTTCTGAAACTGCCTGCTCTTCCTTCCTCCCTTCCTCCCTTCCTAGCTGCACAAAACTAAAGGGCACCCCAAAAGTTTGCCAGTTCCTGGGCTCAGGTAATCATCTTCTGAATGGTTCGAACTTTAAGACAAGTATCAGAGCTGCTGAAGAAAGCACCTCTGCTACGTGCCGACAAATTCCAGTTTGGCCCTTAAAAGACACAGAATCGAGTTTAGATGTGTGTCAGCTACATCCAAGCAAGCACAAGTGATTTAAGCAGACCGAAAGGAAGAGGAAGGAGAGCCATATCAGAAGCCTTGAAAATGTTTCAAAGAACGATTGCCTTAAAGAAATTTACCCTCTGCCTTTAATCTAAGAAGCAGCTTGGCTCTAAGTGAGAGAGAGTCCACTGCTCAAGAGTCCCACTGAAAGCAAAGCCACTTATATCAGTCATGGCTAATTGTTCCATTGGTTCACTGGGCCTTAAGTACTCTTTCTTCTGCCTAGAGGATAAGTGAGTGGCTTTAATGTTTATTATGTATAAAAAAACTCAAAATTGGGCTGAGGATTGTAAAATACACCTGGTGATTTCAGATATAATGTCCCTGCCTTAAACCTTTCAAAAGCATCTAAGTCACCTTGAACAAGTTACCAAACCTCAGACTCCTTTGACAATTCCATGTGATCACATCAGTATTCTTAAGTGTTCTCTGAATATAAATGAATAAGGTTGATTTAGGCTATATCATGGAGGCAGACACACGATAAGAGGAGCTTTCTTCTCTGCTTGTTGTCCCAGCTTTTTATTCACTGCCAGGCAGGATATGTAATCCTTTTGGAAAATGGCTGTCTTGATGAGATCTCTGATTGTAAAGGACTTTCAAACTGGGAACTATATAATGTTCAGTGCTGAGTAGATAATTTTCAATTCTTTTCATTTTTAAAGTCCACTATGCTTTTTTTTAAAACACACGCACACACACACACACACACCAGTGGTGTTCATAATGGCACTCATCCCAATGGCCATGGCTATCAATTTCCATTTAAAAAAAAGTATTGAGGGAAGATGCTGAAAACTTGGTGATTTATTGTGATTTTTAATTTTTTTTATTTTGCAAAATATTGTTTACCACTTTCCATAAGCAGCAGCTTTTATAAACAGAAGTTCTTGTCAACACAGCATTGTTATCTCCACTTACATTTTTTTCACTCTTTATTTACTTCATAGAATAAGAAAAAAAATGAACTTGGAAATGAAGTCTTGTGGGGACAACAGATGGTGGTGTGTTTGTGTGTCTGTGTGTGTGTGTGTGTCTGTGTGTGTGTGTGTAGGAATGAAAGCCAGGGATTCAGATTTTGCTTCCATAATCAGGAGCAATTATTTGACAAAGATCAGGAATGATAGGTAGACATGTATTGTCCAAAGAAAACACATTTAAAATATAGGTGTTTATTTAGACTAATAAAGTCAGAATTAAACAATGGTAGCATCTTCCCCAACTTGGTATTCTCCAGATGTATTTAAATATAACTACCATTATTTGCAGTTAGCATAATTCCCAACCTGCATGGCCTTTGACCAGGGAGGGGATGATGCTGGATGTAGTCTAACACATTGCAGATTATACCAAGCTAGGGGAGTTGGCTAATACCTTAAAAGACAAAAATCAGAATCTAAAAGTCATACAGTAGGCTTGAATACTGGAACAAATCCAAAAGGGATGGTGTTGCTGTGTAACAACTATAAGATCCTGTAATAGAATAGGAAAAATAAAATACATAGATACTGGATCGAGAAGACCTGGTTTGGCATCAGTGAGCATGCGAATGATCTAGGAATCCTAATGGTCTGTCAACTAAACATGAGCAAGCAGTATCATGCAACAGCAAAATAGGTCAATATAATCTTGGGCTGCATTAACAGAAGAATTACATACAGATGAGGTAATAATTCCATTGTACTCTGGACTGGTTAGGCTTCACTTGGAGTGCTGTGTCCACTTCTGGTAAGTGACCCTGATAAACTGGAATAGGCTCAAACAAGAGCTACCATAATGATAAGGGATCCACAAACCAAACTCTATGAGAAACTGTTAAAGAACCTAGGCATACATCTCTTGAAAAAAAGAAAACTAAGGGGAGCTCAGTCAGCAATTGACAAACATCCCAAAGGCTGTCATGCAGAAGAGGAATGGGCCTTCTCTTTGTTGAAACTAAGACTGCCATATCAGGGCTGCAAGAATCTGTGTGTCAGCTAGATGGCAGCAAAAATAAGAGTTTACTGTATCCCTTTGCTGCCATTTGGTAGGTGCTCAGATGCTTGAAGCCAAATACAGAAACTCTCGTGTTCTGTGATATGGGCTCACAATTAGGGAAAGTTGTTATAAAATTAGAACATGGTGATTCCATGTCACTTCTCTTGTGCCAAACTAGACATGATTGCAAAGAGGAGGCTGAAACAATTCCCGGCAGCTCCTGTGTTACAGCAAAGCTCCATCTATCCTAGCAGCATCTTTGTTTCTTTTAGGCAACCCCAGCGTTTCTCAACCTTGGCAACTTTAAGATGTATGAACTTCATGCTGGCTGCGGAATTCTGGGAGTTGAAGTCCACACATCTTAAAGTTGAGAAACACTGGTCTCCCCTATCCAGACAAGCTTTCAGTTCAAACCTTTTTGGCTTGTCTTCCTTTTATGGATGCTTTTTAGTAATACTGTGCCAAAATCTCTCTGCAATTTCTCAAAAGTTTTCTCCCCCCATGAAAGAGATCTTTGCCTTTCCATCATATTTTCAGGGTGTTTGAGGATTTCATTCTTTGTTTTTCAGCTGAATTTATTGATGGAGGCAGCACAAGACACCATTTTTGTTGCATTTCTCATCACCCTGGATCTTCCACCACTTCCATCTCCAGCAAAGTAGGGAAGGATGCCCTAAGGGTTAAATACTCAGCTGATCTTCATTTTCCAAAATTTATTTTAAAAGTCTGATGATACTTTTCTACAGACATGAAAAATATTTTTTTCCTCTTCTGATCACAATATAAACTCATATCAGCTGTGAAATTATATTTGTTTCACTTCATTGACCACTGAAATTGATCAAAACTCTTCTGCTTCTTTCGCACATTAATGTATAATTGGAAGAAGTATTTTCTGTGCCTCAAGTAGAACATTACACCTACTGAATATGCACCCAAAGTCACCTTTCCTCTCAAATTTTACAAGTGTGCTACTCCATGCATATGCATACTATCACAAGAAATGCTGAAGCTGCCTTTTGAATTTCTGGCATTTCAGTGATGATGTCACTTCCGCCCACATCACACCTGTTCAAGTGTAAATATTTTCATGCTGTTAGAAATACCAACTGCAGCATTTCATTAATGTAGGAGAATCAGCACCACTGCAACAGACCACTTTTAGCATTTCTTAATGATACAAATGGCATTTGGAACTTAAAATTATTGATGTTGGTATTATTGTTTATTTTTCTCTTTATTTGTTTCCAGCCTGTTTTTACCACCACCATTCTAGGAGCTCACAATAAAACCATAAAAACAATAGAAACCATAACAACTCTCATAAAACAATGGTAAATTTAAAAGAGCCCACTGTCAATCTGGTAGGAAGTAGAGCATTGATGTTAATCTCCAAAGACCCACCAGAAAAGCCATGTTTTATCAGTTTTCAAAAAATGACTAAAGTGGGGCTTTAGTTTCAATGGGGGGGGGCATATTCCAGAGGGTCAGGGCATCAACAGAGAAGCATTTGGCCCTTCCAGAATGAGGTAAGCTGGAGCATCCCCTCTCAAACCGAATGGACAGGCTGGCCAGAGTCAACTTGGAGAAGAAGGTCCCATAAGTGTTAAATTACTAAAGTGATTTGCACTCATCAGCATGCATTTTGCACCAATTGCATTTCCCAGATAATCTTCAAGGGCAGCCCCAGCTAATCCAGTCTGGAGGTAATGAGAACATGAGTAACTATTGCTAGAGCCTCCCACCCCAAAAAGGGCTGCAACAGATTGAACCAGCTGAAGCTGAGGAAATACATAGTTTCAACCTGCTGATGTAGGTAAAACTGCAAAACCAGAAGCACCCCAAATTGCAGTTTCTCTTTTTGGCAGAGTATAATGCCTTCCAGATGAGCAAGAGAGCCATCCAACTACCAGGTGGTGACTGGACAGTCATTCTGACTTTAACCTCAACATGTTTCTTCCATCCAGACCCTTACAGCCTCCAGATATGGGGTAAGGACCTCCATAGTATCTCCTGTTCAGCTCTGGGTAGAGTTGTATAACCTTACATCATCAGTGTATATCTCACCATGAAGTTATGGGAGACCTCCCCAGCAGCTTTAGATGGTTTTAAAATGGTATGGAGGAGAGGGTTGAACCCTGTGGTATATAAAAGGGGCCATTCAACTGCTCATTCCCCACCACTATTGAGTGGTACCAGCTACTCAGGAGGGAGCAGAACAGTACCACTGGATCCCAATCCAGAAGGATTTTATGGCAGATAGTATCAAAAGCAGCTCAGAGATCTAACAAGAGATGGAGAACTACATTCCCATCATCCAAGTTCTGATGTAAGTCATCCACAAGAGTGACCAATGCCATTTCTGTCCCATACCAAGGTCTGAATTGAAAGGGATCCAAATACTTTGTTTCATCTAAGATAGTTTGCATACTCTTAAGTCTTCTTTTTTGGTATTGGAATGTAGATAGACCTCTTCCGATCTGTTGGCCACTGTGTTGTTCTCCAGATTTGCTGGCATAGCTTAGCTAGACCTTTTACTGATAGTTACTTACTTACTCAGAGAAATTGTCTAAGATATATAAAGGTACTTATAATCCCTGTTGGAAATGAGAAAAACATGAAGGGGCATTTTATCATGCATGGTGGACTTGTGAAAAAGTAAAAAGATACTGGACACAAATACATACAGTATGGCGATGCAGAGAGTTTTAAAAATCAACATTCAGATGAAGCCAGAACTTTTCTTATTAGGACTCATGTACGCTCAAGTAGAAAAGGCTCATGAACAATTGGTTTTATATATGGTAACTGCAGTGAGGCTATTATATGCATGAAGATGGAAAACTACAGAAACACCAATAATGGTGGAATGGATTGTGAAGATGGCTGAGTTTGCAGAAATGGCTAAATTGACTTGTTTGATTAAGGAGGGAACTACAACTGCTTTTATAAAGACTGGAAATCCTTTATAGACTTTTTGCTGAAAATGGATAAAAATGAACTGCTGATTTTGGGATTTATTGATTAAAAAGGTTTGTTTATGGGAAGAAGGGAACTACGATATGCAATAAGGGAGGGTGGAGATGGTAACTGCTATGTCTGTAACTGCTGCAAAGAAAACTGGAAGTCACTTCTTTGGATATCTTTTTCTTGCTTTTTTGTTATTCACTTTTTCTTTTGCCTTTTTAATATTTCTTTCTTTTTCTGTTTCTTCGATGTTTCTGTAGTTTTTTAAATCTTCATAAAATCTTCTTTTAATAAAAAATATTCATTAAAAAAATACCTTCCCCCCCAGACATCAGACCAAACATCCTCGCAGCTCATCCCCCATCCTAGCCCAATGCTTAGGAGAAGAGCCAGGTCTTCACAGCCCTCTGGAAGGCTAAAAGGGTAGGGATTCCTCAAATCCCAGGTAGGAGGCTGTTCCAAAGGGCTGGGAGGTTGACAATATTTAAGAGGGGGCTTGGAGCGCACTCACCCTATCTAATCTAGTAGGACTGGCAGATACCCTCAGGGAGAGGTGGTCCCACAAGTAACCTGGCCTGTGCCATGTAGGGCTTTAAAGGTGATAACCAGCACCTTAAATTATACTCTGGAAGAAACTGGAAGCCAGTGCAGCTCACACAGCAGTGGTGTTAGTTGGGTGAACCATGGGGCACTTAAAACTGCACGTGTCACTGCATTCTAGACCGGTTGCAACTTCCAGGTGGTCTTCAAGGGCAGCCCCATGTAGATCGCATTGCAGTAATCCAAACAGGAGGTGATTAAGGCATGAGTGACTGTGAGGAAGGTCTCCTGGTCCAGGAATAGGTGGAATTGGTTCACAATATAGATGTATGCAAAGACCTCCCTGGCCATAGCTGCTACCTACTCTTCTAGCAGAAGCCTTGAGTCCAAGAGAACCCCCAATTTGCTCACCCGATCTGTCTGGGAAGTGTTACCCCATCCAGAGTCAGATATGTCACCTCTCCTGACCTCGAGGGGCCAAAAACCCACAACCACTCCGTCTTCCTAGGGTTGAGTCACAGCCATTTTCTCCCCTTACAGTCTCCAGGCATTGGGCCAGTACCTGAACAACACTTGCCTGGCACGGGGTAGAGATGTATAATTGAATAGCATCTGCATACTAATGATACTGAACCCCATGTTGGCAGATTCATCTTCTGTTTGCCATATTTCTGTGGGTATTCCATCAGTGTGTACCAAACTCTAAAACCTGGCTGAAATTTGTCAGCACTCAGTCTTTGAGTTGGCATTGTATTGCTGGAGAGGCAAGATTTGAGGCATGATTTGATTTGATTCCATATAGTCTTTGATATTTGATATTCAAAACAATGATTGTAATGGTTGTATAAACATCATTGCATTTTTCTGGTACTGTAAAAAAAAACTAGAAGCATTTTATTCTATTGTATTACTGTATTTCAGAAGGGTACAACCTATAAGTAGCTTTTCACTTAATTTCATGTAGTCTATGACCTAATTCCAAAAGCCCTCTGCAAGTGATCAGTTTAAAGCCAAAACTGTTGTTAGAATAGCACTGATAAAATAGCAATAATGAAGGTGTTTTGTGATGCCACACCAGGAAGATACCTAATATTGGATTGCTCCCTCTGAGAGTAGGGAAGGAGAGCCATACATCTTATTTCCCATGAAGTATATGATTGCTTCCTTAAATTCAAACAAACATGCGGAGAATTGGGCTTCATGCTATGGCACAGTAAAAGGTGAAGAACATTATTTTCCCACATTCTTTAATCCAAATGTTTTTGGTTCCATCAATCTCTTTTTATAGCTTTGTAAAGTTGGAAGGGGCATTATAGCCATTAAGTCCAACTGCCTGCTCAGAACTTGCACTTCCAGACATCCGGTGAAGGTAAACCTATTAGTTCTCTGGATAATTGGTTCTACTCTCAAATTGTTCTGATCGTTAGGAAAAGTTCATCCAAATCTGCCTCCCTCTGTCATCTGCAAATTTGATAAACTTCCTCTCCAGCTCTTCATACAAGCCACAAATAAAAGTATTAGATTCAGGGCCTCGGACTGAAATTTGTGATGTCCCACTCAAAGCATCTCTTTAATTTGACAAGGAACCATTATAAACATCACTATTACTTCGTGCCTCTTTGAAAGGGTAGTAATCCAAGGAAGATTATTCCACATTTTGTCCTTCGTTGGGTGAGCAATAATAGATATGAATGACAATATTGCTTTTTTTCTTTTTTTGCTCCTTCACTTATTTAACCCAGAAGTTCTCTACAGCATTGCCAAATTTGTTCGCCTTGATTTCTGAGCAGGAGGAAATGCTTTTTAAACAAATAATGCAACTGCTTTCCCCTCTCTATTACCCCTGTTTCGTCTGAACCAATTGTATTATTTGATTGCTGTAGACCACTCATGGGAATCATTCCATTATATCTCAGTCATACATACTAGATCATGTTTGCCTTCCTCTTCTAAGAGATGAAGCTCTTGTTGACTTTTTGCATTCTGGGCTTACGATGTAGGCAATAAAGGCCATGAGTTTATGAGCAAATGTTCTTTCTGATTTTTTTTACTGAGTAGTTTAATAGGCCCCATTATAGTAATACTCCCACATTATTCTACCAAATTCAAGTTTCTACCTGAGTCCTTATTTCTGCATTTTGTTCCCCTGACATGGCCACCTATCTTATAGACAAAAACCCTGGGTGATTCTCAGCAAGATCAACAAAATAAAAAAATATAAAACAGCAATATACAACATCAACACTGTGCTCTGCCCCACAGTACACCCAATAACACTTCCAAACAGTTACATCCTATATTCATTGGGCCCCATTCACACCTTAACCCAATGCCTGGGGGAAGAGGCAGCTCTTCCAGAACACTAAAAAGGTTGGGTCCCTCCAGATCTCAGGGAGGAGGCTGTTCTTCAGGGCAGGGGCAGCTACAGAGAAGATACACCTCCTAAGTCCCACCAGATGACAACATTTAAGGGAAGGAAACTGGAGAGCACCCACCCTATCAAGTCTGGTGGGATAGACAGATACCTCAAGGTATTCAGAGTCCATGGTGTTATGGCAGCAGCTCTGGGCAGTATCATTTGTTCCTGCAGTGATTAGTAGGAAGGTATAATTGCCACTGGACTTAATTAGTCCAAATCAGGAAACAACTGCAAGGAGAAGCAAAGGGGAGACAGCCCGCTGCCCCAGCTGCTGCACCTGAAAGGAAGGGGTCCCGCCAGGCGTGGGAGGAGGAGAAGTAATGCCAAGCATGAAGGAAACTATGTTTCAAGTGTGGCAAAGAGGACCACCACATTGCTGGCTGTCCCCAACTCGCAACTCCGGGGGGGATCCTTGCAGGAAAGAGCAGCCCCAAAGCTCCCATGGTCAAGCCTAAGGGGCCCCCAGCCACTGCAAAAAGGGGGCAACTTTGTGACACCACCTCGGAGGAGGGAAAGCTGACAGAGGAAGAGTTCTTGCAGTTGGGAAACGACAGGAGCCTGTTCTAAACTGTGCAAGAGGATGGGCTAAGCAGGGAGCCAGAGGCTTTTATGGGAAGGGGGACAAACGTACTTATACTGTTACTCGTGAATCACCAAGTTATTCAGATGTTTAACGTGCTTTGAGTCACTTGCCCAATAAAGACTCTTTCATATGCTTAACCAGTCAGTGTCAAGAGTGCTGATTTGTTGGATTTAGAAGTGGAGCCACAACACACTGTTGAGTCCAAGGATGGCCCCTTGTGAAGGGGGCATACTATTGCCTCCTTCAAGGCAGGTGGAACCATCCCCTCCCATTAAGAGGCATTAACCACCACTTGAACCCAATTACTTGCCACCACCCAGGCTTTAACCAACCAGGAAGTGCAGGGGTCCAGAACGCTGGTGGCAAAGTTCACAGCAGCAAGGACACTGTCTTCTTCCTCAGATATACAGAGAATCTGCATAGTTGCGATCTGATCCAAGGCCTTTGTTGCATGCTCATTCCAAGTTGCAACTAAAGTCTTGGCTGAACTGTCCACCACAGCTTCAGGAATAACTCCAAGTTCCCTCTGAAACTCCACTGGGTCTATCAGTTGCCTGGGGGCAGCCAATCAAATAGGCCCTACCTGTCGGCAGTGGAGGGTGGCCATGGAGAACCCTGGGGCAAAGAGGCCATGATCTGTCCATGGCAAGGGACTGATGTTAACATTCCCCCAACCCCAGATCACAATGCCACTGCCCTGAGACAAAGACCAGATCTAATCTGTGACCTCTGCTGTGAGTTGGGCCCTTAACAGGTTGAACTAGGTCCATGGTTGCTATGGTGGCCATGAACTCCTGAGCCACTTTGACTCTGGTCCAAAGACATTTTGTCTCTAAATCCTGAAGGATTTGGTTTAAAGTCCTTCTTATCAATCTCACCATCCTTCAGCCAAACATGTTTTTACTAGTTCTTTTGAGGAACAGCTCATCAGAAGCCAGAAGTCCACCATCCAGATGATCCAAACTACAGTATGGACCCAGAAACCAAATTGCTTCACCAGCTGACACCATTATGGAAATGGTCTTCCGCTTATGACATCCTTTCTTTCCTTTTCAGTTCGCTTCCAGGGGATGGTAAGCTGGATAAAAGTGCTATTTGAGTCCCCAAATCCTTCCTATATAACTAGGTTCCTTCCTAGATATTCAGAGTCCATGGTGTTATGGCAGCAGCTCTGGGCAGTATCATTTGTTCCTGCAGTGATTAGTAGGAAGGTATAATTGCCACTGGATGTGACTAGTTTCAGACATTGTCCCTAATTTGTCGTCCTGTCATACAGCACACTTTACAGGCATATTTGTTTTTGTTCCTCCTGGTTGTGAATCACCAGCTATCACGACTTTTCTGCTTATGTTCCTTGTCTGTAATGATTTCTTTATCCTGTTTTGTAAACTCTGGATTTTGATGATTTTTTTTGTTTTCCATAATTATGATGCTTTATTCTGGGAATTCATTAAAAGAATGAACTATAAATCTGCACAATAGATATAACACAACTATTTCACTCTCTGCATTATTTCTTTTTTCCATCCAAAGGCAGAGCAGTTTTTTTTTTTTTCTGAACCTGAACTAAGCAGTTCTCTAGTTTCGGTAAATCAATATCCCTTTGTAGCTAGCATTAATTTCCAGAATATCTTAATCTTAATTATAAAATTATATTTGTCACTTGGTATTTAAGATGTGACGTTCATGTCCATTAAAACCAAAACATTATATAAGTGTGTGTCAGACTATTATAATAGCATGGGGTGTGTATTTTGGTGTGTGTGCTTTCAAGTCATTGTTGACTGTGTCATCCTTGGTGCTCTCTGAGCCTTGTTGTTTTCTTGCAGACGTTTCATTGCCAGACTAGGCAACATCTTCAGTGCAAAGAGGGAGTGGGCCTTGCTCTCAGTTTATATACCATGGCTTGCCCTGCTTGTTGACTCCTAGCAACTGCCTAGACAAGTTCTTGTAGTTTCCCTGGCAATTCTTTTGGAAGTAGCTTATGACTGCATTCTTCTTAGGATGAGAGAGAGTGACTGGCCCTAAATCACTAAACTGGCTTCATTCCTAAGGGAGGACTAGAACTCACAGTCTCTCCATTTCAAGTCTAGTGTCTTAAACCACTACACCAAATTGGCTTTCAGAATATTTTAGGGACTTTTTAAATGTTTCTTTTTACTGTTTACTCTGTGGGGAAAAAAGGGAAGGGGAAGGGGAAGGGAGGGAGTTGTTAACCAAAAGTAGTTGTGATTATATATTCAAGTTTAGGAAAATTTAAGAGAGCCAGTTTGGTGTAGTGGTTAAGGCATCAGGGTAGAAACCGGGTGTAATGAATGTCTATTCTAAAACACACTCAGACTCATGAGCAGGATCACAAAGATATCTGATTTATTAAAGAATAGTATGCAGGATCACAAAGAAAGCTGAGAATGAAAAAAGCGCGCCAAATGCAAACTAAAAACCCTCGGTGCAAATGAGATCCCTCCCCCTGTAGAATCTTCCCAAGTTCACAATCCTAGGTGCTCCTAATGGCTTCTGATGGTCTGCGGGAAAAGTCCTTGAACAGAGCACATAACCTAAACACATTCCATTGTAATGAACAGAGATACAGAGCTTGGTACAAGGTTTCACAGCAGCTCCCTCCCAAACAGAAACGTGCGTCAGCGCCATGGCATGTGAAACGTTATGATGTACAGTGCACATTGAAACAGTGAACGTGACATACTGCCCCCCCAAAAGAAAGAAAACACTAAGCAGCAGGCTTCAAAGGGTAAGCCAAGTGGAAACAGAGAATTAAATCAGGAGCATTAACGTGGCGAGCAGACACCCATTCAGGATGAGGAAAGTGTTTCCATCAGACCAGATACTGGAGGGTGCTGCGAAGCTTGCGAGAATCAACGACCTCCTTGACCTCAAAGTGCCGTTGGCCGTCAATCATGATTGGAGCAGGAGGAGGAGGTTGGGGATGCCAGCGGGAGGAGTGGTGGACAGGCTTGAGCAAGCTGCAATGGAAAACAGGGTGCAAATGTTTCAAATTGTGAGGCAGGTCCAACTTAACAGTAACTGGATTGATAAGACCAACAATAGGGAAAGGACCAATGAACTTGGGAGCAAGTTTTTTAGAGGGTTGTGGTGATTTGATGAATTTGGTAGATAGATACACCTGATCCCCAATCCTGAAGTCGTGTTGCAAGGAACGATGCTTATCGGCTTGAAACTTGTAAGCAGCCTGGGCATCAGCCAAAGCCTGTTGAATCACCGGCCAGGAATCAGCAAGCTTAACAGCCCAGTCAGAGGCAGAACATGTTCAGGAAGGGGGTTGTGGCAGTTCAGGGATGGGAACAAAGTTGTGACCAGAAACCACACAAAAAGGGGTTTGCCTGGTACTCTGATGGACAGCATTGTTGTAAGCCACTTCAGCAAAAGGCAGTAACTCCACCCCATTGTCCTGATGGTAGTTAATGTATGCTCTAAGAAATTGTTCAAGGGTGGAGTTTAAAATCTCAGTAGATCTGTCAGTCTCAGGATGGGACAAGGTGGACAGCGCCTGTTTGGTGCCAATCAATTTTAAAAATGATTTCCAAAACTGGGAAGTAAACTGTGTCCCGCGGTCGCTGACCAAACAGGAGGGGCTACCGTGGAGATGGTAGATGTGGATGAGAAATAGGCGTGCCAATTGCGGGGCCGACGGGATGGATGCACATGGAATGAAATGGGCTTGTTTGGAGAAAAAATCTTTTACAACCCAAATGACAGTTTTCTTCTGACTGGGAGGAAGATCCACAATAAAATCCATAGAAATCTCATCCCAGGGATGGGACGGGCTGGCCACAGGCTGCAGAAGTCCCTGCAGTTTCCCCCCTTTACATTTTGACATTGCACAAACAGGACAGGAAGCCACATAGTCTTTTACATCGCGTCTCAAGGTAGGCCACCAGAATTGATGACGAACCAAATGCAATGTTTTAACAAAACCCAAATGCTCAGCAAGTTTATCATCATGGGAACGCTGTAAAATGTCAGGTCTTAAAGTTTCGGGTACATAAAGGTGGTGTTGCACCCATGCCAGACCGTTTTCAAAAGAAACAGTGTCTTTATTAGCTAGCAACCAAGTGTCAGATTTCAGCGCCTGGAGAAAGTCTGTCTGTAATGGGCAAGGAACTTGCACTTACTGCTTCCCAGGGTGGGCTGGGGGGGGATGCCTGTGCACGGGTCTGGGTCCGGGTGACAGCAACTAAGCCCAGTTGTGGTTCAGTGAGAACAGTCCCAACCACATCTGCCACGTGGTCCTGAGGTAAACGTGACAAAGCATCGGCCAGAAAGTTTTTCTTTCCCAGAATAAATTTTAACTGGAAGTTAAAGCAACTGAAAAATTGAGCCCAGCGAATTTGTTTAGGACTGAGACGCCAGGGGGTGTGGAGGGCTTCCAAATTCCTGTGATTGGTTCAAACCTCGAAAGGGCATTTAGCGCCTTCCAGGAGGTGATGCCAGGCTTCCAAAGTGGCTTTTACAGCAAAAGCCTCCTTTTTCCCAAACATGCCACTGGCGTTCGATTTCAGAAAATCTTCTGGACAGATAAGCGCAGGGTTTTAAGTGATTTTCAGAATCTCTCTGTAACAATATAGCCCCAACTGAGGAGTCAGAAGCATCAACTTGGACCACAAAGGGGCGTTCAGGATCAGGGTGCTGTAGAATAGGCTCAGCAGTGAAGAGGATTTTTAACTTCTCAAATGCTGCCTGGCATTCAGGCATCCAATTCAGCACTGCCCCAGGGTTTTTTACTTTGTGTGTCTCCCCCAAGCCCTTGGTATGGAGTAAATCAGTGAGGGGCAAAGCAATCTCAGTGAACCCCTGGATAAATTAGCAATAGTAATTACTGAACCCGAGGAAACTTTGCAATTGCCTCTGGATGCGGGGACGTTCCCAACTTAAAATCGCCTGAATTTTTGCAGGGTCCATTTCAATGCCCTTGTCAGACACCCGATAGCCCAGATAGTCAAGTTGGGTTTTGTGAAACTCACATTTGGAAAGTTTGGCATAAAGTTTGGCATCTCTAAGCTTGCTTAACACTTGTTTGAGGAGACATTCGTGTTCCTCCTCAGTTTCAGTGTAAATGAGAACATCATCTAAATAAACCAGGACCCCTTTAAACAAATGATCATGTAATACTTCATTAATCAATTGCATGAAGACTCCAGGCGCCCCCGCCAACCCAAAAGGGAGGACTTTGTACTGAAATGAACCCAGTGGGCAATTAAAAGCAGTTTTCCACTCATCTCCAGCTCATATGCGGATGTGGAAATAGGCTTCACGAAGATCGAGCTTGGAGAAAATCTTGCCCTTAGACAAGTGAGCTAACATGTCCTTCATGAGCGGAAGAGGGTACTTGTTGCAAATTGAGATGGAATTTAACCCCCAATAGTCCATACAGAGTCAAAGCGTGCCATCTTTCTTTTCCCGGAATAGCACAGGGGCCCCAACTGGGGAATTTGCAGGTTCAATATTGACAGATTTTTGTCAATAAAGTCCCGTAATGCCTCAAGCTCCTTCTGAGTCATTGGATAATTTTTTGGCTTGGGCAATTGAGTGTTGGGAACCAACTCTATTGCACAGTCAGTTTTCTGATGGGGGGGTAGCTGATCTGCTTCCATTTCCCCAAAGACGTCTGCAAAGTCTTGGTATCAATTGAGCAAGCCTTCTAAATGTGCCAAGCTAGGGTGCGGCATAGCAATTGCAGCCCTTCCAACCCCCGCACATGAAGCTCTCTCGGCTGTAGGAGCTTGGTAAAACCCATCTTTAAAAGTCACAGTTCTGTGTTCCCAGTTTATATATGGGCTTCGATAGGTCAACCAGGGGATCCCCAGAATTACCAAGGGATTGCCAACAGGTGCTACTATGAATTTTAAAGTCTCACCCTGGCTGCCCATTTGCATTGCGACAGTTCCAGTGAAATGGGTTGCCGCCCCACCCACCCACCCGCCATTGAACCATCCAACTGTGTGAAGATCAAAGGCTGCTGGAGGGGGAAGCTAGGCAGGTCCAAAGCAGCAACCAGATCAGGGTGAATTAGACACCTGGAACACCCAGAGTCAACTAAAGCCCAGACCTCTGTAGTCTTTGTGCGGGAGCCCAATTTCACTTTTACTGCTAAAGTGGGACAGTCAGCACTCACCATAGCATCCTTGCGCCCATCCTCCTCCACCTGCCCGCAGGTGTTCTTCATGGCAGGTGGCCGGCATTTCCCGCCGGTTCCTTAGAGTCATCTTCAGCCTCTCCCAGAAGTAGAATACTTCCTCAGCGTCGGCTGTGCCCTTGGCTGCTGTCATCAGCCGCGGGGGGGGGGCGATTTGGCCAGCAGCTTGCCCACTCGATCTCCAGCCTTGGCTTTTGGGCAATCAGCTGCTTGATGCCCTTCCTTTCTGCATCATAGACACTGACCCCTTGCTTAGCGCCGATCTCTCTCCACTTCCCAGGCTCTATAGCCTGGTCAGGCAGCAGTTGCAGCACTTCAGGGTCCCCTCATGGTGGCTGGTGGTTTTTCAGGTTGTCTGGTTTGCATAAAGGTATGCTGGGAGTGCTCAGCCTTGCCGGCCAGACAGATCCATTCGTGTAATGACTCTGGGTCATCTCTACACAACGCCCACCATAGGACGTCCCGGTTGAGTCCCTCTTTAAACTGTTCTATTAAGGTTGACTGAGACCAGTTGGGATTCCCAGCTAAAGCCTTAAACTCCAGGGTGTAATCAGCTACAGACAGCTGGCCCTGGGTAAGATCCTTCAGCGCCTTCTTAGCTCTTGCCTTGGCCAGAGGATCCTCAAAATGTAGCTTTAACGGCCACATGAATTCCTCAAAATACTCAAGTTCAGGGGAGTCAGCCTCACTTAATTGAACATACCAGTCAGCCACTCGACCCTTCAACTTGGTGGCAATGGCAGTTATCTTAGCTTCTTCGGAAGGGAAGTATGCTCCAAACTGCCTCATGTAACTTTTAGCATTAGTTAGAAAGAAAGATAACTTGGTTGGATCCCCATCAAATTTGACAGAAAAGTCTCTTACCCCCATTCCTGTTGGAGCAGAATCGGCAGCTGCTTGAGTGGTTGGGCCCCAGGTTACAGTAGTTCTCCCTCTTTGGGGTGGGGACACTGGTGATCGAGCTCTGCGGGGTGGAGATTCATCCCGGAGCCGTCTCTGGCCCTGCTCCGCCGGCGGTCCGGGTGGGAGGATGGGGGATGGTTGCATGAAGCTGGGACCTCCGTCATGCCTCCCCTGCCCCCCCAATGTTAGAGACAGGTTTCTTAACATGTACTCCATCAATTCTATTTTGGCCTCCACCACTCTTAGCCTTTCAGGGGTTGAGATTCCTCCCTCCCTCGCGTGTGAGGGTGTCTCTCCATTGATACCGTGGTAGATTCTACATCTGGGGTCAGCAGGAACCGATACTTCCAGGACACCTGGGATGTCCCTGGCTGGGGTTCTCCCATTTTATCCCAGGTGATCAACTCTTCAGGCAATTCGCTGGGTACCGGTTGCTCTGGTTCTCCCCCATCGTCAGATTCCTCCACCTCAGGGCTAGAACTTGAATCCTGCCGGAAATCTGAAGGTTCTGGGGTGAGGCTCAGTTCTCCGCTCTTGACCATCGACTTGGGCATCAAGCTAGCCAGCTCCTCAAGTCCCCCGGTCGTGAGCTTGGACTCGGCCATCGTTAACTATTTTCCTCACAAGAAACTGATCTTGGTAGGAGCTAACAGTACAACTTTGGTGATTTCTTAGCTTTATGTAATGAATGCCTATTCTAAACCACTCTCAGACTCATGAGCAGGAATTCAAAGATATCTGATTTATTAAAGAATAGTATGAAGGATCACAAAGAAAGCTGAGAATGATAAAAGCATGCCAAATGCAAACTAAAAACCCTCGGTGCAAATGAGATCCCTCCCCCTGTAGAATCTTCCCAAGTTCAGCGCTGCCCAGTCTGCAGGGGATGAAGGAGGAGAGGTTGGGTGAGGCAGTTCAGGAATGGGCACAAAATCTCGACCAAAAACAGTGCAAAATGGCACCTGACCAGTGCTCTGATGCACTGCATTGTTGTAGGTGACTTCAGCAAAGGGCAGGAGATCGACCCAATCATCTTGTTGATAGTTAACAAAAGCACACAGATATTGCTCCAGTGTGGAATTAAGCGCCTCTATAGATCTGTCAGTCTCAGGATGCGACGCAGTGGACAGCGCTTGTTTAGTGCCCACCAATTTCATAAAAGCCCACCAAAACTGGGAAGTAAATTGTGTGCCTCTGACAGTCACCAAATGGGAGGGGCTCCCGTGGAGCCTGTACACGTGTACAAAGAAGAGGCGGGCTAGTTGTTGTGCTGAGGGAATGGAAGTGCATGGAATGAAATGGGCTTGTTTTGAGAAGAAGTCCTTTACAACCCAAATCACAGTTTTCCTCTGGCTCCGAGGTAAATCCACGATAAAATCCATAGAAATCTCCTCCCAGGGGTGAGAGGGACTGGCCACTGGTTGGAGCAACCCTTGGGGCTTACCAACCTTCCATTTAGAGCCAGCACATACAGGACAGGAGGCAACATAGTCTTTCACATCCCGCCTTAGCGTTGGCCACCAGAATTGGCCTCTAACCAAATGGAGTGTTTTAACAAACCCAAAATGCCCAGCCAGTTTGTCATCATGGGAACGGAGCAAAATGTCTTTGCGCAAAGCCTCGGGCACATAGAGACGATCGTTCTTCCAAGCAAAGTCGTGGTCAAAAGTAACATTGTGTAAATTTTGCTTGCAACCAAGTGTCAGATTTCAATTGGGAAAGAAACTGTTGTTGCAAGTCAGAGGGAACTGGCAGACGTCCCAGACGGGGTGAAAGTGAAGCATCTGGTTGTTGCGCGCGAGTCTGGCTGCGGGTCACAGCTACCAGACTCAATTGCGGCTCTGTCCATAGTGTACCTATCACATCAGGCACAGTACTAGAATCTTGGGGTCTGCGGGAAAGTGCATCAGCCAGAAAGTTTTTCTTTCCTGGAATAAATTTTAGCTTGAACTCAGAACGGCTGAAGAATTGAGCCCATCTGATTTGCTTTGGGTTGAGCTTACAAGGTGCACTGACTGCTTCGAGGTTCTTGTGGTCAGTCCAAACCTTGAAAGGGTGGGTATCCCCCTCCAACAAATGGCGCCAAGTGTCTAAAGCAGCTTTAACAGCAAAAGCCTCTTTCTCCCACATGTGCCACCGCCTTTCAGTCTCAGAGAATTTACGGGAGAGATAAGCACAAGACTTCAAACATCCCGACTCATCTGCTTGTAGCAGGAGCGCTCCAATGGAGAAATCAGAAGCATCCACTTGCACCACAAATGGCTTGCTAGGATCGGGATGCTGTAGAATGGGTTCTGCTGTAAATAGCTTTTTAAGCTTGTCAAAAGCCACCTGGCATGCGGGCGTCCATTTCAACAACGCCCCTGGATTCTTTGCCCTCCGTGTGTCCCCCTGCCCTTTAGTTTTAAGTAACTCAGTGAGGGGCAACGCTATCCCCGGGAACCCCTGGATAAACTGTCGATAATAGTTCGCGAATCCGAGGAAACTTTGGAGCTGCCGACGCGTGCGTGGTGGCTCCCATGCTAGAATGGCTTCAATCTTAGCTGGATCCATTTCAATACCCTTGTCAGAAATTCTATACCCCAAATAGTCAATTTGAGATTTATGAAAAGCACATTTGGACAATTTAGCATACAGTTCAGCCTTTCTCAGCTTGCTGAGCACTTGTCTAAGCAGTTTTATATGTTCTTCCATTGTTTCAGTATAGATTAACACATCGTCCAAATACACCAAGACCCCTTTGAATAAATGGTCATGCAAGACCTCATTGATCAGTTGCATAAAAACCTCAGGTGCTCCCGCCAGCCCAAAAGGTAACACTTTATACTGAAAAGAGCCCAGAGGACAATTGAAAGCAGTTTTCCATTCATCCCCCCCCCCCCCTTATACGAATGCGGAAATATGCCTCCCTCAGGTCCAACTTAGAGAATATTTTCCCCTTTGCCAGATGTGATAACATGTCTTTGATTAACGGGACGGGATATTTATTCAATATTGAGACTGCATTCAATCCACGGAAATCCATACATAATCTCAAAGTCCCATCTTTCTTTGGTCTGAATAGAACAGGAGCACCCACTGGGGAACTGGCTGGTTCGATAAAACCGCTGGCTAGATTTTTATCGACAAACTCTCTTAGCGTTGCCAGTTCCTTCTGGGTCATCGCATAAATTTTTGGCTTAGGCAACTTTGCATTAGGGATAAAGTCTATGGCACAGTCAGTTTTGCGGTGCGGCGGTAGCTGATCCGCTTCCTTTTCGCCAAACACATCTGCAAAGTCTTGGTATTGTTCTGGCAGTCCATCTAGCGGACCAGTAAGGAGCTGCGGAGTTGTTGCCGCCGCCCTCCCCACCTCGCCGTTGTCCAATTCATCCCCCTCAGGGGCTTTGTAGAATCCATCTGCAAAAGTCACAGTCCTGTGCACCCAATTTATGTGTGGGTTCTGCTGAACAAACCAAGGCATCCCCAAAATGACAAACAGACCCCCCACAGGCGCTACCACAAAAGGCAGTTTTTCCCAGTGGCTTCCCATTTGCAATGCCACCATCCCTGTGGAGTAAGTCACCAGTTTCCCCCCCGCTGTAGATCCATCCAATTGGGTGAAGATCATGGGCTGTTTCAAAGGGAACGTGGGTAACTCTAATGCAGCTACCACGTCAGGGTGCATTAAGCAGCATGAGCACCCCGAATCCACCATTGCCCACACTTCCACAGTTCTTGTCCATGACCCCAATTTCACCTTCACTGTCATGGTAGGGAAATTTCCACTCACCGAAGCGTGATCGCGCCCTTCCTCTTCCACCTGCCCAGCGGCGCCCTTTAAAGCAGGTGGCTGGCGTTTCCTGCCGGCCGATTGACAACAGCCTCCTCCTCATCCCCAAAGAAAGGGACTTCCTCAGGTTCGACCTCCGCCAGCGCCGCCTTCATCTTCCTTGGTAGGGAAGGAGATTTTCCAGATGACTTTCCTGGCCGGTCTTCAGTCTTTCCCTTCGGGCACACCGCTGCTCGGTGCCCCTCTTTTCTGCACCGCAGACATTGCCCCCTTGCATAGCATCGCTCCTTCTCTTCCTCCCAGGTCCGCTGGCTGGATTTCCCTGGAGGAGCCGAGGTGCAGGACCCTTTACTGAATCTCCCATATCTCATCGATTTTCGGTGGGCAAATGTCTCTAGGGCATGCTCAGCACTGCTCGCCAGCTGAATCCAGTCATACAGGGTTCTTGGGTCCTCACGCCCCAGCGACCACTTCAGAACCTCAGTTTCCAGTCCATCCTTGAACATCTCCACCAGCGTGGATTGGGACCAATCCTCCACTTTCCCCGCTAGTGCTTTAAATTCCAGCGCATAATCTGCCATGGATCTTGACCCTTGGTACAGTCCCTTTAATGCCCGCTTCACTCTTTCCTGAGCTAGCGGGTCTTCAAAATGTTGCCGTAATGCCCACAGAAATTCCTCGAAGTCTTCTAACTCCGGAGCGTTCGATTGGCACAGCTGTACATACCAATCAGCCACCCTCCCCTTCAGCTTGGTAGCAATGGCGTTTATTTTCCCCCACTCTGACCGGAACCCCTGTTCCCAATCCTCCATATAACTGTTAGCATTAGTTATGAAGAAGGACAATTTGGTAGGGTCCCCATCGAACTTTACTGTGAAGGGTGGGGGTCTTGCAGTTTCTGGCCACTCAGCCCTTTGTACGGCCCCTAACGAGCGCCTCTCCGCCAGAGGGGACCTCGAAATTGTCACCCTCAGGCCCCTCTCCTCTCCTCGGCGCCAGACCCTGCTTCTCCCTCTAGGAGATGGTAGGGGTGACGGTGAGGTGGAATGCCTACGGCGGGACCCTTCCCTTCCTTTTTCAGGCAACCCCCATCCCATTGACATTTTCTTCAGCATGAACTCGACTGAGTCTAATTTTGCCTCCAACACCTTTATACGATCAGGGGTGGGGGACCCCTCGGGCGCTTCTTTTCTGACCACCTTAGGTGACAGCGGGTACCGCCGCTTCCAGGAGGCTTGAGCCGCCCCCGTGTCCGATTCCTCCTCCCAAGTAAGGTAGTCACCAGCCGACGTACTGGTCGTTTCTGGTACTTTTTGACATCCCTCCTCCTCCTTCGAGTTGGGGTTGGGTTCTGCCCGAACCTCTGGAGCATCGCTGCAGGGTACCTTCTCTGCTCTAACCACCGTGGAGTTCAGTTCCCCTTCACTCGATGCCTCGCTCTCCATCACCTGCAATCTCGGTTTGTTCCTCGCTAGCGCTCCCCTTCACAGATGAATCTGGATAGGGGCTAGCGGAATAAGGTTTTTGAGATTCTCAGCTTTATGTAATGGTTGCCTATTCTGACAGATTCAGTCTCACAAGCAGGTGCTTAAGGATAACTGATTTATTGAAAGAATAGTGTGCAAATACAAAGAAAGCTGAGAATGAGCAAAAGCGCACCAAATACAAACTAAAAACCCTCGCTTCAAATCCGGTCCCGCCCCGTGCTCCCGCTTAGCAACCACCCCTTCCCAGGTGCTAGCAACTGTCACCCACATCGGCCTGAGAAAGTAACCTTGAACACAGCCAATAACCCAAACATGCATTCCACAGTTACAATAAGGAGATTACAGCCTGGCACAGCTGGAAATCTCCACTCCGCAAACACGGATCAGGAAAGTGACATGCGAAACGTTACGATGTATTCAGAACATTGAAACGATGAACATGACACAATCCCAGGTGGTCCTAACTGCTTCTGATGCTCTGCGGGAAAAGTCCTTGAACAGAGCACATAACCCAAACACATTCCATTGTAATGAACAGAGATACAGAGCTTGGTACAAGGTTTCACAGCAGCTCCCTCCCAAACAGAAACGTGCGTCAGTGCCATGGCATGTGAAACGTTACGATGTACAGTGCACATTGAAACAGTGAACATGACACCGGGAGACTGTGAGTTGGAATCCTGCCTTAGGCACAAAGCCAGCTGGCTGACCTTGGGCCAGTCAATCTCTCTCAGCCCTAGGAAGCAGTCAATGGCAAACCACTTCTGAAATCTTGCCAAGAAAACTGCAGGGAAGGCACAAAAATGAAGAAAAGAGGAACATTTAATGAAAATAGCAAAATTTTGTGGCATCCTGAAAAATAAAAAACAAAACAAATGGAACATAAATATATTGGCTTTAAATGCCATAAGATTATGTTGCCATTTTTGCTGTAACAAATAAACATATTTACTTCCATCTAAACTGTTTTAATGAAGTATGCTTTAATAAATGTATATTTTCACAATTGTATGTCAGTTATATGTATTAATAAGTTATGGGATAGATATTCATCTTTGTGTCAGCTTCCACTTAGTGCATCTCAATCTAGATATACAAATCAAAGTGAATTTAATGGTAAATAAAGATCAGTGTGTAACATTTTACCAAGAGTTTTCAAAATATTTAGCACTTGAGTGCTAAGAAAGTTGAGAATTCCAATTGTCAGCACTTAGCACCTTTGTATTCACTAAGGAAACTGTGTCCCAAGAAACACATCCCTAGTTGTTGAATTGGAAGAAGTCAGTTTTCAAAATAATTTCCATTATACAATTCTCTTTCTTTCTCCAGTATTTAACTTAAAGATAATTATTTGGGTCTTCCATAGCAGACTGTGGAATCAAATTTCCTCCACAAGTTGTCTTGTGGCCTGCTGAATGGTTATTTTCAAATTCCCCAGGTCAAAATACTTTATATCTTATTATATTGTACAAGACAATAGCAGGATCTGTCAAATATGGATGTGACATTCTACTGTACATTGCAAATTACATCAGCAGATGTTCTTGTTAAAAGTTGTGGCTCCTTTAACTGATTATATAGTTGATGCAACCTTTTGAGACTTGGTAGTGACTGTCAAATTGGTGACTTGCTGATTTAACTTATTGCTATTTTTTTAGAAAAAGACCAGAAAGGCGAAAAGATTAAGAAGTTGAAAAAAATATATCAAGAGAATGTAAGGGATTAATTTCAAAAGACACTGTACATTAACAACGAATGATTACTTTTCTTTGAAAAGACTTTTGTGGAACTGGATGGAATAATCAATGGAGAAAGACACTTTAGCAGGACTGTTGCTGTGCTGAGATTCACTGATTGCTGAAGCAATCCTAAGCAGCTTTCTAATTTTTTAATGCAGATTTTTTTAAAAAATAGATGAGTTATGCTCTTTGAATACTTCATCCTCAGTAATATCATGAACGTTCATAACATTTGTTAGAACAACAGTGTGGGACACTTCAGACTGCAACGGGATAATTAAGATAAAAGGTATATGCCTCCTTATCATTCACAAGAGCAGATATTAAGGAAATTGATTGAAGTGATTTTAGAATGGAAAGTTATTCATTTTAAAATACACACATCAACCTGACTGGCAAAACATTAACAATGTGTCAGAATTTTTAAAAGGGCTTCCTGTTTTCCATACACTTTCCTGACACTAGGCAAGTGTGAACACTGAACAAGATTTGTCAGTCTCTATAGGAGGGAGGGGACCACATACAATGGCCTCGTTCTTTCAGTCTGCCAAACATCCTACAGACTTTGACCTTGGCTTGAAATGTGGGGAGCAGGTATGCATATGGGTTTGGAGAAGTACAGCCAATAGGCACAACCCGTTCTTTATGTACATTTAAATACCTCATGAGCCTGAACTTATTTTTTTCTCTTACTTGTTATCCATTAGATTTATATTTCATCTGTCAAGGCAGCATTCTCTTCCCTCTAATTTTTTTTTCCACAAAATGTATTCTGTAAGGTTGGTTGGGCTGACAAATAATGAGAGATGGAAAGTCATCTAGCGTTCTTCCTGGTCCAAGTAATAGGCACCTCTAACCAGGTAAGCTTCTAGGGTTCCCATTGGGCACAGACAAGTATCTCCAACCTGATATGTTTACCTCTTGTGACAAAAGCCAGAAAAGATATCTGGCTGGGTTCCAATGGACACAGAACTCCCCTCCATTTTATGGTTCTGAATGCAGGACAGGCCATTATATGCTGGTCTCAAAAACAGATTGGAGTAGAAATGAAAGGAACAAATAAGAACAGTGATTGTTTCATGAGTCTTTCTTTAAATACATGATCTAAGTCTTTGAATGAGTACAGATGGAGAAGAAATGAAACAAACAAGGTGACTGTGTTGACTTTTTAGGATGAAATATTGAAAGAATTGGTGAAGGTTCCAGGATAACAAAAGGTTCTGAATGTGAGACAGATTGATCATTTGAGACTTAAACAGTGATATTGTTGTTTCCCTATACAAAGGGAATATCAAGAGTGAATGCAGAACTAGATTGGGATTAGTTTGTAAAATGTGTCTGGAAAGAGTTTGGCAGTATTCTGACTGAAAGAGTACAAGAGGTGACAATGACCAAAATTTGGAAAGTGCCATGTGGTTTAAGTCATGCAAATGTTTGCTCTTCAGCAAGTTACTGACAAATGTATAAATGTGAGAAGGTTGATTGATAGATAAATAATATACTATCAATTCAGTATTGACTCCTAGTCCCGAGGATCATCTCCAAGATATCCATCCCAAGCCAGACCCTTCAAGTCTCCCAACAGTGCATCCATTGTTGCTGCAATTGAGTCCACCCACATAGTTACAAGTCATTGTCTCCTTCTCCTTCCTCCCATCTTTCCCAGTATTATGGACTTGTCAAGGAAGCTGGACCTATACATAATGTATTCAAAATACAAACATTTGAGTCTGGTAATTTGGGCCTTAAGTGAGAACTATGGATTGAGTTGTTCTATGAGTGTCAGCCTGTCAGGCTGCACAATCAATTGTGAATTGTCTGATCGTGTTCGTCTGCCATGATGAGTCAATGCGTGTCAAGAACAAGATGGGAGGGGGGAATTGCAAGGAGTGTGAATCTTTTCTGTTTGGGCTGGAAGGTGGGGGGGAGTCAAGGTCGTACTGCCAGAGACAATTGTGCCTGGTATGGCTGACCATTAGAATTAGGTGGGAAAGAGATAGGAGAGGGGAGCTTTGATTAGGGTATTGGAAAGTTTTAATGAGCTAGTTTAAGCGGGAAGCTTTCAATCACAGCTTTTCTTCTGTTCTGTACACTTGCTTCCAATAAAACTGAATTCTGCATATTTCAACTGTGCATGAGTCAGGTCATTATTGGGACTAATGGTGTCAGTTCTTACACAGCCTTCCCAGGTAGACCAGATAGGAAACATGACCAAATGAGCTAATTCTATTTTATTGTAAGGCTACATTAACAGAATCTTGCAAGTCTGAAAGTACAAATCTCCCACTGTCTCTTTTTACAGCCTGATAAGTTAGGGAGGTTCCTTTCTGAGTTTCTTTCTCTGCACGTTATGCAGCTGTGGGCTGCGGCATCTCTTATCTGATCATTCCCTAGGCAGCATTTCCCCCCTATCCCAAGGTCATTCCCACATACCATTACAGTGAGTGAGGAAGTTACTTCACACATGCAGTTTCAGAGAAAATGTATAATACAGTGAATAGGCTTGATTGTGGAATGTTCTGCATGAATATGAAGATTGGTTGCTGAATGCATATGTGAGAATAAATATTTCAGCATTGATCAGAGAGTAAGACAAGGATGTGTGAACTCCTCTTGGTTCTTTAATTTGTTTATAGATAAATATGAAGGCATCCTTATGATGACATTAGAGCTATGATGGTTGGGAATGTGAAAAATGTAGTCTTTTATTCATATGCATGTCACTAAATAAGAACATGAATATTTTGCAGTAAATGTTAAATAGATTGCATGATGCAGAATAAGCAGTATGGATTTGAAATTTAATGCACTGAAGACCTACAAAGTTATGTTTGACAGGGAAAATGGAATAAGTGATTGCAAGTTATTCATCAATGATAAATAACTAGAGAAAGTAGATGAATTTGTGTACCTTCAAAGAATGTTTACTAAAGATGCAAAAAAGGATGGAGAAGTGTTTAAGATGTGACATGCTGGTTGAAAGGTACTGGATAGTATTTGGTCTGCTGCAAAAAATGAAAGTTTGTTGAAAGAAGTTGTGTACAATAATGGGTTCAGTGCACTTTGTTATATGTAAGTGAGAGCTGAATATGTCAGAAGAAACGCAGAAGTTGAATGCAGTGTGGATGGGTTACTTAAAAAGAGTGTGTAGTAAAGCAAGAAGAGATAGTGTTAAGGATGAATGGGTGCTGAATGAATGTGGATTGAATGTAAAAAATAGAGATTTTTTTCCAGTGTGAAAGAATTAACTTGAAGTGTTTGGATTGTATAGAAAGAATAAATGGGAGTTGCCTCAGAAAACAAATATATGAAGAGAGAGTGAACAGACTGAAAGGAAAGGGAAGTCTGAAAATGTGGTTGGATGGAATTTATGAAATCTTCAAAAAGAGCGAGAGGACAAGTTTCAAAAACAGAAGGCAATGTATGAAAGCCACATATGGATGTAATATAACCTCCCATTCATTGCATAAGGTTTCTTAATGTCTGTTCCTGGCTTGTGGGCTTCCCAGAAGCATCTGGCAGGTTGTTATGGGTGCAGGATGCTAGACTAGCTGGATTATTTGCAACAATCCAGCAGTGATGCTCTTACTTGCATCATCATCACCACCAACACCATAATCTGAAATGTTGTATGAGAAGTGCTTCTTATAGGCTAGCTCAAAAATTCTTACAATGGCTATTTGAAGGACCATCTGTCTCCTATAGTTTCTGCCCATCCTATACAATCATACAGAGTTGACATTCTTTGGGTTTCACTGATTAAAAAGTGTCATCTGAGAGGACCCAGGATATTAAATACAATCATATCTAGCTTACTTGTGCATGACATCTACAACTATAGCATAAAAGACCTTGCTATTTTAACAATACAATGAGAACAGTATACATGGTCAATGGATTACTTCCTTTTTGATAAAAGCCCTTTAATTATCATGTTGCATCATCAGAATAAAAAGGAGAAGGAATAATCAAACTGCCATTCTGCTTGAATTATTGTTGAGGTTGTATTTGTATTTCTGTTTTTTTACCCTTCTCATCAGTTGTTTGTAACTACATCAGAAAGACTCTATCTTGGCCAGAAACCAGAAGCCTGGAGCTCAGCTTGAGTGGAACAGTATTTTTTTAAAACTTTGAAAATATTTATTGAATCGTGTTTTAATTAGCAGGGAAAAACATTTTGTTTATTTTCAATGGATTTTTTTCCCTCCACAGTTAAAGGGTAAAATCTACTCGTTTTGCATTCCATTTGCATAAAGGTGACATTTCCATGGATCTTCCTTGGCATGAGACAGAACGATGTACTTGATTTCCTGCCCTTAAATTCTGGAAGAGACAAAACTGGCAGCTCTTACCATGTGTGGGGGACATCATTCTGCATTTTCTATCCAGATGAAACACCATTCTATCTAACAGATATTCATATGTTCTTTTGGTTATTCAGGATGCATAGATTATTTGTCTTCCACAAGGGATTTCTTTGCAATTTCTCAGCAATCAGATCCAGGCATAGCAGGTGAATCTGTTTGTAGGTGAGAGGGGACTTAATGAAGATTAACATACTGAAAGTCAAACCAGGTAACATTATTATCTGTTTCTAAGAACTCAAGAAAGGGGACGCAGTGGTGCTGTGGGTTAAACCACTGAGCTGCTGAGCTTGCCAATCAGAAGGTCGGCTGCTCGAATCCGCATGACGGGGTGAGCTCCTGTTGTTAGTCCCAGCTCCTGCCGACCTAGCAGTTCGAAAACGTGCAAATGTGAGTAGATTAATAGGTACCGCTTCGGCGGGCAGGTAACGGCGTTCCATGTAGTCATGCCAGCCACATGACCACGGAAGTGTCTACGGACAAACGCCGGTTCTTCGGCTTTGAAATGGAGATGAGCACCGCCCCCTAGAGTCGGACACGACTGGACTTAATGTCAAGGGAAACCTTTACCTTACTAAGAACTCAAGGACTTGAAAAGTGTATTTGTTCCACTTGGAATCATACTTCTCTAAAAGACAAAGACTTCCACAATTTGGTAGGTCTCTTCAATCTGGCCTTGCCACTAGATGCCCTGGTAGAATCAATGGGAAGGAATGGTTTGATAAGCTATTTGAATCCTTCTGCAGACCTATTGATGCCAATGAGAACTCCTCCTCCTCCTCCTCCTCCTCCTCCCTGTTTTACTGAGGAGAACAAATTTCAGGAGGCTGATATTTGGGTAAGGAAGGATTAATCCTATGCTGCAATCCTAAACTAGATTGGCCATCATTGCTTGCTTTTGAGCACTACAATTCCAGTCATTTGTACACATTATATGATTAATATGTAGTTTGTTTGTTTATTTATTTATTTATACTTCAAATTTAGTCACTGCCCATATCACTCTAGTTCGAACAGTAATTTCCAAAACAGACTACAGTGGAATGTTGATTTAACAGACCGGTTAGAAGAAAGTGTCTGTTATACCCAAATGTCTGTTAAATTGCAATCCACATAATTCCTGGTTATTTATGTCATTTTTCTAGTGATGTCATTATACAAATAATGTCATTTGCATCAATTTTCATCATGTGTGTAAATGACATAAATCATGATGAATGACAAAATTAACATAAATTATCATACATTTAATTACATTTACCTATTTCAGATGCAGTGAATTTGTGTATTATGTAAGGGAGTGGGGTATATAGATAGAAATTTGATCCATTTCATCCAAAATCTGCTAAATCAGGGTCCATTAAATTGAGGTTTCACTATATTTCTATTACAGTGAACTTTAGTCTAGCTATGATTGTCCTCAAAAGACATCTCAGAAACTAACAGACTCAGTATGTCATAGCAATTTATTTTTATATGTAAATTGCTTATATACAATAGTATATAACCTCAGCTGGCTGAATGCTTGTTTCTTTGTAAAGAAAACTTTCCCCCCCATCTCCATATATTCTTTGTCCAGGCTAGCTAAGGAACATCTGCGAAGTAAAACTCTTCCCCATGCTCATTCTGACAAGTGGACCAATTGCCTAAATTGGGGTATGGGAAAAATATATTGCGGTGATTCTAATCCTGCATAAGAAACTGGTTCCAGAAGGTGATACTGAGGTATTGCCCTTTGAAATGTTAATTATTCCACTATGGGATACCTCAGGGTTCTATTTTTCCCTGCTTTTTTCAAGATCTACCTGAACTTGCTTGGGGAGTTTATCTAGGATGTGAGTTGGATGTGCAGATGAAACCCATGTCTTCTTCACAATCTCATCTACTATGGAGAAGTAGCAGATGTTCTGAATAACCCTTTCATTTGGCAGTGTAATAGAAGGTGAAGGTCAGTAAAATGAGTTCAAACCAGACAAACTACAGATGGAAATATCTGCCTGGTTAAGTAGTATAAAGTGGAGAATAAAACTATTTTCTGCTTTTTGTGAAGGATGACAAACAACCATTTTCAACCTGAGGACCGTTTTATGACTTTCCCATCTTCCTGAGGGCTGAAGCCAGCACATCTGAGAGTGTGATGTTGCCAATGGTGTTAGCTGATCTGAAAGTTTTGGATCCTGGTTTGCAAGCAAGAGCTTTTAAGGTGCAAAATGGGTACCTCAAGTCCCACTAAAAGCAGAAAACTAATTAGTGGAAAATTAATCCTGATGTGTGGGGTTAGGATAGGGATCACAGTTTGCTAAAGGTGCATTAAGCTGGGGGATATATACATACCCATGCTCTATATCAGTATTTCTTCAACCCTGGTGAGTTTAAGGTAGGTGGACTTCAACTCCCAGAATTCCCTGGCTGGGAAATTCTGGGAGTTGAAGTCCACCCATCTTAAACCGGTCAAGGTTGAGAAACACAGCTTTATATGAACAGCTTCATAATTTGGAGGTGTTTGGATCCATTATTGTTACTAGGTTCACACTGTACTACATTCCTGTTCGGATCATCACAATTCTGTATTCATAGAGCTGCCCTTGAAATAGGTTTACAAGCTTCATTAATCCAGAACAGGGAGGCAAGACTTAATTGGGATTGTCTAATAAAATTTCTGGGCCCAACTTGAAGGTAGTTTCTAACTTTTCAAAGATTGTTCCTTTAATTGAATAAAACCAAGTTTATTTTGATATTCAAGTATTACATATTTTACCTAACCTCCAGTATTTTGAACATAATATTATTGCCATGTAAATCATATTATGATCCCACTAAATCACTTGTATTCATTGATAAATGAACCATAAAGAGCAGATCTGAAACACATTAAGCAATTTTACTTTGAAATCATTTATGTTTATCAGACCTGGGCAAAGTGGCTTGGATGCACCTTGATGAAGAGCATTGTGCTGTGGCAGTGACACAGTTCTCTTCACAGATATGAAAAGAGGGTATGATTTGCCTCCACAGGATGCTTCATGCCATTCCACAGCCTTCCCCTACCCTTGTAAAAGCTGGAAGAGGCTCTGCCCATGCTCTGTGCATGTCTTTTCAAATGGTCCCAGTCATTGTGTTGTCTTCTGGTTATTGCAAATGTTGGCTGAGAATGCTGCTGGTAAAGTAAAACAATGCAGTCCCTTTGCTATGAATAGAGAGTATCACATGGCTTTAAGGGGGTGCTTTGCTCAAACCTTTGTCAAAATGACCCCCCCCTCAAAAATCAGCACAGCCATAATGTTTATATAGTGATGAGCTCAGTGAAGAAGTAATTGAATTTTATATCTAATATTTATAACTATTTCTTCATACTGACTTCATTGATACTGCAATAATAATTGTTGCACATTAGTGATATCTCTCTCTTTTCCTCTCTCTTTTTTTATTGGACCCTAACTTCTCTGCAAATATGTCAGTGTTTATTAGTGAAGGCTTAGCTCTCTGCTTTTGTGATATTGCTATTAGTATTTTTTTCCTTGTATTTTTTTAAAAAATTAATTGGCTGCTGTCCTTGTCTAGCCTTGGAATGTGGTGCTCTGGGTCATGGTGTCCAAAGAACAGATAAGAAAACACTTTGGAGTGGATGCATATTAATAAATCAGAAACCATATGGTGCATTTGCACAAAAACATATTTGCATTTTGGGTAAAAAGAGAAAGAGAAAAATAATAGAATAGTTAAACAGAACTGAGTGAATTATTATAAGCTAAAACTCATTCTAATTAATTCTCAGAAGCCTATTTATTGGCAAAGTGACTTTAAGTGTATTTATATATATCTAGGTGTTTTGTTCTTATAGGTATAGATTGTTCTGGTATAACAAGGATAATTAAATTTCAGCAGGACTAGATTGACAAATTAGTATTTCATATGGATTTTGAAAATGTCCCCATTTAAAATTCCATTGTTGCTGTTATGCTGATTTGGTTTATTCTATGGACATGGTTGTTTTGGTTTGGTTTTTTTCTCCCTTCCAGGCAAAACCCTAAGCACCTTGTTTTCCTGCCTCCTTAGGACAAAAATATCTAGAAGATGCTATGCCTAGTGTTCTTTCATTACAGAAACTAGCATGAAGATTTGAGATGCACGCCATTATACAATGTGGCTGGCCGGGGACTTCTGGAAGTTGAAGTCTACAAATCTTAAAGTTGCCAAGATTGAGAAACACTGAGGTAGAGCAATTAGGTCTTCAGGTCCATTTATATGCATTAGCTAAATTCCACTTGTATCATTATCTAACAGGAAAAGTTGGTCTTTCAAACAAACTGATGTTATGGTAAGAATAAAGGAAACAGTTGATACGATTCACAAAAAAGCTCTTGCCTGCTGCGTTTGCCTGATCAGTCCTGAGAACTCATGACACTCGTAGCACTCTCGGGGTAACCTGAAGATCTGCAGCATCTACATCTACAGTGATGGCTCTCAGACGGGGTGAAAGACCACTAATACGATCTCATCTCTTCCTGTCACCTGTCCTGTTAATTGAATTTATTAAATGAGCAAAAATCAGGATCCTCTGAAATGCACAATGGGCAATATTAGTTTGAACAAGGTCTCTCCATTCTCTCTGCACTGTTTTATTGAATTTAGGAAAATATCAAAATAGGTTAAACTCATTGGAATACATATTGCTGATGATGAAGAGCACGATTGTTAATTTTGGCCATTAGATTACAAATTACATTTTTAATTTATAAATTATAAAAATAGCAATGAGCATGTTATTTATTAAAGTACCTTTGTCCTAAAGATTTTTTTTTTTACTTTTTTTTTTAAAGTGCATTCTTAGCATTGGTCCACAGGACTCTAGATATATGGAAAAAGCAGAATGGTAGTGCCTAGATCTCTTTTTAAAAGAAAGAGGATGATCAGAACATTTTAAAGATTCTTGCCAGGGATGTATTTACATATTTTCATCTAAACACAAATAATCCCAGATTCAATTCTGAATATTAAAGTATCCCATAGGCCAGCTGACAAAGATAAATGACCTTTCTGCAATTTTCCTAAACATTCTCAGACAGGAGGCAGGTTGATTTTGTGAAAGAAAATCTGTGAAATGGTATTCCAGGTGTAGTTTCCTTTATTACAAAACTGTATGTTTTAGTTCAGCATCTTTCCCATGCTATCTCTATATAAGAAGTTTTCCGAGAAAATCTTTATGCTGATATCCCATCATACCCACTTTCTGCTACTGTAATGTTTGTAATCCTGCTTATGTATTGTGGATGCCATTTTCTGGATCAGACAGCCATGTTTCCTTGAGTGGGTCAGATAACTCACGTTTGGGTTGTGCTTGGCCAGGCAAGCCATAACTTGATCATGTTACTTATGAGAAAGCTTTTATGAATCTCCTACTGATAGAAGTCTTGGATGTGAGGGCAATCTGGCTGCAACATCTGCCACCCTGTTGTTCACCCAGATCAATTCAGCTGATTTGGCTAGCTAGACAGGTATCCCCTTCCTCCCTCACCACTCCACATATGTCCCTCCCAGAGCTGCCCATTTGGTGAAAGAGGCTACTGCCTCAGACAGGAGTGTACCATTCTTTGGTGAAACATATAGCTGCACTCCCCAGCTAGAACATCCAAACAATTTCATGAAGAAGCTGTTATGAATTCCACCATGCTAGAAGTCTTTTCACAATATTGCATTTTTATGGATCCCATAGTATGATTTCCCCAATATTTCAAAGAATTGCACTTGTAAATTTATTACACCTTTCATTGCTCCACTTTTCAAGCCCTACTTCTCTCCCATAGTAAAATACTCAACATAATCACATTAATTAACATTTAACTTATTTATAATTTATTTTTTATTGCTAATGGAAATCAAAAACCAATATACATTTGAATAGAATTTAAGTGTGAAAAACATGGTGGAAACCAGTTTCCAGAATGGACTATCATAACTAGAATAGTGTGTTGTTAGCTGATGAAAGAGAAAGGTAACTTACCTGTGACTTACCCAAAACCACTTTAAGAGTTGGGTGTAGCTATTAGTTCAGATCTACAGTTAGAGAAATAATGTCTTAGGAGTATGATTCAGTTCCTAACACTGCAGTTGGGTGTTTTCAAAATGCTATATGACATGACAATAATATACTGCTTTTGCTGTAAGGTGAAGTAGGCATCCTGGTTCTCTCCAGACATTTTGGCTACATCTCTCACAATCTCTGAATACTGCCCAGGCTAACTTGCTTTATGGAATTTGTAGTCCAAAAGGTCTTGAGGATAGCAAACTGCCAACCCCTGATATAAAAGTGCAATGAAGTGGTGAGGATGAGAAATAATCCCTTGAATTAAAACAGCAGTAAATAAATAAATCCCATTTTTAGGTTCACTTCTACTTTTGGCATCAGGAGCATACCTCTGATGCATACTCAGAGGCATAGGAAGCAACTGCCTGCCTCTCTTGCCTTCCCCGGAAGATGCTACTGCCTTTATGGATGGAGAAACAATGTGTCTTTGCCATCCTCGACAGCAAATAATACTTTAGCCAGACCTAGGGCTTCAAATCTTTCAAATCCTGCAGTGCTCCTTGCCTAGCCAAAAGAAAACCTTAGAATTTTTCTCCTTCTGTTCATCATCAGACATATATAGCAAGGAGTGCCTATTCAAGATAAGTGTTGCTGTATTTGCTGAATATACAGCCAATATAATCAGGAAAGCAATCAACATCGAGAGAAGTTTTCTATATGCTCCAAATCTGTTATTTATCCACAAGAGTAGCAAATCCCTAAATGGAAGGTTGTTTAAAAAATCTTGCACAGAAATAAAATAGGAAACCAATATATAATACACTATCCAGCTGGGAGTGGGAAAAAGTCCTTTTGGAGACAAAACAAAAGCAAACGAGTAGCAAAATCATAATCACAGAATGCATGCAATTCAGCAACGAAAGATGGTTCTTCGGTTCCTGGCATAGGATGTGATCTGTTTCAGATGCAATGCTAAATATTGCTTAGCGTTATGTCAGTAATGCTTCTCAGAATGTAGTCCAAAATGTGGCAGCAAGTAGCAATGATGCTGAGAGACAGAAATTTGCTTCCGAGGTCCCATTGTATGTATTCTGCAACAACTGCACCAGTTACCCATTTAGATCCAAACACAATTCAAGGTATTGATGATTATTTTTTTTAAAAACTGGATTTGGGTTCTGGATATTTTGGTTTCAGCTTGGTCATTCCCTAAGATCTTGTGAGGAGGCTCAGCTCAGTATTCAGCTAGAGTGAAAACAGAATTGCATGGGCTATGGAAAAAGACCTTCTAGAAATAACATCTAGACTGTGAAATACATAGTCCCACAACATTCATTTGGCCCCTGCCTTAGCTGGCCCCTGCCATTGTATGAAGAGTTCTCTAATAAATTTGCAATGCAAATTAATATTTTCTGGGGTGAACTTTATTTTATCTCCTATTTTATTTTGCTTTATTATTTTTGTTTTGTCATAAGACTGTGTATTGTTAACTGTGATAAGCTACATTATGCAGATACATTTACAAGGCACCTTACATTGAGTCAGATTATTAGTTCATCTAGCCCACTACCATTGATGAGGACTGGGCAGGGGCTTTTCCATTGGGCTAGCAAGACCAATGGTCCTACTCAAAATAAGGCACACTTGCTATGTTCATAAGCCAGATATTCAGAGAGCACCAAGGTGGATAAAGCTATTTTATTCTCTTCTCTCCCATGTTTAATATTTTAAATTTCCACATTGATGTTTTGTTAGTTTACCTTGTTGACGCATACATTGCTAGTGTTTCCTCATTTCTTTCTCCCAAAGAATGGAAAAGTATGAATTGTTGTCCCTGTTTTAATTGCATAACATATATGGTGATATCCAGTTCATGTCTTTATATATTTTTCACTTGTAAAGCTGCCTAGAAATAATATTAAGAAGAACAACAATGTATTACCTTAACAGACAACATCCATCAGCAGTATAAATTTCACCTCTTCTTATAGCCTCTGTGTGGCCTCCAAATGCTTCAGAGAGTTGAAATTCTGGAGCAGTTTAGAGGGCCAGAGAACAAATGTGGAAGAATTCTGTTGTACAAGTTAAAATCCTCTTACTCAATAGTGTAGATCATTCAGTCAAACCAAAACTAACCAAAATAGATCCCCCTGCCTTGAGGGGAATGATCTAAAATTAAGGTGTTTTAAGAACAGGTTTTTCTCAAAACTCACAGCCTTGTAGCATGTAAGACATGAGATTCTGGTGAATTCTTAAAACCTTCCTAATTTTTAACAGCTTTCCTGATTATTTGCCATTCTTCTTCAAGGACAGATGATTTTAAAAAAAACCCTTCCTGAATATCATTGCAGAAATAAATTACCAGCTAACTGTGTACAAATATTTATTTTACCCATTGGGTTCTTATTTTTAGAAGGTAGTTTTATTCACGAAAGCTATGAATCAGCTTGTCTATTGTGAACCAGTACTTCTAAATATACTTGCCGATCTGGTAGCTTCTATTTTTTTAATTTACTTAAAAAAAAAAACTGACATGGATTTTAAATAACCATATAGGACAGCTAAAAATGCTTCCTACTGTTTCTGTAGTACCTGTCAAAAAAAGATCCCTTCTCTTGGTGCATAAATGCCCTCTGGTGACAGTCTTCAAAAATGCAAGTGTTTCCTTTGATTATATTTATGCAGCCTAAGCATGATAACAATTCAAAGAATGTTTAAATCTGAAAGAAAACTAACTGCTTTATGATGAAACAGTCTGCTTCATACATCCATTAATTTGGAATGCATAGGTTTGAACAATTTTGTATTATTATCGTAAATTGTTGTTATGGTAGAAATTGCATATTTGAGGAGAATCCATAGAAATATTTTACTAAGAGAAGCTTAATGGGTTTTGCATATATAATTTGTTGGTTTTAATTAGCACAGTAGTCAGGAGATATCTAAAGAGTCCTCCACAAACAATAGGTTAAAGACAATTAAAAATGGCTAAAATATCGCAACATATCCACTGCTATGTTCTCACCAGATATTTCTTCAAATTTCAAACAAGACAGTCAAAACTCACAATATTTTCACTGAGAAAGTTAACTGTTGTGAGATTTCAGGCAAGAACGCAGACGTTTTTGAGTTCAGGAGTGACAGAATCAAAACCCTGCAAGCTCTCATGGGTAATGTTGCTGGAGTCTTGCAAATTTCACAGACGTGCAATATTTTGGCTATTTTTGTTTGTATCGGATCTGATGCCTGCATCCTTGTACAAATGGATAACTAGTGCCTGTAAAAGGTGTTTGCCCAATCTGTCCCACAAAAAGTTCCCTGGATGAAAAAGAGCAATATGAATCTGATAGATTAGCTCCTTGTATAATTTTTATTGAAATTCATTACCTACCTGTCCTTTACTTTAAGTTAACCAACAGGAGTTGCCCGCAGGAAAATAATCTGAATTTGGGATTAATGCAAATGCCTGTTGTTTAAATCACCTTCTCTACCAGTGCTAGTCTGTGGTATATTTCTTGACCACCGGTTCTTTTACTGTTGACAGCTGATTAAAGAGGCAGAATCTATCCACCACTTCAGTATCTTCATTGTCAATTCTAGGGCTGGTTGCTGTATCTGATTTCATTTGTTGGATCTTCTTTATATTTAATTTTAGTTCCATTTTTTCCACTGTGCTCCTCAATATTCATTACTAGACTTGCCAATGATTTGCATTTTTAACTATCCGACTAGTGTCATCAGCATAGAGCAGGTTATTGATATTTCTTCCTCCAATTTTAAAACCATTCTCATCTTCTTCCAATCCAGCCTCCCTCAATATATATTCAACATAAAAACTGAATAAATAATGAATAAAGCTTTGTCTCATTTCTTTGCCAACTTGGAGCCAGTCTGTTTCACCATGTTCCATTAGAACTGTGAATTCGTTTCCTGAATATAGGCTTTGCATGAGGACAATGACAAGCTTTGGGATTCTCATTCTCCTAAGAACTTTCCTAAGAACATTCCACAGCCTGGCATGGTAGACACGATGAAGACTTTCCATAATCAGTGAAGCACATATTGACAGCTTTGGCTTTCTCAATTGTCCTGCATGCATCAGCAATATTGTCTCTGTTCCTCAGCCTTTGTTATAACTAGCTTGAAAATCTGATATCTCTCTTTCCATGTGTGGCTCTAATCTGTGTTGAATGATTATTTTGCTAGCATGTGAAAATAAAGATATTGTATAATAGTTTGCACACTTTGTTAAGTTTCCTTACTTTGGTATTGGTTATGTGGTGGTAATTGAAAACTCATTCTCCTGCTTCATTTCTTTTTCCTAGGCCATACAATCCAACTACATTTTCTTCCTTAATATTCCCAACTTTGGCATTCCAGTCTCCAATTATAAGCAGACTGAATTTCAGATTGAACTTCACTATAAAACTCATCATCATCCTCTTCTGCAGCAATGGTTGGAGCATAAACTTGGATAATCATCATATTAAAGAGTTGTCTACAAAGTCTAATTCATATTATTCAGTCATTATTACATTTTATCATACTGTCCCTACTATATCCTTCCTGACTGTGAAAGAAACACAGTAGTCGTTCATGTCCTGAGTAGTAAGCACCATCTTCTGGTATAGTCTTTCATGGCCAGTGTCAATCCAGCAGTGAAGAGCTTTTCAGCTGAATGGCCATGGTCTAGTTTTCTGGTGGTCTTGGACACCAGAAAACTAGACCATGGCTATTCAGCCTGAAAGCCCATTCCTGCTTAATATGACAAGTATCAAATTCCTGTCCATTTAAATTTGCTGATGTCTAATATTTCAATGTCTAGATGATTCATTTCATTTTCCATTTGGTTGAGCTTTCCCATGTTCATGTATCTTATGTTCCCTCTGTAATTCTGTCTTTGCAGCTTCAGATTTCTTTCCCAGCATGGCAGCATCAACAGCTAGATGCTTGAAGGCTTTAATCTAGCCATGACATAAACACCATAAATACTCTGAAAAATCCCCAGTCCTTCCTCAGTGTCATATACCGCATGATCTGACCTGAGGGCCCATCATCCAGCACTATATCAAGAATCATTTTATGTGGTTCTTGAGTGGTTTACTGAGTCCTTCTCTCATGCAATATGAAGTGATGCCTTTGCCATTGTCATTAAAGTGATCATCCACATCCAGCATCTTCCTGTATTGCTGTGCCCCAATATAGATGCCTATGTAGGACAGACACTATGTAGGACAGACAGGCAGAAGACTAGAACACATCCACAAAAACCAACTAGCAGTCAGAAGACACAATGAAAACTCTTTAATCTCACAACACATGGACAGGCGTAACCATACTTTCAACTGGGAAATTGTGAGCATCCTAAACCAAGCCAAATCCAAAAACACCAGAGAATTCCTGGAAGCCTGGCACTCAGACAAAGCAGCCATCAACAGACACACAGAAGTAAACAACATTTACATACCATTCAAAAGCGACAAGAGAAAAGCCAAAAGACCAGAACACCTCCTTGCCAGCAATCAACACCCAGATATGCAGATTAACACTAGGATTAACACCAGATGAACAATCAGCACAACATACTTTAATCAAGGAACTATTAACTCAGTCAACCAACCAAGCAGCAAACAACAGCCCAACCAAGGAACATCTAAGGGGAGACAACACCTCCACCAACACAAGCTGGACAACCCATAGCATATAAACAGAGAGCAAGGCCCACTCCCTCTTTGCACTGAGGATGTTGCCTAGTCTGGCAATGAAACATCAGCAAGAAAACAACAAGGCTCAGAGAGCACCAAGGACTCCATAGATGCCTACTTGCTTTAGGTGGGCAGCTGGGATGACCTTCATGCCTTAGGCAACCCTGCTGGGACTATATACTCTTGGTGTACATTCCTTGCATGTGGATTCTTGCACAACTCAAGGGATTGGGTTTGGCCTCAATGTCTTCTTCCAGTTCTGATTCCATGAAAGCTCATCAGTATCAGTGGCCAGTTTTATATCTAATGCAGCAAATAGCCCAGCTGAACTAGGTTCTGGGTGAAGAAGAACATCTTTTTACTGGACTTGAGTCTACTTGCATTTAGCTTAATGGATGGAGTCAGGAAGAGAAATCTTTTCAACCTCTCTCTTTCTTCAAATCAGGACTGGATCGAGGAGAGACATTCCTTCACTGGCCTCCATTCCAAGCCCTATTTTTGAAATGCATGACACCCTCCTGGGTGGGTGACTTTGGGCCAGTCACAGTCTGTCTCAGTCCTGCTCACCTCACAGAGTTGTTGCTGTGGGAAAAAATAGGAGGCAGGAGTATTTAGTATGTTTGCTACCTTGAATTATATATGTAAAAAAGGCAGGATAAAAAGGTTGTTGTTGTTGTTGTTGTTATTTCCAAGTGATGATGACCAATAACATCTTTTCCTTCCACAAGTAAAATATACCCTGCTTCTATTTTTTGTTTCTTTGCCCTAACAGAATGAAACTGAAATTCAGGATGCAAATGTATTGTGCTCTTTCCTCTTAATATATACATTTTATGTATTTTTACAACCATACAAACTGTGCTAGCAATTCCATAATATCATGTATGTAGCCATTTGTGCCCACATCCCCCTAATGCACTTTTTGTTTTTCAAAAAGGCACTCTAATACAATACATCACAGAATCCGGAAAATTGTGAATAAAAAAGTATAAACACTTTTGCTTTGGAAGTGTGAATTAGATAATTACACATTAAAATATGAATCAAATCAATTTCTCCTCCATCTCTAGAAATATGTTGACAGTAGGAGTCAATACATACACAGACACATACACAGAGAGAGAGAGAGATGATAGAGATAGAGATGATAGAGATGGAGATGGAGATAGAGATGATAGAGAGAGAGGGAGAGAAAGGGAGATAGAAATAGAGATAGAGATGATAGAGATGATAGAGATAGAGATGATAGAGAGAGATAGAGACAGAGAGAGAGATATAGAGATAGAGGTGATAGAGATAGATAGAGGCAGAGGCAGAGGCAGAGGAGATAGAGATAGAGATGACATATCAAAAGTATGTAGAAAATGTACATTTCTGCAGACTGCATAAGGATGTAAGAAGGACCTCCTGGATTAGAACTGTAAGTCCATTTTGTCATTATCCTGTCTCTACAGCAGCCAACCAAGTGCCTTGGAGAGAGGCATAACCAGGATATGAGTAAATTCCTATTTCCTGATGTTGCTTCCCAGAAACTGCTATTCAGAAATGGGTAAGCTCTTCCTTCTGGGACACCACACTGGCCCCTGAACAGCCTTTAGGGGAGAAGTTATGCACAGAAGTAAGGCAAAATAAGATTGAGCAGTCTTTATGTAGAACAGATCATGGTGCTTCAGGAGGGAGACTTTAACTTAATTACTCCACCAATCCAAAAGCAGATAAGATCGTTGGAGGAAGAGAAATTTAAACTCTCTTCCCTATCCCTATCCTCTTTATACTCATCATTATCTTACAGTTAATAGCAAATAGATGGGGAAACAGAGACTGTGAATCTGAATAGCTCTGTTTAGCCTTTGCACACTATTCACCATGCAAGAATTAGCTTCATCTCTCAGAATTCACACCAATAATATCTGACCAGTAGAGGCATTTGCAGTTAACAGTTAGAACCTCTGTGCTGAGGAACTCTTAGCATGTGCAGTTAGCTTGAACCTTGGGTTCATGTATTGCAAAGAAACTTTTTGTTTCTCAAGAATAGGGATAATACTAATCAGGGTCATTAGATAAAGGGAGAGAGGCTTTAATAATTATCCTTAGCATTCCATTGCTAACCATGTTTTCATAACATCATCTCCATCTGTAGACCCATTTCAATCAAGTTTCAGGCTGGGATTTAGTAAGGACGCAAGCCTGGTAATGCTTGTCAATGACCTGTGTGGTGGAGCTAGGTGATGCATTTGTATTTGTTCTCCTTGATCTCTCACCAGCCTTCGATGTCATCAAACATGATATCCTTCTGGACCGGCTCCAGGGGTTGGGAATTGGGGGCACTGTTTTATGGTGGTTCTCTTCCTTTCTTAGAGGCTGGTTCCACCTGGGGTTGGTTGGAGAGATATGGTCATTCCCTAGGACCCTCTTTTGTGGGATGCCACAGGGCTCAACACTTTCTCCCATCCCATTCAATATCTACATGAAACTGCTGGGTGAGGTCATCCATTGGTTAGGGGTTCGATATCATCACTATGCTGATGATTATGCCAATTATATTTGGCCAGCTGAGTGAAGCTGAAGAAATCCTGTCCCAGTGCCTGAAGGCTGTGTGAGCCTGGATGGGGAGGAACCATCTCCAGCTCAATCCTACCAAGACCAAGTAGCTGTGGATATTAGGGCTGTCTAGATTGTGGGGTTTCTATATTTAACCTTGATGGGGCTACACTTCCCCATTCAAGGGTGGTACACCATCTGGATGTATTCTTGGGCTCACAGCTCTTGCTTTATGAGCAGGTGGCAGCTGTGGCCAAGACAGCCTTTGCCCAACTTCATCTGGTATGCAGTTATGCCCTTTCCTGGATCAGGAAATCCTTCAGAAAGTCCCTCATGTCATAGTCATCTCACAGCTCAATTACTGCAATGCACTCTACATGGGACTGTCCTTGGAGACTACTCATAAATTTCAACTGGTCCAGAATGCAGCGGTAGGGGTTGGGGCAATGTGACACTTCTGCTCTGTGAACTGCACTGGTTGTTGGTTATGACCTATAAAGCCCTACATGGCATAGGGCCTGGTTATCTCCCATGGTGTCTGCTCAGCCAATATGAGCTGACATGGTTGGCACCTTATGGCACCCTTCAATTAACTAGTTTCATCTTTCGAGACCCAGGAAGTGGCACATGCCCTCTGGCATGAGGTTCCCCCTGAGATCTAGGTGGCTCTCACTTAGATGGTGTTCCAGAGGCCTTAAAGACTTGTCTGTTCTGGGCTGGAGCCCCTTGTGGAATGTGTTTATGTATGTTTTCTATATTGTTGGCCAGTTTTGCTGTCTTCTCTATTTTTACTTGCTTTTTATTTTTCTTGGGTTTTTCCCCCTTATTCATATTGCATTTTATTCTGTGTGTTTTGTTGTAAGCCACCTCATAGGTTGAGTTTTGTTTTGGTTTAACATAAATCTATCAAACACCTGGAAAGTCACTTTTTACATTTTTTTAAATACTGATCTCCTTTCCTCTTGTCAAGCATACAGTAGTCCTTAACATCCATTTTGATTTGGGCCGCAACATAAAATTTGCACTCCCTTTATATGTCCCATTCAAAACAAACATTTCAATTGGGTATGAGATGAAGTGGGAGGGAGTTCCTAGTATCCCTACTCCAATCTACCACATGTTATGGAGAATTATCCAGTGATTATCTTCTCCCACAGTTAGATGAGCTTGAGTGGGCAGGAAAAGGAAGCCAGCTCTTCCATGAAACTGTCCTACATTAAATATGTAAGGAAAGAATCACTCTCTGACCTGAGAGTTGGGGCACAGTAAAGCTTGGCTGTGGAATCAGTGCAAATTATGTTGATTTACATTTTCTAATGAGGGGAATGCATATCAATGTGGCCCTGAGGAAGTGCACCTTGAAGCTGCCCTTGGATAGTATCAGAATATGGGGAAAATACTAATTTAAGAGTTGAAGGCAGAAAAAAGATGTTGCTAGGGCATCTTTGTGCCATAGCTGAGTGCAAGCAAGGGTCACACCTAAAAACTTGTGGACCTCGAAGACCAACACATTTATTTGGGATGAAAATCAAATTCATTGCTGTTAACTTGAGATAGCAGTAGGCATATGCACAATTGATTAGAAGAGATTATAAATAGTGAAGTCAAAGGAAAATGAAATGGCAGAGATATGACAACGATAGTTATTATGTAAGCAAGTGGCCATTCAGAATACCATTGTTATGTATAAAATAGGCAGTCTTGCATTGATGAGCTGATTAACACATGTAGTATCATAAAAGGCCTTTGCTGTTGTTCAAGCTTCAGCAGACAGAGTTGAATCTCTTGAGAAATTCTAGTTCAGCAGCTTCATCAGGAATTGTGCTCTTGAAGCTCTTCTGTTAAGGACTACGAGAGAGTGTCCTGGGAAATGTAAATGTTCACCCACTAATTTTTGAATTTTATTTATTTATTTATCAAATTTGTCTCCTCCCATCTCCTCCCACTGGAGGGACTCTGGGCTGTTTACAACAAAATACTCAGTAAAACAATAAATATATAAAATACATTATAAAATTACATATTATTAATAATATAAATAAAAATAAAGTCCAGATGGCTGTATCTCATTCAGTCTTCACATGGAAGGGGTACTTCAAGGCACTAGCCAACCCCAGGCATGAGTCCTCTCCTCCCCGCCCCAGGCCAGCTGGCAGAGCCAGGTCTTCAAGTTTCTCCAAAAGGCCAGGAGTGATGGGGCTAGCCTCATCTCCGGGGGCAAGATGTTCCAAAGGGTAGGTGCTACTACAGAGAAGGCCTGCCTCCTGGACCCCGCCAGATGGAATTCTCTTACTGATGGAGTCCTCAGCATATCCTCTCTGCAAGATCAGGTGGGGCAGGTTGATGTAACGGGGAAGAGGCAGTCCCTCAGGTAACCTGGCCCCATGCCATGTAGGGCTTGAAAGGTGATAACCAACACCTTGAACTGGTTGTTGTTTATTCGTTCAGTCGCTTCTGACTCTTCGTGACTTCATGGACCAGCCCACGCCAGAGCTTCCTGTTGGTCGTCAACACCCCCAGCTCCCCCAGGGACGAGTCCGTCACCTCTAGAATATCATCCATCCACCTTGCCCTTGGTCGGCCCCTTTTCCTTTTGCCCTCCACTCTCCCTAGCATTAGCATCTTCTCCAGGGTGTCCTGTCTTCTCATGATGTGGCCAAAGTATTTCAGTTTTGCCCTTTATACTGCCCTCAAGTGAGCAGTCTGGCTTTATTTCCTGGAGGATGGAACACCACAGTTCAAAAGCATTGATCTTCCTTCTCTCGGCCTTCCTTATGGTCCAGCTCTCACAGCCATATGTTACTACGGGGAACGCCATTGCTTTAACTATGCGGACCTTTGTGGTCAGTGTGATGTCTCCGCTCTTAACTATTTTATCAAGATTTGTCATTGCTCTTCTCCCAAGGATTAAGCATCTTCTGATTTCCTGACTGCAGTCAGCATCTGCAGTAATCTTTGCACCTAGAAATACGAAGTCTTTCACTGCTTCTACATTTTCTCCCTCTATTTGCCAGTTATCAATCAAGCCGGTTGCCATAATCTTGGTTTTTTTTGAGGTTTAGCTGCAAGCCAGCTTTTGCACTTTCTTCTTTCACCTTCATCATAAGGCCTTGAACTGGACCCAGAAGCAAATTGGATCTGTTCTCCTAAATAGAATGTAAGGTACTACAGACAAATGGCGGTATGTACAACACTGAAATATATTGGGGATGACAATATTAGATCCTGAAGGCATTGGCTTCTACAAGTTATATTCCATGATATGAGTATAAAAATACATTTTGATTCAATTTCCTGGGAAGGTGCTCACATGCATATATAATTAATATGAAAGCTACATTTTCTTGAAGCATATTAGGAAATAATACTGTAGCATTCTGGGATCAATGGAATAGTCAGTGGGAGACCTCCGATCTTGAAGAGGAAATCCAACATTAGATTCATCTTCCTCCCTCCCTACCAAGCTCAAAGACTGGTTCTTCCTGCACTGGGAGTTCCCTGACCTTAGCAAATCCCAGGAAGAGGTGGGATGGGGTCCAGCCTGGGTAGATGGGTCTACTGCATCTTATGCTGCTCAGGTTTGTACTATGGTTTCAAATAATTGGTAAATTAGATAGACTCAGTTTAAATTTATTCCCACCCAGTGGTGTTAATGGGAATTTTTTATATTTGTCCCTGCCCCCAAATAACACATACAAGCAAAACAAAAACAAAGACAGTAACAGCAGCTAGCACTGTGGTAGTGACTTCTTTCCCACAAGGCACTTAGGGTTAGAGTGCTTTGTTGTTGGCCTGCTGCTTTAACTGTTGAAGGCCAGTTGCTTTCAAACTAGGCTGGACAATCCAAGGCACAAACGCTATATGCAGCATCTAGCCTAGATTCAAATAGTCCGCAAATATTGGTGGGAAAGGAAAGATGAAGACAGCACAAACAACCGAGGAGAAAGTGACAGAGGAAGAGAGAGAAGGTACACCATACACCCAGCAATGTTTCACATTCCACCAATTTAGGATGCTGAACCCACTTCAAGGGTTCAACCAGCCCCATCACATTACCTTATATTACAGGGAAATCTAATACTTGACATTAAACAACAGGGCTGTTGATACTTTGAAAGAGATGTGTCACAATGTGTGGGAAATGCTTGGAAAGAGATGTGTCACAATGTGTGGGAGCATGTATGAAGCACCTCTCTGAATCATTAAAAGGAGACGTGCCTTTCTCCAGATGCATACAGCTGCATCAGAAGCTGCTGCCTGCTATCATCATGAGAGTGCTTGAATAGCCACTTCACTTCATTTTGTCCTCCAGCAAAATGCAGTGGCTGTATATGCACATGGATCTGGGGATAGCTTCCACAGCAGCTGCACAATCCTGAGAAAAGATGCAGCAGCTTTATTGATTCAAAGAGATCTACTTCATCTGCACTTCCACTTGTTGCACAGCACATCTTTCAAAGGATTTGTGTAGCCTTATAAAATAGCTTTCTACATTATTTTAATCAAACAACAGAAAGATGCACAATAAGTACATATGTTAATATCATAGGTGCAACAATGTGCCATTTGAACTCTTTTTTTATTCAACTTGGCACATTACGTCTCTTGATGGAACTCTTCCATTGACGACCAATGGCTGATCTCTTTCATATAACTTACTATTCTTTCTGTATGCTGTATTTTACATTGTATAAAGGTATTTTAATATTATATGCCCCCTGGATATAATGGCATAGCAATCAAGTACCTTAAATAAACAATAATAAAGAAATGTTAAGCAATAATACATCTTTCTATAGCAAAAAATGATGGGCACCAAACCCAACTGAGAAAAGCAAGCTGTTTTATCCCCATTTCCACAAACTGGAAACAAAAAGTAAGGAGACAAGTCAAACCAGCGGGCAGTCATTACCACAGTCAAGAAAAATAACTTTTTGTATGTGTGCCTGAACCATACAATTGATCACACATGCAGTCTGAGGTCTCTCACTAGTTTAGAGTGTAGTAGAATTACCCTGAAAGACTCAATTTTCCTTTATATTGATTTTTTTTTCAAAAAATAATAGTATTGTTGTTCTATTTCTATTTCTCACCCTCCCCCCTTGTGAGTGTGCATGCGTGCATGTGAGATATATATATTCCTGGCTGGAGAGGCAGGCATTGGGATAAGCCTTGCAGATGCCAATGTTTTTGTTTTTGCTTTTGTGCTGTTTTAATGTCCCCTTTTCCTTTTGGCTTTAAACTTTTGTTCAGTTTCTTAATCTTGATCTCATTGAATTCTCACGGGCAATCCAGTCTCTGGCCAGGCTGACCACCTATCTAATCTATTGACAAGATGGGAAGAAGTCTGCTTCTTCCTTTCTCCTAAGCAAACCAGTTCAAAGAGGGCAAAATGGCTCTCCACCAGAATATGGAAGGATGAAGTAGGGACTGTGGAGAGAGGAACAAAAGTCAAAAGGGCCAATCCACTACACATGCCTCACACAGGCATGTGTGAGCTTTAATGTCATATTTGTCAATAAGCTGTGATAGAACCAGATGGAGGTGGCGCATCCATCCTTATGTTCCTCTCTCTCTCAGCAACTTTCAGTGCCACTGACCATGGTATTCCTCTGGATCAGCTCCAGGGGCACCATTTTTGGTTATTCTCTTTCTTCCTTTGTGGTATGTTCTAGTCAGTGTTGGCAGAGGTGGGGGGGGGGTCTCTCGCTAGCCCCCTCCTTTCTGGGATGCCACAGGGCTCAGGGCACTCTCTGTTCCTGTTTAACATCTACATGAAACTGCTCGGTGAGGTCATCTACCAGTTTGGAGTTTGGTATCATCAATATACTGATGATAACCAGTTGTCCCTTTCAATCCTAGGCCAGCCAAGTGAGGCTGTCAAATTCCTATCCCAGTGCCTGGAAGCTGTGCAGGCCTGGATGGGAAGGAACCAACTCCAACTCAATCCTACCAAAACCAAGTGGCTGTGGATATTAGGGTCCCCTAGATCTGGAGATTTTTCATTTTTAATCTTGGATGAGATAGCACTTCCCTGTTCAAGAGTGGTGCTCAATCTGGGAGTCTACTCAAACATCAAGTAGCAGCTGTAACCAAGAGGGCCATTACACAGCTCCATCTTGTGCATCAGTTGCTCTCCCTCCTGAATCTGGAGGCTCTTCAGACAGTCACTCATGTCATAGTTAACTCATGGCTTTATTGTTGCAATGTGCTGTACATGTGGCTGCCCTTGAAGATCACTTGGAAGCTTCAGCTCATCCAGAATGCAGCAGTGTGGGCACTGATGTGCATACCTTGGTATACCCATGTGATACCTATGCTTTGCAAGCTGTATTGGTTGCCAGTCTGCTTCCAGGTACAATTCAAAGTGCTTGTTATCACCTATAAAGCCCTACATGGCATAACGCCAAGTTTTTTGAGAGACTGCCTATTTCCATGGTTTATATCAAGGTTTATCATGGTTTATGAGTCAACAGAGTTGGCACAGTCCAGATCCCTTTGATTAAATGGTTCCCTCTATCAGGACTGTGGAACTGTGCCTTCTCTGTCATGGTGCCCTGTCTCTGGAATGTGATCCTTTCTGAGATCTGTGTGCAATCCGTTGGCATTGCAGAAGGCCTTAAAGATCTGGTTTTTCTCCCAGGCTGTGGGTTAGGGTAGCTGGAACCCCTTGTGGGATGTGGGTTTTTTGTATATGTTTTTGTACTGAGTGGCTAGAATCCATCTTGTCTATTTATTCTGTATGTTTTTATTTTGTTTGATATATTGTGAGCCACCTAAAGTCAGTTTGGAGCCCAGCAGTGCCTACATTTAATTAATGACGGTCACATAGAAGTGTTCATGAGTTGTGGATTATCCATGCCTGTAATTAAATAAAACCTGAAAGTTGTGATAAATTATACATGTTCCAGGAACAAAAATGTCAGATTCTGAATTAAACTAAATATCTGAACTGAGGACACAATTCAATAGAAACTATTTAAGATACATTTTAGAATACATTGATATATTTTGTTTTGATGCATTTAAATTTCTACAAACTATGCAGCAACACTTGCAAGGTAACAAATCCGATGGGTAGCTGAGTTCTACTCCAAGATAAGATCTTATATTAAAGGGTCTTATTCATATGGCTAAATATGAATAAGACCCTTTAATATAAATTCAGGAAGACTACATTTCTTAATTACGTCTGAGTCACTTGAGATAGTATGGGACTGCAATTTTTGAGGACACTAAGGAGGATGTATTTATCCAATATTAGTATAAGTAGAGTGTGCAGTCCGAAACAAAAGGAGCCAGTTTTATTCTATCTGTCACATAATTCTGAAACATGGAAAATATTCAAGACGCTCCCTGTAGACAGATAAAGTTACCACATCGTGAGAGCTATTGAAGACTTAGCTGTTGCACTGCAGATAGGAGAATACAAATTCTTATTTGTAGTCTGGTATTTGAAAATTATACTTCGTCAGGCAAGATGCCCATATAGTGAATAAAATCTGCATTTTCATCAAGCCACGTTCTCAGTACTTGCTGGCTATATTTCTCTAGTCAAAATGGTTCTGCATAGCACAAGGCTCTTCAGAGCCATATTTTCCTAGATGAATCTGGAATGTTTCCTAGGTTATACATCTGCACACTTCATCTAATTTGCATTTTAGAACATAAGGCTGACCAGCGGATAGGCAGAATAATTATATACAGTCCAAGTTGGTTGGCTGATCTTTCTGCTACTTTTGAAGCTTCATCTCCACACTTTCTAAAATTAAGCATGCTTCTGGTGATCTGGCTGTCACATTCCATCCAAGGTGCTCATGTGATATCACTGGCATAGCTGCAGAAGTTGTCAAAAGCCAGGTGTTAGAGTTCTACCTAGGCTACCAAAAGTTCTCTATTAAAAAGTCTGAATCACATTCATTAAAAAGAAAGAAAATCCTACCTTTTCTTTTGTTCTATAATTTTTCACCTCACAGTCATCATAAAATGCTTATAAAATTATGGCTGCAAAGTACAAATTGTTACTGAAGCATATAATCAAGAAAACAAAACACATTTGTGCTTCCTTGTGGGTCTAGCAGCAGCTTTCAGAAATTATGTGTACTTCATAAAACATACATTGTGGATGGACAAATATAAGTATTATATAAATTCAGTTGTGAACTTGGCTGAAGATCAGATGGACTGGACAGGACAAAAACTAAATTTGAATTACTTTACTGTAAATGAAATTATAAATTCAGTTGTGTATTTGCATGCTGCTCAGTCCTGAAGGCTCATCATAAGATAAAAACATCCATAAGAAAACAAAAAAACAATCCAAAAATGCATAAAAAGACAAGTCAAAATCAAATTAAAACAGAAAAATTCAAATAACATGCAGTCCTGAACCCCTTTTCCCATCAGGAAGGCCCTTAGGATAGTCGCTCACACCTTGGTCACCCCAAAATTGGGTTACTGTAATGCACTCTATATGGGGCTTCCCTTGAAGACCACCTGAAAGCTGATAAGGTTTGTTGCTGAACTCTTCCAGCACAGATTTTTAGGGAGCAGATCTGTGAGATTCCATTAAAATGGACTCTGTCCCAGTATTGACATTGGCCCTATGAGCATCTGTCTTTTGACATTTCATACAAGACAATTGTTTGTTTGTGAGAGAACATCTGAAAAATTCTATAAATTGTGCACTAAAGTTGCATATAAAAAGAGCTTATATTGGAAATAGGTATATTAATATTCTTTTAAAATGTACTTATAAAAACCTTACAGTAAGAAAATGTATTTTACAAAAGATGACATCAAGATATTTGAATTAATTGTTTTCTCAGGGAGTATAATTTAATGTTTAATGTTAAAGAAAGCTGTGTTCAAAAGCTTTAGTTTGTGAACAAAAGTAAATGTGGATTTTATGAATGTAGCTTTTTTAAAAAAACATGAATATCCAACAGACATTAGAATTTCCTTGTAACCATTAATAATAAAATGGACTATGTTTAAACAGATCCTCATATCCCTATTTGTTATTGTTACCAGATCTAGGGTGCAAAAAATGGGGCAATCACAAGATGGCAGCAAATGGAGATAGAAAATTCCCAGTTTTTGCTGTTTACCTCTACAAGTATAGAATATTCCTGGGACCCAAAAAAATTACAGACTTACATGAATACCTTAGATCCTATTGGAAATATATAAGAGTCATCCGAATTAATTAAATAATCTGGAAGGTTGTTAAAGTGGTTGTACTCTATTGATAAGATTTGGTAGGTAAAGGTAAAGGTTTCCCTTGACGTAAAGTCCAGTCGTGTCCGACTCTAGGGGGCGGTGCTCATCTCCGTTTCAAAGCCTTGGAGCCGGCGTTGTCCATAGGACACTTCCGGGTCATGTGGCCAGCATGACTCACGGAACGCCGTTACCTTCCCGCCGAAGCGGTACCAATTAATCTACTCACATTTGCATGTTTTCGAACTGCTTGGTGTGCAGGAGCTGGGACGAGCAACGGGAGCTCACCCCGCCGCGCGGTTTCGAACCGCCGACCTTCCGATCGACAGCTCAGCGGTTTAACCCGCAGCGCCACCGCGAGAACTCTAATAATCATTTATGAAACATAAAATATCACCAGCATAAAAAACCCCAACAGATTAAGTTTAACATCAACCACTTTAATACCCACAATATCCTTTTGATTGTCAAAACAAACAGGTTAAAGCTTCCAAAGTCCTTGATGACTGCTATAAGACATCTTGATGGGTAAAGAAATAAATTCATTTGTAATAACCCTGGGTAATGAATTCAAATTAGAATATTGCATCCAATTTTTATATCTATTTATTTATTGATCACATTTATACCCCACTGCAATTGTACACAACCTGTCAGTGGTTTAATATATAATTATGTATAATTAATTGATATAATTAATATATCAATTAATAATCTCATAATATAACATTAGAATGAAATCAAATGATAACTTGACACTTTGCATGATCTCTACCAGCCTTCAAAATCACAGTTTTAAGCCATAACGAAATGAAGAAGGAAAATGTGTATTCAAAAAAGACCTTCAGGATAAGTCTCTAGAAGCACAGGATCAAATAAATAGATAATCAACAATTGTCTTCCATCAGTCTTGTGGGGAAAATAGATGTTACTTCAAGACTAGGATATGTTTTACAAGGGATCCCTATGTTAATACATGTTATGTTTTTAATAGAGATTGATAAGATATTGAAAAAAATTCACACAGACACACAGACACACACATCGTTTTCTTTATCTACATTATGTCATCCTTATCAGGGTTCAATATTACAGGTTTTCAGCTCTATCATTGGGCTTATACCTTTACCTCCCTCTCTTTGTGGAATTTAAATGATACCTTTCAAATATCCTTATGGCACAACTAGAAAATTATTATTGGTTGCTTTTAGTATCCTGGGAGGAGCTTGGGGTTAACTTTGTCCAAAAATCATTTTTTCTTTCTTAAATTATAGGCTGCAAAGCCTATTTGAATATAGTTAAGGAATTAACCTCCTGCAGTAACCCCAGTTTGAGAATTACAGGTAAACATTTTTTATGATTACTCATGGGCAAAAAAGTGGTATCAATATCCTATATTTAATTATTTTCAATTAGCTTTTAAAAATTTATTTATTTATTTATTATTCAAATTTATATCACCACCCATCTCCCCCCAAAAGGGGGACTCTGGGCAGTTCACAATAAAATCTGCAATTAAAACCATAAGAATATAATTACAATATCAACAACCAGTATAAATGAAGAATAAAATAGATGCAGAACAGTTGCACTGCTACAAGAAGATGGTCTGCTAAATTTACTGAATGGTAATATATACAATTCAAGTATCTTTTCACCATACCATTTGTACCGGGTGCTTTAGCAGCTTCTGAAACCACCATATAATAATTGCAATTGAAAAGAGTTTTGGAAGATGCCAAAGTGTTGTTGTTGTTGTTGTTGTTTTGCAGTTGAAGAGTACTATCAAGATAGATATTGGAATTAGCAAGAAAATTGGAATGCGTAGTTGGAATATCCTGTTATAATAAACAATTATAGCTATATTTTAAAGAACGTTAAGTGTTTATTTTTATTTATTTATTTATTTATTTACTCTTATGCCATCTCCATTATTTAACTCTAAGAAGCTAACAAGAAGAACATACAAATACATAATATAATATAGTAATTTAAAAAATTAAAAATTCCAGGAATCAGCCAAATATAATCAAAACACAACTGTTTCTGGAGCAAAAGTTATTTTACTTTTGTGTCATTATAAGCTGTTCTGAGCCTTTTGGGAACTGAGCAGCAAGAAATGAAGAAACAGATAAAGAAATAAATAATATTGGGGTCCTCAACCATCCCATAACCTCCCCCAGAAGCTTCATGTAGATGGATGGGAAAGTTTACCATTGGAGTTCCTGAAGATTTGACCTCATCTTCGCCATGTACACAAGCTGGAACTGCACACCCAGGAACTGAACCACTGAAGAACAGTGCCCCAATTCTTAATCCACACAGGCAGCTTGGAAGGATATCGTGGTCACTGTATCAAAGGCTGCCAAACATTCCAGCAGGACTAGCAAGGTCCTGCATTCCTGGTCTAAGCTCTGCCATGGGTCACCAACAAGAACAACCAGTGCAGTTATCATCTAGTGACCAAACCTGCCTGAAAATAGTCCAGATATCTGTTTATTCCAGAGAACTTTGTGGTGGACAATCCACCACTTTCTCAAAAACCTTCCCCAGAAAGAAGAATACAAGTGTCCAGTACAGAAGACCTTATGATCTTACAATGCTTTTCATTCAATAGGATTATTTTCAGAGTGTACTGGACAACACAGAATGTTTAATAAGGGCTGAAAGTCAGCTTCAATGTACCGGAAGAATAAACTGGTGAAGGAATCCTTGACACAAATCTTGTAATCCTGCTGCATGGATTCCTGTTTAATAGTCTTAAACTAGTTAATATGCTATTGGGAAGAGAGATAAGGTAACCGTTGAACTATATACCAAAAGTTTGGAATTTAACTACCTATGAAGAACTCTGGATTGATTGTGCATGGGCCATGGCTTAAAAACATTTTACTTACTCAGTAACAGCCAATTTTAAATCTACAATTGATCAAATGTTTTCATTTTCTACCTATGAGCTTATATGGTCCTGTCATAGAGGAAAATCTAATCAGTATGGTTTAACACATGGTTTAACAGCTGAGTTGCTTCATTCTTGCATGTGTGGATGGGCAAGTTAGTATTCACTTTTTCCTTTTCCCCCATTTATTCAGTTTCTGATTTTAGCCTGCCTGCCTGCCTGCCTTCCTTTTCTTTTGTAATCAGTACGAGAGGGAGGGAGGGAGGGAGGGAGGGATATGAACAGTATTGATTTTAAAATACAAATTAAAAAGCATACCTTTTATATTTGTTCTTCACTTGAAAGTAATTGGAGGTATATACTGACAGCCTGGGATATACCGTATGAGAAACCAGTACTGCTCTGTAAAACATCATCAGCATAATTAAAGGTAAGACTACTGTTAATTACGTTGCTCATAGTCCTTTCTATTTACAAGAAAAACCAAAAACCAAAACCCTGTAATCTTGCAGAACCCTCTGTCTGCTCTCCTCAACCAGCTCTTTAGAGTAACCTCTCTTTTTAAACTAAGGTTTAAATATCCTTGGCATTTACACAATTCAGCATAGCTGTAAAGCTGACTATACAGTATGGAAAATTTCACCTTAAAGAATGGAAACTTGTGCTATCACATTCTTGGGCTTCTTATGCAACAGCATAACTTAGTGTCTCCACCCAGTAATAACCATGAGATGAGGAAAAATGATTTGATCTATGGCCTGATGAGAATCTATACCTTCAGTTTTCTTGTGCTGGTCCACATACACAAATCTCTGATCTTACAGTGTGACTTTTTCCTTGACTCCAAATGATGAAAATAGCATGCATTAGAGATACTACCGCTAGCTCTTCAATATGCAACCAAAGGATTTGTGGAAACAAAAATCACGGTTCTACACATTGCATGTAAGTTGATGGTTACATCAATAGATTAGCTACTTCAGAACTACTGAATGTGTCAGAACTGCTACAATGTGTGTACATTTTTACACGTTTAAATTGATGATAGCTTGTTTTAGGGTGTAACTCAGAAGGAAGATTTGGTTTATTTACAAAACACTGGGCATATACAAATAAAACAAGCGCACTGAAATATATTTTTTTTCTTTTCATTGTTGTACCTTGTAAGATAAAGACATCCCAAGATGGCTTCAAAGCATTATCCCATAACAATTTTTAAACAAATATTTGGAAGGAAATGATACTACCTTTACTTATTCAAACTTTTACCAAACAATTTCTTTAACTCCGATTTTTACAAAAGAAATACAGGTAGTCATCATTTAGGGGTCACGATTGGGACCAGCAACTCAGTCATTTAGCAAAGCAGTTGCTAAGTGAAACCCCGACTGTGCTTGTGATCTTACTTCAGCTTTCCTTTGCTTTACAGATCTGTAAAGGTCATAAATGCGAGGATTGATCATTAAGTTACTTTTTCGTCACCATGTAACTATGAACAGTCATTAAATGAGGCAGTTGCTAAATGAAGACTACCTGTATAGAATACCGCCTGCCTGCCTCCTGTTTATAAGAGTTATATAGCCACTCATCTCACATAAGCCTGACTCCAGGTGGTATACATCAAATAATCCCTACCCCAAAAACTATTGCAAATAAAAACCATACAATGTCTACAAAAACCAAGTCCAACCACATACAGCAGGGGCACACCAACTATAAATTCCATCCTCCAGAAGATGACCTCATCTAGCAACCTGGGGAAAAGACAAGTTTTTAAACTTTTCCTGAAGTCTAGCAGGATCAGGGCCATCCAAATATTGGGTAGATTGCTTCAAAAGGCAGGCACTGCAACAGAAAAGGCATACCTCCTAGATCCCATCAGCTGACATTACCACATGGAGGAAACCTGGAGCATGTCCATCCTGTAAGACCACGTGGTAGAGGCAGAAATAACTTGAGACAAGTGGTCTTGAAAATAAGCCAGTCCTGTGCCATGTAGAAGTTTATAGGTGATGACCAGGACTTGAATTGTACCCAGAAGCCTATTGGGAGCCAATGCAGCTTGCAAAGTAGTGGTACTGCAGGGATGTACCATGGTGCATCCATATGTATCCACGCCATTATAATTGCTGCTTCTGGATAGTCTTTGAGGGCAGCCCCATGTACAATGCATTCCAGTAGTACCAATGGTAGGTGACTAAGGTGTGAGTAACTGCCAGCAAGGCCATTCAATCCAGGAACTGCTACAAATGGTACACAAGATGGAATTATGCAAAGGTTCTCCTGACCACAGGTGTGAGCCCAGAAGGACCCCCAAACTGTGCACTGGTTCTCAGTGGGGGAGCGTACCCCCCTCTAGAGCAGTGGTGGAAATAATCAGTTACCAGTCTGGAGGGTCCCAAAACCCACAGCCAACCTTGACAACATCAGCCTGGAACAGAGATACACAGCTGGGTATCATCAGCATACCAATGAGAGTTCAATCCATACTGGCAAATGACCTCATCCAGCAGCTTCACATCAATGTTAAAAAAAAGCAGGGAGAGAATTGAACCTTGAGGCCCACCATAAAGTAGGGATGTAGGGCTAGATCTTTCTCTCTCCACCAATACTGACTGCAAGCTACCCTGGAGGAAGAAAGAGAATTACCACAACATGTTACCTCCCATTCCCAAATCGAAACGATTCGAATATAATTTTTTTAATCACTGTTGGTTTTTAATTGACATAGTGCTTTAAATATGTTAAAATAATTGTATTTATTATATTTTATCTTTTCTTTCTTGTGTGGCATTTGTGGGAATTTCTTTTATGTATGGATTTATTAGATTTATATCCCACCATTTTTTGTACAACTCAAAGCAGCATACATAATGCTTCCTCCTCCTATTTTGCCCACAACAACAACCCTGTGAGGTAGGTTGCGCTGAGAGAAAATGGTTTGCCAAAGTCACCCAAACAGCTTCCATACCTAAGGGAGGGCTAGAACTCATGGTCTCCCAATTTCTAGTCCAGCCTGTTAACTACTACAACACACTGGCTGTCTAATTTTATTCCCAGAACATCTTATTTTGGTAGATTAGTCAGAAGAAAATTAACAAACCCAGCATCACCCAGTAAGTTTCATGCCTGAATGGGGATCTGAATGTAGATTTCCTCAACCACAGAGCAGATTGGTGTAATGGTTAAGGCACCAGGCTAGAAACCGGGAGACCGTGAGTTCTAGTCCTGCCTTAGGCACAAAGCAGCTGAGTGGCTGTGGGCCAGTCACTCCCTCTCAGCCCAAGGAAGGAGTCAATGGCAAACCACTTCCAAAAACACCTTGGGGAAAACTGCAGGGACTTGTCCAGGCAGTCGCCAGGAGTCAACACTGACTCAAAGGCACACATACTACCACAGCAGTTTACACTGATATACCTATGGAAATACAGTCTCCAAAATGTATACATTGTGAGAATAAGGTTGAAAAGAACATAAAATTCCCCCATTCCTTGGTTTTTGTGCTCTACAACAATCAGAGACCAAACTTACGCTCTTTCATGCAACCGAGATTTATTTTGAAGCAGTGTCTAACTAGGATTACATTGTACCTGTATTTCTACAAATTTCTGTTACTGATTTAGGGATTTGGTACATAATATAAATAATAGTGGTACCTGACAGCATAAAGGAGAATAAACTTGTTCGGAAAAGAAGTCTGAGTCTGACTTTTGAGCCTATGTGGTTGCCTGAATGGCCAGGAAAGTTGAATTTGCAATGCCTTTTTAGTATCACCATTTTGTATGCATAATTCATTCAAAGAAATTATCAAACAGCAAAACATTGACTTCAGTTTTCTGCCCTGTCATCGAAGCAATAGTTAAAAAGCTTTGTGGCTAAACTACACATTCCTAAAAATACATATCATTATGTTGCTCCAGCACCATTTTTTTTGCTTCATTTCATGTATGTACAACTTTGACAATCCACATCACTACCACTAGACAAGGGACAGAAAAACCCTAATCCTTCTCCCTATCCTTTCCATTTAGAAGTTAGATTTCACATACTCTTAGATGGGTCATGTTTGGCTTTTTGTTTTAATTTGAAATACAGGCATATGCCAACTTTGCTAAAGCAAAAGAAGTGGCCTATCTCCGTGAGCCAAAGGCCAAGACCATGAGATGCCATCTTCCCTTAAGACTACTAAGCTTTGCTCTGCTTTGCTTTTTTACATCCTGTATCAGCATTACTAAGTGAAGCAGATCCAGGTACTGCCACTGACTGTGTTATTTAGGAGGCCCCTGGGCTCTAGCATGGTGGGATCAGAAAGATGGTATTTGATGCTGCTTTGCATAGAGCATTTGTGCTGTAGGAAGTGCTGCTGCTAATTCTACTGCTGATTGTGAAGATACAGCCATTTCATTTGGCAGCAGGGATCAAACAGATTTAGCCTTATGCACAAAAGGGGAGGGGCTAAGCACCAAGCAAAGTGGCTATAATCACTGCTGTATCTTTTTATTGGAGGACAAGGAGGTCAAGGAGGAGGATGACACTCCGGTGCTAAACAGTCATGAAAAACAGCAGGCTGGAGTACCCATCAAACCGCACTGTATCTAAATACTACTTCAATCCAAAGAGCTACTCAAGACCTGTTTGACCAGTTCCAGCTTTTTTGACATTAATTAACCTTGGTCAATTTCTACCTGAGTTCCATTGGCAGCAAGAGAATTAGAAACTGTGGGGCAGGTACATTAGAATGGTAGAGTAGAGCTCCGCTGCAAATATGTTTTTTAAATTGTGGGATAAAGAGAGAAGAAAATTATATATATAAAATCCAAGAAATAACACAAAATAGGCCTGAACTAAACTATTTCCAAGTTTCACTAGTATTCTGAGGAGTTTTCAAAAGTGGTTCTGTCAGACTCCACAATCAAATGGTTGCTGAATTGTCTGATCATGTGCGTCTGCATTGATGAGGCAATGCATGTTGAGCAGGAAGATGGGAGGGGGGAATTGCAAGGAGTGTGAATTGCTGGTGTTTGGGTTAGAAGGAGGGAGTCAAGGTCACCCTGCTGGAGACATCTGTGGCTGGCATGGCTGACTGTTGGAAACTGTGTGAAAGAGACAGGAAGGGGGGTGCAGGGTTTTGGGATGTTTTATTGAGTGAGTTTAGGCAGGAATTTTTTAACCACAGCTTTCTTCTGTTCTGTGCACTTGTCTTCAGGAAACCTGAATTCTGGATATACCAATTGTGCATGAGTTGGGTCAGTATTGGGACTAAGGGTGCCAGTTCTTACAGGTTCCCTATTCAGTTAACTGGGAAAATACTATCTCTACGTTCTTAACTGATTCCTTTTGTGCTCAGTGAGGTCACTTGTGGCTATATTGGATGAGCAATGCATCACAGTGACATCATTTTCTTTTAGAAGACTCCCAATTGGTTAGATCACTGAGATGACTAATTCAAAGTGCATTGTTCACACTTTCAATTATCTTCAGTGACATAACTGCATAGTCAAATCTGAGTGGCAAGTCTAACTAAGATATCAACAAGTAGGATTGTGATATCATCACATTCACTCTGGGCTTCAGGAAGATGAAAGAACATTGACAGAAAATAAGGAAAGTGAATCGTATAGTAAAGAGAAGTATTGTGGGCTGCCACAAGGCTCAGTCCTGAGTATTCTGCTCTTTGATATTTTTATTAATGGCTTAGCTAATGAGATAAAGGAAATGCTCAGCAAATATGCAGATAACACAGAACTGGTAGAAGACAGAAATAAAATCTGAAATGATTTTGACAAGCTAGAGAAATGGCACAGGATGGATGAAAGTATTTGTGAAAAAGACCTTGGAATGGTAGGTCATTGAACATTGTGAGTCAGCTGTGTGATATGACTATAAAGACAGGGAAAATGGAAGTTTTAGGCTACATCAGTGGAAGTATATTTTCTAAATAAAGAAAAACAACTAATTCCACTTTGCTTTGGTCAGACCCTTCATCAAGTACTGGACTTGAGGATGCCAGTTCCTGGCCCCATATTTAAAAAAAAAAGATTCAGAGAAATTGAAACAGGTTTCAGGAAGAGCAAGTAGAAGAATTAGGTGACTAGAAATTAAGTCCTATGAAATGAGAACAAAGGTGTGGGCTATGTTGGTCCTGGGAAGAAAAGACTAAGGAGGTATGTATATGATAGCAGTGTTCAAATATCTGAAACAGTGACATACAAACCATCAAGAGCTGCTCTTGATTGTTCCAGAGATAAGAAATCTCTGGATTCCATAGTCATATATAAATGGTGGCTATATAAATTGGAATAAATACATAAATCAATAAATTATAAATAATATATTCATGTTATTATTATTTATAAATAATACGTTTATGTTACAGAAAGGCAAATTTCAACTGAATGTTAAGGGAAAAAACCTTTTTTTCCCTAATCCTAAAGAAGCTAGTAATTTTTCCATGAAAATTTTAGAAATGAATAAATATGGATGATAATGATTCAATGATTTAGTCTTCACCCGATTTTTTTTTTTTTGGTATTGTGATTCTTTTAACTTTTAGAACTGTTAAATTTACATGTAAATTGAACAACTTTTGTTTCACTTATTAATTTAAAATATTTCCCATACTAAGATTTCCCATACTAAGATTATTCAAAGTAATTTTCTTATTCAAACAATTTTTAAAAATTATGCATGTTCATTTGCTGTTATTTACAACTGTGGCTTTTAAAACAGCATTCCTATGTCAGAAGATGCTGATAACACCCTGAGATAGATTTATGAATTAATGAATTAGCTTTTTAAAACATTGTTCCTACCTCCTGCTAAAGGTAATTCCATGTTACAAAACTTTATAAGGTAATTTCCTAGATACTTTCCTTTCCATTGGCCAAATGACTTGAGAGTCAGTACATTATTGTGTAATCCAAACATGTCAACCATTTTTAATTGAGTCGCTTGCGAGATGGATGGTGCAGAAATGTAAGAATAAATAATTGTGAAACTTGGAGGTAGGTCTTTTCCCCATCCCTCTGTCCATCTCTCCTCTGTGTATATGTCTCCAGTAAGCAGTTGAAGAAGATTAATTCATTTATTCATAATGAATGCTCATAATTCATTATTCATAATGAATCTCAGTACACCATATTCTTGTATCATATTCTCCTGCAAAAGAACTGTCTCCAGTGGGACTATGTTAACTGTGATGGTGCTTGTGTCTTTTGCTGGAGAAGTCAGAGAAGAATTACCTGTGGCCAGGTTTTTCCCTGTAGCCCTACAAGCAAGTTCTGGTTTGATTAGAGTTGCAACTATAATTAAGTAGTAGAGAACAGAGCCAAAGATTCCTTGCTCCATCATATAGCACTCAATTACATCTACATCTGGAAAGCTGAGCCATAGACAACTGCAACAGTTTGCTACTGAGAAGTAGACTATAGCCTGAGATTGGATAGGACTATTTCTGTCTTTAATTTAAGAGCATATTGCCTTTTCTAGCATCTACAATCATTTTTTAAAATTTAAAAAATGATTTATTTCATTTGATTTAAAATGTCAGTAGGACACAAAGTTTATTAAAGTTTCTTATTTATTTAGATATACTGACAAATCACTGTTTTGTGAATAGGTTAAAGATTATGCTCATGAGGAACAATATATATATATATATATATTAACATGGAATATTTTCAGGGTGTTAAAATAATCAGAAATCTCTGGGAAAAAGAGATAAAGCTAGATAATTGTTTAGCCTTGTTGTGAATAACACAGTAGCATACGATTATATTTATAATGCTTGCAATTTAAGAAAACTGTTGCATGAAATATTTTGTTTAGCATTCATTAAGACTGTTAATGCACTTTTTATGGGCTACATTTTTAATGCATTTCATTGATATAATTCAGTTATGTGACAAAAAGGAAAGAGTTTGGTGTTAAAATGTGCTACGAGATTTTACATCAATGTGAGTTTTAATGTATACCGGAGTTGTTGTTTTCTTAATCCCACAACCCATCTTTTAATGATTGTTATCCCAACTCTATTTTTTAAGCTCATTTTGTCACTGTTTTGTAACAGAAACACTGTAAATATTATAGATGTGGTAAACTATTATACTTGTTTTCTTATAAATGAAATGATCTGTGCCAACACTGACAAAATGAATTAATGTGTTACTAAGGCAACATTCACATTATATGTTTTCTCTTTCACAGTATGCAGTGGAGCATATGGTTTACTCTTAATGGAACACTAGCTTCTCATTAACATACCAGTAGCAATGTCAGAATGTTCAAACCATCCTAACAGGAATGGGAGGAAACTTGTACATTAGACTCTTTCTTACTGAGAAAGAAAGTGATTGGTCTTCAAAGCCACGATGTTCAGTGAATGCAGACCCCTTTTTCTTCACTCTGCATTTCCCTCTCCCCCCAAAAAACTTGTTACTTGTTAGAAACTTGAACATAACTATTTATTTATTTATTGCAAATAATGTACTACTGCACTTAAAATAATGTATGACATGGATGCTTAGAAAGAGTTCCTGAGCAACTGTAAACTCAGTGACATTTTTTTAAAAAACCAGGAGTAATTTTCCCCCTACTCTTTCAACATTTACAATATAATGAAGCTTATATTCATCAAGGCAAATGCACTAATGATAAAAAATGAGCCACATTTCTTGGTTATTTTTATTTTCTTTTATTGGCAAGTAATGAGGCTGTAAATAACACACAATGAAACAATGAACTGAAGTTTTTCAACTCTTTGAATTATCTCATATTGTTTATCTTATATTGTTCAATATTATTTATTTGAGTGAAGACACACAAACAGATCACAGTAGTGTATGTTGGGGGAGGGGGTAACCGATTCATTTCAATGAAGGAGCCATTATGAACACACAAAGGGGGTGTGGATTCAGTTTGGATCCATCCATTGAAATTAAGGAAAGCTATTCTTTTGGGAGCTTTGTGTATGTGTCCAGAACAAATTGCTAACTTCAGGTTACATTGATTCCAATGAACTTAAAACTCCCTTCACATATTATTCATACTGCATAGAGGGAGCATCCCACATGTATTTTAGAGCCTCCATGTCATATCCCCAGCATCATTCATGCTGTTTGGATCTGCTTTCAGAGGCCTTGTTAAGGGGAAAAGGTTCCAGGTAAGCACCTGCTCACAAAATTGGGATAATAATGCAAGAGGATCTTCCAGTCCCATGGATACCTATAGATAAGTGTAATTTCTCCCTGTGTGGGTTTTTTGGGCCTTAAAATAAATAAAATATATTTGTTTAGAACCAGTGATCTGTTGAGAAAGAGAAAGAGGGAGGGAGGGCTCAGATCAATAATTCCTTTTAATACAAAGAGAAATATTACATGGCTGGTTGCGTGCAAACACTGTAGTCAGGCAATTCAAATAGTATCTCTTCATATGCATCAAAGCTGAACACTTAATGTTATTCTTCTTCAGTCAAATCTGGCTCTAAGGAATAGGATCAAAGCAGCAGTTGCCGACTTATAAAGGACAATAATAATGCAAATCTAAAAATACTAGAGCTACAAAAATTAATTCCCACCCCCATTGTGATTCTACCAGATGCATGTGATAATTTGATTTACCTTCTGCAGGTGATAAGAGAACATACCTATGAACCACCTCTGTAGCAATTCCTTTCAAGCTTCCCCTCAAACAGTGACATTTCTGTTTCAGAGCTGAACCAAGCAGTTCATAGAGGATACCCAGGCAACTGCCTTCAGCCCTTGCACACCTCTACATGAACTTGGTAGAGGCATTCCAAGTGCCAAGGGATGAATAAAAAGGTGTGTCATTGCTCCAGAGTATGCATGTGGTTCTGTAGCTGTTTTCACCTATCAGGATCAAAAATCCATACATACATACAGTATCTACCATTACATTTGCTTTTAGAGTAAGCAAAGTTATGCACATGACAAAAAAAGAATGACATGTGTTGAAAAGCAATAGGGCACCATGCACACAGTTACAACTGACTTGAGTTTTTTTATCCACCGCCTGCAGATACCCCTGTTATTTACTTGCCATATGTTACTATGGGGAACACCGTTGCTTTAACTATGTGGACCTTTTTTTGTCAGAAATAGATGTTTTTCTGAAACTCCCTGGCCTTTTCCGTTATCCATTGGATATTGGCAATTTGGTCCCTAGTTCCTCTGCCTTTTCTAAACCCAGCTTGTATATCTGGCAATTCTCGCTCCATGAACTGCTGAAGTCTACCTTGCAGGATCTTGAGCATTACCTTACTGGCATGTGAAATGAGTGCCACTGTTCGATAGTTTGAACATTCTTTCGTGTTTCCCTTTTTTGGTATGGGGATATAAGTTGATCTTTTCCAGTCTGATGGCCATTCTTGTGTTTTCCAAATTTGCTGGCATATAGCATGCATTACCTTGACAGCATCATCTTGCAAGATTTTGAACAGTTCAGCTGGGATGCCGTCATCTCCTGCTGCCTTGTTATTAGCAATGCTCATTAAGACCCATTCAACCTCACTCTTCAGGATGTCTGACTCTAGCTCACTGACCACACCGTCAAAGCTATCCACGATATTATTATCCTTCCTATACAGGTCTTCTGTATATTCTTGCTACCTTTTCTTGATCTCTTCTTCTTCTGTTAGGTCCTTGCCATCTTTGTTTTTCATCATACCCATTTTTGCCTGGAATTTACCTCCAATGTTTCTAATTTTCTGGAAGAGGTCTCTTGTCCTTCCTATTCTACTGTCTTCTTCCACTTCCGTGCATTGCTTGTTTAAAAATAATTCCTTATCTCTTCTGGCTAACCTCTGGAATTTTACATTTAATTGGGCATATCTCCCCCTATCACTGTTGCCTTTTGCTTTCCTTCTTTCTTGGGCTACTTCTAGTGTCTCAGCAGACAGGCATTTTGCCTTCTTGGTTTTCTCTTTCTTTGGGGTGTATTTTGTTGCCGCCTCCTGAACAATGTTGCGAACTTCTGTCCAGAGTTCTTCCGGGACCCTATCTACTAAGTCCAGTCCCTTAAATCGATTCTTCACCTCCACTGCATATTCCTTAGGAATATTAGTGAGCTCATATCTAGCTGATCTGTGGGTCTTCCCTAATCTCTTTAGTCTGATCCTAAATTGTGCAAGAAGAAGTTCGTGATCTGAACTACAGTCAGCTCCAGGTCTTGTTTTGACCAACTGTATAGATGTCTGCCACCTTTGGCTGCAAAGGATGTGTTCAATCTGATTTCGGTGTTGTCCATCTGGTGAAGTCCATGTATAAAGCCATCTCTTAGGTTGTTGGAAGAGAATGTTTGTTATGCAGAGTGAGTTGTCTTGGCAAAATTCTATAAGCCTATGTCCTGCTTCGTTTTGTTCTCCCAGGCCATGCTTACCTATAATTCCAGTTGTCATCTGACTGCCCACCTTAGCATTCCAGTCTCCTGTGATGAAAATAACATCTCTTTTAGGCATGTTGTCCAGTAGGTGCTGCAGATCCTCATAGAACTGATCTACCTCAGCTTCTTCGGCATCTGTGGTTGGGGCGTATATTTGGATCACTGTGATGTTAGATGGCTTGCCCTGAATTCGAATTGAGATCATTCTATTGTTTTTTGGATTGTATCCAAGCACTGCTTTAACCACTTTACTATTAATTATGAAGGCTACTCCATTTCTTCTGTGGTCCTCTTGTCCACAGTAGTAGATCTGGTGGTCATTTATTGTGAAGTGTCCCATTCCAGTCCATTTCAGTTCACTGACACCCAAAATGTCTATCTTTAATCTTGACATCTCACCAATAACCACATCCAATTTGCCCTGGCTCATAGATCTTACATTCCAGGTTCCAATGGTGTGTTGATCCTTAGAACATCGGATTCGCCGTTCACCACCAGCATGGTTGGCTGCTAGCCGTCCTTTCGGCTTTGAGCTAGCTGCGTCATCACATCTGGGGCTAGTTGAACTCATCCTCTGTTCCTCCCCAGGAGCATTTTGACCATCTTCCGACCTGGGGGTCTCATCTTCCGATGGTATACCGACATATCTTTGGTTGTACTGATCCATTGAGTTTTCACGGCAAGAATACTGTGGTGGGTTGCCATTACCTTCCCCAGGGGTCGCATTTAGTCTGACCTCTCTGTCATGACCTTCCCGTCTTGGGTGGCCCTTCATGGTTTAGCTCATGACATCATTGAGGTGCTCAAGCTCCAGCACCACGACAAGATAATGATCCTTTGCTGAAGTGTTATTTACTAGCATCAAGTTTTTACTGTTCTCCATTTTATTTCTTCTGTAAAGTAATATGCTTAACCAGTTACCTCAAAAGGTAGCAAAACATTTCTGTAAGCTAAGTCCTCTTGTTTTTTATATCACAGACTGGTTTAACAGAAATGTTCTCTTCTTAGGAAATATTAGGAATCCAAAGCTTTAAGAGAGACTAATAGGTAAATGTTTTGCATTCATCAAATGTTAGGCAACATTCAATATTCTACATGTCTGTTCATGTGCCAAATATTCCCAATCTTCTCCCCTCCTCTATAAATTTTATGTCCTCCATGAAATTGCTCAGAAATAGTTACAACCTTCTGAAGCTTATGCCAAGGGGTACAGCAGGGAGAAAGGAAACCATTTCACTGGTAGATGCCATTCTATTAACAGGCTGGCAGAATTGGATAAGAGCCTAAAATTTCCAAAATTTAATGTTTGCATTGAAATCATGACAGTTAAGCAACTAACATCCTCATTAAGTATAACTCATTTCATGAAATATTATTCCATAAATAATAAACCCAAGTGCATTTATTTTGATGTATTCCCCAGTTAACATTTTATTAATTAAATAATAGTGATCCATAACAATCTTCAGGAGGACTCCAGCTGTACAAATGCTGGCTCTAACCTCAGAGAAGGAAATCAGATATATTCATCCTCTGTTTTCCAATCAGGAGTGTGAGAGGATAACCTAGTGATGTGGAAGTTCCAAGCCATTTCAGCTTTCTGCCTATGAGACAAGCCAAAAGTCCATGGTTCTCAGGCCAGAGATGTCCATTATGTCAACAACCAACAACTGCATGGCTTCAACTGCCCGAAGTGCTGGGCAATTACTGAAACACATGAAAGACGGGGGGAAAAAGAAAGAAAGGGCTTTAAATTGCCACTGGTGTAAGAGGGAACTGCACCTTCAAGCTCTCAGAGGGATATGACTCATTAATGTGTCTTCAGCCAAGTGTGCAATATATGTTCTTTTGCAGCCATGTTGTGTTGAGTGCCTGAGAGACTTCTGCCAAGTTTGGGATAACCAACCTGGTTAAACCATGTAAAGTCAGGATTGGAGCTTTACAGGAAAGTCCTAATTTGAGGTGCTGGACTGCTTCATTGCCCTCTAGTTACTTCTCCCACTATGGGAGGAGAGTCATCACATGCAGTGTAAGATTAGCATAATGGCTAATTACCCTCTTTAACTCTGTTAACTATACAGCAAGTAGTCAACTGAATCAAGTGGCTTCTCAAATGGTTTACCTTGTTCAGACCATGGAACAGCCCAGCAAGCAACAGAAACACCAGTCATCACAGCTGGGTCTGCTGTGCCACCACAGCCACCTCAAATGCCTACTTCCCTGCCAATACAAATATGATGGGAATTCAAGCAAATGTACTGCCTTACTTGCTCAATGTACATCTACTGAGACTGGAGGACTTCCCTAGCAACAGAGTCCATGAGGAGCCCATCAGAAGTCTATGGACTGAGAGAGCTGCAAAATGTGTAATCCATCTTCTGATTCAAGCCAACTCTGAACTGGACAACACTAATTTTGCGGCATGCCTGAAGGCTAATTTCAAAGTTTCTATCAAGCAAGTGACAACCAACTGTGAGATCCACTACCTATGACAGGCTGAGCATTCAGTGCAGGAATGTCGTACAGAGATTCAACTGCTAGTTCAAGATGTGCAATGGAATGAGATAGAATTAATTGATTGGTTCACTGTCAGATGAAATACAAGATGAGCTAATTTGTCAAGACACCATAGATATAATGACTGCTTTAATCCAGGTGTACTTGGGCACTGATGGAAATCTCAAATAATTATAGAGAACATAGGTGGAAAAAGAAAGGTCCATTATTAATTTTCATTCTCTCCTCCCTCCACCTCTCCCTGAACATTAGAGACTTTGGAAGTTGAAGCTGAAGCTAGGAAGTGGTAGTTTCACTAATTCCCAAGAGATGTTATGCCTTTGCACCCATATCTATATTGTAGAGAATCTGGATATGCCACACTCCTTCCAAAGCATTATAACTTTGGAGAAACATGGAACTTATCCAGCAGATATCCCACATGATCCAAATCTGGTTTATCAGGAAACAAGGTAATACCAACCCTCAAAGTTCATAGAAGTAAGTTCCAAATCTGCAAAACTAAATATAAATATCTAGAAATTCCAGTTATCTTGCAAGCTCAAATAGGCATCAGAATGAATCTACAGGCCAGGGTTCTCCCAAACTGTGAGGTGTACTTCCCTAGGGGAGGTGCAGACAAAGTCCAGGGGAAGTGTGAAGAACCTTTTAGTTACATTGTTACAATAAATCCATCTTTCCCAGCATTGTATTGTATTGTTTTCATTGTTCATTTGTGCCTATTCGTGTGTTCAGATTTTTAGGGGAGGTGTGCACATTAAGATTACACTAAACACCCACACTGGAGGAATGGATTGTGAAAATGTCAGAATTTGCAGAGAAAGAATTAGCAAAACTGACCTGTTTGGTCAGAGAAAAAACAAAAAAAACTTTTTCTGAATGGCTGGAAACCTTATATGGACTTTTTGCTGAAAGAAGAAAGAAATGAAATGATGATTTATGGATTTTGAAATTAAGAAGGATGTGGATTAAGAAAGATGTGGATTAAGAAATGAGGTGCTGAAGGGACTGGTATAACATCTAAGAGGGAGGAGGGACAATAAGATTGTAATGATCTGTTGAAAAGAAGGTTGGAAGTCATACATATATTTCTTAACTTTAGTTTTTTTTTTCTTTTTTCTTTCTTGTTCTTTCTTTCCTTCTTTTTTCTTTTGATTTGTCTTTTATTCTATAAAAAATCTTAATAAATAAAAATAAAAATACACTAAAGGGAGGTGTTTTAGGAACTCCTGCAGTAGGCTTTCATAGAATGTATTTATTTGTTGTGTTTGTTTATATGATTTCAGTGGCCACACATCTCACAGCTGTGACTCTGGGTGGGGTTCATAGTTAAAGCCAACAATTAGAACAATCCAAATAATAAATGCCAGATGTCACAAACAACAAATTCCAAACTTACAATAAAAACAACCTCAGTCAGCTGAGAACATAAGTATATGTATAAGGCAAGAGATCTATTCAACCTTGGGAGGGGGAGAAATCAGGAAAGGTAGCATTAATGCATGGGTAATAGATTTAACAGTGTGTTACACTGTTAAATCATAACAAACAGGAGCTTTTAAACAAATATAATTTTAAATCATTATTTGATTTTTAATATAGAAAAGAAAATCCACCAAGAGGGAAATCCTTATGGGAACCCAGAACTCCTCTCCTTAAAAGTAATGGATTTGATCAAAATTGACATCTTATGATATTGTTCGTATAAGTTTGTTGTTTGTTTGTTTTTCTTTTATTTCTGTTTCTACTCCCCAGTGATCCTCCACATATTATCATAAAGATAAAGGTGTAAAATGCTAACTAGTACAAAAATACATTGTCCTGAGAAAATGAACTAAACTTTTCAAATTACATCTTCTTCAATACAAGGTGTACTATAAGCAAGTACATCTGAAAAGAAGGAGAACCCAGTGAAAAAAACAGGTTTTTAATATTAAAGTGTGGTAACTTCATTGAATCATCCATTGTATGCGAATATGCTCTCCATCCTTAATCTGTGGATCCTCTTGTTATGACTGAGATTATCAATAACCAGATGGTTTAATCTACAGTTCACCATCAGGAACTTCCACAACTTTACTTAGCATCCCTCTTACTTTTTCCAGTAATTCTGGGAATAGACTGGCTATAAACTCACATATCAACATATTCATTAACACCATGATGAAGTCATCTTGGACTCCCCAGGAGGTAACACAGCCTGGAAGGACTCAGACCCACATTAGCCACATTTTCAAAAGAAGTAAACTCTCCAATCTTGCCTTCCAAATATTTAGGAAAAGGCAGTTCTCTTTGGAAAGGGACTTTGATCCCAGTTGATCCTGTGATTGCATTATCAACCTTATTGCTGGAGCACAAATCCCAAATTCAAATGAAGCATCCATTTGATGTCAAACAAGGAGTTGATCTCCCTAAAGGAATTTATTGACAAGAATTTAAAGATTGACTTTATCAGCCATACCTCATCCCTCACCATTATACCATCAAAACAAAACAATGGCTCTGTACAGTTCTCTATGGTTACCAGTTCTCTATGGTCACCAGGTTCTGAACTTCCCAACCATTAGGGAACAGGACCATCCACTTCTACTTCTCATCTCTCAGAATAGTTGCAGTTGGCATGTTGTTGTTTACTCATTCGGTCGCTTCCGACTCTTCGTGACTTCATGGACCAGCCCACGCCAGAGCTTCCTGTCGGTTGTCAACACCCCCAGCTCCCCCAGGGACAAGTCCGTCGCCTCTAGAATATCATCTATCCATCTTGCCCTTGGTCAGCCCCTCTTCCTTTTGCCTTCCACTTTCCCTAGCATCAGCATCTTCTCCAGGGTGTCCTGTCTTCTCATTATGTGGCCAAAGTATTTCAGTTTTGCCTTTTATATCATTCCCTCAAGTGAGCAGTCTGGCTTTATTTCCTGGAGGATGGACTGGTTTGATCTTCTTGCAGTCCAAGGCACTCTCAGAATTTTCCTCCAACACCACAGTTCAAAAGCATTGATCTTCCTTCTCTCAGCCTTCCTTATGGTCCAGCTCTCGCAGCCATATGTTACTACGGGGAACACCATTGCTTTAACTATGCAGACCTTTGTTGTCAGTGTGATGTCTCTGCTCATAACTATTTTATTGAGATTTGTCATTGCTCTTCTCCCAAGGATTAAGTGTCTTCTGATTACCTGGCTGCAGTCAGCATCTGCAGTAATCTTTGCACCTAGAAATACAAAGTCTTTCACTGTCCCTACATTTTCCCCCTCTATTTGCCAGTTATCAATCAAGCTGGTTGCCATAATCTTGGTTTTTTTGAGGTTTAGCTGCAAACCAGCTTTTGCACTTTCTTCTTTCACCTTCATCATAAGGCTCCTCAGTTCCTCTTCGCTTTCAGCCATCAGAGTGGTATCATCTGCAAATCTGAGATTGTTAATGTTTCTTCCAGCAATTTTAACTCCAGCCTTGGATTCCTCAAGCCCAGCATGATGTGTTCTGCATACAAGTTGAATAGGTAGGGTGAGAGTATACAACTCTGCCGTACTCCTTTCCCAATCTTAAACCAGTCCGTTGTTCCGTGGTCTGTTCTTACCGTTGCTACTTGGTCATTATACAGATTCCTCAGGAGGCATACAAGATGACTTGGTATCCCCATACCTCTAAGAACTTGCCACAATTTGTTATGGTCCACACAGTCAAAGGCTTTAGAATAGTCAATAAAAGAGAAATAGATGTTTTTCTGTAACGCCCTGGCTTTTTCCATTATCCAGTGGATATTGGCAATTTGGTCCCTAGTTCCTCTGCCTTTTCTAAACCCAGCTCGTACATCTGGCAATTCTCGCTCCATGAATTGCTGAAGTCTACCTTGCAGGATCTTGAGCATTACCTTACTGGCATGTAAAATAAGTGCCACTGTTTGATAGTTTGAACATTCTTTAGTGTTTCCCTTTTTTGGTATGGGGATATAAGTTGATCTTTTCCAGTCTGATGGCCATTCTTGTGTTTTCCAAATTTGCTGGCATATAGCATGTATTACCTTGACAGCATCATCTTGCAAGATTTTGAACACTTCAGCTGGGATACCATCGTCTCCTGCTGCCTTGTTGTTAGCAACACTTCTTAAGGCCCACTCAACCTCAGTCTTCTGGATGTCTGGCTCTAGCTCACTGACCACACTGTCAAAGCTATCCACGATATTATTATCCTTCCTATACAGGTCTTCCATATATTCTTGCCATCTTTTCTTGATCTCTTCTTCTTCTGTTAGGTCCTTGCCATCTTTGTTTTTGATCATACCCATTTTGGCCTGGAATTTACCTCCGATGTTTCTAATTTTCTGGAAGAGGTCTCTTGTCCTTCCTGTTCTATTGTCTTCTTCCACTTCCACGCATTGCTTGTTTAAAAATAATTCCTTATCTCTTCTGGCTAACCTCTGGAATTTTGCATTTAATTGGGCATATCTCCCCCTATCGCTGTTGCCTTTTACTTTCCTTCTTTCTTGGGCTACTTCTAGTGTCTCAGCAGACAGGCATTTTGCCTTCTTGGTTTTCTCTTTCTTTGGGATGTATTTTGTTGCCGCCTCCTGAACAATGTTGCGAACTTCTGTCCAGAGTTCTTCCGGGACCCTATCTACTAAGTCCAGTCCCTTAAATCGATTCTTCACCTCCACTGCATATTCCTTAGGAATATTAGTCAGCTCATATCTAGCTGATCTGTGGGTCTTCCCTAATCTCTTAATCTGATCCTAAATTGTGCAAGAAGAAGTTCGTGATCTGAACTACAGTCAGCTCTGGGTTTTGTTTTTACCGATTGTATAGATGTCTGCCACCTTTGGCTGCAAAGGATGTAGTAAATCTGATTTTGGTGTTGTCCATCTGGTGAAGTCCATGTATAAAGCCATCTCTTAGGTTGTTGGAAGAGAGTGTTTGTTATGCAGAGTGAGTTGTCTTGGCAAAATTCTATCAGCCTGTGTCCTGCTTCGTTGTGTTCTCCTAGGCCATGCTTACCTGTAATTCCAGGTATCATCTGACTGCCCACCTTAGCATTCCAGTCTCCTGTGATGAAAATAACGTCTCTTTTAGGTGTATTGTCCAGTAGGTGCTGCAGATCCTCATAGAACTGATCTACTTCAGCTTCTTCAGCATCTGTGATTGGGGCATATATTTGGATCACTGTGATGTTAGATGGCTTGCCCTGAATTCAAATTGAGATCATGCTATCATTTTTTGTACTGTATCCAAGCACTACTTCAACCACTTTACTATTAATTAAGAAGGCTACTCCATTTCTTCTGTGGTCCTCTTGTCCACAGTAGTAGATCTGGTGGTCATTTATTGTGAAGTGTCCCATTCCAGTCCATTTCAGTTCACTGATGCCCAAAATGTCTATCATTAATCTTGACATCTCACCAATAACCACATGCAATTTGCCCTGGCTCATAGATCTTACATTCCAGGTTCCAATGGCCTGTTGATCCTTAGAACATCGGATTCGCCATTCACCACCAGCATGGTTGGCCGCTAGCCATCCTTTCGGCTTTGAGCTAGCTGCGTCATCACATCTGGGGCTAGTTGAACTCATCCTTTGTTCCTCCCCAGGAGCATTTTGACCATCTTCCGACCTGGGGGTCTCATCTTCCGATGGTATACCGACATATCTCTGGTTGTAATGATCCATTTAGTTTTCATGGCAAGAATACTGTGGTGGGTTGCCATTACCTTCCCCAGAGATCGCACTTAGTCTGATCTCTCTGTCATGTCCTTCCTGTCTTGGGTGGCCCTTCACAGTTTACCTCATGGCATCATTGAGGTGCTCAAGCTCCAGCACCATGACAAGGTAATGATCCTTTGCTGAAGGCAGTTGGCATGAGTCTGTACCAAACTGGATCTCAGGGGAATTTACAATCTGTTTTGTATGAAAGAAGGACATGAATATTTCATAAGATTGGATAACTGCTATGAAAAATTTGAATATAGAGTAATGCCTTTTGATCTTCCAAAGATTTATGAGCCAAAATTTCCATGATTTTATGAACAAGTTCTTGAAAGTTTATTTTATGAACAAGTTCTTGAAAGTTTATTAGATGATTTGCTGATTTACTCTCAGGATTCTCATTTTTGTTATGTTCGGTTTTGTGTCAACTGCCTCCAGATTAAGCTGGAAAAACATGCTTTGATATGCCTACATTAGACTTTTGGGGCCACTGTATCTTTGAAGGAATCCAGATGGCTCCAACTAAAACACAGTTGGTTTGGTCTTGGGAGCCCCCCCTCTTTCCGCATCACTCCCCCAATACAGAGATGTACAGTCTTTCTTGGGCTTTGCCAGTTTTTACTGTAAATTTATTCATAATTTTTCTATACAGACCATACCACTGAGTTTTCTTAACAAGAAAAAGGGTTGCAAAGCCCAAGAACACTTTTTCACCTTAGGAAAGGATTCATTTCTCAACTCATCTTCTGCCATCCCATTCCTGCCTGATTAACCTTTTGTTGTACAGATTGATGCCTCTTAACATCTTCTATAATCTGCCCCTGAATTTTTCTTTTCAGCCATCTTTCTTTTCTTTTTTGTCAAATCAAAGTATATTATTTTAAGAAGGAAGTTTTGGCCATCAAAGAAGCCTTTTAAAATTGGTATCACCTCCTGGAGGATACACACTACCCACAAAGGTTCATACAGACCACAAGAATCTAGAACATTTACAGACTTCTTACAAGTTTACTCAGCACTGGGTCAGGTGGGTGCAACCTTCTTTTCTTTTCTTTGTTTACATTCCAAGCATGCAGAGCAAGCAGACTGACACTTTATCATGTAAGCCAGAATATGTTTTACTTTAACCCTTCTCCAGTTCTCCATTCTCTGCCCAGAAAATTTTGGAGCCTCTCCTCTGATAACTAGCCTTCTCCATGAGACTCTTGGAGCTGAAAGGAAAACTTCCTGCTTAATGGATTGAATCTGTGCTCAGCAACAGCAGGTCCCTAATATATGCCTTCAGGGGACCCCTTTGCCTCCTTCCTTCCCCTTTCCCTGGGAGAAGAAAGAGCTGTGTAAAGTCAGAGTTTGAAAATTTACAGCTTATTCCTGGTCTGGGGAGCCTAGCAGTGCCATGCTCCTGATTTAAACTATCCCATTCTAAAGTATTTTTCTTTTACTGTTCACATTTCCACACTATTCTATTACTATTCCACAAACTACTTCCCTGAAAGTGTTTTTTTTTTAATCTGTTCAATCGTGTCCAATTCTTGGAGACGGCCTGGATAAGTCCCTGCAGTTTTCTTGGCAAGGTTTTTCAGAAGTGGCTTTCCATTGCCTTCTTCCTACAGCTGAGAGAAAGTGACTGGCCCACGGTCACCCAGCTGGCTTTGTGCTTAAGACGGTACTAGAACTCACGGTCTCCCAGTTTCTAGCCTGATGCCTTAACCACTATACTAAACTGGCTCTCTAAGCTGGTATTAGATATCATTAATTTTTTATTCCCTTGGAGTTCAAAATCACTTTTTTATTTTATTTTTTTATTAAAGATTTTAAATACAATAGTAAAAGCAAATACAAATTAAACTCAGAAAAAGAAAAAGAGATATAGAGAAAGAATAAAAAATGCAAAGAAAGAAAAAGGGAGTTACAAATATTTATTCTTCCCGTAACCCGTGCTTTCTATATGCAAAACCATAAATCAACTTTTCAGTCCTGGTGTCAACAAAAAGTCCATAAAGGGTTACCAGAGCTTTTTAAAAACATGTCTTGTTTTAACCTTGATCAAACAAACCGACTTTATATTCCTTTCTTTTACATCTAACAATCTTGATCTTTAATTCATTCAGATGTTGTCTTTCTTCTTCCCATCCCAAAGACTGCTTTTGGGTTTTAAGAGACACTCCTTTTGTAAATCGAGTGGAAAGCCATTATCCAGGTCATTGTCTTGGTTTGTCTTTTGTATATCCACTTTGATTTTCAAAGCCTTAACCAACCTCTTTTGTGTATCCAGTAAAATGTCCTCTTGGCTCTTCTCTATTTTGTAATTCACGCTTTTTCCTGTCATTTATATTTCCAATTTGAATGCCTTGTCTATTTTGTAATCCACACTTTTTTTATCCAATATTCCTGATTCCACTATTTCTTCATCAAGCAAAATTTGTTTCACATCTCTAATACATTCATTAACATCTTTTAGACATAATCTATCCATAGAAGCAGACATAATTACTGATATTGTTGATATTGTGGCTACAAATTTCTGGCCCCATTCTTCAAAGATCTCCTTTAATATTTCAAATGTTATAGTATTTTATGTCATTTTGTAAATCCCAATCCTCAAGGCAAGTTGGGTTTTTTTTTTTCCCTTTTTGCCAGGACTTTAGTTCCTTCTAGTAGCCAATTTAAATCATAAGGTCTCTAAACTCTGTATGACTTGGGGTAGTTTTCCCTTGCCACACAAATTTAAATATATCCTTTTGCCATTGTTTAAATGGTGCATCAGTTGTCAAAACAGGTATTGTCTGAAACAAAAACATCATTCTAGGCAAAACATTCATTTTTATCATAAAAATTCTCCCCAGCAATCACAGTTGTAGTTTCTCCCATCTTAACATGTCTTTTTTAAAACTTCATTCCATGTCTTTGTTGTTTATTCGTTTAGTCGCTTCCGACTCTTTGTGACTTCACGGACCAGCCCACACCAGAGCTTCCTGTCGGTCGTATTCCATGTCTTAAGATAGTTATTTTGAAATAACATACAATTCATATTTGTTATAATAATACCCAGATAGTTTACCTTCTTCTCAATCTTAAAACCGCTTTATTCATCAATTCTATTTGATCTTCTATTTTCATATTTTTGTTAATATCTTTAATAAACAGAAGACAAAGATATTAACAAAAATATGAAAATAGAAGATCAAATAGAATTGATGAATAAAGGGGTTTTAAGATTGAGAAGAAGGTATCTTGAAACCTGATAATGCACCAAATTCTTTTAATTTGCCCTTTAATGTTTTCATTCCCTTTAAAGGATCTTCCAAAACCAACACCAAGTAATCTGCAAAAGGCCTTAACTTATAAGTTCCTTTTTTTAATCTTTACTCCTACAATCCTCTCATCTTGTCTTATATCTCTATTCAGTATTTCAAGAACTAAAATAAACAAGAGAGGAGACAGTGGGCAAACCATGAGTTAAATATAAGGTGTTGCAAGGTGCCAAGGAAAGAGGAGAATTGGGTCTACCTGTTTTGAAATTGTATCTTGCAGCTTGCTGTTTGGTTTGGATGAAAGAGTGGGTGCTGCTGAGGAATAGAAGGCTCATAAATCATTATGTTAGATGTGCCATATTGAGAATATGGAATAAATACAAACCCAGGTTGTGCCCAAAAACAGCTTTGTGGTTCTCACCACAAGAGGCATTTTATAGATGAGAAATAATAGGCAAACACAAATGACTAACTTATTGTAAGATACTAGAATTTTGTCAAGCAGAATGTAAAATAAAATCAAGAGAAGAACTGGTGGCAAAGAGATATAGTTGTCAATGGTTTTCTTATTTACAGTTATTAGAAAGATTTAAAGTAGATAAAAGAATTTATGGTTTTGAATATTGTAAGACTGAGTTTGAAATACAACTGTATAGATGATGAACATGCAATTGCTAAAATGTATACTCTTTTTTTTGAAACTTTAAACAGAAGAAGAACAAGTGAAAGAATGATAAAGTGGGCTAAAATGTTGGTTGTGTTATACAGAGGGAACAATGGGAAAATATGTGGTTGAAAGGATTGAAATTTAAACTATGTTATAATCTTAAAGAGAACTTTTATAAAATTATGTACTGTTGGTATATATCACCAGAAAAATTGTCTAGAATGTATAAAGACACTTCAAATTTATGTTGGAAATGTGAACAACAAGAAGGGACATTTTATTGTGTTTGGTGGACATGTAAAAAAGCTAGCAAATTGTGGATTCAAATACACACACTGATTCAGAAAATTTTAAAGATGAATATACAATTGAGACCAGAGGTTTTTCTTTTGGGAATGATGGATAAACAGTTGGAAAAAAGTCATGGAACTTTGTTTTTATATATGATAACTGCAGTGAGATTATTATATGCACAAAGATGGAAAGATACAGCATTACCCACAATAGTTGGTGAAAATGTTGGAACTTGCTGAGATAGCTAAGTTGACTTCTTTGATCAAAGAAAAGACATTATCTACATTTATTGCCGATTAGAAACCCCCTTATCATTTTTTTTTGCATAAAACAAAAAGAAATGAACTTATGATTTATGGTTTTGATGATTAGCAGGATAGATTATGGAAAGATGAGAGTTATGTTTTAACCACAGCATGAGAGGTAAATTTGTAATTGTACTCTGTATGACTTGTGGTAGTCAAAATAATTCTGTTTCCTCACAACAAGCTGTTTATTTTATACGGTTAATTCCAAAATCTTATAGTAAAAGTTTCAATATTCCAAATTAGTCTGGACCCTTAATTCATTTATAATTTTCTTAGTTCAAAATCTTGTTTAGCTTTTTGCCATTTATTTCAAGAACTTTAAGTTCTTAAACTTATAGTTAATTTTTCTTTTGTTCAAGAACTAAGATAGGTGACTTTTCACACTTTCACGAGGTGACTTTTCAAACTTGTCATTCCTAAGATCTCTAATAGCCTTAAGACATTTAAATAAGCAATTTCCAGAAGTAATTAGAAGCCAGGTTAGCAAACTTAGTGTCCTTTAAAAGGCACCAGCCATGGTTGTAAGCTTGATTATTAACCCCTTCATCTCCCGGCACTCAGAACTGCTGGAGACTTCTGTCCTGTAGTCTTCTCATGAGGAGCAGCCATCTGGAGCACATGTGGGTGATCTCCCATCCTCTCCTTATCCAGAGTGGGTTCAAAGAACCAGTCTACTCACTAGTTCTTTGGTCTTTGCTGCAGTTGTCATCTCTGCTCTCCATGGAGATGTGTTTCGTTCACCATGTCTCCACCAGAAGTCAAAATCACTCATTTTTTAAGTTTGAAATTACATCTTTTTCTCATAATCAGAATTTGTGTGCAAAACAATAACATATATGGCACGCAGCTCTCATTCAGAACTATGTATTTTAAAACGTATTTTACAGGGTAGTGTAAATAATTTCACTGCCAGGGAAAAGATGAGATGCTGCTGATCCACATTCTATGTGCAGATATTGATTTAGCTTTGTCACTAAATCTTATTTCAATAAGAACAGAGTAAGACTGTTTCTTCTACTAGATCTGAGGGCAATGAGTTAGCATAGGAAGATGGTAAGGCAGGCCCTGTGGCACACACTTCTTCCCACCTTCAAAAAAGGCCCTCAGCTTGGACTATACACAAATAGTTTCTCAGTCTATCTAATGGTATGACTACACAGCCTTGCCAGTTTACTACATTGAGTTCATAGCTGGTAACGTTCAAACCTATTTTCATAATATTTTCATAACCTGTATTTGTGGGTTGAAAAATACAGAAGTACAAGTAAATCCTTTGTCTTTAAACTGCAGAACAATGGTGTGAATTTTTACATACAACTATTGCATGGTTGTAACACACACACACTTGCAGCACATACAGGATTGCAGAGCTTATTTCCAATATATCCATACAAACTGGGTGGCCTTTACCTCAGACTGAACTCTTAACATATTTGAAGAGCTATCCATGAGGCAAGTGGTTCAATTGTGTTAGCCCCACTAGGTAGATCAGATCAGGAAATCAACTCCACAGAAAAGATAAATCTACTTTTATTGAGGCTGACTATAATAAGAGAATATTCTTCTTCATCAGTGATTTAGGGTAGTGTCTGCCTGAGCTACTGTACTTCCAATTGTTATCTTTTAATTCCAGACTTTAAAAATGCCTCAGCCCATTTTGCCTAGTTAAAGGTTCCTGTATAACTCCAACAAGGTCATCTTCCTATCTCTTTACAAATTGTATAAAGGGACTAAAAGGCTTCTAAATTTGTAGGCCACCTTTCAGCAGCATCCACAGGATAGAGGTTGCAACAGACAATGTGGAGGTCATGGCAACACAGTCCAAGCCCCGTACCTTTTGTAGGTGTGTCATGTCACATGCATTCATAAAGGGGCAGGGTTTTGATGACACTGTTACAAACACCATGTTGCCTGTTTTGACTCCCTTGTGGATACAGATGATACATTTCATTTCCTGCAGAATAAACATCAAATGGAATCAGTTTAACTCATTAAAAATGAATGCACACCCAATATGTTTTAAGACATCTTATTTTTCCTACACTGGCTACTGCAGCTTAATTGTGGAAAGTAGGAAAAGGTAATCTTCCATATTGACCAAGAGAGTGAACAAAAAGTATACAAACATTATGAAACTATCAAAAACAGTTAATGTAATGTATTATGTAAATGTAGAAGAGGATGACAGCTATCTTTAACATTGCTGGGATGAGAACTGAATCACCATCTTAAGGGAAAGATTCTCCATTCACACATAGTGATAAATCAGGATTTTTAATCATGTTTTGTTGTCTTGGTTCAAATATAGAACTAGCCATAATGAATATGCACATGTTCAGCCAAAAGCAAGCTACATTATACAGGACAGCATTTAAACTTTTGGTAAATTTCAATCCTCTTATGAAAGCTTGGTCATTCTGATTCTAGATTTCCATAACTTGGCTTCAATTTAATCTGAAACAGCATTGTAAAATATCTTCTCTGATTTTCAATTTATTTATTTTTTGCTTCTGAGATAGCCCCCACATATTTTCTTTAAGCTCTGGGCCATTTCCTCAAGCAAGAGTTAAAGCGAGAACGTTCAGTAAACCTATATCCTTGAATTCTGTTAGCATGCAGAGACAATACCCTAATGGAAGTTTGGAAGCCAGAACTCAGCAAGTCACCAAGTACTAAATGTGCCTAAAATAGAGCTCCCCCAAGTCAAAAGACTCCCCCAAGTGTACATGTGTTCATATATACAGTCAGAGCTACGTAAACATCATAAGAGATAGCTACCACAACACATCTGTTCTTTTTGCAACAGGAAATTACCATTCAAAAGAGAGGAATACAGGGTGCATTGTAGCCCTTTGCCAAATAAATACTTCAGTGTATCAGCGATACAGAAAAAATACAGAAAAGCTGGAAAATATTCAGAAATGGGTACCAAGGATGATCAGCGGGTAGAAATTAAATCCTATGAAGAATTATTAGGTATTGGGACTTTTTAGCTTTAAGAACAGACGATGAAGAGAGGATATGATAGCTTGCTTCAAAGACTTTCCTGGAAATAGAGACACTTCCTTTTGAATAAACATGTTGCTCACTGCAGAATTTGTTATAGAGACTAATTATTTCATGATATATGCACGACAATATAGTTGCTTAATGATGTTCCTGATTTGAACGAGATAATTAAAATGTGTATCCATATGACCCTCAGCTTCTGTCAGTTTCCTCAAGCTCGGAAGCTGACAATATTCTCTGTTTGTTTAGGCAGAAAGAGTTAGTGTTCCGTAACATTAAAGTAAGCTTTTTGAAGGAGAAGTTTGGCTTTTAAATCCAAGAAGCGGCAGTCCTGATGCAAATTATATTCCATGTCATATAGTGTACAGGCCTGCAGGAATGCGAGCTGTTATTTCTGTGCGGCTGTTTTTTCCCTGTATGGTAAAATGTTCCTCCCCCTGGTGTGAAGCCTAAACCTTCTTCAGCATCATGTAAATCGAAGCTGTTCCTGTCGACAAAGAGAAAATTAATTAGAAAGGAAAAGAAGCCAGCTTGCTTATCGTTTGATCAGGTCCTTGACACAAGTAGTTCATGCTTTTCTTTAAAAGAAATGTTGAAGGCTTTTCAGGTACACCTGCTCTGAAGGCCTCATCAGTTTTATCTGAGGAGAATTATTAAGTTCCTGTAAGCTTGTCCACTAAAGAGGTGTCAACCGTGATGATGGAAGAAGGAAAAAAACATCACAAAATGCTGCAAGGTCTTCATCTTTCCCTGGCTGTTTGTTTTTGCCCTCAATTGGTAAGGAAACAAAGAGGATTTTAATCTTGTCAAACAAAAGCCCCAGGGTAGCCAGAGGCATCTCCTTGACTGTGTTCCAAGTCTTCTTGTTTCAGGTTGCAACATCTTCCTTTTTCGCTGATCCACAAGACTGCCTTTCTTACCTGGGGCCTAAAATGGTGAAGTGTGAAGCTCTTCTTTTTGTTTTGACAGGTGCTCCTTCCTAAACATCCAGTTTGCATTGGTGGTGCTAATACATGGGGGGAGGGGGGAAGAGAGAGAGAGACAGAGAAGAGGGAAACAACTTTGGATATGTTAATGACCACAGTTAGCAAACCTCTGACTTTAATGTGTTTTATTAGCTAGCTTCACTTGTAGTTCTTAGGGTAAAGTGGGGAAAACAAATTTGCTGATAGAAACAGAGTGTGAAAATTCTGTTCTTTGTTAGGAGCTGCCTGAACATCTTCTCTTCCATTTCCCCATCCCCCCCAAAATCTAATTGTCTCAGTGGGGAATTATGGCAATGATGGATATCAAATCAGCAAACAAATCTGAACTTCCCACTTAGTACCCCTTGGTATGAGTACAAACATGGAAAAAAATCTGTGATCAGGCTGGATTAGGGCCAGGTTTTGCATTATGCTGCCTGTTTAGCTAGTAATTTCAGCTATGATAAATGATAAACTAAGGACTCATAGTTTCCCACATGTAAAAAGGAATGTATGGCTACAGTCCTATTCCCCTTTATTTTGAAATAAAGAAATATAAGTAAATAAAAATCATGCTTCATTAATTTTCTTTGTCACTTATTAACTTTACAAGGTAGTATTTCCTTCATTCACTCATTTTCTAAACTAGGCTGCATTCTGAAACATATTTAACTTGGAGCAAGCCCTGTTAAACTCAGAAGACCTTCACTCAATCTTTACTAGACAAAAATGAGACTGCACAGTAAGAGCCATTGATTTCAGTCCCCAAAAATAAGTGTGCTGCAGTACTACTAAACTCAGTTGAATTTAAACTGATTGATTACAACCTAACAACCTGATTCATCTGGTCAGATGTCATCCCACATAGTTCAGTGGATCTTGTTGCTAAGTGAGAGGATTTTAGCTGAGGTTTTAATTCCATTTATTTTGATGCACAAATATATAAGTACAATGCAGCAACATATTCATTGGATTAGCTATATCTACAGTATCAGCTCCATAATATAGATGAGGCATTATGGACAACAATGTAACTTCAGCACATACTGTGGTGCTGAGCAGAATTCTTCTCCCACCTGATTTTTTTAAAATATGCTTTGAAATAATAATAAATAAATAAAATGAGAAGGAGCAGAAGCAGAAGCAAGGCAAAGCAGTCTCTAGCATCATATGTATTTGGAGAAATAGACTTGCCTTATAAAGGTCCTGCTAGGATGGTAAACTACATCCTAGATGGCTTGGAGTGGATCACTTTCTGATCAATTGGCCAATCCTCACTATGGATTCTGTAAGTATGCCCATCATGTGTCTCAAAATTCCAGAAGCTCAAAAAAAACCCTGATATAAATGCATTCCATTCTAACTGGACCTCTACTAACATTAGCAAGATGCTTCCAGTGTTAACCTTAAAAATGTAGCATCCTTCAGATGACATTAATTGCAATTAAATATAAGTAAAACCAAATAATTTTTCATAAGATGGTAATTTGTCTGCAATTGTGTGCCTTCAAATGAGTCTTGACTCCTGTTAACTGCCTGGACAAGTCCCTGCAGTTTTCTTAGTAAGATTTCAGAAGTTGCTTGCCATTGCCTCCTTCCTAGGGCTGAGAGAGAGTGACTGGTCCAAGGTCACCCAGCTAGCTTCATGCCTAAAGTGGGATTAGAACTTATGATCTCTCTGTTTCTAGCCTTGTGCCTTAACCACTACATCAAACTGGTTCTCTTAAGATGGTAATGTGTATTCTTAAGTTACTGTATTCTCTTCATACAAAGGGTGATCAGATTCCTATGGGAAGCCCAGAGAAACAAGACTTACATGCAGTATAGTCCATTTCCCTATATTTAATGTTCCAAGGCATCTTCCATCTAATACTGATGAGAATATATCACCATCAGAAATATAACTAACTCTATTGTAACTTGACCATTTCTGCTTTTTTATTACTTTAAAACAGTGGAACAGTGCTTGGTCTTCCTTTTTCATGTTACTCGCTATCCTATTACTTGGAAACTGGAAAAAACACCAATCCAAAGAAAAGAAGATGGGATCCAGGGATAAATAGGGACTGCTGATATGCTGTCCACCCCTTCCTACCTAGCAGCATCCTGGCCTGAGCTGCTTGACCTCATCATCAGGTAATGGAGTTCCCTAGTGTTGTTGTGCTGGGTTACTCCCTCAGAACAGGTGAGGATCAAGAATTCATGAGCGTCATGAAAGCCAGGACTTGTCCTGAGTCACCAGAGGCCACATACTAGAACTGATCTTCATCACTTAGCAGATATGATATGATCTTACAGTAGAGGACATTAAGATATGTCATTATTATGGTCAGATCACTGTGGAGTTGACTGGTGCCATCAACCTTCACAGGGAAGATGGACCTATTTGATTTGCCTTAGGTGGGCAATGGATCCACTTTGTTTCCAGAGGGTTCTTGGGGATTTCCTGAAGTGGGTGGGCAGTTCTTCAGAGACCTTTGTTTTTTGCTGGAAGACAGAGGGGAATACAGCCTTGAACAGAATTGCATCTAATGGCCTCATCTTGTCTGCCAATTCAGGGGAGCTTCTTGGTTTACTGAAGAACTCCAGGAGTTGAAGCAGCAGAGGAGATGTTTAGAGCAATGTGGACACAGAATAAGTCTGACCAAACTTGAGTAAGAGGTCAGGTTTGAGCCTAGATTATGGCAAAAATGGCAACATTTCTTTGTTCTTAACACATCTATAAATTGCCATCCAGCAACCCTATTTAAAATAAACCAGGGCATTCTGTTCTAGAAGTTATGGTCTAAGAGGACAAGGAAGGCTGAACTCTGTTATCTGAGTTTACATAGCATAGATACATTTTAAAATGTTGGAACTTTGCATGAAAGTCCAAATTGAAAATGAGATTGTCATCCATAGAAGCTGTAGATAGAGGGCATGATCTCACTATTATAATGCACCGGAAGTTTCCCAGAGTCAGGATATTGTCCATGTTATCCCACTGAAGTATTTCGGCAATCTGCATGTGCTATGAATTAGCTAATTGCTATTTTGAAGAGAGCAGCGGTGGGGGGGGGGGGTCCATTTTTTTTTTCCTAAAGTGGTGTTCAGACTTAGAGGTGATATGATGATTGTTACAAATATTGATTACCAATAGGGAAATTACAGCTGCTATTATTATTATCATTATCATTATTATTATTATTATTATTATTATTATTATTTATATGCTGTCCAACTCTCAGTGACTCTGGGCAGTTTACAAATTATTTGAAACATTAAAAACAAGACATTAAAAATGACAAGAAACAAAAAGAAGGGTAAAGATGAAAGGGTGACAAACCAGATGGAAACAACCTAGGTTAAAGGAGGCTTCAGTCATCCTCACCAAAGGTCTGGGTGAAAAGCAAGGTTTTCAAGGCATTTTGAAACTATTAGTAACTATTGTTCTTAATTTCTGAATATCACTGCTCAGAATATAAAATACATTAGTTTCTTTTTTATTTAGGATACTGTCACTCATTCATAGCATCTTTAATGCAGAGGACCTTTGATAACATCATTTTTACCATAAGAAGGCCTTCCCTTCTAAATATCCATATTATTATTATTATTATTATTATTATTATTTTATCCTGCCTTTTAAAAAAAATATTTGGGCAACTCAAGGTAGCGAACATACCTAATACTGCTGCCTCTGCCTCTGTCACGGTTCCTGTTCCAATGTTTCTGAAACTTCGCAACGAGTTCCCATGCCATGCTGGTGTTGACACGTGTTGTTGTACAGGAGGGGGCTGCTACTGCTCCTTGGTGCCAGGCAGCGAGCTGGATGATGTGAGTCTGGAGGAATGCATGTTTGGGCTATCTCAGCTGGTCAAGGACATTACCCGAAGACTGCCAGCAACCATTAGGAAGAGCTGCAGGGGGATGGAATTGTACTGCCTCCAGGGGGAGGGGTTTGAGATTGCTTGGGAACTGATTGGGAGAAATCCCATGTTTTTAGCATTCTCAGCTTTGCCTGCGTTTCATCATTAAATGAGATATCCATAGAATACCTGTGTGAGTCTGATTGTCACTTTGAATAGGCAGCCATTACCGCCTCCTATTTTCCCCACAACAACAACCTTGGAAGGTGGGGAATACTTATCTATCTTTTTTAAGGCCAATGAAAGGTTATGAACAAATAAAGCTACATGTTTGAAATTCATCAACTGTGGTTAGTTTCATGATTATGTTTTGCAAATAGTTGAATATGGTTCTGGAAAAGCCAAAGCCTGATTTTTAACTTAGTATCTGGTTACATGGACTCTTAATGAAATGCTGTATATACTTGCGTATAAGCCCATCTGTGGATAAGCTGACCCTCAATTTTTTAACCAAAATACCATGAAAAATGTGCCACCTGCAGATAAGCCAACCCACATTTTTCATGGTATTCTGGCTAAAAATTCGAGGGACTACTTATCTGCAGATGGGCTATATGGGGACTTCAAAAAAGTATTATTATTATTATTATTATTATTATTATTAAAATTTAATTACCACCCATCTCCCCAAAAGAGGGAAGCCAGCTGTAATTTCCACATTATGGTCACATCTTGCTTAAAGACCTTAATTACTATATATATTCCTGGATTAGCCCATCCACAGATAAACTGAACCAGATTTTTTGGTGCATTTTGGCACCTAAAATCCTTGGCTTATCCACACGTATATATGGTAGTTAATTAGCTGTGAAGGTGAGTTAACAAAGAAAAGTCAACAGTAATCAATAACACAGGTTGATTTGTTTTTAACTCCTTGTATATGTTTGAGATAAATCTGATTCATTTATATTCAATTATTTGAATAGTATTTTAATGTATTACTGTTATTAACTTATTGTATGTACTTCCTTTCCTGCATATAAGCATTCCGCAGTTGACAATAATAAAATGAATTGCAAAATATAAAACACAGTAGAATCAATAAATGAAATCAAAGAAGAAAGTTGAAATCAATTCAACACTTAAAAGCTTGGTGAAAGCGATGTGCTCTTGCCATTTTCTTCACTACTGTGGGGGTGGGGGGGAAAATTATTTCACAGAATGGGAGTCACATGGAGAAGTTCCTCTCATGCCATTTATGGTAGTCATCACTTAATGACCACAATCGGGACCAGCAACTCCATTGCTAAGCAATGTGGTCGTTAAGTGAAACATCACATGACCACAATGGGCTTATGACCTCACTTCCACTTCAGTCATTAAGCAAGACATCATGTGACCGCAACGTGCAACTTACTGCCAGCTTCTCCGTTGACTCTGCTTGTTGGAAGCCAGCTGTAATTTCCACATTGTGGTCATGTCTCGCTTAAAGACCTCAAATGGCTGCACGATGCTACGATAGTCATAAATGCAAGGACTGGTCATAAAGTTATTTTTTCAGTGCTGTCGTAACTTCAAATTTATTGTAAAAGTTTCAGTATTCCAATTTTATCTGGACCCTTAGTCCATTAATAACTTTCTAAAATTAAAATCTTATTTAGCTTTTTGCTGTTTATTTCAGATCCTTTAAATTCTTATGGTTATAATTAAAGTTCTATTTCATTCAATATTAAGGCACTCACCTGGCATTTTCAAACTTGTTGTTCTGAAGGTCTCTAATAGCTTAGAAATAGTTAATGAACAATTTCCGAAAGTGAGGTTTGCGAACTTAGTGTCCTTTAAACAAGTGGTTACAAGCAAGATGGCTACTCCTGTTGTCTCCCAGTGCTCAAACCCATGGAAAACCTCTGTCCTGTGGTCTCCTTGCGGGTAGCACATGTAGGTGATCTCCCATCCTCTCCTTATCCAGAGAGATTCCTTGGTCTTTGCTGTGGTCATTGGCTCCACTTTCACAGAGCCATTTTCAGTTCATCATACCTCCCCTGGAAGCCCTCCAGTTTTCCTTCTCATTTATGTTTCTAGAGATACTGTAAATTCTGGCAGTTAGTGAGTCCCCAGTTTAAACAAATTCTCTTGATTGGCATGCCAGTAAATGGGAAAATCCAGGAGCTGACCTGATATGTCTGGGAGGTTAAGTTGGGTGAACCTGATAGGGTAAATTTGTCCCATCACTCCTTGTATTGTACCAATCAAAATTGGAAAAGAGACACTGAAGCACAGAGTTGCTGTGGAATATCACAATTCCAGCTCAGTGATTCCATTTTTAACATTTGTTCTTAAGGCATCCAGGCCACAACCAGGATTCTCTGTGTATATCTTCCATCCTGCTGTGCAGGAGTTCACTTGCCTGAGTACCTAGAATACTCTTGAGCATGGTTTTGAGGTTAGCTGACCATGGATCATTCTAAATATGATTTGTGTCGCTATAGCATGCAGTCAATAATTGGTCTATTTCATCAATTTTTCTTGCATGCAGTCAATAATTGGTCTATATCATCAATTTTTCTTGCATTCTAAAAATCCAATGTTACATGTGCCTTTCTCTAATATTTTCTGTGCATCATTCTCTAAAATACATATTTTGTATACAACGTGCCTTAGTTCATTTACTGCATTCTCTAAGCAACCCACTCTAACTATGGTACTGAAGAATTCACCCTCCATGCAGAGACCATTTGATAAGGAATCATTCAAGATTTCAAGGCCTTCATGGAATTGTAGAGTTGTCCCAAAATATATTATGTTCCTTATACAGCAGAATTTATCCTTGACTTTTTAATAACAAGAATTATTATGGAGATAATAGTGATGATCTGTAGCAGTGGATAAAACATTTCAAGCTTAAAATATTCTGAATATTGAAGTCTTGGAACAGCTATTTTGAGTTTTCTAAATTTAGAACAAAGCATCCCTTTTTCTGGATTTTTGTCTCAAAATTAGGACAAAATAATATATATTTTCCATAATGGTTTCAGATATTCTGGCACCCTGAAACTGCCTGGTTTTAAAAATATATCTACTGTAAACCATAGAGACAGGAAAGTGCATTACAAAGAAAACAGCACAGCAGATCAGCTACAGTTAGTTGAGAGGAGGAAGATGGGATGGGGGTAAGGAAGGGTCAGTTATGTGCATATTGTTGCCTGTTCATCTGCTTTGTCATATCTACCTATGCAATGCACACTTTTAATTTAATTTAACTAATTTTTAATGCAATTTGAAAATGTAGACATGATCCTTAATATTGGGAAAGCAACCATGTGAGTGCTTTACTCTGATTTAAGCAGCTGAGGGAAATCTGACTGAGTGAATAGGATGAATTGACTGTTGTAAGATCTTTATTCAGATCCAATTGTATTCGATTCTTTATTATCAAGCTGCTAATATTTTAGCAAGGTACTTGAGCATTTAGTGGCATCTGAGCTCTAACTGTTGGCTGAATACATTTTAATCCAGATTCAGGCTAGATTTGGAACTGGAACTTTTTAAACATCCTGGGAGACTCTGTATGCTGGGAAATAATCAATGAAATTACATACTAATTCTGCTGAACCTGTTGCTCTGCTAGACTTCTCCCTGAAATGTGGTACCATTAATGGGTGTTTGCATTTATACTTCAAAGACAACTCCATTTTCATGCCATTTCCATAATGTCAAATTGTTTCTTGAGGCTGGGTCTTTTGTTATGTTAATGGGGATGCTGTTTCATTAAAAAAAATCATTCTTGGCATACTGAAACATCTAATGAGCTTTGCTCTCATTAAATGGGTCTTCTACCAATAGGATGTTCTAGAACCCCCAGTATAGCTGGTTGATCTTCTAACATAAGTTAGTCCCTCAAATGCTGACATTTTTAAAACAGAAGAAGTGAGAGAGTCTTTTAATTATTTGTTGAAATGTCTAAACAATAGTTTTGTTATACTCATAATGCCCCAATGATTTTAGTGGTGTTTCCAGATACTGAGCAATCAAAGCCAGCCAACTCACATTACCTCTATAAGTATCCATGTTTTTTTCAGTTGATTTGTCACTTCTGAATCTTCATGACCCTGTGGACAGTAATTTTTCACAATTGCCTGATAGTAACTATGTCTTTGAATACTTGTAAACTCATGCTTGTGTTGTCAGAGATAGTGTCTAGCGGTCTTATTTTCTTTTGGCCTCTTTTTCTATTGCTATAATTTTTTTCCAATCACCAGGTTCTTCTCCACTTACATACTCCAAATATATATGCTTTAGCTTCATTATTGGAGCATCTAGTGAACTGTCTAGTTTTACTTCATCTAGTATTGAATGACTTGTTCCTCCTGCTGTCCAAGGCACTCCCAACAATTTTCTCCAGCACCATAGTTCAAAGGCATCTAGGGCTGCATAAAACTCTGAAGCATGATTTGATTTGACAAAGCTTTAGTTGAATTATCCCATCAAAGCAGATTCCCAAATCGAAGCAGAGATGCACTGTGAAGCAGTGAACTGAGTATAGTTGCTTTGAAGTGCTTGGAAGCCTTTTAGAGCATTTTGCAAATTTGATAGCAATTTCAATTCCATATATGAAGAATGCCAAGGGAGAGTTTAGTAATGTGATGGGCTCTCTGATATTAAGATGAGTAGTTAGCCAATCAGTTTAGTACCTCATTAATTTTTCTGCCATTCAGAGTTATTTTGGGTGTCAGGGCTGATATTGCTTCAGCTCTCAGCTTCTTTAATGTGACCAGCCACAAGTATAACTTTGCTCTTGCTTGGGCTAATAGAATGTTACACCTCTGTGTTGGTCCTGCCAACACAACTGAGATGCAACTCTCAGCATGTTAAATATGGGGCTATGTTTTTATTCGCTGCAATCTGAGATACTTTCATCTCTTGAAAATGAATAAGTAAGTGCAAGGCTAAAATTTACAGCACTGCCCCAAACCTCTTTGAGTCTCAAAATAGGATGAGTGGCAAGGTTACATGTGCCACTTTTCAGTGCCAGCCCTTATCTCTATGCCATTATATTTTATTTCTTGATTTGATTGATTTGATTTTAATGCAGCCCGACTCCAACTGACTATGGATGGCTTACAAAGTGAAAAACAACAAGTAAATACAAATACAGTAAACATTAATCCCAAAAAGAATTACAGAATGGCAATCCAGACAACCCACCAATCTGAAATGGTATGTGTGAGTGTTACCCACCCTACCCCAAGACCTGGGAAAATAGCTAGGTTTTCAAGGCCTTCTGGCATGCCATAAGAGTGGGAGCCATCCAGATCTCAGGGTGGGGGATGTCATTCCAGAGGGCAGATGTTATTACTGAGAAAGCATGCTTCTTGGGTCCTGACAGATGACACTGTCTGACTGTACTGGCTAGGCAGCAACCATGGGAGATATCCCATGGTGTCAGCCTGCTTCTGTTTCTGTTGTTTCTGCTAACTAATTCTGTTAACTAATTACAACCTGAAACTCATGACTATGGCAGAAGACCTGAGTTATGCCAGTGATGAGGAACAGGACAACCCAAGTTTGCCAACCAGCTATGCCAACCCTCCTGGTACCTCAGAAATCATAGAGATCAAAGGCAGGAAACTACAGCATTTCACCAAGTCCTTCTTCCAAATCGTGCCCAGGAGACACTAAGTTTTTCCAATGTACCTGCCTAGCCTGGCACCCTACAAACCAGTGATGTGAGGGTCCTCACCAGGAGGGGTCAAGCTTCTTAAGCAACCACACTGACCTTCCTAATAACCTAATAAACTCACTGATTACTGGCAGCAAAGCACCCATCCCACAGTGGGAAACCAATAGTCATTCTTCTGTATCATGCCAAACCAGAAAATCTACTGGAGAGGTGAAAAGTTAATATTTAAAACAAATTTTGCATTTTTCAACTGGAATAGAACACTTTCTTCATTGGCTCAACTTATCTGTATGCTCTTTCCTAGTTTAAAGGCTGCTATGCTCTCCTTTCCTGATTCATGCAATCTTCGTCCTAAAAGAGGACAAAGGGGGATATGGGGGACTATAACAAATTTGAATGAATGAATAAATAAATAAATTTCAAGTAAGTATTGTGGCAAGCCCCTCAAAAGGATCCAAGTGAAACTTCAGAGGATTAATGTCTTTGAAAGGGTGTACCCTTTCACAACGTCCTGTCATAAAGTATGGATCACCTTCAGGCACTTTTAAAATTCTCCACTATAGTTTATGGATTAATCTTTCTCTTTTTTGTGTTTTTTTCAAATTGGATCTCAAATAGCTCAAATGGAATCAGATTGCCTTTGTATCTCAAATCAGAAACTGAAACTGAATCATGCCTTCTTTGAATTTCAACTTTCCAATCTGAAATCAGGGCTGATCTGTATAGGCCTAATGAAATATAGGCCTAGTGAAATATAAGTATAATACTAATTATCTTTAGTTGAATTGCTGATAAGGGAAATTTCCTGTTTCCTAAAGCTAAGATTAGACTCCCTGCATGTCTAATGAGGGAGAAGGTTTAAATAAGTGCTTAATGAACAGAATTTGTGACACCAATGTGAACAGTAGTTTTCATAGTCTCCTATACTTATACCTAAGTATGGAAAAGAAACCTTATACAGAAGCAAAATTATGTGAACTTCCAGAGCAATGGAGAGCAATCAACAGAGTCTATTAGTGTCTGTTGCTCTCTGGTCAATTTCAAAAGTCGGCTAGAATACATTTGTAGGTAGAAGTAATAGATATTGGAGAAAGATGAATCCAAAAAAGGGAATGACAGAAAAGAAAGATGTTAGGAGTTTTTTGTATTCAAAACTCCATATATTAGGAAACCTTTCATAATGTGGATTTCCCTGTTGTTCATTTGCAAAAGCAACAGTAATGGGATGGAAAAAAATATTTGCGACCCTGATACAGACCATATTTAAATTGAACTGTGTAACCCCAAGTAGAAATATTTATACTGAAATGTGGAGCAAAAACTCTATAGATAAATATAGGTCACTTTGAAAACATGTTCTCCACTGGATTTTAATCTGTTCTCTAATTTTCTGGGATGTGGGTGCCTGTCATCTTCAATGCATAAGCACACACTGCCTTCATTTGTTAAATCATCTAACTTCTTTCAGAACAAGGCTATTGATGAGAAACAGGGCTGTATGTTCTTCTTCTGGAAGCATTATGTAGCTTTATGCCACAATAATAAACGGAACGCTATATTTTATTTCTAATTATTTTTGCCTGGAATTAGCTAGCTAGTCTTAGCAAAGTGCCCTTAAAATCTTCTGAGGAAACACCCAAAGAAAAACAGACAGAATTAGCACCAATGTCCTGCATTTCTATCAGTGAACAGCCAGTGTAGTATAATAGGTAAGGTATTTGCCTTGGAAAATCCATGTCCAAATTCTGTTTAGTCATGAAAACTTACATGGTGATTTGGAACTATTTGTTCGCTCTCTCAGCCCAACTACCTTCATAGTGTGTTTGTCATAGAATAAAATCAAGGGAGATTTCCATGTAAACTATGTTAAACTGCTGGGGAACAGGATATCTAAATCAAAAAACTAAGTAATTTGCTAAGACCTAGGCTATCTGTTGTTGCATTGCCACACCATACTATGCACTCTGTGGGCAATTTAACATAGCAAGGCTACCAGATCTGGGATCCAAAAATCCAGATCACCATTAGATGGCAGCAAAGAGAAACAGAAAACTCTAACACTCTGCTGCTATCTAGTGGTCATCTGGATTTTGTACTCTATTGAATTCTACCAGATCTGGTAGTTGTATTCTATTGAATTCTATGGCTAGTGCTATGGATGACAACCAACTTTATTTATATTTTATTTATTTATTATTCAAATTTCTATCACTGCCCATCTCCCCCCAGAAAGGGGGATTCTGGGCTGTTTACAATAAAATTATCCTTTTAAAAACATCAACATATAGAATTACAAAGTAAACAACCAAAATAATAAAATAATAAATATAAATATAAATATAAAATCCAAGTGGGAGAGATTACATTCAGTAGGGAGTACTCTACACCACCAGCCACCCCCAAGAAGAGCTATTGCCCTTCCCACCCCTGGTGAGGTGGCAGAACCAGGTCTTCAAACCCTTCCAGAAGGTCAGGAGTGAAAGGGCCTGCCTCACCTCCGGGGGCAGAATGTTCCAAAGGGCAGGTGCCACTGCAGAGAAGGCTCAACTCCTGGACCCCGCCAAGTGGAACTCCCTTGCCAACAGGATCCATGGCATGTCCTCCCTGCATGACCAGGTGGGACAGGCCGATGTTATGGGGATGAGACCATCCCTCAGGTAACCTGGCCCCATGCCATATAGGGCTTTAAAGATCATAACCAACACCATGAATTGGACACGGAAGCAAACTGGCACCCAGTGCAACTCGTGCAGCAGTGGTGTCCCATGTGCTAATCTTGGGGCACTCATAACTGCCCACACAGCTGCATTCTGGACCAGCTGAAGCTTCCAGATACTCTTCAAGGGTAGCCCCATGTAGAGGGCATTGCAATAGTCTATATGGGAGATGACCAGAGCATGAGTGACTCTCATCTCTATCACCACTGATTGGGACTGGCCCTGGAGGAAGGCAGTGAACCAGCACAAAACCACACAGCCCACCCCAACTCCCTGAGCTGCCCCAAAAGGATACCATGGTCGATGATATCGAAAGCTGCTGAGAGGTCAAGAAGAGCCAGGATGGATGCACTCCCTCCATCCCGCTCCCACCAGAGATCATCCATAAGCATGACCAATGCAGCCTCTGTCCCATATCCTGGCCTGAAACCTGACTGAAAGGGGTCTAGATAATCCATTTCATCCAGAATCCTCTGGAGTTGTAATGCCACCACTTTCTCAACCAACTTCCCCAAGAAGGGAAGGTAGGAAACAGGGTGAAAATTGTCCAACAGAGTAGGACAATTCCAGCACCCTACACAAAGGGGCTTTGATCCAAGGCCCGCCATGTTCCGCCACCTTGTTGAGGCTGCCCAGGTCTGCCAAGACCTCCTGGATCTGCCAGGGGTCCACCAGGGTCCACCAAGATCTACCAGAGGTCCCGCCAGAGTCCACAGGAGGCTCACCAGTCCATGGAGTCTGCAGCCACCCCAAAGGTCCGCCGTGCTCCGCTGCTCCGCCCGGGGGGGGCTCCAGCTGTCTCCAATGCCAGCACAAGATGTCAAAGGCTGGAGAACCCACAAAATTAATAAAAATTAATAAAATTAATAAAGTCTGTCCCACAAAAACCTCACCAACAAAAAAGGGCTGGGGATCCGGGTTTACAGAGACCAAGGTCCTCCCTCCCCTCAGAGCAGCGATCAGTGTCTGCTCCCAGTCGCCATCTTGGAAATAGAAAAAGAAAAAAAAACTTGCTTTCTTAAAAAAAAAACTTGATTTCTTAAATAAAAACAAATGGGTCAATGAAATGCAGTGTGGTCACAACATTAACTCCTCACCATATATGGGTTTACCGTATGTGAATTTGAGTGTCCACAGGAAATTTCTGTACATCAAATTGCTTTGTGTGACCTCCTAAATCTGAGTATCTATAAGGGTATATTGATGCAATGGTACTTCTCATGAAAGTTGGAGAATTAGGGTTAGGGCACTTAAGTGTAAAAACAAGATTCATTTTCACTTTTTCTGGAGAAAGAATAGCCAGTTCTGGAGGAAGAAATGGCAGCTGAAGATGGCTCTGCTTAAGGCGGAGCCGACAACCACAGAGGAATGAAGAGCCGGTGAGTAGACCAGCTCTTTGAAACCCCTCCAGACAAGAAGAAGACTTGAGATCACCCACAAGTGCTCCAGACAGCTACTCCTCATGAGGAGACCACACGATAGCAGTCTCTGGTGGATTTAGAGCTCTGAGAGATGAGGGAATAGCCATCTTGCTCAAAGGCAGTTGGCGCCTTTGAAAGGACACTAAATTTGCATACTTCCTTTTCTAATCACTTTTGGAAGTTACTTGTTAACTGCTTACTACTAGAAACCTTTGGATCAAAAAGTTTTACAGCACCAGGTGAGATTCCTTCAATCCTTAGTGAAAGTTTTAATTACAAGTTTAAGAACTTTAAGAAAAAAATGGAAATAAACAGCAAAAGGATGATTAAAACTTTGATTTTAGAACATAACAAATGGGCTAAGGGTCCAGATAAATTTGAAATAAGTTTTTAGAATTAATTATAAGGAATCCTTCCCATGGAAAATGCTTTTGTTTTCAATTTTGTAAAAAATATATAATAAGATTTTAAAAATTGAACACTAGAAAGAACCAAAGATTACAATTAAAGGAGAAGAACACATGAACATGACTTACAATTACAGAATAAAGCAGAATATTCCAACATTGGACATACTGAAGGATATTTTTTTTAAAAATTGACTCCGAAGTTAATATTAACAGTATCAACAGAGACATCTATAGAGAGATTGTGTCTAAAAGATATTATGGAATAGGAACAAGTTTTACCTGACAAGAATGTGACTAAGTTGAAAGTGTATTTAAAAATGGCAGGCTACAAGAATGATATGGAAAAAGATATTACATTGGACATATGAAAGAAACTGGCTCATATTTTAATAATTTAATGGGATATACAAACAATAAGCTCCAAGGCTTTGAAACGGAGATGAGCACCGCCCCCTAGAGTCGGACACGACTGGACTTTACGTCAAGGGAAACCTTTACCTTTACCTTTACCTACAAACAATAAACCAAGAGAGTGACCTGAATAATTTTCGTATATTGGATTGTGAAGTCCTTGGTGCTCTCTGAGCCTTGTGGTTTTCTTGCAGACGTTTCATTGCCAGACTAGGCAACAACTTCAGTGCAAAGAGGGAGTGGGCCTTGCTCTCTGTTTATATACTGTGGTTTGTCCAGCTTGAGTTGGTGGGGATGTTGTTCTCTCCTTGGGAGTTCCTTGATTAGGCTGTTGTTTGCTGCTTGGTTGATTGAATGAGTTAATAGTCCCTTGATTAGGGTATGTTTGATTGTATATCTGGGGTTAATCCTAGTGTTAATCCTTTGCATATCTGGGTGTAGATTGCTGGTGACGAGGTGTCCTGGTCTTTTGGCTTTTCTATTGTCTCTTTTGAATGGTATGTAAATGGTGTTTACCTCTATGTGTCTGTTGATGGCTGCTTTATCTGAGTGCCAGGCTTCCAGGAATTCTCTGGTGTTTTTGGATTTGGCTTGGTTTAGGATGCTCACTGTTTCCCAGTTGAAATTATGGTTAAATCTGTCCATGTGTTGTGAGATTAAGGAGTTTTCATCGTGGCTTTTGACTGCTAGTTGGTGTTCTATTAACTCAGTCTGGCAATGAAACATCTGCAAGAAAACAAGGCTCAGAAAGCACCAAGGACTCCACAATTCAACCCTGAGCTACAAATATTCGCTTCAATTGATATCACTTCACAGGGTTGTTGTTGTGGGGAAATAGGAGGAAGAAGGAGTATTAGGTATGTTCGCTGCCTCGAGTTATTTATAAAAATAATAAAGGTGGGATAAAAATTAAATAAATAAATGTATGATCTGCTCAGAGTTAGACTCTGGCTGTGATGGTCCTGTGGAGATGACTGGGGCTGGGTCTTGTGCCGTTTTCTGGGCTGAGCTGAATCCAATTATGCCAGGGAGATGGACAGGGTCCTTGGCTTGTTGAGTTCTGTCACCTGTGGGTTGTCTATGCCTCCCAAGAGGTGACATGTAGCTGGGTCCAGACAGTGGCAAATGCTTCTTTGTGGAAGGATGTGGTTCGGTATGCCTTGAATGAGGTGGTAGCCCACCCTTTCCTCAAGAGTTCTTCACTGGATGCAGCCATACTGGACAATCTTCATCCAGACTTCAGCTTACCTTTTTTGGAGGTGGTAGGCTTCAAAGAATTCTGGAGGAAGCAGGTTATCTGAGCCCATTGCAGCCAAGTTTCAGACTGGAATATAGTACCAAGATGACATTGATTACACTTCTGGCTGGCCAGGGATGGGGGTGGTGTATCCATCCTGGCCCTATCTCTCAGTGGCTTTCAATACTACCAATCATGGCATCCTTCTGGGCTGGCTGAGGAGCTTGGGAGCCAGAGGCACAGTTCTTCAGTAGTTCTCCTCTTTCTTCCAAGGCTGTTTCCAGTCAGTGCTAGTGAGCAGGGGAGAGCTCTAGCCTCTGCCTTTGCTTTGTGGGGTGCCTCTGTGCTCAATTCTCTCTTCAATCCTATTTAACATTTATATGAAACTGCTGGGTGAGGTCATCCATCTGCATGGAGTTAAGTATCATCAGTATGCTGATGATGCTCAGTTGTACACCTCTGCCGTGGGCCATCCAAGTGATGCTGTGGAGTTGCTTCCCCAGTGCCTCAAGACAATATGGGTCTGAATGGGGAAGAACCAGCTTCAGCTCAATCCTGACGCCAAATGACTGTGGGTTTTAGGGCCACTGCTTATAGTGATTGCCATCTTTAACTCTGGCTGGGGTTATACTCTCCAGTCAGAGCTGCCATGCAATCTGGGGCTTCTCCTGGACTCAGGCTCCTGCTCAAAGGACAGTCATAGTCAGGTGTGCCTTTGCTCAAATACATCTTGTGTGCCAATTGCACCGTTTCCTAGATTGGAAGGAACTGCTCAAAATCACTCATCACCTCTCTATTTTACTATGCACTTTACAGGGGACTGCCCTTGAAGAGCATTCAGAAGCTGCAGCTGGTCCACAAGCAGTAGTGGCTACATCGTGGTATGCCTATGTAACAGCATTGCTCTGTAAGCTGCACCAGCTCTCAGGTGCAATTCAAGGTGGTGGCTGTCACCTTTAAAGCCCTGCATGGCATGGGGCCAGGTTATTTGTGGGATCACCATCCCCAGTGGTTTCTGCCCATCCCACTAGAACTAGCAGGGTGGACAGTGTCACCTGGCAGGACCTTGGAAGTGTGCCTTCTTTGTCACGGTCCCTACCATGTGGAAGAGCCTCCCTCCAGAGATATGGATGACCCTGACTCTGGTGGGCTTCAGGAAAGCAGTAGAGACCTGCCTTTTCCCCCAGGCATTGGGGGAAAGCCAGGATGTTGTTGGAGCTGGCATGGTATGGTTGATTATTGGGGTAGCACCTTTGTTTTCCATTTTAATTTTTTTTTTGTTTTAATTATATTGTGTTTTTATTCTTGTTTGCTCCCAGGATTCCTTCAGGTAGATGGTGGCCATATAAGTTTGTTTAATAAACAAACAAACAATAATTTATTTATTACAATAGATGTATATCATGATTCCATATGGACTGCTAGCAATGTATGTATATTGATAACATAACATCATAAAAACCCTCAATTTTAAATGTTCTAATTTTAATTTTTATCTTACTATAACCAATACTCCATTCTAGCTGTTGTCAGTCCCCATACCCCAAAGGGCACAATCAAGAAGCAAAAGTAAGTTAGGAGTTTTAATGCAAGAATTGGGGTAAAATGCAGAATTTTGGAAACCATAGTAGGAACCTCCAGCCCTCATGTATTAGTGTGTGCATTAGGGCATAGTTTATTTGAGTGCTTTGAATCTCTACTTCCTGGGCTTTTTGCAGCCTGGACTGAGCTGCTATTTATGGAATCAGCAACTAACTCTTGTCCTATCTATTGCTTTAATAGATGTTTAATATTATGTTTAATATTCGCCCATTTCCAGCCTCTCCACAATTTCTCATAGGTTTCCAGTTCCCACAATGCTATAAATTAAAACTGTCTGAAATACTTTTATTTCGACTACTTTTTTAAAGGCCAGTAGAGAGCCATCCACCTCCACCCCCATTTCATAATTTGAGGACCTCAATATCCCTAATCTGGAAACATACACTGGATTTTTTTTTTAATCCGTTCAATCGTGTCCAATTCTGGACAAGTCCCTGCAGTTTTCTTGGCAAGGTTTTTGAAAAGTGATTTGCCACTGCTCCTTCCTAGGGCTGAGAGAGAGTGACTGGCCCAAGGTCACCCAGCTGGCTTTGTGCCCAAGGCAGGGCTAGAACTTATGGTCTCCCAGTTTCTAGCCTCCTGCCTTAAGCACTACACGAAACTGGCTGTCGTACACTGGATGGATCAGTTCTGTTCAAAGCAACCAATCCTGAAGGTACCTAGGAGTGAGTCTATATAGGTCTTTATAGGTAATGACCCATACTTTGAATTGTACTGTGAAACCTACAGGCAACCATCTCCAGTGTTATGTGATTTTGGCAGCTCAGCAAGCAGGTTACTGTATTTTGAACTAGTTGCAGTTTCTGGATTGTGTTCAAAGGCAGTTTCATCAGAGCACATTAATAGGTCACCCTGGAGTTAATAAGGGCATGTACAAGGGTGATCAAAACCTTCCTGCCAGGTTGGGCTGCAACTGGTGCACCAGATAAAGTTGGGCAAAAGTCATAGCTTCCACCTGTCTTTTTTCACAATAGCTGAGGGTCTAGGAAGTCCTCTAAGTCACAGACCTGCATCTTTAGGGAAAATGCTACTTAGTCTACCTAGAATAATATTTGGAGCAGAGAAAGAGATAGATGGTTTCTAAGTAAACAGCACCTTTGTTGCAAGGGATTCAACTTCAGCTTTTTCCTGAACCCATGGTCCAGGAAAAATATTGAATATTGAAAGCCATTGAGAGATCCAAAAGAACAAAGATGAGCCCACTTCCTCCATCCAGCTCTCAACAGAGATCCTATCAGAGTGACCATTGATGTTTTCATTCCATACCCATGTCTTAACCCTGACTGAAAGGGATCCAGATAAACTGTATTGTCTAGGGCATTCTGTCATTTTAGCCTCACCATCTTCTTGATAATCTTTCCTGAAAAGATAAAACAGTAGTTATCTAAGTTGGCCAGATCCAGCAAGGGTCTTCTTAAGCAGGGCATGGGGCCTGGTACCATTTCCTTTTTCAAGATGGCCATCATCACTTTGCCCCTTCTCCACCTCCCAGATCCAGATACTCACTAAGATCACTGGTCCTTCAGCTTCATGAAGATTGAGCATGGATCTAACCCATGGATGGCAAAGCACACATCAAAAATCACCTTTTCCAGTTCCTCAGATAACAGAGCAGGCCAGCCAACTTAAACAAGTTGAAATTCATCCCAGATAACTTTGCAAGATCTTATCCCATTCATCTTGGACCCTGCCCATGTTGAATCATGGCTTGAGTAAATTTGAGTGATTTTTCAGTGAAACGTTGCACAAAGACAGCAACACTCAAAAGATCTTCCTACACATCACCCCCTAACAGATGCATGTCACTCTGAAAATGACTGCCAGAGCAAAAGCACTAAGAGCAGAGGACTAATTTTGCTTCACTACTCTTATCAATACAGCATATAGCTGAACATGAGCTCTTAACCATGTCTTATCGTTAACCTGCATTCTTCCTCTTCCTTCCACAGTGCTCCAGGTGAGTCCTCCACTTCTTCATTTCCCAAAGTTTCTTAGTAAATCAAGACCCTTTCACCCAGGATCTGTGGGCAGAAAGAGGCTGTTCTAGAGCAATGTCATCAAACACTCTAGCCATCTCCATTAACTCATCTCCATCAAGCACAATAACTGTTGACCTTCCTTTCCCAAGCTGACCCAGCCATGGTCATAACTGTCATCCAAGCTCCCTACCAAACTCCCTCAGACCAGGTATTAATCTGATGTATGACTCCAAGGTCACAATCTTCCACCAGCACCTCTGATATCTCCAACAAAAATGCTAGGATAGCAACAGTCCATCCATTGGAATGCAATCATTTAAATTTATTCTCCTTGATCACATCCCCCAAGTTGACCTGATATCAACTGCCATGTTGTTGTTTTTAAAAAAGTTCAGTGGGGAGCTAACATACCAATAAAACATGTGCTAAGAAAGTTGAATGGTGGCTTTCATCTGAAAAAAAATAAATTCCACACAATAGCCTATACAAAATAATAATATATGGAACTGTCTTTTCTACTTAAGAGGAACATCCCTTTCCAAAAGGAAAAATTAAAATTGATCTGTTTTCTTCAGAAACCAATTTCATTTTATATCATCATCTTTCTGAAACATTTTAAGTTGGCCAGCCTGCTCTGTTTATTGTGTTTGTGCTTGACAATGCTCTTTTATGTTGGTATTTTATTGTCCTTATTGCATTTCATGACTGCATGGCTTTTTTTGTATTTATTTTGTCTTCCCCAGATACCTCTTGATGAAAGACAGTTTATAAAAATGTAGTCTGATTCAATTCGTGCTTATCCATAAGGAAGCCCCACTGTGTTTGGTTGGGTTTATTCCTAGGTAAATGCACAGGATTGCAGTCTGAGAAAGAGACAACAGACACAGTCCTCCAATAAAGGAAAACCTGCCCCCCTCCCCGCAGCTTTTTTCATTTCACAAGTTGCTACTGATCTGAGCCAAACCATCCATTGCTGTTTACCTGCTCCTACCACCAGAACACTAAAGCTTATATGAAAGATTGCTGGAGTGAATACTAATTGACAGGATTGGGCCCATGATGAACACCTGGGGCTGTCAATATATTCAGATAAACAGATGGCTGCAAGGAGCTTGTTTGTGGTTCTCAAAATTATTTTGTCAATGGTGCCATCTCCTGGTAGATAATTGCTAAGAATTATCTCCAAAACGCTTTTGCCCCTGAAACCTCGCTAATAATTATTGAGTTTATGCTAATATTCCAAAATTTACAAGAAAAAAACTACCTTAATCTAGTTGTCTTGACATTTGTATTTTCTCGCATGCAACTGCAAAGGTGCTTTGGTTATTGCTGTTGTTGTTGTTAGTAATAATAGTATCTAAAAATCATTCAAAGCATCATTCAGCAGTTCTTTGTATAATTAGATCCTTTTAAAAAAAACATGTCTAAGCAAATGTGTTTACCTTTTTCCTTTTTTTAATTTTAGTCACTTTTAGCTGAAATACCATATCCATGTATCTGCAATAAACATTTTAGATAAGATAAATTGTAGAGAAATGTGAAAGAAGGGCTAGCCACAGATATCTCGAGCAAAATATGTTTAACTAATTTAATGGAAAATTGTTGTATCAGTTCTTTTCTTACAAGGATTCAAACCTGATTGCCTGAAATCCAGTATCAGTACTGGAACAGTAGTGTGATCTGTCCAACTATTAACCCATGTTTTCTAGCTCTGGATTCAGTCATGGCTGTGGAAACTCCACATCAAACTTAATTTTTGATTTGACTGGGTTCATACATTACACTAAAATTTAAAGTGATTTCTTTGAATTTGGTTTAGTGCAGCAGTTCCCAACCTTTTCCTTTACTATATATGGAGCATGGTAGAAACTGAGATCAGCAGTGTAGAGTCTTTGAGCATCATGGCCCATGTGTTCTGTCCCAGATAATATATGTAGATCCTAAAATTAAATAAGGATAAATTTAAAAACATAGTGGCTGAAATCTTTTGAGTTCACCAAACCTTCTGCAATTTGGGAATTCCCATCTGAAATTTCACAAGACTGAGTGGAAGATGGCCAAAATCTCATAAGATTTTAAGAAAGAATGGCCATCCTGCAGCATCGTACAAGATAAAGGACAATTTTTAAAAATGCTACTCAGATAAAACTGGGTAATATGGAACAGTTTTTCATTGATCTGAACAACGATGATGAGTTAGAACCTGCTGCATTTAAAATCTGGACATTCATTAAGATTTGGACTTGATCTGTTTCTCCAGAGCTCTTATATGCTGCAGAGCTCTTATATGCTGCAGAATTACTTTTCATTTTTTGCCACATCACCGAAGACCAGTCAACTTGGCTCATATAAGACAGTTTATCACTGTTGATCTTTAACAATTACTAGTCTGTGATTTCAGTGTCACAACTTTTGATGATCATTTGAACATTCAATTTTACAAAGAAGAGTAGAAGAGTCTCTGTGGGCATGCAGTTGCACTTGTATAGGAACTCTTCACACAATACCAAACAAGGTGTTGAACACGCAAAGGAGCAGGAACTGCAGGCACAAATGTACCTCTTCCTCAGTGAATACAGGGGATGTTAGTTGAACACTAACACTGTATCAACAAAGCCAGCTGAGGTAAAGAACTTCATTTTACTGCTTTATTTCTTTATGACTATTTATTCTGCCCTTTCATCAAGGTGCTTGTAATAAAGTGCATAATTTCCCCTCTATTTCCTACATTCTATCCTCTCACAAATCCTCCAAAGTAGAATACTTTGGGCACAAAGTCATCAAATAATCCTCACTGATAAATAAGGATTTGAACTTTTATTGCATTTGTTCACATCTGACATGGTAATCACAACACTACATTAGCTGTCATAAAATTTACTTTCCATTTTCCAAAGTTCCATATGGAGTTGGGTAGATTATTTTAAAAAACCCACCACCACATCTGTGAACAGAGAAATTATGTGGATGATTGTTCTATTTTTATACTAGGTAAGAAGAAATTATCCTACAATTTCCTCAGGCCAGAAGGTCCCCTTAGTGGTGACATATCACAAATGAAAAAGTACAATGACAAGAATTGTAAGCCTTTCTCTGTGATGGAGGCTGCAAGCCACTGGAGAAATCATTGTATGTTGAAAGACAGGAAATACGTGCCTCTTGGCTACTTTGAAACTAAATAATTGCAAGGACATAATGCTCTACTGTACATATATACTCTTTGGAAGAATTTCCAAAAGCAAATTTTCTTCAGTCATTGAGAATTGCCAGAGAAAAAAATGAAGAGAATTTCTTTGTCAGGCACTGGTCCAAAAGCCCATATTCTTAGCCCATATTCAGACATCAAGAATGAGTAAGGCTATATTCCATTATATAATCCAGAGTTATATTCCACTATATATCCAGCGTTCCCCAAAGTGGTCAATATCGACCCCCAAGGGTTGATGAGACTATGCATCATCATCATCATCATCATCATCATCATCGTACTATCATAGTACTATTAGTTAAAGTAGTATTTATTAATTTGTTTTCATATAATAAATGCTTGGGGATCAATGAACAATCTGAAACTTCATGAAGGGGTCAATGAGTTGAAGAGTTTGGGGACCTTTGTGCTAAATAATTACAGCCCTGGGTGTCCTTGGGAGAAGCAAGTGATGTGAAATGTGTCATGTCAGTGTGCAAATGACAGGAATTGTCTTACTGGGAATCCTCAGTGCAAGTCTTTTTAAAATGAATCCTTCAGATATAAACATATGCAAGTTTTGGATGTTACTATTATCTGGGTTTGCTTCTTATGTACAAGTGATAAGGTAGAATCGTCACAAATATTTCCAATGCCTCTTATGTAAGAGGAAACACCCCCTGCTCAATTCACTTTGGATGAGAATATTAGTGAATCAAATGCAGAATATCTACAATCAAAAGGACCACATAGGACAGTAAAATTCGGAAAAGGCTCCTGAGGAAAATGAAAATGAAATATTCATCAAGTTGAGCTAGATCCCAGAGTCTTCATGGACACATCCATGCTGTTTTCTTGATAATAACATGGAAGCTGTTTGCTATTGACTTCTTCCAAGATGTTATTTGACTTCCCAGCATAGTCTACAGCCCTGATATTCTCTTGTAATCTACCACATAGATACTAGCTAGGTGCAATTTTGCTTAGCTCCAAGCCCCAACATGGGAGTCAGGTGCTGTAACCTGATTTACAAACCAATTGAATCAAAAGTATCCCATGATCTTTAACTGTAACTCTGATCTGGTATCTGATGACAGTTTATCAGGGGAAATCAAAGCTGGAAAGGACCATAAAATGAGGGGTACTAGAGTTACACATCCTTAGATGCCAGGTCCCTAGAAAATAACAGATTGTTTAAGAAGATACTGCAGAAATATAACAGACATTTGGAGTAAGAGTCTACCTCTGTAAATCTACCTCAAGGTAAAGATGGTTGATACAAGAATATTTTGGAGAGAAGATAGTGTTATCTTAGGTAATCTGCTCATAAATATCTTCAAACATGAGACATGAACTATTAAATAAAATAGATTAGGAAGGATATAGAAGTAGAAGTGGCAGCCAGTTTGATGGAGTGGTTAAGGTGCTGGACTAGAAACAAAGGGACAGTGAGCTCTAGTTTTTCTTAGGCACAAAAGCCATTTGAGTGACTTTGGGCCAGTCACTCTCACACAGCCCAACCCAGTTTACAGGGTTGCTGTTGTGGGGGAAAATGGAGGAAAGAGTATTATGTATGCCACTTTGAGTTGTACAAAATAAAGGTAGGATAGAAATCTAATAAATAAATCAAAGTAATGCTGAAGCCAAAGACAATCCACACCTCCATGGCACAGTTAACAAGCCATTCATGTGTAGGGACAATGCAGCCACTCTGGAAGACATATATGGGGTCCCCTTACCAACCTTTGCCCAGAATGAAGAAGCTGCTTGGACGAAGAGTGAAATGTTTCAACCAAAACAAAAGAAATCCAGCTGCCATGACTCAACCTACAGACAATTCCACCTGGATGACTGAGAAGCTTTATTGACAATGCTGAAGCCACTTTCCCCCAAATGGAAACCTCAGTTGCCTCTAACTACTGTATAATTCAGATGGATCATAACTAATCATACTTTCCAAACCAAGATACAGAAATGAATTAGTGATTTGATTTTGCTAATTCTGTGGATTTTTGTATAATATTTTGCTCTCATTTTAGTAAAAAAAGGGACAGCAATCTTTTATCTTCAGAGACTTATGTAAGAAATAGATTCCATGTATCTAAGAATCCAGAGAGGTGTAAGTCCTGTGGGAAGTTTGAAGGTATATTTAAAAACCTCTAAGTGTGCCTGGTAACTGCTATACTAATTATTTAGCTAAGACAAACAGGATTTTTAAAAAATATATAATGACACACAGCCTAAGATTCTTGTTGCAGACTTGATCTAGATTGAGATGGAGGCTTTATAGCACCATTCTGGTCCAGAACTGGGGAGGGGGCATGGAAAGAGAGGAAGGAAGAACAAAGAAAGAAAGAAAGAAAGAAAGAAAGAAAGAAAGAAAGAAAGAAAGAAAGAAAGAAAGAAAGAGAGAGAGAGAGAGAGAGAGCGCTTTCTATTGAGAATTTATAATCCTGTATATCCAGAGCTACATAAATTTATGATGGTTAGCCAGTTTCAGATTAGAGTATATTATTCCTGAAAATCACTTTTGAACTGAGAATACTACAGACAGCCAAGAAAACAAACCAATGGATCATTAAACAAATCAACCCAGAGTTTTCATCTGAGGCACAAATGACCAAACTCAAATTGTCCTATGTCAGACACGTTATGTGAAGATCTGGCTCTCTAGAGAAGGCTCTAATGCTGGGAAAGGTGGAAGGAAGGAAAAGAAGAGGACGACCAGCAGTAAGGTGGATGGAGTCAGTTAAGTGATGATGAGTGCTTAATTGGAAGACCTAAAAGACCGGGTTAGGGACAGATTATCATGGACAAAATCTATCAATGTGGTTGCTAAGAGTCAACAGGAAGTCAGACTTGATGGCAAATAATCAATCAATCAATCAACTCCTGATTTAAAAAAAAATGTCTGTGTTTATGTGTGTGTGTTTAATAGACTTTAAAACAGGAGATCACAGTCTGAATCTTAGGGCCATATCTGATCCTACCCACCCACAAAAAAGCCTTAAATATACCTCCCAAAAATTTTATCAGAAGGTTGCAAAATATTAAATAGAGAATAATAAAACTAATTAATTAAATATAATATTTATGCAAAAATTATATTAAATTTTGTTTAGTTTTTTCCAAGGCCCACTTACTTTTTAGAGTAACTGCTACTCAAATGCAGTCCTTGGCCCTAAACACTGTGAATCTCTACCATAGGAAAGGGCAGTTTTCCTGCCTGGCCTCTTAAAATCCATAGGAAATAGAGGATTTTTTTAAATATTGTAATGCCTTTACAATATTCATCATCTAAACTACACTCTGCCTTCATATTGGAATGATAAGCTCCAAGGGACTTCAACAGAAAGTTCCTACTCTTCTGCCTGATATTGTCTTCACATATGAAAGAACATAAAACCAAGCATTTAAACTTAGCTAAGGACATGTGGCAATTCATAAACTTTTCCTTAACCCTATTCAGATCTAAACACAAATGATTTTAGTTTTTCTGAATCTTCCTATTTGCTTTATATATATATATATATATATATATATATATATATATATATTCATTTATGTGCATGTCCTCTTCCCTGCTACCCCCCCCCCCAATTTTATTTTTTTTTTAATTTGAACATCCAGTGTTGACATGATCTAAAATATTGTTGCCAAGGACAAACAAGAAAGAGACTTTCAAATTGCAGCTACAGTAATGGGGATGATGTGGGGGGAGGGCAGGGGGGACATTGAATGGAGAATAAGTCTTTACTAGCAGTCTTGGAATTCCAAACAAACTGGTTTTAAAAAGCATAAAAAACACCCAATAGTCACAATTTAGACTGAGATCTTCAGTAGAAATATCTCACTAGCAAGGATATTATATAGCAGCTGGTCCAGTTTACGATAGCTAGTTGTTAAATTGTCACACCCCTGTCAGCTAAGTCAAAGTCATTCATTTTTTCCTGCTTTGCCTGGACAGGGGATCAAGCTTTGCATGCACAGGCAAGGCAGTCCTCTGAGAGGACCAGTGTCCAGGCCTTTCCTATTTCTCATGGGAAAAATGGGGGGGGGGGATCATGGCTCTTTCCCAAAAGGCCAGACATCTTCTGTGTGAATCACGTGGACTTCAACTCCCAGAATTCCCCAGCCAACATTCAGAAACTCCCCTTCCACACATCTTAAAATTGTCAAGGTTGAGTAACACTGTTCTAGAAGATTCAGAACCCTTCAGTACTTGTGCAATAGCCGAGCCTGTGTTGCTACAATAAAAATAAGGCACAACTGGTCACAAGAATAATCACTTCTGTTTTATTCATCACTTCAGAGTTACTATATTATCTTGTTTTAGGTGATATGCATTTTTACTTCGTAGCTTGTAATATTTTAGATTTATACTTGCATGGTTAATTAACATACCATTATAGTAGCATATCACTTTTATTATAGAGACTCCTTGTTATGTATTTTATCTCACCCATTTGATTTTACTTTTGTGTTGCATATTTTAAAATTTTGCTGGTCATTGATACTAGTAACACTACTAGTACTGTTACTTTCATAACTGTAATTGTACTGAAAATACTGAGATTTGAGAAGGTATATAAAGAATATTTCCTTTTTAATACAACTTGATGTGCATTCTTGTGGTTTGAGGATGAAAATGTATTCTAATTTTTCATATACATGAATTTTTATTCAGTTCAGTAAGATTCTGGGCACAAACCTGTATTACCTCAACCACTTCTGTGGCATGCTTGTTTAGGATTGCAGCTGATGCCTCTTTGCTAGTAAAGCCTTTAAAACTGTTTTAATGATCAAACAGTGAATCATATCAGTAATATTAAAAAGGATGGGGGGGAGTTAAATAAGGAAAATCTCTCTAAGCACTCATATTTCTACCATCCATGCTCAAGAAAAATATCAAGTTATTTCTCCTTATGTCTTTAGTTCTCTGAGTAAAGCGTCAAGGACCAATTTTTAAAACTCCTTTATTATCAAGAAACTCCTTTATTATCAAGATTTTTTCCCTGTCAGTCTTACATTCCAAAATTATTGCATTTCTCAAGGCTTTCAATTTATATTTAAATTGTATTATTTAGAGTGGATTCCTGAATTTATGATATCAAGGTGATGAGAAAGGTCAACCTATTTGAAATTTTACTGGTTCATGGCATTACCAGGTTTGAAAAACTCTGCCTTGTTGGCGTGGTTGTGACTCACTACCTGTTTTATCTTTGTTAAATTAATACATTTTTTTTTAAAAAAATGACACATTGGTGTGTCCTATTATGAACTACATTAATCTTTCTCATTTTCAAGAGATGTGACAAATTGTTGAAACCAGTTCTTACTTGCTTTAAATAACACCCCTGTTCACAGGTTGTGAGTTCCATAAATGAAAACTAACACCAAAATAAGAAAATGGTATGATTTTATGTCACTCAGAAAGAAAAATAACTTACAACGGACTGGCCATCCACGGACAAAGCAAGTAGGTCCTTGATCAAAGGAGCATATTTTCTTAAGGCAGAGCAGATAACTGAGTGTCTGGGTAAAACAATTAAGTGAGGGATTCAGCCAGAGCAAAGCAAGCATAGTGCTAGGTGAGATGCCAAGGGATTCAGAGAACCCTGAGACAATTTCCCATGGCAAACCACTTGTAAGGATCCCATGGAAATAAGTGATGTGGAGATGTGGAACAAAGGCAGGTGTGCTGATTCCCACATTTTTATGATATGTGATTAAGCCAACAAGAATCAGTCCAGGAAGGCATACCATTTATGTATAGCAGCAGTGCATCCTGGACCTAGCCCTGTGCACAGGTTCTTCTAGCCAAGACTCAATGATTTCAAATAAGATCTCCAAATTATCTCTGTGGTAGGGCTAACAGAGCAAGGCTATAGAAATTTAGACAATGACTACATGGTAGAAAAGAAATAACAAATTGTAATATTTTGCCACCATCTAGACATTGTCCAGATTTTTGCAGCCCGGATCTGGTAGCCGCCTGTACCCAGGAATCAAAATCTATATATGGAGAATTGAATAACCATTTGTGCTTCTTAACATTGCAAAGTACAGTACACATGCAAAGTACTAATTCCTAAATATAAAGAAATATAGCTGCAATGAAAACCAATGCAGGTACAAAATTGTATTCACAAATTTTGCCAAATACTGATTTCATTAATGAAGCACAGCTAAAACATACCTTATCCATTGTACTTACCATTGGAAGCTGCTAACAGATTTATGCAAATATCTAAAACAGCCACAAGGTGGCAAGGTACACAAATACACTAACTCAGGCAAGCAATAGACAGATAGATGAGAGATAGAAAGATAGATAGATAGATAGATAGATAGATGATAGATAGATAGATAGATAGATAGATAGATAGATAGATAGATAGATAGATAGATAGATAGATAAATTATTCTCCTTTCCAAGAATATCTAAATTAACATGCACACATACTGTACACTCATATAGAAGAAATTGACAGTTACAATTTTATTGTAGGGTATCGTTTGGGTGTGGATATTTTTAACTATTGAAGTTCAGAGGTGTTATTTAAAAGTTTCTTTGGAGATATAGAAACTATTTTTAAAATAATATTTTTGGAAATATAAATAAGTCTCTGGATATCTTATAGGTTGTGGGTGTATACTTTTAAAGATTTCCTGTAGCAGCAGCATTGCATTTTGGGGGTAATACGTAGTACCCATTCCTCGATTATGCACTGAAGCAGTAATTTAAATTGCTCTATGCATCTACTTGCAAGGTAGGTGGAGTGTTCCAACACTGAGGAATCATTTGGGACTGATTTCAACACTTATAGTAGTGCACTTTAAAGCTGGTTATTAAAAGGAATAGAATAGTGATCTAACATGCTGAATGCTATTTTTCTGCAATAATTTAGACAAGCCCTTGATTGTTTTAAGGACTTGTGAGTATGCCTGCATGATTTATTTGCAAACTGTTCTGATTTCACAGAATAAGCTTTTTGGATAGCCATGGAGAAAAATAAGATTTCTTCTGTTGATTGATGATGCATGCTAGTATAAAAAACAATATTTGAACAAATTTTCTAATATTTGGCATGTTCAGTAACTCAAATGAAAAGGCTTGAAGAGAAGAAAATATTGCTTGTGTATTGGTATTTCATCCAAACAACTTGAAGTTTTGCTCCAACCATAGAACAGTTCAAATATGTTTTATTTTGAGCTTAGAAAACTTGAAATAGCCTTCCAAGCCTCAAACAGCCCAGTTCAGGTTTTCTATAACCAGAACATTTGAAACACTCTGCCATACAAAACCACCAACTTTTGCTCTGACCTTGAAACAAAGTCTCAGAACGCATGTGTTTTGTGTTGAGCTCAGACCTTTGAAATGGCTGTTCTGAGATTAAAATAGTTTGCATTCAGATCATTTTGCATATGGGGCAGACTGGACAGCTGATGCCTGAAGAAAGGATGAAACAAGAAGGCGATGATTAAAACAATGGCAAAGCATGGAATTCCAAGATGGGAAGTCTCAAGCACTGCAAATAAAACATAATGGAAGATGATCTGCAGCCTGGGAAACTTGGGCCAAGATGTTAAAAACAGAACAAGAGCATATTTAGATTTAAATTGGATTAATCAGTGATACCTTGGCTACAGGACTCTTGTTTCATGCATATGTTCCATGTATGTACTGTATTTGTTTTTATGACACCATTTTCCTTCCCCCCAAAAGTCAGGCTATAGAAATCAAACACATAAATAACAACATATTCATTTATGCACAGGAGTCACCTCATTTCCTCTACCCTTGCCAACCCATTCTGCTGCACTTTCAAGGGTGTAATTCAAAGCAGGCTTTGGGCATGAAATATGATCCAGTTTCTGAGTTGGAAAGCAAACATCTCATTCAAACTGCAGCCTTTTGAAAGATTATACTAATTTGCAGCCTCTTTTCTATCAGTTTTAATCTCTAGGTATAACTTCCAACAACAAACAGGTTTGGTAAGTTTTAAAATACAATGAAAGTTAAATACTTAGCAGATTTCATGTAACCCACTATTGTCAGAGCAAATTTAACTTAATTATAATAATTGTGAAAAAATTAACTCCACAAAAGCCACATTTGTGCTGTTTTCCTGCATGTATCTCCAATTTTGACACATTTTCAAAGGCAAGTTCTCTTGTAGGCCATTATCGTTTGTGTGTGTGTATGTGTGGTAGAGGAATGATTCAGTCGGCATTCAGTGATTAAAAGGATTTTTAAATGAAAACAAATACAATAGAAGATAATGAGACAATCTGTGCCACATCAGAGAAAGTTGTTGATTTTTAAGTTGGCTTTATATGTTTCCTTTATATACCACATCATTTAGACACAACAAAGAACAGCTGATTTGTTTTGGAAATATTTGCAAGGATATTGAACATGAATTGTTTGTTTGACTGGACTTCCCAGTTCAAAAGGTATCCTCTTCTGATTACAAAGAAACTAGCTTAAAAATTCTTTGATGAAAATAAAATAGAAGAAAGTAAGGCTTAGAACCCCCCTAGAACTTACTTTTACAATAGGAGTTCTAGATAATGGATTTTTCATCTTTGAGCCCAGGAGAAGGCACCTGATGCTGTTTCAGCCACTGGACATAATGCCTGGGGATGAAGGGAATTAGAAGTCCAAAATATCTACAGGACACCAAGTTGCCTACTTCTTCCTAGCTATGTAGAAACAGATATCTTCTGAGCTGGAAGAAGCATGCTGTGCATTTTTCTCTATAGTTTCACAACAGTGTCAGCGGATCAGCAGGTAAACTCAGCAGCTTGGATCCTGAAATGGCTTTCTTTGAACAGAACAGCTCCTTTCGTTCACAGAACAGATTCTAAGCCAATGGTGATTCCTATTGGCAAAGGGGAGGAATTCTAACAAGTCAGCCTTACCTTAACACCACTGTAGGTTACCTAGACTTTCCAGAATCCCACAATTCAAGGAATTGCAGAAAAAAACATCCCTAAAGATAGCATCCTATGAACACAGTTCTTCTCCAACTTCCTCTTACAGCAGGAGTCTTATACTTACAGCCTGCAGGCCACATGTGTTTTCTGCAACTTGCAATGTTGCTTTGGAGGGAGTGGATCAAAATGGTAGATACCCTGCAGAGGGTGCTACTATGGGTGGGGCACCAGCTTACTGATCTTGGCTGAACACTGAAGGTTCTTTCTTGGGAAAGCAGGAGGACATGCTTCCACACCCAGGCAAAGCAGTCCAGGGGAGCTGCTGCACTCCTGATGTCACATGCGTGCACTGGCACGGCAATCTCCACAATGGCTCCTTCTCAGTGCAACTTTGCAATGAGGATGGCTCAGTACTAAAGAGCTGGCTAGGCCAAGGGAGTGGCTGTACACCTGACACTTCACTGGGGCATCTTTATAGCAGAGGCTGGGGCCTGTCCACTTGCTGCTAGTGACAGAGGGCTATGACAATGACAGGAGGAGTGGTTAGAGTTCTCAAAATCTAGTTCATTTGATGAGTGGGTGTAATGGTTGCCTACTCCAATATACTCAGTCTCACAAGCCCGGGCTTTAAGATAACTGATTTATTAAAGGAATAGTGTGCAGATACAGACAAAGCTGAGAATAAAGCAAAAGCGCGCGAAATACAAATCAAATACTGTTGCTTCAGTCCAACTCTGCCCTGCGCCCCACCGTAGCAACCACCCCATGCCAGATGCTACCCAGCGTCATAACCCGGCCTGGGAAAGTAACCTTGAAGAAAGACACCAACCCAAACATGCATTCCAGAAATTACAGCCTCGCAGGGCTGGAAATTTCCAACAGGGAAACACGGAGCAACAGAGTGACATGTGAAGCATTACGATGTATGCAGAACATTGAAACGGAGAACATGACATACCGCCCTCCTTAAAAAAAAAATGCTAAGGTCCAGGTTTGGTGGGATAGGCAGCATGAAATTTAGCGACAAGGGTCGGGGACCGCACATCAGGAGCGGCCACCCACTCAGGATGTGGGAAGTGCTTCCATCGGATGAGATATTGCAAAGTAGAGCGGTTGCAACGAGAATCAAGGACGTCCTTAACCTCAAAGTGTTGCTGAGCATCAATCATAATGGGTGGAGGCGGTACTTGTTGAGGATGCCAGCGATCCGACATGATGAGTGGCTTGAGTAAGCTGCAATGAAAAACAGGATGCAAACATTTAAGATTATGTGGGAGATCCAATTTAAAAGTTACAGGATTGATTTGAGCAACAATAGGAAAAGGACCAACAAACTTAGGGCCAAGCTTCTTGGAAGGCTGGGGGGACTTGATAAATTTCGTAGAAAGGTAGACTTTATCTCCGACTTTAAAGGCAGGTTGGGAGGAACGCTTTGCATCGGCATGTTTTTTATAAGAGGCTTGCGAATGGTGTAAGGCTTGTTGGATTTTCTGCCAAGAGTCGGCCAAGGTTTGAGCCCAATTGGAGAGGGAGGAAGGCAGAGATTGCGGTTGTGGGAGTTCCGGAATTGGGACGAAATCACGGCCGAACACAGACTTAAAAGGAACTTGCCCAGTGCTCTGATGGACAGCATTGTTATAAGCTACTTCAGCAAAGGGTAGGAGATCGACCCAATTGTCCTGTTGATAGTTGACAAAAGCACGGAGATATTGTTCCAAGGTGAAATTGACAGCTTCTGTAGAGCCATCCGTCTCCGGATGCCACGCCGTAGAAAGGGCTTGCTTAGTGCCCACTAGTTTCAAAAAAGCCCGCCAAAATTGTGACGTAAATTGTGAACCTCTGTCACTCACCAAACGGGAGGGGCTCCCGTGGAGGCGGTACACATGTATGAGGAAGAGTCGTGCGAGCTGCTGCGCGGTGGGAATGGACACGCAGGGGATGAAATGTGCCTGTTTAGAAAAGAAGTATTTGACCACCCAAATCACAGTTTTACGTTGACTGGGAGGTAAGTCTACTATAAAGTCCATGGAAATCTCCTGCCAAGGGTAGGTGGGGCTAGCCACTGGTTGGAGCAAGCCGTGTGGCTTTCCAACTTTGCGCTTAGTTGTTGCGCAAACTGGGCAGGCAGCTACATAGTCCTTAACATCTCTGAGAAGCGCTGGCCATCAGAATTGCCGCCGGATGAGGTGGAGGGTCTTAAGGTAGCCAAAGTGTCCAGCTAGCTTATCGTGGCAGTGCAGAAGGATGGTTTTTCGCAAAGCCGCAGGGACATACAGCCGATCATTCTTCCATGCAAAATCCCCATGAATGGTAACAGAGTTTAAGTTAGCTTGCAACCATGTGTCAGATTTGAGATGGAGAAGAAACTGTTGTTGCAAATCTGAAGAAATTGGCAAGTGTCCCGGAGCGGGAGAGGGAGGAGTGGCTGACTGCTGAGTCGCACGGGCGCGTGTTTGACTGCGCGTCACGGCCACCAACCCCAGTTGCTTTTCGGTCCACACTGTGCCCTGGACAGTTGGCGCAGGGCCGGAATCTTGGGGCCTGCAGGAAAGGGCATCGGCCAGAAAGTTTTTCCTCCCTGGGATAAACTTGAGGGAGAAGTCAAAACGGCTGAAAAATTCGGCCCATCGCAGTTGCTTGGCGCTGAGTTTGCGACTAGTGGTTAAGGCTTCGAGATTTTTATGATCAGTCCAAACCTCAAAAGGGTGAGAAGCTCCCTCCAACAGATGGCGCCAAGTGTCCAAGGCTGCTTTTACAGCAAAAGCCTCTTTTTCCCAAACATGCCATCGCCTCTCTGTTTCAGTGAACTTGCGGGACAAATATGCGCAGGGCTTCAAAGCGCCTGCCTGATCAGGCTGGAGCAAAAGGGCTCTGATAGAGAAGTCGGAAGCATCGACCTGAACCACAAACGGTTTAGTTGGGTCGGGATGCTTGAGGATGAGTTCAGTGGTGAACAGCTGTTTCAGCGCGTCAAAAGCCTGCTGGCAGGCTGGAGTCCATTTAAGGAGCGCGCCTGGATTCTTTGATCGCCGCGTGTCCCCCTGAGCTTTGGTTTTTAATAGGTCAGTGAGGGGGAGGGCGGTTTCTGCAAAATTTTGGGCAAATGCCCAATAGAAATTGGCGAAGCCAAGGAAACTTTGTAATTGGCGTCGCGTGCGTGGAGGTTCCCAAGCGACAATGGCCTCAACCTTCGCTGGGTCCATTTCAATTCCCCCCTCTGAAATTCGGTAGCCCAGATAATCAATTCAGGACTGATGAAATGCACATTTAGACAATTTAGCATACAACTCAGCCTTTCAAAGTTTAGCAAGCACTTGACACACCAAGTGCACATGCTCTGCCATGGTTTCAGTATAAATCAAGACATCATCCAAATATACCAACACCCCCTTGAACAGGTGGTCATGCAAGACCTCATTAATAAGCTGCATAAATACCCCAGGTGCTCCTGATAACCCAAAAGGCAACACCTTGTATTGAAATGCTCCCAGAGGACAGTTAAATGCAGTTTTTCACTCGTCCCCTTCCCTTATGCGAATGCGAAAATAGGCCTCCCTTAAATCCAACTTTGAGAAAATTTTGCCTCTGGCCAGATGTGCTAACATGTCCTTTAGGAGGGGCAAAGGATATTTATTTAATATTGACACTGCATTGAGCCCCCGGAAATCCGTACATAGTCTCAAAGAACCATCCTTTTTTGGTCTAAATAAGACCGGTGCCCCTACCGGGGAGTTGGCTGGCTCAATAAAACCCCTGGCCAGATTCTTGTCAATGAACTCCCGCAAGGTGGCCAACTCTTTCGGGGACATGGCATAGATTTTTGAGTTAGGCAACTTTACATTGGGTAACAATTCAATAGCACAATCAGTCTTTTGATGAGGAGGCAGGCGATCTGCCTCCTTTTTGCCAAACACATCTGCAAAGTCCTGATATTGCAGAGGCAGTCCCTCTAGCGGTTCCAGTGTTTGTACCGTGGTGGTGGCTACCCGCCCCCCTTCATTGTCCTCCAATAAATCCTTTTCTGGCACCTTATAAAATCCATCAGCAAATGTCACAGTTCTATGTAGCCAGTTGATAGCCGGATTTTGCTTGACAAACCAGGGCATCCCCAGGATGACCAATGGGCCCCCCACCGGTGCTATTACAAAGGGCAATTTCTCCCAATGACTCCCCATTTGCAATGCTACCAGTCCCATGGAGTGGGTTGCTGGTTTCCCCCCGGCCATAGTCCCGTCCAGTTGGGTAAAAATCATTGGCCGCTTCAGCGGGAACTTAGGAAGCTCCAGTGCGGCTACGAGATCGGGGTGCATCAGAGATCGTGAGCAACCTGAGTCCAGCATTGCCCAGACTTCCACAGTTCTGGTACTGGAACCTAATTTTACCTTGACCGTCAGGGTAGGAAAATTCCCACTCACCGAATCGTGGTCGCGCCTGTCTCCTTCCACCTGCCCTAGGGCGCCGCTCAGGGCAGGTGGCTGGCTTTTCCCGCTGGTTGTTCAAAGTCCAGCTGCTCCTCCTCTCCCCCGAATCGATGCTCGTCAGGGTCGTCCTCCGCCCAGGCAGCTCTCATCTTCCTTGGTCCGGAAGGGGACTTGCCAGACGACTTTCCAGGTCGCTCCTCCGATCTCTTTCTGGGGCACACCGCTGCCCGATGTCCTTCTTTCCCACACCGCAAGCATTGCCCCTTCGCAAAACGCCGTTCTTTTTCCTCCTCCCAGCTTCTCGACTTGGGGCGGCTTGGGAATCCCGGGGTTCGGCTACCTTTACTGAACTTTCCTTGCTTCAACTCTTTATTATGGGTGAATGTCTCTAAGGCGTCTTCAGCATTACCAGCCAGTTGAATCCACCCATACAACGTCTTCGGATCGTCCCATCCCAATGCCCATCGGAGGACCTCCGTTTCCAGTCCCTGTTTGAACATTTCCACCAGGGTTGACTGGGACCAGTCCTCCACCTTTCCAGCCAGGGCTTTAAACTCCATGGCATAGTCTGCCACGGAGAGGGATCCCTGGGCAAGTTTTCTCAATGTCCGCTTCGCCCGTTCCTGAGCCAAGGGGTCTTCGAAGTGTTGTTTTAATGCCCACAGGAACTCCTCAAACTCCTCTAGTTCTGGCGCTTCGGCTTGGCATAATTGCACATACCAATCTGCTGCCCTCCCCTTTAGCTTATTGGCGATGGCATTGATTTTGCCCGGCTCAAAGCAAAAGCTTCGACCCCAATCCGCCATATAATTTCTAGCGTTGGTAATGAAGAAGGACAGCTTCGTAGAGTCGCCATTGAACTTTACCATGAAAGGCGGAGGGGCTCTTGCCGCCTCTCTTAGCTCGGCTTGTTCCGCAAAAGCCAACGACCATCTGGCCGCTGCCTGTGACCCTTCCCTGGTCACTCCTGACTCTCTGCCCCTCACTTGCCGGAAAACCCCAGTCCTACTTCTCCCCCTCGGCGGGGATGGGGACCTCGCTCCCGGATTGGGCCGTCAGGGGGGAATTTCCTCCAGACCCTCCGGCCGGGGCTCCGACCCTCTGGGGTTGCCCCTTAACAGGGCAACGATAATGTCCATCTTTTCCTCCAACGCCCTCATGCGCGCAGGGGTGACCGGGGCTTCCAATGGACCCATGGTCACCACCGTAGGTGACAGCGGGATCTCCGGTTCCCAAGACGCTTAGGGTGATTCGACCTCGAAGTCTCCCTCTTCCCCGGTCCAATAGTCATCCCCTGTAGCACCGCTCACTTCAGATGGTAAGCCCCACTCTTCCACCAGGGCACCCCGCTTATCCCGTCGGGCTGCCCTCTGAGCCTGGGAGGTCGGGACCGCAAGCACTCTTGTGGTGTCGGGTTGTTTCTCGCCCTCCTCGTACTCTTGCAGTCTGGGTTCTGACATCGCTAGCGTCCCTTTTCACCAAACACTTGGATGGGGCTAGCGGAAAGGTTAAAAGTATGATTCTCAGCTTTATGTAATGGTTGCCTACTCCAATATACTCAGTCTCACAAGCCCGGGCTTTAAGATAACTGATTTATTAAAGGAATAGTGTGCAGATACAGACAAAGCTGAGAATAAAGCAAAAGCGCGCGAAATACAAATCAAATACTGTTGCTTCAGTCCAACTCCGCCCCGCGCCACACCGTAGCAACCACCCCATGCCAGATGCTACCCAGTGTCATAACCCGGCCTGGGAAAGTAACCTTGAAGAAAGACACCAACCCAAACATGCATTCCAGAGATTACAGCCTCGCAGGGCTGGAAATTTCCAACAGGGAAACATGGAGCAACAGAGTGACATGTGAAGCGTTACGATGTATGCAGAACATTGAAATGGAGAACATGACAGTGGGATTTTGCTGAAGGTGTCAGGCTGCTGGGGGGGGGTCATCTGTGGTTCTGTTTCAGAGTATTTTTTAATTATTTGATAAATTGGTGCTTGGTGGTATGATGTTCTTTATTTTCTTCATTTTTGACTTGGATACTTTTATAGAGGTAAGGGTGGAGCTTCAGTGTTGTGGCCCTGGACTGGTGCCACATGAGTTCCAATTTTGCTACATTGTTTGGTTGAAAGGGAAGGAATGGGAATACCAGTGCTCAGAAAAAGGTACATTTAAGTTGGCTATGTTCCTTCTTCAAGAGGTGAATGTATTGTGTGTTCACCTCTTTTCTCTGATGTTCTGAGGACATAAAAGTCTTCAGAGATATAAACATGATGGGTTACAAATAATACCTCCCTATGATGGGCATAAACTATGCTGTTTCATAGAATAATGGTTATATAAATTCAGTAATTGTACCATGGAAAGATTCTCACTGTATGTTACTTTCAGAATTGAATTTGCTTAATATTTTCCAAGGTTGAGCCCTTAAATTTACTTGCAGTATTAGGAACAAGTAAATTTAAGGGCTCAACCTTGGAAAATATTAAGCAAATTCAATTTACTTGCAGTATTAGGAACAACTTCAGCAAAGGATCGTTACCTTGTCGTGGTGCTGGAGCTTGAGCACCTCAATGATGCCATGAGCTAAACCGTGAAGGGCCACCCAAGACGGGAAGGTCATGACAGAGAGGTCAGACTAAATGCGATCCCTGGGGAAGGTAATGGCAACCCACCCCAGTATTCTTGCCGTGAAAACTAAATGGATCAGTACAACCAGAGATATGTCCGTATACCATCAGAAAACAAGACCCCAGGTTGGAAGATGGTCAAAATGCTACTGGGGAGGAACAGAGGATGAGTTCAACTAGCCCCAGACGTGATGACGCAGCTAGCTCAAAGCCAAAAGGACAGCTAGCGGCCGACGGTGCTGGTGGTGAACGGCGAATCCGATGTTCTAAGGATCAACACACCATCGGAACCTGGAATGTAAGATCTATGAGCCAGGGCAAATTGGATGTGGTTATTGGTGAGATGTCAAGATTAAAGATAGACATTCTGGGCGTCAGTGAACTGAAATGGACTGGAATGGGCCACTTCACATCAAATGACCACCAGATCTACTACTGCGGACAAGAGGACCACAGAAGAAATGGAGTAGCCTTCATAATTAATAGTAAAGTGGCTAAAGCAATGCTTGGATGCAACCCAAAAATGATACAATGATCTCAATTCGAATTCAGGGCAAGCCATCTAACATCACAGTGATCCAAATATACGCCCCAACCACAAATGCTGAAGAAGCTGAAGTAGAGCAGTTCTATGAGGATCTGCAGCACCTACTGGACAACACGCCTAAAAGAGATGTTATTTTCATCACAGGAGACTGGAATGCTAAGGTGGGCAGTCAAATGACACCTCGAATTACAGGTAAGTATGGCCTGGGAGAACAAAACGAAGCAGGACACAGGCTGATAGAATTTTGCCAAGACAATTCACTCTGCATAACAAACACTCTCTTCCAACAACCTAAGAGACGGCTTTATACATGGACTTCACCAGATGGACAACACCGAAATCAGATTGATTACATCCTTTGCAGCCAAAGGTGGCGGACATCTGTACAGTCGGTAAAAACAAGGCCTGGAGCTGACTGTAGTTCAGATCACGAACTTCTTCTTGCACAATTTAGGATCAGACTCAAGAGATTACGGAAGACCCACAGATCAGCTAGATATGAGCTCACTAATATTCCTAAGGAATATGCAGTGGAGGTGAAGAATAGATTTAAGGGACTGGACTTAGTAGATAGGGTCCCGGAGGAACTCTGGACAGAAGTTGGCAGCATTGTTCAGGAGGCGGCAACAAAATACATCCCAAAGAAAGAGAAAACCAAGAAGGCAAAATGGCTGTCTGATGAGACACTAGAAGTAGCCCAAGAAAGAAGGAAAGCAAAAGGCAACAGTGATAGGGGGAGATATGCCCAATTAAATGCAAAATTCCAGAGGTTAGCCAGAAGAGATAAGGAATTATTTTTAAACAAGCAATGTGCGGAAGTGGAAGAAGACAATAGAATAGGAAGGACAAGAGACCTCTTCCAGAAAATTAGAAACATTGGAGGTAAATTCCAGGCAAAAATGGGCATGATCAAAAACAAAGATGGCAAGGACCTAACAGAGGAAGAAGAGATCAAGAAAAGGTGGCAAGAATATACAGAAAACCTGTATAGGAAGGATAACAATATCGGGGATAGCTTTGACAGTGTGGTCGGTGAGCTAGAGCCAGACATCCTGAAGAGTGAGGTTGAGTGGGCCTTAAGAAGCATTGCTAATAACAAGGCAACAGGAGACGACGGCATCCCAGCTGAACTGTTCAAAATCTTGCAAGATGATGCTGTCAAGGTAATGCATGCTATATGCCAGCAAATTTGGAAAACACAAGAATGGCCATCAGACTGGAAAAAATCAACTTATATCCCCATACCAAAAAAGGGAAACACTAAAGAATGTTCAAACTATCGAACAGTGGCACTCATTTCACATGCCAGTAAGGTAATGCTCAAGATCCTGCAAGGTAGACTTCAGCAGTTCATGGAGCGAGAATTGCCAGACGTACAAGCTGGGTTTAGAAAAGGCAGAGGAACTAGAGACCAAATTGCCAATATCCGCTGGATAATGGAAAAAGCCAGGGAGTTTCAGAAAAACATCTATTTCTGTTTTATTGACTATTCTAAAGCCTTTGACTGTGTGGACCATAACAAATTGTGGCAAGTTCTTAGTGGTATGGGGATACCAAGTCATCTTGTCTGCCTCCTGAAGAATCTGTATAACGACCAAGTAGCAACAGTAAGAACAGACCACGGAACAACAGACTGGTTTAAGATTGGGAAAGGAGTACGGCAGGGCTGTATACTCTCACCCTACCTATTCAACTTGTATGCAGAACACATCATGCGACAAGCTGGCCTTGAGGAATCCAAGGCTGGAGTTAAAATCTCTGGAAGAAACATTAACAATCTCAGATATGCAGATGATACCACTTTGATGGCTGAAAGTGAAGAGGAACTGAGGAGCCTTATGATGAAGGTGAAAGAAGAAAGTGCAAAAGCTGGTTTGCAGCTAAACCTCAAAAAAACCAAGATTATGGCAACCAGCTTGATTGATAACTGGCAAATAGAGGGAGAAAATGTAGAAGCAGTGAAAGACTTTGTATTCCTAGGTGCAAAGATTACTGCAGATGCTGACTGCAGTCAGGAAATCAGAAGACGCTTAATCCTTGGAAGAAGAGCAATGACCAATCTTGATAAAATAGTTAAGAGCAGAGACATCACACTGACAACAAAGGCCCGCATAGTTAAAGCAATGGTGTTCCCTGTAGTAACATATGGCTGCGAGAGCTGGACCATAAGGAAGGCTGAGCGAAGGAAGATCGATGCTTTTGAACTGTGGTGTTGGAGGAAAATTCTGAGAGTGCCTTGGACTGCAAGAAGATCCAACCAGTCCATCCTCCAGGAAATAAAGCCAGACTGCTCACTTGAGGGAATGATATTAAAGGCAAAACTGAAATACTTTGGCCACATAATGAGAAGACAGGACACCCTGGAGAAGATGCTGATGCTAGGGAGAGTGGAAGGCAAAAGGAATGGGGCCGACCAAGGGCAAGATGGATGGATGATATTCTAGAGGTGACGGACTCGTCCCTGTGGGAGCTGGGGGTGTTGACGACCGACAGGAAGCTCTGGCGTGGGCTGGTCCATGAAGTCACGAAGAGTCGGAAGCGACTAAACGAATAAACAACAAACATTAGGAACAAAACTTGGCCATAGAAACTTGCCATCTTTCTCTATGTATCAAATAGCTTTTCTTCATTATTTAGAAATGACAATTATGTGTAACATAAAGATAGAACCCACTTCTATCTGACCTGATTTTGAGATTAAAACACGGTGGTTTGGCTCTGAAGGAAAGTGAGGATCAGGTCACAGAACCATAAGGAATTGCCATTCTTCCCACTCCCAGCAGCCATTTGATCTCCTGGAAAAGCCTCTGGGGAAAAGTAGCAGAGAGGCACGAAGGTTTGAGTATGTATAACAAATTAGTTCAAACTGGACAAGGTAACATTTTCTTGCTCAATAGGCAAGGCAAACTGCACTGGAAGGTGGGGAATGCAGTTTGCTCTTTTGGATGGTATTGTGTTTTCTGAAGACTCAAATTCACAATGTTTGTCTATGGTCAACAACCGTAGGCTTTTCTAAGCAGCTGTCTCAGCATGTAAAAATGAAAATAATTCAGTATACAATTTGATCAGGAGTACCTAATTTTTTCATTCATTCTCATTCTCATTCATTTTATATAGCCACCCATCTCAGACCAGTGACTCTGACTCTTGCATGCCCTGTGATCCTTTTGGGATCATGATCATGAAACATGATTGTAATGTTCATGCCTTACATACTGTTGCTATTATTTTGGTGCCTTCAGGTCAGTCTTGACTTCTGGTGACTGCCACAAATTGAATTAGAGGCAAGAGTTGTAACTATACAAAATGGTGTTATTTCTGTACCAACTTACCCAACACTCCTTCCTTAGGGAATTCATGTTGCTTCCATCTCTACCATCTTTTAGAGGCACAGTAATAGCTGCAGTTTTACCAGGCCTTTGCTGATCCTTTGCTTGTTGCAAAGAAGAATCTTTTTGTCCTTTTGTTTCGCTGACTGGTTTGCAGGCAGATGGGCAGTATTTATAAATAAATTTTAAAAATAAGTAGCAGATTTACCATTAAATAAGGTCTAGCAACTATTACTCAAAGGATGTGGAAATGGATTATAAAAAGTTAGCTTTGAAAAATTACTAATGGAATAGTAAATTGCTTGGTTGGTGTGCTGAGAGTACTTGATTATTTCTGCACATCTTAAAAATGGATTTTATTCTGGGACTGTAAGGTCACTTCTTCTGGATATAAACATTGCATCTCAATCAGCATTTTCTTCTGTCAATGACATCTGCTACTTACCTTTTATCCTGGTATGTAAATTCTACAACCTGAAAATAGAATGAACTAAATGTACAATAAATGTATTCTACCTCCTACTCTCATTCCCCTGGAAATAACTACAAATCTTTACTAAAGATTTGTAGTTATGCCATTGATCTTTCAAATTCATATATTCCAGAGAGACAACCCCATTATTTGCCACTGAATTTCAATTATGGTCAGGGGCAAATGTGAGAAACATCTGCCAATACCTGCATTGAAAAGACAAGAAGCTGATTGCTAAAAGCTGATTTTATGAAAAAAGCATTGCAGGTAATCCCAAAATTGATCAAATGTAAATAGTGTGACTATTCTAATTATCTTTAGAGTCACAACACTGTTTTGTGATTACTTTGAAGAGAATACATAATGCAATGCTATGCCAATAATTTCTCACAATTCTTTCCTTTAATCTGATGTAGAATAAACTGCTTTGTAATTTGAAATTTCAATTGAAATGTCAACTGAGGAAAGGGCTGCCACATTCAGGCCCCTGCTTTAGTTATAAGATGGTTGGGAGATATGTATAAGTGTCCTGCCTTAGTACACAACCATCTTTTCAGTGTTCTATAGACTCCCTGACTTTCCACATTTCAACTGAATCTCAAGGAAAAATACAGAAGTCTTTCCAGAGGATGTTTTTTGATCAGAGGCTGAAGGCCAATGGAGAAGAGGTGCATGAGATCTATGTAAGAGCAGCAATCACTTCCTGCATCACCAAGCAACAATAAAGTAACTTCAAACACTACCAGAAGTTCTGAAGCACACTGAGAAGGGCAGAAGCCTATTTTGTGGGGCAAGAAAAGTTTGGGGAAGTTAGATGACAGCTATTTTGCAGAGTCTTTGTAATTATTATGGACAGATGCTCCTGGGTTAAGCCTGGCAACACTGACTCTCCATTGGCAAAGTAATTCAAAGTTTTTGATGCTTTAAGCAGAATTTTATTGAAAACATTCATGAAAACATCATGTTGCTCAGCTTTTAAATGTATGTATTACAGCAGGCTAGTATAAGAACAAGGAAGTGAACTACTAAACAGAGGCTGCAGTTTCCATTATTATGGTGTTCATGCTTAAAAACAGGCTGCACCCTTACTATGGGTGCATTCTTATAAATGCCCATAACCAAAGCAATGACTCATCTGCAACTGTACAATTTCTATTTGTGCTTCCTTGTATCAGGATGTCAATACATTGTTCCACAGCAAAAACAAGAAACATTAAGTCCCTAACTTTATTAAAAACATTAAAAAGTTGTTCACAGAACAGTGGTAGTAATCTACTCTTCAAGAGTTTGCAAACAATGCTAGTCAATGCTGCACACAAAACCCAAGAATGGCCTCGGAATGCTCCATCTGAGACAGGAAAGTTTGACTAAGAGGAACCTTCACCTGAAAAGGCACAGTGGAAACAGATTTGGATGCTCAAAGTATAATAGAAATCATCCACAACAACAGGTGAACGTTTCTGGGAACTTATTTGTAAATATAACACACTTGCTCACATAATAATAATAATAATAATAATAATAATAATAATAATAATAATCTGTTGATTTGTCTTGGCAACTCCCATATATCAATGGTAGTAACAGTGTAACAGCTTTATTCCCATCTGACAGAAAATAATGGCATGTTCTGCAAAGCAAAAGTTAAACATGGCCGTATGTATTTATTAGTTCCACAGTGTTTTGACAGATTGTAATTCAAAGGATGCTGACACGCTCCCTGAGGGTTTTCAACTCTGCTTCTTCTGGCTCAGGATTTTCACGGTGGTTAGTGCTCAGACTCATAAGGTGTGCTGGATACTGCAAACTATTGTCTCCTGCATATTGTTCCCAGCGGGAGTCATCGCTTTCATGGGTGATATAACGCTCACCTATTTTACATTCAAGCTCACGTAAATCCAGCCAAGCTTGGTAATCCTGTAAAACAGGATAACAAGTTTAATTTATATTCAGAAAAATCACTGACAGTATAAACAATATCACAAACACTTTATATTCTAGTAATAAGAGATATAACGCACCTTACTTTTTAAAAGGTCAGATATAGCTTCATCTCAACATGCAGATGGACCACCAGTTCAACTATTTCAGTTTAATCTATGTTCCAGAATTCCTAGTCACCAAGTCTTTTGGGGAATTTGAAATCCAATCATGCAGGGATGCCAGTTTGGGGAAAGATGATGTACACTGAATGGCAATAGTCTGCCAGGATTCTGACAGAGTTCTGAACCCAGGACATTCTGCATGAAAAGTATGTGGTACATCATAACTTCATGTAAACTAGGCAATGCTGTGCACAATTCAAGAAGTATTAAACTTGGATTCTGGGAAGCTCATCATATACTGGAGCTGCCCACACATGAGCCTATTAGCATTTAAACCAGCCCCTTGCTTTTCAAATGTCCAGATAATTGTGCTTACATGTGTAGCAGTTGATAAACTGTTGTCTTTGTTTGGTAGGTAAAGGTAAAGGTTTCCCTTGACATTAAGTCCAGTCGTGTCTGACTCTAGGGGGCGGTGCTCATCTCCGTTTCAAAACCAAAGAGCCGGCGTTTGTCCATAGACACTTCCGTGGTCATGTGGCCGGCATGACTGAACGGAACGCCGTTACCTGCCCACCGAAGCAGTACCTATTAATCTACTCACATTTGCATGTTTTCGAACTGCTGGGTTGGCAGGAGCTGGGACTAGCAACGGGAGCTCACCCCGTCACGTGGATTTGAACTGCCGAACTTCCGATCAGCAAGCTCAGCAGCTCAGCGGTTTAACCCGCAGCGCCACCGCGTCCCATATCTTTGTTTGGTACCTAACTACAAATACAAAAGATGTAAAAAGCATGAAATTTATAGCATTACCTGTAGCCAGGGGTGGCTTAATGTCTTGTCCACACTGTAACGTTTTCTCATTTTCACTTGCAACAAATTATTTATGAGATCAATAGCTAGAGAAGAAAAATGCAATTTCAGAGGACACCATTCCCTAAAATATGCTTGAATATCATGCAATAACAAAATCAAAATAGGAGTAATTCAGTTTTTTCAACCATTCTGACAGAAAGGCATGGCTTAAATGTGTTAAAAAGAGAAGTTCAAATTAACAGAAAGGTGACGATCATACAGTATCAGTCTTTTTTTGACATTTGTGCTTCAACAGCCTAATGGACAGGACCTTAATGTATGAAACTTCTTGTTTGTTTTTGCTTTTTTCTGTGCAGTTTTCACTGCTAGACAAGCTGTTTGGCTGTGAAAACTGTTGTGGTGGAAAGTGAAATATGGTTCTCTTGTGTGCTGATATATCTATTCTCTACTGACAAATCAATATGATTGTCCCAGCATATCATAGATAGATTTCAAAAGATGGTTATATATAGAATATGATGTTGTAATTCAACCAAGGGCTTTTTCAAGAAGCTTGTTCTCTAGCTGTTCCATTCTCCTTAGTCAGTATTGCAGTGTTCTGGGGTGGGAGGAGAAATACAGCCTGAAAAAAGGAAGGTCCAGTAATGACATCAAAGGTATCATACAATGACAGTGTTATCACTGCTAAATGTACCTGGCATCCATACATTGGGTATATTTGGTTGAAAAGAAACAGCTGTCATATATTAAGTATTCCTCCCCAGATATCCCCTCTCAACACATAGCCATTACAGCTAAACAAGCCAATACCAAATCACCTCCAGAGGTACTGAAATGCTCTCCAGTCATTACATGTTTCCTCTTTATATCAGGAAATGCATGAAGGTGGCTTGTAATATATTTGTCTCATGAACACTTAATATCTGGCCGGAAAACATGCATGTCTATGCATTCTTCAGTTTAATTTTTCTTGGTTAAATATAATTTGCCAATCTCAATAAGAGAATCAAGAATGTATCTTTGTTTATACCCATAATTTGTTTCAAGTTTTATATTAAGTTTCCACATTAGAAGTATATGAAATGGCAAGAAATATTCAGCCACTGTGTGGTTGCTGCGTTCAGCAATTAAAGAAAATATTAAAGTACAACTGAAAATCATACAACTGATGTGTTTTAAATTAGCCATCTCTGTATTCAGTAGATAATCAAGTTTGTCATATAGAAGCAGTCAACAATTAGTAGAAGGTCCATATGCATATTAGCACATGCATGAACCTCTAATCGGGATAATTCTTGAGATCAGTGTAGTTTTCTAATGTCTATTCCTTGTTTGATAGTATATTTCATATTATCTATGCAAAAACACCATAATGTTTTATAAAAGGAATAGCTAATACAACAGATGAATATTTATAAGGACTCTTATGTGATTGTAAGATTAACATTAAACAATGTCACAAAATGTCCAGAGATATATGTCTACCATCATTCTTCCTCCTCTTTTTTTTTTACAGTGTAAGCCTATAGGCTGAATAATTTTTACTGATTGTTCATAAGCCACATCAAGAGTATCGTCAACTAAAAAGAATGGGACTGCAATAAATAAGAAACATTCTATACATGGAAAGTATATTTTATATGTGATAGCCAACTTTTGTTTGTTGAGATTACTAAATTGCATCATAGTATTTTACTACTGATAGGCAGTTGCTAATTCCCAGGTGTTCTGAAACTCCTAGCTTAACATGCTGAGAGTTGGTTTAACCAGTCACATGCAAACCATGAATTATAGGCCTTCCTATTTTTGCATGGTACTGGTCCTAGGAAAACTAAGTCTTAATGAACTCAATAATGTTAGTTTCCAGCATAATAAGAAAATAAGTTAGTTTAAAGAAGCTGGATTGTTTCATCCCATAACTCAAGTGAAGCATTCTATATAACTATAACCATGATAGAATTACACAGAAATATGATTAATGTTATAAAACAATAGTTATTAGACACTTTTCAAAACTTATTTTATATTCAACTTTCAGAATCAGTTATTCCGTCCAAAAATGTACTGTATGCAGGGTCAAAAATGTAACCAGGCATAGCAACATTAGGCAACCTCAAAGAATTTTTAATATTACACATTAATGGGAGTAATAAATTGCCCTGGGTGTAAACCAATTTTCTTCCTGGCTAGAATAGCCTTGAGTGGACTACTGCTTTCTAGTCAAGTTAAACCTCACCTTTGGTATTGATACTGGCAATTGCACATTCTCTTCTCCAGAATACAATAAAAATGATGCTGTATATAAGAAAGATGAAATAGAAGTCTATCTTGAAATGCAAAACAGCATTCAAATAAATCTGTAGTAATCTGCAGATCTTTTCTCTCTCCAACAAGAATATGTTTCCTCTGTGCTGCTTCCTACTCCACACATTAATCTGTGCACAAGTACAAGTTGCAGGTATGTTAGGACTGTACAAATCATTCAACAAGGCTCTTTCCAAAAAGTTCCTCTGGATTTGCTCCTTGAAAGTCACAATGCAGCCCCTCCTGAGGTCTTTTGGATATGTGTATGCATAGAAGATCCTTTGCTGGTGAAAGTGAAAGAACTTTCACAAACAAATAATTTGCACAAGTCTAATGTATATACATTATTGTTGATGCATGTTTGATAATTGAGAAAGTGAAAGATTACCCCCCAAAAGTCAGTATGTATTTCCTTGTTTATAGAAAGGCCTTCAAGATCAAGTTATGGAATATGCCAAGAAAACTGGAAATCCCAGAAAATCTCATTGTCATCATGTGAAACCTATACACCAGAAAGGAAGCCACCGTATGGACAGGATATGGAAAACATCCTGGCTCCAGTTTGGCAAAGGAGTGAGACAAGGATGTATACTTCCTGCTTTTTATTCAGCCTGTATGTAGAAGATATATTGAGGGAAACTGGATTGGAAGAAGATGAGCATGGTTTTAAAACATCCAAAACTTATGGTATGTGGATGACATTACTCTGATAGCTGACCATGCAAATAATCTGCAAACTCTAGTAATGAAATTCAGGGAACAAAGTGAAAAAATGGAACTGAGATTAAATATAAAGAAGACCAAACTATTGAGACTTCAGCAAAGGATCGTTACCTTGTCATGGTGCTGGAGCTTGAGCACCTCAATGATGCCATGAGCTAAACCGTGAAGGGCCACCCAAGACGGGAAGGTCATGACAGAGAGGTCAGACTAAATGAGATCCCTGGGGAAGGTAATGGCAACCCACCCCAGTATTCTTGCCATGAAAACTAAATGGATCAGTACAACCAGAGATATGTCGATATACCATCGGAAGATGAGACCCACAGGTCGGAAGATGGTCAAAATGCTACTGGGGAGGAACAGAGGATGAGTTCAACTAGCCCCAGACGTGATGACGCAGCTAGCTCAAAGCCGAAAGGACGGCTAGCGGCCGACGATGCTGGTGGTGAACGGCGAATCCGATGTTCTAAGGATCAACACACCATTGGAACCTGGAATGTAAGATCTATGAGCCAGGGCAAATTGGATGTGGTTATTGGTGAGATGTCAAGATTAAAGATAGACATTTTGGGCATCAGTGAACTGAAATGGACTGGAATGGGCCACTTCACATCAAATGACCACCAGATCTACTACTGTGGACAAGAGGACCACAGAGGAAATGGAGTAGCCTTCATAATTAATAGTAAAGTGGCTAAAGCAGTGCTTGGATACAATCCAAAAAACAATAGAATGATCTCAATTCGAATTCAGGGCAAGCCATCTAACATCACGGTGATCCAAATATATGCCCCAACCACAGATGCTGAAGAAGCTGAAGTAGAGCAGTTCTATGAGGATCTGCAGCACCTACTGGACAACACGCCTAAAAGAGATGTTACTTTCATCAAGGGAGACTGGAATGCTAAGGTGGGCAGTCAAATGACACCTGGAATTACAGGTAAGCATGGCCTGGGAGAACAAAATGAAGCAGGACATAGGCTGATAGAATTTTGCCAAGACAACTCACTCTGCATAACAAACACTCTCTTCCAACAACCTAAGAGACGGCTTTATACATGGACTTCACCAGATGGACAACACCGAAATCAGATTGAGCACATCCTTTGCAGCCAAAGGTGGCGGACATCTATACAGTCGGTAAAAACAAGACCTGGAGCTGACTGTAGTTCCGATCACGAACTTCTTCTTGCACAATTTAGGATCAGACTAAAGAGATTAGGGAAGACCCACAGATCAGCTGGATATGAGCTCACTAATATTCCTAAGGAATATGCAGTGGAGGTGAAGAATAGATTTAAGGGACTGGACTTAGTAGATAGGGTCCTGGAAGAACTCTGGACAGAAGTTCGCAACATTGTTCAGGAGGCGGCAACAAAATACATCCCAAAGAAAGAGAATACCAAGAAGGCAAAATGCCTGTCTGCTGAGACACTAGAAGTAGCCCAAGAAAGAAGGAAAGCAAAAGGCAACAGTGATAGGGGGAGATATGCCCAATTAAATGCAAAATTCCAGAGGTTAGCCAGAAGAGATAAGGAATTATTTTTAAACAAGCAATTTTAAAGTGGAAGAAGACAATAGAATAGGAAGGACAAGAGACCTCTTCCAGAAAATTAGAAACATCGGTGGTAAATTCCAGGCAAAAATGGGTATGATCAAAAACAAAGATGGCAAGGACCTAACAGAAGAAGAAGAAATCAAGAAAAGGTGGCAGGAATATACAGAAGACCTGTATAGGAAGGATAACAATATCGGGGATAGCTTTGATGGTGTGGTCAGTGAGCTAGAGCCAGACATCCTGAAGAGTGAGGTTGAATGGGCCTTAAGAAGCATTGCTAATAACAAGGCAGCAGGAGACGATGGCATCCCAGCTGAACTGTTCAAAATCTTGCAAGATGATGCTGTCAAGGTAATGCATGCTGTATGCCAGCAAATTTGGAAAACACAAGAATGGCCATCAGATTGGAAAAAATCAACTTATATCCCCATACCAAAAAAGGGAAACACGAAAGAATGTTCAAACTATCGAACGATGGCACTCATTTCACATGCCAGTAAGGTAATGCTCAAGATCCTGCAAGGTAGACTTTAGCAATTCATGGAGCGAGAATTGCCAGATGTACAAGCTGGGTTTAGAAAAGGCAGAGGAACTAGGGACCAAATTGCCAATATCCTCTGGATAATGGAAAAAGCCAGGGAGTTTCAGAAAAACATCTATTTCTGTTTTATTGACTATTCTAAAGCCTTTGACTGTGTGGACCATAACAACATGTGGCAAGTTCTTAGAGGTATGAGGATACCAAGTCATCTTGTATGCCTCCTGAGGAATCTGTATAACAACCAAGTAGCAACAGTAAGGACAGACCACGGAACAACGGACTGGTTTAAGATTGGGAAAGGAGTACGGCAGGGCTGTATACTCTCACCCTACCTATTCAACTTGTACGCAGAACATATAATGCGACATGCTGGGCTTGAGGAATCCAAGGCTGGAGTTAAAATCACTGGAAGAAACATTAACAATCTCAGATATGCAGATGATACCACTTTGATGGCTGAAAGTGAAGAGGAACTGAGGAGCCTTACGATGAAGGTGAAAGAAGAAAGTGCAAAAGCTGGCTTGCAGCTAAACCTCAAAAAAACCAAGATTATGGCAACCGGCTTGACCGATAACTGGCAAATAGAGGGAGAAAATGTAGGGACAGTGAAAGACTTTGTATTTCTAGGTGCGAAGATTACTGCAGATGCTGACTGCAGTCAGGAAATCAGAAGACGCTTAATCCTTGGGAGAAGAGCAATGACAAATCTCAATAAAATAGTTAAGAACAGAGACATCACACTGACAACAAAGGTCTGCATAGTTAAAGCAATGGTGTTCCCCGTAGTAACATATGGCTGCGAGAGCTGGACCATAAGGAAGGCTGAGAGAAGGAAGATAGATGCTTTTGAACTGTGGTGTTGGAGGAAAATTCTGAGAGTGCCTTGGACTGCAAGAAGATCAAACCAGTCCATCCTCCAGGAAATAAAACCAGACTGCTTACTTGAGGGAACGATATTAAAGGCAAAACTGAAATACTTTGGCCACATCATGAGAAGACAGGAAACCCTGGAGAAGATGCTGATGCTAGGGAGAGTGGAGGGCAAAAGGAAGAGGGGCCGACCAAGGGCAAGGGGGATGGATGATATTCTAGAGGTGACGGAGTCGTCCCTGGGGGAGCTGGGGGTGTTGACAACCAACAGGAAGTTCTGGCGTGGGCTGATCCATGAAGTCACGAAGAGTCGGAAGCGACTAAACGAATAAACAACAACACAAACTAACGAGAACAAATTCAGCAACCAGTTTTAGAACTGGCAATGAAGATAATCAAGTGGTGGATAGCTTCTGCCTTTTAGAATCAACTAACAATAGTAAAAGAACCAGCAGACAAGAAATATGCCACAAACTAGCACTTGGTAGAGTAACCATGAAGGCCTTTGAAAAGATTCAGATGCCAGGAGATCAGCATTGTGCAGGCAATGATTTTCCTTGTGACACTCCATCAAAGCAAAAGTTGGACTTTGAAGAAGAGAAATAGAAAGATTATTGATGATTTTGAATGTTGATGTTCCAGAGGACTCATGAGAATAACATGGATAGCCAAGAAAACCATCAAACAGATCATAGGCCAAATAAATTCAGAGATCTCACTTGAGACACAAAAGACTAGGCTCAAATTATCATATTATTGACACATTATGCAAAGACCTAACTCTCTAGAAAAGTCTATAATGCTGAGAAGGTTGGAAGCAAAGGAAGAAGAGGACAACCAGCAGCAAGATGGATGGACTCAATCACAGTGGTGATGGATGCACCATTGGAAGATGTGAAGGACCAGGTTGGGGTCAGATCCTTCTGGAGAAAATCTTCCTATGTGGTCACTAAGAATTGACACTGACTTTATAGCACAATCAATGTATACATGGCATTGTACTAATTGTATGCACAGTTCTATACAATTTTCCAAATATTGCATTATATAAAAACACACTTTTATTCAGGAATTTGACATACTGAACGCTCAACTCCACAGTATGTCTGGGAGAGAAGGTACTCTGATTTTTACTGGGACTCCTAGCCTTCATGATGAAGAAATTTAATTATTTCTTCCCCAGCCTGATTTAACTGAAAGCCACCCCTCCCCATAGTATATAGGGCTCCTTGATCTTAAGGAGAGGGAATAAATAAACATACCATCTTTATGCAATGTTTCCCCATGACAAACTATTAAAAAAAAACTGTAGTTCCTCCTTAACATTTAATTGAACCCTAAAGTCAGGGATGGGAGTTCTTTGCAGGCTGCAACAGCTTTCACTACTGAAGGCTGAATGGAATTGCTAAGTTTTAGCTCATCAGGTTTAGTTTAGAGTATCCTAAGTTTTCCACCTCTATTTTAATAAGTGCTGCAGTTCACTTTCCCTGGAAAACGCTTGTCCTTTCCAAATGTCTCATGTTCCTATGCTATATTACTAGAAGAAAAGCATCCAACTGATACATAGTACAGGGTATCTCTGGACATGTATATGACATAATGTACACACTTCACAGAGGAATTCAATCATGGAAGAATTCCATCTCTGATCAGCTTCTTTGTGAGTTGGCAGTAAATCAATGTTCAGTAGTATGTTTGTGCAAGCTTCAGATTCAATCCCCAAGTCCTTTGGAGAGTGAATGCAGTACCTGACTGCAACACCACAAAGCAGCTGTGCCCTTACCCAGAACAATACAGTAGTTGCACAAGACAGCCATGCAGTCCTGGAGAAAGGTCAGACTGCTTTAAGGCTTTGCAGACATGTTCTGCTTTGTGTTCCAGTTCTCCCCAAAACATTTTTGGAAAGCAAGTCTGAAGTGTTGCATAGCCCTATGCACGAGTAAATTGATGTTATTCAATGAGATGTGATTAAATATTTTCAGTGATAGGGCTAAGCGAAAATGCAGAATGCAACCCATGACCCTATTAGTTCCCTTTAAAGGATAAATTCTTATGTATCATGAAGTCTCACTCTAGGGGCACTGTGTCTCCAAGTACAAAGGAGGAAGTACTGTGCAGTCAAGTAACTGCATGAATGTTTCGTTTTGATTTTTGATAAAAAGAAATGAAGTAAGAATTCATCCACCTTGTACTTAAAAGGTAAGAAAAAAATCTTACCATATTGAATTTAGTGCCAGCTACAATATTCTTTTTAAGATTATAATCAGATCTTTTTAATCTTCTCTTTGGATTTGATTATGGATTATTATTATTATTATTATTATTATTATTATTATTATTATTTCTATTACTCTGCAGATAATTATGTTGCATATCCTATATGGAAAGGCATCCTATATGTTTAATTAATAGATATATTAGTACATATCTAAATAAATAAACAAATAAAATAAAAAAAGGAATACCTTCATGAGAGATTTCCTTCCAGGGATTGGGTGGGTACATAAAAGCAGCATTCTGGATTTGATCATGAATATCCTCATCTTCATTGAATGGAAATGTACCACTGAGGCTAACATAAATAATGACCCCAACGGACCACATATCAAGTGATCTATTGTATCCTTTGTTTCTCAGAACTTCAGGAGCAAGATATGCTGGTGTACCCACAAGTGAACGTCTAAATGACTTCTCTCCAATAATTCGGGCAAAACCAAAATCACAAAGCTTCACCTATTTGGTACAAAAATTGATGAGACAACTCCGTTATAAAGTAGGGCTATATCCAATAGATAAATTAATTTCTACTTGTGTAATGGGATTGTTTCCTGATGACTGCCCCCTTCTTCCCACATACAGTACATCCCACTCATTTGTTCTAAAAGGTACTCTAACTTATTGGTAAAAAAATGGTAGGTGAGTGCTTGGGGTGATGTCAGTTTTGCTAGTGGGCAGAAATAATTGGAGCTTGAATCCCTAAAGATGTGATAGCTTTAAAAAAAAGCAATAAATTATGCATGAGAATACTAATTTAGCAGGTACCAAGATGAGTATATGGTATGCAATATGTCTGATTTGTCTTAGCATTGTGCATATTAGTACTATTTTAGTAGTAATGTACTATGCTTCTTTATATCACTGATGCATTCCCACAAATTGGACAAAATACATACAAAGCACACAGAACCCTTTCTTTAAAGGTCCTGTTAAGACACGTAAGGGTGTTGTTAGTAGTAGTATTGGTATTTAAACAACTTAAGTACATTCAGGGCCTTACAATGTAGGCAACAAGAATAAAGCTCTGCTCTGTAGAGCTAGGGAGAGAATCTAGAGGAAAGAAGTAGTAAATGAAGTTTCTTATAGAATGTATATGATGAACCAATATTAGGACATATATTTCCCTAGCAATATAAACAAACTAGTTTACTCAAAAATTTGAAATACCAGTGAAGTTGTACATGAATTTAGTTGGTTGCTTTGCCTTTCCTTCATGCTCAAACAAGCTTTTTTTTAAAAAAAAAAAAAAAAGTAAAGACAGGCATGTATGTTTTCTCACTTGATTAATTATTCTTTGTTTTTTAAAACACACATGCAGACAGAGGCATTGCTTTAAAGTTAAGAAAACTACTCCAGAAGAGAAGGAGAAGGATGCTTCATCATCACAGGAAATCAACCAGTTACCACTAAGACTTCTGGCTTTGACTACAACCAGGAAGAATATGTTTCATCTATGCTCAATCTCTACATTGGCAGGTGCACTGTACTTCATAGTGAGCTTATGGCACAAATTACGCAGATTTAGATATACGAATACATTTTACTTTAGTTACAGTCTGGAACTCATCCTCATGTAACGTGGAAGAAGGTATATAAGAGACAATGATAATGATCAGAATCCGCCACGATAGCTAACTAATTTACGTATACATGCACACAAAGAAAATCTAGAAAATCTCATGTCGATTCTGCTTCCATATAATTCAGATTAAAAGCAATATGCACTGATTCACATTTTGTAATTTACAGAGGTATGCAGAGATATTTTCAACTGGTCCTTTAGTTGTGTTATTGGACTATAGTCATGGAAAGCATTACTGGAACAAAAAACTAAATCATACTTTGAGGAGCTCAGATTCAAGAAAATGAAATATGTTTTCTTACATTATTTTCTAAAAATTATTTCACATTTCAGTGAAAAGCAGCTGAAGTATTGAGTGTCATAAATCAGTTTCAGTAATTGTAATTTGTTTTCATAGAGGATCAAATTGTATTTATGCAAAGAAAAATATTTTGACTTGCCTGTGGAAAAGGGTCAGCTGATGCTAGCAATACATTCTCTGGCTTGAGATCACAATGAACAATGTTTTTAAAATGTAGATGCCTCAAAGCAACAAGGATCTGTAAAGAAACAAATCAACTGTGCTGTAATATAGAAAATGTATTCAATATTTATTTATATTTTAATGTGTTCCTAGAAATGTGATATGATATCAGCAAACACAAGGATGGTGATTTAATTGAACTGATTTTAAAGATTTTATGATCCCATTCCAAATTGGATAAACAATTTACAAAATGAGAGGAACATAATATTAAGTTACCATAAAATATCATCAATAATCTATTGTTATTACTAACACTACAAAAACATTGGCCTGAACATAGACCCATACTAATTAAGGGAAAAGCAGTTCAACATACTCTTTGTTTAACCTGGACTGCACTGGAGAATTTGTTCAGTTTGCATTTTAATATCCAATTACCAAATTCACACTTTCTGAATCAATATATGAACAATGCCATAGTCATTTTTGGTATTCACACTTCCTAAGAGTTTTGCGCAGCAATTTTCCAAACAAAAATATGTATATTGGTGAAATACTATAAGAGAATACTGCTTGTAAAAAATGTATCTATGATGCAAAGATGCATACAAAATGTGTAAATTAGGAGAAACACACATGAAAATGCCAACAAATATTCCTGTAGACTTTTTTAAAAAGAAGCTGCAAACTAATGTAGATATAAGATGGATAAATTAAGGTCTGGAAAAATTTTTAAAAACTAAACAAAGCCAAAATTGCCTTGTACATTCATCTCTAAATAACCTCTATTATTTATAAAGAATATTTGGGAATATACTTAATTTATAGAATTGAATCTCATATGAATCCAAGTATTATATGTGATATCTATCCCTAATGGGTTCTTACCTGTGTAATTAAAAACTTGGTTATCCGCTCTGGCAACCTTCCTTTTTCACTTGACAAGATCATCTCCAGCATGTCTCCATGGAGCTTCTCCATAACAACAAACACTCTTTCTGATGTCTCGAACATGCATTCCAGATTTACAACCCCCAGGTGATGCAGATTCTATAATAAAAGATAAACACTATTTAAATGAGCTAATTTGTCTACATCCAATGACAAGTTTCAGGAAATATTAGGTTATTGCACAGCCATTCATTTTTCAAGTCCTTTGGCACCAGCATAAATATAACAAGGCAGGAAGAAAATACATTAGTAATAATACACTGTGCTAATTAAGTACCCAGGATAGCACAAATCTGCTTAGAACTTGTCAAAATTTTGGTCTGACACCTTAACATTTTTATCTATACAGGGAACACAACTTTTTTGTTCTAATCAATCTATTTTAAAATTTACAAAGTAAAATAATGTTCCCTGCTCTTTAATGAGCCAGATTGGTCTAGTGGTTAAGGTGCTGGGCTACAAACCAGGAGACTGTGAGTTCTAGTCCCACTTTAGGCATGAAAGCTGGCTGGGTGACCTTGGGCCAGTCACTCTCTCTCAGCCCAACTCACCTCACAGGGTTGTTCTTGTGGGGAAAATAGGAGGAGGAAGGAGTATTGGGTATGGTCACCGCCTTGAGTTATTTATAAAAAAAATAATAAAGGCGGGATATAAATAAATAAATATCCACTCAAGAGATCTGTAGTGATCAACACAATCTCCAATCAACACCCAGGTCTAAAGTCAAACTAAAATGGGTCAGTGAACTGAACTATGAAGAATTAGGATTAACACTGGGAGAATAGGTTTCCCATCAGCATCCATGATGTAAAATTCTATGAATTTGCCATGAGTGTCTCTGATTTGTTAAGATTAACATTTGGAAAAAGAGTTTGTCATTGGCATCTATGATGTAAAACCTATGCCATTAGCATCTGCTTGTAAAACCATGTATACTGCCCCATTTCAGTTCAGTGTTCACACCTGAAGCTGGACACAGGAAGGCTTTCTTGCTGTAAAAACTGCTGCTAAAACTATAGATCCTTTTGAACGTAAGACATAATCTGCCTGTGTTCAGAAGGAAGACTCATCCTTCACACACACACACATGGCAAGCTCCTCCCTTTTTCTTAATGACTGAACTGAGTTAATCTTGTATTGTTACATGCATAGGGGGAAACAGAACCTTAATATGCACTGATATATATTATCTGAATTATACTGGGATGGGTTGTCTTAAAAATATATATTAACTGCTATAAATACTGGTCATTTTGATTTCAAAATTCCTGTATTTAAAATAGCTTAGAAATTATCTAAAAACAAGACATCACTTGAGAACTTTATCTGGAGATTCAGTGTATAATTAGTTCCATAGATTTCTCCTGCTGAAACCTTTTTCAGTAAGTTTTATTGCCCTGCTCTAAATTAAATACATACAGGATATAATTGGTAATTAGATAAAAGTTACCTGTAAAATTGCAACCTCATTACGAAGTTGGCTTTCTTGCTTAGTTGGAAATCTCAGTTTGTCAATGATTTTAATTGCTACATCTCTTCCTGTTTTCCGATGTTTTCCTGTTTGATGAAAAATATGCCAATTAACATGATCGGTTCTGAGAAGCAGTGCTTTCTAAAATTCACTTTTTCTTTTATTAAAATCTAACTTCTGTCTTTTTTAATGGAAACTTTTCTCTTCCAATTAAAGGTTGATCCAAGGCAGGTTTTCCCAGCTAGACACCATGGGATATTCTGGGATTACAATGCCCATCATTCCCAACTACAATGGCATTTGGGAGTAGAATCCTCAAACTACACCAAATATAAAGTGGCTATTCAAGGCAATAAATCTTTTTGACATTTAATCCCATGACCTTTTTAAACATATTTTTAGATAGACAGGAATCCTTTCTCTGATGGGGCAAAAAACAGTACAGGAGAACTACAGAAGAGAATAGAACAATAGCAAAGGTTATGAGCCATTCTTTTTTTCTTGCCCTATTCAATAGTTTTTTATACACATTTGCAACCTCTTCTTTTATATTTTGTAAAAATATCAAGAAAAGGTGAAACCTGTCTAAGAATTGTAAATAATGTGATCCATAATTTTGCCATGCAAACCAGGTCATTTAAAAGAAAGAGCCACTTTTCACAGTCCAAAGCACCCTGTGTGCACAAGTTTCCCACAAGCAATTATAGAAAAAGAACTGGGAGAATATGGGGCCAATTCTCAAGAGAAGCCAGTTTTTTCCAGAGACAACCAGCCTGACCCCTTGCCTTCAAATGAAAGTAGGAACCTTTTGCCAAGTTTTAGCTAAAAAAAATAAATAAAGCAACACAGAAATACCTACAGAGGAGAAAATTTCTCAGACTTCAATCTCCAAAATTAAAATGCAAAAGACAGCATTGCAAAGTGGTTTCAGAATCCATAATCCTGAATAGTATATCTCCAATTATAAAATCTTAAGCCACATGCTGAAAATGGCTAAATAATTATTCTGTCTTCTGTCTGCTTTCCTTGTGATTTTTTTTTTTTGGTATAGCTTCCTAGTTACATAAATTCTAAATTCCTAAGAAATGCTGCATTTACATTTCATTTTCCTAATGTATATGTAAAGAGTCTTACCTCCATAAACAATTCCAAACTGTCCTGATCCTAAAACTTCATCTGGAAATATTTGATACACTGTACTGATATCCTGTTGATAGAAATATTTTGCAACTTGAATTGTTTTTCTGAATCTTAAATTGGCAAATTAAAACTCACAAATAACAGATGCCACTGAATTCTACACAAAGTGCAGTAGCCTGAGTTCTGGTAAAGCATGTTCAAATCATGAGAAGCAATTGTTTTACACTGCCCTAATCCAATCTGATCTGGAGTACTCTGTCCAGTACTGTGGACTACTGTGTCCAGTTCTGGGTATCATAATTCAAAAAGGACATTGAAAATGTGAATTTGGCTACCATGGTGGTGAAGGATCTGGAAGCCAAGCCCTATGAGGGACAGTTAAAGGATATAGGTATGTTTGCTTACAGAAAAAGTGTTTGAGGGGAGATATGATAGCAATCTTCAAATATCTAAAGGGTTGTCATATAAAGAATGGAATGGACTTATTCTCTATTGCCCCAGAGTCAGAATCAATGGGCTAAAACTTCAGATTCAGGCTAGAGTTCCAGACTGTATGAGCTGTCAGTCAGTGGAACACACTGCCACAATAAGTGCTGAGTTCTCCTTTGCTAGTGGTCCTCTAACAGTGGTTGGATGGTCATCACTCAGAGATGCTGTAGTGGATCATTCAGGGAGTTGAACTAGATGACTTCTAAAGTTCCTCCAGTTCTATATTTCTAAGACATTTGTAAAAGGGTAGTTAGTCCTTGTTAACCAACCACTTGTCCAGCTACTGTTCGAAGTTACAACGGTGCTGAAAAAGGACACTTACAACCGGTCTTCAAAGTTGCAGCTGTCACAGTGTCCGCACAGTCACATGATCACAATTTGGGCACTTGGCAACTGGCTCATACTTATGACGATTGAAGCGTCTCATTGTCACTTGATCACCATTTGTGACCTTCACAGCCAGCTTCTGACAAGCAAAGTCAATGGGGAAGCTGGCAGAAACTCACAAGTCGTGGTCATGTGATGTTGCACTTAATGACTTGCAGTGATTCACTTAACAACTGAAGCCAGAACTGATGTCATTAAGTCAGGCACAGTCAGGTGACATTTCACAAAGCCAGTCCAGAAGGATATCATGGTTGATGGTATTGAAGGCTGCTAAGAGGCCAAGCAGAGCAAGGATGGATGCACAACCTCCATCCCATTCCTGCCAGAAATCATCCCAAAGTACAACCAATACCATTTCCATCCCATACCCAGGCCTGAATCCTGACTGAAAGGTATCCAGATAATCCGCTTTATACAGCATCCTCTGAAGCTGCTGCATGATCACCTTCTCTGCCACCTTCCCCCAAAAGGGGAGGTTAGATACTAGATGAAAATTGTCCAGTATAGTGGGTTCCAGCGATGGTTTCTTGAGGAGGGGGCAAATTAGCACCTCCTTAAGGGACAGCAGAACAACCCCCTCACCCAAGGAGGAATTCACCACTCCAGAACCCATTCACACAACACCCCCCTGGCAGCTTTAATTAGCCAGGAGGGGCATGGATCAAAAGAGCAAGTGGCTGAGCTCACAGTCATAAGGATCCCATGGACCCTGTCCACTTCCTTAGGTCCAACTAGTTCAAACTGTTCCCAGATAATAGGGCAAGACTCTGTCCTGGACATCTAGCTTAAACAAATGCTAAGACAGATGCTAAGCAAATTCTTCTGCATGGCCCTGCAGGGGGGTCTCCTTACCCCCTCTACCCAAGAAGGTACGTGTCACCCAAAACAGAGCTGCAGGACAACCATCTGCAGACACAATAAGGTGGAGAAGTACTGATGCTTTGCCATGTTTACCACCACAAGGTAGGCATTAATAGCAGATCTAATGCAGACACAATAAAGGTGAAGAAGTACCATGGAGAATGATGGGATCCACAAGAGGGGAGAAGTCACATCAGCACGATCCGATCCAAGGCCTCAGCAGCCCTCCTGTTCTAGGTGGCAACCAAGGCCTCAGATGGACTGTGCAACAAACCAGCAGGCACAATCCCCAGCTCCCTCTGAAATCCATCCAGGTGCAGAGGGTGGACTGATCTAATAGGTCCTACCTACCTGCAGTGTATGATAGCACCAGAAAACCCCATGGTAATCAGGGCATGATCTGACCATGACGAGGGGGACACCAATGGTTCCTCCAATTCCAGATCACATTGCCACTGCTGTGACAGAAAAACCAGATCAGGTGTGTGACCACTGCCCCATATTGAGCCCTAGGTGACCTGGGATAGGCCCATGGCTGTCATGGTAGCCATGAACCCCTGAGCTGCCTCAGACCCCAGACCTAGAGAGGGCAGATTGAAGTCCCCCAAGATCTTAAGTCTGGGGAACTCCACCACCAACCAGAAATGGAGTCCAGAAGCTCAGGCAGGGAGGTTGCTATGCAGCAGAGAGGCTGGTACAATAGCAACAGTCCCAACTGTTAATCATGACAACTTCAGTCTGAGGAAGGAACTCTCTCTTGCTAGATTTCATTTAATGTCTTCTATAGTTTCTGAGGTTAGCATAACTAAGATACTTAAATACATGTCACTGACACTGGAATTAGATTAGGTTTGAGAATGTCCTCATTTGTTTAACTGTTCTTAAATGCAAGTAAATAGAAAAAATGATCATACTGACATAATAAAGGACAGAAATAACTAGTCAATTACCATATTTTCTTGGACTTGGCAGTTGGACACAGAAATACTTATGGATATATTTCCTAGAAAGAAGAGATCCAATCATTACTGTATGACATACAGTATCAAATCAAAGAATATTACTCTGTACTACTATAACAGCAGGTGCTCACACATGCATTTGGGAGAACTTGCACACGCAAAGAAGGAAACAGTAATGAGAATAAGGAGTAACATATTACCTCTATGTAACCAAATTAAATTAGAATTAAACTGTAATGAAATTATATTTAGGTTTTGTCCTCACTCTGCCCTCTTCTGACCCCACTCACCTGATGGCAGACTGACTTGAATCTCTGCCTATCTGTATGGACCCAGATGCTGGGCTAAAATGCACACATTCATTTCATTATTTGCACTAGTGTATCTACTATACTATTTAAACATTAAATTATCAACTGACAAGTTCTTTTTAATTAATGTCTGTTGTTGTTATGGGCCACTTCAGTGTTGCTGGGGATGTTGACCGAGCCTTTAATTGATCTGGAATATTTCTGTCATATACCTGTATGGTGTTCTCAGACCTCAGACTTACTGTGCAAACTTGGTCCTGAACCAGTAGATGCTCCTTTAGGAATGACAGGCATCAGGGCATGCTGGATTGCCATCTCCCACATTCTTGCCACATCTGGGCCACAACCATTTGTGAGAACGCTGTTATTAGCTGAAAGACTTGGTAGGTTTTCAACATTTTCCCCAACGTAATAGATCACATTAGCTGTAGTTATTTCAAAGCAGTGGGGATTTGCTTCTTGTGGTAATAAACTGAAATTTTTTGCAGGTTCCAGACAGAGTATTTCAGACAATGGGATTTCCTGTGAAGAATATTTATTAATGTTATTCCAAGACTCCTTTTCCAAAATGTGTTTATTGCTCTCAGGACTGATGTTCTGTTTGTTTTATACAACTAAATACTGATTTGTTCCCAGCTTTTGAGAACTTTGTGAAATCCAGTTCTCAGCTCATAAAGTTCTGCCTCTCCTATGGTTTTCTGGGCTTTGCATCCTGATACTCCACCTGGGGAGGAAGCTGAACATTCTTTACAGAGTCAAACTTTGACTAGAGCCCCAAAGAATAAGGAGCTTAGGCTCATCTTCCTCTCAACAAACTAACTTCTAAATTAGGGGTTCCTAAGCTTTTTGCCATGATACCTCCCTTTAGTGTAATCTTATTGTGCACACCTCCCTTAAAAATCCGAACACTAAAATGAACACAAATGAACAATGAAAACAATATGATGAAACTTTGGGAATGGTGGATTTATTGTAACAATGTTCAGTTAAAAGGTTCTTCACGCCTTCCCTGGACTCTGTACTTCCCCAAGCGAGATATACCAGATATACCTCAAAGTTTGGGAAACTCTGTTCTAAATAGCAACAGCTCAGTCCCACCCGTCTCACACTTTGTTCCCAACAACCTACATTTCACCAATATTCAGCTGGAATCCAGATGGTACTTTTAACTGAAATCATGGTTAAAATGTTAGAATAACTGAAAAGATAAAAATTGCAGAGCTTTACAAATTCCTTACCCATTTCTTCTTAGAAACTCCATTAAAAAATCAGAGAAAGGTTAGGTTTAAATATTACCTCTATATTTTGCATGTTATCTGCCGATTTAAATATTATAATTATGCTTAGTTATTACATGATAAATATTGGCATCAATAGTGATGACATTAGGCTTGTACAAATCATTTGATGAACTGCTTTGCTAACTATCCCACTGGAAATGTCTTCTGGGCATGCAGATGCATGTCCAAAGGACCTCAGGAGGATCTGGAAGCAGTTACTCTGAGCTTTCAAGCAGTTGCAGCTGCTTCATGGCTTTGAGGAGCAGATCCAGAGGGATGTTTTATTCATCAGTGAAGGCTCATCAGATAATTTGCCCAGGCCTACTAGAGACATTGGAGAAACGTGCCAAGATCAAGTCTAATGCACAGTTTGGAAACCCACAATTTCCACTCTAAGTATAAAAAGATTATTTTTTCTTGCCCAGATTAAAACTGGAGCTGAAGAAGGATCTTCCCAAATTGCTGCACTAATAGGAAGACCAAGCCAAGTTCCTTTCCTAGCCATAAACATGTGAAAGAGGAAAGCACTTTCCCCACCCTTAGCAACTAGATAACCTGCTTCAGAGGTTAACTCCTAGTAATGTTATATACTTGGTTTTTTAAGTGCATATTTGTTGCTTTGTTTTTATGCTATGCCCACCCAGAGCCAACTGGACTCAGGCAGCATCCAAGTCAAAACAACTAAGTAAATAAATAAATAAACTTTATCTAAAAACTAAAACCATTTTTACCTTGTAGTATTTGCTTTCAGTTTCATTTTGAAACAAAGTGATACATTTGCTATCCAATCTCCAGTAGTGCCGCTTCCTCTGCATGGAAATAGAAAATTGAAATATTTTAACAATTAGTAAAGAATGCAGCAAAATGAAATAAAATGAAATAAACTAACACAATGATGCAGATTTAGACAAATGATAAATAGTTGCAATTACTACACAGAAGTTCTCCATTGCATCATTTTATATTGCTTAAAAGTAATATTTTAAAATGCATTTGAAATGCATATTTTCTGCATTTATTCTCTGAAGACTGCATTTTCCACTCGGTAACGTTCATCAGAATGTGCCTTTTAGTTCCCTTATAAATATCTATCAATAAAATTGGATTTTGCTTGTCAAAGTTTGTACAAAGTTGCTACTCATCACTTCATATTAACTGATCAAATATAGATTGAAACTAACATGCACCACCCTGAGTCAAAACTGATATTACATGTGAAATCTTGAATTGTTTGAAAAAGGTTATTCTTTTCTAATTATACATAAGGTACTGTTCAAGGCAAGAGACTGGAGATGGGCAATATATACCCTCTATCACACAACCCATGACTGCCTGCCTATGAAGCCAAGGGGTCAGGCAATCAATGTCTTCAATATGTTTTTGACTTCAGCTGCCATCTGTCACAATCAACATAAGCGAATGGAAAGGAACCATGGAAACTGTAGTTGAAAATATCTATTCTCACAGGCATCAGTGAGGAAAGATTACTCAATACAGAGACCACCTCTTTTACAACCAACTCTTAACAGAAATGTCACAACTTAGAAAAAATGAACAAGAGTAAGTGTGAATCTGGATTAAAGTTAGATATTATTCTCCCAACACATATAATAGGATATATTTTGTGGGAACACCTGAATGTCCCTTTGTACATTACCTAAGTTCTTTGGACACCATTCCAGGTTTTCTGTTTCTTGTGTAACTCCTGAAGCACTTTGTATACATGGAAATTAAACTTCAATATTCAAAATGTAATCATGACCATTGAAAGACTTCTGTAAGGTACCCTGAATGTTCTTCATATCAATGTTAAATAAATGAATAGGTTCAGCTAATTACTTCCTTACCAAACTGTCTTTGCTTGTGTAGTGAACCATCCATCCTTCTTTTATTACTGTACTACTTCTCCTTTTTGCATGTTTGACAGATTGTACCACTCTCATTAATGGGATATTATTGCTTGTTGAAGGGCTTAAAAAAAGCAACAGTAAACCAAATAACAGATTATTTGAACGATGCTTTCAAAGAGAGACAATTTAAATGGTTACTTGTTCAACTCACATATTTCTGAACAGCGATTTATTGCAGGCACAATAATATCTGGACTTGCATTCATTTATTACATTTATGAACTTACATAGTCACCCCAACACAGAAATGACCTGAGCAGCTGAAAGAGAAAAGTAGATTTCTGCTCACTAGAAGGTTTTGAAAGGAGCTACATGGCTACCTGTCTAGTATGGTTTCCTTGATTTTTGCACTGTACAGAAGGTTGATCTAGGTGATATTCATTCAGTGAAATATAACATTAAATTATATTGCAATAAAACTGACACGGACTTTTAAATTTAGAGACAGATCATTTGATCTCAGTATGATATTACTGGGAGAAAAAAACACAAGAAATCACATCATCAAATTCTTACAGAGAGGTTAAGCAGAAAAAACCTAACAAATTATACCATCTTTCATATGTTACTTTTTCAGTGACTTTAGGTTCTCCCTAAAATGAACATTTCCAACGAAAACACAGAGATTGCAAATCAATAGTAGCAGGACATGGCTCTTCCCTAATGAACTGACTAGGCTGGATATAGTTTGAAAAAAGCCACCCAGTCACAAGCCACAAATCAGCCCAAATGCAGGACAGCTTGGAACAAGTAAACCACCTGAAACAACATACTTCAAAAGCACAAAGTTTTGTTTCAACTTTAGCACAGAACTCTTGGGTCACACATATTTGCTCTTGATCTCAGTACACTATAAACAGCCAAATTGAGGTTGAACTATTTCATGATCAAAATGTTCTGAACATTCCAGTTATGCATTAGACCTACTGACAGATCTGTGCTTCATACAGTACATTCAAACTTAGTGTGGTGCGTAGTAGTTAATAGCACTGGCCTCTGCATGGAATAATTCAGGTTCAAATTTCTATTTCAATACAGATGATGTTAGTTCAGTCCTTTTTCTCAGCTTAACTTATTTACCTTATCAGATAAAGTTTAGAGTGGTTTAGAGAGAAAATATATGTATTTATTTCTGTGCTACTTTTGAACAAAAATATTAAATCAGTTTACATAAAACATGTAACAGATTAAAACAGAAAAACAAAATAAAGAAAACAATAAAATCATTCAATCTGGAATGTTAATGGATACAATGGAAATGATTAGCGGGGTGATGGCAGAATAAGAATTAAAACAACAAGAGGAAAGGAACAGAAGAAAGAAAAAAAGAGCAGTCACTAGTGAGAGGAGCAAAGAATGGGTGGAAGAATGGAGTATGGGCTATCTGGAACAGACCCAGGAATGGCAGAGGCTTGTTGGTCAGAAGAGGCTCCTGCAAAAATCCTGGGAGACTGATTTAGAGTTGCTGCCTGGGGACATGATCAGAGCCTGGATTCTGATGACCTGTGGATCTGGCTAGTTGCAAGAGCAGATGAAGTAAGTGGGAGCAGTCAATGAAATGAGAGCTTTCCCTAAAATGAGAGTAGGAGATGGGGTCATCGTGGACAAGAGTGAAAAGGGTGCAGGAAAGGTTATCTTCGGTAAGGTTTTTACAGTTGGTGGTGGAATATGTTTTGAGAGAGGAAATGGTTGTAAATATGATTGGCTGAAGGGCTTGTTGGCAAGTTTAGGTAGGCATAGCACATGTTTGGCAGGCTGCAGCTCAAGAACAAATTTGTTGACCGGGATGCGGGTGAGTGAAATCTCAGGATAAGGAGACCAGGGCTACACAGTGTGGGGAACAGGAATAGCAGCTCACAGCTAGATGGCAACAGAAAAAATTATGTCAGGTGGGCACCAGGTGAGCCACTACAGGAGAAGAGGGACCTACATTGTTATTCTCATGCTGTTGTTGGTAAATGCCAGGTTTATACAGAATAGATCATGTCCACCCATGGCTATAAGCACTGCAAACTTGATGTGTATTACTGATACTCAGCTGGGAAGAGAAGAAATGTGGACCTATCAGGGATCTGCCTTTCTGGGTTTCAGGTTCTGCAGTAACCATATGCCAAGACTGAGGAAGAAGAATTGTACAATCATTAAGGAGGCATTGGCAGTAACCAAAGGCACTATACTCAAGGCTACTGCATGTGAGTGCCTGTATATGAAGGTAGATGAAAGGAATAACCTAAAGCTGCTGGTGGTATGCTAACCACTCTGTCCAGTAGCATACTGCAATGTGCTCTACATGGAGCAGCCTTTGAAGACAAAGTTACAGCTAGTCCAGTATGCAGCAGCTGCTCCAGGCAGGAAAACCTATTACCTCAGAATAATACTTACTTTGCCGTGATTGTACTGATTATCAGTAAACTTCTGGGCCCATATCAATGTGTTAGTTATAACCTATAAAGCACTACACAGAATAATGCTGGATTACTTAACTCACCCAGTATGGTTTTGTCCACCAAGTGACAATATCCAGATAGATGCCACTAAAAGTCCTGCCATGGCTGGAGGTGAATGGTCAATAATCACAGACTTAGAAGGGACCTCACAGGTCATCTAATCCAAGCACTGCTCACTGCAGAAATTACTAAAGCATTTCAGACAAATGGCTATTCAGCCTCTTTTGAAGACTTTCACAGAAGGGAAGTATATCACTTACTAAGGCAACTTATTCCATTAGTTGGTATTTTCTCCATCAAGATTTTACTCTCAGGATCAAACATGAATCTACTTTCATATAGTTACAAGGAAATGGTACTGGTTCTGCTCTCTGGGATGGCAGAGAACAAGTCCACTCCTCCTTCAGATATCTGAAGACTGCTGTCATATCTCCATTCAGTCTTCTCTTCTGCAGGCTACAAATACCTAGTTCCTTTAACCATTCATCACAGGATTTGGTTTCCAGTCTCTTACCCTAGCTGTCTTCTGAATCCAGCCTTCTCTGTGATTGCCCACATTCTATGGAACATGCTGCTCTTGAGATTTACCTAGACCTCTTGCTTCTGGCATATAAGAAGATGATTAAAAAGTTTCCTTTTTAACATCTATTTGATAGTTGTATCAGGGGCATTGTTGTAATACTATTTTATTGTTTATGTTTTAATTGTACTTTAATTCTAACATTTTGGATGACTATTATGTTGTAGAGTCCCTAGAATCTCTGGAGTGGGCAGTATAAAGATCACAATAATAAGCATATACATCTTATTTGCAAGATACCCAAAAACTGTGATCCACTATTTAGGAAAATGTAAAACGTTCAGTGATGCAGCATCCTTTGTCCTGAATGGTATCAGTAGATACTGTTGGCATGCTTATACAGCAATAAAAGCAAACATTATTACTATGCTAAACTCACCTGATCATTCTGCTACTCTCATCATGGTCAGGATCAGTGTCCTGCATGTCTCCACTGTCACCTGGATTCACAATCACCATCTCAGCATCAGGCACCATAGAATCTTCCATTTCATCTAAGAGGCCACTGTTTCTTTCACTGTCATTGTCATCACTTCCCTCTTCCATGACAGCATCAGACTCAGTTCCAGGGCTAAGCAAATCTGGAATGTTTAAAAAACTACATTATTACAGTAATCCAGGAAAAAGGTCTAAGCTGAATTGGCCATACTATCCAACATCACAGAAGTAAACCTCCTCTCGTCCTCAAGTCCCTAAATCTGCTTTGGAGGGCTCTTGACCTTTGGAGCAGTTCTTGCAAAAGAGGGAAGGAAGAATAACCCTTCCTTGTTCTATTGGCGAAGACAAATCCAGTCGTTGGATGAAGCTAATTGAACAGAATCTTATATCCAAAGATTGTATCTACCTTTATGTCTAAAATAGATTTAGAAAATCAAAAGTGAAACTAGAATATTCTCTAATTTCTACAGAAATACAATCTTTTGCTTGGAACCATTCATTAGCATATTAGTAAATGCCAAGCATTTTTCCTATTAATAATCAGGAAATAGAATAAAACTTTAATATACAGTGTATGGATATGTAATGATCCGTTGCGTCTATGGGATAAAAAATGCCCTAAAGTCTGATGAATATAAGTTAAACTATTCCTTGAGTTGAGCCCGACTTATGGTGAGTACACGGACACATGTATATTGTTCTTGGCAACAATATGGAAATAGTTCGCCATTGTGAAGCATGCTGACAATCTTCAAGGATGTTTTTCTGCTGCCCTGTTTAATATATAGACCTGGGTTTTCCTGGTAGTCTCTCATCCATATCTGATCTGTTCAGTTTTTTAAGATCAGCTAATATTGGCTAGATGCTTCCACCTGCTGTAATCAGATGCATATAGATGAAAACAACACAAGTGACTGAAAAGTATGGATAACAAGTGACATGTCATGCAGTTAGGTGTTGTTGTTTATTCGTTTAGTCGCTTCCGACTCTTCGTGACTTCATGGACCAGCCCACGCCAGAGCTTCCTGTCGGTCGTCAACACCCCCAGCTCCCCCAGGGACGAGTCCGTCACCTCTAGAATATCATCCATCCATCTTGCCCTTGGTCGGCCCCTCTTCCTTTTGCCCTCCACTCTCCCTAGCATCAGCATCTTCTCCAGGGTGTCCTGTCTTCTCATTATGTGGCCAAAGTATTTCAGTTTTGCCTTTAATATCATTCCCTCAAGTGAGCAGTCTGGCTTTATTTCCTGGAGGATGGACTGGTTGGATCTTCTTGCAGTCCAGGGCACTCTCAGAATTTTCCTCCAACACCACAGTTCAAAAGCATCGATGTTCCTTCGCTCAGCCTTCCTTATGGTCCAGCTCTCACAGCCATATGTTACTACAGGGAACACCATTGCTTTAACTATGCGGGCCTTTGTTGTCAGTGTGATGTCTCTGCTCTTAACTATTTTATCGAGATTTGTCATTGCTCTTCTCCCAATGATTAAGCGTCTTCTGATTTCCTGACTGCAATCAGCATCTGCAGTAATCTTTGCACCTAGGAATACAAAGTCTTTCACTGCTTCTACATTTTCTCCCTCTATTTGCCAGTTATCAATCAAGCTGGTTGCCATAATCTTGGTTTTTTTGAGGTTTAGCTGCAAGCCAGCTTTTGCACTTTCTTCTTTCACCTTCATCATAAGGCTCCTCAGTTCCTCTTCGCTTTCAGCCATCAAAGTGGTATCATCTGCATATCTGAGATTGTTAATGTTTCTTCCAGAGATTTTAACTCCAGCCTTGGATTCCTCAAGCCCAGCTTGTCGCATGATGTGTTCTGCATACAAGTTGAATAGGTAGGGTGAGAGTATACAGCCCTGCCGTACTCCTTTCCCAATCTTAAACCAGTCCGTTGTTCCGTGGTCTGTTCTTACTGTTGCTACTTGGTCGTTATACAGATTCTTCAGGAGGCAGACAAGATGACTTGGTATCCCCATACCGCTAAGAACTTGCCACAATTTGTTATGGTCCACACAGTCAAAGGCTTTAGAATAGTCAATAAAACAGAAATAGATGTTTTTCTGAAACTCCCTGGCTTTTTCCATTATCCAGCGGATATTGGCAATTTGGTCTCTAGTTCCTCTGCCTTTTCTAAACCCAGCTTGTACATCTGGCAATTCTCGCTCCATGAATTGCTGAAGTCTACCTTGCAGGATCTTGAGCATTACCTTACTGGCATGTGAAATGAGTGCCACTGTTCGATAGTTTGAACATTCTTTAGTGTTTCCCTTTTTTGGTATGGGGATATAAGTTGATTTTTTCCAATCTGATGGCCATTCTTGTGTTTTCCAAATTTGCTGGCATATAGCATGCATTACCTTGACAGCATCATCTTGCAAGATTTTGAACAGTTCAGCTGGGATGCCGTCGTCTCCTGCTGCCTTGTTATTAGCAATGCTTCTTAAGGCCCACTCAATCTCACTCTTCAGGATGTCTGGCTCTAGCTCACTGACCACACCGTCAAAGCTATCCCCGATATTGTTATCCTTCCTATACAGGTCTTCTGTATATTCTTGCCACCTTTTCTTGATCTCTTCTTCTTCTGTTAGGTCCTTGCCCTCTTTGTTTTTGATCATACCCATTTTTGCCTGGAATTTACCTCCCATGTTTCTAATTTTCTGGAAGAGGTCTCTTGTCCTTCCTATTCTATTGTCATCTTCCACTTCCGCGCATTGCTTGTTTAAAAATAATTCCTTATCTCTTCTGGCTAACCTCTGGAATTTTGCATTTAATTGGGCATATCTCCCCCTATCACTGTTGCCTTTTGCTTTCCTTCTTTCTTGGGCTACTTCTAGTGTCTCAGCAGACAGCCATTTTGCCTTCTTGGTTTTCTCTTTCTTTGGGATGTATTTTGTTGCCGCCTCCTGAACAATGCTGCCAACTTCTGTCCATAATTCTTCCGGGACCCTATCTACTAAGTCCAGTCCCTTAAATCGATTCCTCACCTCCACTGCATATTCCTTAGGAATATTAGTGAGCTCATATCTAGCTGATCTGTGGGTCTTCCGTAATCTCTTGAGTCTGATCCTAAATTGTGCAAGAAGAAGTTCGTGATCTGAACTACAGTCAGCTCCAGGTCTTGTTTTTACCGACTGTACAGATGTCCGCCACCTTTGGCTGCAAAGGATGTAGTCAATCTGATTTCGGTGTTGTCCATCTGGTGAAGTCCATGTATAAAGCCGTCTCTTAGGTTGTTGGAAGAGAGTGTTTGTTATGCAGAGCGAATTGTCTTGGCAAAATTCTATCAGCCTATGTCCTGCTTCATTTTGTTCTCCCAGGCCATGCTTACCTGTAATTCCAGGTGTCATTTGACTGCCCACCTTAGCATTCCAGTCTCCCGTGATGAAAATAACATCTCTTTTAGGCGTGTTGTCCAGTAGGTGCTGCAGATCCTCATAGAACTGCTCTACTTCAGCTTCTTCAGCATTTGTGGTTGGGGCGTATATTTGGATCACCGTGATGTTAGATGGCTTGCCCTGAATTCGAATTGAGATCATTCTGTCGTTTTTTGGGTTGTATCCAAGCACTGCTTTAGCCACTTTACTATTAATTATGAAGGCTACTCCATTTCTTCTGTGGTCCTCTTGTCCACAGTAGTAGATCTGGTGGTCATTTGATGTGAAGTGGCCCATTCCAGTCCATTTCAGTTCACTGACGCCCAGGATGTCTATCTTTAATCTTAACATCTCACCAATAACCACATCCAATTTGCCCTGGCTCATAGATCTTACATTCCAGGTTCCAATGGTGTGTTGATCCTTAGAACATCGGATTCGCCGTTCACCACCAGCACCGTCGGCCGCTAGCCGTCCTTTCGGCTTTGAGCTAGCTGCGTCATCACGTCTGGGGCTAGTTGAGCTCATCCTCTGTTCCTCCCCAGTAGCATTTTGACCATCTTCCGACCTGGGGGTCTCATCTTCCGATGGTATACCGACATATCTCTGGTTGTACTGATCCATTTAGTTTTCACGGCAAGAATACTGGGGTGGGTTGCCATTACCTTCCCCAGGGATCGCATTTAGTCTGACCTCTCTGTCATGACCTTCCCGTCTTGGGTGGCCCTTCACAGTTTAGCTCATGGCATCATTGAGGTGCTCAAGCTCCAGCACCACGACAAGGTAACGATCCTTTGCTGAAGGCAGTTAGGTGTACTTAGTTTTTAATCTCAGTTTATCTAATTGCCTAAATTACAAATTAGATTATCCCAAAATCTTCACAGAAACCATTGAGAAAAGGAGAAGAGGGGAAGAAAGTACTAAAAATTAAGCCAAAGTCATTGGTGAAGTAACAGATGGTCAGGTATTATGGGGGGGGCAGTGTTGGAATGATGATGGGTAGAACTACTGACAAGACTAAACAACATTTCAGCAGCTGAGTACTGTGGCCCATGATGAATAAAATAATGCATTACAATATGAGAGCTAAGACTGTAAGGATGTAAGCATACACATATATTTTAGAAAAAAATATTTATTTATTTATCAAATTTATCTCCTCCCACCAGAGGGACTCTGGGCGGTGTCCACAGATTACAGCAAATGATCTTTTATCATATTAGTGGCAACATATAAAACTCAAATATTTCTCATACAACTTCTTAGACATTCATTTTCTAAGCACTGAAAATTCTTGGGAGAAGAGCAATGACAAATCTCGACAAAAGAGTTAAGAGCAGAGACATCACGCTGACAACAAAGGTCCGCATAGTCAAAGCAATGGTGTTCCCCGTAGTAACATATGGCTGTGAGAGCTGGACCATAAGGAAGGCTGAGAGAAGGAAGATCGATGCTTTTGAACTGTGGTGTTGGAGGAAAATTCTGAGAGTGCCTTGAACTGCAAGAGGATCCAGCCAGTCCATCCTCCAGGAAATTAAGCCAGACTGCTCACTTGAGGGAATGATATTAAAGGCAAAACTGAAATACTTTGGCCACATCATGAGAAGACAGGACACCCTGGAGAAGATGCTGATGCTAGGGAGAGTGGAGGGCAAAAGGAAGAGGGGCCGACCAAGGGCAAGGGGGATGGATGATATTCTAGAGGTGACGGAGTCGTCCCTGTGGGAGCTGGGGGTGTTGACGACCGACAGGAAGCTCTGGCGTGGGCTGGTCCATGAAGTCACGAAGAGTCGGAAGCGACTAAACGAATAAACAACAAAGCACTGAAAATGAATCTAGAACATTACAGTTGAATATGTCACATATTTTCTTCTGAGCTTTATCCACCGTTGGTAACGCACTAGGCGTTACCTATGGGCCATTCTTCTAGTCTCATTTTCTGTAAGCTTAGATATTTTGTACCAGGAAGAAATTGTCTTTTCTTAATTATTTTTAGTTAGAATTAAATAATACTGTAAATACTGTGATACCAGTAATCTTGCTTCTCTCTCTGAAATGAATTTTCAATAAACATTTATCTAATCCTTGGCTGGTTGTTTAAGGATGGCAAATACTATGTGTAATTTCTTGAGAGTCGCTTCCCTTTGGCAGACATAACAATCAAAGACAGCAAATATGATTTGCCTACAAACATCATTCCCCCAGATATAAGATTGACCCCCTCCTTGCTCCTTTTCCGGAAGGCCCTGAGACGTGGTTTTGTCAGCAGGCCTGGGGATCCCAGGTCGCTTCGGAGCCAATCAAGTGGCTGATATGAATGTGTTTGCTGCCACCATGGGCTGTGTATTGTGTTTTTATGGTTTTTAATTTTGTAGGCCTCCTGGAGTCACCATGTGTGAGTTGGGTGGCCTCACAAATTTGTTTAATATATAAATAATAAATAAATAAACTGTTCATTTCTGGGAGATTCTTCACAGAAAAGGTTGCTTGTAAATACTGAAAGACTGCATGGTAACTTCTGAGAAAAGTCTGCTTACAAATACAACATCGATCAATTGTCATTGTCATTGTTGGAATATAAATATGTTAAAAGAAAATGCCTGTCTATGGAAGCTGTAAAATTAGGCTCATTGGGGGCCTTGGTATAAACTCTGGGCATTCCTAATTCTCAACTCCATGACAAATCTTGATTACACAGGCCCTAGCATGTATGTTAATTATAAATGTCTAGTTTATTCTTCTTTGATCAGTTGTGGACAACATTTTTTCAGGCTGGAACTCATTCCCAACCTTTGAGTGATACTGTATGCCAGAAGCTGTATTCCAAAAGCAGGGAGACCAATATTAAGAAATGGGTTTGGTGAGTCAATAATCATAGAGATGGTCCAAGATCTGTAGAAGTCCATCAGAGGGCTGCTTGCTTCTCTCCAATATGAAATTCATTTAAATTTATTTATGTTGAAGCATAAAAAATTACTCACATATAACAGGGTGATTTATTTTACTTTAAAATAAAATTGCATACTCATATTTCAAATTTCAGTGGACTTATTTATTATTTATGGACTAGAATTATTATTTTATTACTTATACACTAAAATTATTAAAGACTAGATTATTACATTTTCAACTACAGTAATATATTAATAACTCATTCTCAGTATTTTAGTTGTTTAAGTCAAGGCTTATTGACATACACATTCTTAATTTTGACACACTATTATCTTTTTTTTCTTTGTCTCCACTAATAAATGACTGCTGTCTCTTCAAATAGTCTTTAGAGTACAGATGACTAATACCTTTGATGCAACTTACCTCCATTAATGGCCACTTCTCCAAGGCAATTATTTGGTACTTTAGGTGCACAGCGTTTGTGACAGTTGAATCTACAATCTGTTTAAAGAAAAGATCCATAATTTGCACAAATTGCTTGGTTATAACGTACCAGTTTCAGATACAAAGAACATTATTAAGTCTGGATATTAGACAGTGGATCTCAATTCAAGAAAACCAAAGACTGATGCTATGTGAAAAAGCTGGGAATGAATTCCATACATTCCCTCCTTTTCTTGTAATTCCTTCCCTGCCAGCCATTCTATGCAATCCAGTCAGGTGGCTTCCATTCGCTCCACAATACAGGATTATAAAAAAACACATTGTAAGCCTATTTTTTCAAGGCAATGACAAAGTAGCTCCAAATGAGGTATGGCAACACATCTTAAGAAAGTTTTGCTCCTATCTGAACCGCTGCAAGAATTCTGCAATAAGAAAAGCTGCATTCTATTTGTATATTCACAGCATACTTTTTGCATCATGTATTCGGAATCTTTTAGTATTTTGTATCCTCTATTCTAATTTTGCTAACACTGCTAGAGCAAGTTAGCAACAGGACTGCATTCTAACTACTGGAAATCTTCACTCCACTACAGCATCTGAAATTTCCATAAACAACATACATAATTTCAAAAATATATCCAAGCATACAAAGCTTAAAAAGCTATTGCTTATTGCTGGCAGATGGAATAGCCAGGTGCCCTACTTCAGTGGTTCTTATCATGCTTAACTTAAGTTCCACCAATGCCTCTACCAAAGGACCAGAACAAAAAGGGCACTTTTCCAAGAAGGGCATTTATATTATTATATTCACCATGTATGGTAAGTTTTAAAGACTTAAAGTTTCAGTGACTTACTCTTATTCTACCTAGTCCACGCAGGATGAGAATCGCTGCTTTATTCTGTGCCAAAACTGCACAGTCTGTGCCTTTTTTAGACCCCTCAAAAATTAAGAACTGAAAAAGCATACTATTATTGAAACAGAGTTCTCAGGATGAACGCAAGACAGTGTTGAGGAAGAAAAATGGGAGTCCAGGATGTTACAGAGCCTAGATTCCCTTTTTCAGGAGAGATGGGCGGTGATAGAAAATAGATAGATAGATAGATAGATAGATAGATAGATAGATAGATAGATAGATAGATAGATAGATAGATAAATGTATGTATGCATGTATGTATGTATGTATGTATGTTATACAGTAATCTTACATATTCCATCTTAACCTCCTTGGTTAATACTGAAAACATCACCAAGCATTACATTTATTTTCATGTATTTAGTTCCTTCATTTACTGTTCTCATTACATTTAACAACCATCTTTCAATTCCATGTTTGTGCAAACTTGTTCCAAGATACAAGCATATTCACTTTATCATACACTAAATCATCAATGGTAGAAAAAACTTTCTTTTCTTCTTGTATTTTTTTTCAAAGTATAATTAAGGTACAAAAAAGGAAGTATAGAATAGATAGAAAACAGAACTAAAGAAAAAAGAAAAAAACTATAAAAGTGTCAACAGAGAGAAAACAGAAACGGAAAGTGACTTCTGACCTTCTCCAAAACAGATATAGATTAATTTACAAATCTAGTCTCTTACCTTTAATTAAACTATCATAACATTATTTCTATTAAAACAAACCATTTAATCACTAAAACCGAAAGACAAAACTTCATTTTTTTTCTATTACAAGCAAGTAATCTAAAAGTGATTGCCAAGTAGATATAAATCCAGAAACAGACTTGTATATGCACAACAATGGAAAGATCCACAAATACCCACGGTTGAAGATTGGATTGTTAAATTAATGGACTTGGCTCAAATGGCTAAATTAACAGTACTAATAAGTAGAAAAAAACGTTCTGATAGTCACACATTTCTCAATGACCTGCTGAAGAACTAAAATCTGGTTTGCCCATGCCCTGCCCAGCATTATTGCACTTCCATTGTCATATCTCATACCATCTGCCATTATCTTCCCAGGCACACTACGCAGTGACTCTTTGTATCTTTCCCTTTGCATAGGAGAAGAACAGTAGCATTTCCCCAATTGTTAAGGAATAGATTCACATATCAGTTAAAGTCTTTCGATCACTCCACAAACACACACATCCATATTTTAACCATTTCTCCATTTCCCCCATCTACACCTGCAGTCTTGGACAATAGTAATGACTTCCTTTTTAGCATGTTTTTCTTAGAAATGAACTTTTATAGGATTTTTTTTTTCAATTTTACTCTTCCAAATATTGCTAACACTTCTATACATATCTCTAAAATATTCCTTCCACATCCTCTCACTAAAGTTTCATCCCAGATTATTTCATTAATTTTATTTTTAATTCACTTTGTTATGCTGGAGGCTCCTTGTTTAGTCTTTTCATTACTTTCATCAAAACCACTCTGCATTTTTTTACATATTTTAAAAATATGTAAAAAATATTCCTTGCTGTCTTTGACTGTATTTTTTGCAACTATCTTTTCTATCTCAACTACCTTTATGCATATTATAATATATCCATCTTCCATCCTAATTTCTAAAGCATTCTTTTTTATTAATTTTTCTTCCAACTCTTTTGCTTCACCATTGTCTCCCACATCAGAACATATGTCTTTCACTAATTGTGTCAGTCTTTTATCATAATCAATCAAATCAGGCTTTTCAGTTCATTCTTTTCCAATATCTATGCACTGATAGACTTGTGTTTAAACCATGCATTCAGAACAGACTCTTTTTTAAGTAGGTACTAGTCTATCACCATTCTCATTTTTTCTTGATTCTTCCAATGGTCCCTATTTTTTTTCTGTACTCTGTCTCAGTATCCCCCCTCCATTCATGTCATATAGCAGAATATTTTTTCCCCATGAATTCCACACACAATTCAGCTTCAGTCCTATTATCACTATTTCCTTGAGCATAGCATGTGACTATCACCAACCTATGGATTCATATTTTCATGTGCACTCACAACAAACTAGATGATACAAATTCATACCTTCTGATATACCTATTAGTACTTAGATTCATAATTCAGCCTATACTTCTATAACCATGCCTCATAACTCCATTCCATAAAATCAGACTACTTTCACTCAGATCTACCACCCTTTTAGTTTCACAAACCTATACCATAACTATTTCACTTTATTTCATTAATTCATAATTTTTAGCATTTATTTGTCATGCATTCCAAGCCACAATCTTCCCTATGCCATGGCTACCAATACACAGGGACGTAGATATTGATTTTCCACCCATCAGCTATGATTTAGGTCAATCAAAACCTATAGGCTAGGTTACCAGCTTTACTCAGCTTTATACTTTTAGAGTATAATAATTGGGTGAGACCTTGGAGATAATCTAGTGTAAGCTATATCTGTGGTACTCCAAACTAATAATAAGAACAGCTTTAGTATATTTTAGCACAGGTGCAAACAAAACCCAGTTAAGATTTTGATCTCCAAACTACAGACTTTCTTTCAAGCCAATATATTGTTGTCTGCATCCCACCAGCAAGGAAATATATCAGCATATAACACAGGACACAGTAGTAACAAATAAAATATTCAAATGTTGTAAAAAATCTTTAAAACAAATGCATTATTAGCATTCTTGCAGGAAGGTAACATGTTCATTTCAGTTCTTAAGTTGCTTACCTTTGCACTGCAAGCCTTGTCTAAAAAGTCCTTTAAGTAGCTTTTTACAGTACTGACAAACTGTTGGCCTTGTATATGAGTGAATGACAAAAGTATGAGGCACTTTAACCTTGGAAAGTAAGATCTTGTCAAGCTGAATAGGTCGTCCAATGTGTGATTGCGAATTAGACCGCTTCTCTCTTCCAAATGAAAAATCAGGTGGTGATTTTTGCTACAATAGGCCAATAAGATACATAAAGTCATTTTAGTAAGCTCTCCCATGGAAGGTGTTTTTGCATATACCTCAATATTTTTTTAAAAAGTACTTAAGCCAATACTCTAGTCTTCCAGGCCCCTTACAGGAATTCCTCACTGTATTTTCTCCCTTACTCACAAAGCATTTATATTGAAACAACTCCGAAGGACTTCAGAAACGGATTATCAGTTGAGACTTCTGAACACAAAAATTCTACTCCTGAACAAAGGAACCTAAATATGGCTTCTATGTTCAACTTCTGCAATGCAGTTAATTTCGAATCCAGTTAGTTCTCAAGTACATTCTTTAGTAAACAGGGAGAAAAAAAGGTATGCTGATCATATAATACCATAGAATGCATGGTTAGGAAGACTGTATACTTTAAAATACAGAATAGTGATATTCTTAAGTCATTGTTTGGAACTGACTAGATAAGCTGAAGAAAAAAACTGAACTAAAGTTCAAACCTGTGTCCATTTAAACCAAAGATGTATAAACTGCAACAGTTCTGCATTTTTATTTAATTTATTAATTTGTTTAATCAATTAGAAATATTTAGAGTGATTTTTAAAGGTACCCTTATATGCTGGGACTGCTTTTTCCAACATAGTTCATGTGTGGTAGGCACTACTTTAGCAGCAGAATTCACTATGACATTTAGGAAGATCCACCTTCAAAAGGCTGAGTAACATGTCAGGCAGTTCTAGAATGTTTCCTGCCAATGTTTAATGTCAGTAAAAAGCAGATAATAGAAGACCTAAAACTGGGACTAAAGGTTAAAGCACTGAGTTCAATGAGAAGGTGAAGAGATGCCTTAACTCTTTCTATTCTCTCATCCCTTGAAGTTGTAGGAATGTACATTCAGGAACAATAAACAAAGAACATTGTAAAATAAGTAGGGATGTACAGTGCTTCAGATCTGAAAGTAAAAAAAGTGCTTCAGGGCATGCAGGGGTGTAAATATTTCACTGTCTTAACTTCTTAAGGAGTAGCAGACAGGTGCTAGATTCATGCCCCAAACAAAGTACCATTTTGCTTTTAAACCCAAATCATCACAGTGCCCAATTGTTATATACATATTTCTATTGTTATACATAAATCCTCTTTTTCTTAGGGCAACAAGCACAAATTCCCCCAAACGAAATACAATTAGTCAGCTAGGAATGTTTCAATAGCATGAAAGGTAGCAGTAGGTCTGAAGTTTTCAACACAAAATTATATTATTTCTTGCAAAAATATCTGCTAAAGCTCAGATCTCCTGCATCAAGTTCATAGTTCTTTATCCAGCACGTTTTGGTTAGCTAGCAATATGTGATTTCTCTTCCTCCCCCCCCCCTCCCTGGGTAGCTAGCCAGAATTCCTGACTCAGGAAGCTTGGATTCTGACCAGGAAACAATTGCTTAACTAGATTACACTATGGAAACTACAGAAGCCAGCTGTTTGCCAGGCAATGAGCAAATTGCTCCAATTAATTTGCAGCAAGTATATTACTTTGAGTCTGGGCAATAATATTTCAAGAACATTTTGCAAATACTATGGAGGTTGCACACATGTGCAGATACTACAAGTGCACCATTGCCAAGTGTTTCAGGAAAATTGATTAAGTCCAAGCTACCCTTTCAATAGCAAAACTTCACTATGCAGCAGTTCAGCTTTGGCCAGGCTATAACTAAAGCCTGTAACAAAAATATCTACAGATCTGCATCTCCCAAAGACAGGATCGTCTGCCAGAAAAGAAGAAAATTGGTGGAAGCTGCTGAATTCAGGTAGGCAGCCTTAGGTCTCTGAGCCACCTGTGGCCTCCCCATCACCACCTTTGCCACTCCCAAAACCCCCAGAACACTGCCACAATGCAAACTGGCAATTTTTAATACTGCTGGGTTTCTTTTTCCAGAAATGCAGCCTTAAAAGAGTAGTGCTAAGCTGTAGACCTGTCCTTGACTAATGTCTTGAAACCTAGATGCTTTGAAGCATTGTCACCTCCATTTACACAGAGTCTGCTCTGATCTCTGTTTTTCTGTTTCCTTCTTGTTTAAAATGAAACAAGAGAGAACCAAACAAGCAACCTTTTTGGTCGTGGCAGCTTCATCCATCTCTGAGGAAATGTGCTTAGCACAAACAGTGTGTTCTTTTTGGAGCAATAACAAAATGGTAGTTTAAAAGTCCTCTTTTATATGCTAACTGTTCTTATGATGTGGCTTTTTTGTTTCTTGGAATTTTCATTTTGCTAACCAGTCTGGAATCACATTTCATGAAGGTGGTATATAAACAGTTTAAGTAAACACAGAGAGAGAGAGAGTTTGACATAGTACATTTTCATTTTGTTTTCAGATATGGAAGCTGAAGTGTCACATAAAATCCTAGAACTAATAACCTACCCAAACACTCTTCTCCAAATTCCTATCCCTGTCAACGCATCTGCTTTCAAATTCAGTTGCTTTCTGATTTCTGCCACAGATACTGTTCATGCCAAAACCACTAATGCCCAAAGCATCTTAACTTTTTCAGCACAGAGCTACATATTTTTCCCCTTAATGTATTGCATCTTCTTCTTTTAAACCTTTTTCTCTTTTCTTCTAATTTTTATTGAAGAAATTTTAACAAAGTAAAAACCATAGAAGATAAGGAAGATAAGGAAGAAAAAGAGCAAATAGTGAAAAAAGGGGAAGGGGAAGGTTATAAAGAAGCAGTTTCTGATCTTCTTGACAGCAGTTGTAGATACACTTATATTTTGCCCCCTCTCTCTAAAGTTACATCATAATTTCCTTCTTTCCATAAGCTACCCTTTCTAATCTTCAAACCAGAAGTCACGAGTTCATTTTTCTCTTTTTTCAGCAAAAAGTCCATAACCTTTTAAACCTTTTCCTCCAAGCACAGGATGTATAAGTGACTTTACTATATTGAGACAAGATTTATTTTAATTTAATAAGTACATAAATAAAAGTAATATTTGACAATGAAAATTAAGCTTTTGGAGGAATTAGGCTGTAATGCATTCTCTATGTACTACCTCTTAAAACGTCGATATTTTGCATTACGAGCCTTCTCTCCTGGCAGTAGTTATAATACAGCATAATGAAGCCCAATACATTATCCATACCCCTTCTTCTGGCTGATACATAGTAAAAATATGCCTTTTCACTGTGTTCTTAAAATAGTGCAGCATATTGCATCTGGAATTTTAGAAGAGTTTCTGAATGTTTCATTTGTGAACTGAAATGCACATTCTAGTCATAGATTATTAAAACTTCCAATTTTCCAGAACTAAAGAATCATGATCCATCTGTAGTCTTACATGAAATTTACAGCAAAACTAGAAAATCTGAATTCCTAATGTGTTTTGATATGATACTTTAAAGAGAGGAGAGTAAAAAACAAGAACCCACCTCAAAGCTTGGGCTTGCAGGAATCTAGAAGATGAAGACCACATTCAGAACAAGGGGAAAAAGAAAATGTAGAACAATATTACTTAGGAAGTAAATACAAAATTTAGAACAAAAATGAAAAAGTTGAAATTTGCATGAAATTATTCAATATATACATTGCCATTACACAAATGATCATTTTTAAAATGTGTACAGATTCTGTAAGATTAACTGACCAATAAATTCAGGGTTGCCTCCAATTGTGCCCATCTGCCAACAGAATGGACACAGCTAGAAAAAATAGGTTTCTCCCTTCTCCTTTCTGCCTCTTACAATGAAGAAGAGAAAAAGTGAGAATTCTTTTGTGAAAATCAAATTCTGCTCATGCAAAGTTGGATGTTGTCTGCTATTGAAATAAAATTTATTATTAAATGTATTTTTAAACAGCCAGAAAATTACAGTTGGGTAATTTATAGTTTTAATTTTAATACCAGAAATAAACTACTGTAACTTTTCAAAGTTCAAAAAGAATGGGTGGGAGTAGACTGGAGTAGAAGGTTCCATATGCCTAAAGAAACTAAGGAATGTTTTTGATCCCAAACATGTTTATCTTGCTGGAACACTTTGGTACAAAAGATTGGAAAATTCTCCCATACTGAACCAACAAGAAGTAACTAAGATTTTATTCATTTATAGAAAGGAACTGTTGTGCTATATTTCAACAATGAGTTTAGCAATGGGATTCCAAAAGTATTCTTATGCTGGGACATACACGTGAAAAGCCCATCTACACTAGAAAAAAGACAAGCATTCAAATATATTCAATATCCAACCTACCATTTTTAACATTTAGAAATTCTGTACCTGGAGTGCTTCATCTGCAGGTGTAGATGAAAGTTCAGCAGACATTGTTCTGATATTACTAAGTCCTGTTAATGAAACATTTGATAATCGCCTCTTCCGGACACAACTGCAGTTGTTAGGGATTTTAAATGCACATCTCTTGTGATAGTTTAAGCCACATCCTGAGAAGAAAACAAAATCTATTTCAATATGATGGAAAATATGATGGAAAAACTGAAGTCAATCACAATGAAAACTAGAACTTTATAAAAAGACTACCACCTTTTTAAAGTCTGCATTTTTAAATAAGCAAGTCAAGTAAAATGTACAGGTTTCAGAAATGTTCCATGGTTTGTTTTTGTAATACAGTACTTCTCAACCAAGCAAATTTTTATATTCTGAAATATGCTGATAAATGTCTAATATGTGGACTCCATTTATGCTGTCAAGAGCATGCATTAAAAATGGCATTAAATTTGAGGAAGATTCTTCACTTAGGCAAGATCTAACACACATTATATTAATTACTTATTTTCACTTGAGCATATATTTTTTTATTTCTGAAGTGATCCAAATTCAAATCCATATTTATTAAGTAAAATAAATATGCAGCTTCTCAACAAATTTCCCTTTTCTCTTCATTAGGCTTTCTTGGTGCTTTATCAGTGTACTAAAGAAACTGTTCTGCTTGTAGTAGCTGTGGTTATAAAATTGTTTTTACTATCACAGAGCTTTAGCTGTCCATGCCAAACTAAAATCTGGCTACTTACTGATCTACATCAAAATCTATACTTGAATATGTTTCTGTGAACCTCTGTGAACGAGCATGAAAAGTTGCAGCTGTTGTTTATGGGAAACCAGCTAAGAAAACCATACCAGTAGTAATACAGAAGTGGCTGACACAAGTAGAGAAGTTGAAAATGCCAATATCCAGAAAATAAATAAATATATCCAACATGACCATCCTTCCATATAACATTTAACATACCAGTAGGACTGAGTTCATCAAACAAGAATTCTAGTTCTCTTTTACTGACTCTTCTTGTTAGTAACTCAAAGAAACATACTCATGTACATTCATAAGCACTGTTTACAAACACCATTCTGCTTTCTAGAGCTAGATAGTCAGGCCTAAGGATAGCCCTTCCCTCTGCTCATCAGCTCTCCTCTACTGGCAGAACAGCTACTTGCTTTGTTTTACAGCCTATAAAAGATCCAAAGTTCAATCAATGGTATCACCTAAGAGCAATGAAAGAGGAGGGCAGACCTAGATGTAAACAACAGAGAGGGAAGAATTCCAAGTGCCGGTAAAAAAGTTTTTATCTGGTCCAATGCATTTTGGAATGTATTCCTTTTTCAACATTTACCTCTACTGTGAATGAAAATAAAAAACAAGAAGACTCACAAAGACAATAAGAAACAGGTTTGCTTTATCTTCTGGGAAGTCTGTCAACTGTGGCATGATCTGCATATTGACTGAGGATGGGGGGCAGCTGTAGTGATTGGCAATGCAAAAGAATATTATGGGCTTTGAGGGCATAATTCTTAAAGAGCCAAACATATCTAAATCAAAGGTAGCTACCGAATGTCTTCATTTATCTCCCTGAAGCTAAAACGATTCAGTAGTAAAATGCAGTTGGTTTCTTTCTTTAATAAGACCGTATCATCACTGCCCAATGGTGTTCTGTTGCCCAAAAGCATAAATCTGAGAGGCAATGTTGGCATATTTAGTGAACCTTCACAGGGAGTGTCTCTGTACATCTACAGGATTCATGAAAAAGATGGGGGGAGGGGTGTCCTTGTAATAAAAGCAGTGACCACAAGACAACAGCCCTGAGAAGCAGAAAGTCCTGCAATGAACGTGTTCTGTAAGCAAGGTTTCCTTATACTCTGTAAGCAGCTTGAAAACAGCCTGTTTGATGTATCTTATTAATTGCATTTATGCTGTAGGGTTTACTGCAAGTTTGAGCTCACATGTTGTGTATGCCATACAGTGCCCTTGTCCTCAACTTTGTGTGGGCAAAACAATTGGAGCTCTCGTGGCCAAAATTAGAGAGGATTTGGGCAACATAGGAAACACAGAATTGGAGCCCTTCTAGGGAAGAAAATACACTCATATTTATACTTTGGGGCAACAGGACACTGTGGAGGTTATATTAAGATAGGATTATTAAAAAAAAAACAAGTAGATTTTACTACTGAACAGTCCTGGCCACAGAGGGTTAAAGGAAGACATTCAATATCTATATTTTATTTATATAGATTTCTCCTTAAAAGTTTGCCCTTGCAGCCCATTATACCCTTTGGCACTACAAATTAACACAACTACCATGAACCTCAGTCAGTTTTATAGAGCACACTGGTCAATTAGCTCATGGACATTCCAGAAGGTAAAACAATCCTGTGCCTTATTTTGCCTTTGTGGGAATCTGTATTTTATTTTATTTTTTTGCTTTTATTCACAATAAAGGTAATGTATGCTGTATGTTCTAAGAATGTTTGTGTTCCTTGTAGATAACGGTTCTTGTGCTTGTTACAGCAATATTCTTATCCTTAATAGCTGAGTGCAGCAAACAGATATAATAATGCTTTTTTATAAATGACTTGACTCCTTGCATTTGTAACATGAGGCTATTCTATTTTAGACTTTTACTGAATTATTTTGAATATACACAAAGAGCATTGCCCATTTTTAGAAATATAGCTTTGTGTGTGTGTGTGCGTGTGCATGTTTGTGTGTTGCAAGTCATTCTAGTGAAAAAGGAATACACTTTCCAAAACATGCTGGGCCAAATAAAAACTTTTTTTTAATTGGAACTTGGAATTTCTCCCTCTCTCTTTTGTTTATCACCAGAGAAGCCAGGATAAGACTATCGTTTGAAATCAAATCTTGGAGAGCTGTTTTACACACAGTATTGAGCCTGTAACCTATAATTTGATGCAATATAAGGCAGTTTCCTAAATTCTTATGGTTTCTATATGGCTGGGAGAGCCTGAAAAGAATGGCAAAGATGTATTGGGAAACTAGGGCTAGACTGAATTGGGAATAACCAATTGAATTGGGAGTTGAAAAAAAAAAAGATTGTTTCTACTGATTGAGCTAAATAACATATATATGGAAGGTTGAAGGATCCAGTACTTGGATCCTGCCTAGATACGTAGATGAATTATCTTACTTTCTCAACAAACATATTTAGCAATAATTTCTGTCTTTTCCCCATCAAAGTAGATGCCAGAACGCAAATGTATCCCATTGCATCCACAGAAGTTTCACCATTAGATTTTTTTTTTGCAAATCCATATATCATTTGCAGTACATTTCAAAGCATACCAAATACATGGAGGTAGATCTTTCACTTACCTTCACATTTAAGTCCTTGACGTACAAGCCCCCACAGCATTTCTCCACAGTGGTCACAGAAGGCTGGTGCTCTGTATGAATGGACAAACAGAGCATGTGGCCGAATCTGAAAGTCTTCAAAAGTTGCAGAAGCTGGTGAAGTAAAAGATTACTGATCATTTTAAAATATGGTGACATTAAGGGCTGCATATCCTTTATCACTGTTTACTGCTTATCTACACAACTGAATACTTGAGTCATTTTGGCAAAGGAGTATACCGTACATTCAAAGACTTTTGTTCAACTGAAATACAAAACAAAGACTCACTTTTCAGGAGGATAGTAATAATGATGGCTTTCAAAACATAAGTGGAGCATGCAGAATGGTTTACTTAGGGTTCCCTAAGTGGTCATCAAACTACTTGCATGAGTTCTGTATCTATAGAGATCTTTTTTGAGCTTATTATAAGCATTTTAGATAAAAATGCTCCTGGAGAATATTATAAATATCAATACTGCCCTCAAGTTTATAATCTAAAAAATATGACACTGAAGGAAAATGGAAGGGAAGGGTTTATGAAATGTATAGGTCAGATTTGACATGGAGGTTGTTTCTCATTCCGACATCAAAGGTATGGCTCCTTCTCTTCCTAATTAGTTCCAGAAATTAAAAAGAATAATGTATGCCCTGATTAAGATGGAAGGATTAAATCATTGTGGACAAAAAGGTGGAAAATGCAGCATTTTATCCTTTACCATTATTAGATAAGGCAATCCATTCACACAACACAAATTTGCTGGCCTGATGGAATAAAAAAACGTTTAGGTCAACAACTAAATGGAGGATACTGTGAATAACTTGAAGGGCTTTATTATTTCTAGGATAGCTGTAACACTACTTTGAGGGGAGTAGAGGGGGATGCAAAGTTAGATGTCTTCTCAGAAAACAAATACATGGGAAAGAACCAAGGAAACTTTGAGAGGGAAACTGAATATTGACAGTGCTGGTACATATATGCATACAGAGAAAATGGTGAGCTTTATGATTTGTAGAGAAAGCAGAATGTGCAATATTCACTCCCACATAGAGCAGTTTTATAGATCAGAGCCATACTGGGCTGCAAAATTGGTAAAAACAAGCCCGGTGGGCTTTGTAGAAGCTCATTGGACTAGTGAGCCACCTCAATTACTGCCTTAATTTCAGTGTCAATGAGATATTGAACTACAGTTTCTGAACCAGTCTCCAGGGATCACAGGTCTTTGCAACATATGTTTTTGTTTATTTATTTTAGGAAAGAAGGATAAAGTGAATGGTAGCTGAATAAATTGTCCCTAAAGACATAGGGAGAAATAGTGAACCAGAGTTGTTGGGGCAATCAGTGTACAATGTTATTGTCTTTTCTCATATCAACTGGAAGCTGTCTGGCTTCCAACTCAAATGTATCATACAGGGAATACAGGTCCCTAGTGAGAGAGGTTTTGAAGAGACTGTTGAATAACCAACTACTTTACATAAAGTTGTCTAAGTGTGCATTCCACAAAGAAAAGTTGGCCTATTTAGGCTACAGAGTATCAAGTAAAGGAATAGAAAGGGACCCTGCAAAAATCAAGGATATGGTGGGGTGGGAAGCCCCTAAGACACAGAGGAGCTACAAAGCTTCCTGGGGTTTGCAAATTTTTACCGTCAGTTCATACCTAATTTTGCACAAGTGGCACTGCCCCTAACTAACCAGCTAAAAACCAAAGGCAGAGCTGACCAGAGAGCAGTGAAACAACTGGGGGCTGGGCTGAGTTGGAACACTGAGTGCCAAGGAGCGTTTGAACACCTAAAAGAGCTATTTACGTCCGAACCAGTACTAAAACACCACAATCCCCAACAACTGTTCGTAGTACAAGCCAATGCTTTGGACATAGCAATCAGCGCCATTTTGCTACAGAAAGATGATGAAGTCATGTTATGGCCTTGTGCATATCTGTCATGTAAATTCTCAGAGACTGGGAGGTGGTGGCATGTGTGGGAAAAGGAGGCATTTGCAGTAAAATGGGCATTAACCACATGGCACCACCTACTCGAAGGAGCACCCCACTCACCCATTTGAGGTCTGGACTGACCATAAAAATCTAGTGGCATTAAAACTCCCCAAGGAAGTTGAACCCAGAACAAATTAGATGGGCTCATTTCTTTCAGAGATTCAATTTCATGTTAAACTACCTTCCAGGAGGGAGGAACTTTCTGGCAGATGCTTTGTCCTGTTTACCACAACATAATAGCCAACGGGAGGAAGTCATTGACACAATCATCCCCTCCAAGCAAGCTTGTACAGGCATGATGACATGCAGCCAAACACGATGTCTCAATAAGCCTTTAGAGACCAAGGGGGGTTTACTAACACAGATGCGAGAGGCTTTGAAAACAGATCGATGGCTTGTGGGAAACAAAACACTGTTAAAAGAGCAACAAAGCTTATGGTAGAAGAAAGAGAGACTTTATGTGCCCGAAACCCTTAGGAAGAAAATACTAGAATGCTGTCAAGGTGCAAAAGCCACTGGACACTTTGGATTTGTAAAAACGCTGCACTAAGTACGTAGGCAATTTTGGTGGTCCACAGTGCGAAAAGAGTTGAGTCATACATTGCTAGCTGCCCTGTGTGTGCTACAGCAAAATGCATGGGAGGGAAAGCCAAAAGGATTACTCCAAGAGATGGCAATCCCTAGTTGCCCTTGGAAGCAAACAGCAATGGACTTTATAGTAGAACTTCCTGAGAGCAAAAATAAAACAATCATTTGGGTAGCAACTGATCTATTTTCAAAGCAGACTCATTTCATTGCATGCCGCACACTACCCTCAGCCCTCCAGCTAGCTAGACTCTTCCTCCAAGACATGTATCGTTTGCACGGATGTTCCAAACATGTGATATCCAATCGTGGCACACAATTCACTTCCAAATTCTGGCGCACCTTTCTAAAGTTGATTGGGGCTCCTCCCACCATCCTCAGACAGACGGGGCAATGGAACAAGGAACCAGATACTGGAACAATACCTAAGATGCTATGTAAGTTGCCAACAAGATAATTGGGTCAACTTGCTACCGTTTGTGGAAGTAGTGTACAACAACGCAGTGAGTCAGAGTACCGGATTTACCCCCTTCCAAGTTGCCACGGGCCAAGAGCTCATAGTCATACCAGAGCTTCCGTCAGAACTGCCTATGGAACTGTCCATGGAGGGCTGGATCAAACAACTATCTGATAGCTGGAATAACATTCAAAAAGCATTACAGGGAGCGAGGGAAGGTTACAAAAAATATGCTAATCGTAAACAAGACCCAGAGTGGAAAATGAAGGTGGGGGACAAAGTCTATGTGTCCACGAAACATGTGAGGTCAACCCAGCCATCAAAGAAACTGGGGCCTATGCATATTGGGCCATTTCCAATTGTGAGAATCATTAATCCTGTAACGGTGTGACTGGATCTACCAAAGAACTTAAAACAAATCCACCCAGTGTTTCACTGCAGCCTATTGAAACCTTTCAAAGAGTCCAACCAATGGCATCCTGAACCAAAAGCACCACTATGAATCATGATAGAAGGAGAGCAACACTTTGAAGTACATTCCATACTTGATTCCAGAATCCACAGAGGTCAGCTACAATACCTAATTAGGTGGAAGCATTTCCCTCCTGCTCAATCAGAATGGGTCAACAGTAAGGATGTAAGAGCTAAGAAACTCACAAGAGACTTCCACAACATGTACCCTGATAAACCAAAGTAGTAAAGTAGGAAGAGAACCATTTAATCATTTTATCTGTACATGTTTGCATTATATAACCTTTCTTTCTTTTCTCTTCTAGAAGTACATCAGGAGGAGGGAGATTTGGGGTGGGGGGAGGTGGGGGCGGAATGTCAGAGGTTTGGCCTCAGAAGTCATAAAACCCCCTTCTGGACCTTTTCCTCTGTCATGGGTTGTAAAGGAGGGAGGGGGGAGACTTGACTGATGTGAGTGAGAGCTGGAAACATCACAGAGCCAGCAAGACTTAGAAACTTCACGGACTCAGCAAGTTGACACCAGAATGCTGTGTCTAAAGTGTTATCTGCCAACGGGCAGTGAAGAATGTTACCGAAGCCCATGTTGTAAAACAGAAGGCAGTTGTAAATATTCAATTTCAAATGAAGTTGGGGACTTCAGTCTGATAAAAGAAGAAGGCAGGGGGAAATACGATTCCTTGAGTCTTTAGATGCAGAGGGCAATGGTACTGTATCTGTCAGTAAATGAAATACTTTACTGAGACCTAACTGGTTCCAGAGAGATTTCTTACTATTGGGATATCTGAAGTCCTCACAATTGCTTAGCAACAGAGTTGCCAGTCCCAACTGCGGTTGGTAAGTGAGGACTACCTGTATACTCCAAATACAGGTATTAGTGATTTTCTTTCCCCTATCAACATGAAGAAAACACATCATTTCTAAACAAACTTGGTTTCCCATTAGGTTCAACTTTGGTTCTGTAAGTACTGTTGTGGTCTTCACCAATTACAACAGCAATTTCTTCTCCTGGTATTTTAGATTGCATATTTGAGTTAAACTATCAAGCACTTGCTGCATCAAAATCAGCATCTTCAGTTTTGTATTGAAACCAGAAGAAGGCAAGACATTTTTGTTATGAAACAAGAAACCATAAACAACTAAAATATGAACATTTAGTTTCTTCCCTTGATGTACAATTTCCATTCATTTCCACAGACAGGATCATTTTCAGAAGATATTCAGTTGCATAAACGGATGGAGTTTTTAACGGTTAATAAAAGAACTCCAAGCAGCTAACAACAATCTTGCAAAGTAGAAGTGTGAACCAAAAAGAAACTTGCACATTAAGCTTAATTACATTCAGAAAATAAATTCAGTCTTCACACAGTAGTTAGATGAAGAGAAAAAAAGGTAGCTTGCATTTATTCAGTAGATCTGGATACAAGTAGATTCATAGTAGAAAGCACTTATTCATCACTGGTTCTTTGTAGACACATTTCTATGTGGAATAGAAATGTCTGCGTGCAAGTGAGATAAAAGGACAGAGCTGAATTCTGCAGCACCTTCTGCTTGCAGGTGTGCCTAAGAGGTAATGGAGATTGTTAATCCCCAAACCCAAGGAGGAGGAAGAAGTGGAAATCAGGTGACCCATGTGACATCCCACAAGCACAATAGAGATGTGTTTACTAGAAAGACCTCCTTATGTTTATGAGACAATGCTGAGTTGACCCCTGATCATTCCAACATAAACGTAATAGTTGAGCATTATGCACCTACATGTTTTAACAGGCATTAGCATTAAGCTGTTCTGTTCATGATATGCACACAATCCTATGTGAGCTTACTCATAAGTAAACATACTATAAATAACTCCCAATATTGCAGCCTCAGTTACCGTAACAATTTTATTACTATACAGCCTTCATCCTTATACTCCAAGTCAGTTGGCAGGGAAATAACTGACATATATCTTATTAAAACCAGTTTGTCCAGCAAGGCTCTCGGCAGATTAATTATGGGATCATCACAGCTCACACCTTTGACAGAAAAGCAGAATGTGTGAACAGTTAGAGTTCAAGGCTAAATCCATACAAAAATGACAACTCAAAACAAAAGTTAAATCAGTCAAACATGTTTCCTATCAATTTAACCTATCATCTAGGTCTTGTAGTAAGCAAGGCTTCAAGAGGACTGTAATCCATTATCAGCTGAGGCATATGAAGACAAAAAAAATAACAGTATATTTGAAGGCATGCAGAGTGCTTCTTCTCACTAATAAACAATAAGCACCAGCATTCAAGTAGGATAAGGAAGACAAAAAAAGAATGCTCGTGATACCTATAAATCACTGCATTTAAAATTCTTTGAGCACAGTCTTAGGAATACAAAAAAAAAAATTAGAAGCGTACTATGTGAACCAATAATCCATAAATATACTTGTAATGCAATTTCAATTGTCACAGGAGTTAAAAAATAGAGTACCACAATCAGAGAAATTGCAGTGGAAACATATCCGTGAAGTATTATTTCATATAATCCAAGAGCAATTAAGAATCACACAAAGGTCAATTTCTTCTGTGAACTAGCCCTATGTAATTTGCTAATGCAACCTATGCATTTGATATTTTAATCTAAACTTTATTTAACAAAAATGTAGTTCTGAAGCTCCTCAGCAATATTCCAGAGTGAAAATTTAAAAGTAAATTCTCTCCATATTTGAATGTATGCTTTCAAGGGATGAGCAAAGCTGCAAAGGGGCTGCTTTGATTTCATAAAGCTTCTGTCAAATCATCCCAGTGAGGCAGATTCATGAACCAAAACAAGGACTGTTTTGAAGCAGCAAATTAAATCAGATGGCGTTGAAGCATATCAAAGTCTTCTGAAAACTCTTATTATCAATTAATTATGTTACAGTAATGCCAGTAAGGCACAAGCCCCACATAACCAACTCCTGTCACTGATGAAGGGTCCCTCCCAGAGGGGCCAACCTTGCCAGGTAGCTAAGCCAAGCCCAGAAAAGTTAACGTTCAGAGGCAACAAAGCTACATTATCACAAAAGGCAAGTCAAGTACCCTAGAAAAGAAAATGGGAAAATAACAGCATACCTTTTAAACAGTTTTTGAAAGTTTTTAGTTTTCAGTTGGGGGTAGGACTCCCTGCATTAGCTCAGGATAATGTAGGTTCTTTGCTGGGCAATTCAGAGGCTGCTGTACTATCCTTCACTCATCCCTGCCTGAAAAGAGGTGCAGATAGAATATTTTAAAAATTGGATACCAGGAAGACATCCAGCATCACGCTGCAGGGTTAATGTCGTCTGACAAGTTTGTTGTCCTAGCTACAGTATTTTCATCCTATTCTTTCACAAAAGATAAAGCAGTTGCAGGTACTTTGATGCTTCCTCATCACAGCATATGGATCTTTTTAGAAAACAGCATTTTTAATCCTGAATTAGAAATTTAAATAATGCCCTCCTTGAATCTCAAATCTCTAGTTTAAGCCATATCAGAGTGATTCATACCAGCAGAATCCTAATTCCATAACTCTATCCCCATTCCCTGGGATTAAACCTCACTGAGCTCTTAGAATTTAATTCTGATTAGAAATATATTTAGGATTACAGTGTAAGTATGCTGGTATTTCCCTTCATTTGAATGGCAAACTACAGTAAATCATTTTTATGCCTTATTTATGAGTAATTTAGAAGTGCTTTCTGCTGAATCATGCACTGTGTTCACTGTGTCCCTCAGTTTATTTCATTATTTCTTTTTCTTATAACATTTTCAATTGTTTTACCATAAGCCTGTTTATAAAATATAAACCTTAAAACAAGGTGAATACATATAGAAACCTAACCAATACTCCACTATAAAACTGACTAATACACTTGTGGCATTTTATTGAGTACTTTGTTTAATTCACGTATCCCCTACAATAACTCCTTTGGAGTTATTGGGGCTAATGTCACTGAATTTTATCTAAAGGAGGAGGGTCAGAATATATCATGAATCCTTATTTGGGAAGTAATTTTAGCACTAAATTGGCTGCAAGCCATTGCATGTCCTACACCTTTTTCCTTTACTGAAGTCCCTGCCTGAAAAGAGGTGAAATGAAACCAACCTTGACTTAAGATCATTTCCAGTGCACACCTGCCAAATGTAATGCACTCACCCTGTTTCTTCTTGTCTCCCTGTGGTTTGGCTGATTCATAGTCCTTTGTTCTGTTCCAAAGGGCATGACAAAGCAAATGGCAAGGCATACTGAGTCATCTGTTCCTAGAGGTGTATCATCTAAGTGGTCTTAGGTAAATCAGCAGCTCTATAAAATTCTCAAAGCAGTATGTCATCAAAAAGTATGAGAGGGTCTGGGTATTTAAAATCTGAAGTTGCATGAATTCTCTCAAATGTGAAATACCTCTGGAGATCTAAGCACCCCCATCACTCCTCTCTTCTCTTCTCTTCTCTTCTCTTTTCTCTTCTCTTCTCTTGAGGGCTACACCTTCCATAATGTGCCAGTCTCCCTGCTCACATCACACTAACTATCCATTTCAGTCACCCTCACTGGAATGTGTATCCTAGTTAGTCATAGGCATCAACCATTATGGCTAAATGCTGAAATATCAACTGATGGTGAATAATTATGCTTAAATAAAGTTCATAACAATTGGGTGCCAGACTTGCAGTAAGATTCCTAGCTTGTCATCCTCCACAATCTGTCAAAAATGGTCAAACGGTTATAAAAATGTCACAATCCAAGGTAGGCCAAGAACTTTCAACTGGGCACATCAACTGTATTCACACAACACAATGAACCATAAACCAACCAAACACACCTAGCCTATCAAGTTGTGCAACAACAGCCTATGGCTCAGAGTAATACATGAAGCCGGAAGAATATGGTAATTGAGGAGACCATGTTTAAGTTGACCATCGATGAGCATGCTATATGAACACAGGTATCATATAAAGAGACTAAGTGACTTCATCACATTGAAGTATGTTCTATAAAATAAATATGCTTTCCACTTTTGGTGTAATGTTTTTTAATTTCTACACAACAACCAATGCTCTACCAAGAAACAAAATTATATCATCTAATTACCTGCCAGTCTGCCTTTAAAGTGACTCATAGAATTTTGACATAAGTATGAATCACAAACTGACACACAGATAGAATTAATATACTTAAAATTATCTTTTAAAAAGTATCAGCAAAGACATACCCCTATATTTGAGTCAAAATGTTAATTTTGCTGGATAATTTCTTATTTTTCTTCCATACAATAATTACTGCTCCATTCCTTCCACATAATAATGATTACTACATTCTTGGAAGTATATCGAAGAATTGATTTTTTTAAAAAAACAGAAAGATACCAAAGAACATCATCATAGGAAACCTCATAAATAGTCATATATGTGGTTTGTTGTACAGGTAGTCCTCACTTAATGACCACAATTGAGACCAGAATTTTGGTTGCTAAGCAAAGTGGTCATTAAGCAAATCTGACCCAATTTTATTACCTTTTTTGCAGCAGTCATTAAGCGAATCACCACAGTTAAGTGCACCATATGGTTGTTAAGTGAATCACGTGGTTCCCCATTGATTTTGCTTGCCAGAAGCTGGCCAGGAAGGTTGAAAATGGTGATCACAGGATGTTGCGGCGGTCATAAATGCAAACCAGTTGCCAAGCGCCCAAATTGTGAGCACGTGACTGTGGGGATGCGGTGATGGTCGTTAAGTGTGAGCACCTGTTATAAGTCATTTTTTCAGCACTGTTGTAAGTCTGAACTGTCACTAAATGAATGGTCATTAAGTGAGGACTACCTGTACAGTGATTATACATAAGCTGTAAATGGTATACTTACTGGCTCTGAAAAACTACCGAATATTGCTTTCCATTTCATATTTTCAGACTACTGAAATTAGATTTGCTCATTAGATGGCTACACCTTGAACAGTTTGGAATTTCAACCTTACATCTAGACAGATACTAGTGCTATGTTATTTCACATGATCCAGAAGGCACCCAGACACAGAAAAGGACTAAAAAAAAAATCATTCACCATCACTGGGTGAAAAAAAAAGCCCCTATTGGAATTCTGTGATTCTGTGCAAAAGCTCAGTAACATCTTCTAACTAGTTTCTCTTCTAAAGAAAAAAGCCTGTATAAAATATCTCATTTTCTCTCTGATTACATTAAGTTGTTATGCAATGATTTCAATGTGCCTATAAATTCGTAAAATGTAATTTTGGATCGAACTGGTGCTAGTATAAAATTTAAGATTTCAGATAAAACTATTATAGAATAGTTTTCATTTCTTTCAATTATGTAATGCCACAAATTTGGCTGGCAGGTGGTGTCAATTTGACTTTTTGAAAAAGTTTTAATCTATTAATGCCTGATGGAACAAACTTGTGAAAATATCTCCAACTTTCTACTTTTTTACATTATATAAGAAACCTGTAATTTTACATGCCAGGGAAGACATCATCTCAAATTGAAAGCCTATTCAAATTTATAGAACATTATTTTAAGTGTACTTTTCCTTTCTGAACTAAAAAAAAAATCCAGATGTATGAAGAAACACATGAGTTCTGATCCAGCTTTATTAAAATGAGCTACCAACTATAGAGTATGCTATTCTTTGTCTCTTAAAAAAAGAAGATGCTTATCCCTGTGGGATCTGTGAAATTCAGGATATAAAAACCTTTCACATAATAGAATATTTGGCAGGAAAAGAAAAAGATAACCTCTATATCAAAATATGGTATTTTGAAATAATAAAAATAAATATTTATTTTTCAGATTATTTGAATACCTTAATGTCTTGCAGAATATATGTTAATTTAGTGTTTTGCATAGTATTATATTCCATTAACATAAATAGAACCAACTTTCATAAATTTACTGTTTAAATTTCACTGGACAATATGCTAAAAATGCCTAAGGGAAAGTATATAGGCAAATGGCTTGCGTATATTTTGGCTACATTTCATTATATTGCAAACAATTACACTTAAGCTACAATAGTAGACAGATTTATCTGGCAATAAGCCGACTGAACTAAAGTGGACTTATTTTGGAGTAGATATTATAGGACTGGATATAGTACAATCATATATTATGTACCAATTTAACTCTTATACAAATTGTAAGAGAAAGGTGATCAGAATTTTTATCACATGGTGGGGTTCTACGGGAAGACATTGTCACTGGCACCCAAACATTTTATTATCTGACAATACTTATCACATTATTGTCATGACCTCGTTGCAAGGCACAAAGAGCCTCACAACGTAGATCATGATCATCAAGGAATAGAGGAAGATAATTAAACCAGGGATTAAAACAAGCACCCAAAGCACCCACACCCACATAGACAGCTGAAAAGAAGGACATCGGATGAGCAGAGATAAGCCACACCTGGTGCCCTGGAGGACACACCAGAACCGAGGGGACAAAGGAAGACACCGGGAAAACGCCCATGCAGCCATCAAGGATCCCATCAAGAGGGATCGGGACAATAAAGGGTGGAGGAGCCCGGGGCCCTACAAGGGGGTATAAAAGGGACACCTCCACACCACACCCCCCGTTCCCGTTTTTCGTTCTGTCAGCCACCATTCCAATAAACCGGAAATCCTTAATACCCATTAGGTGAGTCCGTGTCTTATTGCAAAGCAAGCCTGACCCTGACATAAAAACAGGAACCGCCAAAAAAATTTTCTACCTAGCACCTATCCAACAAGCTTGTGAGGGACCCAGCTAGGTATGGAAACCCACGGAGCGAGGCAGCGCAACCCCTTGGCACCTGGCGATGAAGCCCCGCTCCCCTCAGGCGGGATGTGGCTGAGGTCCGGGCGGTGTAACGCCCCGGTAAGTATGGGATCCAGCTCGGGGGAAGCGGAGGGGGAGGGAACCAACCCGGTGCCCCGGAGCCCGCGGGCCACCGGGGGTGAGATGAGGGGACCCTCTCCAGGCTTGCAGGCAACCCCGGAGGAAGCGCAAGACGAACCGGGAGGATGGAGCCGAGGGAGTGCCTGGCACCCCGGAGGGACCAAGGGAAGGTCCATCCTCCACAATGGCCAATGGCGAGGGCGAGCAGAATGACGAGCGCACCTGCGGAAGTCCGCAGACGGCGGCGAGGCTCAACGCGCTGGAGGAAGGGGTGCAGGCGATACGGCTGATGCTACAACAACTGACGGCAGCGCAGGGACCCCGCGGCAGCAGCAGCATGGAGGCACCCCCGAATGAGGGACGGCGGGGTGAGCGCGGCGGCGGCGGAGCCCGGCCCAAGGAGCCCACCCGACGACCGGAGGCGCACCTGGACGAGAGATGGAGCGGATACCCAGCGGACGGTGGCGACTACGGCGGAGCCCGATCCCAGGAGCCCACCCACCGATCGGAAGCGCACCCGGATGAGAGACAGCGGGATGACCTCGGCGGCGGTGGTGGCGGAACCCGACCCCAGGAGCCCACCCGACTGGAGGCGCACCCGGACGAGAGACAGAGGGATGACTCGGCATACGGCGGTGGCGACAGCGGAGCCTGGCTCCAGGAGCCCACTCGAGGGAGAACTTCCCGCCCCCCCCCACCCGGGCGACGGGTCGACGGACTTGCGAGGAGACCCAGAGAGAGACACAAATACCGCAAGAGGACTGGAGACAATCTGACCCGCATCAGCCCCCGTGGAGCCCGCTGCATGGCCCAGAGGGGACCGGGAGCCAAACCAGAACAGCTGCCAAGGACTTTGGCATAAAGTTTGACGGGGACCCCTCTAAACTCTCCTTTTTCCTGACGAACGTGAGGTACTACCTCGAGGAATGGGGTCCCTGCTTCAGAACTGAAAGGGGCAAAGTGAATGCCCTGGCCATAAAGCTAAAAGGTCGGGCCGCCGATTGGTACGTCCAGCTGTGCCAATCAGGCGCCCCGGCGCTGCAGGACAGCACAGAATTCCTGCAGGCGCTGGAGCTGCACTTCAGGGATCCCCTGGAGCAAGAAAGAGCAAAAAGGGCGCTGAAAACACTCAGACAAAGCCAGCGCTCCATGACAGAGTATGCCATGGAGTTTCAAGCCCTAGCCGGAAAAGTGGACACCTGGTCTCAATCGACTCTGATTGAGAAATTCAAACAAGGACTTAACTTAAACGTTCTCCGGTGGGCACTCTGCCGCAACAATCCCAACTCCCTGACAGAATGGATCTGGCTGGCGGGGGAAGCAGAGGACGCCCACGACACGTTCCTCCACGCCAAGAAGGAAGCGCAGCAGATGGAAGCAGCAAGACCCCCACACACAGCTGCAAGGCAGGGGAAGGCGAGACCCCAACCAGGGAAGGAGGAACGGGACCGGCGCTTCGCCAAAGGGCAGTGCTTCATGTGCGGCAAGGAAGACCATAAGGCAGCAGCATGCCCCAAATCGACACCCAGAGAGAGCACGAGGAGGGCACCAACCGCACCAACCCCAGCGCCAAGAAAGTGACCAGCAGCGAAGGGGGAGTACCGAGCCAGACACTTCCCCTACAGCTCAGAGGAGGAGGGAAGCAATCCCAACGAGCCGACAGGAAATGACAACCACCTGGCCTAAGGGGCGCTGAAGGACAGGTGGAGAACAGTGAGAGGCGCAACGACAAAGGGGTGAGTGAGGAAAGCCCCACCCTCTATGTTCATGTCACCCTCACCCATGGGGATAAGACTGAAAAGGTCTGGGCACTAATTGACTCTGGCTGCTCCAAAAGCCTAATGCACCCAGACCTGGCAGCCGCGCTTAACCTCCGCTGCTATCCACTTCAGCACCATTTGGTGTTCACGCAGCTCGACGGATCTGCAGCGGGAGGGGGCCCAGTCACCCAATACACCAGAGAAACCGCGCTAAGGCTCAGCAGCCACGAGGAAAAATTGGTTTTCATCGTGGCACCGGTGGGGCAACCCCTACTCATACTAGGGATCCCATGGCTCGTGCAGCAAAACCCAGTCATCAACTGGAAAACCAGAGAGATTAAGTTTGCTGACGGGCATTATCAAGCACCTTCAGGGAACAGGGTCCCCCGAGCAGCCATGGGGGGGGGCAACGACGACTGCAGAGCACAGAGAGATGGCACTGCCAGAGAGACTGCCAACCAAATACGCGGACTTCGCCGACGTCTTCGGCGAGAAAGAGGCGGACAAACTCCCCCCCCCCCACAGGAAAACAGACTGTACCATTGAACTGGTCCCGGGGGTATCCCTACCCAAACCCAAAATATATGCCATGACCCAGCGGGAGCTGGCAGCATTAAGGGACTTTGTGGACAAAAACTTGGCAAGAGGTTTTATCGAGCCTGCAAACTCTCCAGTGGGAGCGCCAGTCCTCTTTCGTGAGAAAAAGGACGGGTCACTGCGGCTCTGTACAGATTACCGCGGATTAAACGCAGCAAGCATTTCAAATAAATACCCCCTACCCTTAATAAAGGACATCTTGTCCCACCTGGCAAAGGGTAAGGTATTCTCTAAACTGGACATAAGGGAAGCCTATTACCGCATATGGATACGAGAGGGGGATGAGTGGAAAACTGCTTTCAACTGCCCATTGGGGGCGTTTCAATATAAGGTGCTCCCATTCGGACTGGCAGGAGCACCGGGGGTATTTATGCAGTTAATTAATGAGGTCCTGCGTGACCACCTTTTTAAGGGGGTTCTGGTTTACCTCGACGATGTATTAATCTACATGGAAACGGAACGTGAGCACGAACGCTTGGTAAAAGAAGTGCTCAGGAAACTCCGCAAGGCAGAGCTGTTTGCCAAGCTCTCCAAGTGCGAGTTTCACAAGAAACAAATTGACTATCTAGGGTATAGGATTTCAGCTAAAGGAATAGAAATGGACCCAAACAAGGTCCAAGCCATACTGGCGTGGGAGCGCCCACGCACGAGGAGACAACTCCAAAGCCTCCTCGGATTCACCAACTTCTACAGGGGGTTCACACCAAGGCTGGCAGAGATTATTTTACCCCTAACTAACCTACTTAAGACTAAGGGCTTGGGGGACACGCGCAAATCAAGAAACCTGGGGGCGCTACTAAACTGGACAGCTGATTGTCAAACGGCATTCGAGAGACTAAAAAACCTCTTTACAGCTGAGCCAGTGCTACAACACCCCGACCCCACCAAGCCTTTTGTGGTGCAGGCAGATGCCTCCAACTTTTCCATCGGAGCCATCCTGCTTCAAAGGGACTCCAACAACCACCTAAAACCCTGTGCCTACCTTTCCCGCAAATTCTCCAAAACAGAGCGGAGATGGCATGTATGGGAAAAGGAGGCGTTCGCAGTAAAGACAGCTCTGGAAACGTGGAGGCACCTGCTGGAAGGGGCCACCTGCCCCTTCGAGGTTTGGACGGACCACAAGAACCTGGAGGCACTCAGCACGCCAAAACGGCTCAGCCCGAAGCAGGTGCGTTGGGCTCAGTTCTTCAGCCGGTTCAATTTCACGCTGAAGTTCATACCGGGCAAGAAGAACTTCCTGGCGGATGCCCTCTCCCGACAGCCACAGGACGACACGCAAGCCTCCGACATCGTGGGGACAGTATGGACCAAGAAACAGCTGGGCTGCCCAGCTGTCACGCGCAGCCAGACAAGGAATCAGCGCACGCCAGCACGAACGACAGGGAACGATCGGAGCTGCCATTCAATTTCACTGAACTGGCAACAAAGACTCACACAAGCACTACAAACAGATACATGGTTGCAAAACAACCGACACCATGTATCTATCAAGGACAGCATCGCCTGGAAAGAGAAAGCCTTGTACGTGCCAGAATCATTGCAGGGGGAAATCTTACACAGATCGCATGATGACAAGACTGCGGGACATTTTGGGTTCGTAAAAACCCTTCACCTAACGAGGAGGCAATTTTGGTGGCCAAACCTGAGAAAAGACGTGAAAGACTACGTGGCCAACTGCCCCACATGTGCCACCACCAAACGGAAAGGGGGGAAACCCCAAGGGCTGCTACAGCCAGTAGCCAGCCCCTCCCGCCCATGGGAAGAAATTTCCATGGATTTTATTGTGGACCTCCCACCCAGCCAAAGGAAAACAGTGATATGGGTGGTAAAAGACTATTTCTCAAAGCAGGCACACTTCATCCCGTGCGCAACCATCCCCTCCGCACAACAACTGGCACACTTGTTCCTAACACACATATACAGGATTCATGGCACCCCCTACAGGTTGGTGACCGACAGAGGCACACAGTTCACGTCAAAGTTTTGGCAGGAATTTTTAAAACTAATCGGGACTAAGCAAGCACTGTCCACTGCGTGGCATCCACACACGAATGGATCTACAGAGATCCTAAACTCAACACTTGAACAGTTCCTGAGGGCATTCATAAATTACCAACAGCACAACTGGGTAGACCTACTACCTTTTGCAGAGGTAGCCTATAATAATGCGGTACATCAGAGCACTGGCCACACCCCATTTAAGGTGGTCTACGGGAGGGACTTTGTACCGATACCAGAACTGCTGCAACCTGAAACCCCGCCCTGCTCACCAGACGACTGGGCGGCACAGCTGGCAACAACCTGGCCAATCATCCAAACGGCCCTAACAGACGCACAAACCACGTACAAAAAATATGCGGACAACCACAGGGCAGAGGCACCGAACTACAAAGTGGGAGATAGGGTCTACCTCTCCACTAAGTTCATAAAAACCTCACAACCCTCGAAGAAACTGGCACCGAAATTCATCGGACCCTTCAAAATCACACAGGTAATCAACCCAGTTACTTTCAAACTGGAACTGCCCCACAACTTGAGACGGGTCCACCCAGTATTCCACTGTGCACTACAGAAACCAACAAGCACATCCAAATGGCATACGGAAGAACCTCCACCCCCACCCATAATGATAGACAACCAACAGCATTTTGAAGTAAAAGAGATACTGGACTCAAGAAAGCAAAGAGGTAAGCTGCAATACCTCATTAAATGGAAACATTTCTCACACCCAGAGTGGGTCCAGGCACAACATGTCATGGCAAGACAACTAGCTAGACAGTTCCACGAGGCATACCCAGAGAAACCAGCACCATAAAGACATCTTTGGGGGGCAGCATGTCATGACCTCGTTGCAAGGCACAAAGAGCCTCACAATGTAGATCATGATCATCAAGGAATAGAGGAAGAAGATAATTAAACCAGGGATTAAAACAAGCACCCAAAGCACCCACACCCATGGACCCATAGACAGCTGAAAAGAAGGACATCGGATGAGCAGAGATAAGCCACACCTGGTGCCCTGGAGGACACACCAGAACCGAGGGGACAAAGGAAGACACCGGGAAAACGCCCATGCAGCCATCAGGATCCCATCAAGAGGGATCGGGACAATAAAGGGTGGAGGAGCCCGGGGCCCTACAAGGGGGTATAAAAGGGACACCTCCACACCACACCCCCCGTTCCCGTTTTTCATTCTGTCAGCCACCATTCCAATAAACCGGAAATCCTTAATACCCATTAGGTGAGTCCGTGTCTTATTGCGAAGCGAGCCTGACCCTGACAATTATTTGGTTAAGGAGCAGGTAAACAATCCTCTTTAGCCAACTCTCTGCCCCAACATAAAACCCTCAATAGCTCCCTATTAGGAGCTAGCATTTTAGCTATGACTGTTAGTGAATTTTCCTCATCACATCATTAGTTTGTAATCTTCATATGACTTACTTAATAATAATAATTAATATTAATAACTAATTAAACTTGCATGCCGCCCAACTCCCAACGACTCTGGGCAGCTCACAACAATCAAAGGAATTACAGTAACATCACTAAGAGATAAAAGATGGCAAGCATGACAGACCAAATGGAATGAAGTGAAGGGTCTCACTCTCCTTTGCCAAATGTCTGGGTGAAGAACCAGATCTTTATGGCTCTTCTAAACAACAGCAGAGTGGGGGCCATCCAGATCTTGGAGGGAACCTCATTCCAGACAGCAACTGCTGCTACAGAGAAGGTGCGCTTCCAGGGTCCTTATAGATGACATTGTTTAATCAAAGGAACCCAGAATGCACCAATCCTGCAAGAGTGAATCAGCCAGGTGAGACTTCCGGTGGGGATATGGAGGACTGAACAACTGTGCCCAAGGGCTCAGCAGGAAGAGCTGACAAAGTGGCAGTTTTTTTGGGCTCAGGCAGGTTTTCCTTAAGCCCAAGAGTGTTTCCCGGAAAAAGGAAAACACCTGGAATTATCCCATCTGTCCTCCGGATGGCTGCTTGCAGCCAGAAGATCACAAACAGCATTAACGTTTGACTGGTAAGAGCTAGCTGGGAGGTGAGGATGTCACCATTTTCCAAGCCGTGCTGTAGCCTTCAAGGGACACTAAGACTGGCAACCCCATTTCTAAATCACCCAATTTATATTTCTTTTAAGTACGCATACCCTAAGAGACAGACTGGCTTAAGACTGGGAAAGGAGTATGGCAGGGTTGTATACTCTCACCCTACCTATTCAACTTGTATGCAGAACACATCATGCGACATGCTGAGCTTAATGAATCCAAGGCTGGGGTTAAAATCACTGGAAGAAACATTAACAATCTCAGATGTGCAGATGATACCACTTTGATGGCTGAAAGCGAAGAGGAACTGAGGAGCCTTATGATGAAGGTGAAATAAGAAAGTGCAGTTAAACCTCAAAAAAACCAAGATTATGGCAACCAGCTTGATTGATTACTGGCAAATAGAGGGAGAAAACATAGAGGCAATGACAGACTTTGTATTTCTAGGCACAAAGATTACTGCAGACGCTGACTACAGCCAGGAAATCAGAAGACGTTTAATTCTTGGGAGGAGAGCAATGACAAATCTCAATAAAATAGTTAAGAGCAGAGATATCACACTGATAACAAAGGTCTGCATAGTTAAAGCAATGGTGTTCCCCATATGGCTGCGAGAGCTGGACCATAAGGAAGGCTGAGTGAAAGAAGATAGATGCTTTTGAACTGTGGTGTTGGAGGAAAATTCTGCGAGTGCCTTGGACTGCAAGAAGATCAAACCAGTCCATCCTCCAGGAAATAAAGCCAGACTACTCACCTGAGGGAACGATATTAAAGGCAAAACTGAAGTACTTTGGCCACATAATGAGAAGACAGGGTACCCTGGAGAAGATGCTGATGCTAGGGAAAGTGGAAGGCAAAAGAAAGAGGAGCCGATCAAGGGCAAGATGGATGGATGATATTCTAGAGGTGACAGACTCAACCTTGGGGGAGCTGGGGGTGGTGATGACTGATGGGAAGCTCTGGCATGGGCTGCTCCATGAAGTCATGAAGAGTCGGAAGTGACTGAATGAGTAAACAAGAACACCATAAAAGAGGCTTTCTACAGCAAGGAGAAGCTGGATCTCTTGGGGCTTATCATTATTTTGGGGATTACTTTTTTTAAAAAATTCTTTTTAAGTTTTGGACCTTGTTTTCCCTCCAAATGTTAAGGAGGATTGAGAGTAAATAATTGTCTCCCAGTTATTATTTTTGTACTAAATTTGAAGATATTAGCATTTTCCTACACATTGAATCAGCTGATTTGAACCTTCAGTTTTCTGCTTCTACTTTCTTTTGGGAACTGTCTGCATATCTCACTTTCACTTGTGTAAACACATTCCAGAATTCTTTCATATCTTCAACTTTCACTGGTTAAGCTCCTAGGGGGCTCCATAATCTACTGAGTGAGACATGGGGAATTTTAAACAGACTTTCTCTGACTTCCACCAAGATTTTAAACAGATTCTGACGCCTACCAAGTTTTTATGCAAGGCATTCAGGACATTGTGGAAAATATGAGGTCTAAAATGTGTCATCTGGTTGGGGATGTCATGGTTGAAACTGAGGAATTTAACAGTAACAGAAATGTCTCTTTCAAGAATGAGATTGGGATTTCTATTGAAATGCTGGATGAAGATTGGATAGTCGAGTTGAAGAAATTTAAGGGAGAGAGTGAGTTGCAAGCCACAAGTGAAATTGATCTTCTGGTGAAATGCCATGGAAAAGAAGGGGTTATTATCTATGGGAGGTTTCCTGAAGAGAAGTTGGAGTTTTTGAGGGGGGCAGTTGGGCTGTTTGATCTTTTTAAGAAAAACGCTCTGTGTACATTGTGGGAATATGTAAATGCTCTGGTTTATTTTGAAGTGGGATAAGAGTTAAACAATATTTATCTGGATTGTTTTTAAAGTTTGGTTGATTTCATTTATCTTTAATGATTTGGATTAAGATTAATAAGGTATATAAAATGTCTATTTGGAGGGTTTGGGGTTTATTAAGATTAAGATCATTAAAACTATTGTATTACTGGCAGTATAAATGGCAGACAATTTATATGCTTTTTAGTTTGACCTTTATTATGGCAGACAGAAATGTATAGTAATAGGAAGGAGAAAATGAAATAGATGTTATCTTTGGGGAGGGTGAAGTTGTTTAGGAGGTTTATATGAACGTTTTCTTTCTTTTTTTTTCTTTTAATATAAGGGGAGGGAGAAACTGTACTTAGTGATTTTTATTATGTGCCAGTGTGGAATGATTTATAGAAATAATGTGGTTTTGGTTTAATATAGAGTAAGGGATTGACTATGGAAAATGTTTGTATAGCCTTGCTGTTAAAAGTCAGAAGTCACACTTCTTCGTAACTTCGAAAAAAAAAATTCTCTTGTGTTTTCACTTTTTCTTATAAATTCATTCTTATTTTAAAAAAAAAAAGTGAATCAGCCAGGCAGATACTATGGGACAACCAGGTCCTATGTCAACAACCTGCACCTTGAATTGCACCTGGAAGCAAACTGGCAACCAGTGTAGCTCGCAAAGCAGAGGTATGACATGGGCATACGAAGTCATACCTATCACTGCTCTTGCCACTGCATTCTTGACCAATTGAAGCTTCTGGGTGGTCTTCTAGGGCAGCCCCTTGTAGAACACATCAAACCAATTGGATTTCTGATTTCTCACATGGTTTGTTGCTATCTATTTTTGCAATGTGCAAATTCCCTTTTCTAATTGGGTAAATTAAAAACTTAATCCAATAAACAAAGAAGTAAGTAAATGGATTCCTAAATTTTGATGTACAGCCCACCAGAGCGGGGAGGCAGGGTATATTGCAGGTCCTTCAGTTAGGTAGGTACATCTAGTGGGACCAAGAAAAAGGGCCTTCTCCATAGTGGCTCCCTCCCTTTGGAACATCATTCCCCCAGATATAAGATTGGACCCCTCCTTGCTCCTTTTCCAGAAGGCCCTGAAGACGTGGTTTTGTCAATGGGCCTTGGGACCCCAAGCTGCTTCAGAGCCAGTCAAGTGGCTGGTATGAACGCATTTGCTGCCGCCAGGGAGTGTCTATTGTATTTTTATGGTTTTTAATTCTGTAAGCCGCCCAGAATCACCATGTATGAGTTGGGCAGCCCTATAAATCTGTTTAATAAAGAATTAAAGAATTAAAGAAATTTTAAAAGAAATTATCTTTTTTCACAGAAGCATTGACATCAAGTTAGTTAAGTGCTGCTCCAGAGATTTGGTAGAGAATGTTAATTATTACATGCAGTCCCCTCTTTCTGAACTGTTCTCTTCATATTAACATGGCTGTGCATTTGTTATTATAGTACATCACAAATATGTCTTTCCAACTGAGAATTTACATTCTTACTTGTTCTTGCACTGCAGGAGAGGGCAATATACCACCTACTTCCACTCTTTTATCACCCACATAATTAGTAGCCATTGAATATATATTTAAAATATATTTAAAGTTTTTAGAAACAAGAATGCAAATAAGTATTTTACCTGATAAGACAACTTCAACCAGATCACCCTCTTGGATATCAGCAGCTGACTTCACCAGCTGGAGTATATTTTCAGTGGTTGGGTCATGACGAAAAAGCAGGATTTTATCATACATTCCATAGAAGCCACATTCAGGAAACTGTAAATGGATAGTATTGAGACTTTATCTCAATTAAAAACAGTATTTAAATATTATTTTGATAGTTTTAACCCAGAAAAATCAAAAGTAAAGCAAATATTAGCTGAGATGCTCATGATTAACTATGTCTCTTTCCATAAAGCTGCAAATATCACTTCTACAGTTTTCAGATATGGAGACATTTTGGAAAGCACAGTTCCTATATATTCATCATGAAAATATAGTTTTAAATAACGTTTAAAAAAAATTAAAGCACTTTTCCAACCATATATATATTGCTCATAAAATCTTGCCAGTTTTTAAAAGAAAATTCCAGAAGCATTTTCCTGCTACCTCAGACACATCTCTTATACAGTAGGTCCTTGAATCTTCAGTATTATAGCAGCAGATCCAGTCATTTTGATGTAAAGGTTTGAAGTAAAAGTATGACATAAAAGAAGCTGTTATATTTTGTCAGACAATTGATTCATCTACTTCTTGATAGCTCATCATGGTTTCAGTGGTTCCAAGCCCTTCTCCATTACTTTAAATCTTTAATATCATGGAATGCATCAAAAGGCATGCAAATTTTACTTGCACAGTAGGACTTGCCCTTCCTCTTCTTCTCCCCCACACTGCATCTTCCTGTACTTCTCAAATCTGCTGTGGCAATATTCTGAATGACTGTTATTGTACCACTGAACCATGTTTCACTTCCATGTTCAATCACATCTACAGAGTCCACCTGATTGTAGCAGGTACAAATTGATGGAATGTAATACAGTCCTTGAAGAATTCTGTTGTTCAATCATATAACACTGAGTTTCCTGCCAATTTAAAAGTTGTAATGTAAAATAGTTAATCATGAGTAAAGGATGGCAAGGCAGGGGAGGGTATATTTATTGAGTAAAGACAGTTATGTGTTAATTTCAGCCCACATTATTCTACTTTCTCTTTCCACTAAATAAAGTTGTGCTGAGAGGCATTATTTTATGCCAAATAAATTTCCTTCTAAGAACTGTTTTGCCTTTCTTCCATGATTTTTCAAAAAATAAATGCTAGTCTTAAAGATTATGGGGATACTTGCCTATATAGCAAATAACTTGCTAAGCTGTTGGCTTGTTCAGAGCCAGTTCTATTATGATAATAATTGTCCTCTGGCAGAAATGGAGTGAACAGATGCAAAGGGAAGAGCTTTCCCTTGTAGCAAATTTTGTCTTCCCAGTTTTCCATGGGGCTTAGTTCTGAACACAGAAAATAGGTTCAGTGGTAGATGTACTTCCCAAGCAAAGAAAGAAATCTAAATCTTCATAATACAAGGTAGGATCCTGAATTTATCCCAAAAGATATCTGTCAAGAAATCTAGATTTTAATAAGCAAATCAAAAATCTTCCAATTATTCTAAATCAAGGACCTGGTAACTTCTAGTTCTCAGTGCCTAACTCTCCCACAACCCCTATAAAATTGCCCTAAATTGTGCAGTATCACCAAATCACCAAATCAAAGGTGATTTTGGCATTCATTCCAAGATCTCATAAAACTGTGTATCCTATGTGAAAATGCTGAATATCCAAAATATGACAGTCCTGTGAGATTTTTGTCATTTTGATTTTTTAAAAATTATAATTTAATTTTTGGGACTATAGATGCTGTTTTGCTAACCTAAAAGTAGTTTTGCCAAAACTTTAGCCATGAAAACCATTTACTCTGGAGTCAGTGAATGGAGTCTATAAGCATAGTCTTGGGGGAAATAAGTTTTAGAATCATGACCAAAAGAGGGTTCAAGGGGTTTATACTTGGTTTAATGACACATTAAACACTTTAATGTTTAATGTTTATGTTAAACGGATTCCATTAAGAACTGGGATACTTACTTCCAAGTACATAGGCCCAACTGTAGGGCTCAAGATTTCTTTTAAAATCATCACACAACCAAACAATAATGCACAGATATGTACAGATAGATATATTTACAAACAGAGGCTCAGAGATACAAAATGCATTTTGGCAGCCTTTGCTCTTCAAAACTGAAATAGAGTCTTTGTTAACTTCATCCATCATTTTATTTATTTATTTATTCGTTCAATTTCTATAGCCGCCTATCTCAACCAGTGACTCTGGGCGGCTCACAACAATAAAAACCATAAAACAATAAAACAATCACAATTAAAACAATTACAGTAAAAAATAAATACACATGGCTGCCAAGTAAACAATGTAAGATGTCAATACAACCAAGAAACAGGACCATTACCATATTTTATTTATTTATTCAGTGAACATATACTGTTCACAGATTTGATTTCCAGAAATGCCAATTTTCAGTTTTCCAAAGGAGTACATTTTAGCACTGAATTACAAAACGAACCTTTTTAAAAACACAACTGAGAACATATATGGAGAACTCCCCGAAAGTTGAGATGAGACATGACTTCACAGTTGTTTTTTCCTTATCCATTGAGTTCTATCTAGTATATAAATGGCCCCTCAGTTTACATGCATGTAGAAACTACATCTCCCTTCTCTAAGAAGACAGGAAAGCTTTACAAAATTTGCTATCTCCTTTAGGGTGAGTGATCAATTATTTCTGTGCAGAAGAACAACAGGATCTGCCACCAATACGGCTCTGCTGGAATTTCAGTGATGCTGGTATTCTATACTGCATTCCACCACTCATTTCCATTGTTCAGCTAGCCTTTCAATTTTTCTCTACCTCTCCTTTTTTCTCCTACCTTAGCTAATGTGCCCTGCTGATTTCACTCAGTTTTCTAAAGTTAATTACTCTCCTTGAGTTCTGCTGTTGCTTTATTTTCATGAAAGCCTGCTTCATAATTCTCTTCATTCTTCATGCTTTGGTGGTATAATACTTTCTTTATTTTAAGGGTTTTTTTTTCACAAATTTTAAATTATCTGTTGCTTGGTTCTTTTCCTCTCGATTTCCCTCTTCCCTTGGAGTCTTTCAATGCTAAAGTCTGTTATATCTTTCCTTTCACTCTTGGCAAGACAGAGACCTGTAACCTCTTTCTTTCAGCCTTTAAATTCTTTCTTCTGGTAGGACAAGGAGGAATTTGGCTTCTTAATCTTTTGTTCTATACAGTTCTGTGACAAATTTTGCCCCCTACCTTCAAGCAAATCCTTGGTCTGTAAAAGACATTGTTTCCTCTGCCTTTTTTGTAGAGAGGGAAGAATTTCTTTTTTAAAAAAATTACTGCCACTGAGTAAAAGCCATTCAACAGTCTGTTCACCATGATTCTGCCTAATTCTCCTTTCAAGCCAACTAAATGAAAGATCAGCAACACATCCTTAAATTAATTATATCCTGCAAGGAACTTGCTGTTCCTCTCCAGAATCTCTTGCCAACCCAATATCAGCATCAGCAATGCAGCCTGAGAAACAACCTTGATGTCACTTATCCTAATGGTCAGCAAATGTTGTCTACATCATAACTATTTCTGCCCCTATATTTGGAAAATACAAGGCAAGAATAATCATGGGGAAACATTTGTATTCTCATATTATTCCTCTGTGTACATTTTCATACAAAGCTGTTCTCTATTCATTCACAATTCCAATTCCATTTAGTCAGCCTTAATTTTCAGAAGCTTCAGAACGATAAAGTGGAAGGTGAACAAGTCATTCTGACAGTTGAGTTCCAGTCATCCTTTGGTTACCATGGAAGCCAAGCAGAGGCTTTGTATAAGATTAAACACTTATTTAGTGAGCAGAACAAACAAACATATCACTTGAAAAGACTTAATAAAAAAAAAAGAGTATATAATTTTTCCTTTAAGTATAGAGCTGTCAGCACCTGATCATTCGAGCATTCACACAATCACAGTCAGGAGGCTGGGATTCCTTTAACTGTTTTAATGAAGCGTAATGAATGGTACAGAAGGCAAGCTGCGAATACAGATTTCCCGCTCAAACCTAACTTAAAAACTACATTCCCTTAGTTAGTCCCCTTTCCCATGGAACCATGTCACCCCCCCTCCCATCCAGATGGTATTCCTGGCATATCTCAACCCCGTGTCCTTGATGTCCTCCACAGCCATAATAAACCACTTAACACTCCAACTTCACACCCCCTCCCATCTGGCGACATGGATTCCATTCCTTGGGGAAGGAAATGATGGTAGATGCTCCGATAAGGGTTTCTGTAAAACCTTTGATCGGGGGGATCTGACAAGAGCATTAACAAAATAATTTCAATTAACAGAATAAGATGCTATCATATAATACATAATGTAATAAAAGAGTACAGAGAACAAGCACATAATGACATCATCTGATGCTAATAGCAAACTCATTCTTAGGGAGAAATAGTACATGCTTCCTAACAGTAAATTAGGTTGTTCTTTAGTATTTATACATTTTTCTGAACTTTACAATGAAGTTATAGGTAAATTGCTCAGAAAATATGTCTATTAAGCAACGATTTGAAACAAAAAGGCTGGTATTAGGAAAAATAAGTACAAAATACATATTGATTTTTATATGCATTCTTTTGATTAAAAATGTACAAATATAGAGATGTTCCACTTACTGAACAGGCAAAGCTTAGACGTATGCCTTGTTTGTTAGCAGACTTCTCAAAATCTTCTGGGTATGTGTGTGCATGGACATGTTAAATTCTTCTGAGCACCAAAAAAGTGAACAAAAAAATTGGGAAGAGCTCTAGAAGGATCTCTTTAAATTGAATGATAAATCAGATGGCAAGTGTAAAGGTTATTCAGTGTAGGTAAGTATAAATGGATGCAAATTGGTGCAAAGCCCCCTAACTTCATATAGACAGACAGAGTATACATATAGTACACAGTGGTGCTTAAACGTTTGTGAATCTGTTTAATTTTTTAATATTTCTGCATAAATACGCCCCAAAGCATGATCTGTTCTCCACACAAGTCCTAAAACTAGATAAAGAGAACCCATTTAAACAAATGAGTCAAAAACATTATATGTGTTCATTTATTTACTGAGGAAAATGATCCAAAGCTACACGTGTGTGTGTGTGTGGCAAAAGTATGTGAGCCTCTAGGATTATCAGTTCATTTGAAGGGGGAATTAGAGTCAAGTATTTCAATCACTGGGATGATAATCAGGTGTGTGGGGGGGAGGTCATTCCTTATTTATAAAACAGAATTCCGGGTATTTACTATCAAAGTCTGATCTTCACAACAGAGGTATATGGAAATGTGTCATGGCTCAAACAGGGTATTTCTGAAGACCTCCAAAAAACAGTGGTTGATGCTCACTGGGCTGGAAAAGGTCACTAAACTATTTCCAAAGAGTTTTGACTCCACCAGTCCACTGTCAGGCAGATCGTGTACAAATGGAGACATTTCAAGACCACTGTTACTCTTCCCAAGATCACACCATGAGCAAGGCATGTAATACTACGGGAGGGTAACGTCTAAGGAACTAAAGGTCTATCTTGCATTGGCCAATGTCCGTGTTCATGAGACCACCATCAGGAGAACACTGAACTACAATGGTGAGCATGGCAGGGTTGCAAGGAGAAAGCCACTGCTCTCTAAAAAGAACACTGCTGCCTGTCTACAGTTTGTGAAAGACCACGTGGATAAGTCAGAAGGCTACTGGAAGAACGTTCTGTGAAAAGATGAAACCAAGATAGAACTCTTAGGCTTGAATGAAAAGCTTTATGTTTGGTGAAAGGCAAGCACTGCATTCCAGCCTAAAAACCTTATCCCATCTGTCAGGACCGGTTCTAGGTCTAGGCAACCTAGGCAGTCACCTAGGGCACCAAATTTTAGGGAGCACCAAAATTGGAAGAGGGTGCCAAAATACACAGCATGAATATAAAATCTGATAGTCCTTCCGCATTTCTTTAGAACGTTTTCTTTCTATGCTTTTTGAAAACACTGACAAAGTTATTGAATGGCAGTGAACAACATACTAATCAGATGTTGCAAGTTACAAAAAAGAAATTATTATTACAATTACGGAACTCAGGAAGCTGATATTACTACTGAAGCATGACAGAAGTCTGATACGAAGGTACTGTACCTTCCTTACACATGAAGTTATATCTAGAAAAGTGGTAATGGCGCACTCTGTGCACCTGTGCGCCCACTCAAGGGTAAATTATAGTTTCACAGAATTGTTGCCATACGTCAACAATGGATGCTGATGTAATTAAAATTATTTACTGTGATTCACAGTAAATAGGGTGATTCACAGTAAATAGGGAGAAAATGTCTGAGAAAAAATTGTAAATGTAAAGCTCAAAAACTCGAAGAAAAAAAAATAAGATGGTGCCTTTTTGAAATTCCTAGCAAAATCAGAAGATGAGCCAACCACAGGGGGTGCCAGAATATGACTTTGCCTAGGGCATCAAAATGTCCAGAGGTGGCCCTGCATGGTGGTGGCAGCATCATGGTTTGGGCCCACTTTGCTGCCTCTGGACCAGGACGGCTTGCTGTCATTGATGGAACTATGAATGCTGAATTGTACAAGTAAATTCTACAGAAAAATGTCAGGGTATGTGTCTGTGAACTGAAGCTCAAGAGAAAGTGAGTCATGTAGCAAGACAGCAACCCAAGACATACAAGTTGTAAGACCAAAGAACTGTTAAAGCAGAAGAACAAGTTGTAAGACCAAAGAAACTGTTAATGTTTAGGAATGGCCAAGTCAAAGTCCTGACCTTAATCCTGTAGAAATGTTGTGGAAGTACCTGAAGTGGACAGTTCATACAAGGAAGCCCACCAACATCCCTGAGTTGAAGCTGTTCTGCATGAAGAACTTGGTTAAAATTCTTCCAAGCTGATATGCAGGACTGATCAACAGTTATTAGAAATGTTTAGTTGCAGTTATTGCTAGGGGGTGGGGGGCACACCAGTGACTGAAAGCAAATGTTCTCATACTTTTGCCACATGCAAACATGTAGCTTTGGATCATTTTACTCAATGAATAAATGAACAAATATAATGGTTTTGACTCATTTTTTAATTCTTATCTAGTGTTAGCACTTGTGTGGAAAACAGATTTAAGTCATATTTATGTAGAAATATTGAAAATTCAAAAGAGTTCACAAACTTTTAAGCACCAGTCTACATATTATCTGCCTGATTCAATCCACTGCAGGATGAAGGCCCCTTAATTGAAGATTATGGACCATAATCTACCCTGCTGATTCAGTGCAGATTGGTAAATAGATTTTTTTGACTTTCCAGTCTAGAGCAAAGAGACAGTAACTAGTTCAAAATCACTCAGTTGGCTGCTATGCCTACGGAAGGACAAGAAGTTGGATCTCCCTGTTCCTACTCCACTACTCCGATCACAACACCACACCAGCGCTCATATACATTAATGGAGTTTGAGCTGTTGATAACTAACCAGGAGAAAAGATATTAGAGCCAAAATGAATAGTTCAGTGAAAATAGCAATTCAATGTGCAACAGCTATGGAAAAAAGCAAATTATATGCTGGGAATCATTAGGAAAGAAACTGAAAATAACAAGTTTTGATTGTTTATGTCCCATCAAGTCAGTGTTAACTCTTAGTAACCATATAGATAGACCTTTTTCAGGATGACCTTTCCACAAATTGGCCCCCCAATTCCATTGACGGTCACAGGAAAAATTATTACCTGCATGATTCTGATCTTTGTAGGAATAGACATGCCATGGCACCTAAATATCCTTTCCAGTACCTTCACTGCTGCCCTGCCAAGTCCTAGTCTGTGGCATATTTCTTGACTGCTTGTTCCATTAATAGTTGATCCTAAAAGACAGGATTCATCCACCATTTCAATATCTACTGTACATTATCATAAGGCTGACTGTTGTACCTATTGGTCAGTATTTAATTTTAGTCCCATTTTTTCACCATTTTCAATTATCAGAGTGGTGTCATCCACATAGTGCAGTTTATTGGTGTTTTTTTCCTCCAATTTTTAAAACATGCTCTTCTTCTTCCAATCCAGCCGCCCTCAATATCTATTCAGCATATAAGCTGAATAAATAATGAGAGCCGATAAAGCCTTTTCTCATTTCTTTGCTGACTTGGAACTAATCTGTTTCATCATGTTCCATTTGGACTGTCATCTGATCAGAATGGAGGAAAAAACATCAATAAACTGCACTATGTGGATGACACCACTCTGATAATTGAAAGTGGTGAAAAAATGGGACTAAAATTAAATAAAATTAAATACTGACCAATAGGTACAACATCATCTGGCACTATTCTGTCAATCCACATGGTTTTCTTGGTAAAAGAGTAGTTTACCATTGCCTTCTCCCATGAAGTATCAAATTATGCCTTTACTTTTGTCACTAAATGATCATGCACCTCCACCACCTTCCTGTACCACTGCTGCCTGACAGAGATGCCTATTTGCTTTAGCTGGGCAGCTAAGATGCGGTCTACACCTTGGTTGCTCCTTTTAGGAGTATATACTCTAGGCATATACTCTTGGCATCCTACACTTCTACACCCCCTCACCACGATAAGGCAAGATAGCAGGGCTTGAGGAGAGAAACTGTAATGACCCCCTACAAATCTATGGTACATTTATGTCTGAAGCATTGTGCACAGTTCTGGCAAACATATTTGGAAAGGGATACAACAGAGCTGGAATTAGAAAAGAAGAAGGTAATCAAAATGATCAGGGAACTTGAACACCTTCATGAGAAAAGACGAAAATATTTGGGACTCTTTTTGGTTGGAAAAATAAAGATGAGCAACCCTGGACATGATCAAGGTATAAAATCAGGCATGATATGGGGAAAAGTAGTGATGCTGATCAGAAAGATATTTAGAAAAGACAAAAGCAGCTTCTCACAGCATTATTAATGAACCTGTAAAATTATTAATGGACTTGTAGAATAAGCCACGGTGATGACTACCAATTTGGATGGCTTTAAAATAGGGTTGGCTAAATTAATGGAGGGCAGGCGTATAAAGAACTGTTGGCCTTAAAGGTTGAACGTTAAGTTCAAATACCAATTACAAGGGAACAAGAGTGGGAGAAGGGTATTTGGTCACTGTGAGAAACTAAGTGCTGTACAAAGATGTGCTTTGGCCTGATCCAACAAAGCTGTTCTTTTAACAGAGGACTCTTTTGAGAGGACAGTATTCATACACAGGCCTACAAGCTAATGAAGTTATGCAAACTTCTCCATCACTTGTGAGCTATTCTGGGGCAAAGATCAGAATGAGATGGGCTGGCATGGAATGCAAAACATAATAAGACGGGGTTTGGTTTCGAGGTGAGGAAGGACTGGAAAACAGAAAACATGATTTCAGTATTCTAAAAGGGAAAGAAGAAGGAAAACTTCAACCTGGTTAATATTTGCACTGGGCAAGGTACTGGAAAAAACTGTGTCCAGATTAGAGTTAAAATAATTCCACTGTACTTGGTACTGGTAATCAATATTTGGAGACCTTCTTACAAGGAAAGCCATGTTAGTCTATGGTAGCAAAAAATCCAGAATCTGGTAGTACCTTTTATAACTAACACATTTCATCAAAGGATCACAACAAACACAGTGGTTTTTTAACATACTAGAACTGTTATTTGGTAAGGTACTTGTAACTGGTCTCACATGTAACCTGCATCTGTATAACCAGCCTGTCTTCTCTTCCCTCCAATTAAACCCCTACATTAGTCTAGTTACTCTAAGCATTTGATGAATGAGCTGCAGCTCACAAAAGCTTATGACTTTTAATTAAATTTGTTAGTTGGAAAGGGTGCGACCAGATCCTTCTGATTTAGAGTATGGTGCCCAGTTGTGGGCACTGTGCTTTAAAAGTGACATAGAGAAGCTAGAATGGTTTCAGAGAACTACGAGATTGGTACAATGTCTGGAAAACAAGCTTTATGAACCACAGTAACGAGTCATGTGTATCTTGTAAAGGGGGAGACTGAGGGTATATCTACAAATATCTAAAAAGTATAATGTACAGGAAGGATCAATATATTAGGAGGAATTTCCTGACAGTAAGATCTCTTAAGCAGTGGGACAGTCTGCCTAGTAGTGGTGGATTCTCTCCTTGCTTGAAGTTTTCAAACAGGGGCTGGAGGACTACCTATCAGGAACGGTTTTCTGGATTAAACTAAATGATCAATAAAGTCACTTTCAATTCATACATTCTATGATACCTATCCATATTTCTCAGCATTATCCACATACAAGAAGTAAGTATCAAAGGAGCCATAGGCATATACAAAATTAAGGTTGGCAGAAATGCAACAAATAAGAATAAAATAATGTTGTGGACTTCAAGACTAAAACAATCAATGAAATGCTGATTGACAGGACAAGAAAGGGAGAGCAACAATGCAAGAGGTGAAATGATTTTAGCAAATAACAGGCTTACAAGGTTTTTGAGACATCGCCCAGAGTCCCTTTTTGGAAGAGATGGGCGGTGATAGAAATTTGAAAAATAAATAAATAAATAAATAAATAAAATTAATAGCATGACTTTTATACTATAGGTGGGACAATCTGTATGACTGAGTCCAGAGCACCATCTAATGCTATATCATGAAATAAATTTCAGATGCTATAACTTAAGGATATAGACGAAACGTTTGAAAAGGTTGCTCAGCTTGGTCAACCATTCCCCACTGTGATTTATTATACCTAAAAAAAAAATTAGTGGATCCAGGAAGCAATTAAAAATCTTTGAGAAAGAAGGTGAGGCCACATTTCCAAAAGGATACAGGCCACCGTAGATATGATCACAATAACTATTATCTAGTCACAAATTTCTCTCTCATAAATAACATGGATTGGACTAATAGAAGCACCCCACATGAAAATTACTGGAGGCTAAGTTAGTATATCAGACTGGCCCAGCAGGTTGAAGAAACAGAGATTCAGTAACTTTACTCCTATCTGGAAGGTTGATTCCAAAAAGTGGAAGTGGTTTCTGCAAAACACCTTTTTTACTCCACATGCTTTTTAGTACTAGGAGTAAGGTGGTTTTTATAACTAAGGGCCACAATATTTTGCAAGATCAGGACCAAAAAGAAAACAAACCCAAGCTCTCCCTCCAAATAAAGCATTAGAAAAAGATTCAATTGCACTTACTGTAATGTTTTCAAAGCACTGGAAATCATTAAATGACAGCTTGCTATCAAATATCAGAGACAAATATTGGGAACAACTGCAGAGGAAACTTTAGGAGCTGCACAGGATGTTGGGAAGGGAGTTATAAGAGGTCTGCATGGTGCCTTAAAACACTATTGGCAGTGTGGCTTCAACAGGGGAAAAAAGGTTGCTCACTCCTGATTTAAACAAAGCCAATACATTATACAGTATACAAGAAATTGTATATTTTTTTTATTTTTAAACTGATTTTAAACTGGTAGATTCAACAGACAAATCCTTGCTTCCCAAGAGGATGCAATCTAGCCTATGAGAAAACAACACTGAGAAAAAGGAAACTGTGGCCATCTATATGTCTCTATTTAAAGCCTGAAACAGTAGAAAATAGAGTTTAAGAGGAAAAGCCCAAAATTACATAGCAGAAGTTGATTTGGAAAAGAGTCTTGAAGAAAGGAGAGGTGGCACCGTGTATGTGTTCATAGAGGCATGTAAGGCAAAATAAGAGAGAATGGAGGGGGCTTTTAAAGAGGACGGGAGCCTTTTGTTTAAATGTAAATTATGTTAGTCACTATCTTTGTATTAAAATTTTAGGAGTTTTTGTTTTGTTTTTAAACTTTAGACTGTATTTAAAAGTCCTTTAAAGAGCAACTGTGCAGTAGATATTCTGAAATGAACAGACTCAAGCCTACACATCTGCATTCAATTGAAACTATTATTCTTAGTTGATTATCAAAAAGAATAGAAGCACATTTTTGGTACAATATAAGATTCTCTTAGAAAAAAAAACACAAACACATTCATGCCACATTCTTTCTGCCCTTCAATATTTCCTTGGGGCTTGCAAGTGCTTAAATCTTGCCTTCCTTTCCTCCCCAGAACTATGGAGCTTTTCTTACAATAAAACTGTTGACATATTATGCTCAGTTTGATGGTGGGTGAAACACAGACACCCCCAGTCAATCGTCACTAACTTGAGGATGGTTGACAATAAAATTCCATTTGCCCTCTTTGTGAATCATGCTATGAACCTTTAAAATTGTCAGTAATGAGTAAGTTCAGGCAGTTAATCTCAAATGAATGACTGTATTTTAGTATTCTCTAGCACATAGCATGAATACTTCAGTCTAACACCCAAACAGCTTCATTCCACAGAGTTTTTACAGAATAATTTATACACTTTATTTAATTATAACTCCTACTTATGTTCAATGGATCGTATTCTTTCATAAATAAAATTGGGATATTACCGCACTTACGACCACACTTACGACCAGTTGCCAAGCACCCTACGATCACATGATTTCTATTTGCAACCTTCCCTGCCAGCTTCCCCAGACAGTCAATGCAAGTCCCTGGGGTAAGTCTCCCCCACCCGCACACCTTCCCCAGCCCCTCTGTGTTCACACCATGCCAACCACTCGTGCACCCCCACACACCCTTCCCGACCCATGCCGTAAACCCCCACGCCCTCACCGACCCGCAATGCACTTCTCGTACATCCCCGTGCACCCTTCCCAACCCACACTGCACCCCTGCACACCCTTCTGACTCACATAGCTTCTCTCGCACACCCCCTTGCACCCCATGCACTCTTCCCACACCCCTTCACTCCCTCCTTCACCGGGCAGCAGCCACTTACCTGCCTGCCAGCCTGGGACTTGCAACATCCTGCCAGCTTCCCCACTGACTTTGGTTGTGGGAAGCCAGCAGGAAGTTGCCTCACCTAACGACAGTGGGAGTTAACAACAGCAACCAGGACTGCAGGGATTGCCATCACTAAGCAATGCAGTCGCACTTTACAACCTCACCACTTAGCAACGGAAATTCCAGTCCCAATTGTCATTGTAAGTCGAGGACTACCTGTATAGAAGGAGTATGTAAGGAGTTAAATTACACAGGTAACCTTTTTAAAAAGCAATAAATTTTCAAGCCTGTGATATTAAAAATAAAACGTTCTGCCAAGAATAAGAAAAGTTCCTTTGGGATAATATAAAACATGCAGAAATATGTAAACTTAACAAAAGAGTATAGGGTTTTTTTCTTCCATTGTGAGAGCACTATAATTTTAGCCAGCTAGTAGGTGTTACTTTTGAACAAAATAGAGCTGATAAAGCCATACATTTCTCTACTATAAATATAACAGTCATTTTTCAAGAAGGATTCAAAATATCAAGCTCTCTTTAAAGCCTTCAGAAATTTGCATAAAGACTCATGCAAAACCATATTTTTAAAAAATCAGTCAAATTATAAATCCTGTACTAAGCTCCAATTTTACCATATTTTGCAATTTGATATTTCAAAGTTCTAAAGAAATAATAAAACTATTGTGCATAGCAATATTTATCTATTTATAGAAATACATATATCATATGCACCTAAACACTCAAGCATATATTACCACATTTAGCTTATACCATTCTATACAAGCAGTACCAAGTTGTATCTTTTCTGAATGCACTGCATCAAGTCATTTTTCCTATAGTGTAAGAGCTCAGAAAATAAGAGACTTAAGCTAGTAATTTCAGAGGCAAGACTAAAATACCTTGCTTTATTTAGAATGTCCAATGTCATTACATGATATACTTGGCAAGTCAGAGGCTCCTTTTCATACTATCCACAATTTTGCACAAAAAGTGAACTGATCTCCAGAAAGGATACACTGAATTGAAATGAGGTACACCTCTAATGGTTTCATTAGAAGTGATTATTAAAACTGATTTTTCCTGAGTAAGAATGGGAGATAGAAGAGACATGTTTTCACATGGAAATTACATTCCAACTTCAAATTCAAACTGGAGGCAGCAGCACAAAAAGATCCTGGAGAGAAGATGGACATCTATATGAAAAAATCCAGTCCTAATTTCAGAGAAAGAAGTTTAGTCCTAATATTATAGAAAATTTCTACTCCCATTCAAAAGCATAGTTTATAAACCAGAAGAAACAAATTGTGGAAAGCGGTTTTATTTAATCTCTGATCTTACACTAAATAGATTCTCATGCTCTTGGCTGACAATTTCATGACTAATAATAACCAACAGGTAGGACAGGGTTGTAGGAAGAAGTCTACTGTGTAATTTATGGAGCTACTGTACCCACACTGAAGCTATGAGGACTAAAACACAAATTGGTACTTTTTGGGCAGAGATCATCCCAAAGTGAGTTTTACAAACAACTTCTATCTTTGTGCACAGGTCCTTATGCTCTGCACTACCTGATGACTGTATAAGAAACACACATTACTGGAAATGATTGAGATGCAGTAGAATACTGACTCTGTATGATAAGACTAGCTCTTCCTGCTCATTAAAAAGAGGTAAAAGGGACAGAGCTAACTCAGTGTGTCCCAAAAGTCTTAGTGCAATTTAAGCTTTAGTTACTTAAACCTGCATTAAGACTTTTGGGACACTCTGTATATTGATCCTCTTCCTCCTGCTTTAAGAGTAAATAATGCTTCAAATTAAGCTCAAGTGCTGATAATTATATGGATACACTCATGCAGTTTTCTTGCCAACAGCATAGAAGTGGTTTGCCAAAGCCTTTTCCCAATTTTTTTTTCAACTTCCCAGGCTAGACTACTCCCTTAGCCTTCTGTGATGATCTCCAATCTAAGTACTCAGTAGACTGAACCCTGCTCAGCTTCAAGCCAAACAAGGTCAGCCAGGTGTTACCACCTGCTGAAACCTAACAGAGCTTACAAACTTTAATAATGACTGAAGAGGGTATTGTCAGGACATTTTCTGCTTGGAGCTATCCAGGGTCCTGCAATGCCAGTCTGGCCCCACCTGCCTGAATAAGCCACACACAAATGCTGTGGGCCTCAATAAAATTCATCTAATGAAACTTAGATAAGAAAATGGATGACTGCTCATTTTACCAAGCATTAATTGCTCTTAATATGTTAAATCAGAATTCTCCCTTTGTTAAAGAGGCAGAATAAGCTCCTGCAACACTGGGAAGCTCCCCCCTGCCCATAATCGAAGTCAATGGCTGGAATCAATCTTCTTTTAGATTGATTTCCATTCCATTCTATTATATTGAAAACAGAAAAGTTGTAAATCAAACTTTTGGGAATTACACTGTTTAATTGTTAGCATTTTTAAGCATTAACTATATCTTTAAGACAGTCTAACTAGCAAACTATTTAAAGATCTCAAACTTTGGCAGATTTAAGCAGAAACAGATACTCCTTAAGATACTTAGGTCCCAGGTAATATGTAGCTCAAAAAGTTAAAACTAGTATGAATTGTGCTCAGAAAAAAAGTAGCAACTAGTGCAATTGTTTAAGAATCTATGTGATATATTTAATAAAAATTATTCACTAAAAATGAATGCATGTGATATAGTGTGTTTGGCCAGGCCCAGTCAACATTTTCAAAGCCATAGTTGGATCAAATAAAAGGTTTTGACATTATTTTTAAAAGCTGACCCATGAGAAATTCTGTATTTGAATGGTAACAACTATATGCAGACAGCAACATTTCAGTTCATATGCCTACATTAAATAGTTGTTTTTAAATATACAGGCGGTCCTCATTTAATGACCACTCGTTCAGTGACCATTCAAACTTACAACAGTGCTGAATGAGTGGTAGTTATGACCAGTCCTCATACTTATGTCAGTCAAAGTGTCCCCATGTTGATGTGATCACTATTTGCGACCTTCTGACATCCTCACTTAACAACCCATGTGATTCACTTAACAATGGCAACCAGAAGTACCAGAATTTCTGTTGCTAAGCAGCACAGTCATGTGACATTGCACTTTATAACCATGTTGCTTAGCAGTAGAAATTCCAGTCCCAATTGTGGTCCTTAACCAAGGACTATCTGTAATGATAAACTCATACATTGGAAAACATTTTGTTTAAAAGCAAGAGATTCTACTCTGAGACTTACTATCGAAGTGACACAACAGAGAAAGGAAAAGGGATGGAGTGGGAAGAAGAGAAAAAGAAAAGCTAAATTTATACAAATTCTTAGAATTCTCATCCACTGTACTAGAGGAATTTCCAGAACAATAAGCTCTGAGAAGACAATCAGCAAAGATTGCTCCCAGCAGGATCACTCACTGTTTGAACAAAGTGAAGATCTGGATCGTACTCTGTACAAGTACCAAGTTTAAATATATATTATATTACCAGAGAACTACAAACTTATGAAATGGGTTTTAAGTGAATAATGGATTCCTAAAAGATCTGTAATCATATTTTACTTAACAAAACTACACAGAAGCTCTGATTTATGGTATTACCATGTTAAGACAGATTACTACATGCTTATCTTATGTGAAATTATCACCCATTACTTGTAGTCATATTATTTTAATTCTCCTTATCTCATATACAAAGTATCTATTTTGAAACCTGCAGAGATCCACGGACACCTTTTTTAAAGTAGAACTACATATATCAGCTAATGTTACCTTACATTCAGAGAAGCGTTAATGATTCCCAGTCATCCATTGTCTATTAGTATCTGTTATTTCCATTTATATGTTAACCTTCAGTATCACAATAAAAGTTATGAAATTCTACCCCCAAAGTTAATTCTGTAATTGCAAAGAGCTCCTTGGCTTGAACCAGGAACTTGTCCTAATGAGCAACTTGAAGTGGACCGACATAAAAGAGAATACCGGGGTTCAATACCAATTGCTAGAATAGCTTAAAAATTATCTAATTGATAAACACCAGTTTAGCCATGGTTTAGTGAATAAAGCAGTTGACTAAGTTCATACACTACACTAAGCCATAAGCCAGACATCTCAATAATCTGTGCTATATAATAAACAAACAAAAAATGGCTATGTTTACATAACACTCTAACACAAAATCAATGAAATCATATTATGGTTTAGTATGATATGTGATCCTAGCCACCATATCTGCCTTCCAAGTTCAAAGTATCTCAGTTAATCAGCAATAGGGAATAAATTTGATGACAAGTTACAACTACTTTAAGTGTATAATGGCTAATGATACTTTAACAGTCTGGGTTATTTCCAGCTACACAGTTTCTTATATCTTACCTTCCCACATGTGTATATTTACTATGCTCTCAACCAACTATATCATCCCCTGAATATCTCTTACATAGATATTGTAGTCCTGTACACTCTATGATGAATTACCATTTAGGTCTCCTCTTCTGTGTTTTAGACAAAACTTCGTTCTTTCTCAAAAACACCTGCATCTCAGGCTAGCCCAAGATCCTGTACACAGAGTGACATTATTAAATAATTAAATGGAGCTCTTATTAGTTAAGACTATCAAAAAAAAAACATAACATCTTTTGCTTAAAAAAATCCTTGTCACATGTTAAAAACAGTGACTGTAATGTATGCAAAACAACAGATGTTCTTATACATATTCTGGGCTTTTCTCAATTTAACCTTAAATGAAAAGAGAGAGAGAGAATTTAAATTGTGCTGAATCTTATCTTCCTTTAACTACAGTTTCCTCAGTCAAACTTTCTTATTTTCCCCATTGCTGAAATTTGAAGTGGCATTCCCGCCATATATAGGGAGGCTAAGTCACCATCTTGAATAGTCTTACTGTATCTGTATTGGTTTTAAGGCGAACCCACCACAGGGCTTTACTGTCCATTTAATCTTTTTTTTTTTTTACTACCCATTTAATGTTTGATTTTATATGTTAGTCAAAACATTTGTATTATGATGGGTTCTAATCTTGGGCACACATAAGAACACACACAAATTCAGATTTCTCAGAAAATACAACTGAAGATAATCCAGCCATACAGAAAATAGAAGGACACGTATGGATTCCCAATAACACAGAACCTTTGAGACTGATGAAAACTTATGTATAATTCAAACTCCTGCATAATGGTTATCAGTGCTGGTTATCATTTTGTTTCATTCCTTACTACTCTGAATAATTTTCAGTAAACTACAGAATGGCAGAAATTAGAACCTACTATGGCATACGCAAGCACTATTTGTCCCCATAAAGGAAACTGGGAAGGAAATTGAGAAATGAAGGCCTTTTTCTAATCATTATTTATAAACTAGAAAATGATGAGAGGATTCTTTTCTTGTAAAGAATCTCAACAACCTTTCAATAAGCATTAAATTACAAAAAACAAACTATAAATTTCTATGAATGCAAACTAAATAATTCTCTTTTTAATGCAGTTACTCTTTCTTGGAAATTAGCCCTCCAAATTTAATAAACTGCACTGTTGGTTGAACTACTCAGATTTCTGTTCAGTTAATTCTGGTGACAGTTTAGAATGGCAGACTGTAGACGAAGCCCTCAGTATGACATTCTCCTTTTAAAAATTAATATGAACTTGAACTTGCTACTGAAAAGAAAATGGCACATCCACAATGGAACTTTAATGTTATTAGATGTTCTAAACCCTCATAATTCTAAGTTACAACAGTTCTTGAAAATTCTGTTAAATTTGCAAGACTGCATCACTAAACTTTGAAAATACCTAGCTTAGTACTCCGCCTTTTTACTATCTGTGTATACAATATAATTGCAACAGAAAAAATATATACAAGAGAAAGCAAACATGAGGTTGTCCGAATGGTAAAACTTACAATTTTAAAAATTACCGTTTACATTCTTTACACAAAGAGTACATGGTTCAATATCTCTGCAGACAAAACAAAAGCATAACTTTGATCAAAACAAAAAGTTAGCCCTTATTAACTTCAACCTTAATAACTGCCACTATTTACCAGCAATCTACAAAATTCACTTCCCATTGTTTTCACTTTATGAATATTTATTCCATGTGCATATTGAAGCAAACAAGCATAAAATCAAATCTTTGCCAAAAATCTTCCAAAATTAGTTATGAGAAGGCAATATCTTATTTTGATACTTTTTTCTTTTAATCCATTCAATCAAGTCCGATTCTCAGAGACTGCCTGGACTAGTCCCTGCAGTTTTCTTGGCAAGGTTTTTCAGAAGTGGTTTGCCATCACCTCCTTCCTAGGGTTGAGAGAAAGTGAGTGGCCCAAGGTCACCTAGCTGAGTTTGTGCCTAAAGCGGGACTAGAACTCACTCTCCCAGGTTCTAGCCCAGTGCCTTAACCACTACACCAAACTGGCTCTCTTGATACAGTTAAGTTTATATTCCAACTTTCTTAACAACTAAAGGAAACTAATTTTGAGGAAGAAAATAACAGTTTTAGTTGAAAATCCCTATGCAAATAATCATTAAAAAAATGAAGCTGAGAACTTTAAAGCCTTAAAGTGGCAGTTAAGTTAATATTGATTTAAATAAGGATTGCATTGATGGTGCTGTTACACTTCTAAAATAGCTACATTAAAAAGGGAAACAAGCCAATAAGCAGATTTTATAAATTTTAAAAAGATGATAACACAATACGCCTAAAATCTAATTTTAAATTTGCATAATATTAATTTAAATTGAAGTTCTAAAGATTCTGAATTAAGAATATTAGACTCTTGTACATATGTATGCATGTTGGAGAAAGAGTTAATGAATGTTCAGCATTTTAACTGACTAGAGATTACCAGAACGATTACTAGAATTTTCCCCAGTTTTCAGCAGCTTCATGAAACAGTTGGATTCAGACAGTTACACTGAAAAAACGAATAGTATTCCAATGGGGATTTTGCTTATGCTCAAAAGAAATGTATAGTTTTTCCCATCTACAAAATGGTTTCAAGACTGTGGTATATGCTAGAATTTTAAAGGATCATTTCTGGTTACAAGATTAATGTTACTAAATCAGAAATAAACAAGCACACATATATACCATACACACATATTCTAGTCTTACAAATATGATCTGCATTTAAGCTTTACGGCTCAGCTAGGTAAGAGCAGGCAATGTCGTAGGATCAAGCTTAACCCTGATGATTCTGTGTATATGTCCATGTCATTTTCTTGGCAGAAACATGGAAGTAGTTTGCTACTGTCATCCTTCAGGATTTTTTTTCCTAACTTCCCAGGCAAAACAGTTACTAGTAAAATTAAGATACTTTACTTTTGGATTTAATCAATGTATCCAATGTATTATTGGATTTAATCAAGGTATTCAAGCCTATCCCCCAATTATAAATGGCATCATTACATTTTGAAAATAAATTAACATTAAGACCCTATTTTACTTTAGATATTTTACCATTAGTATGTAAACTCTTAACCTTAACCTATATGTTTAAATATTGTGCTTATTATTTTCTTTGGGTTTTAGAACAACAAATTCCATTATTCTGCAAAAAACATTTATCTATCTAGTGAATATTTATTATTTTACAATATTTGTAGCCCACCCCAATTTCAAAGAACTCTGAGTGGCATACAACATCAAACAAAAAGAAAACAGCAAACCATAATAGTAAAAAGCTAAAGCCAGAACAGTATCACAAAGAATAACCAAAGAAAACACAGATAAAACCTCCAATAAAAACCAAGATTCACTGTAATAATTCAGCTGTTCCCACCAACTGGGACCAAAACATATTGAAATACACCTGTATTATAGGAAGATGGCGTATCTGGAGAGATTATTCCATATGGTGGGGGCTGTGATGGAAAGCTGCCATTGCACCCATACCTTGTAAATCTCACAAGGGAAGTGAAATTTCATCTGGACCTTTTTCGTGACCACACTGGCAAATTCAATTTTGACAAGGTGTTACCTGAAGTATCCTAGATTTTTTTTTCTATTTAGGGGCAGCTACCAGTGGTTTTAGATGACCCATAGATCTTGGTCCTTGTCCATGCTAGCTGGACAGTTCGCAGTTGAAATCTAGTGGTTAAGGCACCAGGCTAGAAACCAGGAGACTGAGAGTTCTAGTCCCGCCTTAGGCATGAATGCCAGCTGGGTGACCTTGGGCCAGTCACTCTCTCTCAGCCCAACTCACTTCACAGGATTGTTGCTGTGGGGAAAATAGGAGGAGGAAGGAGTATTAGGAATGTTCCCCACCTTGAGTTATTTATAAAACTAATAAAGGTGGGATAAAAAATCTTTTAAAAAAAGTAACTGGAAAGCACCTTGTTTTTAGCCCAAACCTATAGCATACCTTCAATCTACTATATATTAGTAGATATGTAGAAATAATCATGTGACAAAATTCAGTTAGAAAAATAGACAGTATTAATATGTTTATGTAATGCTTTTTTAATTGCTTATTCATCAAGTTCATTTCTGGAACTTCTACAAGCCTTTTGTAGATACTATAAGCAAGAGAAGGCTAAGAAGCTGTGGACTGGAAGGAAACTAAAACCCTTACAGGAATTTACCCAAATGTGCAAGAGCTCGAACAACTATAGAACAAAGTCTTACATGCCAATCTTGTCTTTGTTCTCCTGTTTCATATATTGAATAACATGTTGAGTGTTACTGTCTGGGGGAAAAAGGCTTACTGTGTTTGTCTGAACGCTATAAAATGTTCTTTGTATAATAAAGCTAGATCCAGTCTTGGAGAACATTCTGCCACTTCAACTTGGTATTCAAGACTATGGTAATTTAAACTGAGCCAAGTCCTGGTGACTTCATAGACATAGCCATGTAGTTTTCTTGGCAAAAATATAGAAAGGCTTGTCACTGTTTTCTGTAAAGTCTATTTCCTAAACTGAAAGAGTGTGATGCACATCAAAGGATATAAAGGTAAAATTATAGCATGCCTTCCTTCAGTTAAAATCAGTAGGATTCAAGCTTGACTAATGTACTCTGAATCCAGTCCAACATGGTTCATTTCATATTAGCAATTAAACTGTACTGGTTCCAAAGTTATGCTTTCTTTTTAACGCATAACATATTTTACAACATAAATCTTCCAAGAAAATGTCATCCACATGAAAGCAAGGTCTGTGTCACCTTTTATTTCAGCAACAACAAAATCAACCATGAAAAATGCTTCAGGTCAAATTTAAACTATTGACTGTATCTGCCAAAACTGTTCCTTGATTTCTTATTAAAGAAACTGTGAATCCATGAGATCTGGCTATAGGAAAATGTTTTGTTTTGTTTTTATGTATAAACCAAGTAAGAAATAAAATGTGTGTGCATGTGTGTTGAAAGCAGCCCTTCAGGAAACAAGAGATGAACAGCTAAGTCTGTAATGCAATCAACTTAAAGCAGTGGTGGTGAACATGTGGCCTTCCAATTATTGCTAAATTACAGCTTTCAGATTCTTTCTCCATTATCCATATCGGCAAGAACTGTCAGGAGCTTTAGTTCAGTAACATCTGAAGTACTGAAGATTCCCCACTATGGCTTTAATTAAATAAGTATAAACTGAATAATTATTTATAATTAACAAAAATAAAAACATATCTGGAGAGAAAATAACATTCACTAGAAGTGTGTGGAGAGTATCCATCTGGCTCAAGGAACCAATCTAGAGCTTCAGAAATGTCCAAATCCAGGTCACTTCAGAAATATTCAATCCAACTTAATATCTGGATATGGCAGCCTTCCATTCTCTACCACAGGAATACAAATGGGTGTAATTTTTGTTGGTATTGTTTTTCAGCAGAAATGCACAGGTAAGCTAGAGCTTTATGAGAGTATGATACAAATTGCACAGGAAGTGCATAGGTTTTTCAACTATGATCTATTTTAAGTATGTTTTGTTGTATTAGAGCAAGATGTGACAAAACTTTCAATGGTAATAGACTATATGATGGGAGATGTTCATACCAAACTTCTGAGAAACAAATTAAGGTGGTTATGTACAAACTGAAAGGAAGAGGGCTCTCATGAATCTCACCAAAGTGACAGTGTTAGGAGTTGTGGAACAAATATACAGGGTGAATTTTCTAGTACTGTATAAATGCTAATGTTATGTCTAGTTTCTGAATTAAGACAGCACAAAATATTTGGTGGACTAATGTCCAGGTAGGTGTAGGACAGAAAACGTGCAATTATTTCAGGTTGACAGACCAGTAATAGTAAGCAGTTGCCGTGTCAAGCAAATGATTAAACAAAGTTCTCTCAAACCCAAGATATATTCACCCATCCAACCATTCATTGTAATAGGATAATCAATGGTATCTTGATCATTACAGGCCTTTGAGTATGTGTCAGACAGCTTGAAAAATACCACTTGAGATGCATAATAATTTCAGCTTCATGCCATTTCTCTTTGGTCAAAGATTATTGGAACTTGATTTCTAGAACTCTATCTATAAGATATGACCCCTCTACTGTTTTTGAGATACAAAATGTGAATCAACACACATATTAAAGGTTCTGATTCTTAATTCATTCCATACTGATATCGTCAGTGAATTAATAAAGAAGAAGCTAAATCAAATTTACACAATACACAAATGAAAGCAAAGGTTTTTGCAAAATAGAAAATACATTTGGCTTATAAACCAAAATATTGCTAAAAATGAACAATTTTAAACTATTAAGAAACTTGAGCTGTCTAGAGTTTATATTATTGTATACAGTAATTACCCTCATTTCAATTATGGTAAAACATGATATAGAGATTACAAAATATTTGATCTTTTTGTTGAATGAGTATTAATCAAATATTAATGCAACAATATTTCAAAGTTAAAATTTTAAAATGCACATACATAAAAGTTCCAAATTTTCAAGAGAACTAATCTACATGGAATTGAAGGCAGTACTGCTAATTCAGACCATTCAGATTTGCAACTATTAGTGGTGTGGTGGTATTTGAATCCTGTGCATATTATTCACTATACAAATCTTAAAATAGCAGTTCTTATGTGTTACAAGACTGGCCTGTGAATGCAGTAGTTAAAGCACATTGTCTAAGCATCTGGAAAACTAAAATCTCAAAGACCTCATCTTTCCAAACATATCATTAGATAATAAGGGTAATCTCAAATTTATTTAAAGTCATAGTAGTGAGCTGCATGTAAAACGTGTATATTTGCTTGTATTATTTAGCAACCTGTTCAATCTGCAAAACATTAGTCGTTATTCTAAAAATCTTTTATTTAAAAGAAAAACGGGTAAAACTATTGAATCATCTTACATGATTAATTTGACTTTATCATTGCAAAGGTAACATTTTGATTAGTGATAGAGAGACAGTGACCATCTAGAGTTCTGTTATTTCCTCTTCAGACTATATAGAGATCCTATTAAAACATCAGGGCATTTGCACACTTTTTTTGGAAGAAACTTTATTAAATTTCAGAATATAACTAAAACATATAAGAAAGAGATTAAAGACAGAAGGAACAAACTTAAAAGTACAGAAATGAAAAGAGACAGAAGAAATAGTGACTTCCGACCATCTTCAGTACAGATGCAGACATAAAAATACATTAATCTCTTACTCTATTTTAACTATAAAACACATTATTTCTATATTGTTATACAATCCTAATCACCAAACCCCAAAATTAAAACTTCATCTTTTTCAGTTTCAAGCAAAAAGTCCAAAAGTGGTTTCCACATAAAACAAAATTAGGCAAATTATTTTCTTTAATCAATGCAGTCTGTTTCGCCAGGCATTTGCACACATTCTCTTGTTTATATAACCTATGTCTAGGTCCTATAACAGACCTAAATTATGGTGCTCTAATCTGTGCAAAGGAGAGAAATTGTCTGAATGCCATTTTACCAACCTCGGAAGGATGGAAGGCTGAGTTGACCTGAGCTGGCTACCCAGGAATCCAGCTTCCACTGGGATCGAACTTGGGTCGTGGGGAAAGTTTCGATTGCAATACTGCTGCCTACCACTCTGCACCACACGAGGCTGTAATACACACACACACATACAGATGAGGCATGGAACCTACTGGTGGCAATCGGGATGTTGCAAGGTACTTTTGTGATCCTGGAATGCCACACTGGGAATTCTGCTATCAAACTGTTAGAAATCTTTTTAATTAAGCAGCTTTCTAGAATCATTATCCTGCTCCTTCTCTTCCTCCTCATCTGCCTTCCTGCATATATTAAGTAGGCTTGTAGATGTTATAATCTCATATATTGGGAGCTTCAGTTTCCTGCCTTCCATCATATCAATATGAGAGAAACACTAATACCCTGGGAATGATCCCTGTTGGCAGTGCCAGTGAATATCACTGTAGTAATCACTGCTGAATGTTTTCCTGCTATGAGGAACCTTACACCTATTTACTGCAGTAAGGGCACAGCATATAAATGATCATTATCTTCATGGGAGATCCAAGATTTCCTGAACATACAGACTGATAAGGTATAAGAATATGTAAGGTATAAGAATACCTTATCTGTGCAAATAGTTTAACTTTTTACTGACCACAACTCCATTGCTGGTGAAATGCTCCAAAGAGATGTTCAACAGTCTTTTCACTTTCTGAAAAGGACATGTTATAGTCAACTTCTCCCTGTTTCTGCCTCCCTCCCACTTTCTCTCAAGAGGTTCTGAGTAGGCCCCTGATTCAAAGCAGTCCAACCAGAAATGAGCTCTTTTTTCAAATGGTTGAATGAAGATCTGGACCAAATGTTATGTTCTATGCACCTAATAATAATAGTATCTTCTGCTTGCACATTAAATCGTTTGATGGATATCAAGGCTGTTTTCTTACTTTAGTTTCTGATTCTATATTCCATTTAATCCCAAGGATGTTTAAGTCCACGAAATAGCATCCCACATTGAATTTTATTTATCTTAAATAAATAAGAAATAAGAAATTTGTTTATCTTAAACAAAATAATCACATTTTGTACTAGCTTCATTTGAGACATTAGTATATGTCTGCTAATTTATCCATTGAGACCAAGGGACCTCTTTGTCTACAGCAGTGATGGGGAACCTTTTGCCATCCAGATGTTGCTGTTGATTAATTCTCAGAATCCTACATCATTGGGAATGCTGGCTATGGCTGCTGGACACTGTAGTTCAAGATCTAGATGGTTTATAAAATAGCTTTGTACAGAAATTCTTTCTTCCACTGGCATATGATTTCAAGTCTTGCTGCCCGCAAGAACAAAAATACAGTGTTTAATGCTCAATATTAATGTGCTGTAGGTTAAAAACAATTATAATTTTATTAATTTTAGCAAAGATATGTTTTCAAATGGATAACAATAAAAGTACATTTACAAATAACAGATTCACATATGGATCTAAATCCTTTTTTTTTTACAAACTTTACTAAAACTATGAACTTTTAGAACTTAGAAATGTCACCTTCTTAGAAATTTTAAGACATATCTTTCTCACAATAGAAATCATAAATTTCATAGCAAAATTCTTACTCAAAGAATTACTTACTCCCAAATGTACTTCTCATATCATTTTCAGCCTTTCTAAATCCTATTGGACTGTTAGAGAGATTGGTGACCATTCTTTGAAAAATTAATGATTCAAAATTCCCCTACAGAAATTTCCCCACAAGTAAAAGTTACAAGAAAATAAATTAGCTCGTTATTGTTTCAGAAGTAGCTTTTTACACTGAAAGAATCTGAGAGTATTTGGGTCTGATTTTATGAAGTTCTTTGAGTAGTTCCTTACAAAAGAATAAATGGATCCCTTAAAGAAGCAATGAATTTTATCTATGCTAGTAGCATATAGTTAACGGAACAGCAGGGGGGCCAAAATCAGGATTAGCTGAGATCCCCCAGTGAGACTAATTTCCTTATTCATTTTTCCAGAGTAATAATTTGTCTGAGGAATGTATTACCAACCTCATGAAACCTTTACAAACTTGCAAGGGCAAAAGACAATGCTCTTTATTAAGGGACATTTCAACAGATGGATCTCTATAAAGCCATTATCAGTTAATATATTATGAGCCATCATATTTCAAGAGGCTTAAGGCTGAAATGCTTTGTTACACTTAAGGTTACTCATACTTAATCCCCTTTAATTTTGCCATATAATCGTGTTTTAGCTCCTTTGTGAACAAAATACAGCTGTCATTTCTTCAACAATCTGAGGCATCACAAAAAAAAATCATGTTAGGTAATGCCCACAGTTTTTTCAGTTGCAATTCTCTCACCAATTCAAGTTTAACTTCCACAAGAATGTTAGATTCTAGCATAGTTATTTAATTAAACATCCAAAATTTCTCGCTTCAGATTAAAAGTCATTTGAGGATTTTTAATTACTTATGTATATTTGGGAACACTTATGACAAAATTTCCTAATAAAAAGTGATAAAGGAACCCAAATACAGCAAACATAGACTTTGTGTGCATATGTTTTATTGTAAAATAGTAATAAAAAATGGCATTTTAAAAAATCAAAGGCCTGGAAGCTAAGATAGGGAAAGCAGCAGCAAACTATTAACAAAGGCTACTTTTTAGAATATTTGTAATTACGTTTTGTTTATATAGTTTAGAATGACAAAACAGCAATATATTCAGGGAACAAACAATAGAAATCAGCAATGATACAATTTAAAAGTAGTTGCACTGTAAAGCATCACAACAGTGCCACAATAAAAATCCAGAATGAAATCACAACAGCCACAGAATACAGTGATGATGGATAAATAATATATATCCTAGAAAAACTTTATAGTTACGGTGGAAGTTCATCATGGTAGATATAAGTCATAGTTCCCTAACTCAGTGCAAAGATGAACGAGAGCCATTTCACTGAACTCACTCTATGGAGGTTCACTTTGTTCTCTCTCCATTTTTTTTTTAATCCATTCAATCATGTCCAATTCTCAGAGACTGCCTGGACAAGTCCCTGCAGTTTTCTTGGCAAGGTTTTTCATAAGTGGTTTGCCATTGCCTTCTTCCGAGGGCTGAGAGAAAGTGACTGGCAAAAGATAAAAAGTTTTCTCCTAAGCCTTTCTAAGTGAAAAAGCTTTTAACTACCATAGGTTTCTATTTCTGCTTATTCTTGACTGTATGATCTCTATAATGACTTTTGAATTTTACAGTTTTAAGTCTATGTTGCTTTGGACAGCTGGAAAGGGAAACAAATGCATTAAAATAAAAAGAAATGATGTTACAGTTGTTGATATTAAAACAAATGTTGTAAAATTGTTGACATGACAAGGTTGCGCAATTTACTGAAATCAGCTGGTATATTGTTTCAATTATGTTAACTTTGTTCTGCTGTAATTGCAGAAAATCAGTCAACAATATATAATTCTGATTGTTAGCACAAAACTAAAATCAATAGGCACCGTACAAATAACACCATCTCATTACAGAATTGCATACAGATCTGTTTTTTTATTATGATGAACTGAAAAGCATAATTTCTGGTTCAAGGGCTTTTGTGCTGATTTGAATCTCCTGGTAGTCCTCTTGTGACCCCAAGATAGTCTTACTTACTAAATAAATATAATTTTTGTGGGAAATAACTCTGTTGTACCAACTTATGTTCTGTATTTTCATCCACATAATGAGCATTACAAAGCAATGTTTATTCTTTTTTGCCTCAAATATCCAAACATAATCCACTGTTCAGTATTTCTGCATTTTGAAAATCCCAGGTTGATGTACAATTCCACAAAATTCCAGAGAAAGGTGGCATATTTGTATACTTTTATTCAGAAACAGATTATGATGCTGTAGCAAAGAAAAAAACAGAACCAAATTTTTAAAAAGCCCAAAATGATACTAAAAAAAAAAACCCCAAGAGTCCACGTAATACATCTGAAATTGTTTAAGTATGCAATGTAAAAATAATTGTATTGAAAATCCATGATCATATCAACAAATCCATACTGAGATTGGAACCTGTTCCATTTTTAGTACTGCACAATAATACCAGCACCATAGTATCTGCAACACTCAAATCAACAGTCTTGTCATAGGAGAAAAAAATGAATAGGAGAAAAACAAGCAAGAATCCAAGAGTATCTCTGAGGAACTAATAAAGATCAAATAATACAAATGGCACTACTATATATTATGCCATTATGCCAACTATTCATTTTTCTTCATATACAAAGTAAAATACCTTTTCTCAACTTGACGCTCTCTACATATGTTGGACTAATTATAGCCCAGTGCCGTTAAAGGGAAGATTACAGTAAGGGAAGATTACAATAAACTCAAGCATACATACGGTAAAACTTCTGTAATAAGAGCATAATATAAAGTACAGACATATAAAATCATCTGCCTCTTCAATGGCCAACTCTGAAATGAACTCACAAACATATTCTGAACATTATTTCAAAAAATGCTTTTACAATGCTGCTAAAAATGTATGGGTAGTTTCATTCCATTTTCTCCCCCACCCCCACCACTGATTACCCTAATCATTAGTAAATAATAATGTGAATGGAAAAACCCCAGAAAAAAGTGCTTGTTCCAAGTAGTCTTCCTCTTTGTAACAAGCAGTTCAAATCATGGAGTAGCCAGAACTGCCTCGTATGGAGCATAATAGGTTCACCCTGCTCTGAATAGGTTCTGAAGCTATCAACTGCATATCTGATTTACCTATCAAAGTAGTTACTCACTCAAGTTGAGTTCAACTCCTGGTAACTTCATGAACACAAACCTGCCTTCTTCCAGGACATTTTTCTAGTTTCTGATCTATCCCACAGCCTGGGATTTCCTAGTAGTTTCCTATCCAGCTACTAATCAGACCTGATCCTGCTTAGTTTTTCCAGATCAGTCAGACAACTGCCACCTGAGGCAGTTACCTCACTCTATCTAATGGTATGTCCTATCCAAAAATACAATATTAAAAAAATAGGTGTCATTGTTGTTCCCTTCAGTTCTATGAGTCTGTAGCAATTTCAGGAAAACATTAAGTTCAATCCTGAAACTGTCAACTTTTCATTTTTCCATCTACTTATTTTTTTTCCATCTAACTATAATGCATCCTTAAAAAGTCAAATCTATTTCTCTACCCTAAAAATATTTCCATTTTACAGTATAAAAGTATGTATTCTTGCTTACTCTATCAGTTACTACTTAAGCTACTGACCTATTGTTTTACAGGACTCATTCCCCATTCCTGCCATTGTACTATTTTTTCCTAAAAAATGGATGCTCATTTTTTTTTTCCAAAACTGAAATAGAAGAGAAAATGGGTACAATCAAAACTGATAATAACCCTAGTTCAAATTCTTTCCACATTTCATTCAATCTATGAAACAAATAAAAACCAAGATTAGTTTGCAGAGTATGATGAGCGCACACACACACCCTTCAGCTGCAGTTCTGTTTCACATGCATCCATGCATACTAATATCTTAAAATGTGATGCTGGGAATTGGAGACAATTACTTCTATGCTGCAAGGCATTTGTAAGATGTCAGTAATATCAGAGCAAACACCACGACAGTCAGATCCAAAATGTTCATTTCGGTGAATCAAATATTTAGTCACATGAACTGCAGATGTCAAAAAAAAGGGGGCGGGGGAGTGGAGAGGGAAAGAAGATATGCACAGTATGCCTCAGATTGGGCTATTTTTGAAGACTTTAATAGGCAAGCTATCAGTTCATCTTGAAATAAAATAAAAATTATCACAAACAAAAAAAAAATTCTGTTTGCATGATGTCAACTACAAAGTTTGGTATATTTATCCAAAGATACAGTATTTTAGCATGAACTATCTCATCCTGAAAATGTAGAACATTAACTTTTTATATTGTGTCTTTTCTACTGATCCATCAAAGTGACTTCAAAGAGGGATAGCTTTTTCTACTGCTTGCTTTACTAAAATTTCCAACTAACTCTTGAATGTGTAAGAATTATGACGTATACTGTTGTTGTGAGTCACCCAGAGATGTGTTTTTAGATGGGCGGCTATATAAATCTGATAGATAGATAGATAGATAGATAGATAGATAGATAGATAGATAGATAGATAGATAGATAGATAGATAGATAGGCAGGCAGTCCAAGGCAATCAAGAACACTACTAGATGACAAGTCAGGCTTAACCAACAAATAACAATCCAATACTTCCACAATATAGACCTTATCATTACAAATCTAGGTGTTATGTTGGCTTCTGTGTGCAAATGAGGTAGCATATACTTACGTCAAACCCCTAAAAGCAGAACACAGCAAAGGAAGCTAGATTCATTCAGAGTCTTGTTAATCAGGTTTAATGGCAGAAAAAAAAGAGGTTAAGTTACAGAATCTTAGAAATTAGGTAAGTATTCTCAATCCCTAATTTACTGGAGAATACAGAAAGGTGAAGTCTCTATTGATTGACACCTTGCATAAGAGATAAAGCTAGAAAATACATCTAGTTCCTATCTGCCATATATCAAAAACCTACTTTTTCTTACTCAAACTCTGAGAATGCCTTTACAGTCTTGGTCTTCAGATAGTCAATGTGTTATGTTCACTGTAAGAAAATAATTCAGCTTATCTCCGCTGAACCTCTTCTCAAATTACATTTCAGAAGGTTGAATCTTGAATGTAAAGTACAATCTAAGAACAACATTGCTGGTGTTTGACTTGTGCTACATGCACTATTTTGTGATATGCAAATAGAAAAATCAAAAGCTTTCAATTTAGTGCAATGTTTTCTTCTAACATTGCTTACAAAGCATTCTTGAAACCTGAAAAAGACTTTCAGCCAATCCATTTGTACCTGTATGGTACAATGCAGATGTAACATGTTTGATTCCATTTGTTTTCCGGAAGTGGTCAAACTGTGGTCCATTATCACTTACCAATTGTTCTGAAGCACATGTTCTCAGAAAGCTTTCACAAGATTAAAGAAAATGAAGACATCAGACATGATGTTCATACATTATAGCCTGCACTTTTCATGAACTTGGCTTATGACACTACACAGTATGGCATTTGATGCAGTTACGTTACACATCATAAAAAGATGTTAGTGAATGCCCTGTAGCCTTTCATCCTACTCACCCCATCTGCAGAAGAAAATTATGAACAAACAGATAAGGAAACATAGAACTAGGTTTGGGGACTCAGTGCTTCAGACAGGATCTTTACAGAATGGAGTTCATCACAAAAGTGGCCCATACACTTCAACCAATTCTTGAAAGAATTCCTCTTTTATCCAATCCAGATTGGTTTCTACCTTTTGTGTATGCCATATGGAACTGGATGTCCTTTATGAAATTTGGCATTCTTCCATTAAATTATTTTACCTTTGATGTGCTTGAATGTACAGATCCATCTCTGAAAACAGGCACATCATCATTCAATACCTCTTTTAACTTACACTCAGTGGTCCCACTGATAGGATGCAGACTGTTGACAGAATCAACACTATCAACATTTCTCCAGTAATGGCATCAAGGCGAGTCGAAAATTTGGGAGGGCACCAGATTTTAACTGGTTTAGAATGTTGAAGAGGGTTGGTGGACAGAAATGATGGCTTCAATGGTTCTGAGGGTCACCTGGTACTGCTGGGTCTGTCAGCAGCATTTGCAAACTTTGGTACCAGCAGTAGAGACCAAAACAAAGACACCTCCGGAGTGACTGGTATAGATCTGCCTGCAGGGAGCATCCTGGCCCTTCTTGATCTTTTGGTGGCCTTTAATACCATTGATCTTGGCATTCTGGATCTTCTCAGGGGGATTGGGAGGTGCAGTGCTATGGTGATTCTCCTTCTTCCTCCAGGACCAGTTCCAGTCAGAGTTGATGGTTGGGGGAGAAGTCGAGTCCTCAATATTTGCTTTTTGGGGTGCTTCAGGGCTCAATACTCTCCCTGCTCCTATTTGACTTCTACCTCAGTGGGTGAGGTTATGCATTGGCATGGGATTAGGTATCATTGGTATACTGATGATATCCAATTATACATGTCAACCCCTGGCTGCCCAAGTGATGCCACTGTAGTTTTAACTCATAGTCTGGAGGCAACGGCGTCTGGATGGGGAGAATAGGCTCAACCCTCCCAATTCAAAGTGGCTATGGATTTTGACAGCTCCTTCACCCAGAGATTTTCCACTGTTCATTCTGAACGGGGTTACACTCCCCCAGACAGACTAGATGCGCTATTTGGGGCTTACTCATTTGGATTACTACAATGTGCTTTATACTGACCATTCAGAAGCTACAGTGGTTCAGAATGTGGCAGCACAGGTGGTTATGGATGCATCTGAATATGTTAATGTAGTATTGCCATGTCATGAGATACGCTAGTTGTCAGTGATCTACTTGGTGCAATTCAAGAGCTTTAAGGTGCTTCATGGGGCAGGGCCTGATTGAATGCAGGACTGCTTGTCTTAATTATTGCAAGATTCAACAGAGTTGCCATTCTCCACATCCCATCACTTAAGCAATGGCATCTGGTGGGCCCGAGGAGACATGCCTTCTCTGTTGTGTCTACCCTATGGAATGTTATTTCCTGAAGATCTAGATCACTGACCTTGCCTATCTTTAAAGATCTGGTGTGTGTTTTTTCTCCTCCCATCAGGTGGTCATATGTCCCCAACCAGATTTGTTTTTGTTAATTGAATTCTCTATGGCATTACTTATGTCTTATTGGTTTTTTGATAGCATATTTTAATGAAATTATTGTTTTAACTGTATGCCACCTTGAGTCAAGAAGGTGGCTATATAAATTGACTAAATTAAACAAATAAATAAAACCAATCCAGTGGCAGTTTCCTCAGCCAATCATGACCCCAGAGTGCTGGTATGCTTATTTTTACAACAAGTAAAAGTGCTGGTTATTGTATTTCATAATCAAAATTATCATTCCAATGGGATTATCTTTTCTCTATTATAAGTTTCTAATTGTATTTCTGATCGCTTTTGTTTAGCTTCTCTGAAAGGCTGTTGTAGTATGTTCCACAACAGCAGAAGTAGCATCCAACTGTATCAATACGGTTGTGTCACTTCAAGCGTGAGACATCCTGGTCATCTCATTTCACCCTTTACAGAATAGAATTCCAGATCAGCTATCCAGGTTTCACTTCCATTATCAAATTCTTCGTTAAATTTTTTCACTACACTCCTCTTAAAGCAATGGCTTAGTTGGGTATCTTTAGCAAATGGTCTTCTTTCCCCTGAGCAACAGGCTCTCTGAATATGTCCCACTTAATTATACTCTCTGCAGGTTTCTCCTCAAAATTTCCATTAAGCTGTATTTGGGAACTTCTACCCCAATGACAACAGAGTTCTTTTTGTCCTGTTGCTGTTTGTATGCTACTGCAAGCTTAATCACATCTGCTTTGACTCCTGCCTGCATTTCAATATTATCACTAACACATTTTCATGGAGTTAGCAATTTCAAATCTTCTTTTAAATATTACATCTGTCTCGGTTTTTTAATGCTTTCGTTCAGAATTCCACAGACTAGCCAATCTCACAATGCATCATTTAGACCACCATCCTATTTGTAATGTTACCTCAGTTCAGTTGAACTGCATGGACTCTCCCTCTTTTGGCTGTGCTTATGAAATCTTACATGCTTTGCAATCAATAATGGTTTTGGCATCAAATTTCCCAACATTATTTTTAATGTAGGAACTAAACTAGCCTGCTTTTTGGCTATGTTGAGGGCTTTTTATGACTGGAAGCTGTGTATTTTGTTTTATTTTTTGTATTGTATATATTGTTATTTGCTTTTAATGTTGTGAGGGGCCCAGAGTCATGTACTTGAGATGGGCAGCCATATAAATTTAATAAAATAAATAAACTGCAAAGACTTTTTGTCAGGCAGTTAAACTCATATAAGCTGTACATTTTGCCTCCCGTAACACTCAGGAAAACACTTTTTTTCAGCAAGTATCTTAATTTGCTTTAAAAAAAAAAAACCCTCTTTAAGTCTCTCTGTATATAACATCCAGGCCTCTGTGACACTATCAAATCCATTAAACTTCCCAGTATAGTTAGCCATCCTACTGTGCTCTTTTTCTCTGTCTTTACTCACTGTGACTATTTCAGCATAATTGTTCCTCTATTTCTTGGCCTGCCTTTTCTCCTTCCCCAGAGATAAGGCTAGGCTTAAGAGGCTTCCTTTTTTCCCAATCACACCTGCATCACCATTCCTGTGCCTTTTCTAATGATCATGCAAAAGACACTTGAGTCAGGAATACATTTTTCTGTCCCATGCTTTACTTGAACTTCTGAAAAAAAAAAAATAACTCCAGTGAGTCTGTAAGAATTACAACATATGCAGGCAGTTCAAGGTAATCAAACCACAGTACTAGATCACAGGCATGCTTAATCAACAAATAATAACAATAACAACAACCTAATAAACTCACTCTCTCTACACACACACACACACACCCATATACAGAAATAGATTCAGAGTTTCTAATGTTCAGAAATTGCTTTAGCCTTCTTCTGGCTTAGCCTTGGCTGTAAGTCTAAGTAAGCACGGGAGCAAAAAGTGTAACATGAAGATATAGTGCCCGAAAGTACTAGAAGAAATACGTTTTCTGATAACTTGCTGTATGATTATGCATTATATTATTCATGGAAATAAAAACACTTTTTTAAAACCCTCAAACAGAGCTATTAGTATATGAAATTGACAGGTTTTCACAAAAAAAATTGTCCATCTGGATACATATTCAGGAAAAACACAGCAATTTTCAAATCATTCAGATAGAGGAATTCACTAATCACTGTTGGATACAGAACAAAGGAAGCTGCCTTACAGCAGGTTTATTGGATTTGGGAATGGCTTCAGATCTGTAGGATCTCAAGCCACTCTCCTGAGACCATTAAGTTGGAATTTCTTCATATAAAACATGAGTACCACTATTCCCCCCAGTAGATATTAGGAAAGAAAACAAAAATGCCCTATGTCTCTCATTGTTCAAGCTTTCAAGTAGCAATAAAAAACAAATAGTTGAAACAAGTTGACAGAAAACTAATCTATGCTATAATGTATTTAAAATAGGAATTGTTTGTAAGAGGATTCTATGTATCCCTATTTTAATTTAAAATAAGCATAAAATTTAAAAAAAAAGTTTATGCATTGCAACAGTTTATGATTTAACCTGTGAGCTCTTAACAGATTTGCCCATCTGTGATAGAAAAAAAACACAGGATATTCAGTGGTTATGTTTATCTGCTGAAATTGAAACATGGAAGCTTATACCAGTCAAACTGCTGGCTCCTTTCTCTTTCTCCTGGACAAAGGGTCTCCAGAAACACTTCCTAGCCCAACATGGAACTGCCACCCACACCAATTACAATGTTCTGCTTGCTGCAAGCTAACAGCAATAAATTAATAGCATAAAGCCCCATGCATGTATCTGTATCATATAACTTTGAGTGTAAACATAATATAGATGAGGAGTAATGAAAACTGACTCAGAATATCTATTTTTGTTGTTTCCACATTCTTTCTTACAAAGTATTATCCTTAATTGTTCTCCTAGTCCAAGAGCACCTCAGGAGAGAGGAGAAATAAACCTTCCAAATACTCAAGTCCTGTCCTGGCTTAAGCAATGACCACGCTGAGATGAGGAGAATGTCTCTAGTGTTTATTAGACTGCTATAGTAGACAGAAAATCCTACCAAACTGAAGGACCGTGGGAAAACCCAGACAGATAAACCCCCAAACTCAAGGTGGGTCTGTTCTGGGTTTCTTTGAATGACAGCTCAAAGCCTCTAAACTACGCATGAGTTTTCCCCCCTGGATAGGGGCCCCTTCCTGCTCACCATCCGTACTCATAACAAGTCCTTGTCTATTAGACTAAAAAATAGCAAAAAGAATGCACAATTTCCATTCAGAGGAATGTCATGCAATGCTGTCACTGCCAAAATAGTCCAGTAGCCTTCCCCCCGCCCCACCCCTTTACAGGAAAGGTTACATTTAGGGGAATTATGCAAACATAAGTAAGAATAGCAGCAATGAAAGGATATGTGTCTTAACCCTGCAAAGGAAATCTGCAAAGACAAGAAACTATCCACAATACAGCATGCTTGTCTAGAAAGCACAAAGGTAAGATATTCATCCATCAGTTTATCTGCCTCCAGCTGAATTAAACAAGATTTGTGGGAGTAGCATAATGTTGGCACTAACAGAAGTAAGCTGCACTGAAGGGCAAATAAAAGAGATTCCTAATTTTCATATAATGTTGATGACTCTATTATTTATTTCATTTTCCCAATCCCCAATAACTTCCAGTAAAAACCTTTTCAAAACCAGTAATTACCAGCAAGTAGTCTAGCACTAGTTTTTCTTGGGAATTTGCCACTATGAGGGTACCAGATGGATAGAACAAATAAGCTTGCCTGAAACGAACGTATTTTCCACTGCATTATGATGATGTAACTAAAGAGACAGGACAATGATTATCTGAAAACAAATGAAGCTGGAGCTGACTGAAAATTGTGAAAATTCATTTTTTTTCCTAATCTGGCCAACAAGTCTAGTCATGTTGTATGTATTTTTCATTAATCTTTAACTAGAAGTAGTCTTTCTGTTACTTACAAAGAGACAGTAAAAAGCTAACATTTCAAGCTAATTATCTGCTACGTATAACATTTATATACTGCTGTACAATCACTCATTTTGAAGAGATATTTTCCCAGTGCTAATAAAGTCACTGGCTGACTTTTAAATCCTTTTCAACTACAAGGCCACTTGGATGATTTGCTACACTTGAGATGATGAAAGAAAATGAGCAACCGCATATGCAGACACTTGAAACTTTTAAAACCTTTTCAAAAGTATCTTCTGCAAAACACGGAAGAATTGTTATTAATCATGCTGTAGCATTTTAAGTATATCAAGCATTTATCCCTACAATTCAGCATTTAGATTGAGAGACATGTCTATGTCTACCTATATGTTCACACAGTTATCAGAACCATTTAGAGCATTTAATCTGGATGGCATCCTAGCCTATAACCTATAATCTAGGGATTACCTGGTCATCGCCCATTTAACCAGAACAGACTGTACTTAAATTCTTAAGATCAGCCATTGCCAACTAAGCACTGCCACCTGCTGTGACCAACTACTGGATACTTCCTATAGTAACAGATCCAACTCCCACTGCAGTTTGATTGGCACATCCCAGTTCCCATTAAATACAATCACTGAAGAAGCAACTTCAGACATGAGGCATCCTTACAGAGTACAGGACCTCCAAATGCCTCTTGTCACTATCTTATTACCAAACTGATAAAAAGAAGTAAACGCTGTGGGTCACTCTAGCCTTTTCTTAGGTCCACATCCCTAACATATCCCACAGCAGATAGACTCTCTCTTTTATATCCTCAGAATGTTGTAAGATTCAAACAACTGTCCTGGCCCATAATCCTTCAGCAAGTTATAAATTAATAAAACTGTCAGTTTGCAATGCAACTCCACATCAAAACACAGAGTTTCTAACAGCAGACCAGATTCAGAGGAAAAGCAGACTCATAATCAGAGTGAAGAAAAGGAGCACCAAAAAAAAAAAAATCCAGGAAGACAGGCAACGGCTTGGATACCAAGGTTCAGCAGACAAGCCAGAAACATGGTTATGTACAAGCAGAACTCAAGAATCGAGAAGTCAATCAACACAGTCAGAGCTGTAACAGAAAACTATTCCAGCACTTAACAGTGCTTGAGTAAAGCCTTAAACACACATGCTCTCAGCCTCTGCCAAGCGCAGTTGGTGCCTATCAGACGTAATTACAAGGCCTGGCACTTCAAGCCCACATGCTACTTACAAGCAGAGCTATTCATGCTACATGCTTCTTCCCACAAATGTGCACTCCTCTTTCTATCTTTTGGTTCTGTCTAAAGCCAAAAGGGTTCCCATGAGCTAGGCAGTCTGAGATTTAATTAGGATTCGAGTTTGTGAAGTGGGACCTGCTAACTGAAGTAAGCTTTTCAATGGCTAGAGATTCTTCCTTCTTTTTCTTCCTCATGATGTTAGCAACCTTTTTAAGTGCCAGGCACCATCACCTAATTTTGCATAATGGTTTGGGTTAGGGATGAGTAAAATGTTTCAAATTTGAAACAGTTGTTTTAAGTGAAAAATGAGTCATCTTAGCCATTTCTATTTCTAGAATGGTCAAACAATCCGTGCCAAGTTCAAAACAACTGATCCAAGTTCAAAATGCTTTCTCACCTGTAGTGTTGTTGTCTCCAAACAAAACATTGCAAAACATAACACTGCCAAATCTCATGAGATCTACCTCTAAAATCTTAGGGCACAATTGCTCCGAAATATACATTTGGAGATCCCAAGGATGCTATCTGAAGGAATTATGAGTGACATGGTACTGGCAGGTGCTACATGCCAATCTTTGCCCTACAAAGATGTTTAATGGAAGGTGGAGCTGCCTGATCTCGAGGAAAGTATGGAAAATCTTCTTGTCAGTTCCTCTTCCATCTCTCCTTTACAGACATACATATGTGCACACATAGACACACACACACAAAGTAACACAATATAGCCAGATTAACCACCTTGGTGAATTTTGCATTGAAAAGCTAAGGGTTAAAACAAGGAAGCAACAGAAAACTTGTATTCTAGAAATATTCTCCAGTGTATAATCTGAACACTAGCTGGGAGATGGAATTTGAATGCTAAACAATTCATGGAGTACAATACAAAGATTTATACAAAACAAATACAGGATAGTTGTTACACTTTATGAAGATGAACTAACGTCCATGATGAAGTTATGATAACCATATGCAGAGATGATGCCTGCTGAGAATTTTAACATGCAATTCCCCGTCTCATCCACTGAATTTTACAAGGAATCCAGGTCACGCTGATACATGTAAAAAGGGGTGGGGCTTCAATCACATAATCATCATAATCATAATTTCCACCTTGGCTTTTCTGACCACCTCCACCCCCACAGACATCCTTGCTTGGAACCTTCCTATGTTCTGTCTTTCTTGTTATCAGGGGAAAAAAAACCCAAAGAGATATAGAAGAAAGAAAAGCTGCACAATTCCTTGGTAGTATTAGAAAGTCTCTACCTGAAAAATCATAGATGTTTTATAGCATCTTGTATATAATTCAGATATGACAGAAAAAGTGACGCAAAGGTTCTATCAACTTTAGTGTCAATACAATGTACACTGCATACATACATACCTCAATACATGTGCCACTTCCATGTCTGTTAATGATTCTCTTTCATGCATGTGCAGCAAGCTTCTGATTGTAAGTATTAATTCCTTGACTTTTCTAACAACTTCCAGTTTCATTCAGTGACATTTTCCAGATTTGTATCATACAGCAACAATCCACTAAAAAGTTCAGACAGACTTCACCTTTATCTTCATTGAAGACCATATACTTTTCCCTCATACTCACTTGTATGTATAATAAAGAATTTTACATCGTAAGTATATAATAATGGGCATCACAGTCAGGGTAAGCAGAGCAAATGGCTCCATATGGCTCCAATAAATGTGCCAAATGCACCCTGCTGTCAGCACTCAAATTCTCAAGCACTGGGGAACTGAAAATAGAATCAGTAGCCTGTCACTAAATATCCGAATGCAGAAACAGTGGAGTGCACTAGGAAACCAGCTAGTAACGGCTTGTCCACATGAACAACCAAAGTATAGGTGTGCAATCATAAACTCACAGTCCTCCTGTGGCTTGCACATGATGTACATATACAAATATCCATAAAAAGTTTTTTTCCCCCTTCACATTCATATCTAGTTTCTGCTGTTCAGCAACAACTTAGGTATTGTGGTTAAAGGATAGACACTCCTTGATTAAAGGCAGAAGAAAGAAGAGAGATACAACTATGGACAGTTGCATCACCATGTTTGTTTTGGTTCTTCAAATTCAGGAAGCAGGAGGAAAGCCTGCAGAGCAAGTCAGGTAATGACTCCAGTTGGGATGCAGCCAGATAGAACTCCCTCCCTCCCTCTCCTTCCGACACAATCCACTCCAATACAAAGGCAAAGGGCTGGTTGTTTCTTAGTTCAAACTTCACAGGACGTCCTACTTACTCATCCTTTTTCCTCAAAAGGCAGACAAGACTGTTGCCTCTGGAGCTGAGAAAAAATAGCCTTTTTCCTATGTAGTAAATTGCACATTAAAGCATACTTTAAACTGTCTGAAGTTTTAGACTTTACAATGCCCTATTACTTCATATCTAACCAGACACCAAAGTTAATTTCTTCACTGTAACTGAGTTACCAAAACTGATATATCAGAGCAGAAAACACGTTGTAGGGTAATTCAACATTATGTTTTACCAGCTTTCCAGAAGTTTTAAAGGAAAAAAATATTAAGGCAGAATGGAAAAATCTCAGCAATGCCCAAATTCCTCAGTGTAGCTTTTTGCTTCTTGATGAATTTCTGAAGAAAAAAAAAAGACAGGAGTTTCACCTTGTCTTTCACAATCACTAATGGCCCCCTACTTTCTTCTGTAAACTGGGAAGCCACTCCACCCCCAGACATAAGGAGAGTCTCACTGTGATTACTGTACATGGCAGAATTTATTAATATACATAGTTTGAATGAAGTCACAATAAACATAAGAAAGCCCTGGCTCAATTTAACTCTTAATTATCTATATGCTACTTGCTATTAAAATAATTCGTTGCTTCAGCCTGGGGGTGGGGGGAGATAATGGCTTGGATTTTAAGATATATTATGATGTTGGGAGGGAAGGATTACATGTTCCCAAAGTTTGAAAACAATTAATGGAATTGTTTTAATTTTGTAATCTCTGCTGTATCCATTCTTCTTTTTAATAAAATGTTGGATTCATCTAACATAGTTTCTAAATAAGAGGTGAATGAAGAAATCATGTTTCTTTCATATGAAAGCTACCAGTCATCTCTTGGCATGCGGAGAAATTGTTAATACTTCAGTAACAGAATCATAGGAAGCTCAATATATTTTGACACATTTTTCCTTTACAAGTGTTGAATCTGTCTGGATACAGGAAAGGAGGAAAGTTTAAAACTTGCAGCAGCACAATTTTACAAGCCATATGTCTGGTACCCTTTCTTTAAGGAATGTTGTTGTTTATTTGTTCAGTCACTTCCGACTCTTCGTGACTTCATGGACCAGCCCATGCCAGAGCTTCCTGTCAGTCGACACCCCCCCAAGGCCCCCCGAGGTCGAGTCCGTCACCTCTAGAATATCATCCATCCACCTTGCCCTTGGTCGGCCCCTCTTTCTTTTGCCTTCCACTTTCCCTAGCATCAGCATCTTTAATTTAACCTTTAATTTAATTTAATCTTTAAGGAATACAATGCAGTATATCTGGCGCCCACCTTTTCCCTCAGAAAAAACACTTCCAGGGAAGTTATGCTGGAATATAGAGCACAATATTAATGCTGTAAAGAAATTTATTCTTATTTTTATAGCCACTCATTCAATGTAACTGAGTAACAAAAACTAATAGCAGTTTGTTCTCAAAAGAAGAAGAAAGTTTCAGAGACCTTTCCATGAATGTGGTGTGGGATTCTTGCACCTGCTTTAGTTATCTGATAGCTAAGGAGGTATCTTTGATTCATTATGCAATTGTCTCACCAGAAATATATAGCCTCCCTGACTTCTTATGCTTCAACTGATTTTCTTCCCAACAGATTTTTTTTCTATATCAGAAAACAAGGGGGCTATAGACAGAATTAGGGGAAGATGTGTAACAGCAGAAGAATCAACGCACTTCACACTTTGCAACAATAAAGGAATTTAAAAACTAGGGAAAAAATGTAAAGCATTCCACGGCTGAGATAGAAAACTGAAGATACTTCCTCATGGAAAGAAAGCTTCCAAGAAACTGGAAGTCAGATTTTGGCCCTGTGTACAGAAGATCATCCAGTGAAATTCAAACCTAAGTACACTCTTTAACACTGAAGCCCACATAGATACTTCTTTTGTATTACTGTCAAATATTTAAGCCACTGAAACCAGTGAAATTTGTTCATATGATCTTTGGAATCTAGTTGAAAGGCCCGCTATGGGGTTAATCAAAACACATTGAAAATGAGATATATACTGTTTTAGAAGTTCAGTCCTAATACTTTTGATTAGATTCTGTTTCTGATTGAATTGTTTTTTAAAAAAAGCTGTCAGAAGAGTCTTGAAATTCAAACCTAATCAGGTTAACCTTGTAATCATTGCCTGTTATGTGGTTTTAAAATGTAAATGAAAGCAAATATAATGGGAACAGCTACACCAGATACCATTCACAAAGATAGATAGGAGTTTAATGAACAGGCTTTTTACAGACTTGCAAGGCATAAAACTTATGTGATAACTGACATATATACTGGATTAAAACAGAAGCAAGGTAAAATTTAAAATACAATCCTTGGAAACATGTTATAATATTACTCTGGAACCCGCATTTACTTCCTATAGCATTCTAAACAAAATTAAAGGTATGAGATTTAACCAATATTGCTCTAAGCATCCTGGGAACCTAAAAACCTTTTATCTAAATCACCTATACAAATTTATTTTATATGATTTACATAGCCGCCTGTCACACACAAGTGACTCTGGTGACTTAGCAGGATCAAACACACATATAACACCTGGCACCCAAAGATAAACAATAACACCACTCACCAAAAAGCACATCAGCAACAACAGAGTTCATCTACCCACCTGACCCTAATGCCTGGGAAAACAGCCAGGTCTTCCATGCAAAGAGCTAACAGGGTTGGGGCCATCTGAATCTCCAGGGCGATGCTTTTCCACAGGACAGGCACTAGAACTGAGAAGGCATGACTTCGAGATCTAACAAAATGTCCTTGTTTGATAGAGGGGACCCGGATCTGCACAAGGCCCATCATATTCAGGGCTGCAACTAGAGGGGGCAACCAGGGCATGTGCCCCAGGCGCCATGCTGGGGGGGCATCAAAATGAGCACTGGGGGGGCACCAAAATGGGCACAGAATCCATGTTTGCCCCGGGTGACACAGATTCATGTGAGTATGTCATGTCCCCCGTTGCGATGCATACATGCATCACAACGGGGAACATGCCTTTCCGGAGAAGGGAAGGAAAGAGGAAGGAATTAGTGATAATCCTTTAAGCACTAAAAACCAGACACCAATAAAAGACAATGGAGCTATACCTTTGCCCTGACCCAAGAAGCCATCACCATATCTCCCTGACACCTCTGCATTACCCCGGGGAACACACCTGCGCCGGACACGGGAAGAGGACAGAGGCAACCAGCGCTAATCCTCCTGATCGCCCATCAAGACTCCGGATCAGGACTTTGGGACAATGGGGGGTGGAGAAGGGCCAGGTCCACACCGCGGGTATTTACCAGCTACCTCGCACGCCACGTACCCATTCCTGTCTTTTTCAGTGTATGCATTCTGTCCCCAATAAACCAGAAATCCTTAGACCTAACTGAGTCCGTGTCTCTTTGGGGATAAGGCAACCATCACATCTAGTTGTAGCCCTGATCATATTGCACTCATGACCACTATTCCCACCACACAAAAGTACCTGTCGTCCTCTCCCCCAGAAAACATACTCACCTTCATGTCCCACCAATGTATAAAGGGGGATGACTGGACCTATGTTGGGGTGGCAATTTTTCTTCTTCTTTAGGCTAGGAACCTGAACTCACTTCCTGCCCTACATCACTTTCCTTCTCATTCTACACAAGCTGCAGTGAAAAAAATTAAGCATACTTGTTTACTTTATAAAGCTGCTATTATTCCTTGTCCATGAACCATTTAAACTAATAAATAATTTTTAAAGACCAATCATTTCTAATATTACACAGACTTCTAAGTAAGTATGCAAAAGATCATAACTTAAATAATGAAGCAAATATTAGAGGCAGAGTATTGGCAACTCATTATTACTTAAACCAGATAAAATCAGATACTAAGAAAAGCCAATTCAGACATCAAAATAAAACCCTAAGATTAAAGGACAGTCTGGTCCCACTCTATCTACCCTCTAAGATGCATTTAACTGGATCTGATTCCAGTTTTACTGCAAACCTTCCCCATCAACAATGAGTGAATGAGGTGGAGAGGATATGAGAGAAGCGCATATCCCCATCACAAAGATCTGGGCTGCAAAAATCTGAACCATCACTAGATGGCAGCATAGAGATATAGAAAGCACTAACTCTTTGCAGCCATAGAGCAGTTATTAGGTTTTTCTGTAGCCCAGATCTGGTAACCACAACATTCCTCTTACACTCTTAGGATTTCTATACAGTTTTCAAAGAGTGTCTCTGTTATAATTCAGGCATGTGACTCAGGGAAAGATGAATAATAGTATATTAATTGGAATGCATTTCAGCTGCTTCAAATACAGTAAGTTATGAATGATTAAAGGAAATAAAAATATTTCATGATGGCTGTTTTTATAGATACCAGTCTGAATTTTAATATATAGAAACATCACAGGAAAATATTTCTCCCAACATAAACAAATTTAGACATTGGATCTAAAAAGAGATATAATTATTCTCAAACTAGCAATTTTCAAAATAGCAGATAAATTTGTTTTCAGACTTTATGAAGTCAGCAACAAAATACAATATGCACATATTATAAATATCTATCCCTACATGACCTTTAATACAAAATCAATCCCCAATATATATCTGAATATTTTTAAGCAGAGGATCCTGATTAACAAGCAAGATTAAACATTTTAACACACTTACCCTAACAAAAGTGTTACTTTTCACAACCTCTTACAACAAAAGAATTGGATTCCATATTCAGCAACATTTTGCACCTACTCCATTTCAAGACAGTTCTTTTTAGACACAATCACAGAATCCCAGAGCAAAAGGAAAGATAACAAGCCACATAACAAAAACTGTTATGAATTTATATTCCGTGTTTACAGTGTCTTTGTATCCAGCAGTTCCACAACCAGATAGCTCAGTGCTGTTAACAAAGCACAATTCAATTACTATTATTATGCAGAGAGGTCACCTGCAAATTCCCCCAGCTGAAATTCAGCACCAATCCTTTTAAAAGGTTCCTGTCTACTCTTGCATCATATTTTTGTCCTGAACAAAAAAACTTGACTTACTTATCCCAATCATTTGCACCAAGTTCAATTTGTTACCAAACAAAGCTTTTCTTAAGCACCTAAAAGTTTATTGAGCACAATACAGGTGTTAGAATATAAGATCTTGTTATTTCAGATATATACTATCATTTTTCCTTCAGTGCCTAACAAGTCTTAGCCTCTGCTATTTCCTTTAACAAAAGTATCTGTAATGTGGCTAGGAAAGTCCCCAACATAAAATGTTAAAATCCAAAAGCATCTGTGGATCCCATTGTTAGGTCCATAGATGCAACAGTTTGAGACTTCTGTTCTTATACCCACAACAAGATTTGGTATTTTTAGGGCATGTTCTTGATTTTTAATAGTTTTTGTGCACTCTTCATTATCTCCTAAAATAAAATGTTTTGGTATCTTACAGATTTCCAGACTATATTTAACTACTAACCCCTTTCATGTTTCTCTAACTTTCCATTACTGTAATTTCACATGTTCCCAATGCTTAAAATCACAATATTTTACTACTAGGAAAATAAAATAAAAACAAAAGGCCAAAATTTATCTGTACATATCACTGTTTCCTCACTACAGTATATCCCACCTGAATCCTGCAATGTCATATCAACTTTCCTTTGACTGTTTTCTAGAAGAGTATGCATTAGTTTGCTGTACTAAAATTGTTCTAAAACAAATATCCATCATTGTTCATAAACAAATAAACAAAAGGATTAGAACTATCTATACAAACCATAATCATCATGAAACAGCAGCAGCAGCAATACAATTCCCACCCCCCATCTACTTACAGCCAGTATGGTACAGTCACTAGTCACTGTGTTGAGTTACAATGTGGGAAACCCCTGTTTGAGCAGTCACTCAACCATGAAGGTTATTTGATGGCCTCAACAAGCTACAATGTATCAGGGGATTGCTACAATGAGAGCAGATCATCACTCTTCTGAACCCCCATAGCCTATTCAGTCTCCACTAAAACAACTTAAAAAATGTGTATATTACAGCTTAATGTATAATTAATGCAAACTTACCAAAACTACAGTAAGTTAAGATGTCAGCAGAGATAAGGCAAGTAACTGAGAATACAGGAATCTTTCACTGGCTACATCTACTTTCTGGTTTTGTCAACAGTAGCATTCCTTCTTCAATAGGTAGAAGTCACACATGTAAGAAAGTATTAGGCCAACCTTTTCCGACTACCAGTTGCAGTTCCAAAATATAAGGAGGGTACTAGATTAGGAAAGATAGTTCATTTCTTTGCAAACTGTTCACACTCCCATTAGAGGTATTAAAAAGTTTCCCTTAGGATACCATCTTTGTATCTTAAGCTTTAATTTCTCACTAATATGACAACATCATTATCTTCTGTCTCTCTCTCACACACACCCAAAAGAGAGAGAGATCAAAAATTGTTCAGTGAACAAGAAGCTGAATTTTGTGGGAAACAAATGGTAGCTGGCTATCGATAAAGAGAAATCTAGGAAATAATCAAATTTCATCAGTGTCCACTTTCTAAATCCATTTCATGCACCTGTGAAAACTGACTGTTTCTTGATTCATTCCATAACAAGCCAGTCGGTCTGTAAAGTGCTTCTGTCAAAATAATCCCAAAAGGCTTTCTGTGAAATCGCCAGATGTTTGGAATTGAGCATCACCACCTTCAAAGGGGAAGATGCATTTTGGCCCCAAATAATGGCCATTGTAGTTTAACCATCTTCCAAACTAAGGTGGAAACTACCTGGGAACCACATGGGGCAGACAGTGCTCTTAGGTGAAAATGGCATAAATAATATCACATCAGCATGTTCAGGGGGTTGAATTATCCTATTTTCCTCAGTCACATGCATTCATTTATCCCCATGTTCACCAGATCAATAAATGTACTGATGTATCAAGGGAGCGAAAAAAGTAATACCATTGTCAAAACGGAGGGATTGGGTTAAAGCAGGTGATGGGAAATGTGTGAGGAAGGGGGTCAAAATAACTTTAAAAACCTGGTATAGTTTTGGACAGTTCCATAAGTGAGCAAGCAAGGCGACTGCAAAATACCCATCTACCCATAAAATATCATACCGTACATCTTTTCAATGTAATAGGCACAGGGCCTGAGGTTGCACTTCTCTTCACCACCTGGTGCCCCCCAAATCTGTCAGCGCTGTCACTGGGGAAGATATCTGGACGTTATGAGAGTTTCTGATAACTACATTGATTTGCACATTTAATTTGCACATTTAATCTGGGATTTGATTCAACAGAGTTTAGCTTGGAGCACATCTACATAGGGTTGCATTACAAGATGCCACTTTTGTGGGAGCAAGCCTCTGCATATCTCAGGGCTTCCTTTTGGGAAGCCATACATCGGATTTAGGGGATCCTCACATAAATTCAGCCCAGAAGTCTTGCTTCCAGCTTAGCACTTCCGTGGACCGGGAGCCTTCCAAGGTCAGAGCCGGCATCCCACATATCCCAGGCTGTACTGCACCGGCTTGCAGGCATCGGATTACTGGCCTGAGCATAGGCTGCCAAGCGCGCCGGCTTGTTTTGCTTTCTGGCTTGCAAAGTGGAAACTTTTATTTCCCCAGAGGGTAGTGCAGGGTCGAGGGATTATTTTGACAGCTGCCAGTGCGCCCCTATCTCCCGTTTTCTTTCCAGTCCCTCCTAAAATCATTCTTGGAAACAAGGGAAAGACCGCGGGTGGAGACAAAGACCGAGGGCGGGGGGGGGGGGGAGAGAAAGGGGGAAGGGAGAGAGGCGGAGCAGTAAACTTTTTGTTCCGCGCGTGGCAAACTCCTCCGGGAGTCAACAAATACAACTAGCCGCGATGGAAAGTATAACACGGCTGAGGGAGGAAAGCAGGGGATTCAGTTGAAAGGAATAAAACAAGGAACATCACAATTTTATTACATTGTCCACTACATACTAGTCAGAAGACGTTGTAGTCCAGGAAAACTCAGAAGGAATTCGCGCTTATTAACCGAGATGAGTCCCGGGCGGGCCCGGCTGAAACCTCCCTGAAGCGGTCGCCTTCCCTCCAGCTGTCTTCGACACTTTTCCCAAAGAAGCCCAGCAAGTGTGGGCCGCGGGGACGGGTGGCAGAAGAGGGGGCAGTAGTTACCTAGCTGGGAAGGCCAGTTGCTCTCTGCAAGCTGAGAGGCACTCGAGTCTGACTTCGCCCCCTCCCAAAAGCAAGCCGGGGACGGAGGCGCCTTACCTTCTGATCGACAATGGAACAAGCCATTTCCCGGACGTGGGCCAGGCTGAACTCTCCCGAGGAGTCTTGCAGCAAGAGCACCGGCTCCCGGCTGAGGCCAATCTGAAGGTGGAAGGAGATGCCGCCGCCGGGCTGCGAAGGACTGGGCGGCCGGATGACCGGCGGAGCACTCATCGACAACTTCCCGCAGCACGAAAGATGTGACGGAAAGAGAGAGAGCGCGGCTTAGTAAGGAGGAGTTTGCCAGAATAAATACCGCCGATAAAGTTGGCTTTTGCAAACTCGCCTAAGCTTCTCGGCTGGCAACGAGGAGCCCGGCAAAGGACGCCGAGCACAGCTCAGCCACCCTTGGAGAAAAGGCCAGCCTCGTGGGGGTAGCGCCTTAGCTGCTGCAGCCGCGTCTCCAGCGCTCACTGGAGGAGGAGGAGGAGGAGGAGGAGGCGGCGGCGGCGGCTGTGGCCACTGGGCGGTCAAGCGCGCTTTGAGAATAAAAGAGGAAGGGCGGGAAAGCAGGCGTAGGCGCCAGAGCTACCAGCCGGCGGCCTTGACTAGCAACGGCAACTCTGAGGCGCCCAAGTGGCGGGGCAATGACCCAAGCCCATTGGGGCGGACCTCCCCTTCGGGCAGCCCCAAACAGTTCCCTCTGACACGCCTTTCCCTCGGCGCTCCCCCCTCCCCCCGGCTGCGCTTCGCTGGGCGCTGTCTCGACTCGCGCGAGGCGCTGAATTGGATTTAAGGCGTCGACCTGCTTTTTATCTTGACAAGCGCTCCTGGACATGGCCTTGGTCTATCTGTGGGTCAGGGCCAGTTGCCAGCGCCTGTATCCTAGTGAGGCTCTTGTGCCCTCAACAGCTGATCAGTAGGTGAAGTTTTAGTCCAGCTCTGGCAGGAGGATGCAGTATAACCAAAGTCACTTGCTGTATTTCTGCTTATCCCATAGCTATGAAAGATACAGAAGTCTGATTTGGAAAAGCAAGTCGGCAACCTTTTCTTCCAACCCTAACTTTGCCCTGCCATCTAGTCATTTGTTAAGCATCCCCACCCCGATGGCAAACACATCTGTTTTTTGCCCTGCTGCCATCCACCTATCACAGCCTTTCATTTTCAAAAATCCCAACTTAGCTTTGGTTTTGCAATAACAAGAGGCTTCCCCCTCCAGGTGCCTTCCAAATGTGGGGCACTACAATTTCCATCACCTCCAACCTGCCTGGCATGTCATCTGAGGATGATAGGCTACCAAGTCAAAAAGGGCTGATCCAGAGAGAGAATGTTACATCTCCCAAGTTCCCTTTGATTCAGCAGTCAGTACCTTCAAAGCTGCCTTCATCCCAGCTGCCAATGGTTCTTCCACAGTTGATGCTCTTGCCTTAGTGAGAGGTAACAGCCCTACTAGCTGGGAGAGCCAGAGGAAATTCTGAATCCCTCCTGCTTTGTGGCTGCTTCTGAGCTGGGTTACAATTTGCATGTAAGCAGGAGCTTAAACCTGTCAGCTAACTCCTTCTAGCTGTCTCCCATCCAGCAGAGCAGCAGTAAGTGGTGCCATTACCCCCACCAAGAGGCAGTCACATGCAGAGAGGAAAGGGAGTGTGCTGTCACTATAGAGTTAGGGCTCTAGTCTGTCCCTTATTTTAGATGCCGCTGCTGCTCCACCTCCTTCTTGATTTGTGACTGAAGAATAACTATCAAGAATCCCACCCACCACCTGTCATTTTTCTATTTACCAAACATGAGGTGAGGGGAACATCCTAGCTAGTGATTGTCATTTTCTTAGCAGAAGCCCTTAATCTCACCAAGAAGGTGGAGTTTGTCTTTCTATCACTGGAACAAATGCAAGCCTACTTCTGCATGTACTCCAATCTTTCAAACAATAAAGGGAGAATGAAGCACTGTCATTTGTTTAGCACACTTATATCCCATGCTTTCTCCAAAGATTGCTGGAAAGCCTCTTAGGAATATATCTGGGGGAAAAGATTAGGCAAGAATTTGAACTAAACAGGCTTTCAAACTTATTTCACTCTGGTCCAAGCAACTATTTGGAGTACCCCACACTTGGTGTTTGCATTCCAAAATGTCAGGTAGTGGCAATCTGAGCTGTGCAGATACTTATTTGCGAGGAGAAGTACCTTATGAGAGAGTAGAAAGAACAGGATACACATCATCCAGACCCATCTGACATTTCACACTTCAAATTGCTCCTGCAAATATTGCATTAAAATTTGCCTTTTTTTCCCCAGGAAACTGTGATATTATTTTCCATAGACTTAATTAGCTGGGGAATTTGTATATATCTTGGGAAGTTTTTAATGTAGATATATTTAATATCTCTGCGATACTTTTCAGCGTTTTGTATTTTGTGTGTATATTGTGATGTTTTGGAGTCCTTTTATTTTCTTTTTGCCAGGGGCCAGAAATTATTTCTGAATATATTTAGAGGCAGTTCTAAAGGGAGAACAGTGGCAACAGTTCCTGCTGAAGTACACCCCACTAATTCCAAAGGCAGGACCAAGATATTCAGGGTTAGGATGTAGCATAAATTTTCACAGCCAGTACTTGAGCTGTTGCTGTACTTGGCCTGAGACAACAGAATACAGGACCCCCTTTATATAAACTGCAGACCTGAAAATCTAAGCAAGGTGGGACTTGTATTTGGATGGGAAATTCCAGGACTGTAGGCTAGAAGTTGGAGGGGGGAAATCACAGAAGAAGGCAATGACAGACCATTTTTCTCATGCACAAATACATGCTACATGGTATCATTCAAATAAACCCCTAAACAATACACATAAACAATTCAAAAAGTAGATTCCTCTGAAGTCATGTTCAAAGTACAGTACAAAAGTGATGATAAAAAAGAGACTGTCAGGTCATATGAAGAACTTTTCCATCCCAAATGCGGAATTCTGATCATTTAAAAGGAACTGTTCTTTTTTAACTCTGTCCATTCCACTGACACAATGATGCTTGAAGAACTGTCAGTGGTCATTTATTAATTTCTTAGTAAAAAGTCATTTTTCAGTTTTAACTGCAATTACAGGAACAGTTGAACTCTAGTGATATTAAAAAGGTGTAGCAAGAGTAAATTACAACTTTTCAGAGTTATTATGTTTCCTCTGCTTCCCACCTCTCAATATCTAGTCCTTTCTAGGCCACCATAACAGATGGCTGGTGTAGCCATTGATATATTATGCAAGAGGCTGAGAAGTGCACAAGGATACATCTAGTTTGCACAATTTATTCATAATCTCTTCATAGAACCATAGAGTTAGAAGTTACCTTAGAGCAGCATTTCTCAACCTTTTGACTCTGAAGGGACCCTTGAAATATTTTCTAGGACTCGGAGAACCCCTGCACATTCAGGCTCAAATATAGGCCAGAAGTTACAGAATTATTATATTTGTTCCATGTGTAGGCCTGTATATATGCATTAACAGTGTTCTTAAACTAAAAATAAAGAATGAAACTTATTTACTCTGAAGTTGCCCAAGTTTGAAATAATTTTTTAAATAAATCATGGTCTCCCAGAGAACCCCTAGTGACCTATTAAGGAACCTTAGGGTTTCACAGAACCCTGGTTGAGAAACCCTGCCTTAAAGTCATCTATTCCAATCACCTGTTCAGTGCAAGATCCACTAAATCATCTATGACAGATGACCCTCCACCTCTGTTTGAAGACCTCATGAGCATGATTAGGCAGAAACATCCAGCCCATGTGTCACATCTCTCCTCCTCCTCCTCCACATCTTATGTAGGCTCTGTGAAAGCATATCCTGCTTTTTTTTTTCCAAAAATGAAGTTTAGGGTAGACTAAGTATCTTTTCCCTTTGTGTCAAGGTGGCTTCACACCCAAATACTGGACCAAAATATTGGTCCAGTAAGGTCCCAGTATTTATAGTTGCGCTAACCATACCACTTGGAAAACAAATCTGATTGCTAGTGCTCTCTGGAAAAGATTATTGCCCTCAGTGCATCACTGTTTAGGAAATAATTTGAAACAATTCTGAGTGACCTGGATAATTTTCCTATGTTGGATTTACAAAAGAGACCTGTTAAAGTTTTGAAGGGTTTTGTGAGAAGGGACAGGGAAAAAATGAAAAGAAATCAAGTTCTCTGTAGGACATTATTTGAAGAGATTAAAGATCAAGATTGTTAAAAGTAAAAGGAAGGAATATAAAGTTGGTTTATTTGATCAAGGTTAAAATAGATATGTTGTTATCTCTGGTAACCCTTAATGGACTTTTGCTGACCAGGACTAAATGATGAGTCTTTAAGGATTTGTTTATAGATAAGTGATGAGATACGGGAAGAAGAGATCATTTGTATTTAAGAGAAGGTGATAAGTTACCAAAATTGTTTATACTTGTTGTAATAAAGGGGGAAGTAATTTCTTGATAAATTTCCTTTCTTTTTCTTTATATTCTTATTTTTTTCTTTCTTTTCTATTTTTCTCTTATTTTTTTCTCTTTCCTGCACATTCTCTTTCTTCTTTTTAGTCTTTTATTTTTTTAACTGTAATGTTTAATAAAATTATTAGTTAAAAAAAGTAATATTTCCCCAAGTGAGGAGGGTATCAACCTGTGCCCATTCACCTCCAGTTCTCATAATATAGTGTGGACAGTCTGGTGATTTTGGACAGCAACCCCTATAAGCCCCAGTCAGCATGAACTACATTCAAAAGACCACATCAAAATCTGGAATACATAAGACTGGAATTAAATCCTTTGGGGTTCAGATAAAAGGCTCCTAGATAAATTTTAGAAATTATTTTTGGAGAGAATCTACCTATATAGCAATGGACAAGTCAGGCAACAACTGAACTTATTGTCCCATTCATTCAATAGAACTAGGGATATGGCTGTTCTAAACATATTCACATTTCTTCCAGTACTTTTTCTGCAGGACAGAGCCAATCATCAAAGTCATCGCTATAAAGAGGTTTGTATGGGAACTTAAGTGAAATAGAGATGGTAATGTTAGAAGACTGCATTACTTTTAAATGATACAACGTGAGTGGGACAGTAATCCCTATGTAATTATTCTGAAATAAACACCATTTCAAGACAAAAGAGAAACTCAACTCTTTTGAGAGGCACAGCAAATTAGGCTGTGCTGAATCTTAAACCCTCTTCCTTCAGAAATTGTTCCACCAGACTTTCTGAGGTAAGTGTGACTTGGGCTTTCTGGGGGAAAAGTACAAATAAAAACGATTTGGGTTAGAAGGTATTTATTTCCACAATTCCAGAAAAGTAAGCAACTAATTCAACTACAAAACCCCAGTACATGCTAACAACAGTTGATCTTCCCATCTCTCACCTCCCCTGGCAAATGGAGATAGGGAAATCAAGCCAGTAAACCAGCATTACACTTGAATACGGCCTAATCAAAACTGCAAAGACAGAGTAACATCCATATATATAATCCAGTATTCCACTGAAATTGGGCTTTTTTCATCATATTTAGGTTTCTGATTCTGTTCTTCTCATTATCCACCAAGACATGTACACTAAGAAAAGAGCTTCGTACCTTTTTAAACAAGGTTAGTGCTAGAGAGTCATATAAATATAGTAATTACTTCTACTTCAGAGTAACTACTCTGATTTCAGTTCAAAATGCAAGTGATGTAGGGAGTTTATGGGGATCATACCGATTAATACATGATACATAAAACTGTAGTATATTCGTATTCCAGAAGCATATATCAGCGCCCCTCAGAGTATTCATACTTTACTACACTTAAAGCTTAGCTCAGTGTATCAAAGATACTTCCTGTAGGCAGACTTTCTTATGTTTCTTATCTTAAAGATCACCCCAACCTGCAGCCATGCTAATGCGCTGGACACCTCCACCAGCACTACCAACTGGCATAACAGCTGTTAGGGGAAAGAACTGGAGTTCAACATATCTGGAGAGCAAACTTACCAGTTGCCAGATATTTTTCAGAAGCACTGTAAGAAAGCCAGAAAAAAAGACTGATTTTTGAAGGGTTATTTGGAATTAAGTACATATTATATTTATCTTTTTACTAGCAATGCTTGTTTTATCATATGCATTGATAAGTTAGATAGTGCCCTCCAAATGAGTTGGGATTATCATTTCCATATTATAGTCCTTTCTAGCATAATTTGGAGGTGCTATGTTGGGAAATGCAGCTCTAATAAGTATTCTTGGGAGTGCCAGTTTTTGGGTTTCAAGTAGCAAGCTCTACTTATTTTCCCACCATTTTCTGAACTATGAGAAATTGTGGGCTAATTTAGATAAGCATCTTGATTATTGGAGTTGTGTTTTTATATATAAATGAGCCATCACAAATCAATTGAGAAGCATGGAACTTTCATATCTCCTATTGTCAATTTAGACACAGTTTTGAATAGGGATAGTTATAGATGCAGTTGCAAATTATTACCAGACAATGAGAAGTGAAGTGATGCTCATGCATCAGTACTTTTAAAAAGGAGAGGAGGAGAGACAAACATATCACTTCAAGTATTCTTTCTGTCTGGAACTTGGCTAGGACCCAGTTCCATCTCATGCTTAATTTATTACTCAGTTCAACTTCACTGTCTACTAGTGATATAAGAAGAATATCTGGCATTTCATACAGAGCAACAGAATTGTTACTTCCAGATACTGGGAGAAGTCTATTCAAATTGACGTAAATGCTAATGTGCTATGATATTAATATACTCTTCTGAAAATATTTCATTCAATTGCATATATTGTTAAGCACATAGTACAGAAGATACCACTCAGTATACATACTATACATAGAGAAAGTAAACCTGTTATATCTCCTCCACATGTTCTGTCCTGGACACTAGTGTGTGTCATACACAGTGTGAGTTTTCATTCAAAAAATGGGTTACTCATGGCCAAAAAGACGCACAAAAGTGTGGTCAGTAAGATAGACCAATGATGTTCATGTCCTTGCCTAGGTTCCAGAGGATGAAGGCAAGAGATCCAAAAGATCTGTGACCCAGAGAGTAAAGCATCAGAGATCAAACATTAGAGAAATCTGAGAGACAGACAAGTGTTCAAGGCAGAAGGATAATTGGTCACATGGGCTCACATATAATAAAAATAGCATCGAATAGTTATTTACTCTCAGAAAGCTTTATACTGAAGGCTGCTACTATCCAGCCATTACTCTTCTGATGGTCATTAAATCTGATCTGGATGGCAAGGCCATCCAGGAATATTGAGCTTTTCCTGTGTAGACTGTTGTTCCCAAGGAAATCATCTTTGTGGCTGTCACTCCCCTATAAAAAAGCACTTTAGCACCCCTCTGCCTACCTGTATTTACTGTAATCCAAAAACCTTTATATCCTGATGTGAAAGCACATTGTTTATATAGGCTAAGTGACTGAATAGGTTAGGCTAAATCAGAGTCAAAGCAGAGGGTCCTTGGTTACAGGAAATTGATCTTGGCCTGGGTCCTGCTTAGGGCCTGATCAACTGCAGAGGACTTAGTAGGATTATGTGCCCCTTCTTCTGCAGCAGCAACATCTTCCTCAAATGAGGCAGGAATTTCTCTTGTTTCATTATGGTTAAAATATTGCAGCATGCTGCAGATGGGGTTATCTTGAAAAGTGTCAAGAGATGTCAACTGATATAAAATACAGTGGTTGGGTTGTTCTGCTAATAATGGAAAAGTCTGAAATAGTTACCCACTGCTTTCTGAAGAAAAATCAGGGTACTGTCTCAACTATTAAAGCCGTGAATTGTTTAGCATTTAACTATTTGCCTTTGCATGAATCATTCTAGTCACTTAAGTCAATGGGGGATGTCCTTTTAAAGATTTCCTCAATTTACCAAGCATGCAGGAGAAAGCATTCCCTATAATAATGTTCATAATGTTCTTGTGTTATGACATACACATCCTTGGGAATTGTGACTAGAACCACTCTCGCTACTTTGAAGAAAGAAGTCACAACCTTTCTCTTCAGTGAGGCATAATAAATTGTTATTTTAGTTGCTGTTTTAACTGCAGTTTAACTGTTTTAAATTATTTTGGTTTTGTAATGGTCTTTAAACTCTTGGATAGCTGAAAGCTTTATGCAGCTGACAATGCATGGAGAGAGAAACACTAAAATTAGGAGTACAACTTTCATAAGAAGGCCACTGCTTATGTAAAAGAAAATAAAGATAAGCTTTATTTATGAAATAACATGGTAATTGGAAATGGTAATTCTGCCTAGTGAAGAGCCTGTAGTGTGCTCTGTCCCATTATGGAAAGAGAGCAAGTCTGAACTGCATAGGTCAGAGTCAGAAAAGAAAGAGAACTGGACTGAATCTAACCTACTATGTCCAGCATGTTTATGTCTAGGAAGAGCTTTGAACATCCCAAAATAAACCTAAAACCATTAACGACTGATATGTTCAAGAAATATAACAATTTTTATGAAATGAAACATTTACTTAGAATTCTGAGCAATTTAAGATTAGGGAATTTAGAATTCTTGCATAAGAGTTAGAGCATTTTAACTCAAGTTACTCTTGCACCAGGGTGCTGCAATTTAGCTGGGCTAAGCATACCGTTCTATAACAAAATTGCTGGGGTAGATTTTTCCTTTATCTCAAGATTAGTACTGTCTGCCAGTTAAAGAGCTGTCCTATGATGCTAGCCATTATCCAGATTCACTTCTGTTTCTACTGTTACAACAAAGAGGAATGCATATATAAGTATATATATCTTATAGAACAGGGATACAAAGAGCTTAAAAGTAGAAATAGTCAATAGAAGAAGTCCTCAAACTGCAGGTAGCCAAAGTTTCTTTACCCATTTGTCAGTAGCATTACCATCATTAAAATCATTGGTAAGACTGTATATTCCATAGTCACTAGTTCGTAGCCACAAAGATGTTTAGAACACAATAAGTCTCACTGTTTCAACTTTTATTCAGTTTTGCATTTCAGTTCACATGAACAATAATATTAAGTCCAAAAAAGTATTTCCATACTGAAAAACTACTACAATGAACTTTCTTTGGCACTTCACGTGTTTAATTTGTAGGTCTAGCTTCACTTATGTTTCCTTCCCATCAGAAGCCAAGCTTTACAAGAATGAAGACTGAGCTCAAAGTCTCATTGATCATATTTCAGTACTTCTGTGGAAAACTTGCTTAAACGAAACAGACTGTCCACGTTTGCCTGGGCGAGTATAAAAACAATATTGTACTATATTTGCAGTCACCGGGACATAACGAATTTGAAGAGTTAGAGAAAAATATTTGTGATCAATCATTCTTGAAAAATGAAAACAGATGTCAAATTATTTGGAATTGATGAAAACTTGAGAAGTATTGTTCTGTCATTTCTCAGATGACCTCTTGCTACCCAGGTTTCATTCTTCCTTATCCTGCATTTCTTTAATCTGGAGATAATAAATATTTCTCCCCTTCCTGGAGGTGGTTAACTGTTTTAAATTTTAAAAGGGTGAATTAAAAAAGGCAGATATAGATCATACTTTCACCCTTAAATAAATAGAAGATGGAAATGGTGTAGCTGTTATTATGTATCATCTTAAGGCATAATTTAGATAATAAAATCACTCTTTAAAAGAACTGAGTATTTTTAAAAAGTATTAGAATTATATTCTAATTTCTAAAAGCCTACAGGTTCCAAATGATATTGCTTATCCTACTGACTTCCTGCAAGTCCACCCGCATTTATGCAACAACAAGAAATGGGTAGTAAAACTTATGCTTTTCTTCCTTATACCCAAATCTGCAGTTACAAATCCAGAAAATGAGGGCAGGGGAGTGGGGGCAAACTGGACAAATGAGGAATCAACAGTAGGAGGAGTTTACATGCACAACCTTTTTTTCTGAATGAAGGCTTTCTTTATGTGCTGTTAGCCTCAGAAATGCTGAGAGGTTATTGAAGGGAGAGCTGTAAGCCTTTCCTTAACACACTGAGAGAAAGACCTTCATTCAGTACAGAATCTTTAATGGATTTAACTTCCTTCCAGATTAAATTGTTTAACTGATCGATTAGATATAAAAATGTTCTAATGATCTAGCATTGTGTTCAGACAAAAGAAAGGAATGAGAATGAGTGTAAGAAGTATGCTGGCTGAAGAAAGGATAGGGATTCGCAAGACTGTAGTCACCTTGAAGAAATATCTGGAATTGGCAAAGAACTCAGAACACCAGCCTTGACTTGATACAAGTGAAAGAGATCTGACCCCTAATAAATAGAAATAGTTCTAGTAAGGACCATCATGGGAGGGTAAGTATTAGAAAAATGATGTGGAGAAAAAGATCTATTGGTTCAGCAGGAACAAGCAATATGTTGAAAATATATGTTTTATATTCTCAAGGGTCAATCAACAACAAACCCTCCCTCATATGTGATTTGATCACTGAGGAAGGGGCAGACCTGGTGTGTATCACCGAGACCTGGCTGGACTCTGAAGGGGGAGGGCCCCTTTTGGAAATGTGCCTGGCTGGGTTTATGGTATGGCACCAGTCGAGACCCCAGGGCAGGGGAGGAGGGATGGCTGTTGTCATCCGAGAGTCTCTAGTGGCCTTCAGGGGTGCTGCTCCACAAGTGGTCAGTCGTGAGACCGTTTTTCAAGTTGGGTTCCCGAAAACAGTTGGGATTGTTGCTATTGTATCAGCCTCCAGACTGTGAATGCCACCACTTGTCACCTAGACCCATGTCCCTCCTGGCTGGTGAAAGCAGCTCGGGAGGTGACATGTGGTTGGGTCCAGGTGATGGTTAATACATCCTTACAGGAGGGGATGTTTCCAACTGACTTTAAGGAGGCGCTGGTGCACCCCCTTCTCAAGAAACCATCACTGGATCCTACCAAATTGGACAATTTTTGTCCAGTCTCCCACCTCCCCTGGAGAAGGTGATTGAGAAAGTGGTGGCGATGCAGCTCCAGAGGGTTCTGAATGAAATGGATTATCTAGACCTCTTTCAGTCAGGTTTCAGGCCCAGATATGGGATGGAAACAGCATTGGTTGCACTTATGGATGATCTCTAGTGGGAGCGGGATGGTGGCAGTGCATCCATCCTTGCTCTTCTTGACCTCTCAGTGGCTTTCGATACCATTGACCATGGTATCCTTTTGGGGCAGCTCAGGGAGTTCGGGGTGGGCGGTGTGTTTCTGTGCTGGTTCACCTCCTTCCTCCAGGGCTGGTCCCAATCGGTGGTGATAGGGAGTGAGAGATCCGACCCTTGGCCCCTCCTTTGTGGGGTGCCACAGGGCTCAGTACTCTCTGTGCTCCTTTTCAACATCTACATGAAACCGCTGGGTGAGATCATCCATCATCATGGGATGAAGTATCATCAATATGTCAGTGATACTCAATTGAATATCTCCATCCTGAGTGAGGGAAGTGATGCTGTGTCCACCCTCTCTCGGTGCCTGAGGGCTATGGGGGTCTGGATGGGGAACAACAGGCTTCAGCTGAACCCTGGTAAGATGGAGTGGCTGTGGGTTAATGGCTCTTCCGTATCCGGGATTATGTCATCTTTGGTTCTGGGTGGGGTTGCACTGTCCCAGACAGACCTGGTACATAATCTGGGGGTCCTCCTGGACTCATGGCTCCTGCTCAAAGACCAGGCGGCAGCCCTGGCCAGGAGGGCCTTCACGCAACTTAATGTTGTGCACCAGTTATGTCGCTTCCTGGATCGGGAAGCCCTTCGAATGGTCACTCATGCCCTTGTTATCTCCCATATTGCAAGGCGCTCTACATGGGGCTACCCTTGAAGAGTATCCAGAAGCTTCAGCTGGTCCAGAATGCAGCCGCGCGGGCGATCTTTGGTGCCCCTAGAAGGGCGCATGTAACACCTCTGCTCTGCAAGCTGCATTGGGTACAAGTTTGCTTCCAGGTCCAATTCAAGGTGTTGGTTATCACCTTTAAAGCCTTACATGGCATGGGGCCAGGCTACCCAAGGGACCGCCTCTTCCCCGTTACGTCAATCCTGATGGCTGATTGCTAGGAAAGCAATTTGGCCCAGGAGAGATCAGAAAAGTCACACACCAGGCATTTCTATAAAAATAATTTTATTATTTAACATATAATATTTAAAGGCTGTTTGCTGAGAGGAGAGATTTCTCTCAGCTGCATATTCTCTGCAAGCCTACACAGAAGGAAAACTGAAACTAAAACAAGTTCAGGCAAGTTCCTCCCTTAGGCAATGCAACCATTAACACGTGAAAAGGGGACAATTAAATTCAACCTCTTCACCCAGCCAAAATGATTAGTTACCATAGTAACCTTAATCTGTAGTAGAAAACTTTAGCAAATCTGTCCCACCCAATCATGCAGAGAGGGCGTGTTGCGGACCCCATCAGTAAAAGAATTTCATCTGGCGGGGTCCAGGAGGCAGGCCTTCTCTGCAGTAGCTCCCACCCTCTGGAACATCTTGCCCCTGGAGGTGAGGTTGGCCCCATTGCTCCTGGCCTTCCAGAGGAATTTGAAGACCTGGCTCTGCCACCTGGCTTGGAGTGGGGAAGGGAGTCATCATGTTTGGGGATGGCTAGTACCCTAGAGTGCTTGTCGCATACAAGGTCTGAGTGTATTTTTATTATATATTTACCGTTTTACTGAGTATTGTTGTAAACCACCCAGAGTCCCTCTGGTGGGAGGAGATGGGTGGTGACAGATTTGATACATACATACATACATACATACATACATACATACAAGTTTGAGTCTTACCATGGGAAAACGCTCATGTAGTCATTTCAGAGCAAAGTCCACTTTTGAACCAGTAAGCTCAAGAGAGCCTCTTTTAGTATATGTCAAATGCCCTGCCCTTCCTGATAATTTTTATTTATGTTTTAGGGGGGGGTTTCTCACTTAAAAATACTGCATGAGGATATAGGCATCAAAAATTGGTTTACCATGAAATTGTCATTCTGGGTTTTATGTGGCCAGATCTGTAGTTTGGCACTTAGAGTTCAAATCCTACCACTGCCTTGAATTCAATTTCTTGGGTAAGTTACTTGTCTCTGAACTTGGCTGGCTGTGTTGGAACAGTAAACTGCATTCAAACAAAAGGTTTTGCATTTTAAAGTTCAGATCTTATTTTTTGCTTCCCTCACCAGCTTGCCTTTTCAGAAATTGCAGCCATTTTATAAAAGAATGCATTATAGTTTTTCAAAATCCTAAATGAGCCTATAGATCGAAAAAAGATAAATCACCACCACCTCATGTCAGGTATACCAATAAAATCAAGAAGTTTGCATGGGAAAAGAGTAACACAGCACCACTATAACCCAGGCAACCTCTTGTTCAACTCTACAACCAAGGAGACAGACATGAAGTGAGATTTCATCTCAGAGGGGCATAGTTGGTGTCACACCCTCACTTCTGCATCAGATGTGGATATTTCCACAAAGCCTGCACTGAGGGTAATCTACGTTGATCATTAATCACTCGAAAGGCGCATGGTCAGTGTACAAGAAGACCTTGATTTAATCTTGAGCTATAGTATCACAGGAAAAGAGCTGCAAAGAGAGATGTATGCAGTTGAAATAAAATAATGTCACACTGAGAAAATAAATGTACCAATAATCTGATTCAAGTGTTTTGGTCCTCTTCTGCCCCAAATGCTTTCTATTTTTCTCAGGGGATTAGTAGTAATTTGGGGTTTTCTCCAATTTTCCATCTAGTGACTTGTCCAGGATTTCACATCAAGTCCAAAAAGCATAATGAAGCAAGTCAGGTCTTAGTGTCAATTTTCACTGACAAGGCCTAGTATCAAGTTTAACCCCTCAGTACTATAATGCCCATCTCCTTCTCAGGCCGAGTTCCTCTTTGAAAAGCAAAGCAACTCAAAGGAACAGGTTCTGGTCTAGATTACAGCACTCCTACTTCTTTCTCATACTCCCATGAGCTGTTTGGATGCACTGCCTGGAGTGATGTACCAACTCTGTAGAATATAATGGTTTTGAATACAAATATGATAGTCTCTTGTTATAACTGAGCTTGGAGCTCAAAATCTGCTGCTCTTTACATCTTGGGCTTGGAGAAATCAAATTTAGCAATAGTTCTTAGGCCTGGTGCTACCTCCACCAGGATCATCTGTCCCTCAACATTTTGGTTTGTAGCCAGTCACTGCAGTATTCAAAGGTTAATGTTTCCAACAATGTAACATGTTTAAAATAAGCAAGTTATCTTTCTTCACATCAGGTGTAACAATTCTCAGAAAGCTACATTATTGGAAAGCACATTGATTCTGTTGAAATTTAAAAAATAACAACTACATTGAAGAATCAGCAGTCTTTCCTCTGGTTATAATCCTGTTCTTTTTTTTAGGCCTTGTTTGTGTTCTTCGTGGAGAGAAGGGGAACATCTTTGTGCATGGTTCACCTGAACTTGATGAATTCCAATTCCACCCAGGTCAGCTAGTACAGTCAATAGGTAGGGAAAAAGTGATTTAGAGTTTATTGATATATAAAAGTGCAAGTGATGAATAATCACATCACCTAAATATTCTTACACGCCACAGGCAGCAGCCTAGATCTTTAATCTCCTTGTTCCCCTGTTGAGTATGTTCATAGAATAAAATCCAAATTTTCTATTGCACTGCTGCTATCACATTAGCAGAAAGGTTTAGTTTTCCCAGTATTTAGTCTTGAGACACCACAGGTATACCTCTATGCTCCACTGCCTTGGACAATTCACAGGTATGCCCACCATATCTCAATAAATGTAATTTGAAAATAGTCTCCCAACTTTACATTTACTCAAGTCCTGATGGACATGGTGAGACTGAGCAGTGTTTAATTCAATGTTTTTCCAGCAATAAACTTACTTTTATTTTATGTTTTTCTTTTAATGTGTTTTATACATTGTTGTATGTTATACAATGGCAACAAAATTTCCAGTCCCCATTTTCAAAAGTATATGATACGTTCTTAACAAATCAAATACTTTTTTTTTCCACATTGGAAGAACTGTATCTGCCATCTACTGGAAACAGAAAGACAATGCATTTAAGCAACACATCTGCAATCTCCCCCCTCCTTTTCTTTCCTCAAATATTTGTAATTAGTTGTAGCCAGCAGTCCAACTGTTTTTAATTACAAAACTGCCTAAAATCTTTATCACTATTGAGATCTTAATCATTCTTATTAAAATTTAAAAGTATACTTTCTCTGTATATGCAATCTGACATTGAAATAAGAATTATCTGTAAAATGTTTATCCTGGCATTCAACTTTATATGGGCTCCATAGGGCAGCTCAAAAATCATGAAGCAAAAAAAAAAACCAGAAATGAAACAAAAGAGAGAAAAAAGTACTTGGTTTCAGCTAAAGCATAACTCACTGTAATCTTAACAACAACAACAACAACAACAATGGCTTACTAGAACACCTAAAATCAAATAGAGATTTGCCAAAGGCACATGGAAAAACAGCTCCAATGAAAACACAAATAGACAGACAAGCTTCCATAGAAGAAAGTCAGTAGTATAGCTCAAGTCCACTTGCATCTAAATAATTAAGCACTTGAATTGCATCTGGGGATATATTGTTCTGAAAACTGCAATTAGGCACTCCAACAAGTCAGTTTCAGCAAAGATAAGGAGTTGGACTCTATAAGCTTTTGATCAGATCTACCAGGACACTTCTAATGTCTCTTATGTTCTTATGCACCAGTTGAAGGTTGCAATCCCTTTTCAGAATTAGCATTCACAAATGATCAACTTTTTCAAGAAAGGTAAAACAAATAAGAATCAGGGATTCTTAAACTTTGCAATACCAGGACTCCCTAAAATGATACATAAATTGAATTTATGTTACCTTCCCATTAATGAAATAAATGATTTATTTGGGGCTAGGGTTTAGCAATAAATAATATGCCGCTTACTTTTAACCATTCAAAAGATAAAAATCAGATCAAGTAATAATATAAACCCATACTTCAGTCAAATAAAACTGTTTCATTGGAAATTTAAAAAATGAAATTTAAACCCATGCTTATAATAGGAGGGAGGATTTTGCTAACACTTGTAGAATTCCTGAAATCTGGGTTTCATTCTGAAGACAGCCAGCTATCCTCATCCACCAAAGTCAGGTAAAAAAAAAGAAGAACAAAGGATGTTCCCTAGATTTAAATCAATTAATTTTGAAATGCTGCAGCTTGTAAAATACTAGCAAGCTGTAGTTATTTTGATGTAAGTTCTTCCAGCACAGCCATATTGAGATAACCATCCTAGATCTCTTCCCTTCCCCACCATTATAATTCCCTCTGCAGAGTGATTCTTGAGTCAGATCCTCAGAGCTTTGCATTGAAGCACTGTGCCCTCTAAGCGCAATTATGCCTCCTTTGAAAGGAAAATGCAGCATGCAAAAAAACTGAAGAGAACATTCAGGGTTTATACAGGGCTCTGGAACCACCACACTACTTTGCATTGAACACATTTTGCACTGAACTGGCAAGACTGCTCAGAAAGGAATGCAAGGAAAACACACTTCAGTGGCACTTTGGCAGCTCTCCATACATTGTCCCACGACCCTCTTTGCCTAGCATACTGCCATCTAACCTCTATGATGATTAACAACCCAAATCCCTTGAACAATCTTCCCACATTACATGAACTCGAATAACATAGGGGACAAGATAAAATCCCGTAAAATCACAAATTTCCTAAAACTTGGGGATTTGTTCCCCAAGTAGAAGTGCACCTGGACCCCATCTTTGCCAGGCTTTCACTATTAAAAACCATGGAAATGTCCACTAGAACCAATAATAATCATAATCATAATCATAATCATCTCTTCTGCCTATTTCCTGACATGTGTCACTCTTAATAACTAGTCAAAAACATTTGGAGTTTCAAAACAACTAGGGTCTTGGAGTCAAGTCACCACCAAGCATTCTTATGCAACATCAGTGATCCCTGGAATACAAGTTGGGAAATATTGGTGCAAATGTTGGATAGGCAACCTTATCAGGCCAATCATTTGGCTAGAGGGGAAAGAGAGAGCTACATTCAGCAAAAAGGCTCCAGGAATGCTGTAGAATGAAGGCTTCACTGCAAACGTATTTCATACTAAATTGAGAAAATATTGGCCTTAGAAGTAAGAACAAAGTTTATAGTGGAGATACTTTTCTTGATTTGTGATTGTATCTGAAGGGATAAATTCCTTGCAAATAAAAATGACTGAGGTTTTTTTTAAAAAATGTTCTCAGTCATTTAAGTTCTCCCTTAAGATAATAAAAATGTAAAATGGATCTAGACAATGTGGTTACTATTTTTCCAGGTGGAGGAACATGCATGCATTTTTAAAGACGTGATAATGTCACTTCCAATTTGCTGGAATGTTTGGAAACTTTCATAAGAGGCACATATTTATCTAGGTGGTGCCACAGGAATGTTCAGTATTGGTCTTGTTTACAAATAAGCATAATAAAATGAAGAGGAAAAATTAACATAGACAAAAATACTTATATTCTTCAGCTATATTAAAATCAAGTGGAGAACTGTAACTGTTTCTCTAGAATATAATCCATATCCATTATTTTAGGAATATTAGCAGAGAAGAAATATATAATAATGATAACCTGGGTTCAGGAAATACATATGCATTATTGCAGAAAGGATAGATAGCTCAGTATCTCAACAGAAGCCTCAGCTGCCAACAAACAGCCTAAAAAGCTGAGTTCTGCCTTTGCGATAGAATGTCCAACAGAACCTGGGGTCATGGAGGAAGGAGTCCAACTGTTATAGAAAAGATTTCTGAGTCCAGGGAATGGGGAAAACATGAGAAAGAGACTTGGAGTAACTCTGCCTTAATTATGCTAGGTATAAATTGAGCTGGAGAATTACTCCGTCAGACTTTCAAGATTCTATTATAGTACTTAGTGGGAATACAGTAAAGATCTTTCCAGAAATCCAAGTGCTTCTTGTTTCCTGAGTTTGCCTGCCTTGTAGGGCTTGATAACCCTTAAGAAGACTAAATTAAACTTTCATGAGTAAGTTTTTTTATAATTCCCTGGTAATCTTACCTACAGACTACTGCCAGATGACAGTAGGCCAATCTGTTTATAATTTGAAATGTATGTAAGCATTTACTGTGCATTTTTTATGTATGTATGTAGGTATGTATGTATACGTATATACTGTATATTCCTTAAGTAATGGTCACACAAAGGTGCACAGGATCAAGCCTATGCATGGATGGAGTATAAAACTCCCCTGTGCTTCATGATTCCACCTAGGCTACCAACAGCATGCAGAAGCCTACAGAAATTTTCTTTGCAAATAATTAGAAACTTAGGGGAATCCTCAGTGAGACGACATTGCACTGAAAAGACATTTTCTATCCCACTTCAATTGTCTATTAACCAAGCAAAAATGGGATCCCATTCATTTCGTTTAGCTTAACACTTACTGAATTTTCACAAGCTGTCCTTTTTTGCCACATGATCCCATTTTTCTTCTATTCGTATCAAGTGCCAACTGAGAAAATGTTTCATATATCTAAGCAAGTGAATTCTAGTCACAAAAGCTTATATTGCCATGTATCTCTTACTGTGCAACCCTATACATGTTTACACAACAGTGAATTGTGTTGAGTTCAATAGAACTTACTTTTTATGCAAATCTGTGCAGCATTGCAACATCATGGTGCTATCTTGTAGTCAACACCACAGTCACCTAAGGGGCCATAGGCCTCTATGCCACACCATAAGTGGAAAAGTACACTCACTGCCAGGGTAGCCTTTTTAACAAGAAAAGCTCTTTAGGATATGCAACAGAATACAGGAAGTTCATGGAAGATGAATATACAGTAGATTCCATCAAACCATAACCATTAATTACACCACAACATATGTCTTATCTATGCATAATAAATAATCAAGACACTTCTTTAAATATTACTAATGGGGTTGTCTTTCCTAAAAAGTCCTACAGGATAAAATATTCTAGAAGATGTTTTTGTTCCTTGCCCTGTTCCTCACACAGCAAGGAACAGGGCAAGGACTGGGCAAGAAGAGCACTGGCCTTTTCCCAATTTTCTGGCAATGGGTAAAAAGTGAGTGGCAGCAGGTTTTGTTTGCTAATTGGTTATAGTATGGACATGGTATCACTCTGGGATGCTGGAGGGGAGGGGTGGGTGAAATGGTATCCATACTGCAGCTTCTTGTCTTCACTTGAACAGCCTAGAACAACCCTATGATCTAAGTCAGTATTTCTCAACCTCAGCAACATTAAGTGATCGGATAAACAGAAAACAGCAGCTACAGGCTAGAAGCTACTTCTGAAGTTTCTGCTATCACTTCCAATGACTAACACACAGCTTCCAATAATGAGTCTTAGAGTCACTTGCCACAGTAAGGCCCTTTTCCAACAGAGATGCATTATGAAGGGACAAAAGAAAGACTTTTTGGTAATTCCCTGCCTCCGGAATGCTCTCCTGAGGGAACTCTACCTGCCATCTGTTTTACTTTTCAATTTTACCTTATTTTTCTCCAAAACATTTTGTTTGTAGTTTAGAATTAGCTAGTTGTCTCTTGCATTTTTATGGGATGGTGATTTGTTGTATAGTCTGTCTGGCAAATTGATTTCATATTTATACATTACCTTGTGATGTAAATTATAGCTATTCCCACCCTTGCTTTTTTTTTTTTAGATTTGTTATCCCACCTACGGGAGGAGATGGGCGGGGATAAATTAGATAAATAAATAAATAAATAAAATTATTGTTTTGTAAATATCTCAAGGCAGCAAACATACCTAGTACTCCTTCCTCCTCCTATTTTCCCCACAACAATCACCCTGTGAGGTGGGTTGGGCTGAGAGAGAGTGATTGGCCCAAAGTCACCCAGCTGGTTTCATGCCTGAGGTGGCACTAGAACTCACAGTCTCCTGGATTCTAGCCTGGTGCATTGGTGGGTTGATTGCTACAAAGAAAGCAGTGGAAGACATGGGGAAAGTGATTTCTTTAAGACAGTCAGAAAATACTACACTTATCATACCTGCCACCCACTAGTCCTTGTCCAAATGGGATATGTTGTACTTACAATTAAGAAAATAAAATTAGAAATTGCTGTCAGGCAACACAGCTTTTGAATATCATCTAGTTTAGCCATTGTTTTGGATTATTTATGATCCATGCACTAATCAGCAGGATATTGATCATGTGGTACCAGAAGAAGACTCTTTTCAGATAAGGCTTATTGCCCCTCTACAAACTATGTAGACCCAATAACAGGCAACCATAAATTAAATGCACACATCATTTATAAACCCAGGTAACATCTTTTTGCTCTGAGAAAATGTAAAACTTCAAGCAGGCTAATGTTTTTCTGAGTTGCTATGGAATAACACTTTTCAAAAAAAAAAAAACAACTCTTGGAGCTACTCTAAGAAAGAGACAAGGGCTTTTTCATAAGGGGGAAATGACACTCCACCTCTACTTTATTGCACATCTGAAGAAAACGTAGACCGCCAGCATCCAAACTTGCACAAGAATTCTCACTGAATCTCTCCCAAACAGAATGAAAATCATTAATAGTCCAGATTTCAATCTCTCATAGACAGCTCAAGTAACAATAAATGAGTAATTTACTCTCCCTGGCTTTGGAAAGCTTACACTTAATGGTTACTAGGGACAGGATAATGGTTCCTTAGTGATTACACCATGTTTTTCTACCACTTTCAAGGCCTTTGCTTTCTGCCCTAATGAAAAGACAGTCTTGAAAAAGGAGCCTATTCTTTATTAGAGGTGTTCAGACAGACTGCACCAAGATGAAATGAACTCTTCTCAGGCATATGCCATTTAGCAGAGCTGGAAAATGGAAGAGATTCGTAAGAGGAGCCAAAAGCATTGGCTAATTCCAGAAATGTCTGGAAACTTTTATTTTAAAAAGTTTGGAATTAGATTGCTACTATCCAGTCTTTTCACACTCACAAACATGTTGTTTAGTCATCACAATGATCAGGTTACTTACAATAGGAGTATGTAACCTTTTTCCTGCCAAGAGTCTCACTTGTGTTTGAGTGATCTGCTGAGACTGCACTCCGAAAAGTGAGTGGGACCACACACACAAAAGTTAAATTTAAGTGAACTTACATTAAATTAAAATTCCAATAATTAAACACAGTTCATATAATTACTCTCTATCCATTTAATAATTGTATCCTTCTGACTCATTAAAAATTAAAATGTGAGGGCTTTGGGGGCAATAGGTTATGTATCAACTATGTAAGAGACCATCCAAATTCATAATAAATCTTACCCTCTTAAAAATCTACTTCACAAAGTTTTATAACTCTGAAAAAAGACTGTGTAAAATTACAAAGGAAAATGGTTGCCTAATTCACTGAATATGTGTGGGTTCTTCACCCCCAGCAAAAAGAGAAGAGTAGCAGTTTGGGAGCTGATCAGAGACAAAAGGTGCACTCTCCTTTGTTAAGGGTGAGCAAAGAAGGAAGGAAATATTCCTTTATAACACTAATCGGATAAAATGATGCTGAATGAAAAATTCAATCATGGGCTTCTAATTTAATCTGATCTCTGACAATGTTAGGACATAAACCTTCATGGATTGCTAAATCACAGCAGGGGACTGTTGTTGGGAGAATGAGGAGACAACCAAAAGCATTCTCCATGCAAGCAAACCCAGCCTTTGCATATCAAGAAAAGCAAAGTGAGTTCATGATGAACAGGAATCTGGTCCCTCAATCAGCTGCATTCTACTCCCAGGATGGAGCTGCCAAGATGGCTGAGCAAGGCTGTTGGGGGACAAGGAAGATTTAAGGAGGACAACTATGAATTTGGAAGGAGGGAACCATCTTGATGATGGTCTGAACAGCAACCAGCCAGAGCAAAAAAAGGCAGGACACCCTAACCTACCCAGTTTTGTGGAGGAGGATGGCAAGGGGAACCAGCTGTTAATAGTAATGGGTCAAGGAAATCAGCTTGTCTCTCTATCCCTCACTGGATATTCTCTGGTCACATGGGATTCAGCCTCACCCCAATCAGAATTTGAGCTCATTTGGAGGCTGAGCTTGAGAATATTATCTTGAAGAGAGAAAAGCCTGCATAATACTGTTCTATTTTGATATTTCTTAATAACTAAAGTGATGTAAACTACCATCTTTATTCTTTGTAAAGTAATGTGAACATTTGAAATGAGCTTACACCCATTGTTGGAGACTGATTTTGGGGACCAGATGGAATTAGATGCAAAGTGTTCTGACTTCTTATTCCAGAAGAGAATGAGAAAAAAGATTCAAATACAGAAAATTAAGAAATGGGGAGGGGGTAAATCAAAAACATATGACTGAGAGTTGTGGGGAAATTCTTTTTTTAGCAGAAATAGTAGCTACACCAGCCAGTAGTCCATCAATTGCTATTTTTTACATTAATTCTATTTCATATTTCAAATGCATCCAATATCCAATAAATAAATCCAGATCAAGAAATGGCAAATCGCCAACTCATTTAATCGATGTCACAAGATTTAAATATAAAGGGTATGGCTTGTGAAATAAGCAAGTAATAACACAGAAGTTGAGTGCATGTATCTACAGGGTTTTCCAATTCATTCATGGTTCCTTAATTCCTTTTTAATTCTTATTTTACAGTATTGCTATTATATAAATAACTAGAAATTTGTATTCCAGAAAATAATGCACGCTGAAAAAATTAAGAACTAAAACAAAATAAACACACACATACATAAAAAAAATCCAGACTTAACATATGACAATATAACAGCTCAACAAATTAAACCCTGCTTATACAGAAGGCACATAGTTAAATATTATGCATATAGTTGAATGTCAACCAACATTTCCCAGAAGTCAAGGAGATCTTTATTTTATTAGGTGGCCTTGCGTGCAATTGTCAATTTCTCATTAGATGAAACTGATTCAGTGCAAAAGCAATACAGAAGAGGGCCTGCTTGACCGGGGTCCTTTGGGAGGAAAAAGAATGGGATACAAATTATATAAATAAATAACAGCTTCATAAGCTGAAGCAGCATTCAAATGAAAAACAAGCAATATGTCTCTGCCAGTAATATCACCTGGTTTACCTTGGCTGGACTTGGAAGCTAAGGTGAGGCCTCCTTTGTATATGGATCAGGAATTCCAATCAAGAGTTCCAGTGGCAGATTAGAAAGACAAGAAAGAAATGCTGAAAGAAGGGAGTAGCAATCTGCTTTCATGTGTCTTAGCCAGACAACATGGATGTAACCAAGAAGTTACTGAGACATGACATTACACCTTATATATTTAATTATACACACGCATGCACAAACACACACAAACACATATAATTGGTAGGAGACTTTTCTACATATTTTGCACCAGCTTAGTTGGGCAAACATAGATATATAATCCAACATATATGAGCACAACACCCAATATACAACCTTGCCAATCCTACCCAAACTTGGGTGTTTGGTGTTGTGCATATCAGCACTTGACCTCAATATAGTGTCATTCCTTTTCACAATAATATCAATAAGCTTAGGAAACAGTACATGCTAATAACTCATCTAGACATATGAGATGATGAACAAATACAACTGAGAGTCATAAGTCTTTTTTTTTCCAGGCTGCAGTTGCTAAGAATTTCCTGAGAGATACAAATCTTTCATGAGTAGTGAAACAGGGCCACAACCTTTAAGGTCAAATGTCACTATATATTATTATAATTGCAATTTTCCACAAAGACAAAGACAGGGTTGGGACCTGTCAATGCCTATTACAAAGTGTGAATAAATTACATCTTGTCATAAAATGATGGATTTCAGTTGTGTCTTCCTTTTTGCTCAGTCTGTAGTGACCCTCATTTCCCCAGCAATTAACTTTGTTCACTTTGAATATTTAGCAGTGTTGACAAGGATGACATAATAAAACTGGATTTTATAAAAGGAAAAACATGTCACTTGAGAATCATTATTTCTACCTGAAAATGTATTGTTAAGTACCAGTTCTTGACGAAGCAAGAACAAAGCATGTGGCATGGTTGTTTAAATTGTTTTGGAAAATGGAGACCTATTTGAGTTGCTATTCATCTCAGTTGAAACAGTTTTGTTGGAAAAGCAGCAGTGATTTTAACTAGATAACAGCTTAAAAAAAAGTTAATATACGGATGCCATTCCAGGTTCTGAGGGAAGATCCACACAATGCAGCCACAGCATGAAGTGTAGTTTAACTCTTAAAAAAAATACCTTGGAAAGACATTTGTCCTGAAAACACAATTTATAAATATTAATATTTATAAAAGATTATAGGGGTCATTTGTTAAAGGCATCAAAACAAAGAAAGCTTAATATTAAATGATTAAAATCATATGGAATTGTTTTCAAGGGCATTTTTCCTGGCACTCAAAACAGACATGTAGGACAAGTGCAGTACAGGAATCAACAAGACTTCATTCTATACTGTTTCCACTCTCATTTCCTGAACTATGAAATGATAGTTAATTCAGTTGTCAAACATTTTATGCTGTTTTTTTTAATTCTGACCAAGGAATTAAAATGAGGTTGTACTACTACTGTGGCCATGCCACTGTATCATTTTGACACAGTGACATGGCAACAGTAGTAATACAACCTCATTTTAATTCTGTGGTCAATTTTTTTTAAAAAAACAGCTCCAGCACAAGGAAAGCCTTGGGCCAATAATATAACAAAATTCCATTAACAGAAGAAGCCTGCTTGGAACAATATAGAAAATGACTGATATAAAACCATCACCATACTTTACAGTACGTAAAAATAATTCTGATATCCTGGTACCTGTGTAAAGATTAAAAGACAGTTTATGAAAGCAAAGAGCTAATGAAGTTTTAGAAAAGTGACCTAGAAATTATTTCCAATTCCATGTGATTCTGGAACTTTTAAGAGTAGGATGCTGTTTGAAGTGTTGCCGTATAAGCCACTATTTACACTACAGTCCCTAAAGGATAATTTATTTATTTATTTATTTATATTTCAAATTTCTGTCACCGCCCATCTCCCCCGAGGGGGACTTTATAATATTGTATAATTGCCATCACTTCAGCAAAGGATCGTTACCTTGTCGTGGTGCTGGAGCTTGAGCACCTCAATGATGCCATGAGCTAAACCGTGAAGGGCCACCCAAGACGGGAAGGTCATGACAGAGAGGTCAGACTAAATGCGATCCCTGGGGAAGGTAATGGCAACCCACCTCAGTATTCTTGCCGTGAAAACTAAATGGATCAGTACAACCAGAGATATGTCGGTATACCATCGGAAGATGAGACCCCCAGGTCGGAAGATGGTCAAAATGCTACTGGGGAGGAACAGAGGATGAGCTCAACTAGCCCCAGACGTGATGACGCAGCTAGCTCAAAGCCGAAAGGACGGCTAGCGGCCGACGGTGCTGGTGGTGAATGGCGAATCCGATGTTCTAAGGATCAACACACCATTGGAACCTGGAATGTAAGATCTATGAGCCAGGGCAAATTGGATGTGGTTATTGGTGAGATGTCAAGATTAAAGATAGACATTCTGGGCGTCAGTGAACTGAAATGGACTGGAATGGGCCACTTCACATCAAATGACCACCAGATCTACTACTGCGGACAAGAGGACCACAGAAGAAATGGAGTAGCCTTCATAATTAATAGTAAAGTGGCTAAAGCAGTGCTTGGATACAACCCAAAAAATGATAGAATGATCTCAATTCGAATTCAGGGCAAGCCATCTAACATCACAGTGATCCAAATATACGCCCCAACCACAAATGCTGAAGAAGCTGAAGTAGAGCAGTTCTATGAGGATCTGCAGCACCTACTGGACAACACGCCTAAAAGAGATGTTATTTTCATCACAGGAGACTGGAATGCTAAGGTGGGCAGTCAAATGACACCTCGAATTACAGGTAAGTATGGCCTGGGAGAACAAAACGAAGCAGGACACAGGCTGATAGAATTTTCCCAGACAATTCACTCTGCATAACAAACACTCTCTTCCAACAACCTAAGAGACGGCTTTATACATGGACTTCACCAGATGGACAACATCGAAATCAGATTGATTACATCCTTTGCAGCCAAAGGTGGCGGACATCTGTACAGTCGGTAAAAACAAGGCCTGGAGCTGACTGTAGTTCAGATCACGAACTTCTTCTTGCACAATTTAGGATCAGACTAAAGAGCTTAGGGAAGACCCACAGATCAGCTAGATATGAGCTCACTAATATTCCTAAGGAATATGCAGTGGAGGTGAAGAATAGATTTAAGGGACTGGACTTAGTAGATAGGGTCCCGGAAGAACTCTGGACAGAAGTTGGCAGCATTGTTCAGGAGGCGGCAACAAAATACATCCCAAAGAAAGAGAAAACCAAGAAGGCAAAATGGCTGTCTGCTGAGACACTAGAAGTAGCCCAAGAAAGAAGGAAAGCAAAAGGCAACAGTGATAGGGGGAGATATGCCCAATTAAATGCAAAATTCCAGAGATTAGCCAGAAGAGATAAGGAATTATTTTTAAACAAGCAATGCGCGGAAGTGGAAGAAGACAATAGAATAGGAAGGACAAGAGACCTCTTCCAGAAAATTAGAAACATCGGAGGTAAATTCCAGGCAAAAATGGGTATGATCAAAAACAAAGATGGCAAGGACCTAACAGAAGAAGAAGAGATCAAGAAAAGGTGGCAAGAATATACAGAAAACCTGTATAGGAAGGATAACAATATCGGGGATAGCTTTGACAGTGTGGTCAGTGAGCTAGAGCCAGACATCCTGAAGAGTGAGGTTGAGTGGGCCTTAAGAAGCATTGCTAATAACAAGGCAGCAGGAGACGACGGCATCCCAGCTGAACTGTTCAAAATCCTGCAAGATGATGCTGTCAAGGTAATGCATGCTATATGCCAGCAAATTTGGAAAACACAAGAATGGCCATCAGACTGGAAAAAATCAACTTATATCCCCATACCAAAAAAGGGAAACACTAAAGAATGTTCAAACTATCGAACAGTGGCACTCATTTCACATGCCAGTAAGGTAATGCTCAAGATCCTGCAAGGTAGACTTCAGCAGTTCATGGAGCGAGAATTGCCAGACGTACAAGCTGGGTTTAGAAAAGGCAGAGGAACTAGAGACCAAATTGCCAATATCCGCTGGATAATGGAAAAAGCCAGGGAGTTTCAGAAAAACATCTATTTCTGTTTTATTGACTATTCTAAAGCCTTTGACTGTGTGGACCATAACAAATTGTGGCAAGTTCTTAGTGGTATGGGGATACCAAGTCATCTTGTATGCCTCCTGAAGAATCTGTATAACGACCAAGTAGCAACAGTAAGAACAGACCACGGAACAACAGACTGGTTTAAGATTGGGAAAGGAGTACGGCAGGGCTGTATACTCTCACCCTACCTATTCAACTTGTATGCAGAACACATCATGCGACAAGCTGGCCTTGAGGAATCCAAGGCTGGAGTTAAAATCTCTGGAAGAAACATTAACAATCTCAGATATGCAGATGATACCACTTTGATGGCTGAAAGTGAAGAGGAACTGAGGAGCCTTATGATGAAGGTGAAAGAAGAAAGTGCAAAAGCTGGCTTGCAGCTAAACCTCAAAAAAACCAAGATTATGGCAACCAGCTTGATTGATAACTGGCAAATAGAGGGAGAAAATGTAGAAGCAGTGAAAGACTTTGTATTCCTAGGTGCAAAGATTACTGCAGATGCTGACTGCAGTCAGGAAATCAGAAGACGCTTAATCCTTGGGAGAAGAGCAATGACAAATCTCGATAAAATAGTTAAGAGCAGAGACATCACACTGACAACAAAGGCCCGCATAGTTAAAGCAATGGTGTTCCCTGTAGTAACATATGGCTGCGAGAGCTGGACCATAAGGAAGGCTGAGCGAAGGAAGATCGATGCTTTTGAACTGTGGTGTTGGAGGAAAATTCTGAGAGTGCCTTGGACTGCAAGAAGATCAAACCAGTCCATCCTCCAGGAAATAAAGCCAGACTGCTCACTTGAGGGAATGATATTAAAGGCAAAACTGAAATACTGTGGCCACATAATGAGAAGACAGGACAGCCTGGAGAAGATGCTGATGCTAGGGAGAGTGGAGGGCAAAAGGAAGAGGGGCCGACCAAGGGCAAGATGGATGGATGATATTCTAGAGGTGACGGATTCGTCCCTGGCGGAGCTGGGGGTGTTGACGACCGACAGGAAGCTCTGGCGTGGGCTGGTCCATGAAGTCACGAAGAGTCGGAAGCGACTAAACGAATAAACAACAAATAATTGCCATCAACTTCACAAAGGAGAATTAGACATTCTTTGTTTTTCTGTTATCACAATTTTTATTGGCATGCCAGCAGTTACTCTGTTGAAGAAGATGGATCTGATAAAAGTTTCACATCCATTTTCTAGATTCAATAATCTATGCAGAGCTGTCTTTGAAGATAATGCAAAAGTTCCCATTAAGTTCAAACAGAGTTGCCAGACCATTTAGAGGCTAATTTAACCTGATTCAAAATTTGTTTTCAGGTTTAATTCAAAATGCTGCTCCTTATAAAAGTCTACTGTTTGGGAACTCTGTATCTCATGGAGACTTTACCATTTCAGGAGAGACTATGACGAAGACAATGGTGTGTTCAACATATAATGCAATTTCTGCTGCCCTCGATTGCACTCTAATCACAACAGAGCCTTAGGACTTATCCACACTGTTTGGCTGCACTATCACCAGAACAGATTGGGAACCATTTCTGGAGAGCACAGGAAGAAGATGTTTCTCTCTACTAATCACCCACTCCCATCCAAAGCAACCTCAGTGTGTCTTTCCCTGCTCCATTTCCAAAATGCACTTTTCCCTTTATGCTGCCTCAAAGCTCCTGTTCATTTGGGATATTTTGCTTCAGTTTGTTGCAAGCTAACTACAGCAGTCTGCTGGATACTTTGCAGGGGAACTACCACCCCTTCCACTGAGCCACTGCTTACAATTAGCTCTAATACCATTTAGACATCCCTGTTAGCATGAGTGCTAAAACAGTGTGGTTGCTGTAACTTGCCATACAAATAGAAGGTTGCTATTTGAAATCCAGGAGAAAGGGGTTTTTTTAATTGCTATTTTTTTATTTTTGAGCTTACTTCCTCCTGTGCTTTCTTTCTTTAAAAAAAAAAAACCTTACAGTGGCTCACCATTTTACCATTTTTCAGTCACCTGCAGTAGAAAGGTTTCACCCTTAGTTCCCCAAATAGCCAGAATAACTTATGACCTATTTGGGGGCTAGGAGTGAAAACCTATGAAGAGAGATTGGAAAAACCTGGAATAATTAGCGCTGAAAAGAGAAGAATGAAATGTTGAGGGGGGGAAATAGGTTGGCAGTTTTCATGCACCTACATTGATGTCCCTCCAAAAAAGGCTGAGGTTCTTTTTACTATTCCAAAATTCAGGATATGTAATACGGAATAATGCAATTAAGTTACAAGAAGGCAGATTTGGATTGAATATTAGCAAAAAAAAAAAAAACATCAGCAACAACACAAAGAGCAATTGGATAGTGGAACCCATTTTCTAGAGAGGTAGTTGATTCCCGCCTTCACTGGATGTGTCCAGGCAGAGGCTCTGTTGGAGATGCAGCTTCACAAGCATTGACACTTTAAACCTTTTATCCTTTTGACCACTAGGGAGAACTAAAGTAATGGAAGTAAACATGGAGATCCTTCTTTGTTCCTCTCTTTGCTTCTGTTCAGTCCCCTTCTGAATGGCTGATACTCTTAGGCTCTCCCCTTCAACCTATTTCCTACAGGAAGAACAGAATATTTTCTTCTGATTTCCGCCCCCTTCATGAGAAAACACAGAGATGCAGGATTTTTATCAGAGCATGAAACTTTCTTAATAAACTGTATTTGTCCTTTGAAAGCATAAGCCTCTTCCTCTAGATATTTTTAATGGGCTTGGGGTTACTGTCACATTTATTATCTATAAAATAATGAATGAGCAGGAGAATTTCCATCAAGGTTATATCAACATTTTTTATACAGACTGGACATCCATCAATCAAGGAAGCTTTAAATTAAACTCCTGCACTGAGAAGAGAGTTTCACTTGATAGTCTAAATGTCCCCTTGTAAGTTCATGGTTCTCTGAATTGAGAATGTTGCAGTGAATCCAAATTCCAGGAACAAAGGAAGGTGAGGTGAGACTAAGGATAGCGGAAGATGCAGTGCAATAGATATGGATGAGCTGACATTGTATTGCTAAATCTTGACCAATGTAATTGAGAGATGTTTTTCTATATTATTTTCATATCCTAATTTCTCTTTTAGTTAAATACTCAGATTATTTTAATATATTTTTCCAATATAGAAACAATATTATCATAATTTCTGTTTTTCAAAATTAAATTTAGTAAAAACTTTAGTGTTTTGATTTTCACACCATTTTAATTTCTTCATTAACAAGTAGATAAGGACAACTATAGAATTTTCTTTTCTTTTTTTAACCAATGCAGCTGGGAAAAGTAAACACCTGGTACACAAAGCAATATTTCCTAGAGAGCCTGGATGTTGGACTAACACCAGAGGAGTTTGACTTCAAGTCTACCCTCAGCCATGGAAGTTCATTTGGATGACTCCGGGACAGTCATTCTCTTGAAGTCCAATCTACCTCCCAGGGTCTATGGAGAAGAAAAGTCTGGAGGAGGGAGTGCTACCAGCCCCTTGAGGTCCTGGGTAAAATTTCTTCCCCTTGCACTATGAGCAATGCCATCTCAGTTCTCCTTTTCCCTCCATGCACATGGTGAGATAAAAGTTTTATTGCATTGTCATCATCATCAAAGTCCATTGGAGTTGGGCAGCCAATACGTTTGAATGAATGAATGAATAAATAAATAAATCATTACTTTTGCCACATAATGAAGATGCCACATTCTTTATTGCTTGTTTCCTTCTGTTTTGTACTTTCGATGCAAAAAGGAGGAAAACAAAGGGACATTTTCTTCAGGGATAGGAAATAGCTTCACCTCTTCATGTGATAGGGCAAAGATTGTGGCCATGGGAGTTCTGAACTGAAAGGGGCAGCCACACTGGCAAACAAAATAGAGCTTTAAAGAGGAAGGTAAATCTCATGTTTCTCCAAAAGACTGCTAATCTTCTTGGAAACTCTGAGCCACAGAGTTTGAAATAATTTTATGCAGCTTTATACAGTATTTCAGGTTTGTTTCTGTTTGGCAGTGGCATGTTGTTTGAGTTGGTAAATTAAACACGTTGTCAACCAAAATGCTTAATTTTAGTCAAAATCTGAAGAAAACAAACAGATTTTAAAAAGCCTGCAAACAAAACCACACAAACACAAAAAGCCTGTGACATTCACAACTTAGAAGAAAAACAGAAAACAGCTATGTTTACACCTCTGTGACATTTATGTTTAATGTAACTGGTTTGCAAAACTAACAAAAATGTCCATAAAGATCACACCCTATTTTGTTGGAAGAGGCCCCCTGTTTCCATTTAGTAGCCCTCTGGATGTTCAGAAAAGCTTATAAAGAAGCAAGACATGGAGACAACATCTCTGCACTTGAGCACCTCTCTCTGCCCACCCAAGGAACTGGTTTTCACTCTCTGCTGTTCACTAGAGCTTACCTAGAAAAGACATTAAATCATCTGATAAAGCAACATAGATTTCTTCAATTCTTGGTAGTAGCATTAGAGACTAATTTCCAAAAATTAATCTAGCCCAGTGTTTCTCAACTTTGGTAACTTTAAGGTGTGTGGACTTCAACTCCCAGAATTCCCCAGCCAGCATGCTGGCTGGGGAATTCTGGGAGTTGAAGTCCACACACCTTAAAGTTGCCAAAGTTGAGAAACACTGGGCTAGCCTTTCTTCAGAAGAAGGGGGGAAAATGTCATCTTTCCTTAGATCTTTTTCACATACACACATACACACAAACTTAAATTTAATTTGTATTTACAAGGTTAAGGCATCAAATTGCAGTTACATGGGGGCACTAGTAGTAAGCTTTATTGAGATAGATTGTATTAACTGTAAGTCTGATTGTTTTTTTCCTCCCTTCCCTCTTACACCCCAGTATGCCAGGGAGTAGCCAGCCTGTGTCTCATCCTAAAGCTACCTCCTTTCCCAGGGCTCAAGGAATGCTTCTGCCTTCTTGTTTTTGTAACAGCTTATGTTACAAATATTTTCCTCAAGGCTATCTCCATGGCTCTGTACAGGTTAGTCTGCAACAAACTGCCAGCCCAAATGGACAGGACCACTTGAGCCAATATAGGGAGGAAAAGTGAACTTTTGAACTGGAGCAGAAAAATGCACATGGACGTTGCTTGAATGGTGAGTGAAGGAATGGTAGAGGACAACACTGTCCATTTCAGCCCTCCAGAAATGGTTGCCAGCCAATTCGGACAATAGGGCAAGAAGTCAATCCAGATCTGATCAAAATCAGCTTCCATTGCATGCTGTTTCCTACAGCACTGCTAGCTAACCAAAGCTGATTAGTTTTAAATGAGAACTTGGCTGAACCAGAAATGACATTCAGAATACCCAGAAAGATCTTCCGCAGGCTGATCCAGAAATGGACTAATTAGAAAGCTGTGTAAGACCAAAGGAGCAGCCCAACACTTTGCATCTTGCATCTCCAGAAGATGTGTGTGCCCTTTGAAGTGTTGTTTTATTATTACTTACTGTTTTTCTGTTTGCTGCAGCTTCTGTAGCTGACAGCTGATCTCTTGGGCTGGCCTTCTGTAGTTCCTATGTTGTATGTATGTATGTATGTATGTATGTATTTAAGAGACTTATAAGGCCACCCAACTCACTCATGGTGACTCCAGGCGGCTTACAAAAAAAAAACCCCAAATGCAAAACCCACTACATTTTATTTATTTATCTTTATTGTAACAATAACGATCAGTTGTTTTAGGCCTGGATGTGCTAGCCCTGTTTTTTATGCTCTCAATACAACAGTGTTTGGCAACAGGGATGGGATTTGTGGAGAACTGAAGATCAGCAGGAAATGTAGTTCTGTTCTCAAGTGGTATTGGGAACCAATCACAAATAAACTCCAGATTGGAAACCTGAGCAGATCCAGTGTGGAAATGGTTGCTTTGAAGAGAAGGCATTTTTGCTTATATCATATAGCTGCTAATCTCTCAACTGCAAAATTGGAGGCTTCTTAGGAGAAATTACTAACTTCTGATTCTGTGCTTGTACATACCACTGATCTTTCTCCTAATAGCATTGGAGTTATGCTTAGCTGCAAATTGCTATATGGAAGAGAGATACCTGTTGCTTACTATTCTAGGACTAGGGCTCCCACTGAAAGAACTGTACACAAGTTGACAAAGAAGCCCCTGCTGTTATCACAGGCATCAAGAAAGTCCACAACTATCTTTATGGCCCTTCCTTTAATGTTCTTACTGATCATAAGGCCCTTTGGGGAATTGTCTCTAATGCCAACCCTACACCCTTAATACCACCATCTGTATGCATGTATGAGTATTTGTTTGATACAATTATGCACTTGTTTAAAAGCAGGAAGAACAATAGGTAATACTGAAACCGTGGGTTGTCTGACACATCAGATTCTGGTTTTGTTGTGTCACCATTGTTTGAATTTCTCTCCCAGACCCACTCCTACAGGCTGATCAAATTGCAAGATCCATTGCCCAGGTTCCCAAATTCACGCCTGTTTTAAATGACATATGGAAGGGTCGTCCAGATGAGGATCTGCCAAAACAGAATAAGAAAATGATCATCATGAGATGTCTGCCCATAAATGATGTGTTTTGTGGGAGATCAGATAGTTGTTCCAAAAAGAAATTGTTGAATTTTTTAGCCACATTACATGCAGCAACCCCAGAATTGTTTGGCTAGAAGTTGTGTTTTTGGCCTGGAATTTACTTGCACATTGCAAAGACTGTAAATGAATGGAGCACATGCAAGGCTACTCAACCTAATCCCCTAGGCACCTATCTTTCTTTAGGAAGCGACCAAAAAGCTTTGATCAAGACTCCATATTGATTTTGTAGAATTATTTTTAAGAAAGGAAATGGTGATGGACTCTTGCTCAAAATGGCTGATTTTAGTGTCCTCACTACCATCCACTGCAACAATTGAAGCACTACATTGTTTATTTGAAACCTATGGACTATTGACACAGTCATCTCAGACAGTAGCTTCACATTGTTAATCAGCTAAGTTTAAAGATTTTGTGAACAGTAACTTTATCCATGCTGTCACAGTTGTACTCTTTCATCTTGAGGAAATGACAAGGATGAATAGGTAGTGCAGACAACCAAGGAATCCAAAATGTGGAATATTTGAAGACTAAGGGACATTCCAGAACATCTGACTGTTTTTCTGAAAAACTTTGCAATGATGGTACAGGGACAGATACTGTAAAATTTAATGAAATAGAGTGATTTAGAACAGGAAATGGAACAAGATAGGGATGTATATTGTCAGCATATATGTTTAACTTATACACCAAATATATTATAAATGTGGCAGGTTAGAAGAGAGCTAGAATCAAAATAGGAAGCTGACACACTAACAATTTGAAATATGTTTTTATTGATTTTTATTTTATGGTTTGGGGGTTTCTGTTGTTTTTACTGTTTTGTGCATCGCCCAGGGTTGTTGTTACAATATGGGTGGCTACATAAGTCTTTTAAAATAAATAAATAAACAAACAAACATACATACAAATGACACTTTAATTTTAATTGTAGCCAAAATTAAAGTAGACTTATAAAAACTCATCCTGGAAATAAAAATGGAAAGTGAAAAATCTGGCAAAGTTAAATATTAAGAAGACAGCATGCTTGCAGTCACTTATAGTTGATGATGGAGAAGTTAATGTAGCATGTTATTTTTCTGGACTCAAGAATGCATGACTGTGGGCAGCATGCTGGAAGAGATTAATCCTAGGGAGGAAGACAATGACAATGTTAGACAAGATCATGAAAAGTAATAATAATATTTCTATGGCAGTAAACATTAGGTTAGTTAAAGCAATAGTCTTTCCAATGGTAATGTGTGACTTCTGAATGTGCAGAAAGGAAAAGAAGGAAAACAGACACCTTTTGTCATGAGTGAGGATGGCGAGCAGGGGGCTCCCATCCAGACTGTCAAGCGCATGCGTAGCACTGAGGAATTGGTCAGCCATTCAAAGAGACACAGATCGGGACCACCTTAACCCTTGGGGGTTATATGTCTGGGTTTTCCATGCTTCTTCAGTCTGTTAGGATTCCTGTTAAGTACTAGCAATAAATATTAGAGACCAGTTCATTGTCTCAGTGTGTTTCCTGGTTGTTAGGACACCTTTGAACTATGGATCTAGAAGCAGTTGTAAAAGTATCATGGTCTTCAAGAAGATCCTGGACAAAATAAAAAAGGATACTCAACAGCAAGCAAAAACTCATATAGTTTGGGCATGTAATACAGAGGAAATACTGTAATGCTTGTCAAGGCTGAGGTTAGCCTTATGTACGGCTCTGAAGACCTGACTGTTTCCCCAGGCTTTTGGGCCAGGAGATCATGCAAGCTGTGTGGTTGATGTGATTTTATGATAGGGATGTATTATCTACCTTGGGCATCATGGCCTATTGTTTGTAACAGTTTTTTTAAAAATCTTTGTACACTGCCCAGAGTCACTGCTGTGTGATGGGTGGCCATATAAATTATTTAAATAAATAAGGAGAAGAAGGAAAAGACAATGGATAATGTGGATGGAGGGATCCAAGTGTTTGCAGAAATGTCTTGTAAGACTTAGAACATTATTAGAAACAGCTTGAGATGGTATTCGTCCATGTAATCACCCAGAATTGAATCCGCTCTTTGAACCCTAAGCAATTAAGCACAGAATTGCCTGGTGTGGACTGTATTGGCACTTTCCTAAGTGCCAATACAGCTGGCAAGAGAAATACTAGAGGTGGGAAATCTATTCCTTCCTTTAATCTAGGTTTTGTTTTATTTTATGTTTTCATTTTCTTAATATAGTGTGGCATTTAAACAGAGGAGGGGAGACTAATATTATCTCATTGGTGTTATATAAAGATAAAATAAATATGTCAGCAAGACAATAAAACTCTTCACCCAGATATTAATCAGGTGAGGATAGGATATTGAGTGGAAATGTCACCAGTTGGAAACCCTACAGAGTCACAATCAGTGAGCACAAAGAGAGCTGAACCAGTAGCCTGTTGAAACAAGGTAACTTCATGTGCCCCAAATTCAAAATTCAGTCATCCTAGAGTGATTGACAATTCCAACATTTAGTATACATTAAAACACTATAGCCGATTAACATGCAAGCTACAGAAGAACAGTGTAACTAGCCTAGTTTCCTATTCTTTCAACATTGCAATAGATAATTATCAACTGAAATTCAGTCCCATCAGGAAACAACTGGAAGAATGTCTAAGCACCATGTGTATGTAATTATTTTGCCTGCTCCACAAACAAGTTTAATTGGAATCTTAAACCAGCAAGGGGCAAAAGTTCATTAAAGGCTAACTATCTGAAAAGAGATTTAGAAAAAAATATATATTTCATTTGATCCAGATGTATCTCCCAACCTCTGTCTGAGAATACCAGCACTACACCCACATCACCAATGAAGAAATATGCTCATTATTGTACTCTTAAAGCATACACCAGGCCACTGCAAGCTTTGAAGGCACTGATCATCAATTATTTCTCTAATTGTTTGGTCTGTTCATATGTCTCAGGCTAAAAGGGAAGATTCACTGATGCAAAAAAGAGAAATACAAATAATTACTATCTCAGTGAGAGATGTGATTTTGTATCCTATTATTTATCTTTTGTTTTCTTATGCTTATGACTTGAAGTCATTTGTATTCACGTACAACCTTAAAAGCATAATACACAACACTTGAGAAAACATTGTATGTACATTTTACTCACTCCAGAGGTCCAAAAATATCCCAGCTCTGAATGTCCTGCCAAATCAGAATTTTATTCAGTCCATTTACTGTATTCTTAGTTGTGGCTATTTGTCCATTTAGAGTTAAATACGTTTTAAATTAAAAATGCCTTCAAAAGGATATTTTATCTTTCTTGGCTAGGCCTGCTGTCCTGGAAGAACAATACGAAAGCTAAATATTCAGTTATGCCATTTGCTTTCTTAAAACAAATATGGTATTTCAGTCATCAGCACCTTGTTTATTTCATCCCATTCCAGGAAATTTAGAACAAATTTTGCTTATATCTAGAGGGCCAAACAATGAGTGGAGGTGCCAGGACCAAATCCACTGCTTTAAGAATCAACTTGTTCACCTTGTTTCCTAAGTGCCAATACAGGTGGCAAGAGAAATACATAAATGACAGTGGTAACTGGCATCGATGTTACCACTAATTGCTGAATCCCAAGTGGCTTGGGTAGCATGCTCCTAATGTCTATTCTGGGCTTCAAGTTAAAAAAAAAATTAACATATCTTTGGATTCTTCATTCAAGATTTGTCCTACTGCCATCTTGGATTTTTCTCCTATGTATATCATACTGAACCACTGTCTTTCTTATTCATTTCTTACCAAGAACATGAATACTATATCAGAGGTGAACTTCATAATTGTGTGAATGTATCAAAGTTTATCTCTAGAAAAGAGATGGCTTCTACTGTCTTCAAATTTTCATCAATACATGGAATGTAATGGAAGTGTATAAGTTGCAATAGTTTTGGGTCTCTGAAATCCATAGTTTTGCTACAAGATTAGAATCTTGGTTCCATTCTAGCAGCTAGATCGATCGATCGATCTATCTATCTATCTATCTATCTATCTATCTATCTATCTATCTATCTATCAAATTTGTCCCCGCCCATCTCCTCCCACTGGAGGAACTCTGGGCGGTTATTATACTTTTCTGAAATTTCCATAGGCTGAATATTGTACCACAACCCATGTTCTAAATGTTTCAGAAAGAGTACTAGCAATATGTTCCTGCTGGTGCAGCACAGATTGGAATCTCACACAATATTTTCCCTATTTCAGTACTTTATAACTTTCTATATTTAAATGTTTTAGAAAAAGAAAGAAAAGCTAAAAATTACTAAGCACAAAGAACATACATTTGAATTGGCACCTCTAAATCTTGGAAGAAAACTGAACATTTTGAATTTTGAAGCTTTCTGAGAGCAATGATGTTCCATCTTTGATTCTGGATGGGGTTGCACTCCCCCATGCCAAACTGGTTCATAATGCAGGGGTTCCTTTGGATTTATAACTCCTATTTATGGAGCAAGCAGCAGCTGTAGCCAGGAAATCCTTTGTACATCTCCATCTTATGCACCGGTTATGATAATTCCTGGATCAAGGACCAGTCACTTTTACCTTGGAAAGTCCTTAGTTGGATTACTGCAATGTGTTCTGCATGGGAGTGTCCTTGAAGATCATCCACTGGTCCAGACTGCAGCTGATCAAGTAGTTACGTGTATGATTTGTTTCACAAGGGCAACAGCATTACTACAAGAGCTGCACTGGTTACCAGTTGGCTTCCAGGTGCAATTCAAGAAGTTGGCTGTCACCTTTAAAACCCAGGCTCAGGAATTGGGTATCTTCAGGTCTACCTACTCCCAGTGGTATATGCCTGTCCAATAAGATCTGGAAGGGAGGGCTCCCTCTGGGTCCCTATTCCAAAGGAGTGTCACATGGGACAGCCTTCTCTGTTGCTGCCCCCCTTCTCTGGAACAACATCATTCCCAAAAATAAGGCTTTCATCAACCCTGCTATGGTTCAGGGAAGCCATTAAGACCTGGCTATTCTAGAAAGCTTTTGTGGGCAGATGGGATTTAGTCCCACCTATGGTAAGCTTATGTTATGTTCTTGGTTTTGTATGTTGTTCTTAGCAGTATGAAGTTATTATGTGTATTGCTTTAACCTTATTCCTAGAAATCAAGAAGCCCTAAAGTTAATTCTGTCTTTTTTGCCAGATTCCTGTTCTTCCTTCCTGAGTGGGCAATCTGGGTTGAGCATGATAGATGGATGGATGGATGGATGGATGGATGGATGGATGGATGGATGGAAGGAAGGAAGGAAGGAAGGATTGTTTCACCTTCCTCTTGCAGTTTAGGTCATGATGTCCATTTCAGCAGCAGGCCTTTATATACAGTATGTTTGCCCATGTACTTTTTCAGGCAAAGTATCTTCAGTTGGAGTTAATTGCATGAGTTTGTGGCTTCCATCTATGGGAGATAGAAAGAATGCAATTTTCAAGTTCCAGAATTTCTGAAGAACATAAGAAAAAATTGAGACATGTATCTATATTGTAAGTTAGAGCAAGTTCAGTTGTAAGAACACTTTGTCTTATTTATTTGAATTCAGCTGAAGCTGTGTTACTACAAGAAGAGATGGCCGAACACAACAAAAAGCCAATGATCATTATCATCACCTAGTGGCCACAATCCAGGTCCCCTCTATTAAATAATGTCATGTGGTAGGACTAGGAGGCATGACTTCTCCATAGTCACTCCTGCCCTATGGAACAGCCTCCCCTGAGATCTGGAGGGTCCTTACCATCTTAGCCTCCTGGAAGGCCATGAAGGTCTCTTCTCACAGGCACTAGCCTAGGATGGGAGTTGAGCCTAGCACATTGTTATGATGAGTTTTTAAATTTGTGAGTGTTCTGGTTTTTATTTTTCATACTGTACATTTCTGGTGGTCCAGCTGCTCTGAGCTGCTCAGGGTTATATTATATAGGTTAGGCAGCCATGCAAACCTTTTAAATTAATTAATTAAATAAATAAATCTATAAATGCTGATTGCTGGAGCGACCTACAAAAATTAAGTAGCTAACTGGTAGCTACGGTGGCTCCCCCCTCATTTTCTACTCCCCTTCAAAGCACTTTACCATAATCTTTGCTCTGAAGTACAGGAAGAACCTATTTCAATTGAATACAATTATTTTGAATACCACTTGTATATAATCTATCAAAAGTTATTAATTGAAGAAAGAACAAAGGCTACTTTTCTTTAAAAAGATATTTAAACTATTAAAACATGCTGTTAGTGTGTTAATCAGAATAGTTAATTAAAGAAGCTAATGAATTAGAGTATTTCTTAAAATAGGATTCGTTGAGCCAAGAGATTCTGAGTATCAGTATCTTACTCCATATCCCTGACTTGTCCTCTTAGCCAAATTAGTAAACAGTCCTACAACAATTTATTTAGTTGGTGGAATTAACAATTGTTAGTTATATTACTATTGACTTACATGCATAGTCAAAGTTGTGGTACAAAGCTGCCAAGTTATGATTGGTTCCCAATAGCTCTTGAAGATACCAGGTTCCAGAAGTGAAAAAAGATTCTCTAAAAACCTAAAAACCTATAGAAGGCTTTTCCATTGGTCTATATTAGAGTGACATATATCTGACAATTTGAGCATCATGGTGCCATTACTCAAACTGGACATACAAAATAAATAGAATGGAAAGTTTGTAAATTGTCAGCAGCAAATGAAGGATAACTAGCTACATTTATGAAACAATGAAGCAACTTCAAAATACTTCAATCAAAAAAATATCTTCAGGTATATATAATGTGCAATTAGGTAAGGGTTATGGATAAATTGTTCTAATGAGTATAACTCAAAAGGCATTTTCTATTCACTGTGGTGCTTACATTGCACTAAAATTATGATCCCCTGTTTTTTGTTTTTTTTTTTGGTGACAGTGCTCTTGTTGTTGTTTATTCGTTTAGTCGCTTCCGACTCTTCGTGACTTCATGGACCAGCCCACGCCAGAGCTTCCTGTCGGTCGTCAACACCCCCAGCTCCCCCAGGGACGAGTCCGTCACCTCTAGAATATCATCCATCCATCTTGCCCTTGGTCGGCCCCTCTTCCTTTTGCCTTCCACTCTCCCTAGCATCAGCATCTTCTCCAGGGTGTCCTGTCTTCTCATTATGTGGCCAAAGTATTTCAGTTTTGCCTTGAATATCATTCCCTCAAGTGAGCAGTCTGGCTTTATTTCCTGGAGGATGGACTGGTTTGATCTTCTTGCAGTCCAAGGCACTCTCAGAATTTTCCTCCAACACCACAGTTCAAAAGCATCGATCTTCCTTCGCTCAGCCTTCCTTATGGTCCAGCTCTCACAGCCATATGTTACTACAGGGAACACCATTGCTTTAACTATGCGGGCCTTTGTTGTCAGTGTGATGTCTCTGCTCTTAACTATTTTATCGAGATTTGTCATTGCTCTTCTCCCAAGGATTAAGCGTCTTCTGATTTCCTGACTGCAGTCAGCATCTGCAGTAATCTTTGCACCTAGGAATACAAAGTCTTTCACTGCTTCTACATTTTCTCCCTCTATTTGCCAGTTATCAATCAAGCTGGTTGCCATAATCTTGGTTTTTTTGAGGTTTAGCTGCAAGCCAGCTTTTGCACTTTCTTCTTTCACCTTCATCATAAGGCTCCTCAGTTCCTCTTCACTTTCAGCCATCAAAGTGGTATCATCTGCATATCTGAGATTGTTAATGTTTCTTCCAGAGATTTTAACTCCAGCCTTGGATTCCTCAAGGCCAGCTTGTCGCATGATGTGTTCTGCATACAAGTTGAATAGGTAGGGTGAGAGGATACAGCCCTGCCGTACTCCTTTCCCAATCTTAAACCAGTCCGTTGTTCCGTGGTCTGTTCTTACTGTTGCTACTTGGTCGTTATACAGATTCTTCAGGAGGCATACAAGATGACTTGGTATCCCCATACCGCTAAGAACTTGCCACAATTTGTTATGGTCCACACAGTCAAAGGCTTTAGAATAGTCAATAAAACAGAAATAGATGTTTTTCTGAAACTCCCTGGCTTTTTCCATTATCCAGCGGATATTGGCAATTTGGTCTCTAGTTCCTCTGCCTTTTCTAAACCCAGATTGTACATCTGGCAATTCTCGCTCCATGAATTGCTGAAGTCTACCTTGCAGGATCTTGAGCATTACCTTACTGGCATGTGAAATGAGTGCCACTGTTCGATAGTTTGAACATTCTTTAGTGTTTCCCTTTTTTGGTATGGGGATATAAATTGATTTTTTCCAATCTGATGGCCATTCTTGTGTTTTCCAAATTTGCTGGCATATAGCATGCATTACCTTGACAGCATCATCTTGCAAGATTTTGAACAGTTCAGCTGGGATGTCGTCGTCTCCTGCTGCCTTGTTATTAGCAATGCTTCTTAAGGCCCACTCAACCTCACTCTTCAGGATGTCTGGCTCTAGCTCACTGACTACACCGTCAAAGCTATCCCCGATATTGTTATCCTTCCTATACAGGTCTTCTGTATATTCTTGCCACCTTTTCTTGATCTCTTCTTCTTCTGTTAGGTCCTTGCCATCTTTGTTTTTGATCATACCCATTTTGGCCTGGAATTTACCTCCAATGTTTCTAATTTTCTGGAAGAGGTCTCTGGTCCTTCCTATTCTATTGTCTTCTTCCACTTCCGCGCATTGCTTGTTTAAAAATAATTCCTTATCTCTTCTGGCTAATCTCTGGAATTTTGCATTTAATTGGGCATATCTCCCCCTATCACTGTTGCCTTTTGCTTTCCTTCTTTCTTGGGCTACTTCTAGTGTCTCAGCAGACAGCCATTTTGCCTTCTTGGTTTTCTCTTTCTTTGGGATGTATTTTGTTGCCGCCTCCTGAACAATGCTGCCAACTTCTGTCCAGAGTTCTTCTGGGACCCTATCTACTAAGTCCAGTCCCTTAAATCGATTCCTCACCTCCACTGCATATTCGTTAGGAATATTAGTGAGCTCATATCTAGCTGATCTGTGGGTCTTCCGTAATCTCTTTAGTGTGATCCTAAATTGTGCAAGAAGAAGTTCGTGATCTGAACTACAGTCAGCTCCAGGCCTTGTTTTTACCGACTGTACAGATGTCCGCCACCTTTGGCTGCAAAGGATGTAATCAATCTGATTTCGGTGTTGTCCATCTGGTGAAGTCCATGTATAAAGCCGTCTCTTAGGTTGTTGGAAGAGAGTGTTTGTTATGCAGAGTGAGTTGTCTTGGCAAAATTCTATCAGCCTATGTCCTGCTTCATTTTGTTCTCCCAGGCCATACTTACCTGTAATTCGAGGTGTCATTTGACTGCCCACCTTAGCATTCCAGTCTCCTGTGATGAAAATAACATCTCTTTTAGGCGTGTTGTCCAGTAGGTGCTGCAGATCCTCATAGAACTGCTCTACTTCAGCTTCTTCAGCATTTGTGGTTGGGGTGTATATTTGGATCACTGTGATGTTAGATGGCTTGCCCTGAATTCGAATTGAGATCATTCTGTCGTTTTTTGGGTTGTATCCAAGCACTGCTTTAGCCACTTTACTATTAATTATGAAGGCTACTCCATTTCTTCTGTGATCCTCTTGTCCACAGTAGTAGATCTGGTGGTCATTTGATGTGAAGTGGCCCATTCCAGTCCATTTCAGTTCACTGACACCCAGGATGTCTATCTTTAATCTTGACATCTCACCAATAACCACATCCAATTTGCCCTGGCTCATAGATCTTACATTCCAGGTTCCAATGGTGTGTTGATCCTTAGAACATCGGATTCGCCGTTCACCACCAGCACCGTCGGCCGCTAGCCGTCCTTTCGGCTTTGAGCTAGCTGCGTCATCACGTCTGGGGCTAGTTGAGCTCATCCTCTGTTCCTCCCCAGTAGCATTTTGACCATCTTCCGACCTGGGGGTCTCATCTTCCGATGGTATACCGACATATCTCTGGTTGTACTGATCCATTTAGTTTTCACGGCAAGAATACTGGGGTGGGTTGCCATTACCTTCCCCAGGGATCGCATTTAGTCTGACCTCTCTGTCATGACCTTCCCGTCTTGGGTGGCCTTTCACGGTTTAGCTCATGGCATCATTGAGGTGCTCAAGCTCCAGCACCACGACAAGGTAACGATCCTTTGCCGAAGGACAGTGCTCTAAGTGATGTGTTTTTAGAAAGACAATCAGGGTTGAATAGGATTTGGCAAAATTGGGAGAAATCAGTTTGTAGATTTCATAAAAGGCCCCAGACCTTTCCCCCCATAATCTGGGCACTAATTAACAAAACCATCTTGTTTAATTTCACAACAAGACTTGTAAAGATTTAGATCTTTGAAAAACAAGGACCAAGAGTTCAGAGAGGAGCAGATCATTTAGAAGAAATATGCAATTACTGAGTTTAGCTGTTCTAACACGTAAGGATTTTTATATGCTTATATTGAAAAAGGGAAGAAGAGAGTCAATTTGATGCGTAAGAAAATGAAGTCTTTATTTGATTTGTAAACAGGCTTACATGCATTGTCACCCTACTTTTTTACCAATTAAGATAGATGGATGGATGGATAGATAGATAGAATATCAAAAAAGCAATACCCTTACCTTAATTTTTGTATTACAAAGATGGCAAAAAGTTTGTTTAGTCACATGATAAATACATTCAGTGGGATGTAACTCCTGGTTTGATCACAAACCAAATGTGAACGTTGACATTTCATTTTAACCTATTGTGCCTGGAAATAAAATCTTAAGAAGAATCCTAATAATATCTCTCTGCAGTTTATCACTACATCTTATAATAAACAGTTCAAAGGGCAAATATAATTTGCAAACCAGTTAGCAGCGTGCAGTGTTTAAAATGTCAGGCCTCCCAAATGGACTTTCTTGTTTTAATGCTATGAAATGAGGGACTTATTCTGGCTCTGCTGTACCACAGCAATTCAGAGAGATAGCATCCCTCAGGCACCAGCTACTGCACCACCCTCTTCCACAACTTCACACCAACTTGAAACCCAACATGCCCCACTATCACCTACCCCGCTCTCACCCAGGTGGGGGGAAGCCACAGCAGCCTCGGGTCTGCCCCACCACTTTGTCTCTTACCCAAGGAGAAACAACAGCTGCACCCCAGAAAAACCAACCCCCTCAGCAACTCCCACCAAAGCCCCTCAATCCAAAGTTCTTTTGTCCAAAACCCCACAATCACAACTGCTCCAGATGGCAAGGGAGGATGACTTTGGAGATGGCTAAAGTAAAAGTTCAGGAGGCTATTTGCTGTAGCACTCCACCAAGATGGATGAAACTGGCAGAAGAGCTGTAACTTGCAAAATAGCCACTGCACCATGCGGTCAGTCCAATGGCAGCCATCGGATGCAGGCTAGTCCCATTCAAGAGCCTCCTGCCTGCTTCTGCTCCCATTGCCACCCTGTGCTTAAAGCTGGAGATCAGCAGCTCCCCAAAAGCCAGATAAAGCCTCCTCCAGCTGTTCACATAATTCTGCTGCTGCTCAAAGACCCAATTACAACCCAGAAGCTGCCCTTCCAAAAAACCTGCAACAGCTGATTGGCAGAGTTTCCATTGCCACTGAACAGCTGATCAGCAGCATCCTTGTAAACCCAGCTCTCCCAAAAATAAATTGTTGTCATACTTTTATTTTGTAAATTCCAAGAAGCAAAACAGCTAACACTGCATGGTATATTCTAGAATTGTGAAAATTATTTGTTTGGGAATATTTCTATTGTTGTTATCACCATTGGTTTAATTTCTTTGGCATATTTTTCAAACTACCAAATTCAACTGCTGTTGCTGTTGACAAATTTTGATTTGATCTGATTGTTTTCATTCGGCTTCAGAATATAACTCCAAGCCAGTCCACAATAAAAATACAAAGCAGATGATGAGAGAAGCCGAAGGCTGGGAAAACAATAAAACAAAAATGCAACCTATTTGCATTTAATTCTGCACACATGGAATTACACAGTACTTTAAATGCTTTGCATGATTGCATTTAGCTTATTTTAGTGTGCAACTGTCAAAGGACCAAACATTCTAATTAACTGTTTAAAGTTTTCTGCAATGTGGCTATTTCTATGTAAATAATATACATGATGATGATGAACCTGTGCAACCCTGTTAGTAACATTATCATATTTTCTCTTTGAAGCCATGAGCATTTTATTCAAAAGCGTTATGGACTTCTACTATCATCATTACTTCTCTCTAGTAGCAAATTCAATAACCCTTTTCTAACAGAAATGGATCCAGAAACAGGCAACTGGAAAAATAAAAAGGCACCAAATGGTCAGGACCAGTGAATATCAATAGCTGTGGAAAAATAAACTCAGTTGAAAAAGAAAAATAGCAAAATAAGGGAAAGAAAAATAAATTACTCAAACATCTAACATCCTATAATAAAGAAAACCCCATAGGTCAAATGCTCTACACAGGTGATCAGTTCAGATGTCCGGTATATATTGTATGTTGTTACCATGGTAGTGTGCTCTATAAGGAAGAGAGATGTAAAAATGTTGCTCCTGGTAAATAAAAATAAATTACTGAGAACTCAGAGATGGCTCACCCTGAAAGCCACCAATAGTGGAGAGTGAGGATCCCTTAAAGGAATCTCTCTCTTTATCTCTCTCATATACTAGATTTGTGCCCAAAGCAGGAATACTTTAAACCATCAAAACACATCTCAAAACAGTATGTAACTTCAGTAAAAGGAGTTTTGAGAAAAACAGGGAACCTCATTTTCCTGAACAGTTGTTAGTTTTTATGAATGTGTAGAAGAATCAAGAGTACTACAGAGAAATCTTCATCATCCTCTATGAATAAATGTGAATAGTTACAGTAGTTACCACTCTGGCAGAAAATTGTGCTGCATTTTTACCATTCTCATTCAGTTTGATAGGTAAGAAATTGATTACTTTTTTTCTCCCCAAAGAAAAAGAAGATAAATTGTCAAGGGTGTGATAGCTGAACTGATTATTCATTTAGTTGCTTCCAACTCTTCGTGACTTCATGGACCAGCCCACGCCAGATCTTCCTGTCGGTCGTCAACACCCCCAGCTCCCCCAGGGACGTGTTCGTCACCTCTAGAATATCATCCATCCACCTTTCCCTTGGTTGGCCCCTCTTCCTTTTGCCCTCCACTCTCCCTAGCATCAGCATCTTCTCCAGGGTGTCCTGTCTTCTCATTATGTGGCCAAAGTATTTCAGTTTTGCCTTTAATATCATTCCCTCAAGTGAGCACAAGTGAGCTGTGCCTTACAAGGTGACTAAGATATGTGGGCAGAACCTTGACTTTTACTGTATTGTCATCTCTCTGTAGCCTCCCTAGTTTATGACTTTCAAATATCCTGAGGAAAACCCATGAGGTTTTTTTTTTCCTATCATCATCCCCATTTTTCTTCCATCATCATCCTCACTTGTAAACTTAAAAAAAGTTCCTGTGTGGGAGGGAAAAGGAAGAGAAATGGTTTTGTGATGTTCCAAGCACTAGTACCATGATCCCTCTGAACACGTCCTTCCACTAGAAGAGAGCAGATTACCTCTCTTATCTAAAAGGCCAAATTTAGTGTGAAGCCATGGGTGGAGTCAAGTGCTTCTACCTGTCCAAACCTTATAACTCAGGACCCTGACCTTTGGCTAGTATTACTGCCTTCAAGTCCATGAGAAGGGGCTTCCAGGTTGAGGAGCAGCCAGACAATAGCATAGGACTGCACATCTGGGAGTAATGGCCTCCTCAGTGCTTACTCTTGGGAAGCCTGTACTCCATAATAAACACTACCTGTATCTGGCTGATGTCTAATAACTTCTCATTAAAAAAAATATACCCTTACTCAGAGGTCAGTAGAATAGAAACAATACTTTTTCATTCCAGTAATTTTCCTCGTTTTCTGACTATTAGTCTGTCCCTTGACTACATGCTGTAGTCGATTCTCTTGATTTAAGGTATACATTTTGTTATATTTGATTCCTGGGCTGGTCTTTAACCATCCTTCCTGCCTGTCTTTCCACAAGTGACATGAGTCCTGCAATCTCAGTTCATCTCCTGGACAGAACAGCTTGCCAATCTGACCTGTACAAAAGTGGCTTCAATGAAACACAGACAGAAATGAATGTTTTCTCTAGGGCTGGAGAAAGGGCAGCTGTCACCAAGGATTCATGTAACTCTACGGTGGCTCAATCAATCATTCAAGTCTGTTTGCACATTTATTTGCATGAATACAGTGACTTTCACTTATTCTCTACAAGTATTTTGGGAATCTGTATAGCTAAGAAAAATAACCCGAACTGAGCATCTGTCCTTTTCTCCCAGAGGTTCATCACTTACTGAAAATTATCATTACCTTATTCCTAACATTTCTTAAAATTAAAGCATTGCCCGATGAATAAAAGGCAGGGACTCACTACTGACTTCCAGTCTAACAGACCCAAGGAAGATGGCACAATGGGAAAAGAAATCACTAAGGATTCATTCATGAAAGTGTAGGACCTGACATGTTCTGGCATTCTTTCTGTCTGTTCAAGTAACACTGCTATCTCTGACTTACCATGCAAAGAAAGAATATATTTCTTTTTTCTATTTTACTTCTTCAGTAACAGTCTTGCTGCCTTAAATGTACCCACACCAGGTGCCTAGCTAATGCTTCAGTTCAGCTAGATAAACAGCAGAAGGGAAATAACTCAACTTTTGATGCCATCGTTGCTAGAATTCCTGAAGGACGTGAACAGAAAAGGTGTTAATGGGTGTCATTGTTCATGATGTGCACACTGCTCCACTTGCAAGCATGTTTGAAAAGAGGTCATAATTGGACAAACTAAATTAGTGTGCTGTTATAGGCAACCTTGGCTTTGGCATTCCACCATCCATTTTCTTCAGACATACTGCCCATCTCCATCCCATGATTGCTTCGTAATTTTCTCAAAGACAGGGATGATGTGATTTTCAGGATATATGAATTGCTTTCGTTTTCCCCCCTTATGCAGCATTCACTCCTATCCCATAACAGCAGCAAGGGGGAGGGGGTCAGGAAGAGCTAATAGTTGAAATAGCAAATGCTCAACAGTACTACTCAGTATTACCAGGCCTTGTGCCCCTATTTAACTGTATTTTCCACTAACAAGGTGTCAAAATCCCCAAATTATGTGGAGGGAAATCAAAGTAAGCAATCCCTAATTTAAAGAATGCAACCTTCTTCCCCAAGGAAGACTGAATCCTTTGTTAAAAGCGTTATATTTTCATGGAACTCATTTTACTGCTGGCTAAGTTTTGTCCTCAGTATGAACGCTAGAGGAGAGCCCTACAAAGAAGAAAGAAGAATGACATGGCATGGAACAAGCATGTCCCTCTGGACTGCAGGGTATAGGTGCTCAAAGTCACTATATAGATTTTTTTTTCCAAATTGTAAATCATCTGTGAGCCGGGATTGTTCTACTAATTACAGCAAGAAGCTGTGCTCATTAGCTGTTCTCATCTGGCTCACTGCACGAGCTAAATAGTCCGTAAATGAGCCAGCAATTATTATTGTATTACCACTACCAGCTACTGCTCATATCAAAATATCTGCACCAAATGTTGCGCTGTTGATATTCTCAAGCTAGGTATTTCACAAACATATTGAAGCAGTTAATTGGGCAATCATTTGAAAGAGAAGGTGAATTAAAAATAGTATCAACAATTATGTATTTGCTTAGATGCCAGAAAGGTATTATAGAAAACAACTACAAAATCTACACCCAAGGGCCTTTGTTGAATTATGGAATTACCAAGGTGGCTTACAAGCTCATGACCATTCCATACTGCCTCCACTATTGGTAGAAGAGGAAGATGTATTGAGGTTGGATCTAGTTTCAACTAGATTCATTTTATAAAAGAGAAGCAATTAAACAAATTCATGTTATGCTCTGTTGCCTAGACAATATTCTGTCTCCTTGGTTGTTGCTCAAATCATCAGCAGCTTCACTGTATCAACCTGATATGACATAAGGATCAGTCTCTCTCCTTTAGAGTAAGATGGCCCATCCAAGCCCTTGATTTGGGGTATTTTGAAAGAGTAGCAAACTGTTAGCTCTTTAGTGGATGATTACTGTTTTCACAACTAAGAAAGTTGCTATTGGGATTTGTTGTTTTTGGTGCCATGTTAATTCGACCATGTAAAAGATGCACCATGACTGGAATGGATGGGCTGGAGCATTTTCAAAGAGTCTTGGACTAGGACTATGTTTGTCTTTAAATATACTTAGAGATAGCATACCAACTTGAGCTCCTAGAGGAAATGTAGGTATAAATCTAGTTAATAAACAAACAATCAACTTTGCTGATGCAGAGAAGGGGGCAGGATATCATGCAACTAAAGTATTTTTCATAAGCTGTTTTAATGAATAAACCAGACAGATATGTTGGATCATTCCAGCTGCCCTAACGATGCTGCATCTGCTAGTAGATCTGAATAGCATACATTCAGATAGATATTCCCTGATAGAAACCTATGTACACACATAGTGCATAGTTTGGCATAAGTCCCACTTTACTATATATTTAATCTGCATGCCATGAAAAAGACTTTTGGCTTTGCACTTGATAGTCGTCCTGTTAGACACAAGGTCCCCAGGTGACAGAGGTCATGGATATGAACATAACCATGCTCAACCAACCTTCATCCTCACTAGGCCTCCTCAGTGGATTTTTAACTTTTTAACCTTTTCAAGGTTCATTGAAATAAATAAATGGGAAAATGGTGTGCTATGAAGCAAAGCACCAACCTCTAGCATATTACTAGGGATAACACTGGCCATGGTACAGTTTCCTAGGTATTCCTAGATAACGCAATGGAAGCATGGCTGTTACTAGTGCTTTCTTTAAACATATGTCCATAGACACAAAAAAGAGTCAAAGGTAGGTGAGTTAACAAATGGTTAACTCACCTTAAGCATGAAAGCTGGCTGGGTGACTTTGGGCCACTCACTCTCTCTCAGCCCACCATGTTAGGCGTGGGCAACAAGCCAGTCAGTTAATTCCTGTTAAAACCAATGGATCAACATTTGGTTGATCTGAAAAAGCAGATCCTGCACCTGCGGGAAAAATGTTAGGAAGGGGGAAAAATCTAGAAAGCATCCTAGAAAGTTAAGAGTCAGTGGTGGGGAGTAACTTCATCAATTTACCTGCTGGCAAATGGGTGATTTGTGAGCTATCACTTCCACTATGGTGACCATTTTGTGAAGAGTTCTTGTGTCATGCTCCCAGAATTCCAAATGTGCTTACCCAGTCAAAAATGTTGTGGTTACCTACTTTGTAAGGAAACAGTTGCAATTGTTCAGCCCTCATTACACTTTATTGGGGCAAATGGTGATTTTCTAAAGTGTAAGAAGAGTTTTTGTCTAAGACCCCGCTGGGGAATTGAGCTGGCTGGGGAATTCTGGGAGCTGAAGTCCACACATCTTAAAGTTGCCATGGTTGAGAAACACTGTTCTAGAGTATGAAGAACAATGTCCAGGAGGAAATCCTTTGGAGCAGAAGAAAACTACACCAGAGTTTGTTTATTTATTTGTTTGTTTGTTTATTTATTTATTGCTCACATCTGTATGGCCGCCCATCTCACAAGGCAACTCTGGGCAGTGGACAACAATGAATGGATTTTCAGAGACATTTAGCAACCTGCTCTAAGCTCAAACTAAGCTCTTTAGATTTCTTATTATAAAGCAAATGAGGGTGCCAAGTTATTTACAGATTGCCAAATGGCTTTGAGGAAGGAATGTCTTGACAAAAATATGCTAGGCATTATTAAATTAAAGTACTCTGAGAACAGTTTCTAGTTCATTAGCTTTAGCCAGTTGTGTAATATTACGAAAAATGGAAATTCAGTTCATCCATGTAGCATAGCTGGCAATGAGAGCAGCAATGAGTTTTAGTGTAGAGAGGAAAGAGATGAAAAACAATTTTTGCTTCACTTAACACTTGAAGAGTTATTATTTGTCAAACCTCTGTTATCTCCAGCAACGATGACATTGGAAAAATGAGTATGTGGTACAAGACAGTCTTCTGAGATGTATTTATTTGTTTCTTTCAATATATAATAGTTTGTCAAGTTGAAAAAAAATTATCACTCTCTTCTTTTTCTAAATATTTCCTGCTTTACATGCTGTAGAGTTAAATCATCTAGCTGTCTATTAAGTCCGCGTATCTTACAGTTACATATTTACATGAAACCTACTCTCAGATCCCAACACTGCTTTAGCAATTTTTTTTTTTAAGGAGGAATGGAGAAGTACCGGAAAAAACCTCAAAGCTAAGTTTTCTGGAACGGGTTTCTGTGCAGGTGTTGTGCTGTTTGTATTATGGAGGGAGATAATAATGAAGGCAATCTGAATGTATAAATAAATAATTTGAATGAGAGCCAGTTTAGTGTAGTGGTTAAGGTGCTGGCCTAGAAACCAGGAGATTGTGAGTACTAGGCCTCCCTTAGACCCAAAAGCCAGCTGTGTGATTTTGGGCCAGCCACTCTCTCTCAGCCCAATCCACCTCACAGGGCTGTTGTTGTGGGGAAAATAGGAGGAAAAAGGAGTATTTAGTATGTTAGCTGCCTTGAGTTGGAGAGGGAGAGGGACAGGGAGGGAGGGAGCAAAGAAGGAAGAGTTTGGTGTAGTGCCAGAAACCAGGAGACTGTGAGTTCTAGTCCCACCTTAGGCATGAAAGCAGGCTGGGTGACTTTTACAGGAATCACTCTCTCTCAGCCCATGATGTCAGACTTAGGTGACAAGCCGGTCATTTAATTCCTGTTGCAACCAATAGATCAACATTCGGTTGATCCGAAAAAGCAAACTCTGCGCCTGCGGGAAAAATGCTAGGAAGAAAGTGTGTGTGCATGTGTGTGTCTGTGTGTGTATTGGGATAACAATATAATAATAACAACAACAACAATAGTAAATGGAAGAATGGGAAAAGAGTAAGCAGATATACAGTAAGCTCTACTCTATTATATCCCACCATTTCCAGAACTGCTGTTCATTAAGAAATCAAGTGGTCAAGTTTACTGGCTGGCATAAAATATGTTTGCTTATAACTCAGCTCTTGCCAGAGACAAAAAGTAATTTCAATAATATAAACAGCTGAATATATTGATAGTATATTAGTCGGGTCTCACTGCTTCTCTCTTCTTTCACTATTACAGGAATTAACACCTGTTTAATATATGACAGAAAAAGAAGTTGGCATGGACACTTCATCCTTTCATTGCTGACATACATGCTAACAAACAAATTAAAAAGAAAAGGCAATGAGGCTGAAATGCAGGCCAGAAATGTTACTTTTCCTGCAGTTGGGGGGGACCTATAAGCTGCCTTGAGGCAGGTAGGTTTCACTGCATCCCCACCTCTCATTTGCCAGGAACTAGCAAGTATTCCAAGTGCTGCAAAGAGAAATGACTCAAGCCAATGTTATAATAATAATCAATGTGTAAATGGCAGTATGTAGACCTCACATGAAACAATCATTTAGAGCAGAAATAACCCCTTTATTTCTATGCAACAAGAGTTTAGAAGTTCCTGATAAAAAACATCAGGACATAAGATTCAAGCAAAACCGTAGCTTAAGTAGAATCCAATGTGCTCACATAACATTTCTCAGCTGGTTACACAGTAGTTACAAACTTGAGTAGATATCTGCTGGACTGTTTCCTTATATACCTGCCCAGGATCATCTTTTGTGGCTGTCCTTCAGGTGCCAACACTAAGTGAAATGAGGCAGGTGACTAAAAGGAAAAGCTGTCAAGCCCCAGTTATGGAACATCCTTCTGTGGAAGTCATGCCTATATTAATGTCTCTGGGATACCAGGCTGACTTGTTCTTTTTCTCACAGTCATGTTCATAATATGGTTGTCTGTTTGATTTTAAGTGTCATCTCTACAGTGGGCAAGTAGATGAGATAGATGATAGATAGATGATAGATAGAGATAGATGGATGATAGATGATAGATGATGGATGGATGGATGGATGGATAGATGTCTGTGTGTGAGAGAGAGAGAGAGAGAGAGAATGAGAGAGAGAGAAAGTGAGAGAGAGAGAGAGAGAGAAAGAGAGAGAGAGGGTTTTATGATTTCATCATTTAGGCTATTTTTGTCTTAATTGTACTTTGGATGTTTTAATTTTATTTTTGCGTATCTTGTAAAGCACAAAGCGATGTAAGACTATGGTGGGATATAAATCCAACAAATAAATAAATAAATCTGTGTTTATATAACTTTTAAAATCTTTGCTATTTATTAATAAGATTTTTTTGATTCTCATTGTTTTGCTGTTTTTAAAAATCTACCACAGGACTTTGCCTGTTGGGCAGATTAGAAACATAATAAAATAATTCAATTTAATAAATTGTATTAAATTAAATCAAATCAAATTAAAAAGCCCAGTCCTGATCCATTCTGATATGTGACAACTTGAGGTCTGTAATTTTCATCAATATTGAGCCTCTTGTACGTTAATGCTTGCAACACTTCTACACACTCCTGCTGCCAATCCAGCTGGAGACTGTAATGACTCCCAGAACCCTTTGCCATTCTGTCCTAAGTTCCAAGAAGTCATCAACAAAAGCTTTGAGGAGGTATCAACAATGACAAAAGGCTGCTAATTATTCAGTCTTGCTGTCATTGCAAGTTCCAACGAAAGAAAAGTTCGGCGGGTGAAGGAAAAGGAATCCTTGAAGGTGTCATTCAAAAAATGCTTGGGAAAGTTACGGAAGTAGAAAACTGAAGGAGTGTTGATGAGGAGACAGGTTTTTTTAAAGCTGCTTGTTAGCATATGCTGAAAGCCTCAGTGTGTGTTCAGAGGTCACATCATTAATAAATATACAGTCAAAGTGCCAGAACAGATGAAACCAAGTCAGCTTCAAGGTTTTGAGACACCAGTGGACGTTCAGATTACTGTAAACTGAAGTAAGCCTGTCAGAATAATGAAGTTGTGTAATGAAATGACTTTACCTTGTCAGTTCAATTTGTTTATGCGATAGACGTGCTCAGTCGTTTAGCCAAATGTGAAAGATTTCTCCTGCTCCTCTTCAGAACATGGAAGAGTACTAACACATAGTAGCATATACTAACAGGTAACTAAAAGGAAGCTATAGGGAAGATGGTGAAGAATTATTTTCTACTATCACAAAAATTAGGACCAGAAATAATAGGTGTGAGTTGCAGCTGTCTAGGTTTCATTTAAATATAAGGAAAAACCTTCTGACTATAAGATCTCCACAATAGTGGGACAGTCTCTCCATGGAAGTTGTGGACTTTAAGAAGAGGCTGGACACCCACCTTTCAAGTGTAATTTAACTGATTTTCTTGCACATGGCAAAGTTGAACTAGATGATCCTTATAGAACCTTCCAAATCCATAATTCAATTATTCTATGTGTGAGTGTGCTAAACTTAGGAAACTTGAAGGTGAGGAGTTTAACCTCATTCCATTTCTTAGAAGCAGTAGTATAAATATCTTCTCCAACCCTTTTTTTTAATTAAGGAAACACAAACCAACCATTGCCTAAAACATACTGAAATATTGTGCGGATAGTTAATTGACTTAACGGACCACCACTGGATCAACTGCAAATATGAATATGAATATACAGTATGTACAGTACGTATGTATATACAGTATACACACACACACACACACACACACAAACAGTATATATAGTCTCTCATCTCATGGTAAAGTAGAAAAGGACCAGAAGACAGCAGTGGTGATAGATGTAGCGGTGCCAAGTGACAGCAACTTCAGGAAGAAGGAGTATGAGAAGCTGGAAAAGTAGCAGGGCCTGAAGGAAGAACTAGACAGGATGTGGAAAGTGAAGGCCAAAGTGGTCCCAGTGGTGGTAGGAGCACTCAGGTCTGTGACCCCCAAGCTGGGAGAGTGGCTCCAACAGATCCCAGGAAGAACATCAGCGTTTTCTGTCCAGAAGAGTGCAGTGCTAGGAACAGCTAAGATACTGTGCAGAACCCTCAAACTCCCAGGCCTCTGGTAGAGGAATGGAATGGAATGGAATGGAATAGGAGTTTTATTGTCATTCCACTATACACCAAGGTGCACATTAAAATGAAATTTTGTTGCAATTGGCTCACAGAAAATAATTACTATAATATACAATATATATATTTACCATTCCACTCCCCTAGTCATTATACCTAATAAATATCACGATCCTACATACAACATGTGCCACAATGAAATATGAGGGGATTATTAAGAGTTCAAGAGTCTAATAGCCCAGGGGACAAAACTATTACCTAATCTAGCTGTTCTGCATCGAATGCAGCGGAACCTTTTCCCAGAGGGTAACAAGGAGAACAAGCCACAATGAGGTGGGAGGGGTCACTGACAATATTTCGGGCTCTGGACAGACATCGTGTATGCGCTATATCCTGAACAGGAGGAAGTGAAATCCCAATTATCCTCTCTGCTGCCCTCACCACCCTCTGCACAGACTTCCTATCTGAGGCACTACAGCCTCCAAACCAGATAGAAATACAGCTGGTCAATACACTCTCTATAGTGCCTCTATAGAAAGTGAGAAGGATGGGAGGTGGAAGATGGGCTTTCCTCATCCGGCGCAGAAAATGCAAACACTGCTGTGCCCGTTTTACCAAGGATGCAGTATTAAGAGACCAAGTCAGACTATTCGTTAGCTGCACCCCCAGAAACCTGATGCTTCTAACAGACTCCACAGCTATGTCATTGATAAAGAGTGGGGTATGGCTGAGCCGGTTCTTTCTAAAATCAATGATAATCTCCTTGGTTTTTAGAACCAGGCTACTTATATTACACCAATCCACCAAACCCTTCACTGCCTCCCTATAAGCCCAGTCATTGTCATCCCTGATGCGACCCACCACCATCATCTGCATACTGCACAATGGAGTTGGTCGTAAACCTGGCAGAACAGACAGATCCAAGGTTGAGGAAGACACATACCACCCATAGGGGTGACAACTGATTTTTTTTTTTAATATAGCAACTGCTGATCAGCAGAGAACATAGCAGCCCAGCAAACCAGGGTAAAAGTGATGCCCAGGGCAATGACCAGCCAATCGTTGCCCAGGAAGATACTATAAAAGACCAAAGTATTGATCAACTATTCTGAAGGGCTTAAGGCAGCTCAATTTGGAAAATAGCAGTTTTGAATCAAAGGTGGAAAACATAGATATGAGTGCATTTGCAATGGGCTGCGGTGGAAGGAGGAGGATATATACTCAGGAAGTGGTAAGTAGCCTGTACTATGTTGTCTATTAGTGATTTCAAGTTGGGAAGCAAAAATTGATTTATGCATCTATGGCCAAAGCTGTGTCAACAAGTATTAATTAGAAATTCTGACTGAAAGTCATTTGTAACTGTAAGGACAAATTTCTTACCAAAGTATGGGATTTATAAAAGTAAAATAACATATCTGGATTCATTCTAGTTTCTTTTCCTTTCTTGTTTTTGTGTCCTGAAAATTATTTTATAAAATGAAATACGGTTGGTGATACATGTCTTTATAGTAAGTGAATCTTCCTGCACCTGTGTAAGGAAGGAGCAAACTTTCTGTGGCCCATATCTCAGACTAATAGTTCCACATCATAATGACATCCATATATAGCCAAGTCCAGTCTACTATGTAGATCATTCCCCATAAAATGAAGTACTAATTATTGTAGCAAAGCTTTGGAGCAGGAGAAAGTATCTAGTTTATGGGATTACTTGGAGATTAAAATGTTATTCCCTGTTAGACCCTGGTGGGAGTTTATGCCCTTCCAGAAATGCTAGACAGAGGTTTAATCTGCAATGCCCACGTACTCCATTGCCAGAACCGAGAGGGCAGAAGTAGATGACATCACTCTCTATTAATCTCCCACTGACTCAACCAACCTCAGGGCAGGTTTTTCTGCTCCACTTCCAAAGTAACTTTGCCCTGTTATGACACCTCAAGTGCTGCTGTCCATTCGCTTTGCTGCAAGGTAGCCTCACACTTGGCTACTGTGAGAGGAATGACCACCTTTCAGTTGAGCCAATGCTTATCATGCACTCTATCCTTCCTTTTACCAGCACTGATGAAATAGCACAGTGATTAGGATCTTTGTTTAGCATAGCAAAAGTGCCAGTTTGAAACCTGGAAGAATTGGGCAGCAGAGGAGGGGGGGAGATTTACATCTTTCTTTTCTTAAAAAGATAATTTTTCCCTAAACCTTTTTTCAATAAGTCCAGGAGGTTACCATTTAATCATTTTCCAGTCACCAGAAAATCCATAAGTTTGTTTTAGGATAACTGGAGCTGAGGATGAAATCCTTCTACCACAAGTGATTGGAAAAATGATAAAGTAAAATCCTCGATTTATTTTTTAAAAAATCAGAGGAGGAAAACTAGTTTCTTAAGAAAAATCATGATTAAAAGGTTGCTCTGGATATTGAAACAGCAACTTTCTCTAGGGTAAGCCAGGATATTAACTACTAGGCTATTTTAGTAACAGTGGTAGAATTCTGGCTGAAAGAACAATTTCATTGTTGTTTTTAAATTGCTTATTGTGCCTTCATGTTTCTGCATTTTGATGCTTAAATCTTGTTTGTGTGTGTACACACACACACACACACACACACAGATACATACAGACACACTAAACTATTTGTCTCCTGGAAGTCCTACCCACAGGAAGGAAAATGATTGGCCATTCCATGGAAAAGAAAGATGGGAGGGCATAGTTGCAGGGAAATTGTCTTAAGAGATGACAGGGTAGCCTGCAGTCCAAACTAAATACTTTGAAGGGTGTTGCCAAAGTGTCTCAGTCTGAATAGAATTCTCTTAAGTCATATTAAAGTCAAGTAGATATGAGCAAAGAATAGGAGCAGTTGAAATGGTACATATGGATATATCCAGAGAGACAGACCCAAGTCATTCCCAGAAGGAGGTCTTCAGTTATGGACAGGAGAAAGGGAATAGTGAAATTCAGAAAACAGCACTAGTTGTGAGTTAAAAACAAGAAAGTAGGAATAAGAAAAATGAAAATGAAAAACTTCTGTGAATTCTGTGTGGCAAGGCATAAGCTCTGATGATAGGAAAGGAAAGTTATAAGGGTAGGTACCAAATTCTGTTTTGGACATTGCTAAAAAAGAGGGAAGGGGAGACTAAAGCTACCAATATCACAATCTTTTTATGCACATTTTATGATGTAAATGTAACGAGAAACCATGTATTTCTTTGCTCCTTGTACAGCAGAAAGGATAATGTAGAGCTGGAAAAGGCACTGAATAGGCCAACTAAAATCATTAGTGCTCTTGAAACACCCCTTGTAAGGAAGAAAGATGGAGGGGGGGTTCTCCTTCTTGAGAGACCATGGCAGTAAGGAAAATCTTATGATTTTAAGAAGTTTCACTTTTAGTCTTAGGGTTGTTTTGTTTGTTTCTTTGTTGGGATAGGTGTTACAGATAACACTTGGAAGATCTGAGAAAAATTGCACCCGATTTGAATAGTAAAAAAAAGCACTTCTTAACGAGGAAAAGATTGGTTGGCAATTACAGGATGTGGACAAATGACCTTGGCGTTTATGATGTTTTAAGACTGAGGATTCATTTGCATTATTGTCAGAGACTGGTAATAAGCATTTGTCAGTGATCGGTAAGCAGAAATGATTTGACTCTGACTTTATGGACTGAGCTAATGGTATGTATGGAAGCTTCAGATTATCTTAGAGAAACAGCACTCTCCCCCACCCACCCACTCCATGTAGGAATTCCTACTAAATAGTCCATGTCAGAATGAGGGCAGGATTAGAATTAGCAGCAATTGGTCCCCACTGAACTAACCTTCTCAAACTTAGTTTTAATTCTTCATAGCCCCTTCTCAGTCTCTATCATGTCATTGAAATCAGTACATGCCCAAAGGATCCCAGCAGTCCCCATTTTCTCTCAGTCCTTCCTGAGTAGCACCACAGATAACATCCAAAAGATGGGCAAGAGGAATATAATGGCTATGACTGGGGATCTGTGGGAAAGCTTAGCCGATATGGAAGGAGTACAGAAAGTTGTTCCTTTTTAGAGCCTGCAGAAGTTGCTTAGTGTAGTCTCCAACATCATCAAGTAGGGCTAATATGGCTCCTGCTTAAAAGTTGAGACAGTTGGTGCCAGTCATAGCTGATACCCTTAAACTTGAGAATCAGTGGACTGAAAAAAATACAAAATAGTTCCTGGGATTTTTCAGCTGTTCACCACTATGTTGCTTTAAAGCCATTGCATCTCATTGCTCATTTCTCCATGATCGATTGTCCTAAAATTAACTAAAGGATAAAATGGAATATGTAGATGTAAAAAAATATGTCACAGTGACATCCTGTATATAGTAAGTTTTCTAGCCAAAGAAATTAAAGAAGGAACCAATGAATCTTCACTTCCAGTATTTAGAAACAGATTGGCATGATTAGTGCTGTTTTGTAAATATATGCATTATATAATCCACTATTTGACCTTGGATCATTTTGGTATACAGGGGAAAAAAATCAGGCTGCTAATCTAGTGATCATAAAAATGGAAAAAAAGAGGAGGATGAATGGATAATTTTAATTCTATTAGCCGGTATTTATATAGCAGTTCAACAGCATAGTCAATAATGGCGTATTCAGTGCCATATATTAATTTTTATTAATTCATATTTAGCTATCCCCATCATTGTGTTTACCACTTCACATAGGCCAATATACGGCACACTCTCCTGTGAAAAACACTGATGTATGTGGTGCAATAATGCTGATGGCGCAATATTTTGTATATGCTGTGCAAATTTATGGGTGACAATTCCATCAGGGATTGCGGGCATAGAATGTGATAAAAATTCTGATTCCTTTTACCTAGTAAAGCGGAAAAAAAAGTTTCAGAATGTGACAAATAGGAGAAGCGGCAATTGTTAATTATCATGACACACAGCCCATCTGTAATTAATCCTTTTTTCTTTTAACAGGATTCTGCAACTGTAGCATAAAAAAAACAGGTCAGACGATGCTTTAATTAAGGCTGTGCTGTGTTGTTGCTTCAACAGCAACAAGAACTGTTTTTGTCTATAGGTGTGTGTGAATCACTACAAATATTTTCTTAACATCTTTACAGAGTGCTGTTTAAGCATCTTTGTTAATGTTATGCCTCTACTGTAGGTAGTCTGATTGAAATTCAAAGTAGTTTTTTTCTCCTTCCCTTCTCCTTACAGCCGTCTTAAGATCCACTAAAGCAATATTGGGGTTGTGATTCCAACTGCTATGAATGGGTGAAAATGAAAACATTGCACAGCTAGATCTGTGCAGTGAACAAAAATTGTCATCAGGATTACAGTACAGTTTGGGAGTAACATAAACACATTTTAATGACTTGTTAGATTTTATAACATGGAAAAAATAATGTGAAATGTTACCCACCATGGTTAATTCTATACTTTGACACCTGGTATATGAATGCAACACTCTCACAAAATCATCACAATTTCTGCCACTGTTGTCAAGATATTCAGTAATCCATTCGATCCTCTTGAGTCACATAGATAATTGAACAAATTCTTACCCAAGGTTCCCCCTTCTTGATCTAATCCTACACACGCTAGAGGTGCTGCCAGAAAGCAAAAATTATAGCTACTGCTCTGAAGGCGAAACACTATCATCACAACATTATACCCCTGCAGTGAGTACACTCTAGCAAACAAATGATCACCATCCAACTTTGATCTCATCAGTTTTTGAGAAAATATTGAATAAAACACAGAAAGTTACCATAGACTGAGTTAGGCCATTGCTCCAGCTAGCTCAGTATTATCAACATTGACTAGCAGCAATGTCCCAGGTGTTCTAAGCCAAAGATGCCAAGGTTTAAACCTGAGACCCAAAGGTTTGCGAAGTATGCATTCAGTCACCTCCAGGGCCTGTTATGTTTCAGCAAGCAGAGTAGCCTTGTGGTATTGGAAAAAGCCTCGTTGATAAGTTTGTTCAAAAGGTGCATGTAGCAAACTGGCCAAGTGAGCCAGTTTGGTCTAGTGGTTTAGGCACCAGGCTAGAAACCAGGAGATTGTGCGTTCTAGTTCTGCCTTAGGCATGAAAGCCGGCTGGGTGACCTTGGGCCAGTCACTCTCTCTCAGCCCAACTCACCTCACAGGGTTGTTGTTGTGGGGAAAATAGGAGGAGGAAGGAGTAATAGGTATGTTTACCACCTTGAGTTATTTATAAAAATAATAAAGACAGGATAAAAAAAATCTTTATTATAAAGTGTCATATAAAGATACCGTTAGTTAGTTAGTTATCATATTTATCACTGCCCATCTCCCCACTTTACTGCAAAAGACTAGTATGGTTGATTTTCTAGCATTTCTCCCATATGAAATAGAAGAAAAAAATTAATTCATTCTGTTTTTAGAATTGCCAGCTTCACTTAATGTAGTAGAAATGCATTCTCTGAAACATCTGTAAAGCTAACATATTGACAAGCCCCATGGTTTAGGAGATGTGTGGGGGGGCAGGGGGTTGTCTTTCTTAAGTATTGTGAAGCCAAGTTGGATATTAATATATTTTGTGCAAATGCTACAATCATGCTGCTTCTTCAGTTCCATGATTCTCCTCTTCCAGGTCATTCTGCTCATAGGAATAGCCCACCTGTAAATTATTGGAAAAAAGAGTTGGGAAAATAAACATAAGAATGTGCTGATAATGTTAGAAGAATCTAACTCAACAAATTTATAAGTTACCTAATTCACTGTGAAAATATTCACACAAAATGCTTCATTTAGTTGCTGAACTAATCCATTTTTGGGGTATGCACAATACATTGAACTAATCAAATGGGGTGGGTTCACAGAACTTGCTAAGCCACCAAGTCCTACACAAGATAAAAACTAACCAAGTGCCACCATATTGTATGAATGCAGATGCTACGTCTTTGCTTCATTCAATTAACCATGCCCTGTGAACACAGTCTTTGTGCCACACGTTTCTTAAATTGTATAGTTCTGAGCCAGTTTGGTGTAGTGGTTAAAGCATTAGGCTAGAAACTGGGAGATTGTGAGTTCTAGTCCTGGCTTGGGCACAAAGCCAGCTGGGTGACCTTGGGCCAGTCACTCTTTCTTAACCCTGGGAAAGAGGCAGTGGCAAACCATTTCTGGAAAACCTTGCCAAGAAAACTGCAGGGACTGGTCCAGGCAGTCTCCAGGAGTCAACACTGACTCAGAGGCACAAAACACAATAAGTTCTGATCCTTTTTTCACAAACTGACAGTTCCAGCCTTAAATCAAATTCATACTTAAAATGGGAAAGGAGGTTGGCTTTAGTCCTTGGTGTGCACACCCACACATACACTTGACCTGTTCTCACAACAAGCTTACCTGGGTCATGGGAAGCATTAGTGCTTTGTGCAAACACCATAATCTCATCAGCTGGAGGATTGAAAGATAATAAAGGTTTAACCCTCTCTTTGTGTTGCATGTAGAGTAGCCTTAGAAAGAGATGAAGGGTAGCTTATCCTTTCTTGACTGTTCACAGTCACTCTGATTCCAATCAGGCCACCACAATGTTTGTTTTTTTAAAAAAGCAGGGAGTGGAAGCTTTCCAGCTCTCTTTTAAGCAACAGGGAGGCTGCCTAAGTTAGTTGTTCCGCATCTGACTGGGAGAATATTTTTCTCAGAGTAGGTCCTATCTGGTCATATGTGTCATCTTAACACAGAGACGATGGTTTTAATCTGAATCAAGCCTTCTGTTTCTGGAATTTGTTTTGCTAGAAGGCTCTATTGCAACCAATGAGCAGAGATTATCACTTTATTATTAAATAAATTCATATTTAAATTTTATTATGGTAAACATTATTTGATGAATTCTAAATAACATCACTATAGCTATTTAGTAATGATTGCCAGGATGGTTTAACATTTTAAAAATTAACAATGAACTCACATTGCTAATTTTTAGAAAAGATGGCTTATAGTTTGAGAAAGATTTTAAATAAATCTTTATGGTTATGAATATATTAACTGTCCTTCCTGGTATTTAGAAGGTACCTACTATGTTGTATTTTAGACATTAGTGGACACCTGTTTTTTTACCCCGGTTTTCATTGTATGGGTTTTGTATGTGAATAATCCCAACCATCACCCTTTTAAGGTTTTTACATTGAATGTTTTAGCTAATGGAATTTTTAAAATGCTTTATAGTTGATGACAGTGGTGGTGATGAATACTTTTTACACTGGTTAGGGATGTTTTGAATAAAGAAAGCAAAATACTTACAGATTATATAATGTCAATGGTTACTAAAAAAAATCAATTGTGGGCAGCTGTAAGCATATTTATTTATTCATCCATTTATTTCACTTTGTATGGTGCTCATCTCATTGTCATTATTTTGGGCAGCTAAGAACAATTAAAAACTACAACCTAACAATAGTAGTCACTCTCTCTCAGCCCAACTAACCTCACAGGGTTGCTGTTGTGGGGAAAATAGGAGGAGGAAGGAGTATTAGGTATGTTTGCCACCTTGAGTTAGCTATAAAAATAATAAAGGTGGGATAGAAAATAAATAAATAAATAGCATAACAATAAATACATAATTGGCAGCCAAGATAAAACTATAAAGAAACATCAAAATCCAACATCAACATAACCATTTCACGGACCCTGCCATACATTCTGACACCCATGCCCAGTGACATAGCTACATCCTCAAGGTCTTGCAAAAGGCCAACAGGATCAGGACTAGTCTGATCTTCAGGGAGATGATGTACTCAAGACTGAGCGCTGTGGCAAAAAAGCTGGGTCCCACCAGTGGCACTCTCCAATGGATGGCACCGGTGGCAGGCCTCAACAACTGAATCTGGGACAGGTAGACACAACTGGGGAAAAGTAGCCCCTCAGTCGCATACCATGAAGAGCTTCATAGGTAACTGCCAGCACTTTGAATTAAACCTAGAAGCATCCTGGCAACCAGTGCCCCTATTTATTTATTTCTGTCATATGGCATAGCAGAATGCAGCATTGTAGACTAGCCTCCTCGTGGTGCATCCTGGGCAATGTGACTTGTCACAGCTAAATAGTCTACATATTTTGTCTGCTGGACCTTACAAGGATTTCCCAGCAAGAAGCAGCAGCATGAACATTGACAATAAAAACCAGTGCAGCTTGTGGAGCAGAGGTGTAACGTGAGTGGATCAAGGGGCATGCATAACTGCCTGTGCTGCTGCATTTTGAACCAACTGCAGCTTCCACATGCTCTTCAAGGGCAGCCCCATGTAAACCACATGATGAGACATGTACAGTGTTCCAGAGACCCATTTGTAGTGCTCCAAGATGGCACCATTAAAATTCAGTTGGAAAATGACCATATTTCAGCAGCGCTACTGCAAGCCATTCTGTGTTCTCTCCCCACCTTTCCAAAATGCCCTACCCTCTTTCTAATGATGTTACTATGTAATTGGATGGCCTTTGGCTCTCCAAAACATTGGGTACTGCATTGTTCCCCCTGCCTCTTCAGAACCTATCCAGTCCTGCTCCAGAGCAACATACAGAGGAAACCCTGAAGGAATAACATTGGGAGGCAGTAGAAGATGCATAGAGCAAATCTATTAGCAAAGTGTGATGTTGTGGTGGTTAATGTCAATACAGACTAATGTCATCTGGTAAAACAGAGTCATTTCTTGCTTCCACCTATGTAATTCAATGATTCTTAGTAAGAATGGACTTTCCTTTCTAAAAGGGTTCCTACAAGAAAATGAGTTCACAGGGTTTCTTGAGCATCAAAGAGGAGTGTGAAAGTGTGGATTGACATATCATGGTTAGCCATAATGCTTGGGAAATAGCATAATGGATGAATTTAGCCACTGTACATTGTAAACCATGACAAGTATGGATAACCTGAAGGATTCATGTAGCCCTCAACACCCATTTTGTGGCTTCTACACCATCCACAAACTGAGTCACTAAAATTTAGTGGAAAAACCCTCAGGTTTAGGGAGCATGATTATTCCCCCTCCTCCTCCTCTCTGAACATTTCATTAGTAAAAAGAGGAGAACATCGATATATTAAACCCAGCATATTTATTTTATACTTCACCCCCTGTCCAAAGCAAAAATATTTTCAGCCCTACTTCCCCTTATGACATTACCACATCACTGTCATACTCCCTGCAGCCTTCAGAAGCTAAACAGCTTTAGAAAACAAAAGAAAAGAAAAATGCAGCCTTCAGCCACAAAATATTGCCTGTCCCAATAGTGAACCAGACAACTATAGCTTGTTCAACAAATCCTAGACAAAATAAACCATGGCTTAGCACAATATGTGAATTCTCTCAATATCTGTCAAGAAAAAAAAAATCCACATCGCTATTTAAAAAGGTGCTCAGCTTAATTTGGTTCTTCCAAACCTGTTTCTACATTAGCTCTTCCATATGAGCATTTGGCTATTTATTATTCTGAAAGGGAGGAGAACATGGCAACCTCCTCCACAGAATAGGAAAATAACATTATTTCTATTTTTCAAGTCACTTCACAATAGCACTTGAAGAATTTTCAACCAACTCCAGCTTCAGTGGAGGACAAGCAGAGTTCTTCAATCAGCTTTGGTAATAATAGGGTAGATAATTTATCTACCCTTGAAAAGAATTCTAAATGTTAATCTACTACCTAAATGTTCTGTAAGACTATTTGTGGCTGTCCATTGGTGGTGGTGGTGGTGTTATGAATATTTATAATTATATTACTCTTCTTTATTAAAAAGAGTGTTCTGCAACAGTATAAAAACATATTGCAAGATATATTACCTATCCCAATACAAATATTGGGAAATGTTAGTGGCTTGGAAAGGTCAACATAAATGATACATTTTAAAAATATGCTCATGCATCAGCTCCTTGGCTCTGAAGCAGTAGTCTAATCATGCAACCTTACCCAGTTCAGATATGACAGAGGAATAGAGTTGAGTGTCTGACGACAGCTTGCCCCAAATTCCCTAATGATTACAGCCAGCAGCTTCACATAGATATTAAAGCACACTGGGGATTTCTAGGGATAGTACCTGAGGCATTATAGAGAAAGCTTCCAGGAGATCTGCAGGTAGGAACAGTAACACTGCATCATAATGTCCCCAATCCCCAGATCATGAAGCTAATCCAGAAGGATGCTGTGGATACTACACTGAATAATATATCAAAGCCACTACAGTAAATTATCACACAGCTTCTCCCCTCTCCTGATAAAGGTCATTCAGCAAAGTAGCCCAGCAGATGTCGCCTCTTCAAGTGATTGAACTGAATCCACATTCTGGTAGCCACCTCTCTAGTTTCTGAAGGGAAGGCACCCAGAGAAGAACCTCAGGTGAATTTCTTAATTTATGAATAAATTTCAGGCAGCCCTTTAAAATATGGTATGTGTGGCATTGTAGGTAACAAAACAGCAACTCTGACTTGTGCTTAAAATCAAATTAGTTGGAAACACGCCTTCACAGAAGCCTTCATTCTTAAATCTGAAACAACTGAAATGCAGATTTCTCCAGCATTCAACATGATATTGCCATTAGAGTGGATTCAAGCAACTTATCTGTAAAATTGCACTGGGCTATTAGCAATTTTAAATTATCATCCTTGAGAATAATATGAAGAAGTTCTGGAAGTCGAGAAAATATAAATAGTACTAGCTTACATCTCCATCTATTGTTTGTCTCAGAATGCACCCCAGAACATATTCTCATAAAGATATCTTAGATCAAATATATGTTATCTGGATGTTATGTTGTGTCAGGGATTTGGGACTTCCAGTTAGCTGCCCTAATTTGGTCCATTCATTCCTCACAATCTCACCAACATCACCACTGTTGGCCAAAGCAAGTGTAGTTCCAGCTCAACTGGTGGACTCAATTGCTCTAATTGGAAAAATATGGACTGGCCAAAAGCAGAGCTGCTGTTAAAAAGATTTCCAGCACACAGGTCTTGCAGCTCAGGGCAGCAGTAGCAACCATCCCATGCAGAAGTTGTGCAGTGTCTATAGAGTATTGAAAATATCTAAGTCTAGGCCACAGGGCTTGAAGCCCTTTCCTTCGCACAAAACCTATCCTACTATTGCAGTGATTTCACTGTGACCACTGCTGAATTTTCCTTCTTCAAGGTAACCAGGAGATGAATGAAACAAAGACTCCTTACAAAGTATTGCAGCCGGAATGCTCACAGAGATGCTACTTACCACTTGACTGTTCCCCAAATTGGAGATATTCCTAATTTTTCAATTGGGAAAAGCATGAAACAAGCAAGAGTTGAGATTGTTCTGCTGAACGTTCTTCTAGTGAGATTCTTGTGCTTTGACCTAATCAGGAAGTATAATGTAGCTGAAGCTCCCCATGCAAGATAACACAGGGAATGATGGGTTCCTGTCTGTCCCCACAGACCTCACTTCTCCATAGAGGAAGACACAAAGACCCCTTACTCTTTATTTCCTCCTGCATGGAGAGAAGTCCTCCACCCAGGGCAAGCCAGAAAATGATAGTCTCCAAATTTACTCCTCACAAAATGGCTCAGCATTACTCCCTTTCTGTATTGTCAGAATGATGGTAGAAGGAGTGGCAATTTTGTGAATGGGATTGGCTTTTCCATCCAGAAATCCCATTACTGTACATCAATTCCTATTGGGACTTTGGATGGGACAAATATCGGATGGATTGTTTCTCACCCCTGTCTTAGTATACAATCAGTTTGAAAGATATAGTCTCACTGAGTACAACCCATGACCAAACTAAAATACTGTTGTATTTACAATTAAATTTTACACAAATCCTCTAGAAATGGAATATTGATTTTATATAAGCATGGATACACACACACACACACACACACACACAACATTGGCAACCTAGTGCACTCCAGAAGTAGAGTACAATTCCAATAATTCCTTGCCATTGCCCACGTAGGCCAAGACTACTTGGAGCTGAAACTCAAGATATCTGGAAAGGATCAAGGTTGTAAGCCTCTATGATACAACCAGACATTGTATCATTTTATAGGTGTGGATGTACAGATTACTGTTTGATCTCTCATTAAGCCTTTTCTGCATGGAATCTTGTGGAAAACTGGGAGAATAGAAAATAGAGACAAAAAAAGAAAACCACAGAGAACTTCAGAGTCATATTTGGATATAAAAATTCAAGAACAGCAAGGTGGGATATTGCTTCAGTGGGAAGTTAACAGGAAATTTAAATAACTCTGCTCTCAGCTCTTGTGCTCTGCCACTGCCACTTCTGTAGAATCTGCTGTGACCCTACTTATGCTGTTCCACAGGTATTGGCTCCAAATGGCCAAGAGATCTTCATTCCACCAAGGGTTTGGATAAGTGGGGAAGAATCTTGTCCTTAAGCACCTAAGGAGGGAGCAAAGACTTGCACTGGGTACATATCACAGAGAGGATTCTGATGCATGATGCTTTCTCAATATAAATTCTATATCTCATCTTGGTCTTCCTCAATGTCCTTAGATTTTTTTGCAGAGTTATCACACATTCAGGCCCTGAGTCTTAATAGTCATATTTTGGATATTATTATAGTCAAACTACTGTTTGCTGTTAGGTATTGACTTTGTTGCATCTTCCTAATTCTTCTGAGTACAGAATAACAGGGAGTTGTGTATGAATTTTCTTGCAGCACAACAACTACAAGAACAATATTCCATTCATCTGTGTAGGGGGTATCAAAGAATGTTCCATCGAATTGTGACAATTTCCTCCCCCTGGATCCAGCAGTCTTCCTCAGTCTGAAGAAGTCCTACAAAAAGCAAATGACAGCCGTAAAATCATCAAATGTTTTGGTGTCTAGATTGACCATATGTCATATGATAGCATATGAACACCAGTGTGGTGTAACGGTTAAAGTACTGGACTAGCAAGAGGGAGACCCAGTCTCTAGTCCTCCCTTAGTCTCAGATGCTGGCTGGGTGATTTTGGTCCAGTCATTCTTATTCAGCCTAGACTGGGAAGTTTAAAAACATACCCCTACCAACCTGCACTGGATGAATGTAGTAGTTTATGCTCCATAAAATTCAATGAACAATTTTAATGAGTTTTATGCACACCCACTGAATGGAGAATAGACATGTTTATTGTTATGTTGTGAAACTGTGAAACTGCTCCTCTACGTACACAGTCCTTAGAAGCAGTCAACTGAATGTTAAGTAAACAGTTATTTTCTCTCTTCACTCTGCTAAAGCCTACTGGGGAACTAGAGATAAAAGTCTTATGAATATCTTTGTCAAGATGAGCAAAACATAAACTAATTTTCTCAACAATGCAATACCCATTTTGTATACAGAATCCAGTTGCGAGACAGAGATCTAAAGCATAATGCCCCTGACACAACTACTTTTTGTGTCAGGCTCCAGGGTATCATAGCTAAATAGATGTTAAGCAGTAATGCAAGGTTGTGTTTTCTGTTTCGCTGTCACTGCTGTTTTTTAAGTACTGTGAATTTTTCCAAGCCTTCCCTGATCTTCATCTCCATGGAGACAAAGACTCCCTTCTACATCTCAACAATTCCACAAGTTACATAGATATTTTCCTACTGAAATTTTGGTGCCACCTTTGTAAATCTTACATTCATTTCTGTATCAATTATTTATACATCAACATGGATATTTGCGTGCATGTTTCTTCTTATATACTAATGTTCAGCCTTACATTCTTCTACTGCATGTCATTATGTATGTACAAAACTTCGTGTTTGGTTCACCTAGGTCTCAGATTCACATCTGCCAAAACAGTTCAATCCTTCAGGACCTTTTCATCCACTTTGCCCAGGCTACTGGATCCTCGTGGGCAGGAAGGACTAAAACATGGACAGTTGGCCTTATATTAAGAATCTTCTTCCATCCTATTTTTCCACTCATTATATCCTGCTATAGTGCTGTTTTCCCAAGGATTTGGAACATCTATCCCACAGAATTAATCTAGGCTGCCAGGCCAGTCTTTCCACCCTGCAGGAGTTCAGGCAATGCCCCTTACTCTAAAAATCCTTCCCCTGTTCCACTGCTACTAACCTATCTGTACTTTTCTGCTAGTTTATCAACTGTGCATGCTTGCTCGTTCTGGGAGATGCGTCCAGAGCAACTCTTCCAGGGTCAGCTTTGCATGTTCCCTTTGTCTGCCATTTGCTTTCTTTTTTTCAGGAAAAATGCAGTTTTTAAAGCTGTTTATCCAATGTGCAACCTTTTCCATGCTCTGTCCTATGCTTTGCCCAATCAGCTTCCCATTGAGAAAAGGCACACAGTGAATGAATTGCTTTAGGAGCTGAATCACTTGGAGAAAGTTCTTTTTTTTTATTTTCTTATTTATTATCTACAGTGCTTATAAAGTGCCACACTCCAACAGACTCTTGGTCATTTACAACATTCCCACAAAATCAAAACAGAAACATAATACCATTAAAAATGTACTTATGTGCAATACTAATCACCACCACCAGTCCTTGGCATCTCTCTTCCGGTGACAGTTCCAAAGACTCAATGAAGAGTGAGCTGAGAATTGGACACTTGCCTGTTTCTCTGGGTTGCAACTGCTCCCATTGGGAAAACCATGTGTGGATGAATTAGTGATGACTTCCTGTTTTACACTGCATAGTATGTCTTTCCCATGCAGGGGGACCTCAGGAGTGACATCTTCCCACTTCCTCCCATGACATTTTGTATGTATGGGAGGAAGATACATATGGATGATATCAAGAGGCAGAGCTCCCCCATGTTAAACTGTCCCCTCTGATGTTATCAGGCCCTGCAGTACAAGCAGAGGATTGTATTTGGTGTTTGGTCCAGATCCAGTTCTCACTCCTCCTACAGTACAACTCTGTCACTATGATAAGCTTTGGAAAAACCCAGGGCTTTTTAGAAAACAGCTTGAAATCCACTTGATATATCATATTTAACTCTGATGGCTGGAATGCCATGGTTAATTACTGATGGAACGTTATAGTTGCTTTGCAGTCATGTTCTTAATATACAGTGACACTTGATAAATAACATACAGTGAGTATTTGTTTCAGCAGTTGATAATTTATGACAATTCGGATTAGTGTTTCTCAAATGGAAACATGCAAGCAGTATAAACAAATGTAAGGTGCTGGTTTTTTAAAACCTGAGTTTAAATACATTAATGAGAATCCACATGTCCAATTCAAAACCTGAAGGGTGAAACTGAAAAAGATGGCAAGTTTGGAAAATATATAAAGTAATTACATGTTTGGTATTCCCAGGCAGTCTCCTATCCTAGCCGTGTTCAAGGTCAGCAAGTACAGCTATATCAAATCATCACTTAAGTTAGGTGCACTTCTAAAGATTAAAGTATCACAGAAGTACACAGAGGAAGACACTCAAAGTAATGACTTGAGATATTCTGGGATGCATTCACTGTCACACATAGCAAAAACGAGCTAAAGAGAGGCTCACCTTGACTGGAGTACTCCAGCCAATCAAAGACTATCACAATTCTTTGAGCAAAAGCCACCACAACTGATCACTTGGGTGAGCTTGTGCCTTAATCAAGGGTGTTGCTGCTTATGTATGATACAAATTAAAAGCAAGGAAAGAAAAAGCACCCCACTCCCTTCCTCAGTTGTGTTACTTTTAGGCCCATCTTGCCATCTTACCAAGAGAGGTCACTTCATGTGAATTTGGGGGTTCTGGCTGGAGGTAAAAAAAAATAGTTCAAAGGTCTCTGGAGCTGTGATAAAAGCCAAGGGCATTAAGCACATTAAGCTGGAAGGCTAGGTCAGTGGTTAGTTATAGTAATCTCTGGCAGATTGAGGAAATGAGGAACATGAGACAGAGCAAAATTAAATCATGTTTATAACAGAGCAACTTTCACTGTTATTCTAGTAACAAAATTCATTATTTATTTCAATAATAAATTTTCCTGTTACAAAGCTCTGAGGGCACTCTACATAATAAAAAAGAATATATTAATAAAGCAGTAACATCATTTAAAATCAAACAATCAAGTACAAAAACAGCAATATTTTAAAAGGAAAAGATACACAGGATGAAGCACAGTAACTGACAATCTCAAAATGCAGTTTGAAAATATACAGTATCCTCAAGGATAAAAGAGGGAGAGAGAGAGAGGTTTAAAGGGAAGAATGTGACGTCTGAATCTTACAAAATACTCTAATTTGAAGGCATAAAAGCTTGAGGGAATAAATAGACAGAAGGTTTGTGCCAGAAGATCTTTCAATAACTGTGATTTCCCAATCTGGGGGCCACCACAGAAAAGATCTCTACCTGAATGGTCACCTGCAGAATCTCAACATGAGCATTTAGAGCAAGACCTCCAATAAAGACCTGCCCCCCACCCTGCAAGCTTAGGGGCAGAGATATGATCGTGCTGAGCAGAGGCCCTTCTGCAGGTGCCCCTGAGGTATTTCTCATGACAGAGGTCCCCTCGTTCTGAAGGGTTCTATGTAAGCATGCCTTGCATCTACTCTAACAGAGTTTTTGGTACTCACAGATGTCTCTGCCTTTGTTCCTCTCATACAGTTTTACGATCATGTTATTTCGTGCTTTCATGTTGTCCTTTATCATTGGGCTGCTGTTATTTTTTTAAAAAAAATAATTATATTAATTAAATTAAATATTTGATTCTATTTTTTTTTATTATTATTTTTACAAACCAAAATGGGATGTGAAACCACCAGGAATCTTCAGACTAGAACTGAGAAGTCAAAAACATCCCAGAAGAAACAACTAACTAACAAACAATTCCTACATTGTTGCCAAGAAAACAACATGAATATGTCCATATGGGACCAAATTCAAATATGTACGTGCATTACGACAATCCCTATTTCTTACCCTTACTTCAAATGCAGCTATCTAGGTCTCTTCCTCATTTTCTGCCTTACTGCCTTTCTGTGAACTGGCCTCCTGATGCATCTCTTCATTGACAACCTCTTCAGGTTTATGAGACCATGGATGGTACTTTGATGACAGTTAGTACTTTGCTGATATAAGGAGTACCACTTCAGGCCAGACTGGGAAGATGGAAACTATTCTGGAAGAAGGGAATGGCAAACCACTTCCACACTGTTGCCAAGAAATCTACAGAAAAGAGTCCATCAAGACACTAGGAGTCAAGCTCAACCAGAAGACTACCTTGTATATCAGTACCTTTAGGTAATCAGTACCTTTAAGTAATATTTCCAGACAAGCAACATGAGTACACTGCAAATAACTTATCCATAATTTTACATTTTGAACTTTTAAAATGTATAGCTTTTGTTAATTTATTGTGGCATTTATTTATTTAAAAATATACAAGATAAAACTCAAAACCACAAGCAGCTTTTCTCTAGCTGTTAAAATTAGGGAAGCTGGCAGTGTAGATCTAATTAACTGGTGTCCTCTGATGACATCTAGTGGTAGTTTACAATCACAAATGTGTGATTGGCACACAGCAAATTTAGGCTTCCTGTAGATATTGTTCTCCTTCAGAAATTGTAATATTTCGGACTTCCAGTGGGGGATTGGCAACTTGAGACATGTCTCCACGAGCTCCGCGGTTGACCTGGCAATACAGACTCTTTTGGGCTCAGGCAGGATTTCCTAGAGCTGGAAATCACCAGCTTAATCTCCGGATTAAGGAGAACCCCAGGAATTACTCCATTTGTCCTCTGGATGGCTGGAAGCAGCCAGAAGACCAGGAAACAGTGTTTCGCAATCGACTGGTAAGCTAGCAGCTGGGAGGCAAGGATTGCCATCATTTCCTAAGCCATGTTGAAGCCTTAAATGGACTCAAAAGCTGCCTACCCCATTTCTAAAACACCATTTTTTTCTTTTTTAATTATTATTAAGGAAAGGCTCTTTGCAACAAAGAAATGCAGAATCTCTTGGTGGTTTTCATTACTTTTGGAAGTTATTGTTAATTTGCCTTTTTTTCCTAAATATTTTTTTTCTTTTTAAATTGTATTGTTGGATTTAAAGACTTTTACCTGTTTACTGTTACTTTTTTCAAAGTCTGAAGGATTACAAAAGAATTACTCACTGTTGAATTTGCGGAGCTGAGCTTTGATCTACCTGCTTTCCTGTGAGAAACGGCTTTGTTTACCTTTATTTTTCCACCTCCGCTATTTAACACTTTCTTTCTGAAAGACAGCCTTTTGTCTAATATCCTGAGGCACTAGCGGGTGCCATAATGTTCCGTGGAAGGATATGGAATATTTTAAAGATATTTTTAAGGAGCTGTACCTCAAGGTTACTTATGCTTTGGACCATCTCTTAGAAAGTTATTTGGAAAATAAGGTCCCAGTCTCAAAGAAAAAAAATGAGAAGTAACGTCCCAAAGCCAAAAAGTGAAGGGAAGAAGATTCATCTCTTGAATGTTAATTTTGAAGAAGGGTGAGCTTTGGGTGTAAAAGGAACAGAAATGGCTGCATTCTTGGAATACCAAGATCAAAGACAAGATTTAAGCCTCAAGGGATGGAAGGTCCTTGAAGATGAGTTGGACTTTACAAGGCAACTCAAGGATTGCAAGGAGAAAGCCTTGTGTGTAACAGAGAGATATATAAATCCCTCAGTTTATTTGAAGTGGGTTAACTGTTTAATTGTGTTTATTAGGATGGTCTTTTAAAGTTTTAGACAGATCTTTTTGCTTTTGGGATAATTAATTTACCTTGGGTAAAAGAATATTAATAAGGTTATTGTTTAAATACGTAATGGTAGATATATAATGTTTAACTATATAAATGCTTTGGTTAGGAGTTTGAAGAAGGATAATATGTTTAACTAAATAAATGTTTTGGTTAGGAGTAAAATTGTAATGAGGAAGGATAATATTTGTTTATCTGTCTATTAAGGGAGAAAATATTTTATGTTATAAAAATTTTTATATATATCCATTTCAAGGGAAAAATACTGTTTTAGAGGAAATGTTATATTGAGAATGGAAATTGTCCTGACTTAAGCAAAAAAAACCACACTGAGACAAGAAAATAGTCTCTAGTGTTTATTAACTGTTCTAGTAGATAGAAAATCCTACCAAAGTGAAGGAAACCCACACAGATAAACCCAAAACTCAAGGTGGGTCTGCTCTGAGTTTCTTTGAAGGACAGTTCAAAGCCTCTAAACTACACATGCATTTTCCCCCCTGGATAGGGGCCCCCTCCTGCTCACCATCCGTACCCATGACAGAAATGTTTTATAGTAATGCTCATTCCAGTTTGAACTAGAGTAAGAGACTGATATTGACATTTATTTATTTGTTTGTTTGTTTGTCCAGTTTGTCCCCGCCCATCTCCTCCCATCGAGGGACTCTGGGCAGTTTACAGTAATCCATTAAAACAACAAACATACAAAGAATAAAATATGCAATATAAAATTACAGTAATGAATAATATAAATAGGAGTAAAAAATAAAAAAGTCCAAGTGGCAAAAGAATCTAAAACAGTCCAAGTGTGGGAATATCTTTCTTACAGAAAGAAGTTAGTATGTATGTATTATGTAGTATGTAATAGTCTTTTTTTTTGTATTTTCATGCTTTTTAGTTCCTTTTTTCTCTTGTAGTATACTTTATTTCATTTCTTGTAGTTTTATGTATTTGTTGAAAAACTTAATAAAGCTTTATTAAAAAAATGTAATATTTCATCTAAATACTGATAGTTCTTTGACTGCTGACCTTTATATACTGTATACACTGACACAATGCATGCTTTGATTGCATGTAGCAATAATATCATTGTCAAACATAATCTTTTTTCTTTTAACCTGCATGCAGATAGCCAAACCAGGCACCACATGATTTGGTTACGATCAGAAGCATGGGGCGGGGGGCGGGTAAGGGAAGCAAGTGATAAAAGCAACACCATGCTGATCGCTGATGCAATGCAAGCTCTACCATTAATATGTGTATTGTGACATCGCACACAAATACAAAAGGGTCCACTCTGTGTGGCAACAATGTGACATTGTTGTCATTTTAATGAAAGCACTGCTTTCTCACAAATGCCTTTGGTTACAAGTGCCATCATTGTGCCAGAGCTTATGTGGGGGTAGGAAAAAGTCAGGCTATGATGCTTCTCCAACCATTCTCAAAAACCAATTGCTATGCAGAAGATGAGAAGCCATGGAGATGCAACATTTTGCTCTATTGCCATCCACCAATCATAGTGATAAGTTTCACAGTGATTCTGTATAATTTACCAGTAGTCACAGTGATAATACAACATACTAGCCATGAATGAAAAACAACATTCACCATCTAAACATTCTAGAAGTTTCCTCTGAAAGAACCAGTCCCACTTCACTTCTCTGGTAATGGCCATGTCCCCATGGCAGACTTTCTTCCCTGCTGCCCTTGTATTTGGCAGACATCAAAAAGATATCTCCACAGGCACTGATGTTCCTATACAGCAATCCTCCACGTAATTAGGGATTCTGACTGGAAGAGCCCTACATGTTTATGAAACTAAGCGTGGAAAAGATTTTTCTTCCACTCTATCCATATGTAAGGATGATGGGAATACATTTATGCTGTAAGTCAGTGTTTCTCAACCTTGGCGACTTTAAGATGTGTGGACTTCAACTCCCAGAATTCCCTAGCCAGCATCCCTTCACACCTTTTCCCTGCTCTCATTGGGTCCTTGTTTCTACGAAAGCTGTTCGCAATGAAATGGAAAGAGGCAGATTTATCCCCATTACTATATCTCTGTGTCAGTAATGTATTTGATCACTGCTCAAATCCCTCCCCCACACCAAGAAACATTTTGAAAATTTGGTATTGGAAGCAAAAGAAAGTGAAAGAAAACAAAACCTCTCTGCAGTCATTTGACAGAGATGAGTAAAAACACCCCGAGATAATGTTGATGAGCATTTTCTTTCCCTTTCCCCTCCCCAGCTTTCTCTTTCTGGCACATACAACATAAATGTAAAAGAATACTAAACTGACCTGCATAAAAAGGGATGAAGGTAACTTACGCAAGAAAAGTCATTACAGAAAGCAGACCAACTCCTTAGGATGGTCCTTCTAATGGGTTGGTGGGGGGATGTTTTGGTTTTGGTATGAGCCTGTGCTTTGTTTCTGGCCAGAAAACAATATAAATCACAAATCCCATGATCCTGGCAGAAAATGGCATTCCTGCACATAATCAAGGGCATTACTTCAAACTAGGAATCTCTTGCTTGCTTGTGAAATGAAGAAGTAGAGATAAAGCGAAAATCTCCCTTTTTCAGGAAAAAAATACCGATCTGAATGAGGCTCCAGTCTGTTTGAACAGAGGGACTTCACAGTTTAATCCCTAGTCCTACTTCAGACTCTGTAAGCATTATTTTGTTGGCAACTGCTATGCACTCTGGAAACAAAGCAAAAAAGGGATAACCAGTTTCCTAATTGTGAAAGATAATTCTCACCTGGCAAAGTAATAGTCTGAAACTGAAACGGTAGGAGAAAGCAACTAAGAAGTTACCAACTTTAAATTACCTATGTATAGGGTTCACATCAGAAAGCAAAAGTACTCATCAGCCTTCTTGGGCTGTTGGCTTTACCTTTTTTCCCTAATGAATCTTAGTAAAAGAACTGAGAGAGATTTATTCTTTAGTTTCTCATTTCTAGTCCTGATTGTTGCCAGAGAATACTGATAACAAATTCAGAGCTTTCAAATTATGAAGCTAAGAGAGGTTTTCCTGATTTTTACAACGTTATGTATTTTATTTATTGAGAAATATACAGGAATTATTAGGTTACAGGATGACAGATTTCAGCTGAATATTAGGAAAATTTACCCTGCAGTGAGAGCAGTTCAATAATGGAACCAATTGCTGAGTGGTGATGGGCTCCCTTCCCATCACGTGAATGTTTTAATTTGGATTCCTGCACTGAGCAGAGAGTTGGACTCAGTGACCTACAGTCCTTTCCAACTCTCTCGTTCTATGATTCTATGATATATTTAACAATGTGTACTTTGCTTTATTTTAGTTCTAGTTCCTGGGTACCACTCAAAACGGACACAATAATTGAAAACCATTATGCAGTACAAAACCACAGATTTCGTCAAATTCCAAAATGTAAAATGAAGAAAAATGAAGGCAGACAATGTCAGTAAAACATAGATGAAGACCTAGATTTCAGAAAAGCATCAGAAGTCTGACAGAATAAAACTGGCCTCACCAGTCAAAAAGGCTAGTTAGAAAAGAAGACGTTCTCCCTCACAGAACAAGTTTTTAACAGAATCAGTGCAGTCACCGTCTTGTCACTTTTATCCAAAAATCAGGAGAACCTCTCTTGGCTTCATAATTTGAAAGCTCTGGATTTGTTCTCTGTTGTGAACCCTATACATTTTGGAATTAACCAAATCATAATCCCTAGCTGGAACACTTTTTAAATGGTGTAAGTAGCCCCATGGCTCATACATGGCTTATACAGAGGTTCGCCATGAGTCATAAACGACTCCATGGCAGCTAACAACAACAGTCCATGGCTCAGAAAAAAATGTATGCATTCTTGATACAAGAGGAGGCACAGGCATCTGCAGGAAGGGATTAAAATCAGCAAGAGAGTAGACAGTCCATTGTGATGCAGGCCTCACCTTTCTGAAGGTGTGTTGACATCACATGCAAGTTTAAAAGGGCTTGCATTGCAGTGCTCCATCTGCCATCCTGACCTGTTCCTGTAGACACAGCTGGGAAGGAGAGATTTCCCAAGTCCCCAGAGAAAAGCTATTTAGGATTTTAATAGTAACCGCCAACACTCTGAACTGCGCACCAAAGCAAATAGTAGACCATGTAGATGTCGCAGGTAGCTGGAGCATGGTCCCATGGGAGAGAGCCCACTATCAGTTTTCTTGTTACGTTGCAGTAACTTCTGAAATCTCTTTTTAAAAATCCCCATATAGATTGTGTATTTTTTTTCCCAACAGTCCTTTTTTTAATGTAATTAAAGCCCTTTCCACATGGCCATTAGATTCACACACAAACTCAACGGTTAGCAACATTTGTGTGCTGCTGGGCTTACTCTGTTAGTTCCTCCTCTTTTCCCTGAGCCATCATTGCTCTCTCTAGCTGGCCAGTGGGGGAGCGCTAAAAATGGAAGCTAACCAGTATTCTATCCCCCTCCTTCCTCTGAATAAAAGGAAACTAACAAAAAGCAAAAAGCCAATGTGCAGAGGCATAGCAAAGCTGCCTCTCAGAGTAACTAAGAAAACGAGAGAAGGATGGCAAGGCATCATAGCAGGTTCACTTCATAAGAGAAGGAGAATTTCCTAAGTTCCTATCAATAGAGAAAGTTACAGCTACCAAAATAAAAATGAAAAAGGCAAAACTGTTTGTGCTGCATCTCCTCTACAGTAGTATCCAATTAACTTCTGAACTTAATAAGCTCAGCACGCAGGCTCACCAGAAACCGCACCGCATTGTGGAGAAACACTAGGGCAGCAGTGAACTTGGCTCAGTGCTATCCTTGCATATGGACAGCCCAAAGACTTGAGTTACTGTAGCCAGATCTGACATCCTCAGGAGCAGGAGTGAAGGATGCAGTAGTCAAAACTGAGCAGAATCATGCCTGGCTGTTACTGTTACCAAAGCACAGGTAAATCTCAAGTGCAAAGTTGCATCCTGGAGCAAGTCCAAAATGCAAACCTGATTTTTTTTCAAGGCAGGTACAACCCCATTTAAAGAAAGTTTAATCCCAAATTCATAATTTGTCTCCCTTGGCCTGGGTTGGTTTCAAATAATTAGTGCTCACCTACCTGTGACCGTTTAGGCCCCTAACAGTTTCTTTCTTATTACTTGAAAAAGATAACTAAGTGGAGTGTCATTCACAAAATTGTATCAATTCACTCCAAATCATAATCCCAGTAGAACATAATTCACCAGAGAAATTACTGGTACTGTAGTTCGACTCCTTGCAGGAGATTAAAGGCACTTGTTTTGCCTTTTAATCATCCCCATCTGCAAACAATGTTTTAAAAAATGAGCAAAAGGTTTTGGGTCAATTCATTCCAATGGGTATTGTGAAGGGTGAAAAGGAGATGGATTATAGGTTGTTCACCTATGCCATATACTGTATGTCACTAGTAAGATGTCCCTAGCACCATCTTCTGGAATCAGCCCCAAAGAAGACATGGCCTGGAACAATTTCCAAACAATGTCAGCCAAATCCTCAAAAAAATGTCATTTGGTGTTAAAATTCAGAACAAATTGGGACTAAGCATTACTGTACAGAACAGTTTCCATGGAGTGCAGCAGCATTCCCCAGGTTTAGAATTGAGGGACATTACAAATGTTATTGGATGTCAGGCCCAGCCAGTATGATTAGTATTAAGTAATTATTGGAGTTGTGATCTGACAATGTCTGAAGATCCACAAGTTCCTTGTGACTATATTTTGGCTATTCTTTTTCAATAATTTAGCAGAACCACTGTTCAGCAGTACTCACAATACCCAGATGCCACAGTTGATGGTATTATCAGCTATTGAGAGATCTAGAAAAACCAATATTAACCTGCTGATACACGGTCTGATCTAACAGATATGGATCATCTTCTGTGTATCCAGCAGTTTTGTGTGCAACAACAGTTTTGGAGCATACCTTATTGCATATCCAAGTTTTGGTTCTGTATTATGCACACAATCAATTATCTTTGAAAAGTCTGGCTTTTTAAATGCATATTCAAATATGCTAATGTCTCAGCAGTAACAATAACCAGACTTGTCTGGGCTCAGAAGCTAAGTAAAATCAGGACTAGTTAGTTCTTGGATGGGAAACTTCCAGGTAACATCAGGGCTGAATGCTAGAGTGGGAAGAAAAGAATGGCAACCCATTTCCACACTGCTGCCAAGAAAATTATGTGAATGTGATCATGAAGTCATTGAAATGATTGCCTATTCCAATAAAAGGAGTCTCATCAGTAGTTACTAGAGAAAACTAATTTATTGAATGAATAGTATGCAAAGTACGGAGAAAGCTGAGAATGAGCAAAAGCGCGCCAAATGCAAACTTAAAAAGCCTTGCTCCCATTGCGAACCTTCCCCTCAGGCTAGCATAGCAACCACCCCCCCAGATGCTAGCAACCGTTAGAATCGGCCTGAGAAAGTAACCTTGAACAGCAGAGATAACCCAAACATACATTCCAGAAGATTACAAGTCAGCACAAAGGAAATTTACCAGCGTGGCCAGGCAGGCACGCAACTGCAGATATGACATGTGAAACGTTACGAGGAACCATAAACATCGGAACATGACATACTGCCCCCCCCCCACCAAGAAAAAAAACTTAATTGTTAAGGCGCAGGTTTATCAGGGTAAGCAGCGTGAAACTGAGCAACCAAGTGGGGAGAGCGCACATGTTGTGCAGGGACCCACTCTGGATGAGAGAAATGCTTCCAGCGAATCAGATATTGCAGAGTGGAATGGAAACGTCTGGAGTCTAGTATTTCCTTGACTTCGAAATGTTGTTGACCATCAATCATTATGGGGGGAGGTGCAGCCGGCTCAGGATGCCAATGGGTAGACTCCACGAATGGTTTAAGCAAACTGCAATGAAAAACAGGGTGTAAGCGCTTGAGATTGTGAGGTAAGTCCAACTTAAAGGTAACAGGATTAATCTGAGCAACAATAGGAAATGGACCTATGAACTTGGGCGCCAGTTTTTTGGATGGTTGAGGGGATTTGATGTATTTGGTGGAAAGGTATACTCTATCCCCTATTTGAAAAAGAGGTTGTGGTGCCCTTTTTTCGTTGGCATGTCGTTGATAAGTGGCTTGAGCATCGGCTAAAGCTTGCTGTAGTTTTGGCCAGGAATCTGCCAGTTGTGAGGCCCAATCGGTCGGGGAGGTGGGCGAGGTAGATGGTGGAGGCAATTCAGGAATAGGGACAAAGTCATGGCCGAATACAGTACGAAAGGGCACCGCCCCAGTACTTTGATGCACAGCATTATTGTAAGCAACTTCAGCAAATGGGAGGAGGTCTACCCAGTTGTCTTGTTGATAATTAACAAAAGCACGTAAATATTGCTCCAACGTGGCATTAACCGCCTCAGTATTTCCATCCGTTTGAGGATGAAAAGCCGTGGATAGCGCCTGTTTAGTGCCCAATAGTTTCATAAATTCCCGCCAAAAGCGTGAAGTAAATTGTGTTCCTCTGTCGGTCACCAAGCGGGCGGGGCTACCGTGTAATCTGTACACGTGAACTAGAAAGAGGCATGCCAGCTGTTGTGCAGATGGTAGAGACGCACAAGGGACGAAATGAGCTTGCTTCGAGAAAAAATCCTTAACAACCCAAATGACAGTCTTTCTCTGGCTAGGAGGTAGATCCACAATAAAATCCATAGAGATTTCCTCCCAGGGGTGGGAGGGATTGGCCACTGGCTGCACAAAGCCCTGAGGTTTCCCCCCTTTTCGTTTTGCAGTAGCACAGACAGGGCAAGACTTGACATAGGCTTTTACATCTCGCCGCAGGGTTGGCCACCAGAACTGTCGATGCACTAGATGAATAGTTTTTGTAAAGCCAAAATGCCCAGCTGTTTTATCATCATGAGACCTGAATAGCACGGTTTTGCGCAAGGTTACAGGCACATAGAGGCGATCATCTTTCCATGCCAAACCTTGCTTCAAAGTAACCTCGCTCTGATTGTTTTGCAACCAAGTATCTGATTTCAACTCTGCCAGAAACCTTTGTTGCAAATCTGCAGGAACGGATACATGTATCGCGCTAGGACCGGCAGGAGTGTCAGGTTGCTGCGCTCGCGTCTGACTGCGAGTGACTGCTGCTAGTGCCATTTGGGAATCTGTCCAGAGGGTTCCCACCACATCTGGGGCTGTTCCCGAATCCTGGGGTTGGCGCGACAGTGCATCAGCTAAAAAGTTTTTCTTTCCCGGAATGAATCTGAGTTTAAAATCAAAGCGGCTGAAGTACTGAGCCCATCGCACTTGCTTAGGGCTGAGCTTGAGAGAGGCAGTAAGGGACTCCAAGTTTTTATGATCAGTCCACACTTCAAAAGGGTATGCTGCCCCCTCCAATAGATGCCTCCAATTCTCCAAAGCGGCTTTCACCGCAAAAGCCTCCTTTTCCCAAACATGCCAGTGTCTCTCTGTCTCAGAGAATTTACGTGACAGATAAGCACAAGGCTTTAATTGTCCTTGCTCATCGCCTTGCAATAAGAGGGCACCAATAGAAAAGTCTGAGGCATCGACTTGCACTACAAATGGTCTGTCAGGATCAGGGTGTTGCAAGATTGGTTCAGAGGTAAACAGTCGCTTGAGTTGGTCAAACGCCTGTTGACAAGCAGGCGTCCATTTTAGGAGTGCCCCTGGATTCTTTGATTTGCGGGTGTCTCCCACACCCTTTGTTTTGAGTAATTCAGTTAGGGGTAAGGCAATCTCAGCAAATTTTTCTAAAAATGGACGATAGAAATTCGCAAATCCGAGGAAAGATTGTAGTTGTTTGCGTGTGCGTGGGGGTTCCCATGACAGTCATCAGAAGTCAGGTTTGACTTGAAGGACATGTAATTTTAAATGTTTAATAGCTGGATTTTATCATTAGCTATGTTATACTTAAGTCCCCTCTCCCCTTCCAGTTTAGTAAATCCCTCCTTTTAACAAAACTTTTTTTAAAAAATTGTGCTAAAATTTTGATGCTTTGTTCCCAGTTAATATAGATATAAGCTGTGCTAAGTAGTTTAATCCAGCAATTTTACCATTCTTAAAACTTAAAACAGTATGGACCAGCTATTTAAACACTCTAATTTTTAAAACATCCATTATACATGAAAAAGTAGATGATAACAAATGGAGATAAATAGCAGGTTCTAATAATGATGCATTGCATTACTCCACAATTTCAGACTGTAATCATGGCTGGGAGGGGAAGCAATGAATTTCCTAGAAATGAAACATGAAAACTTGGCAGTGTGTATCGGAATGGGCCAATGGAATATGGGGGAGAGGGAAGGTTGGGTCTTATTGGATATGGATCTAATACAAAAAGTCAGGGTTCAAAGTGCCTTCATATGTGGTCTTCACCTGAACAGCTCTTCCCAATCCCAACAGGCATTGGAAACAAGGAACAATTGAATATGATTGCCTTTCAGAGGAAACTGAGGGAAGATAAAATAGCACTTTTCAAGTCCCTGGTGCTAGCTCTCCTCCTTCCAGCAGTTCTAGCTGATGTTGATAAGTGGAGAGAGATTAAGGCCAAGATCCAGCTTTGCAGAGTCCTTTAGGACTCTACTCTTTCCATGCTTCTATTTAATATCAACATGAAGCCACTGGGAAAAATTTCTGTCGACATGGGGCAAGGTATGCTGGTGATACCAAGCTATCCACCTTTGCCCCAGACCAACTAAGTGATGCTATTGAGGCTCTGCCCCAGTGTCTAAAGGTTGTGAGGGTCTGGATGGGGAAGAACAGTCTTTGGGTCAAACCAAACGGCTGTGGGTTTTGAGACCACCTGGATCTGGAGATTTTGCATTGAGTCACATTCGCGAGATGGGCAGCTATATGAATTTAATAAACAAACAAACAAAAATCTTTATCTCTAATTGGGGTGGCACTTCCCAGATGGAGCTGGTGCACAATTTGGAGGTTCTCTTGAACTCATGGCTCCTGTCCTGACTAAGCAAAGACCATGCCAAGACAAGGAGAAAGTCTCCAGTGTTTTATTTACTGCTATTGTAGACAGAAAATCCTACCTTCTCCTACCAAAGAAGCGTGGGAAAATCCAGACAGATAAACCCCAAAACTCAAGGTGGGCCTGTTCTGGGTTTCTTTGAATGACAGCTCAAGGCCTCTAAACTACACATGTGTTTTCCCCCCTGGATAGAGGCCTCCTCCTGCTCAGCATCCGTACTCATGACAGCTCCTACATGAAGAGTAGGTGGCAGCCATGGCTAGGAGAGCCTTAGCACAGGTTCATCTTGTGCATCAATTGTGCTCATTTCTAGACTGGGAGGTCCTTCTCAGAGTAATTTATTCCTTAGTCACCTCTTGGTTGGATTGCTATAATGTAATATAAATGGGGCTGCCCTTGTAGAGTCATTCCTTCTCTGTCATAGCCCTGCCCTATGGAACACTATCCTCACAAAGATCCAGATGGCCCTGACCCTCTTGGCCTTTCATAACATATTAAAGACCTCTGCATTTGGGCTGGGAGGTTAAACGAGCCCTATTGGTGGGTTTGTCTTGTCTTTACTGATGTTTAGACCCCAAACAAATGTCATATTATTATTATGGATGTATATTTTGTAAACTATATTGTTGGCTTTGGGTTTTAAACTTCTCTGCACCACCAAGAGACACTGCTGTGAGATGGGTAGCTATATAAATTGTTTAAATAAATAAACGGAAAGCCATCTGTCTTCCAGAATGCTTTAATCTGAGTTCCTGCACTGAGCAGAGAATTGGACTCCAGGCCTAGAGAGTCCAACTATAATTTTGTTTCTATGATTTTAATGTTCTTAATGCATAGGAATGTATTAAGATGATGCTTGAATCTGTTTATTTAGTTTGCAGTACACATTTCAGGAGCAGTCAGGCAAAATATTCCTTGCTTCCCTGTCTTTGCAAGCAATTACAGAACCTGACATGAAAAGATTTTCCTCTGTTAGGCTGAAAGGGAGAAATATGTCTTCATGCTCCCTTCAGCTTTCGGTATATTTTACAAGGAAATCGGGTTTATCCACATTGTCATGCAGCAGCTGGCTTGCATTTGAGAAATGCCCATCACTAATAGAGAGCTAAGGAGAAAGGAGAAGAGAATTAGATAGCATACTCCCCTATAATAACTATAAGCATACTGGGCACTTAACACAGGCCTTTTTTCTACACCAGTCTGATTCTACCCTTTAAAGCTTATTTGTGTTACTTCTTCAGTTTGCACAAGGTGAGCATATGATCCAGATCAAATCCTTCTTGCTCCATGATCTGGAACTGAGCAAATGGAAGGCTGGCTGACAAAACCCCAAATTATATCTGAGTATTCAGAGTTGGGTGCATGGGGTAGCTGGGTATGGGGAAGTGAGGGTTGACTGTTTTGCTACAAAGCTAGATTGATTGGAAACTCCAAAGGACATGAAGGTAAGTGACTCTCACCATCACCTATAGTGAAATATTAGTCAGCTCACGCACCAGATAATAGTTTTATCCATTTTATTGCCTAGGCTAAGCTTTGACCAGTGCATAGCAGCTCTCAGATGGACTGGCTTTGGTTGAATGAGGACTGAAACAAAATGCTGAACCAGTACATTAGATGCTTTATTTTTGCAGTCCTTATTGTGACTTGGAGGGATGAGAAATGGCATACACTGTAACTCTGCAGCTACTTACACAATGCTGCCAGAGAAATATGAAACCATACAGGGAATTCTGATCATACTGTACATCCATATATTCTGATTTCTCTTTGCATTGGGCTTCATTGCTGTTTTCATGTTCAACGAAGCTAGCAAACAATTAATAAGTGGTATAGGGGCATTATTTCTTGCCAGGAAATATCAGATTTGTAAAAATTCTTCTCCCACAATGGTCATGTTACTACAATACAAATGACTTAATCATCTACTTTTCTAGGCAATTGATTTGACCATCATGTACCATCAGCACACAGCTGAGATTGACTGAATTTCTATTGTGGTGAACATTTTTACACTGCTCCTAGCTACTTCAAAAAAGGTTAGAAAAATGTCACTTCCTTTCCACTTCAACACAGAATAGTCTGCTTTGGGATGATCTTACCCACCTCACTGTTTGATTTTCACACTCATATGTAGCTGTGGAGGGATGAAAACCAAAACAACCATAGAGATAGGGTGCTTTAATAGGCCATGCTTTCACAGAGCCTCTCTAGGACTTTGTCATTTTCAGGAGAGGGAAGGATTAGCAACCTGTCGCACCATAGTATTAACATCCTAAAGGAGTGTTCACATGTACTGATTATGTGCATGGTTAATCTGCTACCAGATGACTGGACAATGATAGGCTACTGAACTAGTCGTTGCTTCCGGACTGGTTGTTGCATTGTTAACTGCTGGAGTGTAGAAGTGCAGTTAAATCCACCTAATATCAGAGCAGGATCACAGGATCAGCTTGATTTTGTGAAGCATGGTCTGTTTTCTTGACCCATCTATTTGTAAGACTGCATGCCTCTAAATTAAGCATGCATTTTTATACTTTCTTACCTAAAATATTATATTCAGCTGACTGCTTGCTGTTTTTAAACATACATGACTTTACACTTTAGAACAAATGTCCTTTAAAAAAAAAAAAAGAAAACCATTCCAATATTTCCTTCTCCTGAAGGAAAGCCATTAATATTTAGTGTCTAAAGATAACATGAAAAGATGAGGTTGTAAATCTAATACAACATCTTCTTCTCATGTTATCTCATACACTGAGTAACCTGTTCTATGTCAGACATCATTTCCTCTTCTGTAAAACATTGTTCAATGAAAAAACCAGCCTCAAATCTTTTGCGTCTGAAAATAGCTTCTGTTTGTTTGTTTGTTTGTTTGTTTACTGTATTTGTATGCCACATTTCCTCTGGGAATTCAAGATGATATCTGCAGGGTTCTTTGCACACTTTGTCTCACTCCAAAAAACCCTGTGAGATTGGTTGAGTTACTAGAGAATGACTGGGCAATTTCATTCAGTGAGCTCCATGATCAAGTAAAGACCAGATCAAAGGCCTTCCTAGTTCAGCGCTTGGTTCCTACTGTGGCCAATCAATGCTTATTGGAAGCCCTTAGGCACAATATGAGCGTAAGAACATATTTCCATAAAGTGTCAAAGTGTCATTCCCTCTCAAATTCACTTGCACTGATCAAAGCTTTCACAATTAAAAAAAAAAACTAACGAACAAATAAGCAAGCCCCTATTTATGGAATTGTTCCACTGAATAAGCAACGCAGTACAACCTTGTTTGATTTATTAACTCTTTGCAAGCCAATCTTGCAACTCTGATTGTGCTTCCCCTCCTCCTCCTTTTATATTCATGCGAATTAGGGGGGTGTCTGAGATGTTTTCATAAGCCTCCCTCACCATTTGGACTTAAGCAATGTTTTCCTTTTTGTTGTTTTGATAATGGATCTTCCATCTCTCCTCTCTACACTTTTATTCTGATTTCTAAAATGTATTTAACTGCCCATCAACAAAACAATTATCTGAATGGCCTTGGTGATCCAAACTTCTCCTGACTCTTCTGTAAATGGAAAATACTACAATTCACCATTTTCTATCTTCATCTAAAGGAATTAGCCATCTTGCTAATTTCTTTCACTACTCATTACTCTTATGGGATGCTGATCACACAAGGAGACACTCAGCTGACCACTATTTGGCTTAGGGACATATGGCTTTGATTGCTGTCAACTTCATTCATAGGCAATGGCTGTTTCTCACATTGCATTAAGCCATAATATGATTTATTTAGATTTGACTGAAATCTATAATTGTGGCTTGTTATCCATAGTTTATGGCTTAGTATGTTTTATCAATAGATGTTTATAAAATGCAAGTAACCCTTAGATTAAATGTTAAACAAAATAGTCTATTGCATTAAATTCTTATTTTTCTTTTACCCAATACAGTACATATGCAAATCCTCCATAACAGGCAATAAAGAATGCTTTCCCATGCATTAGCTTAACTCTCAAACCAATGCCATTTAGTAGAAATTTCTACATATTATATATATTAACCATCTAATATACCCTTGTCCTTATTTTCCAAGGAACAGGTACAACAATTCATTAACTGATGCTGAAAATACTTCAAAATTGTCCTCCCTTCTGCTTTCTTTAGAAGAATAAAGTTCTAGATGGAAAACACCTTGACAAGAGGTAAATGATCCTCAGCTAGTTAACAGGCACATGAGCCAGGCATTGTTGATCAAAATGGGTACAATTTTACACAGAGAGGGGAAAATGTTAAGACTTCTCCTCTAAAGTTCAGAGGGCCTGCAGGACACAGAAAAATATGTTTAAGTTACAGGAAGACAGATTCCAAGTGAATCTTAAAAATTTTTTCTGAAAGTAAGATTAGTCTGACAGTGGAACTAATTACCCAAAAGCTTATAGGCTCCCTTTTGTGGGTATGTTTAAGCAGAGGCTAGAGAGGTGACTGTTGAATTTGGATTCCTATATTGCAGTGTTTCTCAACCTTGGCAACTGTAAGATGTGTGGACAACTCGCAGAATACACATCTTAAAGTTGCCAAGGTTGAGAAACACTGCTATATTGAGCAGTGGCTTGAACTCAGTGGCCTAAATGGCCACTTCTACCTCAGTAAGTCTAGATTCTATGTCTATTTCCCTTCTTCCCTGCCTCAATTTTTCCCTTCAGCATTCTACACAAGGGTATTTATAACTATCCTTGCAACTACAGCCAGAAAGATTATTTTCCCTCCACGGAGAGGTCTCACACTGCCACCATGTGGCAGCACACCCAGAAACTGGGTATTCCAGAGGAAAAAATAGTTTTGTCCTCCCCCCATGCCATGCCATAGAAAGTTAAATGTACATTCTGACTGTCTTCTAATGAATTGTGCCACAACAGCTTCAACTGATGTAGTTAGAAAAGGAACACCACATTACAGAATAAGAGTGATTCTATGTCAACACATAAGCAACATTGCTGTATAAAGACAAAATGCCAGTTTTAACTGAGTCAAAATGAAGCTTGACTCTTGATTATTTGGCATTGTCGCTTTTGTTGAATACATTTCAGTCAGGGGATGCTGGCATTTTATACATGACTTCCAACTCTCTGTGACATAAAAGCTGCCTCCCCAATTAATAAAATGACATAGATACAGACAAATAGTATTTAGTATAAGAGGTGCTCAACAGGAGAGGTGTGAAACCTTCATCCTCCCTTCCTCTACTGTGCCATAAATTCTCTAATGTTGTTGGCACTTTAACATTTTATTCCCCACCCTTCCCCCATCCAGATTCCTTGTGTGTGCTCCTATAATTATAGTTCATTTAGCAGTTGATATGGAAGTTACTAGGACTAGAAAGTAAGGAATCAGAAGAATGAATCATTTTTTATTCCACAACTTTAGCTACAAATTAACCAAAAAAGCCCCACTAATCTTCTCTTTCTGGAGCTTATTCAATTCAGCAATGTGCAGAGCACTTAAAAACAATAAAAGAAATAACCTAAGAAAATGAAAGAAAATGAATTTCCAATTACTTGCTGAAATTGTAATAAATGCACTGGCAAAGCAAAGAGTAAAATGTAACTTTGTTCTGTATAAATGGAGCTTGCCTTTTGTGCTTAATATAGTTCTCTTATAATTAGCTGAAGATTTGTTCTGGCTTGAAACAAAGTTCCTCCTAAAGATTGCTGTGCTCTGTGTATACAGAACTTTCCATCAAGGCAGGCTGGAGCGGCAGGGTTTGCTTTGACAGCCTTTATAATCTCTTTATAGAAATGAAAATGGGAAAGAACACAGCTGGTTCGAACAATGGAGCATGTTCAACATTAGACCAAAACACTGGAGATATTGCAAAATATTGCACAATTTATTTATAGCTCCCTGCACTTTTTTTTAAAAAAAAATCATGCTGAAGCTTTTCTGCCCATGTCTCTGTGGAACAATCTGTCCTTTAATTAATTTTCAATTTGAGACATTGCTCTCTAAGCCATTGGCAGCAGAGCTGGCCTTAGAGTGGTGGCGTTGTGCGCCGCTGGAGCCGAGCGATCTTTAGCAGCGTGATCCAAAATGGTACAGAAGCTAAGATTTTCAGGCCCCTATGCAGTCTCAGGCAGCCAAGTGCATTTCATGCAAGAAATACATTTGATGATCTCCAGCATTCCCAGAGACTAACCAGCACAAATTTTCCATTATAGTTTGTTTTCAAGAAAAGACTATCAGCGATGACATTAAAATCCTTTGCTCTTTCTCCTGCTTCTTCCTTTCCAGATCAAAATTGCCTTTGTCTGGCAAAAAGCAACACTTAGCTGAAAGACTTCAAAGTGAACTTCAGAAACATGAAAGGTTAACAGTTACTGGGAACGCTTTTAAACTAAGCTCTACATATACAGATGTCTTATACTAAGCAAGACCATTCCAATGGTTTTGTTTGTTCTGACTAGAAGTGGTTCTCCATGTTCTCAGACAGAAGTCTTCTAGAATCCTGAGATCTCTCCAGCTCAAGGTGCCCAAGACAGTGCCAAAGATTTTATTCATGCAAATCTTATACTCTACTTTAGGGTGATATGCAACTGGATGGCTTGGACTGCTGTATCAGATTGGCCTGATACAGCAGGGTTCTGCTGATGTTCCTATGATAGCTTCTCAGCTTCATGTGTATTGCACAGAACTTTCATATCTTAAGATACACATGATACATCTATAATGTAAAATGTCTTGTTATAGGATGTTTCTCAAAACTACCCAAGTTAGCATCCACTTAATCCACATTACAAAGAACTCATGGAAGACCTACATGTCATGGCCAAAATAAGTCAACATAAGAAGGGCATTTCCATATCCTCCAAAATTTTAAAGGTAAAGAGTCATAATACTACTCTCATACTAAGGATTATTGAAGCTCAACCCCACGTACCCTCTTTTGCCCTCCTGCCTTTATACATTAGTTTATAATCCATCTGCTATATAGTCTATTCCTTTATTGAATCCCACTGATTTAAAAGATAAGAGAGTGTTTGTTCTTTGGGTTAAAGTTACAGCAGAAAAACATAATTGTCCCACAATATGTTATCAACAGTTCAAAATAAATCCCACCAGCTGTAGCATGTGAAATGGCAGGTTGTGCACTACATGGGGCCTTATTGCTCATGTGCGTGCATTGACATATGTGTGCCCTGAGTCAAGATGCATCTGTCTCCCATTCCCTCCACCCGCCACGAGAGAAAGGAGGCTAAGGGAATGCAGTCGAAACTAGAAGAAAGACATTTCTAGCAACTGATACTAAGAAAACTTTAAGAAGCATACCCAAAAAGCAAAATAGGAACTGGGGAACAGGAAATGGACTTCATAAATAGGAACATATGAAGCATTTCTGTATATTCCTCCCATAAATCAGTTCTGGCTGCCCTGTCTCAGATCCATTCATATACATTGTAGGTTTCCTAAAATGTATATGAATGGACCTGTGATAGGGCAGCCAGAATTGTTTTTATGGGAGGAATATACAATTTTTATTTGTAGCACAATCCTGTACCTATCTACTTAAAAGTATACAGGATCTCATTGAGTCCTTAGAGCTTATTGCCATATAACTGGTTATTGTACTGCAGAATGAGACATGGATTACAGAATCAAGAGTACATTGACTTTCATTTTAGCTAAGAGTTTTAAGAAAGCAAGTGTTAAGATAGACTGAGCAATTATAACAAGTATTCTATGGAAGAGAAGACAGTGAGAAAATGAACCTAAGATGGACAGGAGTTCCTAAAAAATGAATGAAGAAATACTAAAAGTAGAATTGCAATTTCAGTGAGAAAATAAATGGACAACAGAAGAAATCCAAAATCCCTACAAAAAAAGTTTAGTGAAAATTGGGAATTATTTTTAAAATGTGGAAAAAGGGATGGGTCACAAAGGAAGGGTACATTTAGATAGTCTGGTTTTGAAGAGAGGTTAAGAAAGATAAAGGTCATAATGAGCCAAGAGTGCTAACGAGAAAAGCTTATTCGTACATGTTCAAAATAAAGGAAAAAATCAATATACAGCTGTTCAATGTATATTAGGGAGGGGGGGAAAGGCAGAACTATTCAATCCTTATTCTGGCTCAGTTTTATCTAAGATAGTATATGTTTCACTGGGTAATTGCAAAGAGCATGCTGAAGGCTCTGGATAGTAGTTTGACCTGGCCTTAAATGAACTCTAATCTCCAGAGCCAGATACTAGAGTATTTAGGAAACTTGCCTGGCTCAATCCCTATTTATTAGTTTTGAGAAATCCTAGCAAATGGATAAAGTGCCAGATGACTGGAGGAGGGTAAATGTCCCTATTTAAAAAAAAAAAAAGGGAGGGAGGGAGGGAGGATCCTAGGAATTATAAACTAGTCAGTCTAACATTAATACCTGAAAAGACTGCAGAGCAGATCATAGTGATCCATCTATAAGTGCTTTGAAATTAATATGATTATGAGAAGTCAGCATGGGTTTGTCAAGAAGAAGTATAATTTCATTTACTTTTTATTAAGTAATTTCCTTAGTAAATTGTGGGAATTTTATAGACATCATTTATCTTTATTTCAGCAATGTCAATCTACCTCATGTTATTCTGATTAGAAACCTAGTCAAGTATGGAGAGAATGGCATAAAAATTAAGTAGATACATAGCTGACTCAGAAATCATATTAAAAAAAGCTGATCATTTATCCTTTATAATATTTAAAAAAGGAGGAGGAGGAAGAACAAGTTTTCTGCCTGAGACCCTGGAGATCTGCTATCAGATCTGCTAAGTTTTGCTATCTGAACTGGCAAAACAAGGCTAGACATTCTAACTTGATATAAGACCATGTTCAGTCAAATGCCCCTCTGAATGAATAGTTTGAATATAGCACCTTGTTTGCCTATGAATGGCTTGCAACTTGTTGATACTCATTACAATATCTTACATTATTTGAAACCATCTTTAACCATATAAATTAGTTATAAGGGTATACTCATGGTAATAGCTGATCTTGTGCATGAACATTCAAAGATGAAATGAGAGCATCACCTATTTATTATATATGAATTACAACTGCTTTATTTGTGTATTTGTTCAATTTATATAGCTGCTCATCTTGACAACAACTCTGGTGGTGAAATATAATAAAAATAAAACAAATACATATACAAAAATTAAAATACACAGTAGCTGAGAAAACCAACAGTCATTCACATAGGCAGGAGACAGGTCCCTTCATTGCCTCTTCAGTTTATGCCTCTTCTGTTATAAAAATCAATCTAAGTGGTTTACAAAAGTGGTATATATTGTATAATTTATATAATATAAATTATAGTATAATATTGGTATTGCTTTTGTTCAGTCGTTAAGCCATGTACAACAGTATAAAATGCCGTAACAAAAACATTATTAGCAGCGTCCCCAACATTCCAAGTCCTGTTTTCACCTTCCAGAAGCTGCTGGAAAGCAGACATTTTCTGAGGAGTAGTTAAACAGTTTGCTATTGCCATCTTTATATTGATTTAATTATGATTAATCAAATAATTAAAATGCATCTATTATAAACTACAACAAAGATTTGTTGTAGCTTCAATGAGACATTGGTTGTTTTAATTTTTTATTTTACCATGGATGTTTTAACTGTTATAGAGTCCATGCTGATTCAGCAGTACAAATGAATAACCACTGTAAATAAATCCTTCTGTCAGCATTCCAAGTCACTCATGCCGATACTACTTTTATTATAAGGTTATAATAACAGAATGTTGCAAGTCTGAATGCGCTTCCCCTCTCCCTCCCTTTATGTTTGTGAGAAATAGGGAGGGTCTTATTTGAGATGTTTACTTAGTTTACAGATCTGCCCCAGACTCAGACTTCTTTTACCTGACCATTGTCTTGGTTGTGGCTCTTCCTCCAGTTCTTCAAGGTTATTCCTTCTTCCCATTACACCTCCGTATCAGCTCAAATGCCTACTTAAATAGCCTAAACTTCTAGATGTTACTAATGAGGGATGTTGATCTTATTTCTGGGGACAGGATAATTCCACAGAAGGCAAGCTCTAGCAGAGAATGATCACGTCTCCTCCCACTGTATCCCAGTCAGACTGGATTCTTAGCAGAGTTTCTCTTCCAGCATACCTTGGATGGGCACATTCTACCTGGAGTGAGTGGTCCCACAAATATCCAGGTCCTGAGCCACGTAGGACTTTATCTATCATAATACCCTGAATTGCACCTGGAAACAAACAGGTAGCCAACACAGCTCCCAGATCATTGGTGTTATATGCCAGTATCAAGAAATTCCTGTAAAGACACAGGTAGCTGCATCAGCGGAAGTTTCTGGGTGATTTTCAGGTGCAATCCCATGTACAACACATTACAGTAGTCCATTTAAGATGTGATGAGAGCATGAGCATTGTCAGTGCCTGCCTTTCCAGGAATGGACAAAACTGGCACACCAACCGAAGCAGGGCAAAAGCTGTCCTAGCCATAGCTTCCACTTGCTATTCCAGCAGGAGCTGGGGGTCAAAAAAACACCCAAATTATGAACCAGCACCTTCTGGTGGAATACAACCAGAATCGGTTGGTTTCTGGATTAACAGTCATTCCATCTTCTTTGGGTTGAGCTTCAGTCTGTTCCTCCCCATCCAGACTCTTACAGCCTCTAAACACAGAGTCAATATTTTTACTTAATGTTGACTTTTGATTAGTTAAAGCTCATTGGTTGCTATACCTCAGACACTGCTCAAAACATATTTTAATTACCACTTTTTAGCTAGGGACTGCATTCTGTGTTTATAGATTTGGAAGAAAACAACTCTGAGCTTCCTTGACTTTTATAATGTTGATCTTCTATGTGAGTATGTGAATCATTTACACACTGACTGTATTTATGAACAAAAACAGTGAGATAAATTATTTTCTCTGGCTGGTTTTAGAATTAATGGCTTTCTCCTCTCCTTGGTTGTTTGTCTAACTGAATATAATACATTGCATAATTATTCAACTGTTGTTTGTGTTGACATTAATTATACACCTCCCCCTTCCACATATTTCAGATTCATCTGTTTGAATGGTATATGGTCAAAGTTCTGAAACCATAGCTGCATGCATGTTCTTGTTAGGAATGACTTGTTGCATTAGGAACCAAGTAGAGCCCGAGTCTACTGAGTAGGAGATGTGAACTAGCTCTATAATCTGTGCTAACAGACAACAGCCAATATTCAATTCCTCTAGAAAATGAAAATTTCTGGAATCAGTGTTAAGAAAATATTTAAAAAATATGTTCCACTGTAGCAATACCTAACCCTGTGAATCATTGCCTGGTATTGAATTGGTTGAGGAGGACAAATAGCTTGAAGCTTAGTCCAGACATGAGCAAGGGCCTGCTCAGTTATTGTCCCATCTTGAATATCCTTCCTGGAAGGACTATTTATTTCTCTGGGGGCAGGCAAGTAGTTGTATTCAGATGGGCCTTTATTAAATTATGATAGTTGCTTTTATTGTATGTTGTATCGTATTTGCATACGTTATTGCTAGTGATTTGCATGTTTCATTACTAAATATCAGGCAGATATTTAATCATGGCACTATCCCAGATTATTGAGGGTCTGACTCAAATTGGGGGTCACATATAAGATCTAAATTTTGTCTCAAGGCAGTTGTAACATGATCTGCCACAGACAGATCATTCTTTGAATGCTTTTTGGTTGGCTGGTATTGTCCCTCATTGTAGGGACTTCTTTGAGAGATGGGTGATCCTTTCTGCTCTGAAGGAGGCAGGGATGTGCCTTCTCAAGAAATCATCAGTGCAACCAATTTTCATTCCATCTCCAACCTTCCCTTTTGGGAAAGATTATTAAGAAGGTGGTTGGGCAATAGCTCCAGAGGATCCTGCAGTAAACAGATGACCTACACCCATTTCATTCAGGCCAAGAGACAGCATTCATCATGCTTGTCAATGACTTTTGACAGAGCGGGATAGGGGTAGTGCATTCATCCTTGTGTTGCTTAACCTCTCTGCTTTCAATTCCTTTGACCATGGTATCTTCTGGATAGGCTGCAGGGATTGGGAATGAGGGGGACCTGGGATGCAGTGGTTCTCCTCCTTTCTCTGTGGTCAGTCATTGCTGAGGGGAGAATGATATTGAGTACATGGCCCTTCAAAGGTGAGGTGCTGGAGGGCTTGACACTCTTCCCCCTCCTGAAACTGCTGGGTGAGATCATCCATCAGTCTGGGTCTGGTATCACCAGTATGCAGATGACATCCGCTTCTATATCTTGACACTGGGCTATGCAAGTTATGCTGTCCCAGTGTTTGAAGGCTGTGTGGGTCTGAATAGGGAGGAACAAACTCAGACTCAATCCTAACAAGACCAAGTGCCTGCAGATATCTGGGCCTCTCCATTCTGAGGAGTTTCCAATTTTAGCATTGGATAAAGTTGCACTTCCCTGCTTAGAGAATGGTGCACAATCTGGAGGATGTTTTGGACTTGGAATTCCTACTTGAAGAGCAAGTGGCCACTGTGGCCAGGAAGGCCTTTGCACAGATTCATCTAGTGCACCAGTTGCTGCCATTCCTGGATCAGGAGGCCCTTTGGACAGTCACTCATGCCCTAGTCACCTGCAGAAGGGACTATTGCAACACACTCTGCTTGGAGCTGCCCTTGAAAATCACTCTGAAGCTTCAGCTGGTTCAGACTGTGGTGCCATGATCAATAATGGGCATGCCACAGTATGCCCATGTAACACCATGGTTCCATGAGATGCACTAGCTGCCAGTTGAATTGTGGGTGCAAGTCAAGATGCTGCTTGACACTTATAAAGGGCTTCAAGGCATAAGGCCTGCTTACTTGAGGAACTGCCTATATCTGATAACTTCTGTCTGGTAAAACCTGGCTGAGTTGCTGCACTTCAAGTTCCCTCAATTAAACAATGTCATCTAGTGGGACCATGGAAGCATGCCTTCTCTGTCACAGCATCTGCCCTCTGTTTGGCTCCTATCCGGATGATGTTCCAGAAGGCACTGAAAACTTGGTTATTCTCCCAGACTTTGGGATAGGATGGTGGTGAGACCCTGTAAGATTTGGTTTTGTTTGGCATTCATTCATTCATTCATTCATTCATTCAGTCAGTCAGTCAGTCAGCCAGTCAGTCAGTCAGTCAGTCAGTCAGTCAGTCAGTCATTCATTCATTCATTCATTCATTCATTCATTCATTCATTCATTTCAATTTATATGGCCACCCATCTCAACAACCATTTTTTTTCTCTGAATGCACATCCCTTTGTTCTTTTATTTTGTTCTTCTAGCTTTTTATAGTATAAAGCGCTCAGAATCTCTGGGAGTTAAGCTTTGTTAAATCTATGTATAAATACATAAATGAGAGAAGAGACATCTAGAGTGCTGTTGGAGGATGACAAAGAGTGAATCTGACCAAACCTATTAGGAATTACATTATTGCAATATGTAGTGGGAAAATATGTTTTCTTTTTTTTTATCTTACTGCATTTGCAGGTAGCCAGTGGCCTTGTTTAAGGTGACCAGGTCCCTGTTAAGAAGTCATGTGAATATCTTCAGGGCCACTGTGAGGAATATTTTAGGCATCTGACAGAAAAAATTGCTTAAATCTGCTCAGATTTAGACTCTGGTCAAATCCATACAAGTTGACCAAGGCGCTGTCCTGTTTATTATCTGGGAGATATTTGACACTGTACCTCCTGAGGAAGTGGATAGAATCGTTAGGATTACTAACCCAGCCACCTGACCATACCCCTCTTGGCTACTCAAGGCTGCCCAGAAGGTGACGCAGAGTTGGGTCTATACAGTAGTTAATGTATCTTACCTTGCCATTGTACTTGATAGTACAACAATTTTAATAATCTTAATCATATTAAACCCAAAACCAAACATTTATTATTTTTTATTATACCTTAATCATCTTAATCCAAATCATTAAAGATAAATGAAATCAGCCAAATCCTAAAAGCAATCCAAATAAATATTCTTAAACCCTTATCCCACTTCAAAATAAACCAGAGTATTTACATATCACCACAGTATGCACAGAGCTTTTTTCTTAAAAAAAAATCAAACAGCCCAACTGCCCACCTCAAAAACTCTGACTTCTCTTCAGGAGACTTCCCATACACGAGAACCCCTTCTTTTCTATGGCATTCTATCAGAAGATCAATTTCACTTACAGCTTGCAACTCGATCTCTCCCTTTAATTTCTTCAACTCAACTATCCGATATTCATCCAGCATTTCAACAGAAGTCCTGATATCACTTTTAGAAGAGACATTTCTGTTGCTGTTACATTCCTCAGTTTCAACCACAACATCCCCAACCAGATGACACATTTTAGACCTCATATTTTCCACAATGTCCTGAATGGCTTTCATAAAAACTTGGTAGGAGCCAGAAAGAATCTGTTTAAAATCTCAGTGGAAGTCAGAGAAAGTCTGTTTAAAATCCTCCATGTCTCATGCAGTAGATTATGGCACCCCCTAGGAGCTTAACCAGCAAAAGTCAAAGATATGAGAGAATTCTGGAATAGATTTATACAAGTGAAAGTGCGATATGAGGACAGTTCCCCAGGGGAAGTAGAAGCAGAAAACTGAAAGTTCAAAACAGCTGATTCAACATGTGGGAAAATGAGAATATCTTCAAATTCAGTACAAAAGTAATAACAGGGAGATAATTATTTACTCTCAATCCTCCTTAATATTTGGAAGAAAAACAAGTCCAAAACTTAAAAAGAATTTTTTCAAAAAAAAATTGATCCCAAAAATAATGATAAACACCAAGAGAACCCACTTCTCCTTGATGTAGAAAGCCTCTAAATTTGGTGATTTGGAAATTGGGAGGCCGGTCTTAGTGTCTCTTTAAGGCTACAGCACAGCTTGGAAATGGTGACATCCCAGCCTCCCAGCTAGCTCTTACCAGTCAAGCGCAAACGCTGTTTGCGATCTTCCAGCTGCAAGCAGCCATCTGGAGGACAGATGGGGTGTTTTCCTTTTTCTGGAAAAACACTCCTGGGCTTCAGGAGAAACCAGCCTGAGCCCAAAACAACTGCCACATTGTCAGTTCTGCCTGCTGAGCCCCTGGACACAGCTGTTCAGTCCACCATCTCCCCACCGGAAGTAAGCAAGGAATTTTTAATTGACATGGTGCCACATGGGGAAGAGCTAAGAACTTTAAAGTTCTGTAATCTACCTTTGCTTTTGGTTGACTAATGAACTGATTAATTATCAAGTCTATAAAGATGTATATTTAGCAAAAATAACAGTTCTGGAAAACCACACATTTCTTCATGTCTGATTCATTAGGATGCTCCAGCATTTCAGGTTTTCTTAGACCAGTTTGGACTCAACATTTCCTAAATTACTAGAGATTTTCATGCCTTGGTTAAACATTGTCAATAAAATGCTGGTGCTGATGTCCTGGTCAGAGGTACTGAATTTATGCAAGGAGATAGATTCAGGACTTTAGAGGGATGGATGAAGAACTGACAGCAGCATCTGTTCAGATGTTGCAAATTTCAGATGGGAATGGAGGGATGGGAGAGAATTTAATTTAGTCCAAATATTTAAGGAAAGCAATCAAACTTTCACTTCTAGAATAATGCACTTCTTTCTTAATTTTGTGATATAGCTCTTAGTTCAAAAATCTTACACAAAAATGCAAGTAAGACAACACAATGGGGTTAGCAATTCGCACAATAAGGTATATATCTTAAAAATCTGCAAAATGCATATGTTAGGTAAAATTGCATACCATAATGAATTAAATCCCAAAAAAATGCAGTTTCAGTTTATCAGAAGAAACTCAGACTCCAGGGCTGGGCAAGCCTGAACTCACAGCCTGAAAGTACTCTTTAATTCTGCATTATTCCCCAGTCTCCAGATAAAAGTGTAATATAGTAGCAAGAAGCTTGTTTGCACAGTTACATTTAGGGTTGCCACTGTAATTATTTCTGAGCTGTTCAGACCCAGCACACACATACACATCCTAGTGCTTTGATTATCATGACTAAATGACTGCAGTGAGTTCAATCTGGTGATGCTACCATTGAAATAGTACTTAAAAACTACAGTTGGCAGCTAGGCTGGTAACCAGTGTATAGCACCACAATCATGTTACATCCCAACTGAAAAATGTGAGTTGCTAGTTAATTTCTGGACTTAGTTTAAGTATTGTTTTTAACCTTAACAGTCAGAAGCTGTTTGGGGCCTGGCTATTTGAAGGTTCTTTTTTTTTTCATTATGAGCCTGCTTAAACATTTATCTATGCAAGAAAAATGTTTTTAAAAATGGTTCTGATTCTCTTGGGGGAAGGAACGAGAGCCAGTTTGGCATAGTGGTTAAGGCACCAGGCTAGAAACTGGGAGACTGTGAGTTCTAGCCCTGCCTTAGGCACAAAGCCAGCTGGGCAACCTTGAGCCAGTCACTTTCTCTCAGACCTAGGAAGGAGGCAGTGGCAAACCACTTCTGAAATCTAGCCAAGAAAACTGCAGGGATGTGCCCAGGTAGTCGTCAGGAGTCAACACTGACTTGAAAGCACCAAAATAAAAAATGTTCTTCTGTGGTAGAATATTCCTTTGGGGTTATTGTTTGATCCTTCTTTTTTCTCTTAGTCTCTGCTTTCCAAAGGGGCAAACATTTAGCCTTTTAAATGGTTTCACAGATGGTTTCATTGTGTATTATTTATGTCATGTGTAAATAATACCTATTATTTATGTAATTGCTTTAATATGTATTGTTTTAATTGTACTTTAAGTGCATTGTCAGCTTATTTGTTTTTATATTTGCTGTTAGCTGCTTGGAAGATGAAATGAAATGATAGAACATCAATCTGATACTTTTGAGTATTTTTTTAAATGAATGGAACATGGAATGTGAACAAAACTAGCATGGACCAGGTATAGACAGAGTCATCTTTCCTCATAGAAGTCTATGCTTAATGTCAGTCTCAGATCTTAGCAGACAGAAAGTAATAATATGTATCAAAAAGAGAGCATTTTATGTGGGGCTATCCTTGAAAAAGGTCCAAAACTGCAACTGGTACAAAATGCAGTAGCCAGGCTAACGAGTGATAAAAGGTACTGTACAGGGATCATATGATGTCTGTATTAAAACATCGGCATTAGCTACAACTGCCTACCAAGCACTATTTAAGGTGCATCTTAACAAACGTCCTAGGGGTTCATTATCTGTGGGACCACCTTTCCAGTTAGTTACTTAGATCAGTGGGAGATCCTTCTGAAGATGCCCCCGCTGCTAGAAACCCAACTATTGAATACACAGATGGATTTGGCTCCCATTCTTCCAATATTTAGGAAGATGGCTAAAAATATATCTCTTTCTCCAAGCTTTTAAATATAAATTTTAATGACTGGTTTTTATTAAGGTTGATTGTAATAATTGCATTTTGTTGTATACTTCATTTTTTTATTGTACGTAAGTTTGTACTGAGTGTTGGAATAAAGAAAAACACAAGGTATAAATTCAGTATAAACAAGGCAAATAAATAAAACCCTTCCTCTTCGAGTGTACTTACCTGGAGATCTACTCCCAATCTCTGTTTCAGGATTAAATGGACCAAGGACACCTTCCTGTAAAAAGGATGTAAATTGTAATTTATAATGAATGCTGCCTTTTCCATTATAAAACCTGGATCTATAAAAGCAGGAAAGCATTGGTACACAGCCTGCTGACCTATATATATCAACTCTGAAGATGAGGTAAATATCTCAGCACATGTTTCCAGAAAAGTAGGTGGATATTTGAGGAGGGAAACCAAATTCTGAAGAATTTCAGCTGCAATATTTCTCTATTGAACCCATGATGGTTAAGGATTTTCTTTTACTAAAAATCACCCTTTTCATTACTTTAAATGCTGGTTGGTTGTCTGTCTGCAGTACCCAGCAATATTCCAGAGTATGGAATAACTTGCAAGGGATGGTAGCTACATCATGCTGCCTGAAGTGACATGAAGGCTTTTCACGTTTGCTGGGTGGGTGGGGGATGGGGTAAGAAGAGAGGGATAATCCTTTGCCTCATATTTAAAGATACCTTCCCCCTCTGGGGGGGGAATCCACCTCCAAAGGTTAATTCAACCTGGGGGGTGATGGCAGGGAGAATGGATTCATGCTATTCAACATAATTAACTATATTGTGGAATTAGTTTTCTATTTCTGTTACTATGTAAGATTTACACCAATAATCTGCTTCTCAGATTCATTTATTCTCTTTATGAGGTTCTCTGTGCTTATTATTTCTAGAGAGAAAAATAGTGTATGTGCTGATCTAAATCTCCTGTAAGGTAGATGTGCGGCTGAAGACTCAATGCCATTTCATCTTCAATCCTGCTCCATCCATCATACCCTCTTTGAATCTTTCCTGATGTTAGAAAAATGGCTCACAGAGAACAATTGGGGGGGAGGGGGAGATGGTTCTGAAACTGAGTTACCCCTTCCAAGGCTGGAGTTGCCCCTCATCCTGAAAGAAAGAATGAAAACAATGAACCCTACAGTTTCTGAGATGCCATATAAATGCGCAGAATGTTTAATCTATCTAACACAACATCAGCACCACAATCCCCATGGCTTTATATGATGTTATTATTTATATGATGTTAAAACCCTTTTTCTTCAAATATCTTGCTATTGTCTAGAGATGGACTAAAACCTGAAAAGATGAAATCCTAATTCTGTCATTAAAATGAACCACTTTTATATACATAGACACATACATAGGTCTATTGATACAGTAAGGGGGGTTGAAAGATGTAAATGTAGTTTTATGTAAAGAAAAGTTATGTGTGTAAGAATTTGCTCCTACACTCACTTTCTTTATTCAGTGTGTGTGAACATGCTTAAAGCCCCCGACCCACTCCACCCACAGCAAAACATCAGGATCCTCTATGTATAATTTTTATTGTCACATATAGAGTGATAGTTGAAAGTAAGGAGCTGAAACAATATTTTATGAAAGTATCATGTTGAAGTTTCTGCAGGTTTCAAAATATTTAAATATGTAAATTTCAATGAAGAGATTTCAGATATTTTTTGATAGCCTAATGATTTTAAGCATCTCATTTCTAGTCAAACACTGACAAAAGATGTGCAGATTGCAGTGTGAGATGGTTTCTATGGTTACCGTTGTTTCCTAGCAGTTTAGTGACATCTTTTGTGAACATTGGCTGCTTCACTTATTTGTCACTAATGTATGTGTAGAACTATAGTTAATAGCCTTGGGCGGACAATTTTTTTTCCCCCTCCAGAATGGTGTATTGTTTTTTAGCAGCATTTTTCAATAAGGTGACAATGAAGCAGAATACTAATGGTATGTATGGTATTTTAAGATGTCAACTTTTCAATAAAATGGTGATGAAAATTTTGCATTTCAGTTAATAGTTAAATATTCATGAATTTTCACAGCACGATCAAGCAGGCGAAAAATAAACTGTATAATGTGTAACACTAAACATCATAAATTCAAGCTCTTTACAGAAAATCTATTCACAACTGTTCAATAAAAAAAACCCTTTCTGGGTTTAAACCAGCTTGTGATAAATTAAAGGTATAAAAAGTCATTTTCAATCAATCAGAAATAATGCAGCCCAGCATGTTTACAATGTAAAGAAAAATATACCTGGGAAATAAATGGTACTTTTTGTCATTATAATTTATAATGACCATTGGGGGAAGAATGTAATAATATTTTGGCCTTTGTATCTGAAGGCATACACAAATGTGTACACAGGCAGATATAGGGACATACACCCACACAGAGGAAATATTTTTATTCAATCAACATACTGTACTGCTTTGGTGAGCATTCTTTATATTTAGAAATGACAGAATTAAACAGGAGCAATGTCAGAGCACATGGTATATTTGTATCAGCCTCGTCCAATCTGATGTCCTTCAGATGTGCTGACTGGAGAATTATGGGATCTGTAGTTCAACACATGTGGAAGACATCAGGTTGGAAAAAGAAAGGCCAAACCATTGGTAGTCCAGTACAAGGATTTCCTATGATCAGTATCCCATTTCTATTATGTTTTTGTATTTATTACTGATAACAATTACTTACAAGCCAGTTTGGTGTAGTGGTTAAGGCACCAAGCTAGAAACTGGGAGACTAAGAGTTCTAGACCCACCTTAGGCATGAAAGCTGGCTGGGTGACCTTGGGCCAGTCACTCTCTCTCTCAGCCCTAGGATGCAGGCAGTGGCAAACCACTTCTGAAAAACCTTGCCAAGAAAACTGCAGGGACTTGTCCAGGCAGTCTCCAAGAATTGGACACAACTGAACTGATTAACAAAAAAACTTAAATCCTACATTAAAGATAAACACTCTCCTGAAGTTGCTTACAAGTAATATAGAACACAGAAAATTGGTATTATTTACAATGAAGTGAAGAAGCAAATTTCCAGGATCCTTCCCATGGTGAGGAAGAGGAATGTCCAGCTGGGGAAGCTTCTGTGGTGTTTGTCACCTGCTTTCCTTAATCTCCCTTGAAGGATCCTTCCCACAGGGGGAGAGGGAGAAAGAGAGAGAAAGAAATTTGAAATGGTTACAGGGTGAGGACACTTTTGGTGAAACTCCTGCGTTATTCTTGTATGCAGATATTAATAGACAGAGCAATCCTAACAGGTCCAACAAGAAAGATGTGAGAGAGGAGCTGCCAGGTCTGTCTCCGGTGATGCTCCATCAAACTAATCCTCTCAGAGGCTGAAGGATTGCAACCAAATAAGTCTTAAAAGAAGTCAACTGTTCTCCAAATATTTTTGACAATCATCAATTGCAGACAATGGCAATAAAACATGAAGCTGTCATTCAAAACAAAACATATAGAGTGTACCCCTGCTTTGCAAGATTTACTGTGTCCCTTGCAGTATATAAGCACTTACATCTCAACAGAAATAACAGAGTATATTCCATCCTGTTACAGCTTTTACCAAGCTGGCAGTTCTGGGAGTTAAAGTGTAGTGCATTTGGAAGACACAAGGTCTGAGAAGACTGCTAATTATAAATTGCAGATAACCTCCCAATGCTGCTTCTGTACCTTGATTGTTAAGAGTCAGGATCATCAGATTCATGCTGGATCAACTGCTCCATCATTGCTTGATCAATCACCAGCAAAACATTTTGGATCACTTACATTATTTATATAGGCCCAATTCTTATGGCACTTTTTAAGCACTAGCTGAAAAAGTGCCTATTCTAAAACAACTGGCCTTATAACTTCTATAAGCTGCAACAGCCAGTGTCCAGACAGCAGCACTGCCTCACAGCTCACAGCACACTGGTGAGCATAGCTCACCATCATTGTGAGTGAATAGTCTTCTCTGGAACGGCACTATCCTGCAATGTAAAGATCATATGAGGTGAGTGTCTGCTGGGAGGGCAAAGGCTGGGAGAAAATAGATTTTCTAGATACTTATATCCCTTCTTCCCACTCAGGGTAGGAAGACAGAGAAAGACTATGTGGAGTATGAAATGAGGGCACATGATATTTCACAGCATGGGTGCCCAACTCAAGGCTCTAGCATCATGTGTGGCCTCTAAAAGCCCTGGGTAGGACCTCAACTGCCCCTTCAAAGTTGTTGTTGAGCTCTAATTTTACATTTGGCAGAATGGAAAAATTATTAAATGCACGTTAGTTATAAATTGATTATTAACCATATTGATGGTGGAATCAAATTGAATTTTAAATTTTAATTTCTTTCTCATGGTCCTATTTTTTGGAGTATAGCTCCTGGCATGTTACTTAAGGGCCCATGGTTTGCAGAAAGCCTTGGATTTCAGAATTCTATTATTCATGTTACTGACAAGGTAGTCAAGGACTGTGCTTGAGTATGCCATCTTGTACTGCATAGTAATTTATTTAATCAACTGCAACCTCCCTAGTTTCCCATGTCTGAAACACCAAGGGAAGATAAGATACCATAAAGGGGCCTTACGCTAGGATATAGGAAGCCAGGAAAGGTGATTTGGGTGGGCTACCAGATCTCAAGATTAAAAAAAAACACACATTTGCATATTAATTTATATATTAAATTGCACATTAATTTGTATTATTTGTAAATGAATGTGTGTAATAATTTATTCACTTGGTCTTAAAGATCTCAGGCTATATCTTTAATTTTGATCATTTCTTGCTTGCAACCATATGCAATACTCCTTTTTTTTTAAAACAAAAACCCTTTTTTCTCCTTGTATAGCAAATAATATAAACACAATCTTGGCCAACTGAAGTTGGGTAGGAATCTCAAAGTGCCAGGGTAAGCATGGTCTTAGAAAAAAACAAAGCAAATAGAAACATAGATCAATGTCATTTTTGGCACAGATTGCTACAAATGCGCCCAAATAAACAAAAAAAAAAACCATCTTTCAGCCCCTTTTAGTTCCTTCTTTTTATATCTACACATATTTCCCATTAGAGTGAATATTTTTAGTTGAGTTGGAAGGTTCAGCAAATATGCATGGAAGCTTCTGCATCGCTATTAGTTCTTTTTGTCCCATCTCACTTCTCTCCATCTCACTTACCAACCATATACTGTATCTTACAATGTCTTATAACTGAAGATGAGGCCCTTTGGATTAAAAAAAAAACAAGAGCTGTCCAATAGCATAATTGAGAAAAGAACAACACATAAGAAAAGAGAAAATTAGAAGTTAGAAGGAAATCACCATCAATTTTGGATGCCTTGCACCACATTTGAGTTTCCTAAAACGTTTGGATTTGAAATAGAAATAGGCTATAGTATGGCAAGACTAAAATATTCTACATATTTAGTTCTTTAGCCTCCTAGTTCTGCATACTTCGGGAGGACAAATTGTAAAATTGATGTTTTGTTTAACATTACAGTAAACTGCTCTGATCTGAGAAGTTGCTTTCATCTGAAAAGCAGTTGTATACAAATATATATTGATCATTAGCCACTTCCCACTTACTGCACCTTCACTTCTGCTGCTGCTGTTTTTGGTGGCTGGGTTCATGCTAGGCTATGGTACATTAGAGTGATGGTTTGTGATTCAGTGTGTTACGAGAATCTAGCCTTTGTCTTAGTATATTGTGCAAATCGGGTTTACTTGGCTGGGCATAACATGTTATATCAATGCAGCAACTATAATTCGTAAGTCCTCAGTAGTGGTTCAGCATGCCGGGCAAACCCATCCAATGTGATTCATTTGCTCATTTGGCTCAACAGGTTGTGTGAACACAACCAATTGCTCACTCAATAAACCAGGGTTCAACAAATCGTTACAATGTGCAAAGCCACAAAATATCTATGTTTTACCACTCTTACTGTCACAGTGTAGGCTTCAACCTGAGCTTATTCATGTTCAGTCAGACTTGCTCTTTGTTCTTCTTCCAGCATCACACTAGGCATCTCCTTTGATGCTTTATCTCCCAGAGCTCCTTGGTAAAGCAAAGGATTACACCAAGAAAGGCCACACAGATACAATTCTAACCAAAGCCATAGCCATCTCGACCTTCCAGTGAACAGCCAAGGACTCAGCAGAATTGCCACCCAGAGTCTTGGAAAATTCTTAACGTGCTCTCTGGAAATCAGTCACATCTATTAGGCACTTGCAGTGTGTATCTATAGAGGTAGACAGACCTAGCACTGCTTTATGTCTCAGTAACTAGTGATCCTGTGAGTGGAGATAGAACCCTGGCTGACCAAGGCCCCCAAAAGCTGGACAATCAACTTGTTTTTCAAGTCCCTCCACTCTGGGCAATGCTTTGGATACTTCAAAATCTTAGACCAGTCCAGATATCTTCAGACACCTGATAGGCTTATGTTTGTGCAATAGAAAACAAACAATAATAAGACAAAATAACCAAAATTTCAAAGCATCAGTAAAATAAATTTGGCACTATCCAGAATGTTATTTTGAATGAAAAAGTTTCCAGGTTCAAGTATTGGCATCTCCAGTACTGCTGTGAAAGACTTTTGTCCAAAACTACCAATCATTTTGGAAAATATTAACTGTATGGTCAGAATTCACTATAAAGCAACTTCCAGTTAATATTTTACCTTTGTATCACAAAATTTGGCAACTTGTATTACAGCTTCACACTTTGCATTTTTTTCAGGTTACAGTTAAGTCTGAAAATGTAAAAAAATCCATAAAGAGATCACTCAAAGCTTTATCTTATATAGAAAATCACCTTCAGTCCCTGTATACATGGGACTTCTTGCCCATTGAACATAGAAATTCATCAATATCATAGAAAGGAACAGCTAAGTTCTCAATAAAAATTAGGTATCAGAATAACCAGTCACTATGAAAAGAAGTTTTCCTTAACTAGAAATGACATTGCTGATAATGCCCAGCAAAAACTAAACATTTGATCCAGAGAATTCATGCTTAGAGTAGACCTACTGAAATCATGACTTAACTAAGTTCTACTGATTTCAAAGGATCTGCTCAGTCTCATAAAACTAAAATCCAATTTGTTGTGTTTCTCCCTACTTTCTGGACATTTGTCCTTAAGAAATGGTCAGACCATTTTTTTTTATTTTCTGTATTCCATCTTTGTGGCCAAATGCTGCCTTATATGCACAGAGGATGACCAGGAGGCAAAGCAGGTGGTACTGGGGCTGTGGGATTGGTGGATATCTAAAATAACATATAGAAGAAAGGCAAGAACTGGTCTCCCTCCTCCTCAAGTGTGGGGAACAGACCAATGGTCTTACAATACAGGAAGAGAGATTCTAGATGAATGTTACGAAACATACATTAAAGATAAGAGCAGTTTGACAATGGAACCAATTATCAAGGGACGTGGAAAAAGCTGAATAACCATCTGTTGGAGATTCTTTAATTTGGATTCCTGCACAGAGATAGGACTCAGTGGATTAAAAGCCCCTTCTAACCTATGATTCGATGTGTGGATGGATGGAAGATTTAAAAAGAAAAGATACTGAAACTCAACTGCACTTGGAAACTATATCCTCTAGTTATATGACAGCAAGAATTTGTGTTAATTACATACATTTTATCATTCAGACTTTCTACAATGTAATGCAAAATCCAATTAAAAGACAATAATGCAGTATGTTGCTTATACATAAAAGGTGGAAGGATTACCTTGCTAAAAAAAGAAATAGATGAGTCTTCCAATATTAATAGCTTTGCTATTTTGAGAAAGAACTACATTTCTTTCGGCAATAATCTCTGAAAATTTTAATGATGAGAACTGAAGTGCCTCCTATACAGCAAAGGTCAGAAATCTTTTATGGCCAGGGACTTAAAAATGAAATAAAAAATTAACAGTGACAAAATCCCTGAAATCACCAATGTCAGCAATCTCATCTCTGAGATCTCATGAAACAGGCATTCACACTGGAAATTTGGCAATTTCATTATTTTGTGCATTTCAGATATGCACAAATTATGGACTTTATCTGGAGGTATAAAATATTAATAGCAGGTTCCCAGCTACTCAGATGATTTAAACAGCAGGGAAAATGAACAGGCCCCTTCAGGAAGCCATGGTTTTCCTACTTGTGATATGTATCATCCTATAAAGTTTATTTGAATGGACAAATGCAATGTTCATAAATGCCTATAGAAATTCTCCAGAGTCTTCTTTCTATGAAGTCCCAATTTATTTCTAGCAGCTTGTATTAGTAGTACATGTTTTTAATAGTTAATGCTTGTCTTTAAAAGGATTCTTTTAAAAAAAAGCAGACATATTTCATAAATAATCACATATTTGCATCATCATTCTTTAAAGAATTGCAAAATATAAAAGAAGTATAAAGACAGCATGCCTGAGTATAATCTGGAAAAAAAGGGTTCAGTACAAATCGTCATCATTATCATCATCATCATCACCATCCAAATGGAATTGGGGATTAAGGGTTATAAATGCTGTTAGGGAATGGATTGCTGCTTTACTCTTTTATCTAACTATTACATGGGTAAACTATATCTCATAATGTTATTCCAGGGACGCTTAACGTAAGGGTGGAGTGACATTCCAAGCCCACAAACTCAGTGGCTTAACTGAAATAATGCCACTATCATAGATCATATGTTAAGGTTGTGTTAAGCTGGTTCCAGACTCCATTTATAGAATCACAGAATTGAAGGAAATCTCGAAGGCCATCTAGTCCAACCTAGTGCAGAATCTGCTAAAAATATTTTAAACTGAAGACTATCTCCACTCTGTTGGAAGGCCTCCAGCAAAGGACAGCAATCTATTCCCCTGGTTGACAGATCTTACCATTAGAAAATCCACCCATCTATATAACCTTTACCTACCTCCTTCTTCCCTTTTCTGAAAATAGGGGTAACATCTGCTGTCCTCCATTCTCAGGGAGTTTTGCCAGCAACCCAGGATCCAGCCCTGGAGATTAGCATTCCTTTAAACTAGCTAAGCATTCTTTAACCTCTCCTTCCTACCAGATACCTCTTCCAGATCCTTCCTACCACTGGTGACACAACACTGACCAGCTAAGGCTGTTTTTCAGAAGACATACTTAAAATACTGTTGACATTCTGCCCTCTCACAATCTCCTATTCCCAATTAATCCCTTTCCCTTCATGACAGGTTTATAACCTCTTTGCTTTTCCTTTTGTTTCTAACATACCTGAAAAAGCCTTTTTTGGGGGGGGCATTTTGGGCATTTCTCAGAAGACTCACTTTAGTTTTCTGACAGACTTCCCCACAGTTTATGGCCTTATCTCTTTCCTTCTTTATACAAATTAGGCAGAAATCAGATCAAATCAAATCTTTATTACAGTCATAGGCCAGCATGAGGAGGGCTGGATACAGTCAATTAAAAAGCATAGAAGATACATCAGAGTCTTTAAAAAATTACGAAAAGCTAGAAGATATTAAAACAGGAAGTATATATAAAAGTCTATAAGAATCTAAAAGAAGGGATAGGAGCTTTGGATGGATGTAAGACAGCATAAAAGGTTAGTATGTGAAAGACTAAGGCAGAAATCAAAGGTGGTTTTGAGCTCATAGAGGTTTTGATAACAATTATTAGTATTTAGTATCACAGAAGGGTAAGTACAAACAACTCTGCTGACCTCACCAAATAACCAACAAGCTCTGTATCCTGTTTCTCATAGAGCCTGGCTTAGATGTCTCTGGGAAGCCACAAGATTAATATAAAGGCATATATTGCAAACAGTATTAATGCTTCCCACCATGAAACTTTTGGATAATTTATTCCTAGCTCCCCACACCTATTGCCTCTCCAGTTTTGGGACTTCCAACTCCCTTGTCTACTTCAGCTGAAATTCTTAACTGAGTGTCATTAAGCTTAGTTTCAGTAGAGAAACTTTCTGCAACCTCATGTCCTCCAACCATATTGGATCAATTTCCATGATCCTGGTATACAATAGAAGGTTTTGTGACTGGATTTACACATCATGCAAAGCCATCATGTGGTTTGTTTGGTTCAGGGAGAGTGTGTTGTATGAGCCCAGCAGTTATTCAATAAAGTTAGTAATAAAATAATAAATAATAAACTTAATAATGAACTTAAAGTTACCCAGTAAATTGGTTAAGCAAATCACAGCTTACTGTGATGTTTGATGGGTTCACACATAACATTAAGCTACATTTGATTAACCCCAATTTATTGAGCTAATTCTAATTGGCTGGCTTCACACAACATATTCAGTCAGAAATTTACAAGTCAAAATTGTTTGATTTACACATCACACAAGCCTCCCCTATGTTGTTGTTATAGTGCTTGGCTACTGCAAAGCATTTGCCCAGAGGGTAAGATAAGAATAGGGTTGATAGGAATAATTTACATAGAAATGTGAGGGGAGGGTTCCTGTCAGGGCCAGCCCAAGAACAACGGCAAATCAGTGCATTCAAACTCCAGTTCTTTATTGCTCTCACCATACAGACAGAATCTTGCCAGACTAAAGCTACCCTAACTAACCTAAGGGGAAACTCTAGGGCGGGGCCACCCTGAACTTCTTTACTTTCCCACCAACGCTGTCCGGACTGTGAGTCCTCTTATCTCCTTGGAATGTGCTCCCTCCTTCCTGAGAATCAGCAGCAGTGCTGAAACCCACCACAGTTCCCTTTCCTTCCTAGCTAATATTTTTCTTTACTTAGTGCTACATTTAAAGGAATATTCACAATTTAGAGAGAGAGAGGAGTAATTAATATTTCCAGAGCTAGGAGATAAGTGGTGGTTTATCCTTGGAAAAACTTGCAAAGCTGTCAGCATTTCAAAATCAAAGAAAATATAAGAATAATTTAACATAATGGAAAGCTATAGACCAGTGTGCTTCTTTATCATCACAAATTTCTCTCTTGCTCCACCCCTTTCAGATGAGAGCGGTTTTTTTCTTCCTTTTTTTCCTTTTAATGCTATGTTGCAGAAGATGGCATTCCAGTCTGGGCTGCTAGTTGTTAAATACATTTGATTTGCAAAAACACAAGAGAGCTAATTAACTTGTGCTGAAGAAGCATAATTTATTATAACAAATTAGGGCATTTTTTTTAAAAAAAAATTGTTCTTCCACAGTGAATTTCAATGATCACTCATTCAAAATGAGGAGGTACAACATTCCTTGTGTTTTTAGTACCATATTAGCAATCTAAACTGTAAATATAGCAGTATGGTGAGGGCAACCCACACAGAAAAGGCATATTTATATAGCAGGATTTTTTTTTCCAAACAATTGCCTTTGTATTGCTTCTTTTAAAAAAAACAGTCCAGCTCGGTTACTAATTTATCTTATTCCATTTGTCTTCTTATTATTACACCACACCAGTAACATTTAAGCTATAATACTTTAACACAGTAAAAGTGTGGATTAATTAAAAAGGATTAATAAAAAGAAACAGATTTTAAAATATTATGAGCATCTTTAAAAGCTCTTAAGTGATCGAGCACAAAGATAGCTTTAAAAAGATGAATATATTTTTCTCCAATTCCTTGTCCAGATATAAATATTAAGATATTTTCTGCCTTCTATGCATGTCTTCAAAGCCCATTTACTGACAGGAATGGAAGGCTCACTTAAAAGTAGAGAGAAAGAGTGTTTGTAAAGTCAAAATAAAATGGATTTAACCTCCTAGAATCCCTAACCAACATGGCCAATGAAGATGAATCCGCAGTATCTGGAGCATACCAAGCTGGGGACATCAAATATAATTCTTCCTTTACTCTGTTTTTCCCCTTCAAATATCTTACCTCTGTTTTCCTCTAGAGGAAGTTCTAAGTTTGCAACAGAAATACAGATTCCTGCAGATAAAAATGCAGCTAGAGGAGTTAGAGGATGAGGGATTTTGCCTCAATTAAACCTAGCTGAATATATACACAAATGCTTCCTGTTCTGAATGACCATTGCAATGGGTTGGGATTCTGCCAATCTCTCTGCATGGCCCACAATAACACTGTCCAAATGTTTCTCCTTCTAAATTGTTATTAGAATGCACCAAAATAGTCATTCCAAATGCAGGGGAATGTGAGCCTATTCATATGCATGGATGCTATTGCTTTTCTGAAATATGCAAGTTTGATTCCAGTGGATTTGTACTGTCATCTGATCATACAATTCAGATGTGCTTAGTTCAAAGCCCAGTTTAAAGAAAATATACCATCTATAATACAGGAAAAATTATGCTGGCCAACCTCACCAGGTTCTTATAAGGAATATCAACATGTTTTTCAACAACTAGGAAAAACACTAATTTCTTGCCACATCCAAGGACACTAAGAATATGTAGTGTTAAAATATGAGCAGAAATATAATCCTACAAATCAACCAAAACCTGAACACACAAAACTCTGCAAATTAACAAATCTACACTGCCAAGTTTATGTGCACGCATGCACACACATGCACATGCCCCTCAAAAAGAATGCTATCCTGAACATTTAAGGATGGTCTTTAAAACTTATGCCAATGAGAAACAATTATCCTTCATTTAGCATATTCTACTAGTATTCAGAAATGTTTTCTAATAGGCATTTGATGTCAAACTTTTTGATATTTTAGTATGATATTTTTATATTCTGTTTTCTGTGGTTTTCACATAGGACATCTACACAGCACTTTAGTGCCATATAACTTTTTTTTTTTTTAGAAAAGGGGGGAAACTTGGTTTATTTTGGTTGGTTGGTTTGATTTGTTTTGGCATACAGAATACTTCTTCCACTTATAGACAATTTTACTCATCCCATTTTATCTTTGACCCTCCATGCTGCCAAATGTTTACTGCCTCACTGTTTTATACTTACAGAGTAATATAGAAAATAAGTGAATGAGATAAGTTGTCCAAATTCCCATTTACTGGTGCCCATAAAAGCAACTAAACAAATGGGCCTGGTATATTATTGTTTTCATTCATATTCAAAATAAATTCTTACCTCCAATTGTGCTTCTTTGGAATGTTCGGGCCTTGTCTCAGAACTCTTTTTAGGCACTTTTTCTATTTGTTTATAGTGGAAGGATGATTGTTCCAGAATTATGTAGGTATGTTTCTCAGATGCAATATATGTGTATATGGTACATTTACATGGTAGAGGATGGTGCCTTCAGTGATGGCATGGCACTGAGTGACAGTCTCTCCTAATCAACAGATATTCATTCAGATATCTGTGGCAGGCAACATGTAGAGTACAGGCCATGTACCTTTGAAATACTTGGCAATTGTACATTCTCTGTATACCTCTCTGAATACTGGGGATCTACACAAAGTTTCTAAAGAATCTGCACAAGGTGATGCAAACCAGCCACCCCAATCAAGTGCCCATCTTCTGCTTGTTCACTGAACATAGTAAGCATGGGTGAATAGGCTTATCTGTCAAGTGGCATTTCCCAGGGTTAACATCAGAAAAACAGTGATTTAACAAAATATCTAATGTGTGGTTAAATAAGATGAAGATGTTCAAGTGATGCAAATAGGAAACAAGTTACCCCAAAGTCTTAGCCAACTGTTAACCATGCATATGTGGTGCTTACTTATTGGTTCTTATCTAAATTAGAGCTTTTTGACATTAGGAGTCAATCAAACATTGGCAAGTTTTGTTCTCCGAATTCTGTTCTTTGTCAGTGATTTTTGTCTTCGGAACTAACAGCAACAATTGTGGGCCAGATGTGGAAATCCTCGCCAATAATGCCTTGTATTTTTCAATAGATCACACCATGCTCTGATAAAGATGTCCCAGTAGGAAACACATCTGAGAGTGGGCATAATGAAATGGCTTTTATTTCTAGGGAGCATTGCCTGTAATGTGCAGTTTCCAGCACTGAAATACACAAAGGTAAACCTCAAAATTGCTGATTCCTTTCTGCAAACTTTGAGTGATTCCAAGATTTGGAGATCTACTGTTTGGTGTAATTAATGCACACTAACGAGGCAAAGCGGTTGTGCTCTCCTGGCATATTTATTTATTTATTATTCACATTTCTACCACAGCCCATCTCCCCCTAAAATATTCATCGGAAATCAATGGCAACAGCTATCCCCAACAACATTTCTCATCTAGAGTATGAGAAGGCAAATGGTGATAAGCAAGTCTCCCAATTAAAAAGATAACAAAAGGAAGAACAATTTTCTTTTCAGTTACTGGCTGTGCTATAGCTGCATTTCAGATATCATCTGGGTGAGAGGTGTAATTTAGTGGCAAGGTGTTTTCTTTCCGATCATAGGAAAAAGAAAACAAAGTTGATCAAAGAGATGTAAGAGTGAAATAAATGATAATATAATACAAAAAGAGTGGGTCATTTGTTAATGATTTTTAAAACTGTGTCACAGACTATCTGAATAACAATTTTTAGTCGCTTTATCCATCAGGGGATACAGGCAGGCAGCAAACTGGATAATTTATAACAAACAGCCCCTTTCTATTAGATTGATTGCAGAAGTCTTACTTTGGTGGAGAATGTGGTAGAAGATATTCGAATACTGCTGTTTTTTGTACTGTTCTATTCCTACTGATCTGTTTAACCCATTGACACCTACAAGTGTAACCTGATTAGTCCACGCATCTTCTCAGATGCCATGGAAGTAGTTCGCTGAAAGGAAAGGTAGACTATTGGCAACTTTCTCAAAGATGCAGGTGCGACTATTGTACTGTCTATAATCGCTCATCCTGAAGTAATAACCTCTTAATTTCTATCAGCATCAAATGGGCAACACATTTGAAGGGGTTGAAGCCAGATAAAAGCAGAGAAAGGAATTCTGAACAACAGAGAGATAACTGGTTAATTCTGACCTCAAACACATGCCAGCTGTTTTGTGACCTTTGTATCTTTTCCACTGGTGATAAGAAAATCAGATATGACATTTTGGACATGGAGATGCTTAACAGGATTAGGGGATTATGTATGCAGAAGAGTATATTTCACTGAACAGAATATCCTACATATGCCATCCACTTAGCTCTGTAATTATATATGGGAAATGGTTGTGCCTAATTCTAAAAGGTATCTGGGATTCTGAAAGGAAGGAAGGCAGGCAGGCAGGCAGGCAGGCAGGCCCGCCGGCCTTCTTAAATATACTGAAAAGGTGTCCTGGCAATAGAGGAGCCAGCTCACTGGGTCACACAACTGGTGCCCCAAGCAGTGCCTTCTGGGAAGTCTTGCCTGCTCTTGGTCTCCATGATAGGCCTTTGCTGAGGAAGCACAGCCTCTGTAAGCAGAAGCAAAAGCAACCATGTTTTGCTCAGGGAAGACAAACTGAGAGTTGCCCAAGGGAAGAAAGGAAGCAGTGGCTGCAGAAGAAGATGGGGTCTGTCTGTCCTGCTGCGAAGTTCTTTCAGCCAGGCAAAGAATGGGAAAGATAGTGAACAAGCAAGCAAGATCTTTCTGCTGGAAGTGAGGGAGGGACTTTGACACATGAGAAGAGAAAGTGAATGAGAAAAGTGAAAGAAAGGTCTCACTGCTCAGCAAGTTAAGAGAAGAAAAAGAAAAGCAAGATTGTAACAGCTGTTAATGCAGTGGGCTTTCTAAATTATCTCAACCTAGTTATGATCTTGAAAAAAATATTACATATCAACTTATAATAAAATCAAATCTTGGTATTCCAGTTAATGAAATATGGCTGTTTTGCAGCAACATTTTATAGGAATGCATACTTTTGTTTAATATATACAGAAAAATAAAAATTCCCTTCTCACCACTATGGGTGGTGTATGTCTTCCTCAACCTCAGGTCCTCTACCAGAGGCCTGGGAGTTTAAGGGTTCTGCGCAGGATCTTAGCTGTTCCTAGCACTGCACTCTTCTGGACAGAGAGGTCTGATGTTGTTCCTGAGATCTGCTGGAGCTGCTCTTCCAGCTTGGGGTCACAGCCCCAAGTGCCCCTACCACCACTGGGACCACTTTGGCATTCACTTTCCACATCCTCTCTAGTTCCTCCTTCAGGCCCTGGCACTTCTCCAGCTTCTCATACTCCTTCTTCCTGATGTTGCTGTCACTTGGCACCGCTACATCTATCACCACCACTGTCTTCTGGTCCTTGTCTACTATCACGATGTCTGGTTGATTGGCCAGTACCTGCCTGTCCATCTGGATCTGGAAGTCCCACAAGATTTTAGCCCTGTTATTCTCCATGACCTTCTGTGGAATCTCCCATCTGGACTTGGGAGAGTCTAGCCCATACACTGTGCAGATGTTCCTGTACACAATGCCAGCTACTTGGTTGTGCCGTTCCGTGTATGCTGTTCCTGCCTGCATCTCACATGCTGCCACTATGTGTTGGACTGCCTCTGAGGCCTCTCTGCACAGTCTGCACCTTGGGTCCTGTCTAGTGTGGTAGACCCCTGCTTCTGTGGATCCGGTGCTTAGTGCCTGTTCTTGTGCTGCTACGATTAATGCCTCAGTGCTGTCTTTTAGCCCAGCCCTCTCCAGCCACTGGTAGGATTTCCCAAGGTCAGCCACCTCGTCAGTGGTACATCCCATGCACGGTCTTGTCTTGCCATGGCACTTCCTCTGCTTGATCTTCCTCCCATGTCTGCTGCTGCCTTCCTTCCATGTCTGCTGCTGCCCTTCCTTCCATGTCTGCTGCTGCCAGTGAGCGGCTAGATAGCTTAGTGGTTAGAGCACCACCTTTGGAGTGGGAGACTGGAGTTCAAATCCCAGCTGTACCTACCTTACCAGTAGGGGTCCTTTGGCAAAGACCCCCTAATGCTTCACCTGCCTACCTCAGAAATATGAGAGTGACACGAACTAAGAGAGTCATGCCGGCTTGGACGTTGCCCAGATTAATAAGGTCTGCATCAGATGTTGGGGAACCAGGACAATCTGACCATAAGTGGGCTATTGGAACAAACCATACATGGACGAGACAGAATACACACACACACACACACACACACACACTTACATACACACACACACATGTTTAATGGCATACCACGATACTCTTTATTTTCTTCATTTTTTTTAATCCACTGAAGACTTTTATTTCAATGTCCTCCATAAGAGGAGGAAACATGCTTTATCCACTAGCTGACATACCGCCACTGAGTGGCAGAGCACAACAGAAGATGCAGTTCAGCTCCTGAATTCCTGCAAAAATTGCCCTCTTCTACTCTTGCCCCCAAGTCTTGGAGAATTAAATGGAAAGTATCCCAAAGTTCATTCTCAGCTCAACTCAGGAGAACTTCAACAGCAGGAGAATATAAAATGGGAATTTGGGAAAGCTCATATATGCCAGGTTACCTGTAGAAATTAGCAGAAATTTCAGCAGCTGGAATGTCAATATTGATTGGAATTTGATTAGAATTTAGCTGTATTATTTGCCTCAGGCTATTAACCAGCCCCCACCTCTGCAGTTTATGAAGTGTTTATCAGAACACTAACCTTTACTTTTTCTTGAAAAAAGTACCTGGTTCACCCACAGGGCTAAGTCCTAGTTTCGTTAACTGTGACTTCTTCAATTAATAACAACTTGCTGGATTCACACTTATAAAGCTATATGCCATGATTGACAAACTATAGCTGTACTTCATAAAGCATGCTAAACCATAGTCAAACCAACCACATTTAGATTTAGCAGGATGTATGAATCCAGAGAGAATACCATTTTGCAGTCTTCATCCTAAATCAGAAACTTTCTGCAACTTCAAGCCGCATGGTCATCTATCCTGCAGTCATATGTCTTTATTCAAATCCAAACTAGATGTAATGTACATGCAAATAGCACCATCCCTACATCCCATTTGAAACCAGAAGATCTGCTCCCTAGAGGATATCAGGATCAGATAAAAGTATCCATTGAAGTTTTTCCTGATCCAAATTAACCCCAAAGCAGCTTTTCTTTGATGCAGCATTAAGAATCCATAGGGCAAGAGCAGAGATCAGAAAGGGTAGATAGGGTTGCTGAGCTGAGTTCTCTTTTTGCCCATTTCCTCCAGTCCTGACAGCTTTTCTAGTAATAAAATCAGTGATGCTTCCTTCATCATCATGAAATGTGTCATTCATTTCTAGAGTAGATTAGATTTTATGATCTTGTCCATGAGCTAGAATGAGCTGGAGAGGGAAAGTGTCATATGCACTACCTACTTGTGGATTCAATCTTTACTGCATGTTCTTCCTGGTACAGTATTTTATTTCTTACATATATTGCTTCCTATTGTGTTACAACAGCTGGTCAATTCTACTGAGTTGGAAGCAGCAACTTAGTTTTCTGACCTGCCAGCTGGCTGCAAAAAGCCATCTGGCGATATGGTAACATTGCTGAATGGGCTGAAAAGGGCTTTGGGATAGGGTGAAAGGAAGGAAAGTCAGTGGTTGACCTCCTAGAAGCTGCCTGATCTCATTCACAATCTTATTTTCTTATATTTTAAATTCCAGAATTGTGCCACCAAACAGATTTCTTTTGCTTAATGGCAGAATTTTGACCTCTCTTTTTTTTTGGGGGGAGGGGTATTTTGGGATAGTTAAATGTGGAAAAATAAAGGTAGGAGGACTTCTGTTCCTATTCCCATCCTTACTTTGGCCAAGAATATATTGGGATGCTGAGAGGTTATAGATTATCCAACCCTGAATTAAGGCATCTAAATTCATTGCTTACCAGTACTTTTTATCCGATTATCTATACTTTAAATCTTAATATCAGCCTACTTCCCCTTAAAAATATATACATGAAAAAAATATATGGCAGGAAACTGGTACTTAATAAAAATCTAAACTATCCAAGGAGCAGTAATAGGCAGCATTATCTCTTTCATCATAACTGGTATTTATTTTGCATTATCATTTCACTCTTTTAAATAGTATCATAATAAGAGGTTGAGTTTTGTTATCAATACACTTATTTGCCCTTTGGAGAAAAAGAAAGACTGGCAAATGTCACAATTTATTTTAAGGATTGCTTGTTTATTGCCGAAGTATATCTTCTGATTGCTCCCCCATTTTTTTAAGCCATCCATTTCTATAGAAAATTATTGGGTATTATAGTTTTATAACGTGAAATTCCCTATGGTCTGAATCAGTACAGACACAACCCATGGATGTGCTGACTGAACAGTTTGGTTTAATCTACTAAATATAGTGCTAGTTAGGATTCTTCAGCCAAGAGATAAAGGACTTCCAAGCTACACGTATTTTGTGTAGTTATTTTTTAAAAAATGCGTCTTCCTCCCTCCCTCTCTCCCTCCCTCCTTCTCTCTCTCTCTCTCTCTCTCACACACACACATATATCACAGATACATATTTCAAATGTTGCTTGTATTTCTTCTGGTTCAATTCACATTCTTGCCTCCTATAATGATGCCCTTTAGATGTCTGAGCTACTACCTTTGCCTCAGAAGAAATGTGGCTGAAGACTTGAGATTGATTTACACCCTAGATTCTAGAGCAACCTATACCGCTCTCCAGAATTTTTGGACTTCAACTTCCATCAGTCCCAATATTTAGTCATATCAAAGTGTCTAGCAGACACCATTTTGAAAAACCTCAGCCATAGGTTTTCTTTGATGTTCTCATATAGCTCAAATCTCAAAATATGAAGAGTTGGGACAACGTGAATATGCATTCAAACTAAAGTCTATACCTTAGTCAGATTTTATGCCTTACTCTGGCATTATACCTTCATAATGATCTACTATTAAAAGTTTACTATTACTATGTAATGGTCCTTTACTGAAAAAGTTTATGAAGTCCATTTTGACTCCTAGTGGATGTGTCTGTATTGCTATCTTGGCAATACTACAAAAATTGTTCATTATTGCCTTCTTCCAGATTTTATTTTTATTATTATTTCCATTGTAACCTAGAGCTCTCAATTACAGCAGCAATGAATCTACCATTGGAAGACCTGAAGGGCCAGATTTGGGAACAGATAATCCTGGAGAAGGTCTATCTATGTGGTTGCTAAGAGTCAACACTGAATTGATGGCACATAATGTACCAATCTTTCAGCCCCACTAGGAAGACCAGACCAAGAAATCACTCCACAGGAAGGCTACAGCTACTTTTATTGAAATAGGTTATAATAGCAGAATCTTGCAAATCTGATTTTGTTGCTCCTCCTCCTTCTTATAGTTCAGTGAATTAGGGAGGTTCTATCTGAGTCACTTCCAGATGTTATCTGGACATTCTGGACCTAAAAAATGTTTAACCTTTGTCACCTTGGAAATGGAGCTTGCATATCTCCATCAAGGTCATCTTCCTTATTCTCTGCACAAACAAAACTAGAGCTCTGGTATAATACCAGAAATACTAGTGGCATCTCCTGGTTGTTTCTCATCCAAGTACTAACGAGGGCAAAGTTTACTAATCTGGTGGTATTCAAGCCATCATCCAGAAATCCATGCCCCCATCCTTGCAAAAAGAAATCTGCAATGGGTTTCTATTAAAATTTTCTAATATTAATATATAGCTCTGCTGCATCAGAAGCCTTGCTTCATCAAGGCTTCTTGAGGTATAATAGTTTCAACAGATATTCAAGGACATGTAAGTTGAAATTGCTACAGATAATCTCCTTCAGTATTGGGAAGATGGACCAATGGGAGAGGAATAGACAGAAGGCAATATGCTAATTAATTAATTGCATTTGTACACTTACTGAAATGTATGCCTAAATGGAGCTCTAACAATCACTTCAGATGGGACTGAAGGGAAGTGATACTGAGTATTTACAAAAGTTCAAGGTCTCGAAAAGGTCTCCTATTGCCCTAACATTAGTTGGCAATATCTAAGGAGCTCAGAGGTATTAAGACAGATCAGTCTATCTAATCTGAAGGATATCCAAAAGGTTCCTGAAAATCCTGAAGTCAGCACCACACTGAATGTTTGCATACAAACCCAATCATTTCAAATAATGGACAATATTTATAACAGATTTTGAAACATATGGTCTATGGTTAATATTATTCAATGACCCTGCTGATTTGGAAATTATTTTTCTTTAAATACCACAGCATTTCATACAGGCATTTTGCACTAGCACATATGTTAGTGTTCACTTGTTGTCTCCAATGTATATGCAGTATATCTATGTCTGAACCCAATCTGTGTTTGTAAATGTGTACATTCACATCTAATGTACAACTTACAATCTAGGTACTCTTAATTCATCCACATGTAATGGAATGGACATATGTTCATAAAGAGATCCTGGATACCCAGTATCCACTAGCCCATTGAATGGTATTCCTGCACCTGATAAATCATGAGACAGCATGTTGTAATTCTTATATTTCTGCTAGAATATTTATTAATTTTTTTTGCTGCCAAATCAGAATGGACTAAGGATGTCTTACAATCAAAAGAAAACATCAATTGCAGCAACATTCATAAAAACATATCATCAACAGCAAATACTAAAATAATAGCTTAAATATTGACAGTAAAATCTTCCACAGTAAACTCAAAACAGTAAATGAAACTCCTATCAAAATCCTCCACTGAGACTGCTATCAGATAGCAAAGGCCCTGCAGAGCAATTCTGTCTTCACTGCTTTTTGACAGACTAATACTATTGAGGACTATCTATACAAAGGAAAGATATTCCATAAAATGTCATTACAGGAAAGCACCACCTCCTCTCAGTCCCTTTAATCTATGAATATGTAAGACAACCAACAGTTTCCCCCTATTTGATCATTCTAGACAGGCCAATTCTAGTTGAAATGGATAGTCTTAGAGATACCTTGGTGGGCTTACAGGTCAAAAACAGCACTCTGAGTTGAACTCAGAAGCCAACAGAGGACCCTAAGCATAAGTGTAATCTGAAGACGATGGTGAACATTTACCAGCAAATTGGCTGCAGCATTCTACACCAATGGAAGTTTCTGGGTGGTCCCAAAGGCAGCCCCATGTAGAGTACATTGCAGTAGACCAAGAATATGGTAATAAGGGCATGAATATCTCCTGTCAGGTCCTCTTGCCCCAAACATCACACTATCCTGAGATGGGCAAATGCTCCTCTGGCTACAACTTAAGCTGCCCTTCCAGCAAGAGAGATTGGCTCAGAATTACTGATCTGGTCTCTGAAGAATAGTGCCTCCCTCTAAAGCTGGCCAAGCTCCTTAACAAACAAGCAGTAACTCTATCTTGCTTGGGCTCCATTCCAGCTTGTTTCATCCCATCCCAGTCCAAATGTCTTCCAAACACCATGAGAAAACTGCCATGATATCACCAGTAAGGCATAGGGTAGGAAAGCCAAGCTGGTTATCATGGGCATAATGATGATTCCATACCCTAAGCCATCAGATGATCTTCCCAGCAGCGTCATATACTGTAGGTATTAAATAAACAGGGGAGAGAGGATTGAATCCTGCAGCATCCCACAAGTCAGTGGCCACCAGCCCAGTCTCTCTTCTCCTATAACCATTGACTGAAATCACCCACTAAGGAATTTTTGGACTTGTTTAAAAAGCTTTCTTTAAAACAACATGCACACACACACACGATCATGGATCTGCTGTGTTCCTGAAGACAGATAGATCTAATTTATTCAGTGGAGCTTACATAGGTGTATGCTCTCTAAAAACATTATTAAAACAAAAGTGGCCAATTTGCTCCTTCAAAGCATCCCTAGCTTATGCTGCTAAGAGTCAGTGTATAAGTGTGCATGGCTGCTATCCCGCATACTCAGCACATACAATTACCAGGGGATGGGCACACGTCAAAGGTATCAAGCTTTCTAAATTGTGCTTTACATTTTACATATTGTGGATAAGATTATTGAGATTATTATATACAGATACTTTTAAAAGGCTAAGCATTATGGTGAAACATTTGGTCAACTTCATTATGCCTTTGTGCACTGACTATAAATTTAAAACATGGCCATGTGAAGCAGACCTTACTTTACATTCACACTCTGTAGTGGCTGTTTCTACTATTCACACCTTATCTCTAAGCAGTCAGGATAATAATAAGACAAACAATGTTTGTTTTTAAGGCTATTCTGTTTTCCATAAATGTATACCACATTGCACAGCAATAATAACTATAGGATGTAAATTTAATACTGATGATGATGATGATCAGTATCTGTTGCTTCACAACAAACACAGACTTGGCAGATGCTCAGGAACTGTAGGTGATAAAGGGATTGGGGACTTTTGCTTGTCTTCACCTCTAATGTGTTTTCTCATTTCACAAGCCCATGTGATTTCTCAGAGAGGGTAACCAAGTTAGCATCTAAGGACTAAGATATATGAAAGTAAGAATAGGCAGTACATTGAGTCCTTCTCAATATCACATGTGTTAATATTTAATCTGATCCAAATTACTCTACAAATACAAGAAAATAAAGCAATAACATTCTGCAGTTTTATACCATTTTTCCTAAAACAGACATTTTGTACTTATTTGCATGTCCCATGGAGGCAAATGATGAAACTTGCCTTGCAATATTGCAATGCAAACTCCATCCTTTTAGTACATGTGTCCATCATGCCCCCAATTATATAAGGGGTAGGGCTTGCATTGTGTCATCACAACACATATTTGTCACTTTATGATAAAATCTCAGATTGCTACAGACACCCTATGTGCTTAATTTCTGAGTCAAGATGGACATTAGAAGCTTCCATTAATTATATTACAGGTAGTCCTCATTTAGTGACTGCCTCATTTAGCAACCATTTGCAGTTAAGGTAGTGATGAAAAAGTAACTTTACAGCCAATCCTTGCATTTACAACCTTTGCAAGTCTGTAAAGCAAAGGAAAGCTAAAGTAAGATCATAAGCACAGTTGCAGTTTCACGTAGTGATCATTTTGCTTAATGGCCGAGTTACCAGTCCCAGTTGTGGTCACTAAAGAAGGACTACCTGTAAAAATTCTATTAGCAAGTAACATTATTCATCTTGGGGGAAAACATTCATAAAGAATTTCTCCAACCACTCTAAATCAAATGTTTATGTACAGTATGCCCAAAACCAATGGCAGGCTTCACAAGATAATGAAGCTAGTCATTTTTAAAAAGGGGTCTACCTCTCCAGAATGACCCCAAAGTTTATCCCCTTAGGCACCAAAAGCACTACATGAGAGAAGTCTCAGTCTGAGCAACACTTGTACATTCAGAAGACTATGTGGAACTTCATGTTCAAGAACACAGAAGATGCTGAAGCCAGCACTAGATACCAGGGCTATGCATGATTCAGAAATGATTTGGAAGTTGTTTGGAATGCATGAGAGTGCAAGCAAAGCACTTCTTTAAAGCAGCCATGTTTTTTTTCAGGCTTCCATGACATGGCTGTTTTAAAGAAGTGCTATGCTTGCACTCCCATGTATTCCTAACCATCTCTCGAAAGCATTTGAAAAGCATGCACAGTTCTATTATAAACACTTCAAAATTGAAATGTATTGATTAATCAGTCTACCAACTTTTTCCCTGTTTCTAGCTACTTATCAATGGACTTCCAAAATGTTGTTGAGGATACACTTCTCCCCCTTGCGTTCCCTCTGCATTTCCTCAAGACTATTCCAGGGATCCCTCAATCATCTGGAACAAATCATTGAGCTACACAGAGAACTGCAGACAATCGGTTCCACCAAGAACACCCATTCCTTTAACAAAGTGATGGGCAATTTCTATTGGCCAATACTGGCTTTAAGGCTTTGCATAGCATGTAAAAGGCTATACTACAAATGTTGGAAGAACAGAATCTCTTTGGCAGGGGCAGGAAGGGAGAGGAATTTAAGAGTAAAATAGGAATCTTTAGCTTCTGCAATTGTGCAAATTGTGACTGTAACTTAATCACTGCCCATAAACTCCCAAAAATGCAAGAAAAGGGTACCATTCTGGGGGATCAGGGAGTTTCAAAGGGGATGTTGGTCAGCCCCATGCACCCCCCAGACTGCATTTTTCTTGCCGCTGTCTCAGCAGATAAAGAGTTGCTATGTAGCAGTTGGCGAGCTCTGGGGCCTTGACGTTTCAATTAATGTTTTGCCAAGAAAGTATGATACATCATCTATACATAAGTAAATTGTGTGGTTTCGGCCTACGTACATCATACTCTGTAACTTCCATAAATTCTTACCTACAAATGTATCATACCTGCCCAGGTATCTGTTAGGACCAGAAATTTGCCACGTCAAGGGAGAACCCAAGCACTGTCCTATTCTACCCCCAAAGTTAGCCATCAAACATCTGAACTAGATAGCAGTTCTATCAATATTCCTACTATAATAAAGTCTTTAGCAGGTATCAGATAGGACCCAATTACAAAAGGATAGAAACTCAGGTTTCCTGGGAAAAGGGGCCATAATTTGTCAGTGTACCGCAACCTGCTACAGTATTGTTGAAAGCCAAAGTGCAAACTCTAATAGATGCAGCCTCATTGTCTTCCCTGACAATCAATGTAATGTAGTAGTGAAGGGTTCAAGTCTCCACTCAGTCATGAAGCTTATTAAGTGACATCCAGACAATGTCATGCCACCCCACCCACCACCCAAAGTTGCTGTTGTAGGGATAAAAGGAGGAGAGACCTTCCAGTATGCCATCTTGAGCTCTTGGAGAACAGGCAGGCTATAAACACGGTGATAAATTAATAAATAAATAAACCTACCCCGTGCATGTTTGGAATTGAAGGAGAGCGGAGCAAGATTTGAAATAAAATATATCAACCTCCATTGCTTCAGTGGTGCTTCACGAAGGGCAGCTTAACTTAAACAAGTTGTTCCCTAACGTTGCAAGCTTTTAACATAGCAAACACCTCGAGCTGAATGGCACCTGGAGGTCAATAGGCTGCTGAAAAGCACAGATGTGCTTGCTTTGACCCTCCCCAATGTGAGGGAGGTCCAATACATTATGCACCAGCTGGAGTTTTTGCAGCCTTCTGATAGGCCTTCAGAAGATTACAATTCCCCAGCCTCCAGGCTGTCTATATCTCTATAGGCTGACTGTTTCCTCCAGCCGAGCTTGAAAATTTTTCTGCTGCAGAAAGAGTTAAAAAAAAATCCCCTTGGAAAAGCTAATTATTGCATGCAGATACTTCTTTGTGCGATCAAGGAGGGGACAATTTAATAGGCTCTGTAATACAACCAAGAACAAAATTGCTTTAAAGGAAGTCTCTTGTTGAGTGACAACTCTGTTGCCTGAGCCAATTAGGTCCCAATAAAGAGTGTTGAATTGGCTCCTGCTTTCTCATTAATTATGTTCTGTCACAGACATGGGGCTTGATTTAGCAATTTTGTATTACATTAAGATACTGAAAGGCATGGAACAAATGGCTCACTCTGATAATAGGCATTCTATACACGGTGTGACATTTACTATCCAGCTGTCCATAAGGCAGCCTAGCACTTCAGTTCAGGGGTTTATTTGTCATTGCTTCAAAGGGACACTCAGCTTTTCACAAAAAAGAAACAGAGAGGCTAATAGATAGGACAAAATGTACTGCTGATATGCTTTATTAGAGATAGGATACTAGGGTTTTGCTAACAAGCTCATCCGTTGGGACTAAGCCGAGTTTGCTGTCAATCATCCTCCACACAAAAGCACACTAGTTAACAAGGAGAAATGAATTACAGACGCTTATTCCTGCCTGTGGGATCACAAATACACCAATCTGTGAAAGAGGCACAAACTCGGGAGACAAGCTACATATTTGTCAATAACCTCCTAGAAAGAACCCTAGTAATTCTTTGAAGACCTTTGATTTAGTTTCCCTCTAAAATACAAGGATAGGAAATGTTTTAGTTACCATGACATTTTTCTCTTTGTTACTTGTGCAAATTTTCATCACATTAAAAAGAGAGAACCAAGGAGGTCTGCAAATGTTGTAGTAGGTATACAAACTACTTTTTATTCCAATCCACAGGAGGCAGCTGTTGTTGAAGTATTCATTAAAAGAGACAGAAAAATTAAATCTCTAAACTTTAGGTTCAAGGCGACACTTGTCAATATGTGGAACATAAGCCTTATATCTTATATGGCAATTAAAGTATCAGGATTTCTTAAGCTAGTACTCTTTATTTCAATGGTGTTTGCAAAAGGGATGTAATGTTCTCAACATTTCCTGAACTAACATTACAGGTGTGGATTAGATAGTTGTATTACAGTGTTTTTGTATGTGCTTGACATATAGATATAGATATTGATATAGATATTGAAGATTGGATGCAACTGATTACAAAGATGTATAATAAATAATTTGAATAATTAGGAGTTCCAACATAGGGAAGATATTTCTCCTATATTGGGGGGGAGGGGAAAGGGACAGATTATAAACATCAACTTTTCAAGTTACACATCTTTGACTGCATCACTAATAATCCGAAACAAGAACTTTCTTAAATGACTGAAGTATAAAAGTAGTCAATGACCTGAAACCACAGGAGTAAAATTTTGTCAAAACTGAACATAAAAGTAACTTATCATATAGAAGTGAATCTTGGATTCCACAGTGATCAAGAGTTAATATTGTTTGTACTGTTTCTATAGGAACTCAGCAGTTTTAGAACTGAAAACTTGAAGAAATGTGATTCCTGCTAGAGCTCAGGGTCACCAGTGGAGTTATTTTATACTCAGCAGAAAACTGAGGTAGGTTGTGTAAAATCCAGATTTAATATCCCAGGCACCCTAGAATGTAGTGTTTCAATTGGCCAGAGATTTTTACAGAGATTTTTAGAGAACTCTTATTAAAATTGGATTTTTCTCCAAGTTTTCTGAAGCTCAGAAAAATGAATATATTGTTTCTGCTATAGTCTTCTATCAATTATTTATCTTCTTTTGTTCCCCAAATTTTCCCTATTTGTTTCAGGACCAAAACCAGAAAAAAACTGGCATTATCTGAGAAGTCTCCATGATATCAGTCTGCAATTAAATCTTCACAGCATGCCTACAACCTCTACTGGCAATGGGAACACTTGGAGCAGCATTATATTTTTGAAATATCCATCTCACTTCCATATTGACCATCTTTATGGCTTCCAAACCTGGCTTGGTTGATTGAAAATTGCTACAATGCTACTCACTAGGATGGCGTAATGCTTCTGAGTTGATTAAATTATCCCTTCAAATCAAATCACTGTATCAGTTCAGTCCATGGCATCAAATTAGGGGCCTCCAAACCAATTTGAAGTTTTGATGGATTTCTGCCCATATACACAAACACACTTTTAACAAATCAAACCAAATATGAAAATATAATTATTCTATTCTACTATTTGAACTAAATGTGAACTAAATCTACTCAACTCCTCAAGTTAAATCACAAATTTAAATTAGGTTTGGCTGATTCACACATCTCTAGTATACATTTACTAAATGGTAATATAAAACAAAATAGAGGTTGTTATTCTTACACGTCTTCTAAAAACAAAACAAAAAATAAAAATATTTTTTATTAAAGTAAGGGATTGAACCCAGTGATGCCATTCTAACAGTGGAGTGAATTTTTCCTAACAACCCAGCTTAAGATAGCTGGGGGACTGTCAGAACCACCATGATGCATCATCATTGCATCAGCTTTGATATATCCATTGGTGGGGATAGAAACTTGTTACTTGAGCACTTTCTTAATGTTGGATACAGCTTAAGATGCTTTCAAACATTCAAATCTGCATTACTTTCAGGCCTACTGCATATCCATCACAGCTGCTTAAAAGATAAATCAATTTATTTTCAACAAGGAAAAAAACTCTACCCAGTACAGACTAGTTCCAGTAATACAGGAACTTTGCACAGGTTCATTTAAACATTAGGCTAGTAGCATTCTGAAGAAGAAAAGAGGTTGCAAATCTGAAAGGAAAGAGGCCTATCCAGAGCAGCCTATTAGCTAAGCCTCTCTCAAACTTGCTTTCCCCGCCTAAACTGTAACATTCAGTTCCTAGAACCCTGAGCCCTTGCCGAAGATATATGCATCATGCAAGTCATAATGTACCGTCTGGGGATAGGTTATTTAATGATTTTTGCTTAAATGCCAGCTTCCATCCTTCCTCAATGTTTTGCACAAATTGCCACCTACACAAATTCCTAACTAAAAATTGCATATTTATAAACATCTCAACTCACAGTAAATAAACTATCAGGCCCTTATTGAAAAACATGCAAATCAAGTAACAGCAGCAGTAGTTAATTCCAACATCTTTTGCATACAGGTGGTGCCATTGCTACATTCATCACAAGACTGCACATGCTCCCTTTGGACCTGCTGTAAAACAAATGTAATCATATACTCTGAAATGAAGAACTCATCTCAGTTCATGTGAAGATGCAGGCATGTATAATAAAATGCAACAATTATGATAAAACTAACATAGCTCTCTTTGTAAATTTGTAAGTTTGGCTCCATCTTGAATCAGGAGCCCAACAACATGCTCTCTACTGCCACCTCCTTCGCTGCCAATGCTGGCTTTTCAGTAGGCTTAATAGCAGCTATGATCAGACAGTTAAAAGTGTTATGTAGGGGAGAGAGAGAGAGAGAATTGTAGCTTTTTAGTTCCTATATACTTTGTGCCATGGATTTGGGATGGCATGAATGGATATATATGAAAAATAGAGTACATGAGCCCCATTGAGATGGAAGGATTTGTTCTGGCAGATTTCAGCTTGTGCATGTGGGGAAATGAAGATTTAAAGACAGGTAGTGAACTATATCAGGCAATGGCACTCAGGTGGAAAAGTACATAAGAAGAATGCCAAGCTAAGGTTGGGCAAGCATCATTGGAAGTTATAACAGTGGTTAGGGATTGTAGCACTTCAGAGACATCATGTAGAGTGAAGCTGCATATACAGTGGATATATCAACTTGAGTCTTCTGGCACTCAAACCCAGGTAGACAGAACTGGGTCAGAATGGACAGGTAGATATAAGTGAAACTTTTGTTTCAGAAAGTGAGCGACAGAACTCGTAAATCTGCATTTGCTTCTATTTATCCAGAGTCTCTAATGTGACATAGCAAATTGCCTGTGGCTGCTATTTTAATTTCCCACGAAGTTCTTGATCATTATAAAAAATGAAAATGGCAGCTCCCCAGAGTTAGCCACCAGCAGTGGAGGGGTCATGGCAGTGTCAAGTGTGGACTTTACCAAACAGATGGCTAATGATTCCATACACTGACAACAGGCCTGTATATCAGCATCATTTAGACTATGTGATGAGATTAGGACTATCCTTTCTGGGCTGCAAAAACTTAAATGACCACTACATGGCAATAAAGAGATACAGAAAATATATGCCCTTCCCTGTCAGCTAGTGATCATCCAGGTAGTCGCAATGCAGCTATAGTAGCCCTACTGAGCTACCCTGGCGTTCCCTAATGTTGAGCAGGATTCTTCAATGAAAATATTGGTACCAGTGAACAAATTTCTTGGAAAGACAGCTTGCCTACTCCTATTTTCATTAACCTCTAATGCACAGTATCAAAAAAGGGCTGGGTGTGCTCTTCTGTTTACAGAAAGCAGCTATAAAGTCCAAGAGGGGCACTTCTTGGAGGAAATTGTGCATACACATTAGCATTAAAATCAAAATAGTCAAAAAAGGTTCCCAGAAGATAGAGCCTGTTTGAGTTCTGATTTTCAGCATGTTATCCTAAGGTATAATTTTGACTTACAATTATGTGTTATCTATTATTAAGAAAAAATGAGCTGCTTTCCCCTTGTATATTTTGAATCAAGAACTATGGAACAGGCAGAGCAATAGTGTTTTTCTGTACTACAATGAGGACTGGAATCTTAAAACAGTTTTAATATTCTTATAGTTTAAGCTTAGACCCTTTAGCAATCCTTAAAAATCAGAAGTTTCTATCTAAGCCCTGAGTGTTGGCAATTTTACCATCCCTACATCACACAACACGCCACTCTATTCACTATTTTATTTTTACAGCCTGAGGGTATGATCCAATCCTTACAGCCATCTGTCTTTGCCAATGTAGGACAATAAACCTCTGACACATATTCATTCCATCTACCATACTGGCCATACAGGAAGTGCCAGAAGGAGAAACTAAAAACTGGGAATATCTAGTTAGCCAACTGTCCTTATGGTGATAATTGAGTAAGGCAACCAATTCAATTTTTAAAAAAATATATGTTATGTAAACAGTAGCCATGACAAGTGCAAAGGAGCCAGGGACAATTTTGTTCAAACATAGAACATGAGGACAAGTGTCTAGATTTACTTTAGCCAAGTTGTCCATCTGTTCATTTAATCAATCACTAAAAGATTTGCTCTCCACATTTCACCGATTTTCTTGGAAGCCAAAACATCACTCACAGGCACCGAGGTTTAGAAATTTGCATGACTCTGACGGCACCAAACGGTGCAGAAGCTCAGCACAAAATGTGACAACCATGGCAAAACTCAGCTTGCAATTTTGTTTATATTTTAATTTACATTTTGGAATAATAGGATACCTCTTTCAATAAAGTATTAAACATAGGCTGGCTAATGGGCAACTTCTTTCCAAGACTAAGACTGAAGGGGGGCATATAATGTGGATATACAGTAAATAATTCTGTTAGCGCATGATCCATCCTGCCTGACATCAAAGATCCACTCTGCATTCAATAAAATCATGTAATTCCCACTTTCCTTCTGTTCTTTGACCTAATATGCTCACCCTGCATCATGCCTACCATTATTTGCAATGGGAGTTCCATGTCTGCCCTTTATCAAATATGCCTTTATGTATGTACTAAGCTCCATTATGTTCACTGCAGGCTTTTCCCAGGTGAATAAGCAGAGCAGTGCAACCAGTGGATTAGCTCCACATTTGCAAAGAAAATGATGCCAGAATCTTGGAAGGCTTGGTAGCTGTACCTCATGATGAGACAATCTCTCTCTTGCAAAATATCGCAAAAAGAGACAAAGTGGATGAGCTAGCCAACTAGGATACCAGTAGGAAGAAATTTGGAGAAGTTTGGAGAGATTTTAAGAAAAGCAAGCCTGCAAACTGAAAGAAGCATTTATAGGCATTTCAGAGATTCCATGAAAAGAGATCAGCTTGTGGGTGGCATGGTTTTAAACAAGTGCCAAAAAAGACTTTTGGGGGGAAAAATGAGTCTTAGTATAAACAAAACAGCATATTCCAGGCACGTGGGACTGCCTGCTTCAAAATACATATAGAGAAAGCCAAATGCTATTATTTATAAATACAGTAGGCAGAATTCAAAATGGACCACAAGCAAGAACCAAGAAAGAAGCTAAGGTAGTCTATAGGTAAACTTCTGTGGCAAAATAATTGGAATAGAAAAAAAATAAAAATCATACAATCAGATATATACATTCCCACACAATCCTGTTTAGCAAACCAAGCAATAACACGTTTTTCCCCTCCTAGACTTTTATCTATACAGGATAAATTCCAAAATAAACTGTCAAGCTCCTAGATAACCACTGAGAATCCAGCAGTCAGAATTACACAAATACATTTTGCAAATCACCAAATAAATCAGAATTATTATTGAATTGGAGGAAACAGCCTTTATCATCCCTATCGTAATGCCTTATTTATCTGATTATGTATATTAAAGTTGTTCATGTGATTAAACTACCACCGTCCCATTTTCAAGTTTCAAGTGTAGATATGTGGAGAGACATCAGTCCTTGTCAAGTGAAAAAAGTCATGTTGTCATGTAACACAAATGACTGAACACAAGTCCTACCCTCTCCGAGAATTTCTCATTACACAAATTAAGTATCCTTGTTCTAATATGTTTTGAACTGACATAAAGAACTGTGTTTTTCTCTGCTATAATGAGTAGAATTCTAAAAGGAATATTAATCTTAATAAGGAAAATTAATATTCTTCTTCTTTAGGATTAGACCCTCTAGACCTGTAGAAACTACAGTACATTGAGCTTTTGGGTTTTTGCTTATTTTATTCTTCCAAAAGAACATAGAGAGAGGTAGTTTGGGGATTCCCCCCCTCAATGATTAAGTTGTAGGAGCTTTAAGTCAGAGCCACTAGACACAGGGATATTAAATATCCCTCCTATCAAGATCCATTCAGTATGGGTTATTTTCCTGTGCAGGACATTTTTTAAAAAGAACATTTGCTATAGAAAATGACCTAACTTGTAAAAGTGACCTAACTATGGTTATGTCTTCTGATGACAATTTCCCAAAGAAACATTGCCAGTGATTTGGGATTCGTTTTTTTCCTTCTGTTCAATCTGCTTAATCATAAATGTTCAAGGAGGAAAAAGGGACCCAAGATAACGAAAAGGACCACTTCAGCATTGCTATAATGGCTGCTCTGATGGAAATGGATGTACATTAACATTGATCAAGATGTCATTAATGCTAACTACTGCAAGAAAGCCAGAGTTGTCCGCCATTGATTTCAAGAAGCCACTGCTTGATTGCTATACAAGCCACTTCTTGAGCTGGAGTCATGGTTGAGACATGCAAATCAGCTTTTGGCAAACTCGTTGATATTATGACTGCTAAGCCACTAGCACAGAGATGGATTTTTGGCACTAAATTCCATGACAGAATTTCACTGCTGTATTCATACAAAATTAATAGCAACGGTGTAACCCAGAGCTGGGCTATGCTTTTAAATATGCAATACCAACATTATTCTTTCCGTAAGGTATTACTGCATATGTTTAAAAGAGTTATAAGATGGCATCAATAATTATTTCTCAAATCCTGTCAATCCTTTTTTTCCATCCTCCTCCTTTATCTGCAAAAGTTTCTTCTGGAACCTCTCAAAGACACTCACATGATACTGTAGAGCGATCTTGTATTGCCAGCAGACAACCAAACAAAGGATAAGAGTTAAGAGAATTGCATTCATACTTGTCTACAGGGAGGAGGGAGGCAATGTGTCATGAAGTCATCACACAAATAATGCAACTGCATACTTGCATCATGAGATCTGTCATGCAATCATGCAAGTTGAATCATTTGCACAATAACATCCTGAGGCACATGTCATCATTTTGACATCACTGTCACTTAAAATGGATGCCTATGAGTGCACATTAATTGTAGATGACCAAACACAGTTTGGGACAATTTTCATCAAAATAACACCCAAAGCCTATCAAACAAAGCAAAACAATTACCTTGAGATCCTTGGTAAAACTGCATCATTACCTTTAGTTTTAGAAGCAAGGTTGCACCATGACTCTGGCAAATAACATAGATGTCAGATTTTACCAGGCACCACAATAAATATTGAGTTCCCAAAACAGAGCCTGCACAGCTGTTAGCCCTTTGGGGTAATCCAGACAAGAAGCACAACTGTGAGTACTAGCTCTATCTTTATTGTAAGATTACATGAACAGAATTTTGCAAGTCTGAAAGTATTTCTCCCCTTCTCTTCTTTTACTTTCCAGAAAACTAGGGAGAGTCCCTTCTGAAACTCTTCCCACACTCCCCACCTTCTGTGGACTGAGATATATTTTACGTGATGGTTGCTCAGTATGCAGCTTTTCCTCCTGTTTCTCAAGGTCATTCCCACATACCATTACATCAGCAAAAGCTCCACAGACTCAACTCAGCTTAAAAAGTTGTTTCTTTATTGCAGATAGGAAAAAATCATTTAGAAACAGATTTGCATTCTGTAAAAGATTATAAATAGATGATGGATGGATGGATGGATGGATGGATGGAGAGAAAGAGAGAGAGAGGTACAATGGGTTTAAATCTTAGGCCCTTTTCTCCCATCCTTTTGAATCAAGAGACTTGTGGCTATTTTTTTCTTAGTCTTAGCGATAATAAGTTTGCATAATGGTTCTGTTTCCACTTGTTCCACCAGCTTTAGCCCTTACATTACCTCCCTCTTTACTTTTTCAACAAGCTGCTTTACTGCAGATAAGAAATACGTTATTTACAATATCCACACATCTTCCTACTAGGGGTTTAAATTCCAGGCCTTTTTCTCCTGGTCTTTTGACCCTGAAAGTCAAATTGATCTGTTCCACATTTACATAGTATTTCTATCTGACTTGAGAATTCTTGGTTCCTACCTCACCAGTGTCTGCCTTTACACTTTATGAGAGAATCTAAAAAACACCTTTATACACTGGGTAGGAACAAAGACAGCAGAGAACAGAAGTGCCAACAACTGCTGTTGTTTCGGTTTTCACCTAGAATCATCACCATTGTTAGTGGCACAAGAAGAAGAAGCTGCCTAATAAGGAAAGCATTTCTTTGTTAAGTGTTAGAAAAAAACATTTGTTATAGAATAAATTGTTTGCTTTCCTCGGGAGACTTTATTGATGGTGGCCTTCTAATGGCTCATTCAACTCTCTTGCCCATGAGAAGCCAGATTAGCATCTTTGGAGGCAGCAACTGTTTTCTTCTGTTTTGCTTTTTACATATAAAATTGACACTTTAACCAAGTATAATATGTTTAGCCCAGGTTCAGGTGTCTGATTTTATGTGTGACAGAGCAATGATAGATTTAGGCTTCAGATAGGTATGTACAGATTAATATAAAATTAGTTCTATTTTACGCCACCCCGGCACATGATAACATTTCCTGCCTCAGCTAGCCTCCGAGTCTCTGCTGATTGTGCACTGCAAATCAACTGTGATGCACTGCAAACTTCTAAAATTTCTGATTCCTGATACTCTGAGGAAAATCAGCTTTCCCTCCCACCTTCACTTCAGAGATGGATGATACTGTGGTCCCAATGACGTCATCCAACATTTGAGAGTGTTGTTTCCCACAGCCCCCAACACACGCATACTCTCCCAGCTTGGGCAAAAGCCCTCAAATAGTATTGCTGGTTGCAGTTTTACAGCCATGCAACGCTTAGGATTTTCTAGGAAACACATTTCTAGCACCATAAAGAAATAAAATTTTGTGGGCCTCTCTGTACACTCTCTAGTACTTTCAAAAAGCATTCCTTCCTTACAACCGCTCCCCCAGCAGGCTAGCACAATGACATGTTTGGAAGCCAACACACAAATTACATAAATACGTGTTACATAAATACATGGGCTATATGTGTGTATGTACAGGAGCTAGAAACTTACTTGTTCCTCAGTTCATTAACTAACAGAGCACTAGAAGCTCCAGGGCTGTATGTGTGAGGACTGGAAAGCCTGAAACAGAAACACACTATTGACCAGCTCAGGCAGAGCAATGATTCAGTGAAAATGCTGCCTGAGACCACCATGAACATATGGGCAACACCATGCTGAAAGCATTTTTGGTCTGCAGATGGTGGAGGCAAAGAAGAGGAATCACAGGTTAGTTTTAAAGTGCTTTAGAAAGTATTTTCAAATGGGAAGGCTGGTGGTATGGTAGAGCTCACAGTCTGCTTTTCAGGACAGATTTCCACTCCAGCAGGGTTTTTTTTTCCAGGTTTCTAATTTTGTCCAGACTTTTAATAAAGCCAAGGAAAAAAAAAGTTGGTCCATTTTTTTACTATAATTTTACTTCCCCTCTACTCAGCTCAATCGAAATTAGCTTGTTTCAGGGATAGGCTGGCTGGACTTATTTTTGAAAGTGTATGAGGTGGCCTGGGCTCACCTGTTCCTTTTAATCAGAGCTTGGGATTCTCTGCAGAAGCTATTTTCTGCTTGCAGTATGCCTGGTCAGACCACATGCCTGTCTTCATTGCCTGAAAATGTAACTTCCATCCTGCTACATTTCTGATGAGATGTCTTGCATGTAACTTTTCAACTGTAAGGATTCTCCTTTTTCTCCACCAACATCTTCGCATTTTGCTGGTCCATAACTTTACAGCTCTGTTGAAATGTATGGAACGTCTTATATATGGAACTTAACAGCCTGCATTCCAAGCAAACACTTCACCTGCTAAATCGTTGCATTTATCATCTTTTTCCTGTTATTAAAAAAACAACTCCCTGATCTTTTTATGTGTGTTGAAATATCTGTTTTCATACATTTGCTGCTTTTATTGTGTTGTGAGCCACCTTGAGTTTTCTAATAGAAAAGCACAATAAAAATATTTCCAGATCATAAATAGAGCTCAATTCTTTTTTTAATCCAGATCAATTACAAGGCCAGTTTCAGAGTATTAATATACTGTGTCATGGAGAAATAACTTCATTTAAGAGTATCATCAGAAGGTTTCAGTCTTATATTGAAGAAGCTGAAATCACCTGCTTGGTTAACCATTTTATTTTTCTTTAGCATCTTCTTTAGATTCTATTACTGTTGTTTTTATGAGTATATATTGAAGTCTTATTTATTTAATTCTTCCTTCCTTCCTAAGGAATCACTAGTCTTTTACCTACTTATTAAGGTATTTTTATCAAGTCATTTATCTGATTGTTAAATCAGCTAAACATTTTCTTCAATAAAATTTTATCCATCAGTGTGACGGATGATCATGCTGTCAAAACTTGATGGCAGACCACTAGACAATGGCTCCATGTTTTTCTACCCTGGAGTGTGGTGGGGAAAATAAGCTGAAAGTAGTTTACCTTTTTAAAAAATGGGAGAGGTCTGCCAAAAAAATACTTTCTGCCCTCCCCAGCAATCTTCTAACATCCCAGCCAAGTCTTTTGCAGGCCACCATGATTCCCCTCAAAATTCATCTCCATCCACAAACAGATTGTTTCAATTCTGTTTGAAGCTTTTCTAGCATTATCAGTGAATTATAGAAGAAAACTTCCCATTAAGCGGGCCTAGTTGTAAATCTGAAGACTTTATAGATAAGGCTTTCCCTGTATTAATTTGCCAGAATTGCTATAATATTCATATGCAATTACTAAGCTTCATCAAGGTTAGTGAGTGGGATCATTTTGCTAAAGTAATCATCACTGTCCATAGTGCAAATTACAGCTCTTGGATGGAGAGATTTTCACAATTGCAAATCTGTCGTGTTAAATATCACTATTTGGTAATTCATCTTGATAGCTAATTTTCATGAGGGTGTATGTGTTAATTGAACAGGAAAAAAGACATCCTTTATAACAGGCATCTAGAAGGTAGTGATCAGATGATAATCACACTCAAGGGGATTATAATGCATGAAATGCATCCAACTGTTTCTGTATCTAGAACAATGTTCTTCACTTAACCTATGGGACAATTGACTTTTAGAAAACATAACACTCTATCTTGTCCTACATACTGCTTACTTCTTTGCTTTTCTGAGCTTTACACTGAGTTTTAAAGAGTATTTATTCTTTGTAAACAACAAAGTTAAATTGCATGGCTGCCTCCTCCCAGCCAATCACTCAGTGTCTCAGTGGCTGCAACATGGCCATGCCTCAGTGTGTATCCTCTGTAGACCAGACTGCCAGGCTCCCATCACCAAGTAGTGAATAGGAATGGTCCAGGACACGCTTTCATATTCCTACAGTCATTATTTAGTGACATGGTGATGTAACCAGGCCCATGCTAGGTCTCCAACTTCCACTGACTTTATGGTGATATATCATTATTGCTGAAACCACTGCAATCCTAGCCTGCCCAATGACCCATGAGAAATAGCTTTTCTTGCAATATTTTGCAGGGATATTTATAGTCTTATGGAGACACAATTTGGAGATTCTCCTTGCAATTAGACATTAATAGGCCTAGGTAATCTATCTATATTATCTCTCTGTTTGGATCTGAGCACTTTACTGTATTGGGCTTCTAGAAAATCTAGTTTGCAGCAGACTTGAGCTGGCAAACTTCGAATATGTTCACACAGACCAGCAGTATGTGTACTACTATTTCCCATTATATCTCAGTTTAATTATACTGCTTTTCAGAATAACATAAGCAAAAAGTTTATTGTGAGATCATTGTTTTTGACCATTTGTTCATAATATAGTCCTATTATGAAAATAATACAGCCTTTGCCTCACCTTAAATTTATAATCCAAAGTCCACATCATCACATGCATCTTAGTTTCTACACATCATGCACATGGATTATGCACTAGAAACATTAGATATATTAATCCAAATCCCACATAACCTTTTCCAATCTTTTATTTTGATAACACATTGGCTAAGATTCTAACAGAAGAAGACTTCATTTTAGCACCCGGGTCAAGGTATTTCACATTTCCTTTTAACAACTAATGCAATAACAAGTGTCTTCTTTCTTCATCTCTTTCTTATTGCTCAAGGCATGTCATTAATTAAAGACTTCAGTGCAAAACAATACAATCAAGTCTTTCTTAAGCTATTATTCTACAACTGGAACACACAAACTTCTACAGCCTTAGAGCCTTATATTGCTCTCAAATTCCCCTGAATCCTTTCACTAGTTGTTGCTCAATTTTAATTTCTAATTACTGTTTAAAAGGAAAAATATTAAATACATGGGAGCAATCATAGTAGCTAGTATTTAATTTAATTTAATTTAATTTAATTTAATTTAATTTAATTTAATTTAATTTAATTTAATTTTTGTCCTGCCCACCTACTCTGGGAAGCTTATATTATACCCTAAAACATGTTACCCCAAATCCAAGTGAGGCTGAAGATCCAAAAGACCCCCAAAAATCATTGCGCTATTTCTTAATCATCTAAACAAACTAGGGAAATATAACGTATGTTATTCACCATATGTTCAGATAGCAGGAACAATATTTTCTTTGAATTACACAGATGTGCATGTTACATGTGTGTGTACTGTGCTACACAGTCTCTTCCAGCATATCTGGTAATGGGTACAGGCACAAATGTATTCAAATTAGTCAGAAAAGGTGTCAGTACATTTAGTATCACTGTCATTACTCAAAGTAATGTTTCTATTTAAATGCTTCAATATGCACACTATAGTCTAAATTATAAAATATTGTTAATAAAATGTGAAGACACACTAAGAGAATGTGAGAAAATACAAGATATATTTGCAAAAATGATCAGTTTTATCCTTAACGAGTCTATTTGGAAAAATATGTAATTGAACGAACAATGTGTTCACAGTTACCAATAAATGTGTTAAATTCACCTTATGAGTTTATAGAACATTGGGGACATCCTAGGACATTGCCTGGCTTGAAATGTTGTATTCAGTCTTTGTTTACCCTGACTGGCCAATTGTTAGGGTGACAGTTTGTCCAAATTTATAGAGATCAATCCTTTTTAAAAGAATTTCAGAGGATTTGAAGCATCCGATTAAGAGATGGTTAACAAAAGTACCATGGACTGCAAGAAAAAACAGCTAAACAGTTCTGGACTAAATAAAGGCTGATTGTTCTCTTGAGACAATAATCTGCAGGCACTCACGTACTTTGGGCATGTGATGCTAGTAGATGATGGACTGGAAAAAGTTACTATGTTTTGGAAGATTGAGAGAAGCTGAAGAAGGGGAACACAATGGATAAGGTGAGTAAATGGGATTTAATTTTACCCTATATATATAAATTAGCATATGAAAGTCTGCTTCTGCTTTTTTTTTTGCCCTCATTGGTTGAGACACATGTGGCTACTTTACCAAACGTATTTGTCTTTGGAAAACAGTTTGGTGGTGGTGGTGGTGGTGATGATATAGATTTCTATCCCACCTTTCAACCCCAAAGCCACTTAGTGTGGCTAAGACCAACATCTTCCCAGTTTGACAGAATATGACCATGTATAAACAGGATGCATATAGAGATGTGAATATTTTTATCTGGGATCAAAGAATCTTGTTGATATATACTACAATAATGTACAACTTCAGTGCAGCATACCACCACACATTAATCACGTGAAAGAGCCTTCTAAAGTATAAGGGACTGGTTTATTGTTTCTTTATAACATTTGCTTCCCTAGTCTTGATATTTACACACTGCTGGGAATTAAACATGCCAAGAATCCAAAAGTAACACTTTATGCTAAGAATTCAAAAGTAAACTGACTGTGTTATACTTGGCACAATGTGTGAACTCAGCCATTGAGAGTGAAATGTAGGAAGTCTGACTTCCTACATATTTATTTAAACCTATCTGGAATACTGTGAGTGCATTCTTTGGGCAATGGACTCTGAAAGTATGGAATCTTAATTTTTCTTGTGTTTTTTGTACACATCAGTTATAACCACAGGGAAGGCAGAGGCAGTGCATATAACATGACACAGAACTGGGGAATAAAATCTCTGCTGCATGACACTGGTGATTAATCCACCGTGCTAGTGGGCTTTCTGAGAAGGTCCAGCCCAGTTAGCCCAGGACTTAATGCAGTCCAGCAATATCAATGGCAACATCTAAACATGATGCTTTTTGCTACTATTTTCAAGAAATCCTAGCTGTTGATCCTGACCCTTTCAACTGAAGCAAACAAGATAACTGACTTGCAGAAGTGAGATTCTTGCTTCTTGAGGAAAGATATGCAGAGTATTCCAATTTGGATAGGAAATAAGAAAACTGGGAGATGCCTCAGTATGACAAAGGTTACTTAGAAACCACTGCTGTTTCAGGCTCCAATCCTATATCCATTCAGCTGACATTGTTCCATTCAACTCAATGGGATTTATTTCTCAGTAGACATGAATCAGGTTACAGTGTTAACTACAGTATATAATTGTTATGATTATGGTGCTACTTATGACTGGTTCTAATATTTTCAATCTTCCTACATATTGGCAACACCAATCATCTATTATTCTCTCTCATCTGTAGCTATATCAAAGGATTCTTTTTCTCAATTCTTTGTGCTCAACATTTTTTTTATCTTCTTCCAAGCCTAATTGTAAATGCCTATCTCTTACTTAAAGAGTTAGACCAAAGGCAGTCTTGTGTAACTAAATTAACATCTTGTAAATATGCCAATACATGGTGCCTCAAGCAGCAGGATAGGACAGGATAAGTCATATACAAACACTGGACGTTCTCTTGGGGATTATCGTTAGTGGGACCACTGCGTTTTGTAAAATTAGTCATCATATTACAGCTTCAGGATGGAAATTTCTGCTAGATTACAGGCTGTTGGACTATTCCTATAGTTCTGAAATGAGAAAATCTGCTATACCACAGACTTCTACTATAAGCAAAGTAAGATCTAAATGTGCTTATCAGATGCAAGCACCAGTCTGATTGCTGTGCACAACAGTGACATGAATATAAAGACTCCCTAAGGTTAAATTAGGCTCCTACACTGAAATTCTAATTAGGAATACAAGTGCCCCAACTCTGAGAAAATGCATGTGTGTTTAATTACTCTGTTTTCAGTGTCTCTTGTCTGTTATTCCATGCCACTCTTCTTCCTCTTTTCTTGCTGTTTTCAAGCAACCCATGCTCCTCACTTAATCTAAGTGTAGGGCCTTTTTTAGGCTGGCATTAATTGACAAGCAGTGTTTAATTATTATTTTTCATTCTTGAAGAGACCTTCTATTAACTCACCATGGCTCTGTGGCAGCATCCCTGCCCCATTGGATCTGGTGGCACAGCTCTGCCATCTTCTGTCAGTTCTCAACACTTGTCAGCAAGGCAGGTATTTTACTGCTCTAAAGCCCCAGTTATTATTTCTGTCAGTTGTTGTCACTGCATATTATCTATAGAAGTTCTCAGACTGCTGGAACCTTTAGGCAAGCAGCTACATGAATTTTAGCCAATACCTAAGATCATAAGAACAATGGCAGGCCACAACAGGTCCAACTAGCTCTGCTTTCTGAGCTCAATACATAACTCTTTAGATGAATGACCTGAGAATTCAGAGGGCCACCAAAGAAATGTTTGTGGATGCCCAATGAATGTCTGGAGCAAAAATACATGTAGCACAGATGACATCCAGCCCAAACATGAAGGTGTCCACCCACTCAGGCTTACAAAAATAATTCTTCACCACAAAACCTTGCAATGGGGCATAAAACAGGTATCTAAACAAGTTGGCTTTATTCAATCTGGAGTTACATTTCAAATAGTTTCAAGTGAACTCCAACCATGACTCTATTTAAGGATTTTTTGTTGGAATGAATCACCTTTTCAGGAAGCTTCACAAATAATAGAATCCCTTCATGACTCAGATAGGAGTCAGCTAAAACCCCAATACACACTCAATGGGAATGGATGCTAGCAGTTGGAGGGGGAATGCCTTTCTACATCTGTAGTCTGGCATTATTGTAGCTGCAAATGAACATAAATATGAAGAACAGCAGTCAGGCTGCAACATTTTAGAGTATTCCAGGCCATTTTCCCTATTTGTTTATCTTATCCCCAAACAATCTCCAAGACAGCAAGAAGATGTACGTACACTCCAGTGAAACAGGCAGTACAGAATGTGCAGAAAATAGAAGCTGCTATCATTGTTAGTGACTTGTTTGTGTGGAATTGTCTCCCATTTACTTAGTGGCATGTTCTGTGATGAAATGTAGCCTGTAGGCTTCCTCTTCCTCCAACCATAACACAAGGTAAGTGCTTGGCTTTCTTTGACATAAGGGTGGGAGACAGTCATGCTTTTTTAAAGTGATACAAGGCTGGGTTGAGGGATCAAAATGTACACTACATTTTGTAGTCAGAGAATTGACTGAAAGATGTATAAGCAGAAGCAATCTGTCAGGCACACTATTCTATAAACTGCAGTGAATGGCCTACCAGAAGGTATTCTGGGATGCTCTGCAAGACCCTTGCTGGCCAGGGCATGTCTTGAGATGTGGTGCGAAAGAGGAACAAGATCAGTAAGCAAAGCTAGAAAAAAGTGGACTAGAACAGAGTTTCCTCAACCTTGGCAACTCTAAGCTGTGCGGACTTCAACTCCCAGAATTCCCCAGCCAGCTTTGCTGGGAGTTGAAGTCTGCACAGCTTAGAGTTGCCAAGGTTGAGGAACCCTGGACTAGAATACTTTAATTCTTTTCCTGATAGTAACATCAGTTGAGTGTAGAATCTCTTTCCAACTGAAAAAATGTGTCTCCCAGGTTTCAATTATGCAGATATTTGTAAGTGGAGCTTCCCAGAATCTGTAACTAGTAGAAACTGCAGGAGCAAAACAAACCATCTAAAAACTGTATTTCACCAGTTTTTAAGAAATTGCAATTGTTGCAAATAAACTTCCAACCCAAATTCAAGGTGTCTGTGATTAGATCCAAAGCCCCCCAAATAGTTTGGGGCCAAGGGTATTTATCTGTTTGTTTTATAACCTATTTGGCCAGAGATCTATAACTGGGTATCATTTGTGTACTGAGGATACCTCACCCCAGGCTAACTGATGGTTTCTCACAGCAGTTTCATGTGGATATTAAATAAGAACACAGAAAGGTTGGATCTCTCCACACTGGAGTTCCAGAAGACTCAGCTGCTCCCCCCACACCATGACCACTGACTGAAACTGGCCCCTCAGGAAGGAATAGAACTATCATAAACAGTGCTTCCCATTCCCAACCCTCAGAGCCAGTCCAGGACAGTATCAATTGTATCAAAAGCTGCCAAGATACCAGGAGGTCCCACTCCCCCTATTTCAGCCATGCTACAGGTCATCTACCAAGTTGGTCAGTATAGGTTCTATCCCATACTAAGGCTGAATCCTGGCTGATAAGGGTCCAGATGATTCTTTTCCTCCATGATTCTCTGTAGCTGTTAGCCAACCAATTCCCAATAATCTTCCCAAAAAGGAAAGGTAGAGATTGGGTGGTTATGTTCTAAAATAGCAGGACTGAGCAATGGCTTCTGGAAGAAGAGATTCACCACCACCTCTTTCAAGGCGAAAACCAGATGCTCCTCCCTCAAAAATGTATCTACCCTGCTGAACCCCACCTCCTATCACCTCCCTGTCAACTTTCCCTAGACAGATGGGACAAAGATCAAGTCCACAGATGGCTGGACTTATAACACAGAATACCTGTCTATTTCCTCGGGATCTGCCTCCTCAGATTGACTCAGATAACCATGCCAGACAAAGACCCCATCATCTCAGCACCTGCTGGGCAGGCAGTTTTTACCTGGAGTAGATGGACATCAAGGCCCACACAGAGGACATTTCAGTCATCTAAATATGAGGTTACATGCACATGAACAACTGAACTAAACAGTGTTTTCAGGAAGGGGCATAGTTGATATACCAACCAAGTCTGCAATAGGTACTCCTAGCTGTGGAGACTAATTAGGTCTTCAAAGACAATGGCGACTCTGGGATCACCACCAAACTATATACCTGTTCTTTCTAAAGAAATGCAACCCAATTTAGAACATATAAACTTCCTAATTCCTAAACCTAATCCACAAAGTGGCCATCATTAGGATTCAGCCTCAATTTATTGGTCCTCATCCACTCCATCACTGCATCCAGATATTAATTCAGGACATGCACATCCCCTCCTGATTCAGATGTTATGGAGAGATAGATTTGAATGTCTTCAGCATATTCTTTTCCACACTTATTGCAGACTCATGCCCAGCAGCCCTGTTCAGAGTTACAAAGAGTATTTGGGGGAAGAATGGACAGGATAAAATCCCTGCAGACCAGATGATTTTGTGGGTTTCTTAACAGATAAAATTACTCGATTTACTCTGGACTGGATGTCAGTTGGACAGAATGCAAAGTGATGCATAAGGCTAGTTCTTGTGATATTATCTGGGATTCTTTTGAGCTTATTTATTTATTTATTTATTTATTATTTATTTATTAATCAAATTTATCACCGCCCATCTCCCAAAAGGGACTCTGGCCAGTTTTCAATAAAACATAATAAAAATATAAAACTGTAAAACACTATAATACATAATAAAATAAATATAATAAAAACCTTGAAGGCTGGAAGTTCTTTATGATTTGCAGGCACAGCAGGGTCCTTCTAAGAAACTAACCATCCCCAGGAATGGCTACTCTCTCTCCCGCCCCAGGCATAATTACAGAACCAGGTCTTTAGCTGTTTCCTAAAGTCCAGGAGGAGGGAGCCAATCTCCATCCCGGGGGAAGGATATTCCAAAGGGCAGGGGCTATTGCAGAGAAGGCCTGCCTCCTGGACCCCGCCAGATGGAATTCTCTTGCAGACAGGGTCCATAGCATGCCCTCTCTGCATGACCGAGTGGGACAGGTTGATGTGATGGGGAGGAGATGGTACCTTAGGTAACCTGGACCCGTGCCATGTAGGGCTTTAAAGGTGATAACCAACACCTTGAATTGGACCTGGAAGCATACTGGCAACCAATGCAGCTCGCGGAGCAAAGGGGTGATGTGTGCTGATCTTGGGAAACCCAAGATCGCCTGCGCAGCTGCATTTTGCACCAGCTGTAGCTTCTGGATACTCTTCAAGGGTAGCCCCATGTAGAGCACATTGCAGTAGTCTATATGGGAGATAACCAGGGCATGAGTGACCATTCGAAGGGCCTCTTGCTCCAGGAAGGGGCATAACTGGTGCACAACACAAAGTTGCACAAAGGCCCTCCTAGCCACAGCTGCCACCTGCTCTTCGAGCAGGAGCCATGAGTCCAGGAGGACCTCGAAGTTACGCATGAGGTCTGTCTGGGGCAGTGCAACCCCATCCAGAACTAAAGATGACAATTTCCCAGAAATCGAGGAGCCATTAATCCACAGCTACTCCATCTTCCCCGGGTTCAGCCACAACCTGTTGTCCCCCATCCAGGCCCCCACAGCCCCCAGGCCCTCAGAAAAGGTGGCCAAAGCATCACTTACTTCACCCGGGATGGAGATGTATAATTGGGTATCATCTGCATATTGATGGTACCTCACCCCATAGTGACGGATGATCTCACCCAGTGGTTTCATGTAGATGTTAAAAAGAAGCGGAGAGAGTACCGAACCTGCAGCACCCCACAAAGGAGGGGCCACGGGCTGGATCTCTCGCTCCCTATCAACACCGACTGGGACCAACCCTGGAGGAAGGAGGTGAACCAGCGCAAAACCTTGCCATCCACCCCCAACTCCCTAAGTCAGTCCAGAAGGATACCATGGTCAATGGTATCAAAAGCTGCTGAGAGGTCAAGAAGAGCAAGGATGGATGCACTGCCTCAATCTCGCTCCCGCCAGAGGTCATCCATAAGTGTGACCAATGCCATTTCCGTCCCATAACTGGGCCTGAAACCTGACTAAAAGGGGTCTAGATAATCCGTTTCATCCAGAATCCTCTGGAGCAGCAAAGCCACCACTTTCTTGATCACCTTCCCCAAAAAGGGGAGGTGGGAGACTGGGCAAAAATTGTCCAGTATAGTAGGGTCCAGCGATGGTTTCTTGAGGAGGGGTCACACCAGCACTTCCTTAAAGGCTGCTGGGAACACCCCCTCTCTCAAGGATGTGTTTACCATCACCTGGATGCAGCCACATGTCACCTCCCGCGCTGCTTTCACCAGCCAGGAGGGGCATGGGTCTAATGCACGTGGTAGCATTTACAGTCCAAAGGATCCTGTCCACTTCCTCGGGTTCAACAGGATTGAACTGATCCCAGATAACCTGGTAAGTACATTCCCTGGGTATCTCCTCCGACTCTGTCTCACGCTTGGAGTCCAACTCGGTCCAGATCCGAGTGATTTTATCCTGCAGATGCCCCGAAAATTCCTCCACACGGCCCTGTAGATGGATTTCTGACTCCCCTTTCCCTAAAAGGGATCGGGTAATCTTAAACAGGGCCACTGGGCAGCACTCTGCGGATGCAGTAAGAACGGAGAAGTACTGGCACTTCGCCGCTCTTACTGCCACAAGGTAGGCCTTAATCGCGGCTCTAGCTTTGTGTTCGGTCGGGTTCAGCTTTTGTCTTCCTCCAGCGCACTCTAGGCATCTCTTAACCCTCTTCAAAACCCTCAGCTCCTCCATAAACCATGGGGAGTGCCAGGTTTGGGTGGACAAGAGAGGCCACACAGGCACGATCCTGTCCAAGACTCCAGCCACCTCCCTATTCCAGGCAGTAGCCAGGGCCTCTGCTGGACCATGCAGGAGAGACTCGGGTATAACCCCCAGCTCCCTCTGAAACCTAGCCGGGTCCATCAGTTGCTGGGGGCGGACCAATCGAATGAGTCCTGCCTCCCTCCAGAGGGGGGCAGCACGAGAGAATCTCAAGGCCACCAGGGCATGATCTGACCATGACAAAGGGGAAAGATGTAATTCTCCGCTCAGATCATCTTGCCACTGCTCTGACAAGAAAACTAGGTCCGGGGTGAGACCACTGTCTCTAGTCGGGTCCTGAATAATCTGGAACAGGCCAATGGCTGCCATGGTAGCCATGAACTCCCGGGCTGCTTCCGAGGTCCGCCCCAGGGAAGGCATATTGAAGTCCCCCAACACCATAAGCCTGGGGAACTCCACTGCTAAAACTGAGACGGCCTCCAGCAGCTCAGGCAGGGAGGTTGCTACACAGCAGGGAAGCTGGTACAGTAGCAACACTCCCAACTGTTCTCGGGAACCCAGCTTGAAGAACAGGGTCTCACACCCAGCCACTTGTGGAGCAGGACCCCTGACAGCCACTAGGGATTCTCGGATGACAACAGCCACTCCTCCTCCCCTGCCCTGAGGTCACGGCTGATGCCAGACTCGAAACCCAGCCGGGCATATCTCCGAAAGAGCAACACCTCCTTCCACGCCCAGCCAGGTTTCAGTGATACACGCCAGGTCTGCCCCCTCTTCTGTGATCAAGTCACATATGAGGGAGGCCTTGTTGTTTATTGACCTGGCATTACAGAGCAGCGGCCGAAAGTCAGGACAACCACGAGTCTGCTGTCCAGGACCTGGGTTCGAGCACAGAGGGCCAGAACACGCCACAGGTAACAAGCACCGGGGGCATCTTCCTCTATGATGACCCACCCTCTGGCTCCCGTCATATCGTTATTGCACCTGAGAAAGTGGACAGGGGTCTTTACAGCATGAATTCTGCCACCTTTGGCTGAGATCCTTGGCCTTCCTGGCTCCTTCATGCAACCAGGTGGGGCATGAGTTGCTGGATCAGAGAAATTATCAAGACTTCCTTGAGGAAAGGAGTAATGCTACCTACTTTAAAGGTGGGGGGGAGGTGTTGTGAAACAGCCCTTCCTGGATCCAGCATATTTTGATAAGTTCTGCTCTGCCTCCAATCTTCTCTTTTGGGAGTAGGTTGTTGAGAAAGTGATGGCAGTTCAGCTTCAGAAAGTTCTAGAAAAAAATGGACCCCTGCCAGTCAGCATTCAAAGTTGGTCATGGGATAGAAACTACCCAGCCACCCAATCCTCCTAACAAACCCTCTTCCTCCTTTCCACAACTATCACTTGAAGCTGAAAGTTTCTATTACAAATTTTGCATTTCTGCACTGTTCTGGCCAGAATCAGAAGAAATCGGTCAAGGTAAGAATTAGGGACCACCTCCCAATGGCCACAGATTGGCCCAGGGATAAAAAAGTGAACTGAACTTTGCATCAAATCAGTCTTCAGAAAGATAATTTTACAGTTATAATAAAGACTCCCCAGCTTTTTTGGGAAGACTGCATATGATACTTTCCTCTTGGCTGAACTGTATTGACAGGAACAAAGAGATCCCCTTCATCTCCCATGCATACCAGCTGAGCACAAACTCATTTTTACAAGTTCTTTTACAGCCAGGGTGGAACAAAAGAAAACGAGATTTACTTGTTGGAAGTGAGAAATGTTATTTCATATGGTGCATACAGAGGAGGAGGATAAAGAGGAGCTGCAGTAATTTAAATGCTGATTCTATTTATTTCTATAAAATGTTATTCCAGATTTATTTTTGAATCAATTTAGTGACATTCACTTCATGTCAAAATCTGAAGTGAGAACATAACAGAAGAAATATTTATTTATTCATACTGCTCTTATCTCAAAATGCTAAACTAAATTCTGAAATTGTGCACCAAGATTCAAAAACTAACAACCATAGTGCTTCTCTCTCCTGAGACGCAGTTACCAGCTCTCCAAAAAGCAAAAACCATTTATCTGGCCTAGGATGGGTAGGGCATTCAGGCCATGGCAGAGCCCAAATCAAAAAGGAAATGAGATGAAAACATGTAAGATGGGGTGCAGAATATCAGCTTGCTGGGCTTTGGACTTTACATTGCCCTGTCCACTCTGATGAGGTAAGAGGGGCTATATAAAGAGTGTTGGCAAACCAAAACCATTTTTGCACCCCTGTGATGTATATTGCACAGTTATTCTACATGTTTACAAGTCACCTGCCACCTACCAATATATCTATTCAGAGTAGAATGCAACGTAATACAGATTAATCTTAGCCTCATTCTGATTCAATGTAACAAATGCAAATGAAGAATTAACATGATGAGGGTGGGAAATACAAAAGTTCAAAGGGTCTAATCTTGTATCCTTTATTCACTTATCTAGGAAGTGGATGATCTAATGAGCTGGAAGGGCTCTTTGACACAAACAGAGTATTGTAAAATATTTCATTTCAAAGAACTATGCGTTGCACACACACATGCACCCACAGACATTTTCATTTTCATAAAGACATCATAAGACATCCATAGGCAAGAATCTCTTACAGACATCCTGTATAAGTTGAATTCATTATTTCCAAATATAATTTTACAAGACACAATCCAATGTTACACTCAAATCTAAATATCTAAAATCTATGACATTATCTTTATTCATTTGGTTATATTATCCCGTTTGTTTGTTTGTTTTGTTTATGTGCTGCCCAGCTCCCAACAACTCTGGGAGGTTACAAAAAAAATGTTAAAAACAAGGGAAAAAATGATAGACAAAAATGAAGAGCAAAGGTGGCAATGATGACAAAAAACCAGATGGGAACAAAAAGAAACAAACCCATACAATCCAAACTTTTCAAGCAAACATATATTTAACATATTCTCTTATTTGAATATTCAGTCTACAGAGTTCCCACTGACTGTTCTATAGTACAAGGGCTTGTGATTTTTCATCTCACTACATTCTGACCACAAAATGAACTGAAGATGTGTTGTCTTCTCCCATTCTCAACTTTTCATAGCCATTATTCACCCCTTGACTTTCTGAAGTGCATCTTTCTCAGCGCTATTTTAAAACAGTTTCCTTTGTGTGTGCTTAAAATTGCTGTTTTTACATACACATAAGAAGAAGATTCTAGCCTACTTTCAATTATGCATCACAGGGGTTGTTGGGACAGGGAGGAAATCTGTGCATCTAGTCTTCTCATCAGTTTCACAACCTTCAGGAGTTTACCTCCTCACTTGGCTTGAAAGCTACAACATTATCATTTTTCAAAAATACATGGTGTTTGGGAAAATGAGAGTTTAATATAAGCAAAGCTCAAACCAACAATAACTGCAAAAATCAACTAATAATAAGGTCAACAATGATAATTATAATAGTAGTAATAATAAAGCTAATCTAAAATTAGCTAGAGGAGGCAAGGGTATCTTCTGAAGTTCAACAGGAGCCCTGATAGACTCCAGCAACTCTATGTTCTACAAGCATAAAGTTTAAAAAAAAACCTTTCAGTGCCAAAGATGCACAAGCAGACATGGTTCTGGGATTTGGGAACCAATTGGGAAAGCTGTTCAAGATATGAGGCAGTGCCCCACCAGGTGCAAACTGGTGCCAACAATCCCCTTTGTACTTCTTACCTACAATCTTTCTAGGCATAGACTGCCGCCCTCACAGTTTTATCTTAATGGAATGCAATAAACAAATCCTTCTTTATAGAAAATTACAGGCAAGTGGAATTTGCTTTCCTTAAGGAAGCCTCTTCATTGGCAGAGGTCATTCCTAATGAAGGGGGAAGAAGACTATGACCTACACCGTGGATCCTTGGGGTAACCATTGTCCAAAGAATTGGCAAGTTTGTTGCCTTGAATGACTGGTTTGGCTTAAACTAAGTGGTGCTCTTGCTTAGCACCTTCCTTTTGCTTGCAAAGTCCTTCTCCTGGGAAGAAGTTCTGGGAACTAGCCCTGACAAACAGAGGAAGATAAGTGGCTTCCCAGTGTTTCTGGAGGAGTTGTCATAAAGAGGTGAAATTCACAATTCCAGGTTCTAAGCTGTTTGATCAGCCCACCAAGCCACACGGCATACAGCCTGTTTAAATCTGTCAAAACAATGCTCCTCAGGGGTGTTGTTTTGATATCAAGCAGACACATTCAGATGTCACCCTCGATGTGTGAATTCTAACTCAGTGTTTAGTATTAATAGTGACAGCATCAATATTTAAAAATAAACAGAGTTGTGTAGTTTTTATGTTTGTCGAAATAATCACTGCCTTGAAAAAAAAATCTCTTAAAACATTTGTTACACTCCAAATGTAAATGCCTTCTTTTGTCATCTAGTATGGTTTCATTTGCAAAACAATTGTCTTCCACACTGCCAGGCGTATGGCTGTAAACCAAACTATTGCAATAAATCTTCCCCCACCCCACCCCACCCCCAACACTCTCAGTTTGAGACAAATGGCTTCCCATATAGGATTACTGAGTATTAGGAATTACCTTCACTGTCCCACTCACACATGTAGCAATTCAAAAATACTTAAGGAAGACAATCTGCAATTTAATGTTGAACTTAGTCTTTTTGTGTGACTGATGTTGAATAAAACCAGCCCAGCTAAAACTTTATTCCCCTGAGAGCAGGTTCCTACAGCTTAGGTTGATGTTCTCTCACTGTAGGAGGCCTCCAGTGAAATCAAGCGGAACAGCCCTTATTCTCTGTCAGAAGAAATAACTGTGCTTATTATAACACTATATCCTGACTCACGGCTACAACATGAAGCTACAACACTGACAAAAAATTAGGACTGCCAATGGTTTAACTTTCATAAGAAGGTGAAATCCTTTTCAAAACAGTTCTTTTGTGACCACCCATTTATTTATTTATTTCTCCAATTTATATAGCTTTGTTGTTTATAATAAGAGGATAAAAAATAAAAAAGAGAGAGAGCTCTAGCCAGCAACACCATCAAGAAAGGACTTTGGGACAGAAATTCAAGGCCACACTCAAGAAAATGTGCAGGCGAGCCCTCAAACACAACATGAAACTTGGCTTCTCAAAACGTACTGTACATCACAAAACTAAGCCCAGAGACAACTAAACTAAAAGCCATTGAGGAAGAACATGGATATATATTTTCAACATTAGGAGAACTTCTGAAGGATAATATGCATTTGACAGAAATCTATATGCACTTAATTTATATAAAGATCTCATTTCCAGCTTCATTGTTCTTTAGAATCATAGAAACATATTTCCTGCTGAATGCAGGAATCCATGTAAAAACATCTCTCTCTTTTTCAGGTAGTTAGTTCCAGTGTCCCAAACTGTTCTCATACAATTCACATTTTTATATTATTTTATACGCAAAAATAAAAGGAAAAAGAAGAAATAGGAAAAAAAAACCCTTACAACTCACCTAGAGCCTGCAATACTAATCCAAACTAGTCTTACATCCATTGTCCTGTCATTGCACTTAATTTATTATCATTTAATTAGTAATAAACATAAGAGCCAGTTTGATGTAATGACTAAAGGCACTGGACTAGAAGCATGGAAACCTGAGCTCTAATTCTCTGTTAGGCATGAAAACAAAAATGATTTTGAACCAGTCATTCTCTCTCAGCCCTAGACAGGGAAGTCAAAAAATATCCTGGAAGAAGGCAGTGGCAAGACACTTCTGAAAATGCTGCCAAGAAAACTGCATGGATCTGTCCATGGAGTCACCAGGGGTCAAGGATGACTTGAAGGACCACCACCACCATAACAACAACAATAATTAATAATTATTATTATTGTGCATTTAACAATAGGGAAAAATAGAAAAATAATTGTCTAAATTTCTATTGATTCTCCAGTTGACTGCCAGCTGTGAAATGCTCGTTTAAATATAAAAAGAGAAGTAAATTCTTCAGACCATTAATTTAACTGATTGAGAATGGACATCTTTCCAACCTTGCAGTATCTATTTTTTCCACTTCACATGTTAGCAAAATAATGCTTAGGATCACCCACTGCAATCTGGAGCCCTACATGGAAAGGGAAATGCCAGATATTCAAGGTGGCTTTAGAAAAGGTTGAGGTATGAGAGACATTATTGCTGGATAATTGAGAAAGACAAACAGTACCAAAAATAAGTCAATATGTGCCTCACTGACTATAGGAAGACCTTCAATTGTGTCAATGTGTCAAGCTGTGGAATGTTCCAAGGAAAATAGGAATCCCAAAACATGTCATTGCTCTGATGCAAAACCTATGAACAGGAAAGGAAGCCACAGTCCAAATGGAACATGGCAAAACAGACTAGGTCCAGATGAGTAAAGGAAAGAAACATGACTCTATACTTTCCACTTATTTATTCAACCTATATGCCGAGTACATATTGAAGGAGACTGGATTGGAAGAAGATGAATGTGGGTTTAAAATTGGAGGAAAACAGATCAACCACCTGCACTATACTGATAACACTACAGTATTCCAATAGCTGAAAATGCAAATTATCTGTAAACTGTAATTGTCCTGTTCAGACTAGAGGCGACCAGGCAGATTAAATATCAAAAATACTTTTATTAAATAACTATTTACAATAAATAAGCCCTTTGAATCTAGGAAGAACTGGGTTCAATCAAGACCAGCTGGGCAGTGGCAAGGCAACCAGCAAGATTGCAGGGGGAGACAACAACAAGGCCGCAGAACAGGACTATTCAACGAAGACTGGGAGGCTGGAAGAGACTGGAGTGCAGGGTGCTACTGAAGCTGAAGACAACAGATCTCAAACTGGAACATTACTCGAACTAAGCTGACACTGGAACACCAGATGGGGCTGACCGGAGCCCCCCGGACTCTTCTGAAGACTAAGGACCGGACTAGACTGGACTCGGTGACTCGGGCTGGACTGGATACCGGAAGCTGGAGGCCCAAAGCAAGACTGAGAACTCAAAACAAGGCTGGACTCGGCTGGAAGCCCTGGACTAGGCAGTGATTCGTTTTCACAACAAGATAGGTGTGAAACTCCTGAGCAAGGTCGAGCAATCGAAGCACTGTTAAACTGGACCAAAGATCCACTGTGAGGCTGGAGATCGAAGGCACACTGAAGCTGCATGGAAGACCTGGCACTAACTGGCAATCTAGAAACATTGCATGGCTGCACCAGAGATTCACAGTGGAACTGTGGACTGGAGGCACAACAAGATGGGACTGCAGATGCTGGACTCAGCTGGAATCCCAAAACAGGGCAAGAAGAGTGCCCAGAATGCACACAAGATGACTGCAGAGGGCCAATACTGGAAGCAAGGCTGAGGTTGCTGGGCTCGGCGATGGCAGCAGAAGCAGGATTTAAGTCCTCTTCAGTGGAGAGCAATTGCACTGATTCCTCTTTGGTGACAGATGCTGACTCCAATGCTGGTAGGGACTCTTCTGTGAATACTGTAGACTTGTAGGATCGGTTGTCTTCGGCAGCTTGCTCCTCGCACGTCTGCCTTTTATGCCGATCCTTCACACGCCCGGACCCTTCAGCAGCCAATCGGGCTGCCTTCTCCTTCACATGCTTTTCTGCCCATCGTTGGCACACACTGATTGGAGGATTCAAATCCTCCACTGAATCTTGGCCAATCAGCACCTTAGGTTCTTCCCATGCTGCTGACTCATCTTCTAGTTTCGGTTTCCCGGTTTCAGCCTGGTAAGTTTCTATTTCCTTCTCTGACTCAGAAGGAGTTTTGATTTCTGAGTCAGAGGCAGGCTTGATTCTCACAGTAATAATGAAAGACAGGAAACACACTGCAGTCTAGCATTTGGTAGGTAGCCTTGGAAAAGATATTCAGATACTGTGACATGTCTATACTTACAAAGATCAGAATTATGCAGGCAATGGTTTTCCCTGTGACACTCAATGGAAGTGAAAATTGTGCTATGAAGAAGCAGTATAGAAAAAGAGTATTGATGCTTTTAAACTTTGGTTTTGAGGAAGACTTCTGGGGAAATCATGGATAGCCAAGAAAACAACAGATGGATCATAGACCAAATCAATCCAGAATTCTGACTTGAGGAACAAATGACCAGGCTCAAATTACAATATTTTGGACACATTAGGAGAAGACCCAGCTCCCTTGAGAAGTCCAGAGAAGGAAAGATTAAGAACAAAAGAGAAGAAGAGGATGACTAGTGGCAAGGTAGATTGATGATTACAAGAACAATAGGTGCATCATTGGGATACCTGAAGGGCCAGGTTGGGGACAAATCATCCTGGAGAAGATTTATATGGCCACTAAGAATCAACACCAATTTGATGGCACATAATCAGTTAATCCAAAAGATTGCTATGGTCAGTTCTGTTGTCCTCCTGTTAATTTCTTAATCATTGGTATAACAGTTATAAACTGGTCTGAGTGCTTGTATATGCCAAAATAAAGACACTTTAGCATGGTATGAATACATGATATAATTAAAAATATACATTAAAGTTCAGAGTCATTTTTAATTTACATCTAAAAAAATGTGACAGATGCTAAAAATGGGTATTGGACACTATACTTCCTTATTCCATGCTTCTCTACACCATTAAACATCTTATCTACTATACTTTAATAAGGTAAAGGTAAAGGTTTCCCTTGACATTAAGTCCAGTCGTGTCCGACTCTAGGGGGCGGTGCTCATCTCCGTTTCAAAGCCGAAGAGCCGACGTTTGTCCGTAGACACTTCCATGGTCATGTGGCCAGCATGACTACATGGAACACCGTTACCTGCCCGCCAAAGCGGTACCTATTAATCTACTCACATTTGCATGTTTCGAACTGCTAGGTTGGCAGGAGCTGGGACTAGCAACGGGAGCTCACTCCGTCATGCGGATTTGAACCGCTGACCTTCCAATCAGCAAGCTCAGCAGCTCAGCGGTTTAACCCACAGCACCACCACGTCCTTACTTTGATAGCTGTTTATAAATAATTCATATAGGTTTATATTTAAAAAACAAATAAGTACTCTAATATTAGACTGGATTCTGAAGCCCTTATAGCTGTTGGCCTTTAGCTGGACATCAGAAGGTGTTTTGCCTGATGATATGGTCATTTTATACCTTACAATAACTGATAATAATTCTATAGAGTTCTCACTAGAGGCACAGATGACCAGGCTCAAATTATCCTACTTCAGACACATTATGCAAAGACCCAGCTCTCTGGAGAAGGAGCTAATGCTGAGAAAGAGGGAAGGGAAGGGAAGGGAAGGGAAGGGAAGGGAAGGGAAGGGAAGGGAAGGGAAGGGAAGGGAAGGGAAGGGAAGGGAAGGGAAGGGAAGGGAAGGGGACAGCCAGCAGCCAGGTGGATGGACTCAGTTACAGTTGCAATGGGTGTACCTTTAGAAAACCAGGAAGATCAGATTTTCTCCATGTCAGATCATCATGGAGAAAATCTATCTCTGTGGTCACTAAGAGTCAGTGCCAACTTGATGGCACATGATTTAAAAAAAATAATAATCCTATTCATTGTTGTAAGTTATACCCTGCAAACCCCAGGGAGCTTGCGCATCCATTGTGGGTGAGGGGTGAGCAAGTGACAAAATGTGTGTCATGATGCATGACACAAATGTTTCATCATTTTGACATCATCGTGGATAATTGTGAGCACCTGTCTCAGGGAGAATCCAAGAAAAAACCTGCCTTGTTATCTTCAAAAATGCATACACACATATCCATCATTTTATTCCCTTTCCGGGTAAGCAATATAAAGATAATTTTACATATTTTCATGACTGTATTTATTATTGCCATATCGAATTACAGATGTTTTAGTTTTTTTAAACTGCCAGGAGTTATGTGATTGCAGCAGTCAAAAAATCTAGTCAATCAATACATTATAAATTATGCAGAGTACAGATAATAAGTAAGAAATAGTAATCCAAATAAATTAAAGGCATGAGATAACAAAAAAGAAACATAACTAAAGCTGTTTTCCAGCAACACCATTCACTCTATGACTCCAAGCTTTTCTATCCTTGCAAACTATCCTTGGTTCCTGCACATTAATAACACTGATTTGTAATCAATGCCTTTTGTTATTTTCAAGTATAAATACAGTCATTTAGTTACATTCCTATGCCACTTCATTCCAACCCGCTCTGAACATTTTACAACACAAACAAAATCAAAAGCTGCAAAGAAACAGATCCTTAGCATCATCATAGGGGTAAACTGGAGTTCATGTGCTACTTGTATATCATGTTTTCCTGATAGCCTGATAGGAAGAGGAATAATTCCCTATTTTCCAAGACCGTTGGACCTAGCACTCTCCATCTTAAAAAAAAACGTGCCAATTGCAAGAGGGTCCATGAGGACGAATTCCATAGCAAAAGTTGCCATTCATTAACCCGGGGGGAAAAAAAACATTTATCTTTATGGTATTAACATACATCTAGAAAGTTAATATCTCCTCTAATTGGCAATTGAAGTTTTCTGAGGGAGAAGAGTTTCCCTAAGTAAACATCCAATACGTAGAAGAGGAATATATAGAGGAAAGCCATGCATGCTATAAATTTTCAAGTATTAATTCTACTTAAATGTGATCTATTTATCCACATCTGTTGCAATTGCTACTTCCAATTTATTTAATAGATATTTTAACTAAAAATAAGTTATTGCTTCTAGGCACCATCAAAAGCGTTGAGAAAAAATGAAGCTTGGTAGCCTCCAAATGCAACATTTATTTTATTTATTTATTTATTTTATTTTATTTTATTTATCATATTTTGATCACTGCCGCCCATCTCCCCCACATGGGGGACCCTGGGCAGTTCACAGTAAAAACAAGTTTAAAATTCAATAAAATTATAAATAATACTAATATTTCAATAAATATAAAATACAATGCCAGTTCAATAAATATAAAATACAATTGATTTAGACCAATCAATATTATATCCCCAAACAGAGTTCCAAAACTATCAGTTAATTTTTATTAATTTTTCTATGGAAGAATAAGATTTAACAATAAATACCAATATATTATCTGCAAGCAGGACTGTGTGTATCAAACTAGGAATCAAACTATCCATTTAATCAAGCCTACTAAAGAAAGCAAGCTCAAATCAAACAATAAAGGCGTTAGAGAAGGTATAGATCTTTTCCAATAAAAAGGGGGGCTTAGATAAAATCTTACTAGTCATCCCTTATGTTTTAGGGGAAGAATAAGAATTGCAATTCATTTTAAATGTTCTTGGGGCAAAGAAAGTTTTGGAAGAATTAAAAAATAGGTATTACCAGTAGATGATTTTATTAAAAGGTTTTATTAAAAATCCAATGAAATTATTACAGCAGGAACCATCTTAAGGTTAAAATGGTTTATTAATCCTTACAAATTGTCAGCCCCTTGTGTACAATTTTATCAAGCTCATTAGCTGTTTCCTGGGTCAGGAAAGGTTCCATATATATATTAACATTCACATTAATTAATGAAGTCCGTCCATAATTAAAACAATGTACATGATTTCATCAGGTTTAGGAATTACCTGTATTCTACGATAGAGAATGCCCAGATCAGTTTTTGATATTCAGTTAAAACAGCAACAAGCCCAGAGTTTTATTTCAATGATTCAAGATGGTCATAAATCACACAAAGTGAATGAAAATAGGTTTTAAGAAATGTACTCAGAGCTTTACAAAAAATGATAAAATGTTTGATAGAAAACCTGTGGTTTCATTCTTATATCTTTCTATCTCAGCTGAATTTTTTGTATTCGGATAGTCAACAAAATGAGCTGCTTGCTGAACCTATTAATAAGATGAAGGCCTGGCTGGTTTCTGATAGAAAGACATAAAGCATACAGCTATTTTTCTCAACATTTAAATCTGATATCCCACTAGCTTCTTTTAATTAATCTAATGCCTAACCTTATCTTTCTTGTAGGCTCTCTGCAGGCACGCTCAACAATATGACATTTCTTTCAGATACAAACTATTGCCTCTCTGCTGCTACAGAACTATAGAAGATGCAAACTGTATGTCTTGGGTATGTTATATGGTTTCTATTTATATCCCAGAAGGAATCATTTCCAAGGGAGACCAACCATTACAAGAGGGGTCCATCTTCATACTCCTTGACAATTATTGTATTTTGACAGTGTTTTTATCTGGAGACAGATAATTTTAGATTAAGCATATTTAATGTAGTCTTATACTTTAAAAAATTATTTAAGTCATTTTGAATATCCTGCCCTGGGGAAAAAAACTAGTTAGTAAATCATTGAATACGCAATATAGAATACATTACCCACAAGATTCATGCACAGGGAAGACAGATGTGATTTTCCTTATGTTTACTACTAACATATAGGGACGCGGTGGCGCTGCGGGTTAAACCGCTGAGCTGTTGATCGGAAGGTCGGCGGTTCGAAACCGCGCGGCGGGGTGAGCTCCCGTTGTTAATCCCAGCTCCTGCTCACCTAGCAGTTCGAAAACATGCAAATGTGAGTAGATCAATAGGTACCGCTTCGGCGGGAAGGTAACGGCGTTCCGAGTCGTCATGCTGGCCACATGACCCGGAAGTGTCTATGACAACGCCGGCTCCAAGGCTTAGAAACGGAGATGAGCACCGCCCCCTAGAGTCGGATTCGACTGGACTTTACGTCAAGGGAAACCTTTACCTTTACCTACTACTAACATGTATTGTTTGATTTTAACTATCATGCAAAAATATTAATGGTTTTAGCCTCCATTTTGCACGTTTGGTGAAAAAAAGCAGTACACTAACTTTTGAAAAGTAATGTAGTATTTCTAGTTTGCAAAGCTGGTTTCTTTTTAATCACTAAACCATCATTAGTATTATGATATGCAACATAAATTAATAAACCATCATTAGTATTATGATGTGCAACATATATATATTTCTTTATATCTGTTTGTTTCCAAAAGAGAGCCAGTTTGGTCTAGTGGTTAAGGCTCCAGGCTAGAAACCAGGAGACTGAGAGTTCTAGTCCTGCCTTAGGCATGAAAGCTGGCTGAGTGACCTTGGGCCAGTCACTTTCTCTCAGCCCAACTCACCTCACAGGGTTGTTGTTGTGGGGAAAATAGGGGAGGTATGTTCCCCGCCTTGAGTTATTTATAAAACTAATAAAGGCAGGATAAAAAAAATCTTTAAAAAAAGCAAAAGAAAGAACCATGCATTTAATTTAATTTATTTAAGATAGTTATATATTGCTCTAAAGTAGCTCTTCTTTCCTACATTTTACTACGTAGCTCAGAATGCTATCCTATGTACCATTCCCTGACAGTAAATTAAATGTAATGACTTTATTAAATTAAACAAGTCTGACTTCTGAGAAGAAATGGGAATTCATTAGGACCAGATGATAACACCTTTGACTTCCCTGGAAACACAATTCACAGCCTGCTGGGTTTCAAACTCACATTATTCACCACCTTTCAAAGGGTGACTTCCTACTTTTTCTGCCACCCATTTGTTCTGTTAACTGTGCAGTCTCATTCCTGGGGCCCAGATTATTGCCAATTCCATTACTCAATGTCACAAGCATGTTGAAGTCCTGGCAAATCCAGCATGCCTCATTAGCATATGGATGGTTGCTCTAGGATGCAAACTCTCCATGCTATTGAGGAAGCTGTTTGTTGCCATTCCCACTTCCTCTCTCTCTCTTCTTCCTTCTTCTATGGACTGAACAGGCAGCATGGATCTCTTCATCAAAGCCACGTGCTCGGGCCTTGATGAAGAATTCTGCCGCTATTCTCCACACAGCTCTTGGCAGCTATAGGGCTGAGAGTTTAGGGTGAATTAAGTTTAGAAAGAGCAAATGAAGAAAGAAACTTCATCTTTCCACCAAAGATGGATGTAACTGAACCAAGAATAAAAAGTCAGTACTTTACTTTTAAAACCTACTCTGTCTAAGTGTGTGATTCTTTATGCTTGAGAGGGCTAAGTGTGTAAGATCAATAACCTGTGTTGCTCTGATGTGCTCATTAAAGCTATTTTAGATGATATTCTTTTTCTGTGCACAGCTTCTCTGCTGTGATAAGCTCTGTTCCATTAGGTGGTTCTAGCAGGCCACTAATGGCTTCAAAGCAGAGTTAGCCTCTCTGAAGAAATTTATCAACAAAAACTTACAACAAAGTTTCATCTGCCCCTCTTCCACTGCATGTGCTCCTCTCTTTATTTTATCCCTATATGTAGCTCGCAATTACTGGCTCATGAACTCTGTAACTATTAGGATCACTAATTACTTCCCCTCATTTCTGAACTCTTGCAGAAAGCTGATTCATATGAAAGACAGGCATGAATATTTAACTGCTTTTGATTCCCCTTACAGAAATCTGAATAGTTTCTGCATTAAGAAATAGTCCATTGGCCATCATGCAATTTATGAATCATGTTTTTCATGATTTTCTGGACAAATCTTTGATTGTCTATCTTGATGATTTCTTAGCTTGCTCTGAGAATCCTGCTCTCCACATTTATCTCCATACTGTAATACAAATCAGAGACACTATGTCTGTCGTGGAGTATTAACTGAAGTTCCTTTCTTCTATTCAGTGTGACAAGCTATCTTTATAAAGCAAACTGGGATGCTACTATAAAATAGCATGCAACTTTTAGAGTTAATTTCCATTTAAGCTGCTGGCACAAGAGAAATCGTTGTGTAGTTAGGCACAAACACCTAATGCACAGTTGTATTTATTTTCAGATACTTATGTATCTTGTGTAGGATCACAGCATATACATGCTGTCATGCCAATTTTTTAATGCCCAAATCAGTCATCAAATTCCTCTAGAAACATGTGCCTCTAGGTTGCTAGAAAACAACTTTCCAAACTAACATTCCAAGCCTTGGATTGAAGGTCAGTGCATTGAACATAAAGCATACAGCTCATTGTTTGGACAAAGAATCAGTTAATTAGTTATTATTTACATTTTCTTCATTCCTGTGTATGCGTATCTCTCTAGAACAATGGATACATTTGGGTGTTGGATGTTGCTACTGATGATAATGATAATTAATAATAATAATGGAGGACATGATTTTTTGTGTGGAAGATCCCAGGTCCAATAAGTGGTATTTTCAGGTAGGCTTGGAAAAGATCTCTATCTAAACTCCAGGACAACCCTCTGCCAATCAGGGTAGTCTCAAGAAATAGTCAAAGCCAATGAAGCTCTCATTTTCTTTCTTCTCTCCAAGCAGTAAAAGTATAGGGCTTTCTCCATTAAGGATAATAAAGTGGAGAATATATCACTCCACTTTATTCTCCGACTACTTTTTTCCATGAAGCAATTTCTGTTCCTGATAATATGAGTAGATGGAGCTTTTGTCCAAGAGGAGATTTCCCTCCTTAGAGCCCCAATTGGATATTCTAGGGACTCGAGTGGAATCGGAATCAATCCTGAGACCAAATTCAAAAATCAAAAGACATTATAGGTTTAATAATAAGTATATATGATTAATAATAATATAGGGGTAATAATATGTATATAACATAGAAACAGAAAAAGGAGCAAGCAAACCACCGGATGACTCTGGAGGGAGAGGAAACAGATAATAGAATCCAGACTGTTGTCTTTTCTCTGGTGTGAAAAGAGTCAGTGTATAAACACAATAAAAGTCATTGTTTATGGTACATGGTCCTGGCATCAGTAGTGGGGGGAAAGGTAGAAAGTCCCGTTAGTAGAATGGAGCTTAGAAGCACTTGGGCAGCCCATAGCGTTATTAGATGCTACTGTACTTCCTGGCTGTAAATGTCACAGCATGATTTACGTGGCTTTCTTTATCATTTCTGTGTAACTTTTGGGGGGTATATAACCCATAACCTTGCTGAAACTGTGGCTCTTTTGCATTCTTTTGGCCAAGAGCCCAGTGATCTCTATAGTTGTGCGTGCCAATAAAATAGGCTTTGTTGCATCTGTCTTCAGTGCTTTGGTTCCTTAAAAGTGGGCATTTTTCCCACAGCTTAGGCTATACTAAACTAGATGAATATTTATTTTATGCAGAGAAAAGAGGGAATGGCCTTGAGGGACAGGAGGAAGAGCAGCTACCAGGACAACAGTCAGATAAAAGAGCGTAGAAATGTAACCTGAGAAAACATCTCAGACAAGACCCTCCCTAACTCACACAAAAATAAAGGGAGGGACGGGGAAATTGTATTCAGACTTGCAAGTTTCTGTTACTATATCATTACAATAAAAGTAATATTGGCCTACATGACTTTGGTTTCCTAGTTTGGTCTAGCTTGAAGGGCTGACATTTTGTTTCTCATTCATTTAACCAAATTGTCCTCCCTTATAATTATATAGCACCTTTATAGTAAAGGTAAAGGTTTCCCTTGACGTAAAGTCCAGTCATGTCCGACTCTAGGGGGCGGTGCTCATCTCCGTTTCTAAGCCTTGGAGCCAGCGTTGTCCCTAAGGACCCGTCCATGGTCATGTGGCCGGCATGACTCACGGAACGCCGTTACCTTCCCGCCGAAGCGGTACCAATTAATCTACTCACATTTGCATGTTTTCGAACTGCTTGGTGTGCAGGAGCTGGGACTAGCAACGGGAGCTCACCCCGCCGTGCGGTTTCGAACCGCCGACCTTCCGATCGGCAGCTCAGCGGTTTAACCCGCAGCGCCACTGCGTCCCACTCAGCACCTTTATAGCTGTATCTAAAAATTAAGGTAAATATCGTGAGGGATGTCTTGCTATTCATAGGTCGATATAGATAGTAATGGATGGCTAGGTCAACATACATTGTATTCATTTGCAATAGTGGAAAATTAGTAGTGGTAGTATTTAAATTTGTATGCTGCCCAACTCCCAGTGACTCTGGAAGTAGGGAGGTAAAAGTGCAGATGTGGGAGCTTGCAAGATAGGAGGCTATGTAAACAGGATTAAGCTACTTGAAGAGCAGCCTTCTCCAGACAGTTTCCACTATGGTTGAAGACTATGATGATTGGAAATTATGAGAGGCAAAGCTGAAGATATTTGGTGAAAGCTGGCTAGGAGAATAGATACTTTGGAAGCTGAATTCAGACACATGGGCTCGTCAGCCCATCATGACCTACTGACCAAAAGGAGGCAGGGGGGTGTAGTCAGAGAGTTTAAGAATTACTCTGTGTCTCCCTTTTTTGTCTATCAATCTGCCTGCTTTCTCTCAAAGAGGGATCATCTCAGGCCCCTTCCTTCTGTCTTTGTTTCCCAAGCACACAAGCAAAGAACATACCCGCTTTGATTCTTTTGGTAGGTGCTAGGCGTTTGATATTCATATAATGTATTTCCTGTAAATAAATCTCCTTTCTGTTATAGTTAAAATATATGCTTTACTAATTATTGCTCAGGTCAGATTCCCACTCTCAGGAGCCCTTGCACACAGAGAAAGAACGCTTCACATTCCTAACTAAATGATTCTGCCACACCAAAGGAAATATGTAGCTAATTATTAGATATATCAGCCCATTACCTCTCACATATTGTATCTATCATCCATACAACTGACAACACTCCTCTCACCTTTAATTATTATGTGGCAATTACCCTGATTTTATTTTTCTGTAGTTCTAGTGGTCATGCATGAAGAGTTCCTGATGTTGCTAAACAAGCATCACTAGCCAAACATATAATCACTTTTTTAGTCAGCTGGAGGACCTTCTTGTAATATTCAGCAAAGCATTTGCACATCAGTATCCTGACCAATAATTTGTATAATTCAACTCTGTAATTGCCCTTTAATAGGAAGCTCGCATGGTAAGTCATGGGATAAGTCAGGGTGTCTGCTACTTATCACCAATCAGTGCAATGAAGGAGTCCTTATTACTAAAGTACATTTTCCTTTGCTTCTCGAAGCCAACCTTACACTTGAATACCAATGCCTAGGGCTGACATCTTACATATTTCAATAAAGTAGTTGAGTAATGCTCATAATAACCATCACAAATGGAGCATGATTTAAACAGGGGGGGGGGGACCAAACTTGTGCATTCAGCCACTTCAGTGTAATCAGCATAAAATCATCTACAATTTCTCCCTAAATTGCATATTATGCCTGGAAAAGTCAAACCTGATTACAAAGAATACAGCACATTCAATTTCTTGCCAAGAATACCATTCATAAAAACAACTGTTTTGTAAATATTCCCCCATTTGTAGCATTAGTGTGTGTGCGTGTGTGCATGTGTGCACTCAATGTTTGAATGCCTGATTATAACATAAAGACCTCATATTGATATTTCTGGCTTAAAGGGAACTTTTTATCTGATATCCCAAGGCTCTAAATGGTCAGATTCAAGGTTGATAATTCAGCTTAAACAGAGCTTCTCACAAATTCTTAAGGTAAACAGCAAGTTACATGAAATTGTTAAACTTGTTAAACTTTGCAGGGACAGAAGGCCACATTCAATTCCTTTATGTGATGTACATAAATGTACTAGATGTACTAGCTTTACAAAGTGTGTGCATATATGTATGTATATACTGTATGTGTATATATGTGCGTGTGTAATAAAAATTAATATTTATTCATTTTTACACAGTGGCTATCCAGATGCTTTCGAAAGATTCAAAATTATTTCATGAAAACTTTCAAAGATGAAACAGGATACAGTCATTGATATATACCCATTCATTATTGCCCAATATTTTTCTGAAAATACAAAATAAGTTGCTCCAAACCTGCTATATGTATTGCTGCTATGTGAGACTTTTGAAAAGAAATAAAAAAGTTAAAGATGAAAATGAAACCTGTTTGATTCCAAAAGAATTCAAAAGTTTGAACTTCCAGAGGAAGAAATGGTGGACTGAAAACAGGTCTGCACAAAGCAGAGCCAATGACCGGAATGAAGAGCCAGTGAGTAGACCAGCTCTAGAAGAAGACTTGAGATTGCCCACAAATGCTCCAGAGAGCTGGTCCTCACAAGGAAACTGCAAGATAGAGGTCTCTGGCAGGTTTCGAGCTCTGGGAGTTGAGGGAATAGCCAACTTGTTCAAACTGCACCTTTGTCGGCACCTTTGAAAGGACACTAAGTTCGCGTGCTTCCTTTTCTAATCACTTTTGGGAATTGCTTGTTAACTGCTTTTCAGCTATCAGGAACCTTAGGATCAACAAGTCTGACAGCACCATGTGAGTTTCCTTCAATCTTTAGTGAAAGAAAGTTTTAACTACAAGTTTAAGAACTTAAAAATTTGGGCAGGGGAGAGGATAAACAGCAAAAGGATGATTAAAACTTTGATTTTAGAAAGTTACAAATGGACTAAGGGTCAGATAAATTTGAAATAAGATTTTGGAATTAATTATAAAGAGTCCTTCCCATGGGAAAATGCTTTTGTTTTGAATTTTCTTTAAAAAAAAATAAGACTTTAAAAATTGGACACTAGAGGGAACTAAAGATTACTATTAAACGAGAAAAACACATAAACTCAACTTACAATTACAGAATGAAGCAAAATGTTCTAACATTGGACATTTTGAAGGATATTTTTGGACAATGGACTCAGAAGTTAATTTTAATTTTTAATTTTTATTTATAGTATTTTTATTGTATTTTATTATTCTGATGGTTTTAATCATTTGTTGTAAACCGCCCAGAGGCCTCTGACAGGAGGAGATGGGCGGGGATAAATTAGATAAATAAAATAAAATAATAGTGTCAACAGAGACATCTGCTTCTATGGAAAAACTGTCTAAAAGATGTTATGGAAGAGAAACAAGTTCTATCTGACAAGATCAAGTCTGAGTTGAAAGTTGATTTACAAATGACAGGCTACAAGAATGACATGGAAAAAAATGTTACACTGGACATACAAAAGAAACCAGCTGATGTCTTAATAATTAAAAGGGATATACAAACAATAAGCCAAGAGAGTGACCTGGATAATTTTCCTATAATGGATTTACAAAAGAGGCTTGTTAAAGTTTTGAAGAATCTCTGAGAAGGGACAAAGAAAAAATGAAAAGAAATCAAGTTCTACAACATTATTTGAATGGACTAAAGATTAAGATTGTTAGAAGTAAAAGGAAGGAATATAAAGTTGGTTTATCTGATCAAAGTTAAAATAGATATGTTATCTCTGACAACCCTTAAGGGACTTTTGCTGACACCAGGACTGAAATGATTGTGCTTGATGGATTTGTTTATAGATAAGAGATGGGATATGGGAAGAAGAGATCATTTGTTGTATTTTAAGAGGAGTTGATAAGTTAATAAAATTGTTTATACTTCTTGTGATAAAGGTGGGAAGCCACTTATTTATCTATTCCTTTTCTTTTTCTTGACCATATTCTTACTTTATTTTCTTTCCTATTTTTCTTTCTTTTTCCTTTTTTTGCTGCTTTTCTGACCTTCTATCGTTTTATTCTTCTTTTTTTAGTTTGTATTTTACTGTTGTAATTATAATCTTTAATAAAATTACTACAAAATAATTCAAAAGTTTAAGTTTATATACTGTAAATGTTATCCATAAATCTTAAATACATGCCATCCTGAATATTTTTCATTTGTCAACATCTTTTCCCTAATTCTAACAAAGATGCTTTCTAAACTTTCAAAATTCAGTGGCGTTTTGGCAGTTAACTGCAGTGTTGAATGTTGGTGGCAAATTCAGTACCAAATGTCAGATGAAAAGGGAGCTCTGACAGTCACACTAGCACCTCAAAGAGGGAGGGAGGCCTGTGAGCCACAGTTTACCCATCTCTGCTATAGAGATGCACTAGTCTGCATTTCTGTACAGTAATACAGTAACATCCACAAAAGATACGACAATAGTATAAATAAGAGCACTCCACTCTAGGATTGTGCAGAGACCATCTGATCCATTTGAGGCTGGGACTGCAGGTTCTGGAAATAGGGCAGCTCATCCTAGGTCAGTCCAGGGAAAGGTTGCTCCAACTTGCTTTCAAATCCTGAGCAGATTCCTGGGGTAGAGGGGGAACAGAGGACAGTATTCTCTTCCTGCTAATCAGATCCCCTTTAAGAATGTATTTCCCTTCTCTTCAGCTGAGCAACTTGTTGGAGGCTAGATGTTGAAGTACAAAATGGCTGGGGGGGGGGGGGTTTCTACCTCTCCTTGTCCCTCCATCTAGCTCCTCTAGATGGGCTCTGCACACAAAGGATTAGACATGCTTGCATATGATTGCCTGCATATTCCACTATATAGCCACTGAAAAATGCAGGTCTGACCTTGGGATTGGGGAAAGAAAGAGCAAGCCACCAAGGGAGGACTTTGAGAAAATATTACTCAATCCTGAGAAAGAGGAAAGCATGAGAAAGAAATTAAAAATAACCCTGCCTTGATTTTGTTTAATATACTAGGGAGAAACTGCGACAGGCTTTCAAGGTTCAGCTATTCTACCCTACTAGAATAAAGTGCATTCCCGGAATCCCTTCCATGTCTGTTTCTTGACCTTGTCCACCACAAAGGGCTGACCATAGCCCACATTTCCAAGAAAGCAGGAGCAAGAATATCCTGTCTGAAACAGAGGGAAGAATTCTGTTGTGACCCTCTTCTGGCCATTCATTTGGCAACAGCATCTCTCATGCTGGGTTACAGACCTTGATCTGCATTTGATCCAGTACAACTCATTCTGTTAATTTAGCCATCTGAGCCAAGTCCATCAGTTTCACAATCCAATGTTCAACCGTAGGTATTTGTGGATCTTTCCATCATTGTGCATATAACAGTCTTGCAGCCATGATCATCTACAACAGCAACACTGCATGGATCTGGGATTCATCTGGTTTTAGACCACATCACTGTGTTGGGGGAAGAAAGACATAGCATAATTCTGAGCATATTTACTCATGCACAGTTCAATGGCACTTAGTCTCATAGAAATGTTTCACAAATTCACTTATTACCCTAAAGCGGAAGAGCCAGTTTGGTGCAGTGGTTAAAGGCATCAGCACAGAAACCAGGGTTCTAGTCTTGCCTTAGGCACAAACCTAGCTGTGTGACTTTGGGGCAGTCTCTTAGCTCTAGGAAGAATGCACCAGCAAACCACTTCTGAAAATGCTGCCAAGAAAACTGCGCTGATTTGAAAGAATTAAATTACAATTTAAGATACCAAACTTAATTTCTTATTGTATTATACTTACTACATGAGGGGAAATATATGGATTTAATTTCACTCTTGCTACTGCTATTTCTGTCATGCCAGTTTTTTCATCTTCTTCTCAGAAAAACCTTGTTTTTATATTCTTATATTCTGAGCAAACTGCTGTCTAAGCAATCTGCCTTAAGTTTTGACCTTAAGACGTTTATCTGCCTAATTGGAGGAAGCCAATGGAAAGGCCACCAGAGATAATTTTCAAGATGAAAGCAAGTCTTTTGAAAGTCAATAAGAGTTCTAAGTTGTTAACTAACAAAATAGCCCAGAGACAATGTAGGTCAAAGAGAAAAATATATATGTTCTGAGGTCAAGGGCTTTGTTTTTTTAACTAAACTGCTGAAAAAGAAAGCGAGTATTTATAGGTTATACTATGAAATATTAATACTCCATTGCTGAAAACTGCAGTTCAAATTTCTTTTAAGTTAATAATTTTGTATCAAACCCAGTACCTCCCTCCATACTGATAGCTTACATCTCCTCTTCTTTTTCCCCATTCCTCCTCATAGGACAAACGATACCTTGTGATTCTAATTTAACGACAGCTTCCTTAAAATGGCAATATTTAACACACTTAATAGGGATTAAATCCCATTTGACACAAATGGGAGTTTCTTCTCAGTAATTTTCTACTAGATTGATCCTATAAAGTTTTTGAAATGCTTTCTTCATATCACCAGAAAGCTCTTTAACATTTTCTATTGAACATCATACCAATATTCACTAAAATATTATCAATTTAATTTTGTTTTACCTGCATTTTAACATATCCTCACAAAACCTTCCCTTTTTAAAGATCTTGGATGTAAAAAAATTTGACTTGCAGTACAATCCTGCCAAACCCACAAAAAAGGAATCTTGGCTGGATTTACACATCATACAAAGCCATGATGTGATTGCTTTATTTTTAGCTTAGTATGATGTATGTACCCAACTACTGTGGCTTAGCAAGATGTGTGAACCAGGCCACTATAGTTTGTTCAACAAGTTATGACTTGGTTTTAACATTATATGTAAACTGAGCTACTGTTTTTATGGGATATTTTTTTATTACAGGTCAATTAATTGCAATTTATGATTTCAAAATACCAGGTGACAAAAACCTGAACTGTTATGAAAGAACAATTCTTTGCAAATAATTGGAAAATTCATCCTGTAATTTGAGCAGATACATTCCAGAGAAGTGTTTTCTCTGAGTGGAATATTGTTTATTGTTCAATTTCTAAAAAAAACAAAAAACAAAACAAAATCAACAAGAGCTTGATGCATGCTTGAAAACTAGCAGCAGGTTTTTCCTGGTTGCCTAGGCAACTCAACACAAGAAAAAGTCAACCTAACTTTTATCTACATATGCCATGATGATTGGGTTGGCAGCATCACTTACTGTTATTTTCTAAACAACAAACAGCCTTGAGACTCCTTAGGGTCCTTACATTGAATTCAGGGTTTGTTGCTAACATTTACAAGCTAGCCAAAGTGGTTTTTATATCCCTCTCCTATTCTGGAAGGAAGAAGTAAGGAAGAAGTAAGAGTAAAGGCATTCTTTAGTGAGATGGTAGATTGTGAATAGATATTGACTATAAGCCTGAGGATTATTAGAACTGAAGTCCAAGTTATTTGGAGGACACCAAGTTAAGAATATGGAACAAAACTGATAGAAGGATGTTGTAGAAAAGGATATAGGACTGGGAGTGGAAGGCATTCAAGAGAATGCCTCTCCATCAAGTGGATGGATACCTTCACCAGTCAGCAAATTATTATTAATTTTATTTATATACCTTTCCTCAAATGCCGCCATTATAACAAAACATAGAATTATCATTAGTAGCAGTTTTCCCTGTATAAATGGAATTAAGTAGGGTTGTCAAATATACAAAGACAACACACAAATTACTTAGGTCATATATGCAACTTAAAAGGGATTTCCAACATAGTAGTTTTCTTAATTAAAAATTGGCATTTATCAGCCTGCGACTGGGACCTATAAGAATGTATTGCCAGATACAGTGGTTTGCTCCAGGTGTAAATCATGCTGTATTTGATAATACTCCATTACTTCCAGCTCTCTGGTTCTCCTCTTTTCTTCACAACATACATCTAGAACTCCATGGCCAAAGAGCATGTCAACTCTCCATTGGGCTGTTTTCACAATTCCTTGTTTGCCCCACCCCCACCCCAATTATGGAATGATTCCATGCTCAATGAGTAGAGCAGGCCAACAGGTAAAGAAAAATGTTTACTCAGCAGTGATCTTTGGATCTGTTCTGTAGGTGTAGGTATATGCATTGGGATTACTACAATACTGATAAATACGCATAGCACAATGTGTCCATGTCTCATCGGTTTCATGTCTGCTTTTGCCTTATGTGGTGACACTGTCCATTTTTTGCACAAAGGCATATGGTCTTGAAAATGCTGACTGGTCAGTTCCCTACCATAGGATATCCTGATAATGGAGAATAACCTTTTATTTGTCCATTCATTTCCACTTGATCTACTTTCTTAAAACTCAAAATGTCAGCCCAGAGAACATCATCATCCTGCCCTGTTGGACAAGAGGTAGTGAAAATCGTAATGGCCATGTTTGCAGTAGATGTTGTTTTTAAAAATTTGGTGTTGTACCAAGGATGCCAGTCCCTCCTACACCACCCACGATAGCCCTACATGTCAGATCCCCTGATCAAAGGTTTCACAGAAACCCTTATCAGGGCATCTCCCATCATTTCATTCTCTCATGTTGCCAGATGGGAGGGGGTGCAAAGTTGGAGTATAAAGTGGTTTATTATGGCTATGGAGCACATCAAGGATGCGGGGTTGAGATATGGTAAGAATACCATCTGGATGGAAGGGGGAGTGACATGCTTCGTGGGAAAGGGGATTAACTAAAGGGATGTAGTTTTAAATTAGGTTTGAGTCTTTATTCGCAGCTGGCCTTCTGTACCATTCATTACGCTTCATTAAAACAATTCAAAGAGATCCAGCTTCTTGACTGTGTATGTGTGAATGCTCAAATGATCAGGTGCTGACATATGCCCTATAGAGGCAGGTAAGAGGATGGTGAAGTGGTAACCTAGAAGGCCAAAATTGTACATGCAAATATACAAAAGGAAAGTGATAAGGTGACAACCTTTATTGCTGATTGTGTAGCTAAAAGATTTTGGAAGAGCTCCATGAGGGCTGAGAAACCACCTAGCCCAAACTCAGTGCTTCCAGGCTGTGTGTCATGATCACCGTTGTGATGCTTGTGACATCGCAATGGCTCTCATGACAATGCAGGGAAATGGGTCCCGGGCGGATTAAGGGAAAAGGCAACTAGGTAACAAAAGAGAGCAACAGGTGCTGGCAACAAAGTATCAACTCTAGCCGGAGGCACAGAAGAGAAAGATACAATGTTGCAAAGAAAGCAATTGACAAGACCAGACCACGAGGCACGCCCAAGCTGTCAAAGAGATTACGAACCTGATCGCCCGGCAATGAACCATCACAGGCCAGGGAAGGAATCAAGGAAACGCCCGGAGCACAGGAGGGGCTCCATGACCCCTCACCTACCGAAGACGGAACCGATGGGGCTTGGGGGCGCACCCAGAGTAATAAGGGGTGGAGCGCTGACCAGCACGGGCTATTTAAATCCCGTTCCGGTGCGCTCCACTCACTCTCAGCTTTCTTAAAGGGCACACATACTGTTACTCAAATAAAACCAGAACCTAAGCCTACACTAGCATCTGTGTTTTTACTGGGTAGCAGGCCAAGCCTGACATAAAGCTGAGAGTCACCAAACCAAAGTTGCCAAGCTCCACTGGACAAAAATTTTCCGCGGGAGAGATCAACTGGCGAAAACGGAACCGGGGACAGCAATGGAGCCAGCACTTTGCACCAGAGGCGTGAAGGATGGCCCGCAAGAGGCAGAGGCAACCCAACAGCTGCTGGAGGCGGCGCACCCGAAATCGGACACGGACACCCTCCCTGCCCACACCGCACCCCAGTTCCAGACCTGGAGCTCCAACCCAGACGGGAGAGCCCCGACGGAAGATGAAGTCGGGGACCAACAACTCCTCACATGGGCCAGTGGAGCAGGACCCTGGACGGGAACACCCTACTCCACCTGGAGGCTCCGCTACCCCCAAACGCCCGAGCAGGAAGGTGCAAGACTACAGACCGAACAGCATCCGGCAGCACTGACATCAGATGACCAGGGCACGCCAGACAGGGTCACGGCCCTGGAAGCCAGGGTATGAGACCTGGAACACCTGCTCCAGTCCCTGACATTGGCAGACCAGGGCACGCCAGACAAGGTCACGGCCCTGGAAGCCAAGGTATGAGACCTGGAACACATGCTCCAGTCCCTGGCAACGATCGTAGGCAAGCGCTCCAAGACTGAGGTGGCACAGGGGGCAAGAGGGGATCGGGGCACCCTACCCACCCCGCCAACAACTCAAGCAGAAGGGGCCAAGCACGAGACTCTGTCGCAGGGCTTCGTGGCCCCAGGCCAGTGGGAGCCATCCCTCACCACCCACAGGTAAGGGTCCCGCAAATTGGGGGGTTCGCCAAAGACTTCCCTGTACAATTTGACGGGGACCCTACAAAACTGTCCTTCCTTCTCACGAATGCGAGGGACTACATGGCCCAATATGGCCATTATTTCAGCACAGAAGCAGCCAAAATCTTGGCAGTGGCCACCAAGCTCCAAGGCAGGGCTGCAGACTGGTACGTGCAGATGTCCGAGTCCGGAGCCCCAGCCTTGGCCAATTTCCACAACTTCCTAGCCGAGCTGAAGCATTACTTTGAGGACCCCCTGGCGAAAGAAAGGGCCAAGTGCACACTTCAAGTGCTGCACCAATGAAGAAAAACAGTGGCCGACTACACCCTCGAGTTCAAGGTCCTCGCAGGCAAAATCACGGAATGGTCTGAGGCCACCCTGATCGACATGTTCAAGTGTGGCCTCAACCGGGAGGTACTACAATGGGCACTCTACAGAGACGACCCAGCCTCCCTTCATGGGTGGATTTGCCTAGCCGGAAAAGCGGAGCATGCTCAGCGCACATTCCTGCTCGCAACCGCAGATGACAAAGTCCCTCCCAGCACAAGAGGACCAGTCCCACAGTCGGGCCCAACCTGGCACGCAGACCAACAACGGAGGCTTGCCCATGGGCAATGTACCAGGTGTGGGAAGACGGGACACTGAGCGGCGGACTGTTTCAAGAACAGGACAACGGATCGCCCGCCCAGACCAACACCGAACACGCCGCACAAGCCATCCAACCCCCGCAGATGTCTGACAGGAGCACTAGCAACCCCGGATGAGGACGCAGATGCATACCTCGCAGGGGACGTGATCGACACCCAAGAACAGCCGGCGGAAAACGCCCCCACCTGCTCTAAGCAGCGCCGCTGGGCAGGTGGTGAAGAAGGGGCACAACAACCCCAGGGTGAGTGATGATTGCTCCATCCTGGCAGGGACAATTGAACTCTCGTACGGCCCTAGAGCCATCACGGTTGAGGCTCTGGTGGACTCTGGATGCTCCAGGAATCTGATCTACCCAGACATTGTCACCACATTAAAACTGCCCTGCTCCCCCCTCCCTAAACCGCTGGCATTCCAACAACTCGACGGCTCTACAGCAGGAGGGGGGGGACCAGCCACCCAGAGGACCGGAAAGGTCACCCTGACAATGGGCACCCACAAGGAATCCATAGACTTTGTTGTAACCCAGGTGGGGAAACCCATAGTAGTGCTGGGGATCCCCTGGCTAGCACGCCACAACCCACACATAGATTGGAGGACACGCTCCATCAAGTTCAAAGATGGGGTCTACCAGGCACCGACACTGGACAAACCATCTGCTCTGACGGTGGGGAGGGCAGAGGTTGTTGACCAAACCCATGACCACCACCCCAGAAGGACTGCTGGAGCAATACGTGGACTTTGCAGATGTCTTCGGAGAAGAGGAGGCAGACCAATTACCCCCCCACACCACAAGACGGACTGCACAATTGAACTGCTCCCAGACGTCCCATTACCCAAGCCCAAGATCTACCCCATGACCCAGAGAGAATTAGCAGTGCTGCGCGAATTCTTGGACAAAAACCTCTCCAGGGGCTTCATAGAACCAGCGAACTCGCCGGTTGGAGCACCCGTCCTATTTCGTGAAAAGAAGGACGGCACCCTGAGACTATGCACCGATTACCGCGGATTAAATTCCGCTTCCCTATCCAACAAATACCCCCTACCCCTCGTAAAGGACATGCTGGCACGCTTGTCAAAGGGAGGGGTGTTTTCCAAACTCAACCTCCGCGAGGCGTATTACAGAATCCGCATCAGGGAGGGGGACGAGTGGAAAATGGCATTCAATTGCCCCTTGGGCTCCTTCCAATACAAGGTACTGCCATTCGGTCTTGTGGGGGCCCCGGAGGTCTTCATGCAACTCATCAACGAGGTACTGCATGAACATCTATTCAAGGGCGTACTGGTTTACCTGGATGATGTCCTCATCTACATGAGGACGCAGAGGGAACACGAGAGGTTAGTGAGGCAAGTTCTCACTAAGCTCTGGAAAGCCAAACTCTATGCTAAGCTGTCCAAGTGCAAATTCCACAAGTCGCGCTTGGACTACTTAGGGTACAGAATCTCTGACAAAGGCATAGAGTTGGACCCCGCAAAGGTTCAGGCAGTTCTGAGCTGGGAACGCCCACGCACCAGGCGCCAGCTTCAAAGCTTCCTTGGGTTCGCGAACTTCTATAGGTCCTTCGCAAGAGGGTTCGCGGAAATTGCCCTGCCCTTAACCAATTTGCTCAAGACCAAAGGCGTTGGGGAGACGCGCAAGGTCAAAAACCCAGGGGCCGTACTTAATTGGACTCCTGCCTGTCAAACCACGTTTGACAGACTAAAAGCGCTGTTCACAGCAGAACCAATTCTAGCTCACCCGGACCCCAAATGGCCTTTTGTGGTGCAGGTGGACGCCTCTGACTTCTCAATAGGCGCCATCCTGCTGCAAAAGGATTCTGCTGGAATCCTGAAGCCATGCGCCTATCTCTCGAGGAAATTCTCAGAGACAGAGAGGCACTGGCACGTGTGGGAAAAAGAAGCATTTGCGGTTAAAGCAGCACTGGAGGCGTGGCGTCACCTTTTGGAAGGAACGACTTGCCCGTTTGAGGTCTGGACAGACCACCGCAACCTCGAGGCGCTTGGTACGCCCCAGCGCCTCAGCCCCAAACAGATACGCTGGGCTCAGTTCTTCAGCCGGTTCAACTTCCAGCTGAAGTTCATACCAGGCAAAAATAATTTCCTGGCAGACGCACTCTCCCGACTGCCCCAGGATGCAGAGCCTATCTCTGACATCGTAGGGACGGTGCTCTCCAATTCCCAACTGGGTATGGCAGCTGTCACCCAGGGACGCGCTCGGGGACAACCTGCCCCCCCCCTCGCAAACAACTACGGCGCAACCTGCCCCTAGACGCAGGCAACCTCAAATGCCAAGTGGGTTACGGGCAGATTTTACAACGGCGTTAAAATCTGACCCCTGGCTCCTCATCAACCCCAAAAAGGTCAAAATGGAAAGGACCTCGCATGGGCGGAGGGAAGGTTATATGTACCCGACCCACAACGGCAGGCGATCTTCAACAGATCTCATGACAGCAAACAGGCTGGTCACTTCGAGTTTTTGAAAACCCTACACCTAACTCGGAGACAGTTTTGGTGGCCCTCGCTGAGGAAGGACGTCAAGACGTATGTGGCATCCTGCCCAGTGTGCACTATGGCCAAGCGACCGGCTGGCAAACCCCAGGGGTTGCTGTGACCCGTGGCTGAACCCTCCTGCCCTTGGGATGAAATCTCAATGGACTTCATAGTAGACTTACCACCTAGCCAAAAGAAAATGGTCATTTGGGTTGTAAAAGACTACTTTTCAAAACAAGCCCATTTCATCCCCTGCACCTTGATCCCATCAGCCCAACAGCTGGTAAAACTGTTCCTAGTCCACCTGTACCGCCTACACGGCTGCCCCTCCCGCTTGGTGACTGATAGGGGCACACAATTTACCTCGAGGTTTTGGCGGGCTTTTTTGAAACTGATAGGTACCCAGCAAGCCCTGTCAACCTCCTGGCATCCCCAGACGGACGGATCCACAAAGATCCTTAATGCCACACTGGAGCAATTCCTCCGTTCCTACATAAACTACCACCAGGACGACTGGGTGGACCTCCTCCCGTTTGCAGAGGTCGCATACAACAACGCGATACACCAAAGCACGGGAAAAAACCCCTTTGGGGTGGTGTCGGGTCGGAGTTCGTCCCCATCCCTGAACTACCTCAGCCTCCGTCCCCAGCAGTGGCCACCTATGATTGGGGTGAGAAACTCGCAGATTCCTGGCCGGTCATCAAGGACACACTTAAAGAGGCACAAACAGCGTACAAATTGCAAGCGGACAAACACCGGCACCAGCAGCCAATGTTTCAGGTGGGGGACATGGTCTATCTATCCACCAGATTCATAAAATCGCCGCAACCATCAAAGAAGCTGGCCCCCAAGTTTATTGGACCATTCCAGGTGACACAAATCGTGAACCCAGTCACGGTGCGCTTGGACCTGCCCCATAATTTAAAGAGACTGCACCCAGTATTTCACTGCAGCTTGCTCAAGCCGGTAAGTGATCCCTCCCAGTGGCACCCACGCACGCCCCCCCCCCCACCAGTGATGAAAGACGGGCAACAACATTTTGAAGTGAAGGAGGTACTTGACTCCCGCAAGTGGCGGGGCTCCCTCCAATACCTAGTAAAGTAGAAACACTTTCCACACCCTGAGTGGGTCGCTGCCCGCGACGTCCAGGCCCCCGACCTGATCCACACCTTCCATACCACCTATCCCTCCAAACCTGTGGCTTAACCTTCTCAAAGGGGGGCAGTATGTCATGATCACTGTTGCGATGCTTGTGACATCGCAACGGCTCGCATGACAATGCAGGGAAATGGGTCCCGGGAGGATTAAGGGAAAAGGCAACTAGGTAACAAAAGAGAGCAACAGGTGCTGGCAACAAAGTATCAACTCTAGCCAGAGGCATGGAAGAGAAAGATACAATGTTGCAAAGAAAGCAATTGACAAGACCAGACCAAGGCACGCCCGAGCTGTCAAAGAGATTACGAACCTGATCGCCCGGCAATGAACCATCACCGGCCAGGGAAGCAATCAAGGAAACACCCGGAGCACAGGAGGGGCTCCACGACCGAAGATGGAACCAACGGGGCTCGGGGGTGCACCCAGAGTAAGAAGGGGTGGAGCGCTGACCGGCATGGGCTATTTAAAACCCATTCCGGTGCGCTCCACTCACTCTCAGCTTTCTTAAAGGGCATGCATACTGTTACTCAAATAAAACCAGAACCTAAGCCTACACTAGCGTCTGTGTTTTTACTGGGTAGCAGGCAGAGCCTGACACTGTGTCATATTTCTGAGCAAACGACAAGGAAGATAAAGAAAGTGGTAAAAGATCACTCCACATAGAAATCTTGGGAGAGTGGTGTGCAGCATTTTTTGGTCAAAAACCAGGAAGTTTGTTGCCAGACAAATGAGAATGACCTTTTACTTTCATAATGGCAACAGCAGAAGACAGAATAATAGCATCAAGTAAAGTGGAAATAAAGTTAGCATTCTGAATTGAAGACTGGGGCAGAGACAGAAGGAGGAAAAAAAAAGATTCAGCACATTCAAAAGGAGTACATGTTACATATCCAGAAACATGTTTCCCATCAGGGGTATGGTGAGAAGACCCATCAGTATAAAATTCAAAATTTGCATTTGCAATGGGAATTTTCTGAACATCAGGATGAAGGAGATGTTCAGCATCAATTAAAAGGAGACAATCATGATTGGAATTTTTTTCAGTAAAAGCCAGGGGTAAAAGGGAAGAGGGATCAAGGAAGGAAATATGGGTGTTAGTAATATTTGAGAGTTCAAGAGTGCCACTTCCAATTTCTTTAGATGTTGGGGAGTCAAGGGCAAGGCAAGAGGAAAAGGCAGGGAGACACTACTATGTGGGAAACAGATACAGTGAGCTCTGAGGATTTGTCCTTAAGAGGACAGCAGTCTGAATGGCAAGGAGAGAGAGTGAAAGGTAATTGCCACTGGATCCAGCTTCTAAATGTAGTATGCACAAAGTAAAGACAATCACCATGAGACTGAACAAGGACACCAGAGGACACAAGCACACAATGGCATAACAGGATAAAGAATAATTAGGAGGCTAAGGACAGGGGTGGAAGTCAATGCCAGGTTGATTAAAGGTCAGAGTCAGAGTCCTTAGTAGAAGTAAAAGAGGCCTTATTTGAATTAAGAGTTGAATTTGAGAAACAAAGTCAATAATGCAGAGACAACAAAACCCAACCATGCCAAGAAAAAGACAACAATTCTTTTTCATTGGTAGGAGATGATCGCTGCAAAATAGCCTGAACTCACCTTGATGCTGTAGATAATTGAGATAATCAGTGATTGAGATAATTGATGCTCACCTTGTAAAATCAAATGACCCAAATAGAGAAGTTGAGACTTACAAAAATGCAAGTTCTGCACATTAGTTTTATGTCCATGGTCTGCCAGATGGTGTAAAAGTAAAATAAAATCTTCAACCTAAGTGTCTTTACCATCCAAAGCCAGGAGAAGGTCATCTACTTATTGTAAATTGACAGATTTACACAGGAGCAAAAGGATAAGAGTACAGATGCTCACAACTCACAATCTTCATGTAGACCTGAGGGATTCTGGTCATTAATGGTTGATCATTATTAAAAGTTAAAGCAAAAAGATACAGAGAATTGAGAAAGCAAAACACAAGTCTATGTAAAACAAGAATCTGTAGGAGGAATGCCACTCAACAAAGTAGTTAGGTTGGGAACAAAAGGAAAAATGGCTCAGATAATAGCACTGATGTGTCTTAGATATTGAACCAGATAGTACTAGATTGGGTGCCCTTCTTGACAGACTTTTTGACATCAAAGAGAGAGGTGTGACATGTACTAGAAGTGGGTGCCGCAATACCTATAGAAGAAGGCATACATAACTTTGGTGAAGGAATGTAAGATAAAAGAGACAGTAAATGACATCTCAGCCCTGGGAAAAGTGGGAGTGTGAGAAACACACTCAAAATAAATAAACCTACATTCTGTTCGTATAAGAGGAAGCAGAGGGAAACTCTGGCAGGTTTTCAAGTTTCTGTTGTTATCCCCTACAATTATACAGTTCCAGTAGTTCCAGTAGTTCCTGTGGTATGTGTTTCCTGATCTGGCCTATCTCAAAGGGTTGGCAATACTTTGTTATTTTAGTTCAGTAATGATATGTTGGCATCCTTCAGTGGCAATTTTAGTCAGGGAAAGCTAAAGAGAATTCCCTAACTAAAGGAAGAAGTGACAACAAAATGATGATTTGACCAAACCACATTTGGTTTTTGAGATAACTCATAATGCTGATGGCACACAGGCAAGAGCAGGATGTGGTCAATCAAGAGATAAAACAGGAAAGAGTTAGGAGGGGGAAGAGATCTGTGTGGCTGTCATCCTTACATCATTCAGGAGATCGCTGAAGACCTGGTTGTTCTCCCACGCCTTGGGGACAGGGTGATTGTAAAGTCCCCTTTTAGGTTTAGTTTTGCTTTGTTTTGGTTTATTTTGTTTTGATTTGTTTTGGTTTTATTTTTTTGTACTTTGGTCCTCTGGTCTACTGTATTTTTCTTTTAATGAATTACTTTTTAGTTGTAAGTCACCCAGAGTCATTTGGGAATCAAGTGGCCTATAAATTAAATTAAATAAATAATATCTTGTTCACACAGTGAGATCCATGTGAATTTTGCATATCTTGGGCTAGGGTTCCCTTTGAAAATCTGGTGTCCTAACAGTCAGAAATCACGCTGAGACAAGGAGTAGGTCTCTAGTGTTTATTACTGCTACATTAGACAGAAAATCCTAACAAATTGAAGAAGCGTGGGAAAAACCCAGACAGATAAACCCCAAAAGTTAAGGTGGGTCTGATCTGTGTCTCTTTGAATGGCTGCTTAATTCCTCAGTACTACGCATGCGTTTTCCACCCTGGATAGAGGCCCCCTCCTGCTCGCCATCAGTACTCATGACATCTGGAGCCACCCAACCACATTTTGTTGGAAGGAGTAAGAACTGAGCTGGACCCAGAAGGGGTCAACATGGGCAAGGAAAGGTGATAAGAACGAAATGGTTCAGTAGCCCCAGATCCTGTTTCTTCAACTACTTACCAATCACCACTTCTGATGCCACAGATGACACCAAGTTGTTGTGGAATAACAATTCCATACCCAATTAGTAAAGAAGCCCAACAGTAAAAAGAAAATTTTATTCAGAAACTATTATTAGATCTGTTCACAGGAGCCATCACAATTCTTATAAATATGCACAGCCTTATGTGTCCATTTCTCATTGTTTTAATGCCTACACTTTGTTTCCTAAATGATTTTTTTAAATGCTAACTGGTCACTTCCCCATCCTAAAATATCATTCTACTAATTTATTCATTCCTGACATTCATACTAATTTATTACCTTGCTTTCCTTGTACAAGATCTGCCTGTTTGGAGATAATAGTATTTGTCTCTACCTCTCATTCAAGTTTTTCTAAATGGAATTCTTATGCTTTGCAAATCTTGAATCTCCTATTGATACCTCTGCCTTGTTCGTGCATGGTACCATTTTAGCTATAAAGGTATCCATACTTAGATTATGCTCACATTTTGTATATCATATCCTTCTCTAGCTTAGAATCCTCCAGCTGGATTCGGATCACATATATCAGGATAGTCAGCAAGCATTGACAAAAGCAACTTTTTCTACACTGTCTACTTAGACTTTGAGTAGGTCCAGGGGTTACACTCCAAAAACTAGTGGATGAAGCCAGAACAAAAGTTAAAATTGATTTGGTAACATTTTCATCTTCAGCAAAGGATCGTTACCTTGTTGTGGTGCTGAAGCTTGAGCACCTCAGTGATGCCATGAGCTAAACCGTGAAGGGCCACCCAAGACGGGAAGGTCATGACAGAGAGCTCAGACTAAATGCGATCCCTGGGGAAGGTAATGGCAACCCACCCCAGTATTCTTGCCATGAAAACTAAATGGATCAGTACAACCAGAGATATGTCGGTATACCATCGGAAGATGAGACCCCCAGGTCGGAAGATGGTCAAAATGCTACTGAGGAGGAACAGAGGATGAGTTCAACTAGCCCCAGACGTGATGACGCAGCTAGCTCAAAGCCGAAAGGATGGCTAGCAGCCGACGGTGCTGGTGGTGAACGGCGAATCCGATGTTCTAAGGATCAACACACCATTGGAACCTGGAATGTAAGATCTATGAGCCAGGGCAAATTGGATGTGGTTATTGGTGAGATGTCAAGATTAAAGATAGACATTCTGGGCATCAGTGAACTGAAATGGACTGGAATGGGCCACTTCACATCAAATGACCACCAGATCTACTACTGTGGACAAGAGGACCACAGAAGAAATGGAGTAGCCTTCATAATTAATAGTAAAGTGGCGAAAGCAGTGCTTGGATACAATCCAAAAAACAACAGAATGATCTCAATTCGAATTCAGGGCAAACCATCTAACATCACAGTGATCCAAATATACGCCCCAACCACAGATGCTGAAGAAGCTGAAGTAGAGCAGTTCTATGAGGATCTGCAGCACCTACTGGACAACATGCCTAAAAGAGACATTATTTTCATCACAGGAGACTGGAATGCTAAGGTGGGCAGTCAAATGACACCTGGAATTACAGGTAAGCATGGCCTGGGAGAACAAAATGAAGCAGGACATAGGCTGATAGAATTTTGCCACGACAACTCACTCTGCATAACAAACACTCTCTTCCAACAACCTAAGAGATGGCTTTATACATGGACTTCCCCAGATGGACAACACCGAAATCAGATTGACTACATCCTTTGCAGCCAAAGGTGGCGGACATCTATACAGTCGGTAAAAACAAGACCTGGAGCTGACTGTAGTTCAGATCACGAACTTCTTCTTGCACAATTTAGGATCAGACTAAAGAGATTAGGGAAAACCCACAGATCAGCTAGATATGAGCTCACTAATATTCCTAAGGAATATACAGTGGAGGTGAAGAATAGATTTATGGGACTGGACTTAGTACATAGGGTCCCGGAAGAACTCTGGACAGAGGTTCGCAACATTGTTCAGGAGGCGGCAGCAAAATACATCCCAAAGAAAGAGAAAACCAAGAAGGCAACATGGCTGTCTGCTGAGACACTAGAAGTAGCCCAAGAAAGAAGGAAAGCAAAAGACAACAGTGATAGGGGGAGATATGCCCAATTAAACGCAAAATTCCAGAGGTTAGCCAGAAGAGATAAGGAATTATTTTTAAACAAGCAATTTTAAAGTGGAAGAAGACAATAGAATAGGAAGGACAAGAGACCTCTTCCAGAAAATTAGAGGTAAATTCGGAGGCCAAAATGGGTACAATCAAAAACAAAGATGGCAAGGACCTAACAGAAGAAGAAGAGATCAAGAAAAGGTGGCAAGAATATACAGAAGACCTGTATAGGAAGGATAACAATATCAGGGATAGCTTTGACGGTGTGGTCAGTGAGCTAGAGCCAGACATCCTGAAGAGTGAGGTTGAGTGGGCCTTAAGAAGCATTGCTAATAACAAGGCAGCAGGAGATGACGGCATCCCAGCTGAACTGTTCAAAATCTTGCAAGATGATGCTGTCAAGGTAATGCATGCTATATGCCAGCAAATTTGGAAAACACAAGAATGGCCATCAGACTGGAAAAAATCAACTTATATCCCCATACCAAAAAAGGGAAACACTAAAGAATGTTCAAACTATCGAACAGTGGCACTCATTTCACATGCCAGTAAGGTAATGCTCAAGATCCTGCAAGGTAGACTTCAGCAATTCATGGAGCGAGAATTGTCAGATGTACAAGCTGGGTTTAGAAAAGGCAGAGGAACTAGGGACCAAATTGCCAGTATCCACTGGATAATGGAAAAAGCCAGGGAGTTTCAGAAAAACATCTATTTCTGTTTTATTGACTATTCTAAAGCCTTTGACTGTGTGGACCATAACAAATTGTGGCAAGTTCTTAGTGATATGGGGATACCAAGTCATCTTGTATGCCTCCTGAAGAATCTGTATAACGAACAAGTAGCAACAGTAAGAACAGACCACGGAACAACGGACTGGTTTAAGATTGGGAAAGGAGTACGGCAGGGCTGTATACTCTCACCCTACCTATTCAACTTGTACGCAGAACACATCATGCGACAAGCTGGCCTTGAGGAATCCAAGGCTGGAGTTAAAATCGCTGGAAGAAACATTAACAATCTCAGATATGCAGATGATACCACTTTGATGGCTGAAAGTGAAGAGGAACTGAGGAGCCTTATGATGAAGGTGAAAGAAGAAAGTGCAAAAGCTGGCTTGCAGCTAAACCTCAAAAAAACCAAGATTATGGCAACCAGCTTGATTGATAACTGGCAAATAGAGGGAGAAAATGTAGAAGCAGTGAAAGACTTTGTATTTCTAGGTGTGAAGATTACTGCAGATGCTGACTGCAGTCAGGAAATCAGAAGACGCTTAATCCTTGGGAGAAGAGCAATGACAAATCTCAATAAAATAGTTAAGAGCAGAGACATCACACTGACAACAAAGGCCCGCATAGTTAAAGCAATGATGTTCCCCGTAGTAACATATGGCTGCGAGAGCTGGACCATAAGGAAGGCTGAGAGAAGGAAGATCAATGCTTTTGAACTGTGGTGTTGGAGGAAAATTCTGAGAGTGCCTTGGACTGCAAGAAGATCAAACCAGTCCATCCTCCAGGAAATAAAGCCAGACTGCTCACTTGAGGGAATGATATTAAAGGCAAAACTGAAATACTTTGGCCACATAATGAGAAGACAGGACACCCAGGAGAAGATGCTGATGCTAGGGAGAGTGGAAGGCAAAAGGAAGAGGGGCCGACCAAGGGCAAGATGGATGGATGATATTCTAGAGGTGACGGACTCGTCCCTGGGGGAGCTGGGGGTGTCAACGACCGACAGGAAGCTCTGGCGTGGGCTGGTCCATGAAGTCACGAAGAGTCAGAAGCGACTAAACGAATAAACAACAACAAAACATTTTCATATAATTAAAAGTAATCATTAAAAATTATTTTTCTCTAGTCATATATTTACTCGTTTCCATTTTTGTCACATTAAAAAATATAATTTAGTAACAACTTTTAAAAGTATCTTGGTGGGTCACATCAAGCTTTCATGGAATGCATATAAAATATTGAAAATCAATGTTTCAATGTTCATTAGAATTATTATGTCAGCAAAAAAAACCCTTACAAATGAAATGCTTAAGGGCCCAATAATTAAATTAAAGGTCTCAAATTGCCTGAGTTATCTTTCTGTATTTTTTTTCTGATTTCAAAATGGTTTAAATTGTCAGTGTTGAAATAAATAGTTGTGAGGCAGTGCCATTGAAGTCAATGAGATTGACTTTTCAGTAGATATGTGTAAGATGATAATTTCATCCTTTAATACTTACGTTCTAAAATAATGCTATCCTCTTACTTTTATTTCAGACAGTATTTCCCTCTCCCAGTATTTGTAAAACCATAAAATGTAACAAGAGCTTTTGAAAACAATGAACTAGACTCCCTTATTAATTTCATCTGGCAGGAAATGAAAGTGGAATTCAACCAAAGACAATTAAATGGATAGCTGCATCTCACTGAGGAGAATTTCTATCAACTTTGGTGACTAAAAATTTATAAGAACATCTAAAAAAGTCATTACTGATCTACCTACTGATAACTAGCAACAGCCAGTGGATAATGAGGTCATAGCAATACTTCAATTTATGAGCTTTTAAAAACCCACATTGTTTCTACACTGGAAGGAAAGATCCTTTCAAGAGTTGTTCAGAGTGAGTCCTCTAACATAACAACTGGAACAAAAAGTTGTCTTGTGTTCAGTGTTGTTATCAAAATTCTTGGCCTCCTTCTTTTTCCCTTGTGAGACACTGATTCTCATCACTGAGCAATCAGTAATAATTTGAAACCTATAGCTGGATTCAGCTCAATGCAATTTCACTCTCCTTTCCTATTTCCATTCAGATCAAGAATATTTAATAAGTGTGAAGGTGCAAGGGAGGAATGTGCAATTCATGTTTTAAATGTCGAATGCCTGAAGAAAACTTAAGCTCTATGTCCATAAGCAGACATGAAAGCAAAATGTGCAAGGAGAGGATTCATCTACCTTGCCATCTCTTTCTAGGTAGCAATTCAATCTTGCACAAAAAGGGGGAGCAAGATAAAGAACAAGATCAGATCTCTCAGGGCACATCAAAAACATGTTACTGCTTCAGACTAAGATTCCAAGTGGGAAGCTAAATGGACTGACAGTTGATATTTGCACCATGCCTGATGACTAAGGAGAGTACGTAGCACACAACTAATATCCAACTCTGACCTCAGCACTGTCTGAGGTTCTCACCTCACTTTGCCTAATAGTAAGACTAGCCTTGAGGGAAGATATTTTCCCCAAAATCTGGAGCTGATGATGTTCCAATTGATAACTTCTTATTACCACCAAAGTTCAAAAGCTTCAGTGTTAATTGTTGATGAGCAACTTTAAGGCCCCTGCTCTCCCTTGATCTAGACTAAACAGCCCTTTAAAAAGAAGGTGTCCTTTGTAAAGCAGAACCATGGTTAGCTCAGGAAGTGCTGTTTGTCCGTATCACATCAATCCAATAAATTTACAAAGGGACGGGCTGCTTAGGGGTCAATACTACTTCATGAAAAAGAGACTGATGGTTAAGGTCTCTCCAGTTCACCAGATTTTTGACATGAAATTTGTAAAAATAATATTGTGGGAAACAAAAGCTTTGAGATAGGAGGAAAAAATTCTGAGAGGAAATTACTTGGATTGAAAATAATTGTTCTGGGATCTGAAGCTGTGAATACATTTGAAGCACAGTAGGATTCATCTGTAGTCTCTTAATTTCATATGAAAACAAAGTAGGCCATGTACTTTTGACAACTGCAAATGTAGTTGCCCATATGCATACTAATACAATTGGATGTTTAATATTTACTGGTATAATTACACTGGGGTACCCTTGTTTCATTCAGAGTTAACTTTTGTTGACTCTGAAGAGATTCTCAGTTCATATGACCAGTCTGCATGGATACGTGCTGTAGATGAGTATGGAGATAGCCTTGAAAAAAGACTACAAGGGTACTTATGTAAATATTAGTTTAGGCCTATGAGAGATAGAGAGAGTAAAAAAGAAATTCAAGACTGCCCCCCTCCTTTATTCTTTTTGGTGGAAGAGTAGAAGAAAGAAACTCTCTCAGGCTTTCAAGATTCTTGTATTACAATCTGAGTCAATACAGGTAGTCCTCACTTAATGGCCACAATTGGGACCAGCAACTCAGTCACTAAGCAGAAAATCAGGTCCTTGAGATGTACGATTTTACTTCCGCCTTCTGTATTAACTCTACTTGTTGCAAGCCAGCTGCAAAGCATGAGAATGGCAATCACATGACTGCAGGACACTGTGATGATCATAAATGTGAGGATTGGTCACAACGTTATTTTTTCAGCACTGCCATAACTTATAATGATCACTGTATGAGGCAGTTGGTAAGCAAGGACCACCTGTAATGTGGAGACCCAGTAGTCCTTGGGGAGTCTGGCTCCTAACCTGGCCTATTTGGAATGGCTGACATATGCTGATGCCTCCAAATCAGATGTCTTGAATGTGCATGAAAACTTACTATCATTTTGACAGCAGCGTTTTCCATTCCATAATCCTTTGGAGTTTTCAGAAATTAATGTACAATTCAGGTGGTAGAAAAGGAGTTCAGAAGCATTGCTTTTTTGCCAGCATGACAGGGAATATCTCTTACTGTGAAACATTTCTTGAGAGATCCAGTAACAGTCTGATTAATCAAACTATTTTTAAAGCTTTGCATGACTACTTAAGAGACCATTCTGAGTACTTGTTTGCATACTTTGTTTTTACATTAAGTAGGTTTAAAACTTCAAATGAGAGTTGCTGTCTTCAGGGCTGCAACTAGGGTCTATGTCACCCAGGGCAAACATGGATTCCACAACCATTTTGGTGCCCCCCCCAGCACTCATTTTGGTACCCCCCCAGTGCGGCTCCCGGGGCACATGCCCCGCTTCCCCCCCCCCCACCCCCCCACAGCTGCTGCCCTGGCTGTCTTAAGAGATTTCATCCTGTTTCCTGTACACAAAAGATTATGCTCCTTTTAGGAAGCAGTCCTATACTAATCTATCTGGAAGACCCACTGAACTTAGAGGAACATGCTTCAGAATACATGTCTATAGGATTGCAGTATTAAGATATCGCCTGCTGTGGTCAACTAAAAAAGGAGGATTCCTTTTTCTTCAGATCTTTTGCTTTAGATATCTATCAATCAATCAATCGATAGAGATAGAGATAGAGATAGAGATAGAGATAGAGATAGAGATAGAGATAGAGATAGAGATAGAGATAGAGATAGAGTAATAAGCATTAATCAATTAAAGCTGTAATCCTATACTAACTAGGTGCTGATTATCATCTCTAAAGTCCTACACGGCTTGGGGCCAGGTAATTTGCAGGACCGCCTTTCCCAGGTTACATCAGAGCGGGGAGGAAGGGTGTGTTGTGGCTCCCTTCAGTTAGGGAAGTACAACTAGTGGGGCCAAGGAAAAGGGCCTTCTCTGTGGTGGCTCCCTCCCTTTGGAACATCATTCCCCCAGAGATAAGATTGGACCCCTCCTTGCTCCTTTTCTGGAAGGCCCTGAAGACGTGGTTTTGACAGTGGGCCTGGGGATGCCAGGCTACTTCAGAGCCAATCAAGTGGCTGATATGAATGTGTTTGCTGCTGCCCGGGGGTGGGGTTACTGTTTTTTTATGGTTCTTAATCCTGTAAGCCACCCAGAGTCACTGTGGGCTTAATAAATTGGGCAGCCTTATAAATTTGTTCAATAGATGAACAAATAAATAAATAGGGAATTTATTTCACTGACTTCAGCAAGACTGTTTTCTCTACATATGTCCTTACACATTCTGTGCATCTTAATACTTATGGGATCTGTAGGCTTCAGCCTCAATACACATGTGACTCCAGCATAACATTCCGTGTTTGGACATTTGGGGGCACTGTAGAAGCAGGTCACTGGAACACATCAACATGTTCTCCTCTGAATCATACTGTTAGTCAATATGGCTGAGTGTGGTTTCTAATAGATGTGGGTTAGAAAGGCTTCAGGCTTTCAGGCACAAGACTTTCTGGGACCTTCTTCAGATTCTGCTACCTGGATTACTTCTGGGTTACTTAACATTGTAACACATGTGTTCTACTACTGCTTTATGGTCAATCAGCATAAAATCAGATTACAGTGAAACCTCAATTTATTGGACATCAGTACAATCGGGTTTGCCTGCATTGAATCAAATTCCCATATCAGTTTACCTGATTTGTGTAATGGTGTTGTTATTTGTTGTTATCATCACACAAATAATGCAAATTATATCATTTGCACCAATTTACATGTTTTGTGTAATGATATCATTATACAAAAATATAAATATGATTATGTATATTTATATTTATATTTAATAGGCACTGGTGAATAACAGAGACTCCCTTCTCCTCTTTATTAAATGAGGTTTCACTGTACCTAGAGAGGGCAGTATATTTGGAAGAATAGAAGCAGAATAGAATAGAAGAAATAGTTCATTATTCCTGTGGCTTTTTTCTTACCCAAAAAACTTGGAAATCTGGGGAGAGAGTGGGGAAAAGAACCTATACTTTCTCTTTTAAATGCATCAGCAAAATATTTTTTAAGGCAAGGTTTTCCTGTGTTCGTTTAACTCTCTAATTCCTTTTAAGTGCTTATAATGATGTGCATAAGCCATCTATAGTATTATACCATTAAAATTTGGGTATGCAATGATTCCATCCCTTTGCTTTCTTCAAACTTATCTTCTGCAACATGGGAGAAAAGTTGTTCTGTGTTAGGAAATACATTTTGTAATCACACGACTAGCAGATGACCTTTGATATCTCATAGCTATCCCCCAGACATGTGAATTTATAGTTGTGGGGAAAATATGGTTAGACTGGTTCAAATTGTTTGACAAATTAGTGGGGTTGTTTTTTGATCTGTGAATGAGTGGCGTTTCCTTGTTCTCCTCTCTTTTCCAGAAAGAATGTAATAATTGAGTCTGGGAAGAAACAAAAAGAGAGAGAAAGTGCTTTTAATGGGGAATTACCTGAATAAAAGACAAATTATCTTTTTGTCCTATAGCCAAAGAGAGGGAATGAAAGAGAAGTTTGTCAGCTTGGGTGGTCCTTGTAAGAAAACGCATGACCAAATGGATTTCCTTAGAGATCAGATGCAGAACAGAAAATGGTTGGTGTAATACTGAACCTTTCACCATATATTCATCTTGTACACATGTAAAAATAAACTTATATCACAAAACACCATTAAGATGCCTCTTCCCCCCCCCACAAAGTTCCAAAACCTGAATGCACATTGGCACCCTCCACTGATCAGAGTTGAGTATCAGCATAAGAATATATATGAAAAAGCAAGAAACATGCAATTATGTAATAATAAAGAACAATAAATATGAGTAAACCATTAATTCTCCAAAATGCATGGAAATAAAAATGGAAGTTCAGAATCTAAAATTATTGGTCTGAAAGAAATAGTCATTTGATTAGAGAAAGAAGTTGAGGTAACACTAATTGCTGAAATATAATGACATGATAATGTGTCCATATGGCTAATTTTACTCATTATTAGTCTGTAAGGACATGACATGAGAACGATATTGCATATTACTGAAGAGATGAGTTTAACTCAGTGTTCAAATATACTCATACTGTGATATTTTAGGCTACATGAAGACACTAAGGTCTAAACTAGAAATAACATGGTCTGTTATAGCAGGTTCTTGATAGCTGCAGGGAAACTTAAGCAATTCCATCATAGTAGAGAGTGGGTGGGTAAAGTGAGTTTCATTCTTTTCCCCCTGCTGTGGTCCTGAAATATATCCCATTTCTGAAGCTGCCAGGTGCACTTGCAAAGGGGCTTCTCAATGGGTGCCAAATTTGAACAGACTACTTTTGTCAGTACACTGAAAGAAAGAGTTAAATTTCTGTGACTGCTTAGGCATTTTAGGTTATTTATTAGACCTGTGGAAATCATTCAATAAGGCACTTTGCTTGCAAGCAAAGTGGTATCCCTCTGTATGCGGGATCACCTATGTGAGATGGGCAGCTATATAAATGGAACAAATAAATAAATAAATAAATCATGTCCTTGAAGTGGCTATCCTAGTAGAAATGTCTTCTGCACATGCCCAGAAGACCTTGAGAGCCCCTGAAAGCAGCTGTCCTGAGCTTTCACATATTTGCAGCTCCTTCAAGGCTTTGAGGATTGGATCCATAGGCTCTCTTTGAATGATTTGCACAGCCCTACTTTTAAATAGCAATAACAATAAAATGCATATATGCAGTTCAAGAGGAAGGGCTCATTTAGTTTTAAGTTGCTGGTTCAGAAAACCAAATCACTGCTTCATAACAGTTTGGGCAAAGCATTATAATCATTGCTTCATAGCCAATTGGAAATAGTGTTGCAGGAACTAAAACAAATGACCAAAATTTGACCCTAGAGAAGAATGCATGTATGTGTAGGAACAAGCAAGCTGAAGAGATAAGAAAGTCAACTCTGAAATAGCAAACAGAAGATATGAAAGTTAACTGCCATGCAGCGAGTCATGTTTGACCCAGCAATGTAACAGGTCAACAAAAGGGCAGCCGAGGTGATGTGTGATGGAATGCTGCTAGCAAAGGATAAAAGGGAAGGCCACACAGGTTAGTGGTTAGAAGACTCTCTGTTCATGCATGCAACTACCATCTACAGAGTGCTCTTACCTTCCCCAATCCCCATGCATCACCTGGCCAGGGTGCAGCAGGGCAAGTGAGTAGGGGGGTAGGGGGTTGTGTCATGCTTAGTAAAGGTAAAGGTTTCCCTTGACATGAAGTCCAGTCGTGTCCGACTCTAGGGGGCGGTGCTCATCTCCGTTTCAAAGCCAAAGAGCCGGCATTTGTCCGTAGACACTTCCGTGGTCATGTGGTCAGCATGACTACACGGAACGCCGTTACCTGCCCGCCGAAGCGGTACCTATTAATCTACTCACATTGGCATGTTTTCAAACTGCTAGGTTGGCAGGAGCTGGGACTAGCAACGGGAGCTCACCCTGCCACGCGGATTCGAACCGCCGACCTTCCGATTGGCAAGCTCAGCAGCTCAGCGGTTTAACCCGCAGCGCCACCACGTCCCTGTGTCACGCTTAGTAAAGGTAAAGGTTTCCCTTGACATGAAGTCCAGTCGTGTCCGACTCTAGGGGGCGGTGCTCATCTCCGTTTCAAAGCCAAAGAGCCGGCATTTGTCCGTAGACACTTCCGTGGTCATGTGGCCAGCATGACGACTCGGAACGCCGTTACCTTCCCCCCGAAGCGGTACCAATTAATCTACTCACATTTGCATGTTTTCGAACTGCTTGGTGTGCAGGAGCTGGGACGAGCAACGGGAGCTCACCCCGCCGCGCGGTTTCGAACCGCCGACCTTCCGATCGACAGCTCAGCGGTTTAACCCGCAGCGCCACCACGTCCCTGTGTCATGCTTAAGCAGTTGTAATTAATAAAGATTTTTAGGTTAACAGAGATTCTCGGTATGCTGTGCTTTCTCTTGAGCATTTCATTACTTCACAAGATCCAATTCAACTTTTTAATAGTAATTGGAAGAGGAAGTTTAGATTATAAACTCATAAGCACTTGTCCCACCTCTAGTAAACAGGTCTTGCAGAGTTCTGTACTTTTTTGTATGCAGTTCTGTTCCTGGATAGGGCTGAGAATATATTACATCCAAATCACATAATATTCCGGTGTTCCTTACAATATGAATTCACATTTTTCATGTCTAGTTCTCTTATATTTTCTCAAATGGGAAAATAAAGATATACATAGAGATATATACTTAGGTTGTTTTTTTATTCTTTCAGACTAACACAATAACATTAAAATTTAAATATAAATGTAATTATGTTTAACTTAACAAAGCAAAGTCATCCAGAAGTGATTGGATTGCAATTCCATTGTTCCTCGCCATGAGTCATATTAGTTTGGACTGATGAGCACTGGAGTTCAATAGGAGTGACCTGGTGCCCTTCCTTGCAGGAGATATTCTGTGGGACAGGTTTTCCAGAGCCACAAAACCTTACATTTACACCTCTTGTGTTCTGCAGTTTGTTGCACAGTGAGATCTACAGAGTTAGATCTTCATCTGTTATAATGTCAAATGTCTAGATGAAAAACTTGCAAGCATATGGAGAAGGATTACATGGATGATTACTAGAACTACGTCCCTGTGAAGGGAGGCTAAAGAATTTGGGGTAGACTTAACAAGACAAGACTGATCAGAGGTACAATAGCACTCATCAAATACCTGAAGGAATTAACACAGAGGAAGTTCAAGTTCTCTATCATTTCCAAGTACAGGAAACAAAGAGCAGGGTAAGGTTATCTAGAAGAAGGAATCCAGATGAAAATTAGAAAAAAAAAATTGTCACAATAACAGCAATTCAGTAGAGAAGCCAGCCAATTACCTAGGACAGAGATAGGCCTTGGAAACTCTATAAGTCTATAATCACAAACATTCCAATATGTATAATGCAACATCTGCAAACAGTTTATCTCACAAAAATAAAGATACAGTAGCTCTGGATACCAAGGTACTGTCATGTTCACTGTTCCAATATGCACTGTACATCGTAACGTTTCACATGCCATGTTGCTGACCTTGTGCCAAGCTCTGTATCTATGTTCGTGTTAATGGAATGTGTTTGGGTCATGTGATCGGCTCAAGGACTTTTCCACTGCAACGTCAAGAGCCGTTAGGAGCACCTGGGATTGTGAGCCTGGGAAGAGTCTACGGGGGGAGGGATCTCATTTGTACCGAGGGGTTTTTAGTTTGCATTTGGCGTGCTTTTCTCATTCTCAGCTATCTTTGTACTTGCATACTATTCTTAAATAAACCAGATTTTATTCAGCTTTTGCTTGTGAGTCTGAGAGTATTTTAGGATAGGCAAACATTACATAAAGCTGAGAATCTTCTAAAGTACACCGCTAGCTCCTACCGAGATCAATTCTTGTGAGGGAAAAAGTTAGCGATGGCCGAGACGAGAATAGGGTCCGGGGAGCTTGAGGAGTCAGCTAACCCATTGCCTGAGATGACAATTCGGAGTGGAGAGCCGAGCCCCCCACCCCCCCACCCCAAACTTTCATATTACCATAAGGAGTCGAGTTCCAGCCTGGAGCTGGGGGGATCGAGTGATGGGGGAGAGCTAGAGCAACCGGCACTGCATGGATCACCCACGGAGCTGATCAGCTGGGAGACGATGGGAGAGCCCCAGCCAGGGACGTCCCAGGCATCGTGGAAGCACCATTTCCCACTGACTCCAGAGGTGGAATCTACCACAGTAGCAACGGGGAGGCAGCCTGGTGGGCGACAGAGGGAGGAATCTCAAACCCCTGAGAGGGTGAGAGTACTTGAGGCGAAAATGGAATTGGTGGAGTATTTGCTAAAAAACCTGTCCTTGGCAATGGGCGGCCAGGTGAGAGAAGATGGAAGTCCTAGCTTCACACGTCCATCACCCATCCTCCCTCCCAAACCGCCGGCGGAGCGGAGCCGCAGACGACTCCGGGATAGATCTCCGCCCCAAAGAGGAACCACTACCGTGTCCTGGGGTCCTACCACTCGACCTGCTGCTGGTTCTGCTCCAGCCGGAGGGGCTGTGAAGGACTTTTCCATCAAATTTGATGGGGATCCTAACAAGCTATCCTTTTTCCTAACTAATGCGAAGAGCTGCATGGAGCAATTCGGGCCATGCTTCCCTTCAGAGAAGACTAAGATAATGGCAGTGGCCACTAAGCTAAAAGGCAGAGCGGCAGACTGGTATGTCCAACTAACAGAGGCTGACACCCCTGAGCTAGACTCTTTTGAAGACTTCTTGTGGGCACTAAAACTGCATTTTGAGGATCCTCTGGCCAAGACAAGAGCTAAGGAGGCGCTAAAGGATCTCATCCAGGGCTCCAAGTCAGTAGCCGACTATGCCCTGGAATTTAAAGCCTTGGCAGGCAAGGTCCCCGATTGGTCCCAGTCAACCCTAGTAGAAAGGTTCAAAGACAGACTCAGCAGTGAGGTCCTAAAATGGGCACTATGCAGACACGACCCAGAGTCATTGCACGAATGGATCTGTCTGGCCAGGAAGGCAGAGCATGCTCAATGCACCTACCTGCAAGCCAGAAGGCACGAGAAGCAGCCAGCCGTGATGCGGGGGCCCCGAACCGGGGCAGTGGCTACCCCATCTGGCCACTGAACGTGGGACGAGGAGAGACAGCAACGCTATGCGCGAGGCCAGTGTATCCGATGTGGAAAGGTCGGACATCGAGCTGCAGACTGCCCAAAACCCAAGGTTGGAGATCGAGCGACAAAAGCACCAACCAAACCACCGCCCCCCCCACAACGGATGTCAGTGGCCAAGAGGGCTACAGACGTCGAAGAAGAGATTTACTTCTCAGGAGAGGCTGAGGTTGCCTCTCCGGAGCCGGAGGGAAATGCCAGCCACCTGCCCTGAAAAGCACCTGTGGGCAGGTGGAGGAGGATGGGCGCAAAGACGCTATGGTGAGTGCTGACTGCCCCACTCTAGCAGTGAAAGTGAAGTTGGGCTCCCACACTAGGACTACGGAAGTCTGGGCTCTCATTGACTCTGGGTGTTCAAGGTGTCTCATCCACCCTGATCTGGTTGCTGCATTGGACTTACCTAGTTTTCCTCTAAAGCAGCCTTTGATCTTCACCCAGCTAGACGGGTCAATGGCAGGTGGGGGTCCGGCAACTCATTTTACTGGAAATGTAGAGATGCAAATGGGCAGCCACAAGGAGGCTTTAAAATTTATCGTGGCACTGGTTGGCAATCCCATGGTAATTCTGGGAATTCCCTGGTTGACTTGGCGCAGCCCATATATAAATTGGGAGCACTGGACTGTCACTTTTAATGATGGGTTTTACCAAGCTCCTACAGAAGAGAGACCCTTATGTGTGGGGGTGGTAAGAGCGGCGATCGCCATGCCGCACCCCAGCTTACCACACTTAGAAGGCTTGCCCGACCTATACCGAGATTTTGCAGATGTCTTTGGGGAAGTGGAAGCAGACCAGCTGCCCCCCCCCCCATCGAAAGACTGACTGTGCAATAGAGCTGGTCCCCAACGCCCAATTGCCCAAGCCGAAAATCTATCCAATAACCCAGAAGGAACTAGCGGCATTGCAAGACTTTATTGAAAAAAAACTGTCAAGGGGGTTTATTGTACCTGCAAATTCCCCAGTTGGGGCCCTTGTCCTTTTCCAAGAAAAGAAGGATGCCACGCTTAGACTTTGTACAGACTATCGGGGGTTAAATTCCATCTCGGTCTGCAACAAATATCCCATACCTCTAATGAAAGACATGTTAGCCCATCTATCAACGGGAAAACTTTTCTCCAAGCTCGACCTTCGCAAAGCTTATTTTTGCATCCGCATACGAGCTGGGGACAAGTGGAAAACTGCTTTTAATTGCCCATTAGGGTCATTTCAGTACCAAGTCCTCCCTTTTGGGTTAGCAGGGGCACCCGGAGTCTTCATGCAATTGATTAATGAAGTGTTACATGATCATTTGTTTAAGGGGGTCCTGGTTTACTTAGACAATGTTCTGATTTACACTGAAACCGAGGAGGAGCACGAACGCCTCCTCAAACAGGTGTTAAGCAAGCTTAGAAATGCAAAGCTTTCTAAATGTGAATTTCACGAAGCACGTCTTGACTACCTCGGCTATAGAGTCTCTGACAAGGGCATTGAGATGGACCCTGAAAAAAATCAGGCGATTTTAAATTGGGAACGCCCCTGCACCCGGCGGCAACTACAAAGTTTTTTGGGGTTCAGTAACTATTATCGCCAATTTATCCAGGGGTTTGCTGAGATTGCTCTGCCCCTCACTGATCTACTCCATACCAAGGGCTTGGGGGAGACACGCAAAGTAAAAAACCCTGGGGCAGTGCTGAATTGGACACCGGAATGCCAAACAGCATTTGAGAGGTTAAAAACCCTCTTCACTGCTGAGCCTATTTTACAACACCCAGATCCTGAACACCCCTTTGTAGTCCAAGTTGATGCTTCTGACTTTTCAATTGGGGCTATATTGTTACAAAGAGATTCTGAAAATCACCTAAAACCCTGCGCGTATCTGTCCAGAAAATTGTCTGAAACTGAGCGGCGGTGGCATGCTTGGGAGAAGGAGGCTTTTGCTGTAAAAGCCGCTTTGGAAGCCTGGCGGCACCTCCTGGAAGGTGCTAAATGCCCTTTCAAGGTTTGGACTGATCACAGGAATTTGGAAGCCCTCCACACCCCCTGGCATCTCAGTCCTAAACAGATTCACTGGGCTCAATTTTTCAGTCGCTTTGACTTCCAATTGAAATTTATCCCAGGGAAGAAAAACTTTCTGGCAGATGCTTTGTCATGTCTGCCTCAAGACTCTGAACCCGTGTCAGATATAGTGGGAACTGTTCTCACAGAACCACAACTAGGCTTGGTTGCTGTCACCCAGAGCAAAACCCGTGCGCAGGCAACCCCACCTCCAGCTGCATCTGGGAAAAATGCAGGTTCCTTGTCAGTTACAAAAGGACTTTCTCCAGGCACTGAAATCTGACACTTGGTTGCTAGCTAATAGAGACAATGTTTCTTTTGAAAACGGTCTGGTGTGGGTGGAACACCGGCTTTATGTGCCGGAAACTTTGAGGGCTGATGTTTTGCAGCATTCCCATGATGACAAATTGGCTGGACACTTTGGTTTTGTCAAAACCTTGCATTTGGTTCACCGTCAATTTTGGTGGCCGACCTTAAGGCGTGACATAAAAGACTATGTTGCCTCCTGTCCTGTTTGTGCCATGTCAAAACAAAAAGTCGGTAAACCACAGGGACTTCTGCAGCCAGTCGTCAACCCATCCCATCCCTGGGATGAGGTTTCTATGGATTTTATTGTGGATTTGCCACCCAGTCAGAAAAAAACTGTCATCTGGGTTGTAAAAGATTTTTTCTCCAAGCAAGCCCATTTCATTATGTGTGCTTCCATCCCGTCAGCCCCTCAATTGGCCCGCCTATTTCTCATCCACATCTACCATCTCCACGGTTGCCCCTCCCGTTTGGTGACCGACTGAGGGACACAGTTCACTTCCCAGTTCTGGAAGTCATTTTTAAAATTGATTGGCACCAAACAGGCATTGTCCACATGTTCGCATCCCCAGATCTACAGAGTTTCTGAATTCTACACTTGAACAATTCCTTAGAGCATACATAAATTACCATCAGGACAATTGGGTTGATTTATTGCTCTTCACTGAGGTGGCTTACAACAATACTGTTCATCAGAACACTGGACAGACCCCTTTCCCTATAGTTTCTGGCCATGACTTTGTTCCCATTCCCGAGCTACCACAAGCCCCTCCCCAGTCTTGTTCTGCCTCTGACTGGGCTGTTCGGCTTGCTGATTCCTGGCCAGTCATTAAAAAGGCTTTGGCTGACACCCAGGCTGCTTACAAATTCCAAGCCAATAAGCACCGGTCTGTGCAACACGATTTCAAAATTGGAGATCAGGTTTACCTTTCCACCAGGTTCATAAAGTCCCCAGAACCCTCTAAAAAACTGGCTCCCAAATTCATTGGTCCTTTCCCCATTGTTGGTCTTGTTAACCCCGTTACTGTTAAGTTGGATTTGCCTCACAATTTGAAATGCTTGCACCCTGTTTTTCATTGCAGCTTGCTCAAGCCTGTCCATCAATCTTCCCATTGGCATCCCCAACCTCCTCCTCCTGCTCCTATCATGATTGACGGGCAACAACACTTTGAAGTCAAGGAGGTTGTTGATTCCCACAAGCTTCGAGGCACTCTGCACTATCTCATCCGCTGGAAACACTTTCCCCACCCTGAGTGGGTGCCTGCTCGCCATGTTAATGCTCCTGATTTAGTAAACCATTTCCACTTAGCTTACCCTCTCAAGCCTTCTGCTTAGTTTTTTTTTGGGGGGGGGGCGGTATGTCATGTTCACTGTTCCAATGTGCACTGTACATTGTAACATTTCACATGCCATGTTGCTGACCTTGTGCCAAGCTCTGTATCTATGTTCATGTTAATGGAATGTGTTTGGGTTATGTGATCGGCTCAAGGACTTTTTGACTGCAACGTCAAGAGCCGTTAGGAGCACCTGAGATTGTGAGCCTGGGAAGAGTCTACGAGGGGAGGGATCTCGTTTGTACCGAGGGGTTTTTAGTTTGCATTTGGCGTGCTTTTCTCATTCTCAGCTATCTTTGTACTTGCATACTATTCTTAAATAAACCAGATTTTATTCAGCTTTTGCTTGTGAGTCTGAGAGTATTTTAGGATAGGCAAACATTACAGGTACCCACTGAATCACCAAGAGTATCATCTTGAAAGATTTCAGCCATTGGAAGGGGATAGAGTGCCTATGCCTTTGATCAAGATCATGAATAGTGCCCATAGCTAGGAAAGGCCAACCCTTGCTCTATATCTTTCTCTATATCTTTGATAAGAGTTTATATTTTTAAGTGGTCTCTTGCTCAATCTATCTCACCATATTTAGCTAATATCTTTATTAGATCATCTAAAGGTTATAAAATACCATGCATATTTATGAGTCTCCAAGAACAACTCATTAGGCAAACTAATCCCAGCTATATCTCCATTCAGGCAGGCTTAGAAGAAAAGTAGGAATGTCTACAAACATAAAACTGGAACCTATGGTGGTATCCACTCATGTGTATTTCCCTTCCTTCCCCTGCATACAACATGGCTGTTTTGTTAGGAGCTAAGCAAAGGATTACATAGAAGTCTCATGTTAATACTGATTTTGATTTTTTTATTATTAAAAGCAGCCACTGGAACCACAGTAAAGTGCAGAAGAAAAGCATGAGGAGACTGCTTATCTTTTATTTTCTTACTGTTTGTTCAAAAATCAACCCTTCCTTTTTCCATATTGTAGGGAAAATATATCAAATATTTAGAGGCCCTTCAAATGGTCACTCATACCCTGGTCATCTCCCACACAGACTATTGTAATGCGCTTTACATGGGGCTACCCTTGAAGAGTATCCGGAAGCTACAACTGGTCCAGAATGCAGCCGCATGGGCAATTCTAGGTGCTCCAAGATCAGCACATGTAACACCTTTGCTACACAAGCTACATTGGCTCCAGTCTGCTTCTGGGTCCAATTCAAGGTGTTGGTTATCGCCTTTAAAGCCCTACATGGCATGGGGCCAGGTTACCTGAGGAACTGCCTCACCCCCATTGCACTGACCCATCCCACCCAGTCAGGCAGAGAGGGTGTGTTACAGATTCTGTCTGTAAGAGAATTCCATCTGGTGGGGTCCAGGAAGTGGGCCTTCTCTGCAGCAGCTCCCGCCCTCTGGAACATTCTTCCCCCAGAGGCGAGACAAGCCCCCTCTCTCCTGGACTTCTGTAAAAAACTGAAGACCTGGTTTTGCCATCACACTTGGGGATGGCTGGCACCCTAGAATGGCCCCTTATATATTCACAGACTGAAGTAGAACCTTACTGCCATCTGGATTTCACTGCATTTTATACTTTTATCTTCTATTTATATCTATATTTAATGTATTATTTATAGTTCGTATTGAATTTTAAAATTTATTTCTATTATAAACTGCCCAGAGTCCCTCCTTAGAGAGGAGATGGGCAGTGATAAAAAATTTAACAAATAAATAAATAAATAAATAAATACCATTATCTTATCTTGCTGAGAAAAAAATCTAAATATGGGAAAGATTTTGGTGCTTGGAGAGGTAGGTTAAGCAACACTTCTCCTGCTAATCTTTCATTCAAACTACAATTTTCTGTACCCCCTTTTCAAATTACAAAAATGTGAGGTTTTCCATATGCCTGTTATGTAATTTCTGTGCTTGGTCCTGAGAGGATAAAACAAACTTTAATTTTAACCACATGCAATAAAGGATAGCATCAAAAGGGCAGAAAATTCAATGTTAAAGGAGACAAACCATTAATACCTAAAGAATTGCTCTGGACATTAAATTATAATTACAGATATTCTGGATGTGAAACACAATTTATAAGAAATGATTGAACAACTTATAAATAATTCCAAGTGCTTGCTAAGCATATATTGCAGTAATTCCTATTTAAGATTAAAATAAATGCACGTTTCTTTTACTTTTAAAATTGTGGCTGTATATATTTATAATGATTTCTAAGGCCCAGGACATTTATTTTCTATTTATTCTACGCTTTGCATTTTGATTTATCTTCTGGGATGCCTTATAAAATGGATGTAACTTATTCCAGTCTATTTTTTCTAGCATATGATAGTATGCAAATGTACTTTTCACTCCTATCTAGTATCATTATGAGCACAGATGGTGCTGTTATCAGTAGTCATTTTCCTAACAGCTCCAATCTATACAATGTCAGTGGCAATGCTTCTGTGGTTGCTGTTGTTAATGATGTTTAGATTATGACAAAGGAAAGTGCAATAGCCCAATGTCGTAAAAATTAAGATGCTTGACAAGTTGTATGGCATTATATTGTTGCTAAAACACCAACTGTGCACGTTGAATTTAGTGAGGCACTTTCACATTGATAGAAGATTTTACATATATAGAACTTAAATACAAATATATTTCATATTCATATATTTTATATTTAGTATTCACATATTAGAAACATTTGCACTTTCATTATGGCTCTGAAACCATGTTTTATTTCCTTGAAGAGTTGTGTTGGCCTTCTTACTTTTCCTTTCTAACAGGCCTTGATAGATAGCTATGCCCACAGAATCAAAATAAGGTGTACATTCCAAGGATCACTTCTCCAGAGGAAAGATATTGTTTAATAACGGTCAAGGGGGCCTAGCAAGGATGGAAGGAAGTCCCTTGTATGGAATGAGGTTAAAGTAGAGTGAAGGAAGGAAATTCCTAATATGGAATGAGGTTAAAGTGGAGTATGAGTAACTGATTAAGGGGTGATGTCCTAAAGGAAGGGTTGAATGGAATGTATATAATATGCTATAAGGAGGGTCCTACGCGATCGTCCACCTAACAGCTTGCTGTCATTGCTTTTGCTCGTGGGTGAAAAATAAAGAACTTAACTTCATGCAACTGCCTGTTTCTTTGGTCCTGGCTCAGAAACGAACCTGGTAAGGAAATTTTAAAAAAGAATCCTAACAATTTTGGTGAGCCAGCCAGCCCTGAGCTCACCAGATGGGCCGAGTCTTGGGATAGTCACACCCAGCCAGCATTGGGCCATTTGCCCGAACGGAGGTGTCTTTCTGGTGACTCGACCTGGGAGGTAGTAAAGGGAATTTTGGCCTTGAGCTAGATGGTTGCATTACATTAGTTCACTTTCATAGTTGATAAGTACCCGTAATATTCTTGTTTTTTGTGTGCCTAGTGAATGTGTATATGAATGATACCCTTTGTTGATAAAACCACCTGTTGGCCAAGGCTGTGTCCCCTGGTTCAGGATGCCCCTAGGCCTCTGCTAGCTCTTTTGGGTGATGACCAGAGAAGCCTGGATAGCCAGTGGGACCAGTTGATCTGCATGCCTCAACAGGGTTGCGAAAGATTGTGTGAGCGAACCATAACTGGGCAAAAATTTACCACTCCAAATTGCTAAAGGGTCTGGCCCAGGGAAAAGAAAAGTGCACGGAGGACTAGTACTTCATTAGGGAGTCTCCAGGAGGTCAGGTGCACAGCAAACCTGGTGGACATGCATGTCATGCTTAGGGCAGTAGTATGATGGGGAACTCTAAGACCCCATTGACTTCTCCTTTGGGGAAGCTTTTGTTGGCTTGGGGCCAGGGGCAATTGCTTACCCAAGTGGGTATGAAAAAGCTGTGGACAGCAGCTATGGCTGGAATGAACCGAATATGTAGATTCAAGCAGTAATGTAATTTGGCCAAGCTTGGGTACTTTCCACTACGATAAACTTAAACTTTTAAAACAACACTTACAATATGATAATGCCAATTAGCTCAAATATATTTATTGTTGAGAGAGGTTTCTTTATGTAAGTATCTGTAACCAAAATGTTTTCAGTTTGTATGTATTTGTGTACATTTTTATGTATATTTGTTGAGGGAAATGGTGCAGGTTATGTGTTTGTGTGTGCCCATGTATATGTGTATAACATGAACATTTGTCTTGGGCTGAAGAGAGAAAGTCTGAGAAAAAAAACTATGTGAGTTTGTTCCTTTAGGAGTTGTGATTCTGTCCCTTTACAGAAGTAAATTTCTCCATAGTAAGGGAATGCTTCAAATTTTTGGAAATCCATAGCTCTGGCCAGGCTGCCAGTCTTCCAACTTTTTGGCTATGCAGCCCTTTCTGTTATTTACTGTGAATGGTTGGACATGACATTGTCCATGTCTCCAATTATTTGTACTTCCTGTAGTTGTGTAAGTTTTGTGTAAGTTTTGTAAGTTGAGTACATACAAGAAAAAAGTTGAAGGTTTTGTTGTTTGTTTACCATATAATCCTTATTGTATGACATGTACATGCCATCTTGAATGTTTGCCACCCTTGGAAAGGGAAAGGGGGAGGCAAATTGATTTCCTGTGAAATGTTGTGTGTGTAAACATGAGAAGTTCTTTCTATCTGTATGTGTTTCTATCTCCCCTGGTTTGATTTTCTTGATTTTTTTTTTTTACTCCAACTGGGCTACACTTGTGTGTGTGTAAGTTTTCTATAAATCTCCCCTTTGCTGATCAGGGCTGTTTGTCTGACTCCCTAGTTGCAAGTAAGGAACTGAAGACTGTATGTGGCCTGGTAGGCTGTGCTTGATGGAACTTGGGAGAAAGGGTGTGTGTTTTGACAGAAATGGGGTCCTATCTTTTCTCCTTTCCTTTTACAATGGATAAAGCATGAATTAAACTGATGAATGTCATGAGAAAGGCTTGTGTGTGCCCTGATTGTGTGGTATGGTGTTTGATGTTTGAAAAAGTGTGTGAACTAATCAGTTGTAAGCTCACTTTCACTCAGCTTGGAAATCCTTTCTGCTAACTTGAGATATGTCCCTCATGAGTGGTTGGCTGGTTGCTGTCTCTCCAGAAAAGTGTTTAGAAAGAGAAGAGGCCCTGCAAGGACAGCCTTCTGTCCCTGACATCTGGCTTCAGCCTTTCTCCTGTTGTTCCTCCCGTGTGCCTACTCTCCTTGTAAGCTCAACCCCACCTTGGACTCCGCAAAGTTTGCCTGTTTCCTGCCTGCTAGTTGCAAGACCAGGACCAGAGGAGAAGGGAGAGGATGGAGTGCTTCCAAAGAATACCAATGGGAGCTGAGCCACCAAGACTTCTACTGGACTTTTATTGACTGTGCTTTATAGTTTACTGAGATGTGTTGCTTGCTTTGGAAGTCTGCCATTGACTGCTTTGAGTTTGCACCAAGATTTCACTATTTCTACATGTGCAGAGTGCAAACACTGAGATCTTGAGTTTGGGGACGGCTAGTTCAAATTTATAGTTTTGTTTGTAATGGTTACAATTGTGTTGCATGAACTAATCATGTTGGCTGGACTGTCATCCAAGTGTTTAACTGTTTGCTACTCTTTACAGGAGGTTCCCCCTCCCACTGACTGTTTCACTGTTTGCTACTAAAGGACAGAAGCAAGAGGCAAAGAAGAAATCAGCTCCTGTGCTGTGTCTGCTGCCTGCTTCCAGATAAAACCTGATGGAGCTCTGTCAAAACACCAAAATGCTATTTCAACTTATCTTTGTTTTTTCAATTTAAAGACCAAGACTTTGGGCAGGTGTTGGAAAAGAATTTGTTGTTTGCAGATCGATTGTTTGCCTCTTTGTTGTAAGTGGGTAACCAATATGATTTGTATGGGTAAGAGTAAGTTGAAGTTGGATAAGAGTAAGTTGAATGAAGGGAAGATGGAGATATAGGTTGCAGGACTGAATATGTGATGTTGAGATGGCTTGAGACAGAGTTGATGTAGAATGAATCATAGAGGGAAAAAAGAAAGGAAATTATTACATTTCCAGTGTGCTCTGTTGCTGTGACACCAATACCTGGACCAACTAATAAAGTAGCAGGATGAAAATAGGGGTGATTCTGCTGCACAAACAAAGTTACACATTTGGGAACCACCCCATATATTTTTGTATTTGCAAACACGTAAGTATCTTAGAGCCCCAAGGAGAGGATCCTGTAAGGGTAGAAGATACTAGAAGAATAAGAAAAACATCACCTTAGCTGGAGTTATTAACAGCTAAAGGATCTAAACTAGTATCAAATCAATGCCAAATGAATCTTGTTACTATTTTGGCTTTAGCCTCCAAATAGAGGGTTTGTAAGTTACTGGATTTGGTTTATTTGTCAATACCTCAAAATGACACTGTTTCCTCTTCCTCATCCCTCCAAACTGAACTGAAGCTGGGAGTACAATTATTTTTACCACTGCAGTCTCCAGAAGGCAAGAACAGGCTGGGGACATCATGAACCAGTCATGTTCCTCTCCAAGTTGACCAATGAGACAGCACAAAACAAACACTAAAACAATGTCCTACCCCAAGCTACTATGGGTCCTGGACCAACAAACATTACATTACACACACATCCTCATTCCATACCAAAAGGAAATAAAATGACATATGCATTTGCAAAAAACATCCAAGCTTTTAAAAGCTATTGCTCACTTTGATGGTTAGATGTTAAAATGCTAGCAATCTTGCAACCAGGTGTTTACACTTTATTGCAAAACATGGAAGAATCAAACCATGAATTACAGATTTAAGTTATCTAGCAATAATGAAGGATCTGTTGTATTTAATCTATGTTTGCCAGTCATACTGATGACTCAACAATTGAAATGGCAGCTTTGAATAATGAACATACATAAAATGACTTTAAGTACCCTAACAGAGTAAAGGTAGTCCTTGTTTACTGACCATAGTTGGGACCGACAACTCAGTCGTTAAGCAAAGCAGTTGCTAAGTGAAACCACACTTGTGCTTATGATCTTACTTCAGCTTTCCTTTGCTTTACAGACCTGCAAAGGTCAAAAATGTGAGGATTGGTCACAAAGTTACTTTTTCATCACCATATAACTGTGAATGGTCACTGTACAAGGCAGTCACTAAACCAGGACTCCCTGTATTGCCAGGTTTTTCTCTTTATGCCTATTTTGGAGATCATGCTTTATCCCCTGACAACTGTTGGATCTTTTCTGGTTTTTTCTTATCTAATTGAATATATTCTTCTCTGGGTTTTTTTAATTTGCAGGATGGAATTGCTACATATCTGAATATAGTAAAATCAGATAGATTCATGGTGGGCTTCAGTGCATAATAATTACCTTAGCTCAGGTACACTGATCAATATCTGTGTCTATTTCATGTTCTTCAAATTTGTCTTGCCAGTCTAAATTACAAATGATTGAAATTCTAGAAAAAGCAGCTGAGGCTAGTCTGTTCTTTTTTATGGAAGCCCAAGGCACAAATCAATGGTTCTCCTCAAAGATAATCAGTTAGATATCAAGAAGGCTCACTGGATTCCAGCCTCTCCTCATTGTACAGAACGCTGGCAGTTTGGTATTTAAAAATAAGGTTTAAAAAAGCTCTTGCAGCTTTACTTCTGAGCTGTAATCACAGAGCACTTCTATTCTGCCACCATTTTTACTTCCCACATAATACACAGACATTTCTGTAACCACTAATTCTGATATAGCGAACAGAACTGCAAGGAGAAAAAGGAGTTGGTATGAGACAAGAGTTCCCACCAAGAGGAGGTCCCAGGGTGAGTTGAAATGAACATTCTGCCAGGAGGAAAACAGACTGGTAAGGACCCTGTAGAACTGCAACTCAGGCCACAGGTAGTCCTCGCTTGATGACCACAATGGGAACCAGCCACTCCATTGCTAAGCAATGTGGTTGTTAAGTGAAACATCAAGTGACCATAATGCAGGCCCACAACTAGGGTGTGTGTCACCTGGGGCAAACATGGATTCCGCACTCATTTTGGCGCCCCCCCCAGCACAGTGCCCAGGCACATGCCCCACTTGCCCCCTCCCCAGTTGCGGCCCTGCCATAATGGACTTATGACCTCAGTTCTGCTGCAGTTGTTAAGCAGATCACCCACTGTCATTAAGCAGGACATCGCGTGACCACAATTTGCAATTTTACTACGGGCTTTTCCTTTGACTCTGCTTTTTGGCAGATCATGTGACTGCGGGACACTGCAATGGTCATAAATGCCTGCCAGTTGCAAAATGCCTAAATTTCAATCACATGACCACGGGGATACAGCAATGGTAGTAAATCTGAGGATCGTCTTAAAGTTACTTTTTCAGTGCTGTCATAACTTTGAACAGTCACTAAACAGGGAAGTTGTTAAGTGAGGCCTACCTGTAGTTTTGCTGAAGTTTTATAACCATTGGACAAAGCCACTTATAAATTCATTTAGCTTTGGTATTCTGCCAACACTGTAAAATCAGGCAAGCCTAAAGCTGATTCCAAACCATTACCGGTTCTCATGTAGAAATATATTTAGTCTGTCTACTATTTCCATTACATAGCGCATCATCTTTTCTATAGTGAACCAGACTGTTTCTATGGCCCTCGACCAAAGTTCCAAACTTGTGTCACATAAGTTTTTGATACTTTTTTTAAAGCAGAACTATAATCTGGTATCCATATTTAATTCCTCTTTATGGAGACACTGAACAATACAAAATAGTGGCTAATTATTCTCTTCATGAATTAAAAAAACAAAGAGTGCTTCCAGTTAAGGCTTTTATATGTGCAGTCAATGTATCAGGCTTCCCAAACAGCAACAGTAAAAGTGGTCTGACACTTCATGGCTTAGCTTGACTCCTTGGCTAGACTTGGAAGAAGGCTTACAGACACAGCTTGGCTAGATTCAAATTTTTATTGCAGACTAGAATAAAGCCATACACATCAGTTGACTGCCCACTACCAGTGACAAGAGGTAAATTATCGTTATACCCTCAGGGGTAAAACTCATTGCTATTTCTTCCCACCTTCCTGAATTAACAAATACTTGACAAAGCCTTGATGGCCTCGAAGCTGAGTAGCTGTTGCAGGGTTATATGATAACCATTTCTGGCCTGTGAGTTACAAGGTTCACTTCAACCCTCATCCAATGGGCCTTATTCACAGAATTTTATGAAAGATCCAGGTGGCATAATGACCCACTTGTAACACTTCTAGTCCAGTCCCCTGCTCCATTCAAGAACTGCTAGAAAATTTCTAATAAATTACAAGGCAGTAACTTTTTTCAGGCTCAGGCAGGCTTTCCTGAAGCCCAGAAATGTTCTCCAGATCAAGGAAAATACCTGGAATCATCCCATGTGTCCTCCGGATGGCTGCTTGCAACCAGAAGATTGCAAATAGCATTTTGTGTTTGACTGGTAACAGCCAGCTGGGAGACGGGGATTTCATCGCTTTCCAAGCCACGCTGTAGCCTTAAAGGGACACTAAGTCTGGCCACCCCATTTCTAAATCACCAATTTGTATTTTTTTAAAGTATATATACCCCAAGAGAGGCTTTCTACAGCAAGGAGAAGCTGGTTCTCTTGGTGCTTAATGTTATTTTTGGGATTACTTTTTTTTAAAAAATTCTTTTAAGTTTTGGATTTTGTTTTCCTTCCAAAGGAAATTCCAAAGATTGAGAGTAAACAATTATCTTCCTGTTATTATTTTTGTATTAAATTTGAAGATACTAGCATTTTCCTACACATTAAATTGGCTGATTTGAACCTTCAGCTTTCTGTCTTTACTTTCCCTTGAGAACAGTCTGTTATTCACTCTCACTTTATGTAAACACACTTTGGAACTCTTCCACATCTTTGACTTTCACTGGTTAAGCTCCTAGGGGGCGCCATAATCTACTGCATAAGATATAGAGGATTTCTGACTTTCACCAGAATTTTAAACAGATTTCTTCTGACTCCTATCAAGCTTTTATGCAAGATATCCAGGACATTGTGGAAAATATGAGATCTAAAATGTGCTATCAGTTTGGGGATGTGGTGGATGAAATTGAGGAATTTAAGAGCGATAGAAAGGTTTTTTTAAGACTGAGATTGGGATTTCTGTTGAGATGCTGGATGAAGATTGGGTAGTGGAGTTGGAGAAATCTAAGGAAGAGAGTGATCTGCAAGCCATGAGTAAAATCGATCTCCTGGTGGAACACCATGAAAAGAACCTGGAATCTTCGAGGGGGGCAGTTGGGCTGTTTGAGTCTTTCAAGAGGAAAGCTCTGTGCACATTGTGGGGATATGTAACTGCTTTGGTTTATTCTGAAGTGGGATAAGGGTTGAAGAATGTTCATCTGGTTTGCTTTAAGGATTTGATTGATGCTATTCCCTTTTAAAGATATGGAATTACTGTTTTGAATTGTCTTTCTTTTTTTGGGTTTATTAAGATTGGGATTATTAAAATTGTACTATTAAGTATAATAGCAGACAACTTATGTGCTTTTTAATTTGATTCTTGTTATAGTAGACAGAAATGTATAGAATAGTGGTAGGAAGGGGACAATTAAATATGTTTTATCTTTTGGAGGGGAGAAAGATGTTTAGGAGGTTTATAAGAACTTTTTTTTCTTTATTTTAATATAAGGGGAAGAGTAACTGTACTTAGTGATTTTTATTATGTGTTAAAGTGGAACGGCTTATATAAATAATGGTGTTTTGGTTTAATATAGAGTAAGAGATTGATTATGAAAATTTTTGTATATCTTTGCTGTTAAAAGTCGGAAGCCACATCTTTTTGTAAATTTGAAAAAATTTTCTCTTGTGTTTCCGCACTTTTTTAGTTTTTTTTTTCTTTCTTTGTATTTGGGGGGGGATTGTAGTTTTTATTCTTCTCTTGAAACCTAAAAAAAAATTACTATTAAAAAAAAGATATTTGAAGATTGCTATCATAACTCTCCTCGGTCACCTTTTAGTAGACTAAGCACATCCAGATCCTTTAATCATTCCTCATACAGCTTAGTTTCCAGACCTTTCGTTACCATTCCAGTTTGTCACTGTCCTTTTTGAATGGTGGTACCCAGAATGGGATGCAATGTTCCGAATGGGGTCTGATCAGGCCAGAATAAAATAGAACAATCACTCCTTGTGATCTGGGCTCTGTGCCTCCCAGTGTTGCCTTTGCTCTTTTAACAGCTGCAGCATGCTGCTGGCTCATTCTTTGGGTGAGAGGATTTATTCAATTGCCCTTAAGTGTTTGAAAAATATCAAGGTGGCAGCATGTTAATGCAGTTATATTCCTTTTACCTTCACAAATTCAAGATTATGTACCTTCATGGGTTATATACCTGACCACTTGAGAATTTTTCCTCTGTGTAAAAGTTTGCATGCCATTTTTATGTTTTCACTGATGTCAAGACCTTGGAATAAAAACAAGACTAGCACAATACTAATTTCCCCCATGGCCTCCTGTGTCTTCCTTTGCTCCTCTCCTTGAACAACTGGCATAGCTGCAGGACTGTTTACTCCATGACTTATTTCTCCTTTATCTTTGATGTCCCAAGATGTCAACAGCAGTGAATTTATTATTGATTTTATAAGTACCTTTACTGTAACATGTCAGTCAGGATTAGCTTCAAGCTCAAAGAAGCTCAGGCACTGAGCTGGATTTGCACGCAATGCTCCTCTTTGGTTCTCAGACTCTTTAGCCGAGCCAATGCTTTATTTATAAGAATGACATGTGCTGTGAAAGCAGGGACAGCCTCCAGCTAGCTCTGTGTCTTGTATACACAACATCAGTGCCCTGCGTATAAATTTGGCTTGGAAAAGTAAGTGGATCAGAAAGATGTATCATTTGCTGGTATGTAAACAGACAGATGAGTTTATAGATTGCATTAAACCCCAGTGGCAGTTAGTGGTGAAAAGAAAGGCACACTTGCTGAGATTCTCCAACCCCCTCTTTCTTCTTGGTCCTCTTCCTGTCTGCTCCTTTGGTGCCACTGTAACCATGATTGTAATATCCCCCTACCATATGGCCATCTTTTCCGTGGTTGTGACTTCTATGCAGGAAAACCACATGGAAACTGCCTGCACTCCTTCACCTGTAGCAAAGGCGACAGGGCCAATTGGCCAAGGCCTCCCTGTGATTGCACACACGGCAGAAATAGCCATGTGCACAGCCACAGTCTAAATGCAGCCTCCACGCCGATTGCCAGCAAGGAAGTGAGAGCCATGCAGGAAATGTGACATTTTGGTCTCTGGCTTTCTCAGCAAGACAAGCGTTGAATGTTATACTTTCCAAGGAAATGGCATGTTGAGCTAACATTCAAAATCTTGGCTAGTGTCTAACCACTCAGTTACTCTTTATAAATGGAGCTGCTACTTGATTTAAAGAAATATGGAGTCTAAATGGTAAAGCCTCATATCCTAAAGCAGGCCAGCTATGGAGGTAGAGTTATCCACCCATCCCTGAGTCGGCAGATAACTATCCTAGCCTGACATTTGCTCTCCCCAGTGCTCATCCCTACCCTGCCCTCCCTCTTCACTACATCATCACCTAGTGGAAAAAAAACTTCCCCCCATTCATAGCAACACAATCAGAATAGGATGGGTGTGATAGCACAACTCAGCCAAGTGTCTCTAGGCTGCTTGCGTTCCTGCTGCCACACCCCATTCTGTAATAACACAAGTTGAATAGTGTTTTTAAAAGCCAAGTAGGAACTAGGAAGAGAATTGAATCTTTTGAAGTGTCCCCTTGATCCTATCATTTCACTGACCACTATTGCAGCCTTGCACAAAACTGGCAAATGTAATAGAGAAAGAATTCACAATAATCCCAGCAGGATCATGGGATTACCAAGCGTTACAGCACACATCCACCCAGCCCCTCACGCAGCAGCAGGCCCTATGACTGACCTCATTGTACCTCATTCAGAAGTAACTTGCAAGTCTCTTTTAGGTCAAGTTTGGCCACTGGTGGTGACAACGCTCATGTTCCTGTGGTTTTCCTTGTGACAGCATGGGAGTGAGGCAGTGGTTAAAACAATTCTGCTCAGATCTTTACAGAGTGAATGATAGTGCTGATAGAGACAAAAGGAAAGGGGAGAACATCTAACTGACACCCCTCTGATCATTCCCACTACTGGTTTCCTGACTTCACCTCCAAAATCAGGGGTGGCAAAGCATACAGTAACAGATTCTACACACCTTGAGGCTGCCACTGGACAGTACTAGAAGAAGGGAGAAAAACATTACTTTAATGCCAGAACAGCTAAGGATAACATAAGCCTTCTCACTCATGGGCTGATGACAAGGTGAAGGCAAGGGCAGAAACTCCTCCTGTCAAGGAGCAAGTGGGAACATAGCCTTTGTACTGATCCTTCTCTCAAGATATACTTAGCCAAAAAGGCTACTTTCTTCTCTCCTCTTTCTCTCTTTTGAAATTTTCATCAATGAACCTTTTTCCTCTTGTTGTTGCAGTATTAAGAATTAATCATAATGTCTAAAATATCGGAAAGGTAAGTATCTGAACATACTGTCAAAAAGAATTTGATAAATACAGGAAAGGTATTGGACTGAGAGAAGGCGTGAGACTGTTAAATAATTTACGGCAATTTAATTTTTTCAAATGATATATGAAAACTTAGTCTGTTTTCCCCAGAAATATGTGACAGCTTTTGCACAGCCAGCCTTAGCATGCACTCTAGAGAATTCTAGAACATTGAAGAATGCATGCCAACTGAATTCACCCTCTTCATGTATGATTATTTAATGTACAAGCTTTTTGTGGCTCCACTATACAGCTGTGCTCTTGGCAAGCCATGGCTTTCCCTCTTGTAATATGAGATTTCTCCAAGCTTGCCACTTGCCCGGAGCTTCTGCCTCTGCTTCAGCTGGGACTTCAAACCATTTACATCTCTGGAGCACAGCAGAAATAATTTATGAATAGTTGTGTTTTTAAAACCTAAGTTGTGGTGCTATATAAAAAAATATTAATAGATGATTATGATTATTATATTGTGTTAGATGGGGGGGGGTTTCTGGTTTAAAGTAAGTTGCACGCATGTCAGAAGAAAAATGACTGATGTTTATAATAAAAAGAAAAGGATGAGAAAGTTGCATTAGTTTAAAACTGCCATTCTTTATATTCATTTGTTTAGCAAAAATAAACAACATGACTGCTGTGTATATAATGGAAGCCATGGTTTAGTACATGGATTCTCAAACTTTTCAGCATCACACCACCTTTTTCAGCAACTCTCACACCTCCCCATCCAAACATCTGTTAAATCCATCTTCCATTTTGTGCATGTATAAAAATATACATAGAGTATATATCATCCCAGTGATGATCATCCCATCAGCCAGCCCAGCCCATGATTCTCCTACTGTACACCATGCAGTCTTCTCTGTACTTCCTCCCCTCCCCTCCCCTCCTTCAACCTGCCCACCTCCAATGATCTTCATCTGAAATTTATTGCATTTTTTACGTGGATAACTTTTCTTTAAAAATTCACTTCTTCATGGTGCCCCTTGTGATTTCTTCACACCTACCCAGTTTGGGGAATCTCTTGTTTACTACCATGAATATTATGCTTATAATAAAAAAATAAGTTGTTCTTCTTCTTCTTCTTCTTCTTAAGCAAATAAATAAATAAAGTGCATGCTTTAGAATGAGCTTGCAGGGTGTCCTTTCTTTCTTTCTTTCTTTCTTTCTTTCTTTCTTTCTTTCTTTCTTACTTACTTACTTACTTACTTGCTATAAGTCCTTTATTTCTCTTACTCTTATGCAGCTGCAAAAAGAACTTCACGTGTATTTCGTTTGGGTTAAAGAATCCAGGATTGCTATGCATAATTTCTGCTCTACCGTTAAATTTAACAATTAAGTTTTTTTTCTTTGTGGGGGGGCGGTATGTCATGTTCCCGTTCCGATGTTTATGGTTCCTCGTAACGTTTCACATGTCATATCTGCAGTTGCGTGCCTGCCTGGCCACGCTGGTAAATTTCCTTTGTGCTGACTTGTGATCTTCTGGAATGTATGTTTGGGTTATCTCTGCTGTTCAAGGTTACTTTCTCAGGCCGATTCTAACGGTTGCTAGCATCTGGGGTGGGTGGTTGCTATGCTAGCCTGAGGGGAGGGTTCGCAACGGGAGCAAGGCTTTTTAAGTTTGTAATTGGCGCGCTTTTGCTCATTCTCAGCTTTCTTCGTACTTTGCATACTATTCATTCAATAAATTAGTTTTCTCTAGTAATTACTGATGAGACTCCTTTTTTTGGAATAGGCAATCATTACATAGGGATTATGATGCGATTCTTCCTTTGAGCGGCACTATTTAATTATTTTATAAGTCATTCTGGATGCTTTTGACTAAGGTTATGTATGACACAAATGATTATGGCTTGGACAACAAGCATTTGAGTGTCTTACATTTGCAGATGGTATGGCACCTGAGCAATTATGTTTAATGCAAGTTTCTTCTGTTGTTTTGTAATTAGAGTGGTATAAATGAATATTTTAGAAATCATCTGATACTCCAAACACTTCTGCTAGAAAGAGGTTATTTCTGTGAGCCAATCAGCATTAGATTAGGTCAGATTCTTATTATTAAATATAGGTCTGTTCCTATCACAAATAAAGCAAAAGACAGAATGTTAGGGATATGCCATAGTACTCAGTATTTCTCCATGACTGATTTTCTCCTCAACACATTTTCCCAGCTGTGACTCTTCCAGAGTCCAGCTGGATAAAGTAGTAGTAGAATTCAGCACCTTAATCTGCTTTGCATACAACGAGCATTAGACCCAGTCTGTCCTAACAGTCAGAAATCACGCTGAGACGAGGAGTAGGTCTCTAGTGTTTATTACTGCTACATTAAACAGAATCCTAACAAACTGAAGATGCATGGGAAAACCCAGACAGATAAACCCCAAAAGCTAAGGCGGGTCTGATCTGTGTCTCTTTGAATGGCTGCTTAATTCCTCAGTACTACGCATGCGTTTTCCACCCTGGATCGAGGCCCTCTCCTGCTCGCCATCAGTACTCATGACATAGTCTTATAAAAAGGCTTATAAATTGATTGTGTGTAAAGAGAGGAAGAACCCCAATGGAAATATTTTCTGGATTTTTACTTTTCCTCTTTAACTGGCGTTCTCTGTGGTGCTCACTAAGGGGAGTCTACATTTCAGTCACGGAGAGGTTTTAAACTATTTTAATGAAAAAATTATAATCCCATCTAATCACATTATATGTGCCTTCTTTCTCTTCAGAATAAAAACAGTGTACTGTTCTAATGCTTGCCTCTGCCTTGTTGCATTAGACATGTCCGGCCAAATTGAAATCCGATTAGTGTAACTGTTACAAATTTTAGAGAAATCACTTTTGACCACAGATAGTCACAGTAACTCAAAGTGCACAGCTGAAGGATTTAAACAGACAAGCATAACAGGGCACTGTAGACAAGAGTTCTAACTGCTCTTTTAAAATATGAGCAGAGAAAACATTTATCTCCTTTAAATCATACATAGAACCCCTTTCAAAATTATCTTCTAATCTGATTAAACTTTGCCTGACTGACTTTGCTAATTTGTTTCCTGTAAATAAATAAAGGCTATTGTCCTGAATATAATTTAATATATACTAAATTTAAGAATATATAAATATATATTAAACTAAATAAAGCATCATTGAATTGAGTTTGAAGGGGACACTTAGGCCATCAAGCTGAACCCCCTACTCTGCAGAAATCCACAGCCTAGCCCTGCTTAAACACTTCAGGTGAAAGGGAGCCCATCACCTCTTGGAGTAATTTGTTCCTCTGCTAAACTGCTCCTAGTATTAAGAAGTAATTTTTAACATTCATTTGGAATCTGCCTTCCTATAATTTAAAATCACTATTCTACCCTTTGGAACAAGAGACGATGGGTCTTGACCTTCTTCTCCATGATCTTTGATTTCAGTTTCTCTAAACTAAAATTTCCTTTGCCCTCTTTGCAGCCACATCATACTGCTGGCTAATATTAGAGAAAAGAAGAGAAAAGAAGGAAAGAAAGAAAGAAATCTATTACAATAACCTCCAAAGAGCAATGACTATACAACAGAACTTAGAAATTCTTCTAGAGATTTATGGATATAAATTATTTACAAAGAGGTCTCCTCATCCAGACCACAAAGATATCAAAAGTGTGGTTCTGGTACCACACTTTACAAAGGCTTCAGAGAAACTGAAATAGTCCAGAGAAGGGCAATAACGTTTTTCAAAGGGCTAGAAACTAATCCTTATGAAGAGAAACTGAAGGAGTTTGTATGTTTGGGCTTAGGAAAATCTGCTTGCTGGGGGATATGATAGTGCTCTTCATCATCAAAGATTATGGAGAAGGAAGTCAAAACCCATTGTCTCTTGTTCCAAGGGTAGAATAGTGATTTTTTTTTCAATCTGAAAACTGCCCTTAACATCATCTCCTACTTCCCCTTCCTCCTTTAAAAAAAACTTCTGGATAAATAGCATTCTCTCCCTTCCTTCCCATGCAACAGAGTCTGGAGAGAGAAAAATACATCCTCAAAAAGAAGGGTCAGACAATTTGTCCAAATCAGGATTCCTCTTCCCGGAGTTCGGCAGCCCTTCTTAAGGTCAGTTTAGTAAAAATGCTGCAGCAGTTCCAAAAGATTAGGAACAAGCAAGAGTGAGTAGTGATTCCTAATAGTTTAAAACTCTGAAATCAAGGGCCGCTCACAGAGAACCATCCTTCTTATTGGCCAAAAAAATGACTAAAGCAGGGAAAGCAGGTCTAACAAATTCCTTTTGCAAGTTGCCATTGATAGTCTTTTAAACAAGGCAACCCTTCTGCAGATCTCAGAGATCTGAGCCCAGAAACCAAGGATATAGTGCAATCACAGGAATATTGGATAAGCAGTGCACTCCTGTTTCCTGAATACATCAGTGAACTCAGAGTATTTTTCTGATAAGGCTGGAACAGTGACTTATTGAACAATGCCAAGGGGAGAGCTTTGGTCTCAGCAAATGGTGATCATGGCAATTCTGGGAGGTAAATACAATAGTTCCTTGATCCAAATGAATCACAGGATTATGAGTCTGTAGACAATCCGTCCCCAACACAATGGAAACATGCGAGGAAGTTAAATAAAATAGCAAAATTTTCTGATGATTGTCAGTGATACAGCAAAGGGAACAGAACATTCACTAATTAGCTGAACATGTAGAAGTCTTTCCTCAGTGATCTCTACCTGCATAAGAGTTTTACTTATATGGTAGGCAAAGTAGATCTTTGCAGTGTAGTCTTGTCAACAGTCTTGGCTGGGCTGCCAAATCCAAGAGGGCCAAAAGGTGAATATTAGACCTGTCAGAGAATTCAAAATCACCAGCAGGATAAAATGATATTGTCTTGTTTGTTTGCATTCCCCTTAATTGTCTAATGACATCCTTTTGGAGCTCTTGAAAGGGAATCAGATTTCTTTTCCTCAGGCTTGGAATTATTTAGGCACTTGCTAGCAAAATAACCTTTTACTCCCCAAGATTAGCACGTACCATGGGTTCTGGGGAAGAGATGCTTCTTCCTCCAATTTTAAAACCACCCTCATCTTCTTCCAATGCAATCTTCATTGATTGCATTATAGCTAAGTACTGTTCTTGCTATACCCTTCCTAACTACTGTATGAAAACACAATTTATTCTTTGTTTTTCATATCCTGAATATTAAATAGTGTGATCTTCTGACTGGAAAGTGTCCAATTTCAGTCCATCTCAATTCGCTGGTGCCTAAGATGTCAATGTGTAGTCAATTCATTTCATCTTTCACTGTGCTGAGCTTTCCCGTGTTCATGTTTCTTACTTTCCATGTTCTCACTGTAATTCCATCTTTGCAGCTTCAGATTTTCTTTTCCTGCATGGCAATTTCAGCAGCTAAGGCTTTAATTTAGCCACATCATAAAAACCATTAGTATTCCAAAAGATCCTCAGCTGTTCTTCAGTAACATGTTGAATTCCATGCAACCTGAGAGGGGCATCATCTGGCACTATATCATTAATCATTTTATGTTTTGGATCCATGTGGTTTTCTTGTTAAAATACAGGAGTGCTTTTCAACTGACTGCTCCCATGCAATATGAGATGATGTCTTTGCCATTGTCACTAAAGTGATCACCCACCTCCAGCATCTTCCTATATTGCTGCTGCCCAATATGTCTGCTTGCTTTAGCTGGGCAGCTGGGATGACCTTCACATCTTGGGTGACCATACTAGGATTATATACTGTTGGCATACACTCCTGGCATTCTTTACTCATCCCTCCCAGGAACACCACCACCCCTGACATGATGAGGTAGAACAACAGGACTTGCAAATAGGAGGCAATTCCATTCTGTTATTTTTACTTACTTCTTAACTCAGCATAAAATATTTGCCAATATTTGCTTCTTAGATTAGGGAAAAGCTGCAGATTAGCAGTATGGCATATACATGTCAAGTTTAAACATTTCAGCAAAATGGAATGCTTTTTCCCGAAATTTTGCAAATCCGGGGTCAAATATGCAAGATAGTGCTGGGCAACATATAGTCTGACTCAGCATAAGCAGTTCCATATGTCAATATAGTCATCAGCTTATTTGCATGCCCCTTTTCCACAAGCCATGGCCAAAAGCAGATACTATTATTATTGTTGTTATCATCATCATCATCATCATCAATCATCATTTAAATAACCATATTATCAATACGATTCTCCAAAATTTTCCTTACATATTAGTTAACATCACACCTCTGGCAGAAACAAATATTATTCAACCAGACAAGATGACTATGAGGTTTGAGTCTGACCTTGACTCTGAAAATGAAACTTATCTTGAGCCAGAAGAGGAAAACAAAACTTATTGGGGAAGAGCTGGGGAAATAGAAACGAGTAATGACTCAGCAGAGCAGTGGAATTTGGAGAGGCTGATTGGGCAGAATCCAGAGGGAGGTTTGAATCCTCCAATTAGTGAGCAAGAGAGAAGAGCGGAGAAGCATGTGAAGCAAAAGGCAGCCCAACTGGCTACAGAGAGAAATGGCGTGAAAAGGATCATATAAAAAGGCACCAGAGCCAGGAGCAAACTGCTGGAAACAACCATTCTACTGTGCTCACAGCTTCGACAGGAGAATCCTCGCCATGAAACAGAGCCTTGCCTATAGCCAACACAGAATCAGTGCCAGCTCCCTCTACCAATGCGGACCTACCTCCTTCACACCGGTATCCAGCCAAGTCCAGCCTTGCATCCAGTTCCGCATCTCATCTCACTGCTCCAGTCGAGTCCAGCCTTACCTCTGGTACTGAGCCTTGTCTTGCCATTCCAGCCAAGCCCAGTCTTGCCTCTAGTACCAAGCCTCGTTTCGTCATTCCAGCCAAGCCCAATCTTGCTTCCAGTTCCAAGCCTCGCCTTGCCATTCCAGCTACATTCAACCCTGCCTCCAGTTCCAAGTCTCGTCTTGCCAATCCAGCCATGCCCAGCCTTGCCTCTAGTTCCAAGCCTTGTCTTGTCACTCTAAGTCCAGCCTTGATTCCAGTTCCAAGCCTTGTCTTGCAGATCCAACCAAGTCCAGCCTTGCTTCCAGTTCCAAGCCTTGTCTTGCAGATCCAGCCAAGTCCAGCCTTGTCTCCAGATCCGAGCCTTGTCTTGTCGCTCCAGCAGAGTCTTGCCTAGCCTCCGTGGTCAAGCCTAGCCTCGCCTCTGTGACACGTCCTGCAATCAAACCTCAAGCTACCTCCTCGCCACATAGTCTAGCCACGCCCGGTCTTGCTGATTCATTGAGACAGTTAGCTGAGTTCTGTCTTGCTGTGTTGCCACAATCTCCTGCTACTCTTGATCTGGCAGCCTTGCCTTCCATTGCCTGGGTGGAATTGATTGAATTATATTGCCTATTAATAAGGACTCTTTTCTGTTGTAAATAGTTGGTTGTTAATAAAGAACTTCCTTTTGTAATTCTGCCTGGCCATCTCATAGTCTGAACAGGACAATGACCTTCCTTCCTTTCCTCTACAGATTGAAGGCCCAGCAATAAACTAGCAGTGACAGCCATCAGATCCCTTGGTATCCCAATTCTCAGTTCCCACTATAGTCCTATTTTAATATAATTCCATTGAAACAGCAATTAGATACACTCATATTTGGAAGCACACCTGAATGAATTCAATGATGCATATTTTTGAATATATGCACATAGGCTTGTATATAGGACATATAAATTGTGCTCCAAACTTTTGAAGACCAAATATCCTGGAAGGCCACTCCCCTGAAAAGCTAACAGCACACAAAGCTGTAGCATGTTCCTAGGAGCATTGGTGTAAAAAGGAAAAATAGTGATATGCTTAATATTTTTTTGGCAATGCATGGGAAATTGGAACACTCCCAACTACACTGCATTCTCTTTTAATTTTGGTTTGGGCAAAACTGCTGGATTCCAAACAACATGATCCAAGACAGAAACAGCAATCTCTGCAGGCTGTTTATACCAACCCTTCAACATAAGTCTACTATGCTCCATATTTTGGAATAGATGCTTTGTTTTGAAGGCCTGTAGCTTAGTGTCAGCAGGGAAAAGGCCCCTTTTTGAAAGCCCTCATTCATGGATGTTGTGTGGGATTAAAGTCAATCTTTCGTATAATGATAAGTACTATAATCAGAAGGATTTGTACTAATTCCATGCATGTTGTGAATATTTGACTTTTTTAAAATTCCTGAAGGGATTCCCCTCCCCATTTGCTTTACAAAAACTTGGATTCATACCAAAGCCTAATGACTCTACTTTATATTAATCTTTTCTAAGGAGCTAAACTTGAAAACTGAAAGGAGGAGAAAAATCCTGCTAATTTATTTTAGAGAAAAGGTGTCATAATTTGAGTGAAAAACAGCAAGCAGAAGGATAAGAAGTTAAGAAAAGGCTCAGGCATACAGTAATGCGCTTTGTACCTAGAGGCTGTGAGAGAAGCTTCAATATGTTTTAATGTTCTCACAATCATCTATTTTCACTTTGATAATAGGTGCCAGTGTAACTGATGTGTAAATCTGAACATTCAGCCCAGATTTCATATCTTAATAAGCTATACCATATGTTAGTTCTGTGTATAAAATTGGGAAAGTATAAATGTTGCTCTACTTTTAAATGGAAACCAAACTTTGTTTTTCAAAATGGCGAGGCTTACAGAATCTGCATCTCTCTGTAGTAAATCTTCACTAATGTGAACTGACAAGCAGAAAGTAAAGCTGAACCTGACAAGCAGTACAGGAATCAGGAAGGACTGGGCTGGTTTTCTTGCAATTTCTGAGGAACTTCAAAAGGAAAAAATAATGCCACAAAGGAAAGGTGTGCATTTGTTACTGGGACACTTGGCTGTGAGGGATCTTATGTATCTATTCTGTTGGCATTTAGCTCATTATTTAACATGTCATTTGTTCTGGAGGGGCTGCGTTATAGGAGCATAATATGCCTTCATTGTAGCTGAAGCTCATAATCTGTTATGACCTCTAATGTAACTTAGCTGATAAGGCAAAAAGATCAAACAGTTTTATGACATGGAATAGGCTTTTTGTGGATTACATGCTGCATCTCAGGTGTGAACAGACTAACACAGCTACCACTTTGTAACCTGTTAATTGAAGTAGGAAGTTGGAGACTGACAGGCACGCCAAAGAATGCAGAAAATCCCAACTTCCAGGTTACAGCCGTACTTGAGGAAGTCATGGCAGTAAGTAGCCTAAATTGGGCAGGAAATAGTGCTCAGTTCTCACCTCTTAATGGATGGGCAGATTAAAGCAAGTGCCCTTTGCATTTTTTTTCTTGTTTGTTCCTAATGTGTAGCATTAGTAAAATTAATCAGGCAACTCTAATTCATTCAAGAACCCAGGAGCAAAACAAAAGGACTCTAGTTTCAATCTGATTTACCATAGTTGAGCAAACCTAGTATCATGGTTTTCTAATGTCATTGTTTCCTTTTCACTTTTCACTTTTCACCAGGATTCCGTAACTACCTTAAAACCTGTTGCTTGGATTAACATACAAAACCTCTGTATGTGATGTGGATCTTGGATTCACATGGCACATCTTACTCTTCTGGTTGAATTTCCATACTATTGTTTTCTTCTTCTTGGACTCCACTGTCTTCAATTATCTGAAGGTCTATCATGTAGAAGACAGGGCAGAATGGTTCAGAGTTCTTCCAGAAGACAGGACAAGAAACAATGGGTTTAAATTACAAGGAAGTAGATTTCTCTTGGGCATAATAAAAAAAAACTTAACATAAGAACTGTTCAACCATGGAACAGGCTGCCTCAGGAGATGGCAGGGTCATTCTCTTTTGCTGGAAGTGTTTAAACAGAGACTGGATGGCTATCTGTTGGGGATGCTGTAGTAGTAAATTCCTGAACTGGGTGGGGGTTGAACTAGATTTATCTTCAGAATCCCTTCCAACCTTTATATTTTATGATTCTGTGATATCGAAAAGAGCAGAATGAAGCTGCATAAATGACATTCAAATGTACAGCCTTATTACCTACTTAATGAAGGACAGTCACCTTAAAATTTGGGATCACTTTCTAATAAATCCTCCTTATAAAGGAAGATTACTACATTTTCTGTCCTGTTACTAGTATCTCTTTTTAGGCAACTCTTTAGGAAAGAGCAGCAGCTACCCAGCTCCAGATGTTTGGGGAGGAAACATTTTATTTGCACCCATTTGCAGCCTGAGATAGTCACATTTATGAATAGTCTGTATCAGAAGAGATACAAGAGGAGTACAACTCTCTTCAAATCCTTATCTTTGATTTCTGTCTTGCCTTTGATACCATTGCCTATAGCAGTATTTCTCAACCTCAGCAGGTTTAAGATGTGTGGACTTCAACTCCCAGAATTCCTCAGTCAGCAATGCTGGCTGAGGAATTCTGGGAGTTGAAGTCCACATATCTTAAACCAGTCAAGATTGAGAAACACAGATCTTTATTTATTTGTTTGTTTGTTTGTTTGTTTATCCAATTTGTCCCCACCCATCTCCTCCCTTCAGGGGACTCTGGGCGGTTTACAATAATCAATTAAAACAACAATAATACAATGAATAAAATATACAATATAAAATTACAGCAATAAATAATATAAATAAGAGTAAAAAATAAAAAGTCCAAGTGGCCAAAGAATCTAAAACAGTCCAAGTATGGGAGGAGTGGTCTATAGCAGCCATCCCCATGTAGATCTACTCCCCTCTCCACCCCAAGTGAGGTGGCAGAACCAGGTCTTCAGACTCTTCCGAAAGGCCAGGAGCAATTTGCTGAACTGGCTCTGAAATTGTACATTGGAGGCATGTTGAAATGGTGGTTGTGATCATTTCATCATGCACATATGGCATTTGAGCTGTGGGATCCTGCAAGAGCGCATTTTATCCTCCATATTTTTTTCATATTCTATAAATAGTTACCGCATAAGGTTATTAGAAGATCTGAAGTAAAATATGCCTCAAGTTCTTATTGCCATTTGAGACATGAAGCTTTGCAGATGGTGAATCAGTATTTGAATGTAGTAATAGGATAGACGAAGGCCAGTAAACTGAAGCTGAATTCCAACAAGGCAGAGGCCACATGGAAAGGTGGTTCTCATAACTGGTAATTGATTATGCAATCATTTCTATGTAGAGGCAGGCTTTCTCAAACAGCTGTTATGCATATTAGAGACCCACTTTCATTCACCTTTGTCACTAGAAGCTCACAGAATCTCAAGGTCTCAGATATGTTATAACCATCCCTGGGTATAGCTTGCCAAGCTACAATGATTAAAAGGTATGTACTGTCCTGCTTTATATATTAATTATGGTATTTTTCTTTGCTAATATGCTGCCATTCTGGTGGTACTCGAAGCTATATACACCAAAAATTCCAGCTTCTAGACTGCCAAGTAAGCCTATATTTTGTTTTGTTTATGAAGACTGTATCTACTTCACAGCTATTCAAGCTTGCCGGTATGCCAGACACCCCCTGTAGATACTTCCTGGTATGTGCTAATCAATTAGCCCTCTTACTTCTGCACATTGTCTATTCCTTTTTCTAATTTCCAAAGTATCCAAAATATTTTTGACTGCTTTTAACTGATCCAATTTCCATTTTTTTAAAAAAGCTACTTCTGGCAGCTTTTGGTCTTCAGTCCTACAAACCTAAACAATTTGTTTTTCTCTGGATTCAGACTGTATTTGTATACATAAATATTCAATCCAAAACAAATCAAATTGTTTAGGTTGTCTACAAAGTGTGCTGGGATACTTGAAATAGGCAGATGGCTTCCGTGCTTTTCCAGTGTGTTGACTACAACAATCTTGTAACTTCAAGTTCTGATTCAACTTGACTTTCACTTCATGAACTAATGCCGCACATCATTAACCTTAGAACTCTACACTTTTCTAAAGAACTTGGTAGTGTTAATGGCTCAAAAATAATGTATGAAAATATTTATCTTAAGGTAAATTGCTGTAATGATATGTGGGAATGACCTTGGGAGACAGGGTGAAGAGCTGCAGCCAAGGGAACGGTCAGATTAAAGGCAACTTTCAAGATTCTGTTAATGGAACCTTACAGTAAAATAGAATCAGCTCATCTGGTCATATTTCCTGTCTGGTCTACTTCGCAAGGCTGACATCAATCTCGCAAGTCTGAAAGGACATTCCTCCCCCTCATCCCCTTTACAGCCCAAGAAATTAGGGAATGTCCTTCTGAGCTGCTTGCCCCACCCACATTCCTTCTTCAGGGTAAGTTGCCTTTTATCTAACCATTCCCTTGGCTGCAGCTCTTTGCCTTGTCTCCCAAGGTCATTCCCATATACCATTACAGTTGCAAACAAAATTATAGATGCTAAAGAAGCATGTTTCAAAAGTGTTGAAACTATGGTTGAGTCTGTCCATGTGTTGTGAGATTAAGGAGCTCTCATCGTGTCTTCTGAACACCAACTAGCAGTCAGAAGACTGGGAAATGGTAAGCATCCTAAACCAATCCAAATCCAAAAACGCCAGAGAATGCCTGGAAGCCTGGCACTCAGACCAAGCAGCCATCAACAGACACATAGAGGTAAACAACATTTACATACCATTCAAAAGAGACAATAGAAAAGCCAAAAGACCAGGACACTCCCTTGCCAGCAATCAACACCCAGATATGCAAAAATCAACACTAAGATTAACACCAGATGAACCATCAAACAGCACAATACACCCTAATCAAGGGACTATTAACTCAGGCAATCAACCAAGCAGCAAACAACAGCCCAATCAAAGAACTCCCAAGGAGAGAACAACACCCCTACCAACACAAGCAGGGTAAGCCACGGTATATAAACTGAGAGCAAGGCCCACTCCCTCTTCGCACTGAAGATGTTGCCTAGTCTGGCAATGAAACGTCTGCAAGAAAACAACAAGGCTCAGAGAGCACCAAGGACTCCACAATGTATTTATTGCATATACAAATGTGCAATGTATATGTGTATAAGTTTTTATCTATAGCCTGAAGCAGAAATTTTGTGAAATAGATGAATGATGGAATAGTGCTAAAGTGACATCATTCCCTGTTATCTATCTTCTTAATGCAAGAGTGAGTAACTTGTGAAGTATATAAAGGCCCTAGCATAATTTTCACAGTTCCCAGAGACCCCCAAGCTCTTGCCTTTGAAATTTGGTACCAAAAGCAACTTGGGTGATACATTTTCTTTTTATTTAGCAATCAAATGAGCTCCAAAATAAATATGTTAAGACCTGCTTCTCTCTGATAATGTATACCATTCTGACACTCCTAAACTTCCTGGCCATTTAAAAAAATAAAACATAAAACATAATCCCTTCCTGTAAAAATAATTGCCTGCCTGTTTTTTGGTTTTTTTTAAGGAGTCACAGATGTGGGTTACACAAAAGGTAGGATTTTTAAACACAGTTTGCAGGTAACTGCTAATGGCTCAGTCCACACACACTAAAACATAATGGATAGCATTATTAATATATTAACAATATTTATAAACTGCCCCAGTCTTGCCAATTTTGGGCAGGACATTCATGTGCCACATTAAGTAAAAAACAAAATAATTATCAAATGGCTCACTACTAATGTGTTATTTATGCCACTGATGTTGCCATTTTCCATCAACTCAATAAAACATTGTGAATGTATTCCTTTTTCAAGTCTCAGTATAGCAAAATCCTACATCTTGGGATACTCTAATAGTTGTACCTGGGCTACTATCCTATGCCCACTTACCAGGGGCATACTGAATACTGAAGAATTGCCCAACCCCAGACTATCCCTTAGGAAGGAAATGACAGTACCTGGCTCTGTCTTGGCAACTTTCAGAAGTGTTTGCCTATGGCAATGTTTGGGTTTTTTTACTTCCCAGTCTAGCCCAAAGCTCTGGAATTCCCAGAAAGTCTCCTATCCAAGTTCTAACCAAGGTCAATCCTGCTTAGCTTTTGAGATCAGCGAAGGTCAGGTAGGTGTTGTCACCTGCTGACAATTTTGCTATTCAACTGCAGGACCTTATTTGCCCTCAAAATCTGCTGTAAGATTAGAGTTCTCTGCAATTGCATACATGACTGCAGGTTGAAAGAAAAGAAAACATGGTTCCTCTGCAAGTATAGAAATCTTCATTATGTTCAGTTTCACTGAACTTTGGAAGAAAGTAGCATTTTAAAAGCTACTTTCCATAGAAAAGACAGTCTCAGCAAAAGTAGATTGCTGAGACCAGGTACATAAAATACTTTGTCCAAGAAAACACAAGAAAGACACGTGGCAAGATATTTTGTATTTCTGTTTTAAACAATATTATGTTGGAAAAACATACACTCCTAAGGTTAAGGAAACTATTACAGTCTTCTCTGTTCCACATAGCAAGTAGTGGTACAACTGACATGGTAAAATTGGACTCTTAAAAAATTTGGCAGAAAAAAGATTGGCTGAACTTCTCTTTCTAAAAAAGGAATCCATTCAAGCTTGAAGCTATAATTTTTGCTTTAGAAAGATGACCTTGAAACTAAAAATCATGCATAAACCTCTGGTTTGGCAGAGCTGTTTAAAGTATACAGAGGGCGTAGTTTTGTCCTGTGTTTAACAGACCTGTCTACAGGAAATTTTTAATGGAATATTCATATAAGCCTGCAAAAACAACAACAAAAGATTTCATAGAATGAAAGATGGGGGAACCATCCAAATTTTGGCTGTTACATTTTGAAATTATTCTGCATGGAGAAAAAACACCTGACCTGTTTGTCAGAGAGTGGAAATGGATAGGAAAGACCAGGAACACACACAGAACTAATGAGTGAAGATAGTGCTGTGTATTACATATACAGACATAGTACAAAGTGTATGTACCATACTTTATGTACATAAGTCTTTATTACAGTGGTTCTCAGCCTTGGCAACTTCCAGCTGTGTGGATTTCAACTCCCAGAATTCACCAGCCAGCATGGCTGGCTGGGGAATTCTGGAAGTTGAAATCCACACAGCTGGAAGCTGCCAAGGCTAAGAAACACTGCTTTATTATATGTATACCTAGAGTGACCTAGCATAAATGTACCTGAATACCTAGCTTAACTTAATACTTAGAATTTAATTAAATGATTTAAGTTTCTAACACTTCACTTATATTACAAACTACTTCACTTCTAGATGTTTCCTCCTCCCAACACTTACTTATCTGCAGGCTTAGGAATGCTAACAGGTTCTCCCCTCAATATTCTCTTGCCCTGTTCTCCAGCACCTAAAACATGTGGAGTTTGCTCTGCTGTCTAGAGAGACCAGGGCTGTGTTTTCTTTCTGCAGATTCATCTTTGGCTTCACCTGCCTCAGGGGCCTTCCTGGTTCTTCTCCCTGGCCGTGGATCCTACAGCTCCTCACTTCTCCAGCCGCAGCCTCCTGTTCCACGCCTCGTCCAGTTGCTGGCCACTCCAGCAGTATATTCAGCCAAACTGAGGGGGAAAAAAAGACCTCCTTCTGTCTACTTGCTCTGGCTTCTTTTATGCTTCTTTCTCTTGAATCCAGCCTCTAGGTGCTTCTAAGAGTTTCAAACTTCTTTTCCTTTCTTTGCAAAAGCCTACATGCCTAAGCTGGGCAGCAGACCATCAGACCACTGCAGACAAAAAGTAAAAACCTGTGACTTTGATAGTTCCAGAGCAGTTCATCCTTCCACACTGTTCTTCTCCATTTTATTTTTTTATTTTAGTTGGAAAAAGAATATATATATATATATATATATATATATATATATATATATATATATATTCATTTCTCGCTATCTCTTCTTTCTCATTTTAAAAATGTGAAGACCTTTTTAAATCTAGCAGATGATCCAAGGCTGGCTTGATGATTGGTTATTTCCCAACTGCTGTGAAGGTTCCTGTTACTCTACACTCAACCCCCTCATTAATCCCAGTAACTACTCTTTCCCCCAGACTACGTGAAGCTTGCCCTCCTTCCACCCCCACCCCCAAGCCATTGTATGCAATATTTTCTCTTGGTCCTGCAACTTACAAAGCCTCTCAATAGGAGCAGTACATCAGCCTCCTAAATAAAGAGCTACTAGTTGTGAGGGGGTCAAAAAGAGGGAACACTCTGGCAAATATATTAATTGAAGGAATGACAGGTCAGTCCACAGCCTCAGTTCATCGCAGCAGCATTGGCACAATGTTAAAAAATAAAAAAAAGGAAAAGGAGGGAAAGTAATAAAAGGAAAACTAAGGGGATTGTATAAAGGGGCAGAATGCAAGAAAGAGGAGAGGGCTAACACAGCACTTGTGACACAGGACCAATCCCTAAAAGGAAAAGGCATGTACAGGGAGACCTGCCCACATCAGGGCCATCCAATAATGCTTGACTTCCCTGTGCGATTGGGAAGGAGAAGAAGCAGGGGAGTAACCAATCAGAACCTAGATGTTGGCCCTAGACCAGACTAAGCACCAGGTCAGTCCCATTACTAACTCAGACAATCCAGAGTGGTATTTCTGAAGTTAGCATTTTTAAAAAATGTAACTGCCTTTTCCAGTTGAATTTATCTAAAGCTTTTCTACTCCTGCTTAATTTTTAAAACATGAATTATAATTTGAAAAAAAATGGGGAAATCATCAGAAATAAATAATAAACAGCAGATAAATTACACTATCTAGTTTTATTAACGGTAGTTAATAGGAAAATATCATTTGATAAAATTACCAATTAAAGAAGACCCTCAGCAGTTTTGGTAAAAAAGCTAAAATAAATGAAGAGAGACCATTTTTGCACTGGGCTGTGCAAAAATGTTCAAGCAAATGCACAGAAGCATTCAGGATAAGAATGCTTTAGTTAAAGATAAGTGAGATCTATAGTGTATTGAGTTATTGTAATTTTTTTTTTGTCATGCTCTTGTTTTATTAGTTGATGGGCCTGCCTGTATATTGCAATTATTTGTTTGTTTGTTTAATTGGTTTTCATGGCTGCCCAACTCTCAGACTGTGATTTCAGGAGGCTAACAAAGGTTTCAAACCAGAAATAAAACCAGCAAAGTAAAAAACAATGCAAAAGAAAAGGTAACATAACAGAGGCCAACCCACAGTCATTCAATTCCCAGCCATTACAGATGGGCCCATCCAACAACCTGGCCCAACACCCAAGGGAAAAGCCAGATCTTCAAGGCCTTACAGAAGGCCGGCAGGGTCAGGGCCATCCAAATCTCAGGAGATATGCTGTTCCAGAGGGCAGGTGCTATGGTAGAGAAGGAAGACTTCCTGGGATTTGTGCAGAGGCCCTCCCGGTAGCACCACGACCTGTTCTTTAAGCAGAAACCAAGAGTCCAAGAGGATGCCCAAATTGTTCTATCTGGGGGAATGCTACTCCATCCAGAACTAAAGGGTGTTCTTGTTATGCAGATCACTGGCAAGGAAGGAGGGGGCCTCTTCCAGGGGGGGAAATGCATGTGCAGTGTAGAAAGCCTTGGGCACCCAGCCAAGAGGATCAGACAGCCTTAGAGTTTCTGGAGTTTTCCCCTTAGAGTTTGCTAGTTCTGCTTAGTTTTGGTAAGATTCTATTATAGGGTCGAAACAATAAAGACCAGAGCTTCATTCCTGACTCAGCCTGGTTTCATCACCTCATTCCTGGCAGTTCCCCAGACATTCACAGCCAGTCTTGCTCAGTTCCTCTCCATACAGACCCTGTTCCAGAGCCTGTCCCTCTCCATTCAGACTCTCACAGCCTCCAGACCTCAGAAAGAACCTTGATAGCATCCCTTGGTTGGCCTGAGGTAAAGACGTAATTTTTGAAGACTCTAGAAAATTTGGTAAAGCAAACAGCAGGGAAACCTACTCCTAAATCCAGTTTCTTTTATCTTTTTTTATGAGTAGAAAAGACATAAGACCAAACAGAATCTTCATGGTTGTGTGGATATGTTTTAGCTTTATAAGGGATAGGTAAATGGGTGAAATTAGAAATGAGATAGTCTGCATTTAACAAGCAGATTTTACAAATGAAAACAGCAGCTGGATATGTGTGTAATAATTACCAGGATCATAGCAATGAAGATATGGCTCCTTTCCCTGCAGTTTTCCTAAGCAAAATCCACTCTTGTAACTGGCACTGTGAGAAAAATTTCCTGTTGGTAGCAAGAGGAGATTTTCTTCATAATGTAAGAAAAAAATTCAAAAGAACCATTGCTGTGTTGCAGACACCTGAAGGAGGAGGAAAAGGCAGTCTCCCCTCTCTCTTACTGCATTCCCAGCCATTTTAGGTAGTCCTCACTTACAACTGCAGTTGGGACCAGCAACTCTGCTGCTAAGTGGTGCAGTTGTTAAGTGAAACATCATGTGATTGCACCAACTTACAACATCAGTTCTGGTTGCTGGCTTCCCCACTGACTTTGCTTGTCAGAAGCCAAATGTCAAGGTCGCAAATGGTGGTCATGTGACCGCGGGAGCTGCGACTGTCATAAATGCATGCCGGTTGCCAACTGCCCAAATCATGATCACGTGACCGCAAGGATGTTGCAATGCTTGCAACTTTAAGGGCCAGTCATAAGTCTCCTTTTTCAGTGCCATCATAACTTCGAATGGTCGCTGAACGAGTGGTCAGTAAGCGAGAACTACCTGTATAACCAACAGTTATTTTTATTTGTTTTTTAAAATGCATACTATATACGAAGTTAGAATGTGATGTCCATCCTACTTTAGATAAACCTGGACTGGAACTGCTCCAGATTTTGGCATGTTTGAGCTGCAAGAAATAATGACAAACATTGTTTATCCCTCATGCGTTCTTGAGGAGATCACCAGGTGTGCTCCCCAAACATGCTTCAGTGAGCCAGTGCTGGGTAGTGTGCTGTAGGAACAGCAAAAGGGTCAGTTGACTCCCAGGGGATTTAATCTTAGCTTCAAACAGAACCATTCATGCACAAGTTAAATTAATTCCAGTCAGTATGACATGGGAACACCTAAACCCAGTCAAGCAGGCTGCCATTTAGCAGTCAATCATATTTTTTGCTGCTGAGATTTTTTACACCTACAGTCAAGGAACCCATTTTGCACACTTAGTCCTCCAAAGTGGGGGAGAAGGAGTGGTTGAAAAGCAAGCCTCTTTATTGCAAACTGTACACACATATTGTCATGAGTAAGGATGGCGAGCAGGGGGCTCCCATCCAGACTGTCAAGCGCATGCGTAGCACTGATGAATTGTTCAGCCATTCAAAGAGACACAGATCGGGACCGCCTTAACCCTTGGGGGTTATATGTCTGGGTTTTCCCATGCTTCTTCAGTTTGTTAGGATTCCTGTTAAGTACTAGCAATAAATATTAGAGACCAGTTCCATGTCTCAGTGTGTTTCCTGGTTGTTAGGACACATATTCCCAAAATAAAAACAAAAATAAGGAGAAAAAAATGAACAATCAAGTTAGACAGTATATAATACCAAATGAAGTAACTGATGTATTCTACATAATTTGAGAAATACTTGTAGCAAATTTTATTAGAGCTGTGCAAATTATTCAAAAGAGATGCTTTGCAATGCATGGGATTGTGAACACAGCACTTCAGTTCAAATTGTTAAAGCAGACACACCTTTTGAAAGATTTGGTAAGAAAATTACCTTGCAGAGCAGTCTGAAATTGAGCTACAGTTTTCTTCCAACTTGTTGATGCAGATATGCAGAGAATGTGAGCCAATCAGTTCATGCTGTCTTTCCTTCCTAACTAATGACTAATAGGAGAATGCAAAAAACATCATCCAAAAAAACCTCCTATCTCCTGTCCCCTAAGCTAGGACTGATCATGAAGTAACAATTTTTTCTTCAATCCCACTCTACACAAAAAGGAATTTTTTTTAAAAAAATTGCTAGCTCTGCCAAACATGTTTATGGGTACACTCATTTATATATATTGGTCTTGTGGTTTGCCTCCACAAAATCTGATAGATTGCTATGATGGGAAACTATGCAGTGTAAGATTAATTATAGAAGTTGTAAACAAAAACATTTAAATATTTCAAAATATCACCATCTTGCTACCATTTCCGGGTAGCAGATCACTTACAATTTACTGGGAGGACTGTAGAAATCACCATCAGGTCAGCTCTGAATTGAATTGAACTTCTAAATTGAAGAACTACTACACTGTTAACATCCAAATGAAAAAAAAAAATCTCCAAATTGGTTTAGACCAATCCAGACCCTTTTCACATAGGCTCATATGAATTGGTCTGGATCAGATCCAATTCAGCAATTCAGTCTCAACTGATTTGGATTTTTGAATAGATCAGATTTGATTTTCCAAATCAGATCAATTATTCAAATCAAATTGGAGTGATGTTCTATGAATTGGACTGAATTGGAAATGATTTGTACAGGTCTAGTACATACTAGCTTTGTTAAAGTTTCAAATAAACAAGAGCAAAGTCAGTAATAAATCAACTAACTTCCCCAAACCAAACAAAGGTTTGTGATCAATGAGGTCCAGAGCTAATGCTAGAGTGGTACAAAAAATCTAATATGGAAATGTCCTAGGGTATATAGCCCTCAAGCTGTTTTGCATTTTGGACATTGAAAGAAAATATATAGTAAGATAGGGACAGTTGAAAACACATGAAGCAATATAAATCCAAGAAGAAATATTTATGTTCTCAGATGTTATTGAAATGCTTTTTATGCCCCATTTATTTATCTCCAATACATTTCATATCTTAATTCTAAAACATCAGTGCGGAATTCTACTCTATTGAAAAATATGCCACATGAATTTGTATAACCTGGATGTCTGGAAAACCTAATTGTATTAGAGTTTACTATCCATTCCATATAAAAGAGTTCTTTATATCAATTAACAAAATAGCTAAATTCCCTGATCCTGTTTATGCAAGAGATCCATTGTATACACGAAACAGTCATTCTGCATGAGCAAAACCATACTCAGTCCTGTGTATGTGAAGATCTGACCTGTTTTAATGCATAAAATTTAATGCACAGCATTCATTTTACAGAAAACCAGAATACTCCTTATGGGATATAAACATGCTCTTTCACTCTAATATCCTCAGGTTAAAAACTAACATATATAGAAATTGGGGTGGGGGGGACTACATGAAATAGTATCTCACCCATCTTTTTAATATGAATCAGTTGTGCTTGGGGAGGAAGACAGCTGGAGAACTGGCAGCAGGAAACAGCAAAACCACTGTGAACTGTATCTCCTCTGCTTTGACAATTTCAGTTGTACCAATCATAACCTCGACCTCAATCTAGTTGCTTGGCATTTGATTCATTGTACTAATCTGTACTCTCCTCCCCCCACCTTTTTTTTTTCCTTATCAAATGACCAGACACATCACCATTTTGTTTTTGTTTGTTTGCCAGGACAGTCTGTGTAAGGAAACTTACGAAGGACGTTTCACAACTTCAGGAGACTCATAGACATGAACAAGAAAAGTAGTGTGGTGTTGACCTGCGAAGGTATGTGCCGTGTTTGTGTTCCTGCCTAAGGAGAACTCCAACTACAGTTACTACATACAAAATCATTGCATAGATGGAGGAAAAAGTGGAGGGTCTGGAGGCAGGTCTGGCCACACAGACTCAACAAGGAAGATGAAGATTTTCTGGACAAGGCAGGACCATGTCTCCAAAAGGAACACAAGGAGGAAGACACTACTACAAAGAAAACAGGGGCTCCAGAGGAGGAGGACTGGAGTATGTAATTCAAAGAACCAAGAGATAATCTCTGGTGCTGGAGCTGCACAATCAATTTCAGGTCAAGAAAGAGATAAGGTTGGACTTCCACAGAGGTAAGGAATCCATTTTTATTTTTTTTTATCTGTTCAATTGTGTCTGATTCTCGGTGACTGCCTGGACAAGTCCCTGCAGTTTTCTTGGCAAGGTTTTTCAGAAGTGGTTTGCCATTGCCTTCTTCCTAGGGCTGAGACAAAGTGACTGGCCCAAAGTCACCCAACTGGCTTTGTGCCTAAGGCAGGACTAGAACTTACGGTCTCCTGGTTTCTAGCCTGGTGCCTTAACCACCACACCAAACTGGCTCTCAAGGAATCCATTAGCTGTCTCTAAAAGAAAAAGATATGTGGTGGTCTTAATTTCTAGCAGCCACTTATAGTCTTATCTTTCATACTACCCTACACGTTTAAAAGGTACAGGCAAAAAATGATATTAGATAGATTCTAATTTAGTTTTTAGGCTAGAATTGTTCAGAGGGGTAACTAATCTTTATAGCTAGAGAAACATTTCAATTATAAAATATTTTGTGGACACACTCTGAAAATGGCTGCCATGGAATAGTTCAAAATGGCTTCCATGGAGACTATTTCCAATTACAGAATACCCATTTACCAGATGAGGTAGCCCCTTCAAAATGTTCTCTATCATCCTAGTGGGCACTTTGTGGAAGCCATAGGCTAATATGATTAGAGTTCAGAGACTCCACACTTTGAACTCTTTACTCCCTTTAACCCTGCATAGATTCTGGCTAAAACGATGGAGCAGGGGGCTGGTGAGCATCAGGAGAAATATATGGGGGCACATTGATGGTGTTTAGATTTTGTTTTCTTCAAAACGTATTATGTCCAATCTGAATTACTGTTCCAGGAAACTTAGTATGTCATCTGTTGTTTCTGTAGACTGGGCCCACAGTCTAGCCAGTCTCATCAGTGGTGAGGGACATAGTAGTTCAGACATAGGATCTCCAACTTGCTATAAGATTAATTACAATTTTTTAAAAAATCTCTCTTCTAATATAAAGTTTTAAAATAGACTATATGTGCAGAAATCATGCAGAGCTGGGCTATATAACTGGAGCTGAAATCCCATTTATAAGTTTAGCAGAGAAAAAGATCTGAATCCTTCTCCCATCCCAGGGAACTGAATCAAGAAATTTTAATTAAAAAAAAAAAAAAATTAAATGCAGGACTTCCGGTGGGGACATGGTGGGCTGAGCAGCTGTGCCCGTGGGCTCCTCGGGTGGAACTGACAATGCAGCAATTTTTTTCAGGCTCAGGCAGGTTTTTCTGAAGCCCAGGAGTGTTCTCCCGATAAAGGAAAACACCAGGAATCACCCCATCTGCCCTCCAGATGGCTGCTTGCAACTAGAAGATTGCAAACAGTGTTTCACATTCAACTGGTAAGAACTAGCTGGGAGGCTGGGATGTCACCATTTTCCAAGCCGCGCTGTAGCCTTAAAGGGACACTAAGACTGGCCACCCCATTTCTAAATCACCAAATTTATATATTTTTTTAAAATATGCGTACCCTAAGAAAGGCTTTCTACAGCAAGGTGAAGTGGGCTGTCTTGGTGCTTATCATTATTTTGGGGATTACTTTTTAAGAAAAAAAAATCTCAAATTTTGGAATTTGTTTTCCTTCCAAATATAAAGGAGGATTGAGAGTAAACAACTGTTTTCCTGTTATTATTTTCGTATTGAATTTGAAGATATTAGCATTTTCCTACATGTTGAATCATTCATTTCCTACATTTAAACATTCATAAATGTTAAACATTCAGCTTTATGTTTCTACCTTCCCTGGGAAACTGTGTGCTTATCTCACTTTCACTTTGTGTAAACATTCAGAACTTTTCCATTATCTTCAACTTTCGCTGGTTAAGCTCCTAGGGGGTGCCATAATCTACTGTGTGAGGCATGGAGGATTTTAAACAGATTTTTTCTGACTTCCATCAAGATTTTAAACAGGTCTTTTCTGACTCCTATCAAGTTTTTATACAAGATATTCAGGACATTGTGGAAAATATGAGCTCTAAAATGTGTAATCTGATTGGGGATGTAGTGGATGGAATTGAGTAATTCAACAGTGATAGAAATGTTTCTTCTAAGAATGAGATTGGAATTTCTGTTGAGATGCTGGGTGAAGATTAGATAGTGGAGTTGGAGAAATTCAGGAGAGAGGAGGATCTGCAAGCAATAAGTAAAATTGACTTTTTGGTGAAATGTCATGAAAAAGAAGGGGTCATTATGTATGGGAGGTTTTCTGAAGAGAAATTGGAATTTTTGAGGGGGCAGTTGGGCTGGGAACTTGTACTCCATAGCAGGGCTCCTTGGGAGCAAAAGCAGCAGAAGCGACTTATGGGAGCAACTTGCAACCTTCCCTGCCAACTTGCCCGTTAACTTTGCTTGTGGGAAGCCAGCAGGGAAGATCGCAAATGGGAATCACGTGAGTGCAGCTCGCTGTGATATCATAATTGCAAGCCAGGCATCCAAGCACCCGGATTGCAATCAGATGACCGCAGGGACACTGCAATGGCCACAACTTTGTGGACCAGTTGTAAGTCCCCCTCGTTCAGCACTGTTGTAATTTTGAATGGCCACTGAATGAGTGGTTGTAAGTTGAGGACCACCAATATCAATATATTCTTACATGTAAGATTTGAGGGGACAGTAGGTGATAACCCTCTGGTAAATGGATATTTTATGCCTAGGCATATATGCCATGGCAGCCATTTTGTGAGCGTGGATGTCCACAGAAGGGGCAAAAGGGTAAGTGACATCCATGTGCACCATGATATTATCACTCAAATGATGCACGTTATGTAACGTGCATCAATTACATTGCAAATTACATAATTCACACTATTGTTGTGATGATGTTGTGATGCACATGGATGCATGGTAGCTTCTACTGGACACCTACATTTATGAGTGCATTCACATGTTTTCACAATTCCAGATATATCCACAAGCTCAAAAAAGATTGCTTATCCTATTTTTGGGACATTAAATGTGAGGAGAGGTTGTACCGTCTAATTTTTAAGCATTATTTTCAAGCAACATATTTTTATTTAACTATGTTAGGTGGTAAACAGATTATTTTCCAATGCCTTAATGATTGTGCTTAGAAATCTGACTGAGTTTATAAGAGAAATCTATTTAAAGATTTGTACTCTGATCCTAAGGGCACTTCACCTTACACTACTCATGGTTTCAAAATTGTTTCAAAAACATCTTCTAATAAATGTTGAGAAGTACTTTCCTTTTTTTCCCTAAAAGAAAAAGCTAAAGTTCTATATTAACAAAGCCGCCACACAGGGGATTATCTTCTGCTTTTAAAAATAACATTTTGCTGCAGCTAGAGGTGAATAATTAATAAATGTATAAGTGTTATTTAGATAGATATATTCTACTGTGAAATACTATGCTTTTTTAAAAGGTGAAAGAGTTGCACATTCTGTAGAGAAATCAAAGATATCAGAGAAATATTATGCCTTTTAAAAAGACAATTAATGTCTATGCCCATAAGGGACAGATTGTCTTATTTGTAAATGTAAAAATAAAGCAATATTGCAGTGCTGGAAACACAAAAGTAAACAATAGCACAGTAATATTAATCAGCTTGCTTGCAATTTTACTTCAGGGGGGAAATGTTTTGGTTTTTTTAATGGTTTTTTTCATAGATTGTTTTGATGGTGGAAAAACAACAGCTATCTCTGTTAAGAAAGAGCATTATCACTGGAGTATGTGTAACTGAAGACCCATTTGTGTAGACCCCTGCCATGCATTGCCATTCTCAAATGATTGTCAATTTTTCCTTGGAACCAGAAGGACTTGCAGTTAAGGAATGTCAAAAGGAAGAAGGGCTTCTAACTGGTATTGCCTTTTTGAACCTCTCTGAGATTGAAATTCATAAATTCACAGAGAAATTACTTATACAAACAAGGCCGTGTTTGTTTGGAAAGATAGATTAGTGTACTGAAATTGCTGGTATATTTTGAAGGTAAACTCTTTGGATTTGTTCTTCAAGAGGGCAAAATATAAATGACTTAAACCCTAACGATCTTCCTTTTAATCAATGTTAAGCTAATGGATGAGGAAGACACCCAGAACTTCAGCTTAAATTGAGGAAATTTTCCAGGGTTTTGTGGCAGCCTCTTCTAGATTTTGCCTCAACCCCAAGATAATTGTGGTACAGATGATTCTAAATGTAATTTTTATCAGAGAGAGAAAGAGGGGGAGGTTGAAAAGAAAAGAAAAGAAAAGAAAAGAGAAGAAAATCTTTTGACTCAGTTGAAAAGGAAACTGCAAATCAGACCAGTGGCACAGAGTTACAGCAGGACAGCAGATATCTTAATAATGAGAAGTTACACTCTCCAGCTATCCTTAAGGGTCAGAGGAAGGGAATTATTTGGTTTATGCTGGCAGCAATTTCCCTAAGCCACGTGAGATGACATATCTCAAGCTGTTGCAAATGTAGACAGAGTTACTATAAACCCTTCCTTTAGGTCAGATCTACTGTAGTTCTCCTGGGGGATCAAATATATTGGAAAAAGCTTCTAAATAGAAACTGATCCCTTAATTTGAATGGAAGATCCACATAGTCTTCAGTCTGTAATACTTATTCACAGCTCCTTTGAGGTTAATGACCACTTTTTGTTTAATTTCAGAGGAAGGTTGATAAAATTAGATTAGCTCTTGAAGGCTACGGTTTTAGAGAAATGTAACATCCAAAGTGTCAAACAGCAATTATGCCATTTTCCATATCTGCTTGGATTTCATAACACGAGGAAGTGCAATAAAAAGGTTGGCCTTTAATTATCTGAACTTTATTTTTTGACAACATACTATAAAATTATTAACTCTGAAAGAGGGAAGGTTGTGAAGCACAGGGGGGAAATTAATCCAATTTGCCAAAATAAACATCTGAACAGGTAAATTGTTTTCCTTTGGGAAATTGCCTGTTGGGATTTTTAATATTATTCTGCAATAGTTTTAAATGCAAGAAAATGCTTAGTCTTTGTAAAAACAAAGTGCACGTGGACATAAACACACATAGCCTTTTTTATAATAAGAATGCAAAGTAAGGTGTTATATTAATGTTGCAATTCTATGATGTATTCCAAGGGGCATCTGATACAGTGCAGGTAGTCCTCATTTAACAACCATAATTGGGACTAGTAATTCCTTCACTAAGCAATAAGGTCATTAAGCGAGACATCACGTGACCACCCCACATAGCAATGGCAGTTCTGGCAGTCCCTGTTGCCATCATTAAGCTAATCCTACCCGGATGTTAGGCGAGGAGACAGCAAAAGTCAGCTGGGGGTGGCATGGGCGGTGGAGCGCAGGGTGGCCAAAAGGGCAGAGAGAGGAAGAGAAATAGGGGGGGGGAGTTGAAGCCACCCTGCAGTCATAAATGCAGGCGGGCTGCCAAGCAGCTAAATTTTGATCACATGACTTTGGGGGCACTGTTACAGCCAGAACTCTAAGGACCGGTCGCAAGTACCATTTGTTCAGCACCATCATAACTTCAAACAGTCACTGAACCAATGGTCGTTAAGCAAGGACTACCTGTAGATCTTCACCTGAGGTCTTCCATCAGAGGGGAAAATCTTTATTAATGTTGGTAGGGGTAAAAGAGAGGAGGAATAAAGAATAAATTTTGGGCAGATTTTTAAAAAAGGGTCTGCAGGATCTGTAACCCTCCCAGTCCCCAACATGAAAGGAAGGGATGCATCCTAGCCCTGTGAAGGATATACAAAAGCCTCTTCCATTGGTTGTCAGAAGGAAGTAACTCAAAACAAATAAAACCAGAATAAAGAAGGAAGAAAATACATCTCCTCCCTACATTTTGCCCTGCCAACATGAATCTGGCAGGATTTTGGATGAGGTGGTTCATCTGATCATTACCGGATTATTATCAGAAGATTGCTTAGTTATCAGGACAGTTTTAAATATTCCGACAGTGTACAGCTTTCTTTAGTTCAGTATAATGCACAGAGAGTTTAGAGAACAACACATTGCCCCCACTTTTTTTTCCAGTCCTCCACATATTCAGCCAGACTTAGAGAAGGAGAATTATACTCATATTGGCATGAACATGATACAGCTACCTACATAATCTGGACCTTGCTTTACTCGGCACCCAGATCACACATCAGGGAGATGCAAAAAGTTCTCCTTCAGACCTCAGGATGAATACATGATGCTCAGGAAAAAGAGGGAGGTGGCAGAATCTCATGTGGGCCCCTGTTGTCTGCGCAGCTTGAAGCCCCTCCATGAGTTCAGCTGAATGTTTGAAGAGGGCTTGCTGTTTCAGATAAGCAGAAGAATTTTTGACGCTGTTTATTGGAACATGTACACATTACTAAAGCATTTAAAAACAGTCAGCATTGTGTGACTGAAAATATATCCAAAGAAAAACATGTTTAGTTACAGGTATGAGAAAGTTTAATGCTATATTACAGTTATGTATATGTATAACTTTCCACATAACATCCAGTCACCTGTTTTGTTTTTATTGTCTATTAATATTGGACTGAAGTCCAGAGTATATTGTTTTAGGCAAGATTTTAATATGCAATGGTAAAGAAAACACATTTTAATTAGAACATAAGCTTATGAAATTGTTTCCATAGTGTATGCAAACATGTAAGATGACACCCACAATATTGTAGAGAAAATGAACTGCAGCAGCTTAAATCTTTTACTGTTTACTGAGTTTATTTAAGACAGTTCATCATAGTTTCATTTTCAGAGGCTATAGATGGCAGCGTTTATTTACCTATAGCTCTTCACGTAAGTTGACTTAAAACAAGTGTATCTGCCTATAGAAGTAAAAGGTGGGAAGTGCTAGAATTTTTACAGAGGTACAACATGGTATCTTCACAGCTTATAACTTCTTCTTTTTCTTCTGAATATCAATAAGTAGAGATAGACATATTTTATATACTTACAAATACGTCTAGCATAAAGCTGATCATGCTACATCTCCCTATCACAGGGCTTTACAAATAAGGGAAAAAAAGACAGAAAGCTCTAATTTACCACTGTAAATATGGTTCACTACTTAAGGGTCCAAAACAATATTTTTAAAACTGAAATATTTTCACATTTTGCTCAGTTCAAATTTTCAAAAAATGAATTACATGAAATTCTTATCTATCTTAGTTTTCTCTTTGCCCACCCGTTCCACACCTCTCTCCCTCTGCTTCTTGTTGAATTTAACAACTGGCCATCTATTCATTTGGAATTATTTTTCACATGAAGAAGCATGTCTACATCAATGTATTGGGTGCAGGTGGATCTCTGGATCAAAGCCAGGATCTGCTTTGGGGAAACTGATGCAACAAAACTGAATTATTATGCATTTTAAATCTTCAAGCTGTGCCCAATTTCCACTTCCTCAATTGTACTGCAGCCAGCTGCATTTCAAACAGTCTTCATTATAACAGAAGTACCATATTCTGCCCTGACTTCAACATTAAAATATCACTTTGCAGTAGTTTGATAGAAAATGCTTAAATGGTGCATACCTTTCATTAGACTGATTTTGAATTATTAAGTGCACAGTTCACATACCACAATAAACTAGAGTTTTAAAATTGTAGGTTATTGAATAGTCCATATTATTCTGGTTCACACATGACACAAAGGCATTGTTTTGCAATAACTAAGTTCACACATTGCACAATGATTAAAACATTATTTAGTAGAATATGTGAACCCAGTCAATAGGGAACATATATATGACTCATACAATGTAAATTCAGTAAATACTGAAACCCTGGATGCCTTCAAACTATTGCATTTTCCAGCTAGTGAAAGTTGGGTGCTTTCCATATATATGGATGGAGTAGAAACCCTATACACATGTAGGTTTTAATAACATTGTTCATCCATTGATGGGGAAATGATAATAATAGTGGCTCCTGTTAGCATTCCCAACCAACTATTGGCCAAATTGATTTGGAATTCTAGATTGTGCATCTGGAGAACACCACTGCAGTGAAGACTACAGTGAACCTTTGTCCACCTGCAACAAAAGAAATCTATATATTTGTCCTTTTGTGTAACAACTTTCCTCTGTCTTTTTCTGCAAATCTACTGGTTGGCACCATATGATAGCCCTCTTCCCCTTCCAGCAGTCCAGCTTACTTCTGAAGACTGGGTCATGCCCCTTTTTCCACTTTTCTAAATCACAAGTGCACTCACACATGCATGTCTGAAAAACAAAAAGAAGCAATAATATAGAAATGTAAGCTTCTAGTAGATTATGGCATGGTACTTTTTTTTTTCAGAAAACAGGTTGCAATGGGTTTTCTCTTCCTCTAGCTCACAGAAGGAACAAGATGGTTAACTCTGTCACAGCTGGCTTGTCAATCCTTACATCTACTTTCTGAGAAAACACTGCCGTATTTTGATATCAGGCATGTGCTGACTATAATTCATGTACCCACACATAGGCCTTTCTACAGTCTTAAAAGTCAAGTTTTGTACTGTGAACCAAATATATTAGAAACTGTGACTTGGAAAATCACCAGGTTAATTTGGGGACCGGTAAGCTATATTTCTTCTGATTAGAGGATTACAGTGTAGAGCATACATGAAAGATAAAATAGAACTTGGGACTAAAGAAAAGGTGAGGAAAAAATAATTATGCTCACTCTGTTCTTCTTTAAATGCTTCATTAGTGCAACTGATGTGTTCAGGTACTGGCTATTAGATTAGAATACCATGTATTGTTTCTTCTTTCTTTACTTCATAAAAATGATGATAAGCAAGAATCAAAAGAGGTTTTTGTTGGATTCCTTTTCATTTTCTTTTATCAACATGCATAAACATACCTGTGAAACCTTGTTGAGAGTTTCCATGCCACAAAAGGTAAGGCCCAAGTGAGATGAAGTAGAAATTTTCCTTTTGTCTCCAAAAATAATCAAATGATTTATCAGACAAAAAAAAGTTATGTTTAATCTTTCACAACCTTAACAACTAGGGTTTCTTGTTTCTGTTTTATATTTGTTGTTATCGTTGAGTAATTTGCTACACTTCAAATGTCTTTTTCCTGTGTGGAGTTTCTCCCAAGTTATTTTGTTTCTGCATTTATATCCTCTCTTTTTTCATTTTGTCTCTTCAGCAGCAACCCTGTGAGGCAGACTGAGAAAGAATAAGTTCACAAATAAATTCACAACTTCATGGTCATACGGAAACATGAACCTGCAACGTCCTGGGCTTGGTTCAATAAAGCTAGGTAGACTTTGTAAAATGAATAGATACAGTTTAATACATAATGAATTTATCACGCTGTTCAACTATTGAAATTCAGGTATTCATATAGAGAGAGGGAATGTGTGATAATCCTAGCTCACACATTTTGAAGTGCATGGGAAGGTATGTCATTTCCACTTCTCCTTGCTCTTCTACTCTCAAGTGCCAACTTGGAGCTATATTTCAGAACAGAAAACACTGTGTTGTCAGATACCCCTCATCTCCAAGGCTCTATGTGGCCCACAGAGATTCTACAACATACAGGTGATCTTCCTTTCTGGAAAGATGCTAGATATGCTAGAAGCCATAAAGAGGTATACCTTTTAAAATGTGTATTTGGACATCCTCCCAACTACATTTGTATGTCATTTGATCTTTTCAAGTCACATGTAACTTGCAGTTGTTCTAACAGAGCTGTGGGAACAAGAAGCAAAATAGCTGGGTCATTCCCCATTTCCAAGAGGCAAAATACTTGGATCATCTCCAACAATAGCAAATATATCTCCCAAAGTTGAAGATTTTTCTCTCCTGTATCCTAGTTTCTCCTTTTCCATAAGAATATAAAGTATATCTCTTCTTTCAGTAAAATTGCCAAATTAGTTATGCAAACATACTTTTAGCATTCATTATAAGGAGACACGTAAGTTTATTCAGGTTGAGGTGTTAAATCCAAATAACAAGAGATGCATGCTATACCTCCAAATAATTTTCAGAGCTTTTCTAGACAAGTGATTTATCATGACACTCGGATTCATATCAGCACATATTTTTCAGTGTGCCTACATGAGTTGCCATCTGCAACAAGCCCAAAATTTATGGGTTGTTGTTCCATTATTACCTATACTGAGGAAGATCTGACTTTACAGAGAAGTCTGCCACATTATCACTACTGTACTTAGGTGAGGAATTTCAACAGTGTCTTGAAATTCTTAGTAATTGTGTTTTCTCCCCATCCTTCTGATTTATACACTATCACCCTTCCATTCACTTTTTCATGTTATATAAATTGTCATTTTATAATTTCAGATTGATAAAATAAAGTATGCTATTGATTTGCTATTGTTTTCTTGGCTGTTACATAAACTATTCAAATACAGGAAGGTGCAGTTTTTCCCCCTTTAATGGACTTTAGAAAAGAAAAATAACGCCCCAAAATGTAAGCATCCATTTCAGCATTTCTCAAATACTGATCCAAATTAAGAAAACAATAAACTATATATATATATATATATATATATATATATATATATATATATATATATATATGCATTTTTTCAAGAAATGTGTGTAATATGCAACAGTTCCCAGAAATCAAGGAAGCTTGATAAAATTACTTGAAGACGCAGAACTTGTTCTTCTCACAAAAAAAAATGAGTTCAAATATTGGTGACATTGTTGCAAGTCAGTTGTGGCTATTTCTTTTCAGTGTGATATATTCAGCATTATACAGAAATGCAGAATATAAATTGTAATAATTAAATTTTAAAAAATCATTCAAAAATAAAAGCAAAGAAAAAAATCCCACCAAGTATAACCACAATGTTGGGTGCCAGATGTTTGCTTTCTTTTTATAGATTAGTCTTCCCAAACTGGATGCCCTCCAAATAGATGGCAACCACAATATCAGCAGTAGCTTGGAATTCTGGGAGTTTGGCTACAACCCACATAGAGGTGCCAGGTCTCTAATAGATCGTCAGAGTCCATTTAAGTCTGGTTATATAACCACGACTTGGCACTGAAACAGCTTTGGTTTTTCTAAAGCAGAACTACCCCACAAAAAAGAACATATGGAGTATATTCCTGTTCTCCTGAATCTCTTGTGGATTTTGAATGGCATCGAACATGAGATCTGTCAACGTTTCAAAGCAACTCAGATCAAGAAATAGGCATGATGAGGATTCCAGGAATGCTGTTTATTGCAGTAAGGTAACAGAAGAGAATCTTGAAAGCCTGTCCAAGTTTCTCTCTGTCCCATTTTATACTAAACAAAATCAAGGTAGGGTTATTTTGAGCTTGTTTCTCACACTTCCTTCTTTCTCAGGACTGTATAATCTCTTCTCCAAGTCCTCTTTCAGTGATTCACTCCTTCCTGTCCCAAGGGCAGTTCTATATTCCTTTACAGTATCCTTCCAAAGCAGATGGAAATGGGAAGGGGGCATGGTACTCCACTGGATCTGTTCCTGTTAAGTCAGGCTGATAGACAAGTAGGCAATAACTGTTATGTAGCCAATGTCACACATTGTGCCTGTTATATACATGTGTATATTATACACACAGTAACTAATTTGATTTCAAGAATTTCATGATATGGCCAGAATTTCATTTTGGATCTGTGCTTAATCCCTTGTTCACAGTCAAAGGATCAAGGGAAAAGATACAGAAATTACTATATTTTGAAGACAGAGTAATAGCATAGAACATTTGTCCATAACTGTCCTAATGTAGAAAGGGTAACACTCTAACTTTGTTGTATGAAAAATTTAAAATAATCCAGTTCAGTTGCAACCCTATGCACGTTCATCTGGGATTAAGTCTTATTAAACATGATAAAGTTTCCTTCTGAGTAGGCATATATAGGATTGCATTATTAGTTCCTTCTTTTTCAAATGTTTAAAATATCAGATGATTTTTTAAAAAAAATCTTGGTACCAGTGAGAACTCTCACAGAGACCTTAAGTGAGATAGCATCTTTGCTGATTTTTATTGTAGTCTGGTATGGTACAGTTGTGTTTGAATTCAGAATAAATAAATAAATAGATAAATAAATAAATAATGGATAAGATACATGAATTCTGCCAAGGCATTCTTTTATAATCTCATATTCAATTTCTATTACTTGTTTAATTCCTAGTGCAGGTAGAGGGAAAATATGTAGAAGGAGAGTTAATCTATCTATTTCATGCTAGCAACAATCAACAGAATTCTCCCCTCTCCAACCCTCCCACAGGTATGTTCATTTGAGCAGAAGGAGAACACACACCTTAATCCAGCCACGAGAAAATCATTTTAATTTTCCCAGGCTTTTTAATCTTGCTCTTTTTCATCTTGTTCTTGTTTTCTTTTGTTCTTTATATGTTACTTTTATCTTGCATGCTCTGTTTCTATTGCATTTTTTCCTATCATGTATGCATGTGTGGGTATGCTTTTACAAACATTGAACTATAACTTAGTAATATTTTTAAAAATAGAGAGTGTTAGTTAACCCTTTCTCACATGTTAATTTTATTTTTAGTATATGAACTAAAATGTAAGGGCTGCCAATTAATTTAGAGTGCAGGTTCAAAGAATTCCAAAATCCCAGTTTGGCTACATCATGTAAATTTATAATAAACATGGAGGGTTTTAGCCCATAGAAAGAACCTAAACACGTTTGGCAATTTCCCCATTGCAGACCTTCACCCGCACATAAATAGCTAGAGGACAGAACCGCCAAGCGCATGATGATGCATTAGGGATGCATTGCTAATTGTATGATAGGGAACCCCTGAAGGGGGTTTGTCAGCAAGCTAAATCATTGTACTTCTGAAGAGGTGGTACTGGAACAGGACAAAAATGTTCAAAGCAAACCCCTTCTTAACAAATGCAACGTTCCTCTACATTCTTTTTTCCTTGTTCTATGTTCCTTTAGCATTTTCATTAAGTTTGGCTTAATTCTTTCATGAGGAAATTAAATCATTTCTCCAGATTTCTCACCTGCCCACCTATTCTATGAGAAATGCTCAACATCCAAACTTTTCATTAATCACTGACATAGCTATTGCGATTATAAATGAGTGGGGCGCTCGACGTAACATGCTTACATGTTGCAATCAAAGTCTGCTTAAAGAAGAAATGTAAACAGAAATTTGTTTCTATTGACACGTTGCATCGTATTTTGACAGGAGGCTAACCTGTCCCAAGATGGAACATGCGAGCATAACAGCGCAGCAACCAATTTAACCGGGAATAGATGAAGTAAAAAACGTCATGAGAGAAGGAATTTTGTGCAAAGAGTTTGAAGCCTGTCTATGGCTCATATGGTTGGGCAGTTGTTTTTCTCCATGATTGCAAGCTATCCCTCCCCTTTATTCTACTTCACAGTGGTTGTTATTTAAGCCAACATACAAACATTACAGTCTGTCTGTTGCATGCTAACAGAGACAATTAATTGTTCTCTGTCTTTAAAAAAAAAATGCTTTCCTTCCCTTGGTTGGGTTATACAAACCCAGGTTGTTCTTTACTGAAACAACTTATAGGTACTAATTTAATTAAATGAATCTACTAATTGATTACTAATCTTAAGTTATTTTTAAAATAAATTTTATTAATTGTGCTGCTTAAACGAACAACACATGTAATTTCAAATAAATGCTACAAGGGTTCAGTTTCTGCCAAAAGTATGCTAGCTCGTAATAATGTTATTTTAATTCCATAAAAACACGCATCACCTTGTTTATCGATGAGTAATCTTCTTCCCCTTCATCTTTTCCCCTTTGTTGCCTGAAAAATAATAATAATAATGTTTTGAACAGAGAAAAGATCACTGTTTTGGATCTCCGGCAAAAAATAGTTTATTATTTAGTGTAAAAATGTGCCGCAAGATAATCAATGGAAATAACTGGAAAGATGCAAATGGTTTATACCAATCCATCGTGTCTCTGCATTTTTCTCCAGTTCCCTTTTGTTTTAAAGGCTATAATTTCGCTTTCAGATTCAAATGTGCTGAATGATAGGGTTAAAGAAACCTACAGTCTATTTTTAAATTTGTAGATCTAACTAATTTTATTGGTAGTTTGGTGACATCTAGTGGAATGCATACATATTGCAAGCTTTGTGGTAGATGATGCCTTGAAATGGTCTTATCTATCTTCTTAATTATTGCATCTGGCTAGCTTTAGGCACTAAGGCAACATGAACAATTTGGAGCCCCATTCTCTTTCCAGAAATTTCAATTCCCTCCTGTTCTCCTTTCTCAAAATACCTTCCTTCTAAAAATCCTTTAAACCTAGTACCACAGACTTCTCCCTTCTCCTCTTTCATTTTTGGAAGATTAGCCTGAAGATCAGCCATATGAGGTTATCTGTGTGACATCTAACAGGAGAGTAACATGCTCAACCTTCTTGCAATTTATACTTTCTTGGTGTAGGGGCTTGAAAAATGGCACTTCTGCATTGAGGCAAAGTATGTTGCAGCAGAACCTTATGTATTCTATTTCTGTATTCTCCCCACTCCTCCCGCTGTAGGTTCTGCCTGAGACGCTGAAAGGGTTCCTTAAGTGAAAGATATATTCTAAAACTGAAGCCATTCTGGATTATCACTAGATCAAAATGAATCTCAGCAAGCATAGCTTGTGAAATATCAAGTCCAGAATCAGTGTCTTTCTTACATTAAAATGTGTGCATCAGTATGCATTTGAGATAGAAACAAGTAGCATCTATTTCAATAGACCTAAACCTGAAATTTCTCCTAGGGACGAGGAGAAAAGACTAGAATCTGAAAGAAGGCAATCCTAGATTAATTTAGATTAGTCTTGTTCAATCTGACATCCTGTACAAATCCCCCACTGTCCATGCTGGGTAAAGATGTTGAGAACTATCAATCCAAAATATCTAGATGGCACTAAATTTAAGGAATGTGGTTTAAAATTATGTTCTTCACCAGCATTTGTTCTCTTTCAGCAAAATGTAACTCTATCATTGTTTAAATCTGCTTGATTAGTTTCTTGTTTTTTCTTACGCTGTTTATAATTACTGTAGCATTAGTCATTTTATGGTGTTAATTCTGTGGATTATTCTTTTTGTAATGCTGGTCATTTGATGGGTTAGTATTTTGACTACTTCTCTCCATTTTTAGTGGAGGAGAGAAGGTTAGAAACTAAACACTGTAGCAACAACACAAATCCATTAAAAATTATCTCCCATAGGGCAGAAACCTAGAGAATATAATTTCCCAAGATAGGAATATTGAGTTCAAACCAGACAGGATCTAAGATCTCTCAATTATAAACACATGTGAACAGCATGGAATAGGGGAACAGTTTGGATCAGGAGCATAATGCCAAAAGGGATTTAAATCCCCCCTCCCCCCATGTGGTTTTACTATTTAAAATATTCCTCAAGTTTGGCTTATCAGCAACACATAAAATTATTGTTACATCTTCGCACAGGGCAATTAGCAACTCCAACAAGGCTAGTCCTTTCCTTACGTAAAATAAGGCAGTCACCTCAGACAGCAGCAAACGGACTTTTATTTAGTATACTAGTTGGCATAGACAGCAGACTGTGAATTGCAATCTCTAAGAATCACGTCCCTTCATAAAATGCAGCATGACTAGTGTCAATTCCCATTGTATAAACTGAGCAACTTTTCATGCTCTTCTACATATTATTTAATATGTAGAAGAGCATGAAATGGAGGATGGAATTGTTCTTTAGAAATGATTATGCCATACTGAGGACTTTTTGTTCTTTTGCTATATATTCTGGCCTTTGGGTAGCCAACTTTTCCAGCAGATTAATTCAGTCTGCCCACTGACAAAGCAGGAGGATCCATAATTTTTACTGTTACAGATTTAATATAGCAATATGTGATTAACCACAAAGAGACTGGCATTCTATGAAGCACATTTCACACAATTACCATTAGACAGTACTCTTGCTTTCCCATGGAATTATTTTTTTCCCATTGAACCATTTAGGGGTGGTCAACCAATAATAAATACAGGCCTGCTATAAAACATTTGGTTTCCTCAAATACTTCTAATTCAGTGTGCCCCATTTTGAGAGGGTAAACAGCAAGGAGATAAAGAGTTAAGTGACCTCCTTTCCATTCCCCATCAGGTGACTGTTTCCAGATCCAGTCTCTCAAGATGCTTTTAAGATGTCTTTTTTTCCCTAAATTCAGAGACTGCTTGTGCACTCTTTGAATAACTGGAATCAAGTCCTTTGCTCAAGCAGCCTTAATCTCCCAGCACAGCATGTTTATTCTTAAACAAAGAATGAATATGGATATTTATTGGGCGGTAGAGATAATATCTTGTTTATTTAAAAAAAAACATGCAATTCAGTAAAATAAAGTCTGCATACTTTTCATTCAGAATATATAGTGTATGTGTGTGTGAGAGAGAGAAAGAACCGAGAGAGTGTGTGTGAGAGAAAGAGAGGTGGCAATGAGGTTGCTATGGCAATTACTTGTCACTAATGATAGGAGGGTAATTACTGCAGTAGATTCCCACATAGCTATTCAGCACACAACTTCGACTTCTCTCTGTTGTATGTGTCTTAAGTTTACCAGATGTGGCTCATTTTTACTCTGCTACATATTTAGAAACATTCTTTGAACTTAGCATATTAAAAAAAAATCAGTTATACCTGCTTCTAGTAAACATAGTTACTCAGGTGTTGAGCTGAGCTTTCTGCAAAATGTAGCCGAAATGGGGCACAGCTCCATGGCCTAATCCAGATTGTTCCATGGGGCTAGAAGATTCTATCCAAAAGCAGGGCATCTTGGCAAATCTGCAAAAGTCGGGATCCAAGTCTTGGGGGAACTATCACCATAAGAGAGGCTGAAGCACGCATGGGAGTCAATCAAAACAGGCGAAGGTCAAAAGCAACAAATAAGGCCTGGAGGGACAGGGACAGGTATATTTTGCTGGGCTTTGTTCACACTTGTTACTTCACTGTATTTGTCATTTCCCTTAAAACATATGTGGATAAGCAGATAAGATTATGTAAATTTCAAAACCGTTATAAGTAGTGCTGCAGCACTGCAGCACAAGCTCCAGCTTTTGGGAGGAATTTATTGTGTCATGACACAAGTAAGAGAGAGAAGAGGCTTGCATCACAATGCTGTGACACTATATTCATCAGTCTGACCCCCCACTTGTCCCCCACCACAGACACTGCTGTTAAGCAAAACAGAAGATGGGGAAAGCCATAAAGGCAGACTAGCCAAAGCTAGCAAGTGTCCTTGGGCCAGAGACAAGTTATTCAATTTGAGGAGCAAGACCTGAGGGCATGACATTATAGTGGCAGGTGGATAGGCAGTTGTCCTTGGTCTGGTCTGCAGCCTAGATGGCACGGAGAGAGACTGGCTAGGTTTAAGGTAGGAACAGAAGGTTGATGATGTAAGGAAGGATGTCTTTCTTACATCATTAGATGTAAGAAAGGAGGATAGACTGGCTTGTATTAGATGATGTAAGAGGATGGCTTGTAAAGGAGGATGTAAGAAAGGAGGATAGATTGGCTTGTACTGTTAATATTTCTAGGGTAGTTATAAGATTCAAATTAGAACCAAAATAAATGCAAGCCTAATTACATTTTGCAATTAAATTATAAATGTAGCAGGAAGTGAGCCTTGAACTCTTACTGAATTCAGTTATATTATTTAAGTTGCAGAGCAGAGCTATTTTAAAGTTGCCTGTCGTATGCATTGCATGTTCTTGTTACATTAAACTGTGGACACTTTAAAAAATCTCAACCCTCCCAAAAGTTTTTAAAAGTAATTATTAATTTAAGCATGTTTTAAAAATATTAGGGAAATTGGAATCACACATTAATCTAAAAATATTAATGTATCAGGAGAGCTAAAGTTGCACATAAAATACAATAAGCGTGTGAAAATAATACTTGTCTTTTGGGGAGAGTGTAACTAGAAAATGAAAGTTATAGTATTTAATTGAAAGAGAGAAGGGGAAAACAAATGCCAGCCCAATACATTTCCTAGCAATGGTGTGACTATAGTTTTTGGAAGAGGAGGTTGAAGAAAAAAAAAACAGAATGGTTTTTCTAAAGGAGGAGTCCTTGATGACCATAGGAAGCCCAAATGATGACACATACATCCTTGCATCATGATGTCTGCCTCAAGTATGTAAGTGACATCATTGTGATGATGATGATGCACATGTCACTGCTTGCCTTCTCTTGCTTTCCTGCCTCCCCTCACCCTCCAGACCCTCATGTGATATGATTTTGGAAAAAGGAAATGCTGGAAATTCCAAAGCCAAAACTTGCCCTTGAGGAAGTTTGGAAAGAGAAGATTGGAAAAGAAGGAGTAGAAGTGACCTAAAAGAAGAATTGAGGATAATTTATGTTGGGGATAAACTCCCAAGTGAACCATACAGAGAAGAGGTCAATGTGACAGAAGAAATAGCAGTTGATGCAAACATCTTCCTAAACTTCAGGAAAAAGAAAGGAGGAAGAAAGAAAACGAAGATGGGGTGACTCAACTAAATAGCAAGGATGAGGGTTTTTCCTAGATTGAAAGAATCCAAGGTAGAGTAATAATCTTTTTATGCCTCTTCTTAGGATTTAACACATTCCAATGAAGTAAGGTTCCTGTTTGGGAATGTATATTTTAGTGTAGCAAACAGAGATAATAAATGCCTCTTTTCCCTCTTTTCTGTTGATTTGTGAGTTAGAATAAGATTCTATAACAGGATTAGGGGCCAGCTTCTTTGGCCAGAATCTTTAAGGATGATGCTTACTGCTCATAAATATGCAGTTTAAAAGGAAGACAGAAGCTCTAAGTGATAACTTTAAATAAAAGGAATGACCAGACTTGGTAATATCAATCTGATAAGCTTGAGCCTTGGAATGAAAAACTTCCTAATTCTCTTTTTAAATGCAAAATGTTATCTTTTCCTTCTGTATTCAGAGTTAGCATAATATTAGGATAGGAAGGATGTAAAATATGATCACAGAGTCACCAGATATCAAGGTCAACCTGAGGGACATATTTTTGTGTAGAGTGGAGGAAATATGAGAGAGAAGGCAACTGCCTTCTAACATATCTTTCTGTTTTTAAACAGGAAGGTTAAAATCAGTATTGGATATTGCTTAGTAGTTACTTCTGTATCTTTTGCCCTTTGGCAAATTATAATTTTATAAGTTTAACAAAGAAGCATAAAAGGATTAGAAGGTTACAGTGAAAATCGTAGTCTTCTTCAAGTCATGCACAACTCCTGGTGGCTTCAAAGACATGTCTATGTAGTAAGATTTACTAAAGGTGCTTGCAAAAACTCACATACAGTACATGTTCTTGTTTGAAAGGGTCTTGGCCAGATTCTGTAATGGAAGAGATTCTCCTTTTCTGGACTGGAATAGACTCTCCCTTTCAACTGCTGGTTATCTTTCTTGAGAAAAGCTCCAGAACAGAGCTGTATCCATTTCTTTGCCGATTAACTTTCATAGGACTTTAAAAATACAGCAACTGTGCTATATAACATGAATAATTGGCTCTTTAAATGAATCAGGTAGGTTCACAGGATTATTTTTGCTTGTCCTGTTTATGTATCAAGTGAGATATTCATAAGTGTGGGCGATACCAACTCTATGTGCAAAACTTTTGCACTACTTGTGCCTCTTATATTCCTTGGGAGAACAGTGGGAGTTATATCCGAAAGTGTGTGCCCTTGGAACTTTGAGTCTAGGTCTCACAAGGATGCTTTGGCAGCAGAATAAAAAATTGCAGGGTAAGGAACAAAGGGAAATGTGCAAACTTTGCAAAATATGCCACAAACACCAGCTTGCAAAACTCATAAACAACCCATCCTGTTCCCAGGCTGTCACATAATAGGAGATGCTGGAAGTTGTGAAGAATGTGTTTAAGTATAAATAGTCACCACTGGTTTGAAGAAGTAAAACTGTTCTCTTAGTTCAGTCAACACATTGCTTGCTGGGGAAACTGAGAAGCCAATGGCCCAGACTCACCAGTGATTTCTCCCTGTAAAATGAAAGCAGGCAATAATTTGGTGTGTAATATTGTCTATTACGTGGCACATAAAGGCCTGCATTGATTGTTCATACTGTAGCTATACAGAAAACATTGCAGAATGAGCCTGCTTTTAGCCTGATGCCTCATACAGTGGTAATTAAGGAGAACAGCCTTTTGATTTGCTACTATTTGCAGTTCTGCAGGAAAAACAGAGTTTAGGCCATCTTGTGCTGTGCGTTGCAGCAACGCTTAATCTTCTGATTTGCCCTGAACAATTATGTGCAACACCTGTGGAGGATTTAATTGCTTGCTTTCTTATTTCAAGGCAATGGGTCTTACTGTACACACTTCATCCCAATTTACTTTCTTCGGATATGGGAAGAATTGAGGAGTATCTGACACACATTCCATGAGGATTTAGCCCAAGCTGTTAGTGCAGGGGGGGACTAGATTTGAACCTCTGAGCAAAAGCCCAGAACTACACAGCCCAGGGATATCCCAAATAACTACACAGAAAGTGACAGATGATGGTCCCAAATCCATCTTGTATTTAGGATGACCCTGAGTTGTAACAGTTGAAACAGAGAAAGATTTATTCCCAAGCAAATATATTTAGTTCCAGAGCAGCAGAAGTAAAGTCCCTTTTAGTCTTGCAGTCATAAATGTGTGATGAATTAGCATATAGTCTCCTTCAAGCAGAGTTTTGATTCCTGGTGACTTCATGCATGCATCTGTATAAAGTTTCCAGTGATAATACAGAAACGGTTTGCCACTGCTTTCCTCTGGGATGTTTTATTCATCTTCCCTGGGATGCCCTTGTGGTCTCCCATTCAAGTACTAACCAGGTGTAATCCTGTTTAGCTTCTAAGCCCAGACAAGGCCATCTGGAAGGTGCCACCTGCTAAGTAAATCCAAAACTCAAAACTGCAGACAGTGAGGTAGAAAAATGTGTTTGTTTATTGAATGTAGAAGAGAATATAAAAAGCTATGATAAAGCATGGAATAACAGTAAGAAGTGTCAAGAAGAGAGAAATGGTACTTGGGTGCTTCATAACTAAAGTAATATAGCAAAGTTATTGAAAGAGAGTTATTACTAGACCATTAAATTTAGGTACTAAAATTACCCAGTTGCACCACTGGGCTATTGAAAGAAGCCAAATCTGGGAAGTTATCCCTGGGGTGGTCTGGATATACTTTTTTATCTGGTTCCTTCCAACTCCATTCTCTGTTCTTTTCAAGCCATGATTCTATCTCCTGAAAGACCCAAGATCTAGTCTTTAATGGACTTCATAGGTCTTCCCACTATTCTGGTGAATTCCTGAGATAATCTCTCTAAACGCCTTGCTTGTCTGCAGATGATATATGGATAAAACAGTCAAGAATGCTTGATGAAGCTAAGGTAACCCTCCCTCCCTTTTATGGCTGGCCTTTTGGCAACTGGTTAACCAAGGACTTTTTTTCCTTCTGAATTCTGACTTATCACTGTTGGCAGAATGCTGGGAAAGCCTTTAGCCCAGGAGAGATCAGAAAAGTCACACACACCAGGCATTTCTATAAAAATAATTTATTTACAGAAAGCAAAACAAAAGCAAAACATATTTAAAGGACTTAGCTCTCCTGGCTTGCTACATACTGGCAGAGAGAAAAAAAGAGGAAGTAAGAACAAGTCCGGGCAGGTTTCCTCCCCCCAGGCAATTTGCATGAAGCACGTGCGAGGAGACAATCAAATACAACCTCTTCACCCGGCCAAAATGATTAGGTACAATAGCAGCTTAATCTGTTAGTAGGAAAACCTCAACAATCACCGCTTTTAAAAAATGGGTATCATCCAAAAGCCATGATGGAAGCTTTATGAGGACCAACAAATAAATAAATAAATAACACAAAATGGTGAGCAAGCGTTTAAGTTATCCAAAACTTTTCTTCAGATGTTTTTTAAGCAAAACAACAGGTGCAGAATTAAAAAAGAACAATCATATTATGAAGTTGAAGCCTGACATTTGCAGTTTTTGTTGGAATCTTAAAATGGAATACTTAGCAATAAGAAAAACTTACTGAATCAGACCAAAGCTCTACCTAATCTTTCTATCCATATTATCCTTTTTTCTCACAGTGACCGATCATACATCTCTGGGAAACTCACAAATAGGGCATAAGTGCATTAACTGTTTGTATCATCCAGCACATTTTATTGAGGAGCATACTGACTGAAGGACTGAAGATATATAAATATCACGACTAATTGTCACCGGTACGCTTATCATCCATGAACATGTCTAAACCCATTTTAAAGCCATCAACATGTCCCATGGCTAGGGTTACCAGATACCTGAATCGCCAAAGGAGGACACGGACAAATGGAAAGGAGGACAAATGGGGGGCAGGGAAGGAAGACACACTGTTTAATATTTGTATTTACATTCATTGGAGAAGAAGGGATTACAAATGATAAACAAGCACACAATGGGAAATACACATTGAGAGGAATGTGCTAGCACCACCTGTTTGCCTAGCAGGCTCAGGGTTGCAAGTTGCAAGCAGGTTAGGAAGCAAAAGCCTTCAGTGTGTAACTGATTAAAATCTTGTCAATTTCAGTCAGCATAGCAAGCTAGTTGGAGGGGACTAATCAACTAATTATATGGACATGTTAGTGGACCAGCCACCCACTATTCACCTCATGACACAATATCCTCCAGAAAGACCTTAACTATAACATGTGAAAAGTGAAAGGTCCCCTGTGCAAGCACCGACTCATGTCTGACCCTTTGGGGGGACGCCACTTTCACGACATTTTCTTGGCAGACTGTAGCAGGGTGGTTTGCCATTGCCTTCCCCAGTCGACTATATAACATAGATGATAGAGATAGATAGATAGATAGATAGATAGATAGATAGATAGATAGATAGATAGATAGATAGCTATAGTCAACTATAACATAGATGATGCTAATCAGTTAGAATTCTTTGCAGCCTTAGAAGCAGCATTTAAAACACAGGACTTACCACAGAGATTCAAGAAAACATAAGGCAGACAATCATGCCACAGACCAGAGGAACACAGAAGCAGAACCAACTCAATGCAGAGGACAGAGCAGTCCTCAAAGACCTAAAGAAGGATCAAACCAGCACCATCCTCCCAGCAGACAAAGGCCAAATCATGCTTATCATGGACAGAACACAACACATAAAAAAGCCAAAGAATTACTGGAGGACAAGGAAACCTACATCCTAGCAAACACCAAGCCAATACAGAAACTAGACAATCTGATCAACAGAACCTTCAACAACCTAACCAAGAAAGGTCAAATCACAAAAGAAGAACTGTGGTGGATGAAAAGCAGTGGACCTGTCCTGCCACGCTTCTATGGATGCCCAAAAATACACAAGCCTGACGTATCTCTTCATCCAATTGTATTGTCACCAGGGACCCCAACATACAACATAGCCAAAGAACTTACAAATAGCTTGGACTTCTCACAGAGGGGAGTAAATATTCTATCAACTCCACACTACAGTGCCTCCAGAAAATCAAAGGACTAAAAATAGAAGAAGATGAAATTATGGTTTCATTCAATGTCACAGCACTCTTCTTGTCCATAGATCCAGAACTAGTGAAAGAATCCACTGCATCAGTACTACACAACACACCTGACCAGCCAAATACACTAAGATCAAAATAATCATGGACTTCATCAACCTCTGCCTCACCACCTACTTTCAGTTTATTTATTTTATTTATTTATCAAACTTTATCACTAAACTATACTTTCAGTTTGATGGACAAATATACCAACAAATCAGAGGAACACCCATGGGATCACCACTCTCAGGACTCATAGCAGAGACCGTAATGCAGTGTCTAGAAACTATAGCATTCCCACCCATATAACCAAAAGTATGAATCCAGTATGTAGACAACACCATCATAATAAAAAAGGAACAACTAAAGAAGACATATGAAATAATCAACAACACCTTCAAAGGAATAAAATTCACAAGGGAAGATGAAAACAACACCACACTACCCTTCCTGGATATCCTCATCAGCAGAGGAAACGATAGCAAATTAGAAATGCAAGTCTATTGAAAATCAACCCACACTAACCAAGTGCTCAATTACCAAAGTAACAACCCAAACTCCCACAAGGGGATCTGCTTAAGAACATTATTCAGACAAGTACAAACAGCAGTACAGATGAGCAGCAACCCAGAACACCAAAAAAAGGAAATAGATCAAAAATTGCCTGATCGTTCAACCCACGACAGCACAACCAACACAAACTGAAAAGGGTAACACTGCCATACATCAAAAACATCTCAGAAACAACCACAGACTATTACAACCACCGTAGCACACAAACCAACTGAAGCCCTCCAAAACATCTTAAGTAACCCAAAAGACCCAGTAGCCCAAGAAGAAAAAACAGGAGGCATCTACAACATACAATGTAAGGACTGTAACAGCCACTGTGTAGGACAGACAGGCAGAAGACTAGCAGAGTGCATCCATGAACACCAACTAGCAGTCAGAAGACACAATGAAAACTCCTTAATCTCATAACACATGGATAGATCCAACCATAGTTTCAACTGGGAAACTGTGAGCATCCTAGACCAAGCTAAACCCAAAAACCCAAACATTCCTGGAAGCTTGGCATTCAGACATATCAGCCATCAATAGACACATAGAGATAAACCACATTCACACACCATTCAAAAGAGACAATAAAAAAACTAAGAAGGAAACAAAAAAGACCAGAAGACATCCTCTCCAGCAACCAACACCCAGATAAGCAGGGATTAACACCAGGCAAGCAATCAAACAAACAGAAAACACTAAGCAAGCAAACAAACAAACAAGAAGAAAACAATACCCTAATCAAGGAACTACCAAGGAGAAAACCACATCCCCACCAACACTGGCAGGGCAAAGCTACTGTATATAAACAGGGAGAAAAACCCATACTCACTAGCACTGATGATGTCGCCTAGTCAGGTAATGAAACATCTGCAAGCAAACAGCCAACCTCAGAGAGCAGGACACCAAGGACTCCAGAGAGATAGCTTGTAAGATATTCAAAAAGCCAGACAATATTTTATTTTAAAGCTATGCCTACTGGACAGAGAACATGAAGACAAAACAGAAGACATGTCCTCCTTTGGCTGGATGTCTGGTAACCCTGCCTGTGGCAGTAAGATTTACAGCTTCACTCTGGTCTATGTGAAAGTACTTTTTTCCTGTCCTGAATCTCCCTATTGTAGACAACTGGCAGTGGCAGATCAAACTCATGAACATCAGCTACCATGGATGACTTCAAGATCTCTTTTCTGGTCAATTCATGCTAGTTAGGATCTAATAAGTTTGTATATGAACTTAGAATATGTATGTATTAATGTATGTATTAGTAACATATGGCTGCAAAAGCTGGACCATAAGGAAGGCTGAGAGAAGGAAGATAGATGCTTTTGAACTGTGGTGTTGGAGGAAAATTCTGAGAGTGCCTTGGACTGCAAGAAGATCAAACCAGTCCATACTCCAGGAAATAAAGCCAGACTGCTCACTTGAGGAATGATATTAAAGGCAAAACTGAAATACTTTGGCCACATAATGAGAAGACAGGACACCCTGGAGAAGATGATGATACTAGGGAGAGTGGAAGGCAAAAGGAAGAGGGGCCAAGGGCAGGATGGATGGATGATATTCTAGAGGTGATGGGCTCATCCCTGGGGGAGCTGGGAGTGTTGACGACCGACAGGAAGCTCTGGCGTGGGCTGGTCCATGGAGTCACGAAGAGTCAGAAGCGACTGAATGAATAAACAACAAAATGTATGTATGTTTATACTCCTGAAGTAGCTTTCATGTTTTTATACATGATTACCACATTTGTCTTTTTAATGCCTATAAATGACTCATCCTGGAATTTTAGACAGATCCCTTTAAAGTTCGTTGCCAACTGTTTTTATTAAATGAATTAAATAATTTGATGTCATCAGCCAACTTAGGCCCCATGCTGCTTACCTCTGACTCCAGATCATTTATGAGCAATTTAAAAAGCATCGGCCCTAATATCAAGCCTTTAGAGAATCCAGTTCTTTCTAGTAATCCCCCACTTTGCATCCTGTTAAATGGACTTATATTTACTGTAAAAACGTTGACTTTCAGAAACGTTTTAGTAGACTGTTTGTCTACTAAATAGTCTTCACATCCTTTCCACTATGTGATCCCTGATTTGTTGAGATCACCTATGTGACCAATTCAGGAAGAAGAAAAATAGCAGTAATAAAACCATAGTAATAAATAGGATCAATGAACTGAATATTTGCATTATTGGAAAAAAAATTGTTTACATCACCAAAACAGCTATTTTCAATCAAAAACTGAAGCTGGAGAATAAAACCATACAGTAGCTGATAATTCTTTTTTTTTTTTTGGTAAAAACTTTATTATTTTCAAGATATAGTTAAGATACAAACAAAAGAGAATATAGAACAGATAGAAAACAGAACTAAAGAAAAAAGAGCAAACTATGAATGTGTCAGTAGAGAGAAAAACAGAAAAGGAAAGTGACTTCTGACTTTCTCTGATACAGATATAGATAAAGTTACAAATCTAATCTCTTACAATTAATTAACCTATCTTAACATTATTTTTATTAAAGCAGACCATTTAATCTCTAAAACCCAAAATCAAAACATCATTTTTTCTATTACAGGCAAGTAGTGGTTGCCAAGTTGATATAAATGCAGAAACAGAATGATCTCTTACTAAAGCTGTTAATTTAGCCATCTGAGCCTCTCCATTAGTTGCACAATCTAATCTTCAACCATAGGCATTTGTCGATCTTTCCATCGTTGTGCATATAACAATCTTGCAGCCGTGATCATGTACAACAGTAGCTGATATTTCATCTGGGTTTCTGCAAAACTATTTTTAAACAATATGAATTCATTTTTGTTTCAAACCATGATCAGCAGATTACATAAAAACATAATTAAAAAGGAAAAAGGTCAGTTTTGCGGCAGCTGCTGCCTCATTTTCAGTATGGCAACACAGGTGATATGTAGTTTCATATCTGAGAGGAGGTTCACATAATAACTCCAGTGCTCATCAAAACATCCATTAGCCAAACATTTTAAGATGCTAAATAAATGAGACTGAACTGTATACAGCTATGGAAACAAATCCTTCTCCCTTGCAATATGCCTTGTGATGTCAACAGCTCCTATGATTTACAGCAATTCACAATAACAGCAGCATGATAACATTAAAAATGCTTCTCGGCTGTTGGTGAGAACACACTGTTTGGCAGCAATGCCTGAAAAATAGCTGAGACAATGAGCTGAAAATTGCAAAGAAAACAGCTAGAAGCTGAGCTATCATTTTACCTTCAGAAGAGTTAGGCATGATGACTAAAACAAAGTGAGCCAATTAATCTCATAGCTGAGGTCTGAAGCAGATATTAAATGCAAAACAATATGATAAAGAGTATAACTTATTGGATAAAATATGGGACTTAATTGAAGCAGTCAATATGTTGTTACAAACCAAGGTTTGTAGCACATACAATGACAACAAAGGCAGAAAGAAGTAATGATAAAGATCAACATAACTTCCCACACTCTTTTTCCTCCTTCTAATATAATAGCAGAGCAGTTAGCACCCTCCTCAAGAACTATTCCTGGGGGTCTGTAAGCTTCTGAAATAGCATGGATTGGAGCAGGAGAAGCTATAGCAAGATAGAGTAATCAGAATAATTTAGGGGGCCACCTTATTGGAAGTGCTTTTTCACTTGCCATCACCACTATTGAGATTCCAGTTATATTTTTTTATATTGATTTTGCAAGACTCTGCCCTGATAGAAATGTGGAACCAATTTCTCAGAGAGGCAGGTTTTCCTCCACTGGGTGTGTTCAAGCAGAGGTCAGACAGCCATCTTGGGGGTGCTTTAACTTGGATTCCATAGAGCAGAGTTGGACCAAATTATCTAAATGGTCCCTTGTAGCACTACAATCTATCAGTCTTGAATTATCTGTCTGCAAGTAATAAAAATTGGGACCTAAGGAACACAGTTTAATATTCTAGTCTGGAAAAAGATTTCCTAAGTGTTCAGACAAATCACTTTCACTTTGATGACCTCGTTAAGCTAAAAAGCAATAGACTTGAAAAATATTTCACTGTAATTCTGAATAAAGCAAGTGCATGACAGTGAGGAGAAAAAAATATTGTGCCTGACTTTCCACCACAGAACTGCTAGTTTCCATAACCGTGAAGGAAACCCCATGTACTTGGGTTTACTCAAACATGACAAAACCCATCTCTCATGAGCATGTCGATAATCAGATGCTAGGCAATCAGCCAAAGGGGCTCAGCCTGAGACCTGAGAACTGCATGCTGCCTCTTCCAGACTTCCAACAGTCAGGATGCAGCCCCCAAAGATCTCCAAATTCCAAATTGCAATTTCAAATTTGGCACAAGCAGCAAATTGTGAAATTCATGATGGGAGAATAATCGTATTAACTATATTTGTTTTAATTCACTGCAAATGAATTCAGATCCAATTTCATTTTGTCCTGGCCCCATGCATTACTCTCCCAAATGCAGACCAGCTTGTACTCAACATTACATGGTGTACCTCTGGCAATGCACCCACCATTTTTCTTTCACATCCTTGTGTCCTGACTCCCAGGAAACACTCTGAGACAGGGAACTGTTCTCTAATGTTTTATTGCTAATACATAACAGTAATCCTAACAAACTGAACAAGCGTGGGAAAAACCCAGCCATATAAACCCGCAGGTTAAGGCGGTCCCAATCTGTGCTTCTTGGAATGGCTCACCAATTCCTCAGTGCTACGCATGCGCTTAACAGTCTGGAAGGGAGCCCCCTGCTCACCATCCTTACTCATGACACCTTGTCACTTTGGGGGGGGGGGAGGTGGAACTGCTGCCTGCTAGCTGGTTAATCAATATCATATTCAGAAGAACTGCTTCCCTATCGGAGATTCAGGAATAATCTATTATAAAACAGGTCCAGAAGAGGAAACAACAGAATACCACTTACTGTACATCTACTGACCATATACCAATTGCTGGGGAACACAAATAGGAAGGTGCTTTGTGATCAATGGAGTTGACAGACTGCAGTACAGCAGACGTCTTTGATCTAATCCAGCACATTTCATTCTTTCAAATGCAGCATCTGGTTTGTGTAGTGCTCCTCAAAATTGCATCCATCTTTTATATTTAGTGACAATTAGACTCTTACACTAAATATGGACTCTTACACTAAATATGGACAGTTTCAATTACACTTTTTGAGGTAAGAAAGTGGGCATTTATAAGAAAAGGGCATGCTTTTTGGGGAGAAAAGCCCCCCTCCCCAACCATAATCATCTTTATTTGTCTCAAGACATATTTCTGTACCAAAGGATGCTGATATAATCCAAACGGTCAAAAAAAGCTTTCAGCTGTCTCATGTTTATCATTTTATGGGAATAAGAACAATATTCAGATGTAAGCAAGAAATACTACAAACAGCATCCCTTCACATAGTATTTGCAATGTAATTCCCTTTGCATATTTTCAGATTAAATCCTTATACAGCACTGAATTCCCATGATAAGTGTTCTTTTATTCTACCCTTTGTCTGCATACTGAGTTACAATTATTTTTTTCAGTATGTCCTTGGAGAGAGAGAAAATGTCTAAACTGTAACCCAAAATTAATTAATACCAGCACAACAGGACTGCAAATTAAAAGAAGAAGGGGAGACAAATATATATATATAACAAGCAGAAGTAGCTTGCCTCTACATGGAAGGATTGTTTAATATGCCAGAATACATTTCTTCTTTCAGATTTAAAGCCAACAGATTAAACTTAACATGTGAAGTGAAGAAAGCAAGATCATAAAAGCAGATTGTCCTCTTGATATTTATACAACCTTTACATTTATTTGTTTATTCATTCAACTTGTCCACCACTTTGCAAAGAAAATGTAAAAAAAACCCACAGAAATAAATCACCCACAACAAAGTAAAAGAAGTTAATAATTAGAGAATAATAATAATAATAATAGCAACCAATAATAAAATCATATAACCAAGGACAAAAAATTAATTTGAAAATAAGAATAGGATTAGATGGCAACAGTCCCCTAACTATATACTTTCTTCATCAATGGGAATCTTGCAACAACTGCCTGCAGGTTATTAACAGATAATTTATGTTCTGAGCTTTGAATAGCATGTAGAAGTAGGATTAACTTGACCCTGAGGCTGATATCATGCATCACTGAGCATTTGTTATGGGCTACACATGATCAAAGAGGTCACTGCCTGTTCAGTCATTCTCAATGTTAGTTTTGCTGACTGCTCAAAGTGGCCAAATCTTTAAAAAAAAAAAAAAACACCCTCTTCTTTATGTGGACCACAGCCTCATCACCAAAACCTGTTAGGGTATACCACAGAAGCCATGGGTTAACAAAGTGTTGCTGAAGAACCAACACATATAGGCATCTCCATTCTAATAGCATAGGACTCCCAAATCAGATGATAGAGAGATAGAGGTAGACGTACAGGGGTAGATTTAAAACATATTTCGAATAGCCAGTGTCTTGGGATATTGCCAAATCTTATTAAATTTTAAATATTTTAATATTAAAATCTCATGATAATACATATTATCAAAAATATTATTTATTTATTTGTTTATTTTATTAAACAAATTTATATAGCCACCCAACTCATACGCGGTGACTCCGGGCAGCTTACAAAATTAAAATCCACAATACAAAGAAATCATTGACCCCCACCCCCACCCCCAATGGCAGCTACAAACACAATCAAATCAGCCATTTGATCAGCTCCGTATCAACCTAGGGTCTCCAGGCCCACTGACAGAACCATATCTTCAGGGCCAGAAGTATCAAGGTGGGGGCCAATCTTATCTCCAGGGGAATGATGTTCCATAAGGAGGGAGCCACCATGGAGAAGGCCCTTTTTCATGGTCCCATTAGATACACTTTCCTCATAGATGTGACCCACAACATACCTTGCCTCCCCGCTCTGGTGGGCTGGGTAGATGTAACTGGGGAAAGGTGGTCCTTCAGATAATTATTACATAATTGAGGCTGTGGATCCCCTTGCCCTGAGCAAAGGGTTGAAAATTATAAGAATATTTGATTCAATATCAGACTCTCCCCTGCAGAATTTATCCATCCCGTGTATGGAGGATGATGAAGCACGGCAGCAGAAATGTGTCAGAAGGAGTGGGCCAGCTTGAATTGTAAACCAAACGAATGAATGTGCGCCATGCAAAAATGCTGTTTTTTCTTAGCAAACTGACACAAGATAAGCCATTGACCATTCCATTGTAGATAATAAGCAATAATTAATACGCAGTTTAAAACTGAACAGTTAACAGATGGATTAATTACAGACTGATTGTATGTCTGTATATATGTGTGTATGTGTATATCACTGCTAACAAGAGACTATGACAAAGTTATTTTGGGATGTGGATTCGATTTTGAAAAAAAAAAAGTGGATATTTGCGAGGTTACTGAAAACTGTGTTTCTCAAATGAAAGTGTTAGCAAGCAGTGAATGATTTAGAGTGTGCCTAATTAAAAACAGATACCCATACATAAAGACACAATGAGGGTAAACAAGTGGCAGAGACCAGATTTGTTTCTAATAAATGTGGAGGCAATCACAACACAATGCAAAGACTTCCCCTGCAAGGGGCAAAGTATCAGACATGCAATAAAAGCAAACTATTTGAGAGAAATGTGTTTTCCTCTGCACAAATTGAGCAGGGAGACAAAAGCAAAATACACTAATGAACATGCAGCTGTAAGATAAAGGCCTAGCGATGGTGAGGAGACAGAAGCAAACTTCTTGCCTGAGTCTTCCCACAAATGTACAAAGCAGGATTTTTACAACAGACTGCTTTGTGACATGGAACTAAACGAACAAAAATTGAATTTCAAAACAGATTCCAAGGCTGAATACAGCATAATCACAGCAGCAGCAGAGACAAAAAGATTAGTGATTGCCCGCTGTTAGTACTGCAAATTAGACTTCTTTCACAAAATAAGCCCATGTTACAAAGCTATGCTGGCATGACTGCATAAGGATGCTGCTCATCGTTTGAGATTCAGCAAGGTAAGAAATTTCATGCATGCTTAGGTTAAACAGAAGTTTGCAAACACAGGTAATCCAATGGGTTTACAACTTCTCTGGCAATGTGAGCAGAAGGGACACTCTTCCATACCATTCAGTTCTTTCCAGCCTTCACAAATTCATTTCATGATCTTGTACATTTTATACAGTGGCAGTGAAACTTACCATTATGGCATTATGTTCACGCTGTTACCAGTAGGCTCCATTGAAAGCATTTGCAAATGCAGTCCCTGTTAGAATAAACTGCAAGAATATAATTGGTAAAATTAATTTTGGGTTCCATGAAGTTAATTTTGTATCCTTCTCAGAGTTGTCAAAAATATTTCACCATTAATTCAAAAAATGCAAATGTTATGTTTAATCTATGTTTGTATTTTGATTGCAATCAACATATGCCAAGCATTTACCAATGATGAAAAACTCAAACAGCGGGAATCTCAAGTTCTAAACCTTAAATCCCCCTTGGGGGGTTGATCATACCATGAAAGAATGAAACATTATAGCACAAGAATTGGCTGGAAAGTTTTCAAGCTAACAAGATATGTAGAGGTGTCCTATAAGATACAAGGTTTCAGCCTTTTAATACTGAAACCTGCCTTTATCCCAAGCCTGCAAAGCTTGAAACTCATTTTTTAATATTATGCATATCTATTATTTCTGTCTCTTTCTTGTCTTTCTCTTTACTCTTAAAAAAAAAAATTAACCCACGAAAGGAACCACTGTTGTGACTGATCTCAGGCCAGAATTCAGGCAGCTAATGCTATAAAATAGAATTGTTCATCTTCAGAGCTTTCCTTTAATTTTCTGAATGGAAATCTCTTCAAAACAAAAGCAAAAATCTAGTGTCCTGGGAAAGAAAAGGGAATCAGCAAGTTTATCCCAGGTCAGATTGTTTAGAATTCCATTTCTACTGTTGGCTTTCTTCTCCAGAGACAATCAAAATCTCTAATAAATGAATACAAAATAGAATAACCTCATAATTAAAAATACAAGAAACGAAACAAGAAAAATGTCAAAATAAAACAGTATTAAAATGAAGGCATAAAGAACTGGATCCATGGCAAGAACCATAATTTAAAAAGAATAAATTTTTTAGAAACCTGTTGGAAAAGATTCGAACACCATCAGAACATACTGTAGACAGAAACATTATGTGACTATGAACACAAACTGTTTACAGATTCAATGGAACATTGTCCTGATTACAAAGAACAATGGGACATGAGCTTATAGAAGGGCAGTGGAACTAATCTCAGGTGTTTTTCTCTACCACGTTCTACCTGTATTAATTATTAATTAATTAATTACTGTATTGCAAATATGTACAATATTTCTTCCAAAGAAACCCAAAGCCAGGAGATTTTATGCTCAGAATATTTCTCACTGCTGCTTGGGGATGTTGAAAGCAGGTAAAAGAATTTCAATGTTTTTTTTATTTGCTATTAGAAATGGCCACCAATGAACTGGACTGTACAGAGGAATAAATTAGTACATATACATACATAGAGCCAGTTTGATCTAGTGGTTAAGACACCAGGCTAGAAACCAGGAGACTGAGAGTTCTAGTCCTGCCTTGGGCATGAAAGCCAGCTGGGTGACCTTGGGCCAGTCACTCTCACTCAGCCAAACTCACCCCACAGAGTTATTGTTGTGGGGAAAATAGGAGGAGGGAATATTAGGTATGTTTGCCGCCTTGAGTTATTTATAAAAATAATTAAGGCAAGATAATATATATATATATATGCTCAAGCACTATAGTCAATGAAACTCAGGCCAAATTTCTGTCAACCTTATTAAACCACTGTAACATTTGGCCACATAAAATCTTAAAAAGATACCAAGATGCAAAGAAATATTTAGAATTGAACCAAACATTGCTGCTAATTTTATTTCTGTGAAGCAGTAATTATATGAAGCAAAGAGGTTTCAAGAAAAAGAATTGTAAACTTTTTTTTTTTGGTTCTGCTACCCCTGCAAGCAAAACATGTTCCATTTATTTTTAAATTAAGTGAAAATTAGCCAGGTGTGCTAGATAAGCTTTCTATACACAGGTCTAAATATTGACAAAGGGAGATGTGTCACTGGAAAAATCATCAGTCTAGCAATTATCACGTTAGCATGTTAAGTAGAAAAAGATGTGAAACTTCCAAATGTGTCAATACAGATTATTTCATTTCCACCAGCTACCAGCTATACTGTGAACATCAGTGTCTTGATGTATATATGCAATTGCAAGTTACCTCCTGCAAGTAAATATTCAACACATATCAGGCAGAACTGTTGAGATCCAGGTAAAATCAAGACATGGATGTTCCTCATACCTGAAACAATTGCTGATTCCAAGCAGTGTCCTGATCTTCCTTGATCTTCCTTGATCCTTCTTTGGAGGATGAGCGGAAGACAAAAATATCTGATCAGTCTGACCAAGACACTGTTAACAAGTTAGAAGAGTTGGCATCTCACTCCAACTAATAAATTAAGTCACCTCTGAGCCCTGGAAATTCAGTAAATGAAGGTGTAACAGAGGTGTGACAGAGAGTGGGTGTAGAAACAGCTGTTCCTTGAAGCCAGGACTCTTAGAGAACAACAGGTCTGCTCCAGAATAAGGTCTGGCCTGTAAGTATCTCCTTTAGTTTTTAGTAGCTCACATTTGGGACAGGAAGTCACTCTTGAAGCAAAAGCAGAAAAACCCTCTGCTTATAGCAGACTGGTATTGAACATCACATTGTACTATTTCAGCCATATTTTAGTTGCAGTTTGTTAACTTAACTTAATGATAGGTTTCTCAAGTAGCCAAATTTTCTGAAATATGTGAAACCCGGAACTCTTGGAAAGCAATGTACGTGTGATGGTATATCTAACAGACTCTAGGAAAGCAGAGGAGGAAAAAGGACCATTGCAAAAGAAATCTCAGCCCATGAGAAAGAGATTTAGAGGGATTCAAAGCAACTCTGCCTTAATTACATAAGGTATAAGCTGAGTGGGAGAATTGCTTTAATAGGCTTTCCAGAGTCTATTATATTATCCTATTAGCAACCAAGATTTTTCCTGAAATCCAGATGGTTCTTATTTCCTGAGTTTGTCAGCTTGCAGGGCTTGACTTTAACCGTGAAAGCCTCTTTGCTCACTTATCTGAGAGCCATTGGATCTCGCACATAGGGCTTAGACACGGCTTCTGATCCTTGAGATACTCTGTTGTCAGCAGAGCAAATGACGGAGGCTTTATTGAGGCCTAGTCATCAGATAGACATACAGATCATGAGCTTGCATAATTAACTCAATAGCTGAGTTAATTTACCTCAATCATGAATGGCCCACAGGCTGCTGTACTGCTAGTTATACAGCTAGTTCTGATTTAGCGACCAGAACTGGGACTGGCAGTGAAAATCATGTGACCTCAACTGTGCTTACGATTTTATTTTGGAGTCCTTGGTGCTCTCTGAGCTTGGTTGTTTGCTTGCAGACATTTCGTTACTCGACATCAGCACTGATGAGTGTGGGTTTTGCTCCCTGTTTATATACGGTAGCTTGCCCTGCCAGTGTTGGTGGGTGTGTGGTTTTCTCCTTGGTAGTTCCTTAATTACGGTATTGTTTTCTTTTTGATTGCTTGTCTGGTGTTAATCCCTGCTTATCTGAGTGTTGGTTGCTGAGGAGGATGTGTTTTGGTCTTTTTATTTCCTTCTTAGCTTTTTTATTGTCTCTTTCGAATGGCATGTAAATGTGGTTTATCTATCTATTATGTAGCTAGGGGGTGAACTGTGGAGTCCTTGGTGCTCTCTGAGCTTGGTGTTTGCTTGCAGACATTTCATTACCCAACTAGGTAACATCATCAGTGCTAGTAAGTGTGGGGTTTGTTCCCTGTTTATATACAGTAGCTTGCCTCAGATGATTGCCCTGAGCTACATATATTCTCTTCTGTTGGATTTTACTTCAGTTTCCCTTTGCTTCTTGCTACTTCCTTCAGCTGAACTGGGTTTTTTTTCTCTTCCTCTTTGAGGATATCTTGGTACGGAGTAAATAAACAAGTGAAAATAAGAGCAGAGAGACACTGCGAAGGTCGTAAATGCGAGGACTGGTTGCTATGTTGTCTTTTTAGCACTATCATAACTTCGGTCACTAAATGAGGCAGTAGCTAAGTGAGGACTACCTGTACTCTGTTATTCTAGAAGCCTGCCAGAAAAAATTGGGAGGGCTCAAGACCAACTCCTAATTTTCACTACTCAGTGTGAATTAACAAATTTCTGTACAGATTGGACTCAGATAGTATTCATTCTCAACTTTTTGAAAGATGGTGTGGCCAGATGGGCAGTTCCATTCATTGAAAGCAACAATACTATACTAGACAGCTATTGAGACTTTATGCAGAGCTTCTTTTGATGATTCTGCTAGGAGAGCAATTGCTAATAGGGTGATTTGCAAATTGTAATAAGGAGGACACTGAGTATATGAATACACAGCAGATTTTAAGTTATATGCCAGGGAAGAGGCTGAAATGATTTTGCTCTAATCAACCAGCTTCAGGAAGGCCTTTTCAATGAACTGAAAGATGAATTAGTGAGAGATGGCACACCATAGTCCCTGGAAGAGCTGTTTCAACACCGTATGGTGATCAATGATAAACTAGAAGAGTTGAGGCATGGGGTAAATCATCAGGCAGAACAGTTTCACAGCATTTCTTCAACCATTCCACACACACACACACCCAGCTGCCTATGCAAATAGGAGCAATGACGAGATAGTTGTCTCCAATGGAGAAACAACAAAGACATATTTTTACTGTAGCTTCTTGAGGCATCTAGTGGTGGCTTGCCTTGCTAAGCTTCTTTCCTCAGAGTTGGCTGGAAAGTGTCATACCTGTGGAAATTTCAAATGCCTTGCAAAGAATTGCCCCAAAACATTGACTCCAGGAAACTTCACAGGCTTCCCCCGCAAGACCTTTGCCAAGAGCTCCTCAGATGATTAAGGAGAGTTCTGACATCTGATACTAGGCAGTTGTATTTTGTTATCCCTGTCAGTCTTTGTACCCTCACAGGCTCAGAAATACAACTCTTGGCTCTTTTGGACTCTTTTGAACTTGGGGGCAAATTTCATTGATGAGGCTATTGTGAAATAGTTTGACTTGCACACAAAACTGCTGGAAAGGCTATGCAAGTGGAAATGATCGATTACAGGCCCTTGCAATCAGGTCCCATCCTGCAACATATGACCCTCTGCAACTGAGAATAAATTACCACAAAGAATTCTTGGCATTCTATTTGACTGCTTCTTGCAAGTCCCTATTGTTTTGGGAATAGACTGCTGCAAACACATATTTCTGATATTCACTGGAAGCAAAAGACTATTTCTTTCCCCTCTCAGTACTGTGAACAACACTATTTGCAAACCTTGGACTCTTCTCCTCCTCTCTTTCTCTTATAGCAGCCTGAACCTCCTTCCTTGCTTGAAAAATATGCAGATTTGCTGATGCTTTGGGGAAGTAGGAAGCTGTGACCTTGCCACCCCACCAAAAATGTTGTTATACTATTAACATATTGCCTGGAGCCCAGATGCCAGCTAAATGGCAATATCTCATGTCTACACAAGAGCTAGCAGCTTTAAAGACATTTCTGGACAACAATGTGAAAAAAGGATTTGCCCATCTTCATTTCCTGCACTTGCATGAACATTTTTTGTAAAAAAGAAAGATAATTTCTTGAGTATTGTGCATGACTATAGATTTATGAACTCTGTAACTATTAATGATCACTACCCACTGCCTTTTATTTTAGACCTGCTGGACTGTCTTTGGAAGTCACGTATTTTCACTAGACTGGATTTAAGAGGAGCTTAAAATTCCATTCATGTAGGAAAGTCATGGGAATTTAAAAGCCTTTGACACACATTATAGGAAGTTTGAATGCATGATAATTCCTTTTGGTCTATTGTTCAACAGTGGACAAATATATTGTAGTTTACCTGGGTGACCTTTTGACTTTTTCAGAAGATTCTTCCCTGCATTCTACTCATGTCAAAAACATGCTAGAGCACCTATATAACCACAAGCTCTTTGATCTTCCTGCTTTAGACTGGGGCATCAGAAAGGAAGTGCAGATAGATCCTGCTAAGGTGTAGTACAATCTTATATAGCAGGCACCTAGAAATGTTAAAGATGTACAATGTTTTGTAGGCTTCACAAACTTTTAGAAATGCTAAATTCCTGATTTTGCTGAGCACATGAAATTTCTGAGTAAATTTAAAAAGAGTGCCACTTCAAGAGCAAATAGCCTTTCAGGGCTTGAAACTTTTCTCCCAGCCTCTATTCCACCATCCTGATCCCAGCTCCCCCTAGGTCATGCAGACTGATGCTTCAAACTGTTTCATGTGCTGTTAAGCAGAGGGGAACAAGGATCTAGTTTATTGCTAGCAACTCCTTATGCAGACAACACAGTTCTGCATAGGTGGAAGAAGGAATCTAGGATAAAGGAGTCTAGACTCCTTTATTCTAGATTCCTTCTTCCACCTATGCAGAACTGTGTTGTCTGCAATAAGGAGTTGCTAGCAGTAAAGCATGATTTCAGCAATGGAGGCATTTCTTAGGGGTAGTGGCTCATCCCGTGCAGGTTCAGACTATCATAAGAATTTGGAGTACCTGCTGAAGGCTCAGACTTTCATATGACATTGCCTGTCTAGCCCTTCCTGCCATGAACTTGAAACAATTTTGCCCCTCCACCCAGAATGGACAGTCCTGAAATGTTAGAGATGGGGATTGGATTCATTTACTCATCTTTAGGGGTTTGGATGGATGACCTCCAGGTAGACCCACAGATTAATTCTTCTCCTTTTCCATGGCTGAAGGACAACTTTTTCACAATGGCTGTTTGTATGTTTCTCTTCCTCTCTGAGAGGAAATGTAAGGTATGACATATGAGGAGAAATGTATGGTAAACATACAAGGGAAGGGATTCATGGCTTGGAAGCATTACATCGAAGGACTTGGATGTGGTCATTGACAACAAGTTGAACATTAATCAGTGGTATGAAACAGCTGCTAGATGGGCTAAGGCAGTTCTGGACTGCATCAGAAGTACTGTATCAAAGACACATGAAGTCCATATTTCCCTCTATTGCCTAATGTTGAGACCATACCTGAGGTACTATGTATAATTCTGGGTACCATATTTCCAGAAGGAAATTGATCCAGAACCGATCAGGAGATGGGGGACCAAGGTGGTACAAGACTAGAAGAAGTGCCCTATGAGGGCAGGCTGTTGAAACTTCAGGTGTTTGGTCTGGAGAAATGAGTGAGGAGAAGCATGATTTCAGTGTTCAGGTATATAAAGGGAAGATAGTCAGGAACTATTTTCCATTCCCACAGGACTGGAAATAAGGAGTACAATTTGCAGCTACCTGGATTTCACTTAAATGTAAGGAAGAGCTTACTGAGAGTAAGATCTGTACAGTAGTGAAACAATCTACCTCTATAGCAGTATTTCTCAACCTCAGCAAGTTTAAGATGTGTGGACTTCAACTCTCAGAATTCTGGGAGTTGAAGTCCACACATCTTAAATTTGCTGAGGTTGAGAAACACTGCTATAGAGGTTGTGAATTCTCCATCACTCAGGAGTTTTAAGATGCTGGACAGCCACTTCTTGAGGATGGCTTGTTTTTTTCTGCAGAAGGTTCAGTTGAGTGGTCCTTCTGATCTCTCCCAACTCCAAATGATGTAATGCTATATTTACTGAAATCAAATTAGATATGACTAATTTAAGTCTTGCTGACTTCAGTGGAACTAATTAAAGCTGGACTAAGTCTGGATTTCACTGTCTTCATACTAAATCCATATTTAATTTTTTCTAACATTTTCTGAGCGCTGTGCATTCTCACTGTCCAATCAGCATTCACCACTTGTTAATCAGTTGTATAATCTCTTGTTTTTCTTCTTCCTAATAGGTATTTTTAGTTTTGTCAACTGTCAGAAAGAAAGGGTTCACACATTGTACTAAGCCACAGATGGCTTAAGCATAGTTTCTTGAATAAATGACAAATGGCTGGATATGCACAACCTGCAGAGCTATAAAGCACAATAGCTACATTATCAGAATATACCAAGCTGAAACTAAACTACATTAAGGTGAAGCATGACCTAGCTAGGAATTCTGGAAGACCCATTACATCTAGAGGGCATAAGTGTCCATAGTAGGGGAGAAGGAGCAAGTGACAAAATGTGAATCAACTCCATCCCTTACATACTTGTGAGTAACACTGCAATACAAGTATAAAGAGCAGAGTTTGCAACATCACATCACAATGCATGGTTAATGTAATTGTGATTAGAAACAGATGGAAGATAAAGAGTTTGACAAGATTAGTTTAGTGTGCTGTGTGAACCAAGCTAAACAATATAATTTTATTTATTTATCGCATTTCTTCTCCACCCACCTTGACAAAAGTCTATAAAGATTCCTGAGAGCCAGTTTGGTGTAGTGGTTAAGGCACCAGGCTAGAATCCAGGAGACAAGTCACTTTCTTTCAAGCCTAGGAAGAAGGTAATGGCAAAACACTTCTGAAAATCTTGCCAAGAAAGGGACTAATCCATTCAGTCACCAAGAATCAACACTGACTCGAAGGTATGTGCATGCACACACACACAGACAGACACACAAAAGATTGCTACAGCAGTTTTCTTCTTACAACTGTAGGATGGTTTTTTGCAGTGTGGCTTTGGATTAGACAAACACGTTGTCTTCCTGTTCCAGTAGACAGTATGTGCTTTTAGAATACCTTCATACAAGAGTTTTGTGCTAGCTTGGAACGAGTTCCTCAGGTGTATGATCCCATGACACTGTCACTGTTATTGAGCCACACCAGGTTATCTGAAACAGGAAATAGCTGGTCTTTTCTATTGTGGTTCTGTGAATCTGCAAAACTTTTGGGCCATTCATTCTTCCAGTGATGAAGACCCTTGCTTCACCTACCTCCTAGTTCTTGGGCTTAAGGTCCATTTTAGTATTTAACAAGTTGCTGACATGGAGAGATTGATTCACAGCTTTGTACCATAGCAGTTGCTCAGGCATTTTTGCATACAACCAGACAGATGCACTTAATATGAGTTAAAAACATGTATGAGGGGATGCTAGCAAATTTATTTCCTTCCTTTTTTGTGTGTGGAATGGAAGTGAGAGGATTTTTATTCCAGTGGTAGTTCAAGAAGCAATCCTGACTGAATTTATTTGTTTACATTCTCACCTCAACATATCAGGAACAATGGAAGTGAAGATAATAGTGGAAAGTGGGAACTGAAAATGATAGTGATACAGAAGTTTCTTCAGATTGGTGTAGCTTGGTTATTAACAACAAATGCCTGTCAATGTGAAACTACCATGGCAAACATCCTCTGCAACCAGGCCCGCAACTAGGGTCTGTGTCACCTGGGGCAAACATGGATTCCACACCCATTTTGGTACCCCCATAGCACTCATTTTGGTGCCCCCCCCAGCACTTATTTTGGCACCCCCCAAGCGTGGCGCCCAGGGCACATGCCCTGCTTGCCCCCCCCCCCCAGTTGCAGCCCTGTCTGCAACTACAAACATTCCCTTTCAGCTGATGTTTGGCATATTGGCATACCAAGTCTAACATCTTTTAGATTTTCAATTGTCCTGTTTTTGCTCCCTCTGTAAGTTATAAATAAATATAAGCTATTTATTTTTGGTTATATAAGTATGAATAGGAGTAGATACATGACAGTCACACTTCTGAGCCTTAAATGGTGTGTCAGATTTATATATCGACATCTCAGATGTGTCAGTAAATGATCTGTATTTGAGGCACCAGTTTACTACTATATGTAAGAAATTGTTTTCGTTTTAGTTTTAATGGGATTTTATTTGAATTTTATTGTATATTTATTCAAATTTTATTGTATATTTATTCTGTATTGTAAACCGCCCAGAGTCCCTCCGTATGGAGGAGATGGGTGGTGACAAATTTGATAAATAAATAAATATGTAGCTTCTGTTGATTTCAAACCAACCTTTTATTGCATCTCCAGAATGCTCTTAAGAAACAAGCTCAAAAATCCCGTAATTGATAAACATTCATTGTCATTAATGTCTCCAAGTTAGATGCAGTAGTGAGAGCGCCTATCATATTCAATTACAACTTCAAAGGGAGTGAAAGAAGGATGCATCCTGGCTCCCTTCACGTTTAATATTTATATAAACACTGTGTCAAACTTCTACAAGGGTTAGACTTACATGCTGTAAAACTAGCAGACAAATGGTAATCAGCCCTACTTTATGCAAACCTTGCTGTGATCTTCTCAACCTAACTGACAAAGCCTACTACCTAGTGACAAGGGCAGGCTATTAGAAGGTCGCTATTATGGAACAAGGTGAATAATCTTGATAAATTGGGAATGGTTTCTTGAGCATACTGTACAGTAAGAGGATGAAATGTTTCTCTTTGTTATTTTATTGAGTCTAGTCTATAACTAAAGTTTTGTTGTTGAGACTCAATGCAGCATGAAGAAAAGTTATACCCAAACACACAGACTCAACAGTACAACAACTGAGGGACAGGTGGACCTAGTCCACCTAGGTCCTCTCTTGCCCACCAGCAACTGACTGGATCAGGACAATTAGCTGAATCCCAGGTTTACTAGGACCTAAATTATAGCCCAGACAGGGCTATGAAAAATGGAGTAGTTCTGCTCAAACTGACACTATTGGTAAGTATATATACTGCCAGGGCAACTTTTAGCAACTGCCCTGAGTCTCTATTAATGTTTTTCTAGTGTAGTGTTCTGTGTGATGTTATAATGAGTAGGTACAAAACTGTAACAATAGCCAAACTAAATCACACAGTATTGCTACTAAGAACAATGCCAAACCACCATTGTCCAAAAGTAGGTCCCATTAACTAAGGAATTAATCCAACAATTGGCCCTTTTAAAGGTTCCCTCAGACCTAGAATTGGTCTTCCTAAGGATAGCAGAAAACCATCATATAGCCTTTGGCAATTTTAAAATGTTCACATTATGCACTTTTTGATCCTTTACTAAGAGGCTCAGAAATGGCTATGAGATCTGATTATTTTATATACCCCCAAATTAGAATCCACACTGAAGTCCATTCAATGATTAATACTAAAGAGGGCATGGAGGAGATGAAATTTTTAAAACTAATAGCTAAATTAAGCCATGTAAAGATAACATTTAAACTGTTAATATACAAGTTCCAACAAATCTATATATGGAGTCCTTGGTGCTCTCTGAGCCTTGTTGTTTTCTTGCAGATGTTTCACTGCCAGACTAGGCAACATCCTCAGTGCAGAGAGGGAGTGGGCCTTGCTCTCAGTGTATATACTAGCAGTATATAAACTGAGAGCAAGGCCCACTCCCTCTTTGCACGGAAGATGTTGCCTAGTCTGGCAGTGAAACATCTGCAAGAAAACAACAAGGCTCAGAGAGCACCAAGGAGTCCACAGTTCAACCCTGAGCTACAAATATTTGCTTCAAAATCTATATATCCTATCAGTCTCAGAGTAGACCTAAGTCTCTAAATCTCCTTTTGTTTAATAATTATTAGTCTCATAGCCCACTACTTTTTTTCACATAAAATACAATTCAGCCTAAAAGAAGTAAGCATGGTTGAGCCTATTATGGTTTTTCAGATTCTCCAATTTTGTGAGCATAACATTCTTGTTTTCACCTCCTCCTTTTTCCTACTTGGCAAGTATTTTTAGCAAGGGGGAAGACACACCTGTCTGTCTCATATTTAAGGGTGTGAGATTCTCTAGATGCCCATATTCTGAACTCTTCTTTCTGCTTTGGTGTGCTTGAGAACAAAGATTTTTGGTTCTTGTTGTTTAGTTTATTGGTAAAGCCCCAGTTTTGGAATATAATCCTCAATATGGCAGATAAAAGACTTTTGTTCAGCAAAACAAAGCCAATTCAAAGAGAAACATGATGGTTCTAAAAACTTTGTGTATACTGTATGTTAATGGAGTCTCAGCTGACAGTGACTACCAGAAAGTAGATCTTCAAGTTAAGACAGCTCAAGTGATTCCCAGTACATACAGTTATAAAAAAGATGAATTCCATGTTTAGAATCATTATAAATGGCATGAAAGTAAACCTGCCATGCTAGTTATGTCTTTATGCCATCTGAAGGTATAGTGAGACTCTTCTGAATACTGTGTATTCTGCATCTTAAAAAGGGTATTATGGAGCTCGCAAAGGTGCAGGAAAAAAAACAAGCAACCCTACAATATGGAAATTCCTAATAAATTGTTTCCTTGAAATTAGTTGTATTCATGCTATATTCTAAGGCTTATTATGATTTGCCTTAATGTCATCTGAATCATTTCAGGACCCAGATTGTGATTAAAGTGGAGCATTTTGATCACCGTTTGTAATTAGGTCATATTCTTGATTAATGTCTTTTAAGGGTCTTCTGAACCCAGATAAGAAATTAACCAACAGTGAATTTCTCCTTCCAGTCACTAGACTCAGGGCCTTTTCCATTATGGTATTAAAGTCCTATCCATCCATCCTTGAACAGGCATAGAACAATGCCAGGATAAAATTTGCTATTCTCATTGCCAATCCCTATCTTACCTTTTCTGCATCTGTTCGAAATCACTGCTGAATGGTATTGCCCTCATTTTGTAATGTACCAGTCACTATAATAAACAAGGTGATTGGTCTTCTTTGCTGGCATCTTCTTTCCACACATCACCAGCCAATAGGGAAAAACATCCATCAAACAGGACACTACAGCCAGAATGGGGAGAACCTGCCTTTGTAACTCTTCCTGGGCTTCTCTAAGCTGATTGTCTGCCCCTTTCCCCATGCTCCACTTGGGTGTCTCCCAAATTAAAACTCCTTAATCTCACAACACATGGACAGACTCAACCATCGTTTCAACTGGGAAACTGTGAGCATCCTAGACCAAGGTATGGAATTCCTGGAAGCTTGGCATTCAGACAAATCAGCCAACAATGGACACATACAGATGAACCACATTTATACACCATTCAAAAGAGACAATAAAAAAGCTAAGGAAACAAAAAGAACATATCCCCTCCAGCAGCCAACACCCAGATAAGCAGGGATTAACAAACAATCAAGCAGAAAACAATACCCTAATCAAGGAACTACCAAGGAAAATACCACACCACTGGCAGGGCAAGCTACTGTATATTAACAGGGAGCAAACCCCACATTCACTAGGACTGATGATGTTACCTAGTCAGGTAATGAAACGTCTGCAAGTAAATAACCAAGCTCAGAGAGCACCAAGGACTCCACAGTTAAAATGATGGGAAGAGACAAGGACAGAAATAACCTCAAAGTGGAAAGAAGCAGAGCTGCCATGATCATGCAACTAGTTAGATCCTGTAGAATTGAGACAGATTAGCTGCTAGCAAGCATAGCTCTTACTTAAGGGAAGGGGATGTGATTGAAGCTGACCAAAAAAAGGGGGAACGTGGTAAATAAGCAGCTAAAGCCTAGTTCAACATAGGTTTCTAGACACTGCAGTGAGGAAAAGTGGGACTGCTGCATATAAAAGTGCATTTTAGAATAATGTTAATACCATTGAGAATACAGTTATAGTAAAACACCCCCTCTTTTTCCCAAATGGAATTGTGGCAGTCCAGCCATCTGAGATTTCTGCCAGAAGAATGCCACTAATAGAACACCTCTTCTTTCCCTAATAAAATAGCAGAGTTCTCTTCTCCTCTACCTTGTTGGAAGCCCAGAGAGGACGTGATGTCAAAATTAGGGAGGGGAAAGTTGAGAGAGAAAAACTGTTGGGAGAGAAATGGCTGAAATAGAGGGGAGGAAGCTCTCTGTGCCACCCAACACTCCCAAAACACACCTCTGAACACACCCACCCCAGTTCAGCTGACATCACCAAGAAAATGAATGACAAAATATTACGGATTTTGCACACTTTGAAGCTGAGGTGGTATAATGTCAGCTTCCAAAGAAGATGCTACATTAAAACCAGTACACTTAATGATGATTTAAGGCTATTTCACTCAAGGCTTGGGGATGAGATCCAGCTAATGTTGTGTGGGTTAGAGAAAATAAAAGGTATTATCAGAGAAGAACTCTGTCATGTTAAAATGCAAGTAGGAGTGGGGCCATAGAAACAGCTGTCAAGGGCAGTCCCAAAGCAGCAGTATTTCTACAGCAGTGTATCCACTGCTCTTATTTTGCTTTCATACACATGCACACACAGTGAATCACAGACACAGTGGGGTGGGAAGGAAATTCAGATTCCCCCATCCAGTATGTGGCAGCTCAGACCCAGATAAGGCCGTTTCATCTTATTGTTAGTTTGCTTCAAAACTCCAGGCACGCACTAGATGGGAGTAAAGAGTTAGCCCTGACTTTTTCTCTGCTCCATCTGGATTTTTGCAGCCTAGATCTGGTAGCCATCATTTATTTTCTTACTTATCTGAATCATTTGCTTTGTTTGTGTTCATAGTATTCAAAAACGGTTTAGTGATGTGCCCAGGATATTGGCGGAAAGGGGCTGAGTACCCTGAATATTCACTGGAATATCTTATCCATGGTTATAGCTCAGCTGTACAGAAGATGACTTAATGCAATTTCCTTAGCCAGGTTATTGAATTAATCCCTTTTCTGAGTTTGCAGAATATATTATACCATAAATGAATCAGGTTGGGTTCATGCAATACATTAACCTACACAAGATGCCCGAAACCAAATCTTTAACCAAGATTTAAAACTAACCAATCTAAGCATGTTCTGCACATGACACCATTAGATCATTTTCTGGCTGATTAAGATGATTGTAGGAACACAACATTAGTGTTGTGTGCAAACACTTCCATCATATGCCATTGTTAGAGATGTTGGGTGGTGGTAGAGATAATCTACCACAAGGAAGGCAATATACATGATGCTAACACTGCAGGAATTGTTCAAAGTAGCCAGAATGCAATAAGGTTTCAGGCAGTTTCACCGTGGCGGTTGTAACATATAAACTAACCTTGTAAGAGAAAAACAGGGCTATGAAATACTGCTGTTTCCCATTGAGATGCTGCAGTTTAAACTGCAAATGTTGTGAACAAAGCATGCAATCTTCCTTAAAAGTATTAATGAAATTCAGGATATTAACCAAACATACAGAATATGACCCAAGTCATGGAGACTTTAGGCAACAGTTTCTCCTATGTTTAAATTTCAAGAGAAGTTACTATAGCAACTGCAAGATACAGCATATGGTATGTCTGCTACCTCTGAAATAACAATTTCTAAAGAATTTACTTTACAATATGGTGTGAACACTTGTACTTTTTACCGTTTTTCCAGAGTGTTATATAAGGTACTTTTGTTCCCTGACATACTTTTCATGTTGAATGCTCTTTTTTGTTTCTTTTCATGTTAAATAAACACTTTCCCTTTTTTGACTTTTCTAATCTTAGAAATAAAAAGTTGGAAATGAAGTACAGTATCTCAATCCAGAAAAAAAAAAGCTTTCCTGTGGAAATTATGGAAATCAGAAGGGAGGGAGGGTAGCAGCATCAGAAGTAGAAAGGAACAGAGTTTGCTACCCTTTTTACTTTTTAAAAATTCCTTTTATATTACTCATCATGGGAGATAATACATTTAGATCAGCTCTCAAACTGTTACATTTTCTCCGGGAATACAGAAGAGGGCTTGGGATTGGAGGTTTAGCTCCAGCAGATCCTTGACCCATCTCCTTTTCTGTGGTTTGAGATTCTTAATCTTTTAAAGAGTTGGCCTCAAAATCTACAGGGCAGGTAGGAGGAGAATTGTTCTGTAAGGTAAGAGAAAGGTGTGTGTTTTTTTCTTCCCAATTCTGTGGAAGTGTTTAGGCACTACATTCTTCCAGGCTGTTTTCCAACTTCCCAGTTAGGATTTAGATGTGCTATTTCCTGGTGATCTCCTATCTAAGTACTAACCAGGCCCAACCCTGCTTAGCTTCTAAGCTGGACAAAGTCAGCCAGATGCAGTCACTTGCTGAGATGTTCCCCAAGGGGCTGATCTAACATTTGTATGTATCATTATATTTTAACCATAGACTCAGAATGCTATAAAGATGGAGTTCGTATTCTGAAAATCACAGGGCAGCTGCCAAAATGACAAAGCTGTACTGATTTATCTTGTCAGATTCATAACATATAGTATGAATTATTACATGCTTTTGCATCAGTATACCCTGTTTTTTCTGTTCTAATTCCACATTATTGGCTGGATGGATAAAAATATTCACCTAAATGGTATCAGGGACAGAGGCTGAACTGCAATAGGTATTCTTCCAGAGGATAAGTAGAAAACCTGCACTAAAACCAGGTCAGGACATAAAGCTATGGTAAGCATACAGGGAGGGACTCATCCAATTAGCAGGGAAGAGGGCTCAATTTGCCATAATGTTTTAATTGCTCCTCTGTCTGGAGTAGCCCTTACAGAAACTAGTCTTTAATATGGAGTAATTCTCAGGGATGGGAGGAAAGCAGATGTGTGCATGACCCCAAAGCATGAATTAAAGGAAGGGGTGATCTGAGTGATCTGAGGCCCTTTACTTCAACCCAATCAGTTCCAGGGGGTTTCTCAACCAGGGTTCCGTGGAACCCTAGGGTTCCACAAGAGGTCAGTAGGGGCTCCCTGAGATATCATGATTTATTTTAAAAATTATTTCAAATTCAGGCAACTTCATATTAAAGAGGTACATTTCATTCTTTATTTTCAGCTTAAGTACACTGTTAATACATATATACAGGCCTACACGTGAAATGAATATAATAATTTTGTAACTTCTGGTCTATATTTGAGTCGGAATGTGCAGGGGTTCTCCGAGGCCTTAAAAATATTTCAAGGGTTCCTTCAGGGTCAAAAAGTTGAGAAAGGCTGAAATAAGGTATACAACAGCATATTGAGAAATTTCAGAGCAAGTGATAGCTGTAGAATGTCAGCTCCTATGGCCTGGCCAACCAAACTATATGTGTCTTATAATTAAAAGAAATATGTGAAGAACAACATATCTAGGGAGAATGTGGATTATGTTATATTAGAAGGACTTAAGCAAACCCACCCACCCCCATTCTCTCGTTTCCCTTAAGCAAACCACCATTTCTCCCTTTTTCTAAACCACGTCTTCCCTGACAGACACTTCCCACCAAACACTTCCCCCAAACTGGGTAAGAAGCCAGGAAACCCAGGAGAAAAAGACTAAGAGTAGATAACAATAAAATAATAGGAGCATGAGCCATGGAGGAAGCTTCCGATAATCCAATCAGATTCAAAAGCCAATCGGCGCTGTCTGGTAACCTAATCAGACTCTCCATGAGCCCAGGTCAGGGAACTGAGAAAACAAAGAGCAGAGAGGCAACATCTTAGCATAAGTAAAGAGAAGGGCTTCCCCTTAGAATATCAAACAATCTAAACCCGAGAGACAGAATCCACAGCCCCACAGCCCGGCAGAGGGCTTAATTGGTCAAAGGAACTAGAAATTACAAAACAATAGGGGGTGCGACCACAGGAATGACTCTGGCCTTTGTTCAATTAACACTCATTCAGAACTCTTAGAAAGTGTCCCTGAAACTGACAAGGTGTGAACCCTGCTAAAACAAACACCGTCTCTCACGCTCTAGACCTGTGTCTCTATATAAGGGGCTGGTGGGGAAATACACACGTGGCCACCTCCAACAACAACTTTATCCTGTATTTCATGCTCTCAGACCGAATAAACTTTCACTTCTGTTCAATAATTGCCTGCGTCTCTTCATTCCCAGCTCGGGACGAACCCCTGGTAAGATTTCCTTCCAACAGTTGCAATCAAAATTCAAGACATCAGCATTGCTCATGAAACAGAACATTTTCTATTTACGGTTATTTAGCAAGTGCAACTTTCTACCAGTAGTTTGTGTTCTTATGTAATCAGAGTTTCCAACAAAATATACTTGTCAATCCTTTGAGGTTGTCCAAATCAGGAAACAAATTCCACAAGATTGTAACTATGCTTTATTGAGATAGGCTATATTAACAGAATCTTGCAGATCTGACGAGTTTTCCTTTCCCTCCCTCTTATACCCCAGGAAGTCAGAGAAGAGCCAGCCTCTTTTTAATACTTTCTCCTTTCTCAGGGCTCAAGGCATGCTTCTGCATTTTTTGTTGTAACTACTGTACTTCTGAATGTTTTCCAAAAGATTATCTCTGTGGCTCCCTACATTACTTAAGTAAGCAGTGGAAGCCTACTCATTTCAGCAGAAAACTAGATTAAGAACAAAGCTTTCCAGCTTGTACAGTGTAACAGACATAAGTTATCCACTACGCTGGAGACAACTTAGGAGCAAATAATGACTTTACTAAGAGACATAATACCCCTCCTATGTCAACAGTGAAAGCACAGCAAACATTCTCAGTTCTAAAAAGTACAAGTTTTCTGCAGAACATCAAGTCAGAAGACAGGCTCAATGCCTTGGTAATGCTATTTACTAAATCACAAAATCCTTGCACTATTTGCCAGACAGAAAGCACTTTTGGCCAACTTCCTATACTAAAAATGAAAGTGGGAGGCAACTGGAGAATTGAAGTGATGGAGGCCATAGTCCTTTTCTCCCAGCCTGCAAACTTCTCAACTAACTTAACATTGAATTAGAAAATAGGTGACTGTAGCATACAGCTTAATGCTTTGCCAGAGAGGAAGATGGAGATAAAATCAAAAGCATTTGGTTCTGCCTACCATTTATCAGCCTGCCTTCTGCGCCACCATGCCCAAAGGGCATTGCTCACCACTATTGTTATAACCCTTTCTGGAAGATTTTGCAGCCCCTCCTGCTTGCAGGTGTGCCCAAGAGGTAATGGAGATTGTTAATCCCCAAACCCAAGAAGAGGAGGAAGTGGAAATCAGGTGACCCAAGTGACATCCCACAAGCACAATACAGATGCATTTACTAGAAAGACCACCTTATGCTTATGAGACAATGCTGAGTTGTTGCCTGATAATTCCAACATTTTGTATTTATAATTGTTTTGAATTTTAACTTGTTTTTATTGTAAACTGCCCAGAGTACCTCCTGTGGGGGGGGGGGGAGATGGGCAGTGATAAAAATCTATAAATAAATAAATAAATAAATAAAATATCCAGAAATAGTGACAGCCAGTATACGATGACATGCACATTATCTATTCATTACATTATCTATTCATCACATTATCTATTCATGCTTCTGGATCTCATTGAGTTCTGAACTTGGCATGAAGACACCAGACATCAAACTTGGCTCAAAGAAGACTTTATCTTTACTTTAATGTATCCATATCAGGAGTAGTCCTCATCAAATTATGAAAAGGGCAGCTAACCTCATTCACACAAGAGCTGAAAGTACAGAATCTGAAAATATCACACCTGCTTCCAGTTTCCACTTCTGGATATCACAAAGTGATGCTCAGTCTATATCAAAAATATTAAAGAAATAAATATTGCTCTCTGATATAAACAGTGATATTTATTATAAACTGTGTAGTTACTTGGATCAAAGAATGAAAATACAATTTTTATATATGAAATGTGTTTCTTTGTCTTACCATTTAAACATCAGAATTTGCAATCAGAATACTTTACCCTATACATACCTATTTAGGAGTAAGCTTCATTGCACATATTCAGTGTGTTTATGCCTGAGTAAATCTACACAGAACTGTGGTATAACAAAATGAATTAAATTTCTTCTAAACCATTATGTCATTTTAAATGAAATAGACTAGGACAGAATATTAATAATACCACATACTTGTACATGCATGAACTAATATAATTTTTATTCTGTTCCATTTTAAAAAATATTTTCTTCCCCAACCTGTAATATGATATGTCACTTCCTTTCTAGCAGGTTGATCCCAGGAGGTCCTGTAACTGCAATTACTGCATTTAAATATTCCACGTATCTGTCAAGATTCAAAAGTATTCCATGGTGTCAGTTTAAATATAAATATCTATAATTCTAGTTAATCACCGTCACTTTTAGTCAGTTTTGAAAACTCACTTGATGTCTGTTTTGTGCTGGAGGCCACATGCTGCTTAGACTGCAGCACTTGGCATTGATTTATTGGTTAAGATGTTACCCAAAGCAGTTCTGCCACACCACAGGGGTCTTCTAGAGAAGGGGTTGAGTCTTTCATAGAAGTAAACTTGTCAATAACCCCTTTCCCCTAATTGTTCAAGAAGTTGGTCTGCTTTTCATACCAAACTGTACATGAGCTTAGAGTTGTTACACAGACCCTGTACCCTGGGTTCTACTTACAAAACACAATACCTCCTTTCTAAAGAAACCCCATCTATTTACTTGCAACTCAAAGGCTATCGATACTCCACAATGCTTTTTCCCTTTTGAAGCAAGCACAGATTCTGTATGGCTTCTAATGACATCTTGTAAACAGCCTGAATGGCCATTTGACAGAAAACAAGCATTTTAGAGGTTTCTGGAAACTGCAGACACCTCATTTTGACCAGAGATGGGTCAGAAGGCCAGCCTGTTTATCCTTAAACTTAGATGTGTCCGTGTGTCGACATGTATTTATCCTACTGCAATAACTCTTGCAGTGCAGATAAAAGTGCAATTATTTTTACAACAATACAGGATTCAGGGTGCCAGAACTAATATCCTTGTGCCCAGCCACCAGAACTAGCACCAAAGAAAAGCACTTCAAAGCATTTAATCTCCATGACAACCTACATCCCATTCTTCAATAAATGCCACTGTTCATAAACATATTCTTTATCCGTACCTACTATACATTCATAAATATTACTTGTCAGCGGTGTAAATAAAGTCAAGGCAGGGTGGCAGCCACCTTGGGGCCACCAGCACAGTGGGGCCCAGACAGGGCTTCAGTCTTTCAAAAACCAAACTGCAGAGCACCTGCCCAGAGAGGAAATGACACATATGTGAGGGCAGCAGAGGGGCAGGCAAAAGTAGCAGCAGGCGAGTGTGGCCACCAGCCTCAGGGTGTACTGACTAGAATGGCCACTGGATGGTAGCAAAGAGATGCACAACACTCTCCTTTTTGCCATCTAGTGGCATTCAGAATTTGCAGCCCAGATCTGGGATCACTAATACTGGACCAACCTGGGTGCCATTAATGCCATTCTGCCTCCAAGAGTTGTTCCTGCTGCCATTCTTCCCCTATAGCAGCCTGGATGTGTCAGTCCCAGGTCCCAGAACAGGACTGCTTCTTCTGAAAATAGCCGGTAGATTTTTAACTGTCTAATCTTTGGGGGGAGGGGGGAGCATCTGAAAGGCCCAGAGAACTCCAGTTTGCTCCTGGGTTTTGTTTTTTTTAATTACTTTTTAAAATAATGACAGAAAGAGGGGGAAAAAATAAAAAATATATACAAAGATACATATGTTATAAAAAATACATAACAGATGCTTTAAAAAATAAGGAGAATATAACAGAAAGAAATAAAATAAAAATATAAAATATGTCATTACAACAATAAACAATTACAATTCTATATATTTATCTGATGCAAATATATGTGTGTGTGTGTGTGTGTGTGTATGTATATGTACAGTATATACATACATACATACATACAGTACTGGGCAAAAGTCTTAGGCCACCATTAGATTTGTTGTTTTAGCAATGGTATAATGACCATATATAATTATTTCTCAGAGCCCAATGCTACGCATGTCTACTCAGAAGTAAGTCCCATTATACTCAATGGGTAGAGGTGTTCGTTTCCGGTGAATAGGATAGGATTACACCTGCTTCCTGCAGAATACAATGGGCTTACTTCTGCGGAAGGTAAATAACACCGTTTTCAAACACCTCTATCAATGGGGCTTACTCCCAGGTAAGTGTGGATAGGATTGCAGCCTCAGTCTCTTTAGTAGAATACAACCAGAAAATACAGGAAATTTGTATGCAGTATACAGGAGATTTGTATGCAGTATTCGAAAACAGAAATAAATAAGTATATATATATACTTTTGCGGAAGGGGAACAGGGTGAAAAGGCTAAGATATGCTAAAGCTCACAAAGATTGGAATGAAAATCAGTGGAAAAGAGTATTATGGAGTGATGAATCCAAGTTTGAAATTTTGGGGTCCAATCATCGACAATATGTGAGAAGAAGAGTTGGAGAGAGATGGACCAATGCGTGCTTGCGGCCTTCAGTGAAAATTTAAACAAACCCAATTTTCAGAACATCTTAGCCTAAAGAGACTGAGTAGATTGAACCCAATTTTCAGAACATCTTAGCCTAAAGACATTTTGTGTTATAACATGTTTTATGATAATTTTTATGCCATAAGATGTTTTATAAAATTGGCCAAATTTCTATTCCACAGGAGTCATGGGTCCCAGATTTTGGACACATTCTGTAAGTTAGCCACCTTGGTTCAAAAGTTTGTCCTACGATGTACCATTTCCCCCAGTTAAAGGTTACAAAGTATCAAACAGACACAGGAGTTTTAGCAGTACATAGATGGATTTTTGTTTGAAAATTGAATGTGTGTGTGTGTGTGTAACCCTGTGTGCATGTACATATATTGCTTAACTATGCTTCATTTTGAAAGTGGTCCCCGAATCAAAGAGCAGGTTTGTAGAAACTCACTGCTGACATTTACAGGACCTTCAATTAACTAATCAAATCATGTCTTGACTCCCTTTTTGGCCGTATTATATTGCTGTGAAAAAAATTATATACTTTGCTGTTCAGAAATGGGCTTATTCTTTTTTCAACAAACTGCCTAAGGAGAACAAAAAGTTTTATATATGGGGTGAAGGTAATACTTGAAGCTATAGTTTCTTGTTATATATAATTATTTTCAATAGAGCAAAATCATAGTAAGAATAGATTTATTGTCATATTTTTCACCAGTGGGAGTGAAGAATGATTTAAGTTACAGGTACTGATTATGTAATTGAATTGATATAGGGCACACAGCCTACTCTGCCTTGTGAATCATCTAGACTGGCAAGAGAACTCCCCACATACTTTGGGCTTCACAAAAGGAGAAAGGTACTTTCTTGGGGAGCCATTACATAAAAGCGAACATGTCATTGCCATGTGGCACCATTATTGAAATGAATGGGTAAAGAAAACCATGGCAAGCACACAGTTGCCTGAAAGTAAACTTGTGAACATGTCGCTTTATAGGAGATCTTCCTACCACATTATTCATGGTAGGCAACCTGTAATGTCCTTTGAAAAATAAGTGTATACAAATTACTAGCCTGCTAGTTTTTATTGATTTGTTTTCTAATCCACTAATCAACCACTAGTCTGCATGCTGGCAGTGGAAATGGGAGTAACCTCCTCACCTCTATCAGGTTAGTTTTGTTTTGTTTTAATTTTAAAGAGATTGGTTGCAGAGAAGTTCAGCTATGATGGCTCCATTATATATGTGTGCAGTTTGTGCCTTATCTTTTTGCTAGTGTAGCCCTGACATCATTTGGTTCTAAGAAAGGCAGGAAGGAGTTTAAGATTGTCAGAATGAGGAAGCCCCAAATAGAAGTAGAAGGGCTGGTACATATATAGTAGGTGTGTCCACCACATTTCTCCCCACAAGAACATAATGAGGTATCAGAAAACCCAAAGCTGAGGCAGGGATTCATTTCTTAAATTTCTGAATTACCAGAAACATGTGAACAGTCTTCCCATAGCTTAATTTTAATAATCAAAACGCAGCCAAGCAGGTTGTCAGTTTAAACTAAAGATCTCTGTGGGGAGGAATTATTTTAGTTGTGATCCTGGTCAAAGAACTGCACATTGACTTTGCTATTTGTACTCTCAAAATCTTCCTCCTCAAGCTTTTCTCTATGAGAAGGAAAGTAGCAGGAAGCAATACAGGATTCCGAGCAAAGAAAATGTCACAGGTATAAAGGCTGTTTTATAGTTGCTAAGAAAATGCCAGGAGATATTTGGGGTCCAAGACTGAAACCCAGACTTGAGCTGTGTGTGCTCAGACTGTCAGGGGTACAAAGGAATGAAAAGGTTGAATAGTTATCTCTTAATCAGTTACCAGTCTGCCCAGGTTTGGTATAAAGAAACAGTTTAAAAAGCTGATGTCTCATACTCAAATCCCTGATCTGTGTTATCCCTTGCTCAGATTCCAATTCTAGTTATTGACTACAAGGTCTGTCAGACAGAAAACATATAGTTATACACACTTGTTTATTCATTCTGTGATCCATGAGATACTGTATCTATTTTAATTCTATATTTTTTTGAAATTACATCATGGTCCATAGTGAGTTTTTAATGTTTTTGTTTAGCATTATATCCATTCCTAAAGAATGGGCTGATTAACTTTCTACTTATTCCTAACAAACCCATTATCTTGTAAATGTTTTCATTTGTCTATTTTTAAAAAAAAACAGTTCATCAGGAAGCATATTATAAATAGATCCATTTACTTTAAAGGTTGTTTCTTTTTTCGTGGCAAAATAACCCTTTTCACTGCAAAATAATCCCCAAAGTCAATTTCCTTTGCAAGTTCACCCCCAAGAGGTAAAATCACTAAGTAGCTTAGCCATTCTTGCACTATAAATAGAACATTGTATTTATAGTCAGACGTGGCAGTAAGAAATGTTAGTGAGCAGATTAGACATTTAGGTTGTAGTCCTAGACACACTTGGAAATAAGCCTCATAGTACAAGTTCAAGTTGAGGAGAACAAATTCTGTTATACAGCTTTCAGTTGCTGTTGTTTTAGATTTTTTTTATCCCGCCTTTATTATTTTTATAAGTAACTCGAGGCAGGGAACATACCTTGTACTCCTTCCTCCTCCTATTTTCCCCACAACAATAACCCTGTGAGGTGAGTTGGGCTGAGAGAGAGTGATTGGCCCAAGGTCACCCAGCCGGCTTTCATGCCTAAGGTGGGACTAGAACTCACAGTCTCCTGGTTTCTAGCCTGGTGCCTTAACCACTAGACCAAACTTGACACTTAGCACTAGACCAAACTTCAGCTTGAAGGCTGTTTCTCAATCATTTAAATTAGGTGAAACAGTAAAAATGGCTCTAGTAAACATGGCGCTATCATAATATATAGTAGTCTAGAGCAGTGTTTCTCAACCTTGGCAACTTTTAGATGTGTGGACTTCAACTCCCAGAATTCCCCAGCCAGCCAGAATTCTAGAAGTTGAAGTCCACACATCTGAAAGTTACCAAGGTTGAGAAACACTGCTCTAGAGACTGAAAACAGCGGTCTTAGCACCAAATATCGAGGTGCCAGATTTTCTTGAGAGAGTGACCATTTTCAACATCTAGACAAAAGACATTACATTTCTAAGTACTTGATTCATTAATTCATTCATTCATGCAATTAGAAAGTGTTAGTATTAACACAGCTACTTAAGAACCACCTTATACATGCCTTTGTGGAAGTAATTTGCACTGAGTTAAATCACTGCATCTAGGTAATTTGAATTAGAAAACAGTATCTAAAAACAGTATGTCTTTCAAGATCAATTACATACATACATTACATTACATTACATTACATTACATTACATTACATTACATACATTCAGAAGTCAGAATCACTATATTCAGTGCAGCTTACTTCCATGTAAATATGCAAAGGACTGTAGATAGATAGATAGACAGACAGACACACACACACAATAGAATTAAAATAGTTTTTTAGAAAAACTAGCTGAAGCTCCAAGCACTGTAAATCCACTGATATAGCATGAGATAAAATAGAAGATAGATCAGAAAATAAAAGGTATAAAAATTGCAGCATAGAAATTCTTCAAAGGAATTACCCAGCAGGACAGATTTTGAAAATATAGAGAGGAATATCTGCATGCTTGAATGATGGCTTGAAGAATTGTCTCTGCTTAGATTATCACATCAAACAAAATATTACAAAATTTTAAAAATATTTTTTTTAAAATTGGCAACTCTTCAGGTAGGATAACTAAGAGATTGTTTGATTCCTCCTAGTGGTGACTGATTATATATAGCATGTAATTCTTTTCTGAAAATTTCAATATAATTCTATTGACACATAATGTGTAATGTTAATAAATCAATTCTAAATTACAGGTGCATTATATCATACGTTAGTTCAACTATAATGAACAAATACTTGTTCTATTTGTACTGGAAAATAATTATACTGTATGTCTCACCAGTGAGAATAATATGAATGTAAGTGAGAAGCGATGCTGGGAAAAAGTCCATATTGTATACACCAACTAATCCACAGGACCTTTCTCTACTGCTGAGTTCTACTCACCTATCCTTGGCTTTGCAAAAAAAATAATACAGGCATGAAATGTGCTGTCTCTCTTCCTGATCACTATCTTGCCTCTGTTTCAAATCACTTGACGCTGCTCTTGAAAGGTGCTGGAATAAGAAGGAAAATACTATATTAACGTCAATAAAGCTTAGGGCAGCCTAAGGCATTTTCACTCAAGGGTTGGAGATGAGGTGAAAGCAATGTCATGGGCTCATAGCCAGGAGCATTCTCACAAAGTCAACATTTAATCAAATGATATAACAAAACAAGCTCTGCATTTACAGATCTGCTTTTACACACAATGCAAGTACAAAAAGAGCAGGGCTTGCATTGTGACATTGCAATGTACAGAATTCTCCATACTAAGACCCCCTCTCTCTAAGCTACATAACCGAGTACGAAGTATATACAGCCCACCCCATGCTTCCCGATGGACGCATGCACAAAAACACTTATAAACAGCAGAAAGCACACATGGCTAAAACACATGACTTCATTAAACAGAAGAAAATACAGATGCTTTCTATGGCCACAGCTGGTAAAGGAATTGGAACAAAGCTCTATGTGCTTTTTCTGCCTTGTTGTTCATGTTTAAGATGAAGATCCTTCATAGAACAAATGAAAGTTAAAAAGAAGCTGCCTAGGAAATTTTGTTTAAGAAAAAGAAATGTAAAGGTATATACTTTATGTATGGTAGAGAGGATTAAATCTACAGTCTCATGTAAGAATAAATTCCGTTCATTAATTTCTGACTAAACGTGTTATATTCTAAGTGAAGGAATGCAGCACATATTGCTGTGCTAAGTAAAATATGTTTGAAAGCAGGACAGCATATAGAACAGCATTTCCCTGGGGATCTGGTGGCCCTGACCCAGTTGGTCTTTAGCAAGGCATTAATGATCTGCATGTCTCCATAGGCATTTAGGTCAGGAGCTTAAGGGAATCCCATTAGCTGGCTGTTTAGTTACTCTTTCAGTGACATGATTTTTTTGACCCCAGACAGTTGATATATTATAGATTTGTATACTTTGTTTCATAAAGTGTTTTATTTTTTATTTTAACCATGTAATCTGCCTAGAGTCACTTTAGTAAGATGGGCAGCTCTATAAATTAAATAAATAAGTGTTTAAATAAATAAATAAATCTATTATGGAATGAAGTATGAATGTGGGCCAAGACTTAGCAGTTGTTTTATCCAATACATTTGGTACTACATATGAAAGTTGTTTCTTTTTTTTAAAGAATTTTATTAAATTTCAGAAAAAGATAAACAAAAAACTACAAAAAAATGAAAAAAATGAAAAGTGTGAAAACACAAGAGAAAAATTTTAAATAGATTACAAAAAGAAGTGACTTCCAACTTTAAGCATCAAGGATATACAGCAATTTTCCATAATCAATCCCTTACTCTATATTAAACCAAAATCACATTACAGTAGACTCTCAGTTAACTGGAACTCAAGCAACCGGCAAAAAAATCTGTATCTCTCTGCTGCCACCTAGTGGTATTAGGGTTTAATAGTAACTCTCAAGCAATCAGAAACTACATTTATCCAGCATCTACCAAACCCCATGGGTGCCAGTTAACTGAGAGTCTACTGTATTTCTATAAGTCAGCACATTAGCACATTATAAAAATCACTAAATACCATTGCTCCCTCCCCTTATATTTATTTTATTTAGCGTATGGCATACAATGCCAGGCAGTCTACAATGTTTTTACACATGGTAGATGTTCTGGTGCCGGCAGTTGCTAGTTCTTTCTTGCACTGGTGCACCACAAGAGGGTGAGCTAGCTTCGCACCACCTGGCCAGCAGCGTTCCTTAGGGAAGTTGGCTCATCCGCAGCTTTTCTCCATCGATCTTCCGCCAGTCACATCCAGGTAGATCCAGTGCTGGTTCCTGCTCCCTGCACAGAGCACCACCAGCATTTCCCCCCACTGAAATGGGGGTACCTATTTATCTACTTGCAGGTGGTATGCTTTCGAACTGCTAGATGGGAAGGAGCTAGGGACGAAATGACGGGAGCTCACTTCCGTCATGTGGAGCTGGGCTCAGACTGTTGAAGCGTCAACCATTACTGGCCAGCAGACTCCAGTGTCATTAAGCCACTGCACCACCGCGTCCCCTTATATTAAAAGAAAAGTATAAATTACCTAATCAACTCTACCCCAAAATAACAATTACTTAATTATTCCCTTCCTACTACTATTCTATACATTCCTGTCTACTGTAATAAAGATAAAAAATTAAAAAGCATGTAAATTGTCTGCCGTTATAATACAAGAAACATGAATTAATATTATTTTTTTAAAAAACCTTAATAACCTTAATCCCAATCATTAACAATAAGTAAAATCATCCAAAGCCAAAAGACCATCCAGTTGTTGTTTCTTAAGGCAACTCAGGCAGAAGTTAATCATCACTATCAGCATACACATCTATTATTATACTTTTCTATTTCACCTTACAATTAATACTGGTTAGATAAGTAAACTAAAAAGTATGAGTGCAAGAAATATGTCTTTTACAAGAGACAGTAGTACCCAGATTTTAACTTGGTTCAGTTGATCCACATTTCATCAGGCTCCTGATCGACTGGAAACTAAACTCATATTCAGATGCACCATAGAAGTGTGAAAAGGAAATGAAGAATAATTGGAGCCTAAGCTATGTTTAGCCTATGTTTCAAAGGCCAAGGAATGTGGCATGATGATGTTGCATTCATATAAATACATTACACAGAGCCAAGGAATGGAAACCTGAAGGTAACACCTGAGCTCTCCCTGGGAAGCTGTATGGTCACACAGCAGGGGGAAATACCATTCCCAGGCACCCCTGCTCGTGTAGCTACTTATTAACCAGGCAACCTGTAACAAGAGACTTGAAATTGCTATTTTGTGAAAAAAAAAATGCTGCTAAAAGGGTGGCATGTTTGAACTTAAAAGGCACCCAAACACAGCCAGAGGTTATTTCTGGATCAAAACACTCACATAAGAATGGAAAACTATAATAGAGAAATTTTCAAAAGTGATGAAAAAAACCAAAATGATACACCTAAGAAATGCTGGGTTGGAAATTAGGAACTGTGAAAGTTAACAGCCACAAATGGTAGGATGAGATAGATTCATATATACCTCCCCCTTCCATATGACTCTAGGCAGCTTACAATAATAAAACTTACAATAAGAACAGAAGCAGTAACATCTGAAGAACAATTCCATAAAATAAATAAAAATAAGATCAAAGAGTAATATAATGTAACACAAACCTTCTATATTCTCCCCATCGAGGCAATGCGAGCAATCCGTTAAACACCAAAGGCCTTATTAATCAACACAGTTCTCGATGCTTTTCTGAAAAACAGAAAATGGGGGGTAGTCTGACTTCTGATGGAAGAGTATTCTGAAGGGATAGGGCAGCCACCAAGAAAGAGTATTTCCAGACAGCCACACACATTCCTCTTGAAGGGGGAAACTGAAGCCCACTCCAGACTGAGTGCATTTGGATATGCAGATTCGATTTGAAGGAGGCGGTGCTGCAAGTACCTCATAACCAAGCCATGTAGGGCTTAACAGTTAAAGCCAACATTTTGAACCATACTCAGGAACTTAGTTGTCAGGCTTCAACCAGCAGGCATGACTGAAACCAATTAGTCAAGCTCAAAAGAATCCAAGAACTCCTGATAAGTGGTATTTATTGAAGAAAAATTAGGAAGCTATAACAAAAGAATTCCAGGGACTGCTATGCTCCAAGACCTAGTCCTATTTATAGAATCAACATTCAAACTCTTTTGCATCTCTTTTTCCCACCCCTATATAGTGGGCTGATCAACCCAGCTCTTGGGCAGAAGGCCCAGTTTCCAACTGCAACCTCTTTTTCCAATGGTCAGATTAGCTAGCATATTGCTTTCCTCTGACTCTGTAAGAACAAACTCTCATATTAGGCAATGCAGTGCCTGCAAAACAGATGTAACAAGGCTGAAAGAGTTCTTTCTCATCAGCAGGCAAGCCACTGTATTCTGCATCAGTTTTGCAGTCATCAAAGGCAACCCCATGAAAAGTGTGTTGCATTAATCCAGTCTCAAGGGGGTGAGGGCATGAGTTACTGTCGCCAAGTTCTCCTATTTCAAAGAATGCTGCAACTGGCATAGCAGCCAAAGATAGGCAAAGGCTTCCCTGGATACAGACATGCTGCTAAAGCAGTAGCCATGAGTTCAGAGTAACTTCTCCCACTCCCAAGTTGTGGATCTAGTCTTCACTTCAGGGGTAATGCAGCCCTATAGAAAGCTAACACAGAAGCCAGGAAGCCAGATGGATTTTGGACAAGCAGTGCTTGCTTGCTTGCTTGCTTATTTATTTATTTATTTAACACATTTATAAAGCCATCCAACTCACACACGGTGACTCTGGGCAGCTTACAGAATTAAAAACCATAAAAACACAATACACACTCCATGGCAGCAGCAAACACATTCATTTGAGCCACTTGATTGGCTCCAAAGAGACCTGGGGTCCCCAGACCTGCTGTCAAAACCACGTCTTCAGGGCCTTCCAGAAAAGGAGCAAGGAGTGGGCCAATCTTATCTCTGGGGGAATGATGTTCCAAAGGGAGGGAGCCACCACAGAGAAGGCCCTTTTCCTCAGCCCCACTAGATGTACTTCCCTAACTGAAGGGACCTGCAACATACCTTGCCAACATACCCTTATACCTTGCAGGGATTGTATCTATCTATCTATCTATCTATCTATCTATCTATCTATCTATCTATCTATCTATCACATTTGTCACCACCCGTCTCTTCCCACTGGAGGGACTCTGGGCGGTTTACAACAAAATCCTCAATAAAACAATAAATATATAAAACACAATATAAAATTACATATTATTAATAATATAGATAACAATAAAGTCCAAATGGCTATATCTCATTCAGTCTTCACGTGGAAGGGGTGCTTCAAGGCACTAGCCAACCCCAGGTACGACTCCTCTCGACCCGCCCCAGGCCAGCTGGCAGAGCCAGGTCTTCAAGTTTCTCTGAAAGGCCAGGAGCGATGGGGCTAGCCTCACCTCCAGGGGCAAGATGTTACAAAGGGCGGGTGCTACTGCAGAGAAGGCCCACCTCCTGGACCCCGCCAGATGGAATTCTCTTACCGACGGGGTCCTCAGCATGCCCTCTCTGCAAGATTGGGTGGGGCGGGTAGATGTAAGGGGGAAGAGGCGGTCCCTCAGGTAGCCTGGCCCCATGCCATGTAGGGCTTTAAAGGTGATAACCAACACCTTGAATTGGACCCGGAAGCAAACTGGTACCCAGTGCAGCTCGCGTAGCAAAGGTGTTATATGCGCCCTTCTAGGGGCGCCACAAATAGCCCACGCGGCTGCATTTTGGGCCAGCTGAAGCTTCCGGATACCCTTCAAGGGTAGCCCCATGTAGAGCACATTGCAGTAATCAGTATGGGAGATAACAAGGGCATGAGTGACCGTTTTAGTTTGTTTCTTCCCATCCAGTCCCCTACAGCCTCCAGGCACCAATTAGGGAGCTCTATCACATCTCCAGCTTGGCCCAGAGTACAAATGTAGAACCAGCTATTATTAATATATTGGCAATACCTCACCTCAGACCTTCGGAAAAACTTCTCCAGTTGTTTCATATAGTTGTTGGGCAGTGTTTTGACTACTTTTCCTATAGTATGACTGTTTGGTAATCAAGAGGGAGATAGAACCACTGCAAAACTGTCTCACCACCCACATCCAGACCCCAATGTAAGTTGTCCATCAGAGAAACCAGTGTGATTTCTGCCCCATGCTCAGGAACAGAATCCCAGCAGAAAGAGGTCCAAATAATATATTTCATCTAGGATACTCTGCAACTTATAGGTCACTTTTCCCAAAAGAAAATGTTGATGACTAGGCAGTTGTTGTCTAATATAGTTAGACTGAGAGATGGCTTCTTCAGCATTGCTTTCTTAAAGGCAGTTAAAGGCAGCCCTCAAGCGGCAAAACTCATTCTAGAGAGGTCTCTATCCACTTCTTTGCAATCCACAGGCTCAAACAGAACCCAGATGAAAACACCAGTCACTACAAATTAATTTTTGTAAAGCCTAAGCAAAGATGTTTTATTTACTGAACTATGGCTACGCATTCATTCCAGCAGATTTGGGTCTTTAGCATCATTGTGTAATTATTGTTAACCATGTTTTATGGTACTTGTTTTAATGGCTATTGTAATGGTTGCCTAATTCCAAATACTCAGTCTCACAAGCTCGGGCTTAAAGATAACTGATTTATTAAAGGAATAGTATGCAAATACAGAGAAAGCTGAGAATGAGCAAAAGCGCGCCAAATACAAACTTAAAAGCCTTGCCTTCAATCCAGTCCTGCCCCAAGCACCCGGCAGCACACACCCCCTCCCAGGTGCTAGGAACCGTTACACGCGCCTGGGAAAGTAACCTTGAACAGAAGCACAAACCCAAACATACATTCCAAAGTTCCAAAACAAAACAGAGCGGAGGAATGGAAAAACCCAGCCATGAGCAAGACGGGCATACACGTCTGAAACGTTACGATGTTAACAGAACATTGAAATGGGGAACATGACATATCACCCCCCCCCCGAGAACAGTGCTAAGGAGCGGGTTTGTTGGGGTAGGTAGAGTGAAAACGAGCAACCAGGCGGGGTGAGTGAACATCGGGGGCAGAAACCCATTCAGGATGGGGGAAGTGTTTCCAGCGAACGAGGTACTGCAAAGTGGAACGCAGGCGGCGGGAGTCAAGGATTTCAGTGACCTCGAAGTGCTGTTGGTCGTCAATCATGATCGGAGGTGGTGGGGCCAGATGGGGATGCCAGCGGTCTGAGTGTAGATAGGGCTTGAGCAAGCTGCAATGGAAAACAGGATGTAAACGCTTGAGGTTATGGGGTAAATCTAGTTTAAAAGTAACCGGGTTAATTTGTGCAACAATGGGAAAAGGACCCACAAATTTAGGGCCAAGTTTCTTTGAGGGTTGTGGTGACGTGATGAATTTTGTGGATAAGTAGACTTTATCCCCCACAGCAAAAGTAGGTTCGCGGGAGCGTTTAGCATCGGCATGGCGTTTGTAGGTGGTTTGGGCATGGTGCAGAGCTCGTTGAATGTTTAGCCACGAGTCTTTGAGAGTGTCAGCCCAGTCAGTGAGAGAGGCTGGGAGGGGCTGCGGGTGCGGGAGTTCAGGGATAGGGACGAACTCCCGCCCGAAGACAGCCTTAAAGGGAACTTGACCAGTGCTTTGATGCACGGCGTTGTTATAAGCGACTTCAGCAAATGGGAGTAAGTCCACCCAGTTGTCCTGTTGGTAATTGACAAAAGCCCGAAGGTATTGCTCAAGAGTAGAATTAACTGCCTCCGTAGATCCATCCGTTTCCGGATGCCAAGCGGTGGATAGGGCTTGTTTGGTGCCAAGTAGTTTTAAAAATGCCCGCCAAAACTGTGACGTAAATTGTGTGCCTCTGTCACTCACCAAATGGGCGGGGATACCGTGAAGGCGGTACACGTGAACGAGGAAGAGGCGTGCCAGCTGTTGCGCGGTGGGGATAGAGGCGCATGGGATGAAATGCGCTTGTTTAGAAAAAAAATCCTTTACCACCCAAATGACAGTTTTTCGTTGACCGGGGGGTAGGTCGACAATAAAGTCCATGGATATGTCCTGCCATGGGAAGGACGGAGTGGCAACCGGTTGGAGGAGACCTTGAGGCTTGCCTGTCTTGCGCTTTGTAGCCGCGCAGACAAGGCATGCAGTGACATATGCTTTAAGGTCCTTTAGCAAAGTTGGCCACCAGAATTGGCGCCGAACTAGGTGAAGTGTTTTTAGATATCCAAAATGCCCAGCTAACTTGTCGTCGTGGCAATGCTGGAGGATCGTTTTCCGCAAAGCGTCAGGCACATAGAGACGATCGTTGCGCTAGGCAAAATCGTCAGTGAAAGTTACAGTGTGTAGGTTGGCTTGCAACCAAGTATCATTTTTAAGGTGGAGTAGCAACTGTTGTTGCAAAGCTGATGGAATTGGCAAGCGCGGTGACCGGGAGGGAGGCGGAGCGGCTTGAGGCTGAGTTTGTTGCGCTCGCGCTTGGCTGCGTGTCACCGCTGCCAGACTCAGTTGTTTTTCCGTCCAGACAGTACCCTGAACCGTTGGCCCTGGGCCAGCATCTTGGGGTCTGCGTGATAGCGCATCAGCTAAAAAGTTTTTCTTGCCTGGTATGAATTTGAGGGTGAAATCAAAACGGCTGAAAAATTCAGCCCAGCGAAGTTGTTTGGGGCTGAGTTTTCGACTGGTGCTTAATGCTTCGAGGTTCTTATGGTCAGTCCAGACTTCAAAAGGGTTTGAAGCCCCTTCCAATAAGTGGCGCCAAGTTTCTAAAGCGGTTTTTACAGCAAAAGCCTCCTTTTCCCAAACATGCCACCGTCTCTCTGTTTCGGTGAACTTGCGAGAGAGGTAAGCACAGGGTTTTAAGGTGTCAGACTGGTCTGACTGGAGCAGTAGCGCCCCGACGGAGAAATCGGAGGCATCCACCTGTACTACGAAAGGCTTGGTGGGGTCTGGATGCTGCAAAATGGGTTCGGTAGTGAAGATTTGTTTGAGCGCCTCGAATGCCTGTTGGAGAGACACATCCTGACAAGGAGAGGAAGGCAAGAAAAGCAATTTTTGGTAGACAGCCGTAAGTGATGTGCAAAGTAGAGCAGAAAGGTTGATATGCAAAGACACCCAAAGGCAAGAATAACAAGGCCTTCTGATCATACGATGCTTGAAGTAATGTGATGGGACTGCAGGCAAAAGAACAAACATCATCTATTCCCCAAACATCCTATGTACAACATAGTACATCTCAATTATTGGTTAAAATGCAGCACAAAATGAGGAGTAAGATGGTGGAAGACATAGTTTGTTAACTGAGTGTGGCATGCAAACATTGCCATAACATGATTTGCTTTAGGCAGTGTATTGTATGAATGCACACATTAGAATTTGTGAACCATAGTTTATTGCTCAGTATATTATGTAAACCCAGCCATTTATTTGTTCAGTAGTCCATGGTTAAGCAAATCATTGTTTATCATAGTGTGTGAACCTAAGGTGAAAATCGCTTAGTAGTGAGCCAACAAAATGAAGCCTTTAGCTCTGAAGAACAGCTTAGAAGAATGTGTACATCCTGTAACTGAAATATTTCATTGCTGTTGCCTCTTTTTTAAACAAATTTGTATTCTCTTGGGTCTTCAATATTGTATTGTGACAGAATCCCTATCCAGATGTCTGAGAGGAAAAGATATTTTGGTTTTCTTCTGCCAAATATTATCTATTTATGGGAAAACTGTCTAGCTAAGAGAAAGAAGAAAAGGATTATGCAGCTGAAAGAAATGTCTTCTTTCTCTTAGGTAGACAGTTTTCCCATAAATAGATAATATTTGGCAGAAGAAAACCAAAATATCTTTTCCTCTCAGACATCTGATTCGGATAGTCCCAAACTTGCTGTAAACTGCCAGAAATCATTGTGGAGTATGGCAACATAAAAATGCAGTAATTAAATAAATAAATTTCTCAAAGATAATTCCATGAGATTAGAATTGGCTCCTTCCTGTTGATATTTTGGAAGGTGGTGAAAGTGTCTTTTTACCAACAAGTCTTCAAAGCATAGGATATCATCTAATTGAAGACAAGTACTTGGGGAGTAGAGTTACATGTACATAGATTGTGGGGGTTGTTTTGGTAGAGGGAAGGGAGCTTATGACTTTATGGTTACCCAGTTAGCTGTCTACAATCCACAAAATAGGCACCATAAGCCAAAGCATCAGCAAGTTTCTAAAGTACTTTAAAATGCAATTTATCTACTCCTGGAATTCACTTGTTTAAAATAGCTATTCCTTTATCATATTTCTGTCACTCTGAAGCTTCAAACCTATCTCTTTATCCTGCTCTTCACAATTCCCTGGTGGAACATGGTATCCTTGACTCAGAGAAGGCTGAGCTATAATATAAATGCCATTTTTCTTTATTTGCTGTTTTGTCATCTTTAATGAGCAAGTGGCATACTGAATTGTTGATCTTCCTTTCTGAAAGGTTTTTATTTGAATGATTTTTGTTGGGTTTTGTCTAAATTCTTTTGTCTAATTTGTTTTTCTTGTTTTTAGTATTCCTCATCAATCTCAGCTCATCTTAAAGTTAAGTCTTTCTGACACCATCTATACAATTCTGGACTACCACTGGGTACTTTTCCTGGACGATTTCTTTCTCCCTCCTATGGGTGTCCTTTGTTTCCAGAACTTCACTAAGCTTTTTGTACAGGGTATGGGGTTTTTCTGCTGTCTTCCATTTTTTCCTCTTCATTGCAACTATTTGTGATTGTAGTTTTAGTATGACCTTGTTTTAAGGAACTTCTGTCCATCAAGAGCTCTTTGCTAAGCAAGCATGAATACTTTAGACATATCTCATGCTACATCATAACACGATTTTGGGTTACCATATTTTGCAAATCTAGACACTTATGGTTTATACAATAAACCATCATTAAGCAAATGGTGGTTCAGCTTGTATGAACTGAAGCACTGAGTGGACTGATAAGCTCCATTCCACAATCCACAAGAGCAACATAACATCCTACTTTTTTCATTCTCTACCAATACTTATGGTCCTCTGTGACAACCAGCAAATTAGAAGTAGAATAGCAACTATGGTCCCAAAATAAACAACTAATACATCTTGACTGCCCCTGGAAGAAAAAAGATGCAAGGTGAATTCACACACCACACCAAGTTATGGGTTATTTAATCAGAATTTGTTGGGTAAGTTTACATATACAATGGTACTTAAACGTTTGTGAACCCTTTTGAATTTTCAATATTTCTGCATAAATGTGACCTAAAACGTGATCTGTTCTCCACACAAATCTTAACACTAGATAAAGAGAACCCAATTAAACAAATGAGTCAAAAACATCATACTTGTTCAGTCTGTTTGAAAACCTTCAGTGAAGGGTAAGAAACCACCCCAGGTGGTAACCTATTCCACGACTGACAGCTCTTATTGTCAAGAAGTTCTCCCTAATGTCCAATCTGTATCTACATCCTTGAAGTTTCATTCCATTAATTATAGTCTTACCCTCTGGAGCAGTGAGAATAAGTCCAAACCCTCTACAGTGTGACAGCTCTTCAGAAACTTGAAGATAGCTATCATGTCCCCTCTCAACCTGCAAGCTAAACTTACCTAGATCTTTCAACCATTCCTCACAGGACTTAAATTTTCAGTCCTTTTATCACCTTGGTAGCCTTTCTTCAGACACGCTCCAGTTTATCAATATCATTTAGAAGAACAAAGTTTTGAAAAAAATGATCTCACCTGAGCAACCATGGATTGTATGTGTATAGATGAACTGCATTTTCAATGCACTCTATTGTCTAGACTTCCTAAGGAACACAGAGTGATTTCCCAAGTTGCTCTTTTTTTTTTTAAAGATACCTTGTACAAGGGTACATTTATTACTTTTCATCTCCAAAAAATGTTAAGGAACAAATGGTCTCTAGCTGCTACTTATTCAAACCCAGCCCTGCATCCTTTAGTTCCACTGAGTAGAATAAGGCTCACAGCCAGAGGATACTGCCACAGTTAAGAAAAAATGGTAAATCAAAGGTAAGTTAGGAAAGAATAGTTCAAGGAAGTAAACATTTAATCCATATTAATATATTTTTAGAGAGCCAGTTTGGTGTAGTGATTGAGGCACTGGGCTAGAAACCAGGAGATGGTGAGTTCTAGTCCTACCTTAGGCACAAAGCCCAAGGTCCAGTCACTGTCTCTCAGCCCTAGGAAGAGGGCCATGGCAAACCACTTCTGAAAAACCTTGCCAAGAAAATTGCTGGGACTTGTCCAGGCAGTCTCCGAGAATCACATATGGTAGAATGGATAAATGGGATTTGCAGCATTATAGCAAATAAAGTTAGCATAAGGGAAACCTAGTTACATGGAGAATTCCTTGCTGCAATCGTTTATTAGAGTAACACCCATTAAATTTAGCTAATTATTTTTAACAACTCTCATAAGAATTTAGGATTATAATGCAATTCTTTGCTATTTAAAATAAGCCTCACTAAAATCAATGGGTTTACGACCGGGTAGGTAGACAAAATCTCGCTGAATAAGCGCTTACAACCTATGCACGTCTTCCCAGAAACAGTGGCTTTGTTCATACAAGGAGGCGTCCTCCCCAAGTAAAGCTTGTTGAGGGTTGCTTATTGAAGGGATTACTTCCAGTCCTGGAGCGATGAAAATTTGTATCACGGATGCATTTTGCCAACTTGAAATACTGCAAACTATGCCTGTGCAAGCAAACCTCAAACTGCAACCCACCGCGCGCGCTCGATCTCCCGACTGACAACTTCCCGTTGTTGAAAATTACCACCCCTCGCCGAACACTTAAAGATCGGGTGAAAAATTAGCCCAGCCTCTTCTCCCCTCCCCGCGTGGTCAGAGCAGCTGCAGGCAATAGCAGCCAAACGTCCAATCAAAGGAGTCCACACACCCCGATCCAAGAATTCTATTCAGACTAGCGCAGTAGAAAGTCAGGTCAATGGATATAGCCTGCAACGGAGAAAAGGGGCAGGGCTCCTTTCGTGACGTAAGCGGATGTCGGAGTTTGAATAGTGCGGCGGTTATTTTCGGGTGGACGTGGGCGTTTTATGCATCTTGGAGGTGAGGCTTGTAGCTCAGTCTGCGCGGTGGAAGAGGGATGTGCGAGCGGCGGCGAGGCAGTGGAGTACTAGGGCGGAGCGGGTGAAGGAAAGGGTTTTTCCGCGTGGGGATTTTTTATACGGCGCCTCTTTGGACTCCGGACCATCCATCGTGGCTTTTGTGGGGCTGCTGTGCGCGACTCCTTTCTCCTTTCCCTGATTATGCTACACTAGGGAGCTGCGCTCTGTGGGGTAAGCCCGTCATACTCGGCGAGACGTACTCCAGGAAAGGTAAACACTAGGATAAAACGGCCGTGCGAGATGAACAAGAAAGGGCTGCGGTTGCCTGAGTCGGCTTAAAAGGAGGATTCCCGGACAGTAGGTTTGCTGTTTCGTTGCCGCTAAGGCAAGGAATAAGGTTTTATGGATAAGCGACACTCCCCCCCCACTTGGCGTTTGTTTACGCGTGAGTTCGTCTTGGTGCGTTCAGATCGGGCCTACTCCCAAGGAAACTTAGTGAGGGTTGCAGAAATAGGCCCTGCTTCTTTCAGTTCTTCTTGTAAGGAAGACGTTGCGTTAAATTGGATTTATTTGTGAAAAGATATGTATGGGACAAGGCTTTAAAAGATCTTCTATTCAGGTTAATAACTTTGCATACTTTATTAAGGTAATTGTTCCAAATTTCCACTTAATTTTTCTTTTGTGACATATTTCTTTCCCTGCCTTTTAACAACCTATTTAAAAGAAAATATTTTAATATGTTATCTGCACTAGTGGGAAGTTTTTGTTACTATCAGCCATGGTATTCTAGATTATCTGGTGGGCTTGGGCCTTGCTCCAGTTTTGGAGTGAGGTGTTATTTTAGTTTTTTAACTGTTTTTAATTGGTTTAATGGTTGAATTGTGGGATTGTTTAGCTTGTGTTTTAATTGTGTATCCACCCGGAGTCATGTGCAAGGGAGATGGACAGCTATATAAATAAATACCTTGTCTGAGTCACTGAAATCCAAGAAAGTGATTGATAGTTTTGAATATTATGTTAAATAATATGCAAGATGAGAATGGAGAAGCTGAAATTAAAGCCAGATAGCAGTACTTTTGGTCAATATAAGATCTGGACTGGAATTAGTGATATATGGTATTTGGATCTGAAGCAAGCAAATTGGCTGGCATCCAGCATGAACATCTTCTGTTGGCTGCTCCTTAAAGAAGTTGTGGCCCTTTCATGGGCCTCAGAGTAGCCATGTAGGCTTGGGAAAGTTGATACTCCTTGGTACTTTTAGATCTCTAGGTAATTGTATTGGCCCAGAGGGAATTCACATACTCCATTTTAGGGCACCAGCTGTAGTGCCCTATGGTAGCTGAGCCAGTTAGACCTAAAATAGTTATTCATGCCTAAATATTGGACTGATCTTAAAAAGTGTCTGTGAGCTGCAATTGGTACAAAATCAACAACTTATTGCTGGAATCATGCACCTTTTCTCTTTGCAGCTCCCAGAAGTGTATATCCTATCCACCTGCCTGTTTTCTCAGTACCTTCCTTCTCTCTACACAGCTGTTGCTAATATTCCAGCACAGCACATCTTCACTTGCCCACCCCACCCCCAATTTTCCCAGTACCTCCCACCGTTCTCCCTCCCAACCTCTCCCCACAGAGTAAAACAGTCCCTTTTCATTTTGTGCATGGAGCAAAACTCCACTGTGGAGTTTTGGTTCAGGCATGGAAACTTGAAAATCTGTTCCATGCTCAGGACAAGTTCATGCACTACATATTTTGCACTTACCTGGTTTAAACAGTAAAAATTAATCAGCGTATTATCTGAAGTGATGCTGATCTTCTCATGCATTTGTCTAAATGTTAGGATCTATGGTGGTAGACTTTTTGTGGAGGCATCTGCTACTTGGTAGATGGAGGATCCCAGATTCTTCCAATCTATTAAAACAGTTCTTTGGATTTCTTGAAAGAGCTTCAAGATAGATCTCTGTAGCGATTGCCATTTGAATTGTTTCAGTTACATTTTTAGAATTATTTTTGTAAATGTAAGAATTTGTGTTTTATTTGATAGGTGTCTTGAATGTCTTTGTCAAATGGAAATGTGGGACAAAAATCACATTTAAAAGCAGATTGGCATTTTAGGGGGACTGACAATTGAATTGGATTGAATCTTGGGGTTCTGAGAGCTGATAGTGTTTTGGACTATTTAGAGAGTATTCTACTTGTGAACTTCTGGGCATCTAATCTTGCTGTATAGGAAACAGGTTGCTATTTAATAGGTCTGTAATCTGATCCAGCTCAGCTGCTCCAGTGTTCTTACTTTGCATTTGGTTAAGGCACCTGGCTAGAAACCAGGAGACTGTGAGTTCTAGTCCCTCCTTAGGCATGAAAGCCGGCTGGGTGACCTTGGGCCAGTCACACACACACAGCCCAACTCACCTCACAGGGTGGTTGTTGTGGGGAAAATAGGAGGAGGAAGGAATATTAGGTATGTTCCCTGCCTTGAGTTGTGTATAAAAATAATAAAGGTGGGATAGAAAATAAATTTAATTAAAGATCCCTGCCAGAAATAAAAATACAATCCTATCCAGGAAAGAAGCCATTCTGGGTATAGCATAATCTTCTTTTCATGCCATTCCATGTATACAGAAAGGTGACATTTCAACTGTTTGCTAACATTTTTCAATCTCCTTATATAAGAATATAAATGCTGTGATAAAGCAGCAGAATGTTTTCTCTAATATAGCATTCTGTTCCTATAGCGGTCAACACTATATATTTAGGGGGAACACATATGTAGAGCATAAACACACTGATACTCTGTTCCTCAGTATATGTTGTGAGGCATTGCTTCAGGTCATAGAGGTAATTTGTAGACATCATGATTCTGAATTTTTAACGTTGGTGGATATCACTACTACTTGTTTTAACATATTCCATGGTTTAGTACTGAATGATCTGAATTCTATATCAGGAGCTGAGAAAAACGTTATTTTCTCTATATCATGCATAATCAAAGGTTTTAACTTGTTTTGCCTACTTTTTCTACACTATAATGCCCCAAGATGTAATTACTCTCTAGAAATTGCCCCAGATTCTTTCATTTTGGTTGCTTTTTTCTGTTAAAAAAAAAAAAAAAGGGCAACAGCTTTTTTCAGCTCTACAATAGACTTTGATGTGCAGTTATCAGTGCACAGTATTCCAGGTATAGGTTTTACCCCATAGTTACAGTGTATTCGTAATCTTGTTTTAGTTCTCCTAAATACCTGTAACATGGAATTTGTTTTTTTATGGCAATCATACACAAGGGCCATAGCTTGTTGAAAATATCCGCTGTACCCCCAAAACCATGTTCATGGCAGTCAGTACCAGCGCAGACTCCCATCAGCCTGAGATTGGATTTACATGTGATAACCAGCATGAACTTTGGTTTTAATTCAGTGTGTTATGTGAACTTAGCAACTGTGATTTGCAAATCATGGTTTATGGTTTACCCTTCCAGTTTATTCACCAAAACATGTTTAAACAAATTATGTTTAACCTATGGGAACCCACTCCACATTAGTGAGGATTTTTGTCCATACATGTATCACCTCTTATTTGCCCATATTGATCTATATTTGCCTTGTAAGTTGGTGTGATTCTTTTGCAATACAAGATTGTCCATCCCTACTCTAGTTGATTCCAGATCCAGCTGTTCCAGGTGACATTTGTTGTAGATAACTAAAAATGTTACCATTTGTCATTAATAGAATATGCATTGGAATAGGCTATTGGAGAGCAACTCAAGTCATCTGTTATTTGAACACTTTCTCCTTTGGATAAATACCTGATTTATTTCTCCATGTGGATTTTGCTGTTGTGTTATTGTTTTCTTTTGTTTGGTTTTTTATTGTACATGGCCCAAATTCCTTTGCAATTGGAATAGATTATATATACAAATAAATAAATAGCAATATTATTATGAGCTTTTTCATCCATTTGCGGTCTCTACTGTTAATAATTTTGGAGCTTGGTATTGTTACCTATAGAAATCCTGTGCTAGTTTTTATCTTTTTACGTTATGCCCTTTGATTCCTAGCACAGCACTGTCCCCAATATAACCTTCATATAAAATTCACAGTCAGAGATAGCTTATGTTCTCCGTATTTTAACAAGTTTCATGTCCATATCTATGACAGTGATTAAGAATGAGGTGTTCCAACGCTCCCAGCTTGATTTATTTTTTTCAATCTAATGCTAGAAGATTATTTTATGGTGTCCCCATTCTAAATGTTGCTGTGCATTTTTTTTATGGCCATCCTGTTTGGTTTTATGCTTATACTTATATCAATCTATGTTCATTTGGTCAGTTAAAAATATTTTTAGCCTCTAGGAATGATTTATTTCAAACTAAGTACTTCATTGTTCCTGTTTGTCAGAATGGCATACTTGAGTACAGTACAGTATTCCTTGCCAAAATAAAATATCAGCTGAATCTTTTAAAATTTTCTTCAAGATATCTAGTGTTGTGTCCTTAAAGGCAAGCAAATTGATTCACTGCTGCAGTAGTAACTATGTTTCTCATTTAGATATTGGAGCAATCCACGGCTTATAAAAACTAATCAGTTCAATTCTGTATTGATATATAATGTATTTATATATAATGACTACATCCTTTGCAGCGGAAGGTGGCGGACACGTGTACAGGCAGTAAAAACAAGACCTGGAGCTGACTGTACTTCAGATCACAAACTTCTTATTGCACAATTTAGGACCAGACTAAAGAAACTAGGGAAGACCCACAGATCAGCTAGATATGAGCTCACTAATATTCCTAAGGAATATGCAGTGGAGGTGAAGAATAGATTTAAGGGACTGGACTTAGTAGATAGGGTCCCGGAAGAACTATGGACAGAAGTTTGCAACATTGTTCAGGAGGCGGCAACAAAATACATCCCAAAGAAAGAGAAAACCAAGAAGGCAAAATGGCTGTTTGCTGAGACACTAGAAGTAGCCCAAGAAAGAAGGAAAGCAAAAGGCAACAGCGATAGGGGGAGATATGCCCAATTAAATGCAAAATTCCAGAGGTTAGCCAGAAGAGATAAGGAATTATTTTTAAACAAGCAATGCGCGGAAGTGGAAGAAGACAATTTGAATAGGAAGGACAAGAGACCTCTTCCAGAAAATTAGAAACATTGGAGGTAAATTCCAGGCCAAAATGGGTATGATCAAAAACAAAGATGGCAAGGACCTAACAGAAGAAGAAGAGATCAAGAAAAGGTGGCAAGAATATACAGAAGACCTGTATAAGAAGGATAACAATATCAGGGATAGCTTTGACGGTGTGATCAGTGAGTTAGAGCCAGACATCCTGAAGAGTGAGGTTGAATGGGCCTTAAGCATTGCTAATAACAAGGCAGCAGGAGACGACGGTATCCCAGCTGAACTGTTCAAAACCTTGCAAGATGATGCTGTCAAAGTGATGCATGCCATATGCCAGCAAATTTGGAAAACACAACAATGGCCATCAGATTGGAAAAAATCTATTTGTATCCCCATACCAAAAAAGGGAAACACTAAAGAATGTTCAAACTATCGAACAGTGGCACTCATTTCACATGCCAGTAAGGTAATGCTCAAGATCCTGCAAGGTAGACTCCAGCAATTCATGGAGCGAGAATTGCCAGATGTACAAGCTGGGTTTAGAAAAGGCAGAGGAACTAGGGACCAAATTGCCAATATCCGATGGATAATGGAAAAAGCCAGGGAGTTTCAGAAAAACATCTATTTCTGTTTTCTTGACTATTCTAAAGCCTTTGACTGTGTGGACCATAACAAATTGTGGTATGGGGATACCAAGTCATCTTGTCTGCCTCCTGAGGAATCTGTATAACGACCAAGTAGCAACGCTAAGAACAGACCATGGAACAACAGACTGGTTTAAGATTGGGAAAGGAGTACGGCAGGGTTGTATACTCTCACCCTGCCTATTCAGCTTGTGGGCTTGAGGAATCCAAGGCTGGAGTTAAAATCGCTGGAAGAAACATTAACAATCTCAGATATGCAGATGATACCGCTTTGATGGCTGAAAGTGAGGAGGAACTGAGGAGCCTTATGATGAAGGTGAAAGAAGGAAGTGCAAAAGCTGGCTTGCAGCTAAACCTCAAAAAAACCAAGATTATGGCAACCAGCTTGACTGATAACTGGCAAATAGAGTGAGAAAATGTAGAAGCAGTGAAAGACTTTGTATTCCTAGGTGCGAAGATTACTGCAGATGCTGACTGCAGTCAGGAAATCAGAAGACGCTTAATCCTTGGGAGAAGAGCAATGACCAATCTCGATAAAATAGTTAAGAGCAGAGACATCACACTGACAACAAAGGTCCGCACAGTTAAAGCAATGGTGTTCCCCGTAGTAACATATGGCTGCGAGAGCTGGACTGTAGGGAAGGCTGAGCGAAAGAAGATAGACGCTTTTGAACTGTAGTGTTGGAGGAAAATTCTGAGAGTGCCTTGGACTGCAAGAAGATCAAACCAGTCCATACTCCAGAAAATAGAGCCAGACTGCTCACTTGAGGAATGATATTAAAGGCAAAACTAAAATACTTTGGCCACATAATGAGAAGACAGGACAGCCTGGAGAAGATGCTGATGCTAGGGAGAGTGGAAGGCAAAAGGAAGAGGGGCCAACCAAGGGCAAGATGGATGGATGATATTCTAGAGGTGACGGACTCGACCTTGGGGGAGCTGGGGTTGGCGACGACCGACAGGAAACACTGGCGTGGGCTGGTCCATGAAGTCACAAAGAGTCAGAAGCGACTGAACAAATAAACAACAAAAATATAATGCACATGTGCCTGTGCTTGTGTTTAAGAGATTTGTTTATGAGAGCCAGTTTGGTCCAGTGGTTAAGGCACCAGGCTAGAAACCAGGAGTCTGTGAGTTCTAGTCCCACTTTAGGCATGAAAGCTGGCTGGGTGACCTTGAGGCAGTCACTATCTCTCAGCCCAACTCTGTGCAATGTAGACTAGCTGCCTCATGGTCCCCCCCCCCCCCAGCAACATGACTTGTCACAACTAAATAGTCTACACATCTGGCTGCTGGAGCTCACAAGGATTTCCCAGCAAGAAAAAGCAGCCTGAACACCAAGCTGCTATGCCATACAATTTAAAAAAAAAAAACCCAGACTTGTTTCTAAATACATCAAAATATCTTAAAATGAAATATTTTTTCTTGATAGCTGGAGTTCAGTTGCTGTTTTTAGTCACAGTTAAAACACTCTCTAAGCCAGAACTGTGAATCCAAATTATGATTGTTAGGAAATAATCCAGTCTAAGTGGGACTTAATTCTGAATGAACAAGTTGAACATCAGGCTGAAATATTTTGGTCCTTTCTAAGTTCAAGAATTAGATATTTTCTAACTTGCAGAACGTAATACTGTATACTCCAGATAATTTGTTGTTGTTGGACACTGCTGTTCATCTCAGTGAAGCTTTTTGCTGAAAGCTGTGTATGATTTGCTAAAGGAATAGCCCAGTGGTTTCCTTTAAAGAGCTAACATTAGGCTGTCAGAAGCTACAATGTGAACTTAAGACCCTTTCTTATTTAAATTCAAAGCACGTACTGTGAACTGAGATGGCATTTGTGAAAGCCCCTGAAGCATACACTGCCTTTGTTGCTCCTAGATAGAATAGAAAACATGCATCTGAAATTCTGTCTCCTCTTGTTGTGTATGTTAAGAAACAAAATGTAAAACTGACTAACTTGAAAATGTTCATGGCAGTGTAAACTTGATTTTTAAAGCAGCTTGTGTTCCCTATCCTAGATACATTGTCTTTTTGATTTTTGTGATTATAATGTACAGCTTTATTTTCTTGATAGTTACAGCTGCAGTGAACAGATATTGAAGTGCTTTATCTGATGCTATGACAATATTTCATTTAGAATGTTATAATTAAAGCATGAATTGAGAAGATAGGTATATATTAAAAGCTGTTTAATATGCAAAGTAAAAAATAAGGAAATCCACCTTTCAAAAATTGCTGTCTGATTTATTAAATCTGGAAATATTCATTTTTCTTAGTTAGCCAAATTCAAACTTCCATTCACCTAAGTCCCAAACTTCATTTTAGTAAACTAATTGGGATATTCGTGATTTGCAGATATCCATTAATCAAAAAGTATGTTACCTGCAATGATTTGTTTCATTTGCAAAATGTTAGATTTTTGTAAATTATATCATTTGCTTAGTCACGTCATGGTACAAATGATGTTAATCTTTGTGGAACATTTTCCATTGCATTGAGGTCAGGTAAACTGAACTTGCATTATATATGCAAAATGTTCAAGAGAGATGCTTTACAAGGCACATTAGCATGAACAAAGCAGCATGCTTTGTAAGGTGTCCTCGGTAATCTGTATCTGATGGTCTCTGTGTGCATGCATATGGTACATGAAAGCAACCAAGGTCAGCTTTTGAAACAGGCACATGAGCCTTGCAAGGGATGGGGCCACTTTAACATTTTGAACTTGTTTTGATCTTGCTGAATCGCTCTTTTGCATGCTTTGTACAGCCATAATACAGAGATCATATTTACTAGAGAGTATTTATCCCATTGAGTTTAGGTCTCCACATCTCTGCTCAGAAATGTGGAGGATTATAATGTAACAGTATCTTATAAATTTCTTCTGTGAGGGAGGTTATTAAAGATAATTGAGGGTGTAAGATAATTGAGGGTGAGATTTCTACACTCACAAAAATATTACCAAATGAGTTAAAATTCTACATTCCTTGATTATTTGTCCAGAAAATTCTATCTGTACAGATGATATCACTGTTGAAGTACTTGGAACTTGTGGACCCTGAATACCAGAGGACCTTACTTGGAAAAGAATCTCTCTTTAAAGGCACCAGGAGAAGTAAGGTTACTTAAATTGTAATTTGATATCATTCAGCAAAGAAGAAATAGCTAATTAACTGAATTACCCAGACCTGTATTAATGCTCCATTTATGTGCGATTAGTGTGAAATTCTTTTTCTAATCTGAAGCTGGAGTAGTTGTGGTGAAGCATATTTCACTGGAGAATTCCTTATTTCTTCAGAAAGGGTTGTCCAAACCTTTTCCCCAACAGTATAATAAAATGTATTTAATGTAATAAAATAAATATGTCGAATTAGTCTTAACACATATAAGAGCAGCTCCCGTTTGATGTAATGAAGCAAGCAAATTTATTTGTTTATATTTCAATTTATATGGCTGCCCATCTCAAATGTGTGACTTTGGGAACTGATTGAATATATGCCATCAAGTTGTTGTTGACTCCTAGCAACCACATAGATAGATTTTCCCCATGAATCGTCAATCACTTTGTATTTTCTATCCATGTGGTTTTCTTAGTAAAAATACAGGAATGGTATACCATTGCCTTTGCCCATGCAGTATGAATTGATGCCTTTGCCATTGTCACTAAAGCGATCATCTGCATCTAACATCTTCCTATATTGCTGCCGCTTAGTATAGGTGCGTATTTGCTTTTGCTGGGCAGCTAGGATGACCTTCATACCTTGGGCGATCCTGCTTGGAGTATATACTCTTGGCATACACTCCTTATGTTCTTTGCACATCCCTCCCAGGAACATCCATGATGAGGCATAGTAGGACTTGGGGGGGCTGGGCAACTAACAGCAGTTAAAAACACCATACAATAACCATTAACAGTAAAATAATACATAGGTAATTGGCAACTGAGGCTTTTTTTAAAAAAATAAAAGCAGCCAACAGCAAATCAACATAATCTTCCCATGGGCTCTGCCACACATCCAGATCCCCAAGCTTCGTGACAAAACCATGGCTAAGGCCTTGCAAAAGGTCAGCAGGGTCTGGGCCAGTCTAATGTCCAAGGGGGTGATGTTCCAAAGGGTGGGTGCCATGACAGTGAAGACTCTCTTCCTGGGTCCCTCCAGATGACATTCCCTAATAGATAGGACCTGGAGCATGCCTTTTGTGCAGGACCTGATAGGATGGGTAGACATAATATCGGAGAGGCGGGTCCCTCAAATAATTTAAATGGATTTATCCAGGCACTGGTCCGTAGATGAATTATGATAAATTCTGGATGTAGTGATGGATTCTTGGTGATAAATCCATTTTACCTAATTACTAATCCCCAAGGGTTTTTTTTTTTTTTTGGTCTCACTGGGTTACCAAACATTTGGAGAGACATTTGGTTTCATAAGATTTATTTCTAAGATCTACTTTTGAGAGCATTTTTTCAAGTATGATACTGACATTGTGTGCGCATTCACATGACATGGTAACTCTGCTTGTCCTTAATCATATACTGCTGAACCAAAGACTATCTGGAGACAAGTGCCCAATTCTTCAATAATTTAATGCTACACTTTTTTTTTCTCCCAATACCTCATATCCTGTCCCTCTTTGTGTACAAACTAGTGGCATTATTTAACTGTGATTAGCTGTCCTTCCAGGCATTTTACATCGGTCTAGCCAATTTCAAAATTTACTACCTGGATATATATCCTCAAGCACTTCCTGTTTTACATTTCTTAATCTAAGCAAACATTGCCTTGAACTGGATTGGGCATACTGTACCTAACTGCTCCCCCCTGCCATTTTTTGCAGCAATTTTGAAAAAGTGAAGAGCTTAAAGTAACAGCAAGTTCAGTAGTGTTAATCATCGACATGCTGCATGTTCACATTGGGCACAATGCTAAGCCTCGTTTTTGAGTATGGGAGCCAGTAACTAATGTTTGCAGTTTCTAGCCAGCCACTTCAAAATTAACCATTAAAACCATTTGGGTTTACCTATCATACTTAACCATTAACAAACCAGGCATTAGGCTTAACATTTCATGTGAAGATTGACATATTAACCAAAGAACATTTAAACTAGCATTCCAAAATTAAAATACTATCTTCTGACATCAGTGTCTTACAACAGCCTTTTCCTATTTGGGTGCTTCCTAGATGTATGGACTTCTAAAATTCCCAGCCAGCATGGTAACTGCTAAGAATGGTAAGAGTTGAAGTCCAAACATCTGGAGAATGCTCAGATTGTGGAAGGCTGACATAAAATCAGTTTCTTATGGTTAAGAGAACTAACATTTCACTTTGTAATATTTTAACTACCAATAAAGAATAGTTCTGCTTTTCAGATAGAAATAACTCATTGTGTTTTTCTAATCTTTAAAGTATGCAGATGGAGTGAGATTGTTGATCAAAATCAAGGTGGAGGATACGAGACCCTCTCTCATTTAGACAAGCTTATAGGAAAACAGCTTTAAGTTCTGTGAGTACTTTGAAAAAGTCACATTTAGTTACGGTTGCACTAAAGGTTTGTTTTAGAGATCATAAATAAAATCTGTATCCTTTTCTCTAATGTATGCAAAAAAGCAGGCCAGGCTATATCTGCCTGTGAGTAAACAAGAAAGAAAGAAAAGTCCCAGAATTCATATGTGTATGTACATGTGTAAGCTTTTAAAATTTGTTCCTCCTTGCTCGCTCATTAACATATTTTTGTTGACCCACTTACTACCTTGCTAAAACCTCTTCATTTCTCTGAAAGATTTACAGACTAAATACAAATTGCATGATCATCTATAGTGTATTAGTACTGTATTCAAAATAATCATGGAAAAAGCAGTGGTTTACCACATTTCTGAAACATCAATTTCTTGTAAATAATGTTTTTTACAAGTGGAACACTGCTAACAGAACACTTCTTTTGAAAAAGTGAAGGGATGTGATTTTTTCTGATTGTGTCTTTGAGTTTCTAGAAAAGTTGCTCTGGGGAGTTGGGGAACAGGCCTCAAATGTGGAACTGGAAGTGCTTGGAAATACTAAGATACTTGATTCTTTTGCGTTACAAGCAAATAGTTCCAAGAGTGGCTTCCAGATGGAAACAAGTCTAGTTACAGTGTTTTCTCTTACCAATGCTGTCAGTTTAGCCATTTGTGCCAATGCTGGAAAAGGTCAGAAGCCACTGGTCTGATATGCTTTTTTGTTTATCCCTGCACCGTTTTAGCCTTTCCTGCTTCTCTTTTAGACTTGTATTCTATCGGTCTCATACTCTGCAGTATGTGTCTTAATTGTATCTTGAAAAATTAATAATAAATAAATAAATAAGGAAATGCTAAGGTATGGCTTTTGCCCACTTCTGTACTACCCTCTGCATTCCTCTGTTTGCAGAAAGAATACAGAATTCCATCCCATTTACCAGTTTTAAGCAAAAGAAGAACCCTACATGTATTCCGTGTACAAATATTGAAATAAATCTTTATCCCCTAACGTAACTGTAGCGTAAGTTAACATCTCTGGGAGAAAAATATTAAGCAGAATAGTATTGTAGAATAGTAATTTTCCTTTGTTCACTTATCTTCCATTTCTTTGGCTCCTTTAAAAATGTAGCTTTGGTTTAACATTTAGCACTACATTCTAATAGGTTTTGCTACTCTGTCTTATATACTGATACTGATATATGAGATCCCTGACTTGGGTGCTTTGATGACAAATACGTTGCCTCAGAGCAACACCTTTGTGACCTAATTGTGTCAGAGTAGTAGTCTTTATGATCTATTGTCTCATCTGCCTCCTTGCTTGTTCATTTGATATAAAACACTTAACTCTCCTCTCATCCCCTCCCCTACCCCTCCTTCCCTTTCTTGTTTGCTCTTTTTCTTCTTTTGCTCCTCATCATCTTTCTTATCTGGATGAAGACTGAATGCAGGACTCTCAGCAAATTTGCGGAGACAAAAGAACAGCAAAGGATACTAGCAAAGGATACCTTTTTTTTTTCCAGGTAATTTTGTACAATCAAATAGATAATGTATTTGCATTTCTGATGTTCAGGTTTATGCTAAATTGTATTGTTACTTGTTTTTATAAATTATTAGTTGCAGTTATTTAGAGATAATGAAAAGGTTCTATAAATTACTGATCTGAGGTAAACCTGAGACCAGGTTTCAAGTTTCAGTTGAGAGGTATATAATGAGTAGTTAGTACTTTATTTTTCTTATGTAGTTCATTTTTAATTGGAACTGTAGAGGGTTAAGATAATTTCACAGACTAAAAAGTTTAATATAACGTAGCAACTGATTTTTTTCTCATGTTACTTAGCTGAATGGAGAACACTAGAATGAGTAAGAACTTTATTGGATGCCTCCAGAACCTGCGTAAGTGTGTGTTACTATCTCTGTTTGATTCAATTAATGTAGCCTCTAGCCTGGGTGCCTTCAAGATGTATTGGGTCTGCAATAGCGATTCTGGTTGGGATTTATGGAAATTGCATGGTTCCCAGGTTGGAGAACACTAAACTATTTCTGTCCTTTCCTGTACTTAGTAACCTTGGTGACAAAGGAACTGATATTAATTTAAACATATGCTTTGGGATGTTTTTACGGTTAGGCACAATGGTAATTATTACTAATCAACATTGCAATTTTTTAGTGACTATACAAACACTATTTCTACTTCACAATGTTAATGTTTTGAATTCTAATTGAATTAATAAAGTTTAATGCCATGTTCTCCAAATCATCAGCTGTATCATGTTCTTGATCAAAGACATGGTCATGGTAGGTCTCCTACCTTTCCTTTCTTGAGGCTGTTAAGAAGGTGGTAGACTTGCAGGTTCCAAGGTCCCTGGAGGAAATGAATTATCTAGATCTGTTTCAGTTGGGTTTCAGGTCAGGTTACTGCACTAGGAAGGCATTAATTGTGCTTGTGGATAACTTATGGCAGGCTCTTGACGGAGTGTCGTATCCATCCTAGCCTTCCTTGTTCCTTTAGTGGCTTTAACTACCGTTGATCATGATATCCTTCTGGACCATCTGAGAGAGTTGGGAAGGGGGTGGGCATGGTCTTATGGTGGTTTTCCTCCTTTCTCCAAGGTGAATTCCAGTCTGCATTGCGGTGGGGGGGGGAGATCTAGCCCTAGGCTCTTTACCCACTCCCGTTTACATGTACATGAAGCCACTGGGTGAGGCCGTCCATTGGCACAGGATTAAGTATCATCAGAATGTTTGATGATACTTAGTTAGGCATTCCTGCCCAAGTGATGCTGCCAAGGGTCTTTCACAATGCTTGGAAGCTGTGAAGGTCTGGATAGGGAAGAAGAGGCTTTTTTTAAACTTTATTAATTTTCAAAGTATAGTTAAAATACAAAAGATAGAATACAGAACTAAAAAAAAAGAGAAACTATAAAAGTGCCAAAACAGAACATATAGAAAGGAAGTGACTTCCGACTTTCTCCAACACAGATATAAAAGCATATTATACCAATATAATCTCTTACCATTAATTAAACCTTAAGTCAAAGGCTGGATAGGGAAGAAGAGGCTTTAACTCAGTCCTTGTAAGACCAAATGGCTCCCCACAGCTGGACATCTTCCATTGTTAACCCTGGATGTTGTAGCATGTCTTCAGACAGAATTGGTGTGCAGTCTGAGAGTCCTGCTGGAGCCACAGCTTCTGTTTGAGGAGCAGGGGGTAGCTGTGCAAGGAGGTCCCTTGCACAAATCCATTCTGTACACTAGTTGCATCCATTCCTAGATCTGGAGGCACTGCTCACACTCATTTATGCCTTAGCCATTTCCTGGAGGATTATTGCAATCCATTCTATATGGGGCTGTCTTTGAAATGCATTTGGTAGCAGTGGAGAATGCCCACATGACACCACTGCTATGTGAGGTGCATTGGCTCCTGGTACACTTCTAAGTGTAATTCAAGATGCTGGTTGTCACCTTCTAAGTCGTACATGGTATAGGGCCAGGATATTTGAGGGACTGCCTGTCCCCAATGGTTTCAGCCCATCCCAGCAGATCTGGCAGGGTGGGCATGCACCAGTTCCCTTCTGTGACACAGTGCCACAGTGGGTCTCAGGAAGCATGCCTTTTTTTGAAGACCTGGCTTTTCCCTCAGGCAATGAGCAAAGATGCTAGTAGAGCCTAGTATGTGTGTCTTGTTTTATACTATCATAGAACGCTTGTGATTCCTTACAGAGAATCTGTAAGGAGTCTCAACTATTTTATTTGGTAGATGATGCTTACTGCGTTTTTTATTTCATTATTTATGTTTTTGTTGGCTACCTAGTGTTAATTGGTTACGATGTGCAGCCATATAAATTTGCTAAATAAATTGCCAAGGACCTTTTTTATATGAATGCAACCAGTAGTAATTTCTGGGATTGTAATTGCTGCTACAATAATTTTGCTTCTCTTAATAGTTCAGAAAGGTTTATAAGATATTTGTACTAAACAATTGCATGCTGTTCTGGTTACCCTGATATATATCCAATAACCAGTAGAACTTCATAGCATCCATATGATATTCTTCTTAACTTTTAGCCTGTGAATTCTGTCAACGGGCTGATGACTGTCCTGAAAAATATGGGGAAAAGAGGACTTATGAGGACTATAATCTCACTGTTCATTATTATTGTGTGGTAAGTACTTCTTGCTCCACCCAAAGAATTGTGATAAAAGGTTTTGTTGGTCATTGTTTCAGTCTAGGAAATGAAAGAGAAATGTGAATCTTGAAATATTCTCAAACTGTATGCTCCTTCTGAGACAATATAACACCATTAAAAATAGGGAAGATCTGCCACTTCTGTTGAGAATCTTCACAATAGGCACCCCTGTCTTTTCTGAATTCAATTTCAGGTTATTTTCCTCATTCAGCCAATTGTTGACCATAAACAAGTATTCAACAATCCATATCATTACCTGAAGATACATTTGTCCCTGACTGAAGAGACATCCTCAGATGAGGAAAGGTACCCTGAAGAAGCAGTCAGGGAACAACACTGAAAGCTCTGCCTCAAGCACAGCAAAGGGGTAGCATCAGTTTCTACTGATCCTGTCCCAGCTGACTCAGACCATAAACTGGAATCCCATCCTCCCAGCCCATAGGAGTGCTATTGCAACAAAGTTGGAGGAGGGCATGTACTAAGAAGAATCTGGCACAACACATCTAATAAGGTGTAGTTCTGGAAATCAGAACTAGTTAGTGCCTAGGTAGATTATGAAAACTTCCTGTACGCAAGGAATTGTCTGGATATGGAATAGGCCAGGACTAATGTTTTGTTGCAACCAAAATTTGCATAATTTATGTCCAGCTTCTAACTTCAGCCTCCTCAGAAGTCTTTGACTTTCACCTGACCCCAACAATGTCAACTGTTAGTTTTGGATTTTTACTAATGGTGAGATTTTTCCCTCCTTTTAAATTTGGACAGTAATTTAGATCTATGACCTTGCTTGATGGATTTATAACTTGAGTTGCTAGTTAATTCACTCAGTGCAGAAGAGCCAGGAGAAGAAGTGACAGAGAAACTGATTTTGGTATCTCTGGCAGTGCTTCCTATTTCTAAATCTTATGGCAATCTAGGAGAATACTGTGATTGTTGGTATCAAAAGCAGTTGAGAAATCAGAAACAATCAACAGATCTCATCACTAACCTTCCATGTTTTTTGCAATGGTTCATAATTAAAAGTCAGAGCCAATTTGCAGTTCTTGCAGATGACTAATAAGCAGCACAAAAAGTAGTGTTTGGTCACTCTTCCTCCTTGCCTTACCACTTTATTTTAAGATGAAGAGGGGGAAATAGTACCAGCATGGCTGCAAAAAGCTGCAGGTCTTAGTGCAAAGATTTGGTGGCAGTCAAGAAGTACTGTAACCAAAGGAAAGGAGAAGTCACAGACCTGAAAAACTGACATTAGCAAGAATACCCACTAAAGAGAACATTATCTATTGCTAACCAGTGGGAAAGCTGTGCAGTGGAAATACCTTTAAAGCTCAAATGAAAGTTTTGTGAATTAAAATTTTGGATAATCAAATGGAAGAAAATCCATTTCGCTGTTCAAGGGTGATGTCAGCATGGGAACAAAGGGATGTAACCCCATTGCAGGAATAATGCCAAAGCTCCATGCAGAAATGTGCCACGTAGAAGTCAAAAGGGTGCAGGTTTATCCTGAATTCATTGAGAATGAGAGTCAGAATAGAAGCATGCAAATACTATGCTGAAGCGGAGAAAACTTATTTTAGGGTGAAAAATCGCGACTAGAAAGTGGCAATAAATTTGGGTATCATTTTGTACAATAAAGCTGCAAAGTAACTTCACAGCTGATAGTGTACCACTTTGAAAACAATGGGAATTGTCATCAAATCATGTCTGTATTTCCTAAAAAGCAAGTGTTGCCATATAGAACTATCTGAACTTGTCCTTGGCCTTCATATTTCTTGGTTGGCTGGGAGATGTGGACCAAATGCAAAAACATGTACTGGTAGTCCTCACTTACTGACCACTCATTCAGCGACCGTTCAAAGTTACGACAGCATTGAACAAGGAGATTTACTACCAATCCTCAAAGCTTAGGCTGTCAGTGTCCCCATGGTCATGTGATCACAATTCAGGCACTTGGCAACCGGCACACATTTATGATGGTCACAGTGTCCCGTGGTCACATGATTGCCATTTGCGACCTTCACAACTAATTTCTGACAAAGTCAATGGGGAAGCCAGCAGAAAGTCGCAGTCACGTGACATGCTTAATGACCCCCAATGATTCAGTTAGAGACTGCAGCCAGAACTGACATTGTAAGCCATGCACAGTCATGTGACTTCACTTTACAACCGTGTTGCTTAGTGACAGAGTTGCCACTCCCAACTGCGATCGGTAAGTAAAGACTACCTGTACTGAATAGATGGCAACATTAATTCTGAGGCAAATATATTGTAAACATGACTCAATAGTTTACTGAAAATCACATATAATTATAATGCAGGTAAACCTCAGTAATGATTAAATTATATGCTTTCTTATGGTGAAAGGTTAATGCAGATATGTCTGGATTGTCATTTGATTTCATTCATCGTTATTTTTATCATAGTTAATGTCAAGTGGGATTTGGCAGAGAGGTGAAGATGAAGAAGGCTTTTATGGTTTTTTACCTGAAGATATCCAAAAAGAAATTAATCGAGCTGCAAGACTGGTAAGAGATTTTGAATAATGAATCTGTTCCAAGGAGTTATAAATATTTATAAATTTAAATGTATGCTAAACTTACATTGGCAGTAACTTCTTAGATGTAATAAATTAAGCTGTTTTGGTTGAAAAAGAAAAAAGTAAACTTTTGTTCTCAACTGGTCTGTGGAACTAGATTTATGTTAGTCTTGACCAGCTGAATTAATCAGGTCTTTACCTCACATAATGAGAAGACAGGACACCCTGGAGAAGATGCTGATGCTAGGGAGAGTGGAAGGCAAAAGGAAGAGGGGCCGACCAAGGGCAAGATGGATGGATGATATTCTAGAGGTGACGGACTTGTCCCTGGGGGAGTTGGGGGTGTCGACGACTGACAGGAAGCTCTGGCGTGGGCTGGTCCATGAAGTCACGAAGAGTCGGAAGCGACTAAACAAACAACACCTCAAATATGTCAAAAGCATGTTTATAGCTTCCTTCAAAATGAACTGTCATCACAAAGGATAAAAGTACTAAAGATGGATAGCAAACGTTTAGAGCAGCCTTTCTCAACTGGGGTTCCGTGAAACCCCATGAGAGACTGTGATCAAAAAAATAAACTTTTTTTTAAACTTTGCACACCACACAATGCAGTGGGGATTTTTACACGCTGTGACTCAGCTGCCAGCCTCTGCTTTGCTATTATAAAAAATGGTGAAATGTAGATTGTGTAGATTAGAAATGAATTGTATTGTGAAATTTTTATATTTTTTGCAAATGTTGTGCAGAAGTTCTCTGAGACCTGTAAATTGTTTCAAGGGTTCCTCCAAGGTAAAAAGGTTGAGAAAGGCTGGTTTGGAATAAGATTCAAATGGAGGTCTGTTGCTCTTTCTTCCTATGTGAATGCTTGCTGTAGTACACAGAGCCTCCATACCTTTTGGAACACATTTGAAGAGGGAGCAGCAAAATGAGATGAGGTTAAGTTCTATCCTTTAGATAGAATAACAACCATTAAGTATTTAATTTAACTTTAGTATTGTTGCTAAGTTTCATAAAATCTAATTTTTAAAATAGGAGATGCTCAGAATAAGTACAATAATAGTGTTCTGCTCAGTCGCAGGGTCTGCTTGTTTTGTGATTGGGTTCATCTATTACAACAAGGTTATCAATTTGTGGTGCATTGGGAGTTTATCAGCTGGCTTGTTGCAAAGCCTGATGCTGATTAGGGCTGAGAGGGAATGACTGGCTTAAGGTTAACATAAAAGAGAAGATACTATTACTTTGTGTGATTACATTCTTGAAAACACTAAACAGTTGTATCCTGGATGGGCTATGCAGTGCAGTCTGTAGGATTATTGTCTGTAGGTAATGAAAGGAAAGGAAAATTTGTGTTTCATTTGAAATGTTAATGCTTGAAACCTATAGGGGATGATAATAATTTATTAAACTATTTAATTTATATTAAGTTTGTAATGTATACAGGTATGTTAAATTTATAAATTTAATAACTTATTAAAAATTTTCTTCACCAAATATTAGCAAAAAAGCCTGGTTACAATTTGGGCATCAGTGATTAATTATTTCACTATGGCACCAGTGTGTTTTTTCTTGTATAAACTTTGATGAAAAATAACTGTTTTTCAATAAATGCTGATAAAAGTATAGTGCTTAAAGTATTTAAATCTATTATGGGCTAGATTCCTAAGTATTGTGATAAATTCTCCTTATTTAAGACTATTTAATATGGTATTTTTTAGAAATGTACTATCTGTAAGAAAAAAGGTGGTTCAGTTGGTTGTATAGCATCCAGATGCAAACGAAGCTACCACTTTCCTTGTGGGATAGAAAGAGGATGCCTTTTCCAATTCAGAGAAACTTTTCCGTAAGTATGTTTTGCTTCGGTATTTCAAGTTTATTGGAAATAATTTGTTTTCTAAAATTGCAAGTATTAAAGTTCCTGCTAATACACTTAGTAACACCAGATTAACTTCAGTTAATATGAAAGTAAAATTGGTCCTTGCTGCTATATCTGAGAAAATGTTTTTCCAAAGGACTTGATTTACCTGAGTAGCAGTTCTGTTTTTTAAGCTATGTGATTCTATGCAATTCTGCCTGTCTAATTTAAGGTCATATTGTTGGAAACACCGACCCACTCAAAAACGTCCTTCTAATTGTAAAGGATCATCACAATGTACAATATGCTTGGAGTTGGTTGAACACGCACCTGCATACAACATTTTGACAAGTCCATGCTGTAAAAATGCTTGGTTTCATAGGGAATGTTTGCAGGTATGTCTGGATTGCTATTATAGTGGAAGTCCCTTTATTACTCCAAAAAAGAAACAAGCTATAAATTGTCATTGTTAAAATGTAGATCTGTATTCAGAGTAGGTTGGAAGTGAAACAAGTATGTGGATGAGATGGTCCAGGGAACCCTTATAAACTGGAACTACAAGGTTTGAATGAAAAGTAATGCCTCCATCTCCATAACTTTAGTTTATATAAGGATATTTTAATAAATGAACTAGGGAAATAATCCTTGAAATGAGTTCCTTTGTTACCTATATTTACTTATCCACATAATCACCACCATTCACTATAAGCTTCTGCCAATGATGGACAAGCTTCTGAAAGCTGTCACGAAAGAACTCCATACTTTGTCTCTTCAACCAGGTCCTGACAGTCCTTTCCACTTCTTCATTTGACTCAAACAGATGCCCACAAAGGTATTCCTTCAATTTGGGGAAAAGGTGGAAGTCGCATGATGCCAAGTCTGGACTGTATGGCGAATGGGGTAAGGTGGTGAGATCCAACTTCACAATTGCCTCTTGGGTGGCTTGTGAGGTGTGAGGCCTACCATTGACATGCTGCAACAAAATTTCCTTCTTGCACTTCCAAACTCTGCTTAATTGTTGTTTCAAAGTTTTGAGTGTTGCAATGCAGTGCTCTGAGTTGATAGTGGTGCTAACTTAAAAGTAAATCCACATGAAAAATCTGTGTCCCAAAACTGTAACCATGCGTTTTCCTGCCAAAGCCGGGGTTTTGAATATTTTTTTTTCTACAGGTAAAGCTTAGTGGTGATATTCCATGAACTGATGCTTCATTTCTGGATCATGAGAATAAGTTCATGTTTCATTGGCTGTCATGAAGCTACAAAAAAATTCCTCACCTTCATTCTCTTAGCATGGCAACACTTACTGGCAAATTTCAACTCTTGAACCTTGCCCAGTGTGCAAGGAACCCATCTTGCACAACCTTCTGATATTGAAGGACATGTGACTCACATGTTCCTGCTAAGCTAAATGCTAAGCCTGACAGTAATGTCCCTTTGAATGATCTGCCAATTGTCCTTAATCGGTTCATCAGCCTTTCTGATGTGAAACTTCGTTGCTATCATAGATGTCCACTTCATTCTTGATCACACAAAGTAGGTCTTCCCTATTCACCATCTTTATATTTTTTGACCCAGCAGCACACAGTACTCATTGCAATACAGTCATCACCATAAGCAACCTACATTCAACAATTTCAATTGGAGGGATTCCTTCAATCAAAAATTCAACATGGAGCATTGCTTAAAGCACACTGAAGAATATTCATTCTAAGCTTCCATTTCAAACGATGAACAATAGCAACACAATCTTTTCTCATAGCAATCTTCTACCAGTGAAATGAAATAACAGATGCTAAAGATTATGTCAGAGCTTTTAGTGCATTAGTAGTGTCATCTGTTGGTGACTTTGAAGGCATTACTTTTCATTCAACCTTTGTAGTTAGCATTTGCAAAATTTAAATTAAATGGAAAATTTGTCTCAAGCTGAATCATTTGTTACTACAGATATTATGCCTTAATTTTCAAAGGCATTAAGTGGTCTCTGTAAAGTAAATAACCTTTATTGATCATTCTTTATTTTTCTCTCTTGGATTCAGTGTCAAGCTCTCAGTGCAGGAATATTTTTCTTTAGATGTCCTGTGTGTAATAATAAAGAAAAATTTCAGAATGAAATGTTAAGAATGGGAATCCATATTCCAGAAAAGTAAGTCATTTAAATTATTTTTTATTATCTTATTATATTTTGTGATTGCATTCTTAGGCTGTATTTTGCTGTTGACTAGTTTAACAAGAAAAGCTAAAGTGCAGGATTAAGGTCTTCTAACAAATGTTTGAATGATTCCAGAGATGCTTCTTGGGAACTGGAAGAGAATGCCTATCAAGAACTTCTTCAGCGTTATCAACACTGTGATATTAAAAGATGCCTTTGCAAAAATGGAAGAGACTTCAATGAGCCTGATAGGTATTAATATATACTTTCTTTGTCAACAATAATGTCTAGTAGTTTTTCAAACGTAGCAAATACAAAATTGAAATTAAAAAATCAAATGATTTATAATTAAGTCAAAGAAATTGTTGACCATTTACTTTAATTGGAAGATAAGGCTTTCTTTTCTATTCATAATTATCTTAGTCATTTATTGTATATAACAAATACATTGTTTATTTGAAATGCTAAATCCTATTTTTATTACAATAGTTATCAAAATTAATGTTTTAAAAGAAATAAGTATATGCCTATCTGCAATCAGATTAACGATCTTCATCCATATGCTACCCTCTGAGTGCGATGGGCGGTGAATAAATTAAATTTTTATATATATATATATATATATATATTTTTCTTTCTCGCCCCTATGGGTGGTATGTGTCTTCTTCAACCTCAGGTCCTCTACCTGAGGCCTGGGAGTTTGAGGGTTCTGCGCAGTATGTTAGCTGTTCCTAGCACTGCACTCTTCTGGACAGAGAGCTCTGATGTTGTTCCTGAGATCTGTTGGAACCACTCTCCCAGCTTGGGGGTCACAGCCCCAAGTGCCCCTACCACCACTGGGACCACTTTGGCCTTCACTTTCCACATCCTCTCTAGTTCTTCCTTCAGGCCCTGGTACTTCTCCAGCTTCTCATACTCCTCCTTCCTGATGTTGCTGTCCCTTGGCACCGCTACATCTATCACCACCGCTGTCGTCTTGTCCTTGTCTATTACCACAATGTCTGGTTGATTGTGTTAGCCAGTCTGGGTGAGAGCCTGCTGCTAGCAGTTGGTTCATCTGTGCTGCTAGACGTTTATGCACTTCTGTCAGTTTCTTTAGCCAGTAGGTGTGGATCATGTCTGGGCCAGGTGCTGTCCAGCTCTTCATGTTCTTGACCCGCTGTTGGATGTCTGCTACTGTGATGGTGACTGACTCCTGCTCTGGGAGATTTCTGTGGTCTGCTTTCAGGTCCTGTAGCCACTTTGATCTGGTGCTACATGTCTTCTCTTTCTCCCATGTATTCTTCCAGTACTGTTCAGTTTCTGCTGTTGGTGGCTCTGCTGTTACTGTGTTGTTGCACTGCAGTTGCGAGTACACCTTGGATGGTACTTTGGCGAACAGGGCATTTATCTTCTTGGCCTCTGCTTCTCTAGTGTATCTCCTTAGTCTGGTAGCCAGTGCTGTGAGCCTTTGTTTAGCAGTCTCTAGGGCTTCAGATGGAGTCAGGCCCTTGTATTATTTTAGTAGCCAAGTCTTATCCTTAATCTCCACACCCTTCTGTAGTTCTACCAGCTGACTAACTTCTCTCCGAGTTGCCTTGATCTTAGCCTCCAACCTCATTTTCCAGGGGTGATATGTACTCCTGTTCTTCTGGATCATATAGCCAAGCATCTCCAGGATTACAGCAGCTGTAGCATATACTAGTTCATTGGTTTGAGTTATGGTACTAGTAGGGATTGTCGCGAGGGCTCTGTTGGCATCTTCTAGCATACTACTGATGGTACTTCTCCACTGAGCCTTGGTAATCGGTCTCGAGAGTTGACTGTAGCTACTTTATATATACAGTACTGGGCAAAAGTCTTAGGCCACCATTAGATTTGTTGTTTTAGCAATGGTATAATGACCATATATAATTATTTCTCAGAGCCCAATGCTACGCATGTCTACTCAGAAGTAAGTCCCATTATACTCAATGGGTAGAGGTGTTCGTTTCCGGTGAATAGGATAGGATTACACCTGCTTCCTGCAGAATACAATGGGCTTACTTCTGCGAAAGGTAAATAACACCGTTTTCAAACACCTCTATCAATGGGGCTTACTCCCAGGTAAGTGTGGATAGGATTGCAGCCTCAGTCTCTTTAGTAGAATACAACCAGAAAATACAGGAAATTTGTATGCAGTATACAGGAGATTTGTATGCAGTATTCGAAAACAGAAATAAATAAGTATATATATATACTTTTGCGGAAGGGGAACAGGGTGAAAAGGCTAAGATATGCTAAAGCTCACAAAGATTGGAATGAAAATCAGTGGAAAAGAGTATTACAGGGTGATGAATCCAAGTTTGAAATTTTTGGGTCCAATCATTGACAATATGTGAGAAGAAGAGTTGGAGAGAGATGGACGAATGAGTGCTTGTGGCCTTCAGTGAAAATTTAAACAAACACAATTTTCAGAACATCTTAGCCTAAAGAGACTGAGGCTGCAATCCTATCCACACTTACCTGGGAGTAAGCCCCATTGATAGAGGTGTTTGAAAATGGTGTTATTTACCTTACGCAGAAGTAAGACCATTGTATTCTGCAGGAAGCAGGTGTAATCCTATCCTACTCACAAGAAACAAACACCTCTACCCATTGAGTATAATGGGACTTACTTCTGAGTAGACATGCATAGCATTGGGCTCTGAGAAATAATTATATATGGTCATTATACCATTGGTAAAACAACAAATCTAATGGTGGCCTAAGACTTTTGCCCAGTACTGTGTGTGTGTGTTTGTATAAGTAAATAAATTTCTGTGTAAGTCGGGGCTTTTTCTCCTCCTCCCCAGGGAAGCCTTATTGTTAACTGCTTTCTGTCAAATAGTGAAAATTTTGCTTTTTCAGAAAGCTTTTAAGGGTGACAACATAGATTATCTGTTGGACTGAGTTGCCCATAAATTAGATTGAAAGGGATTTGTGTCTGTGTGTTGCTGTAGCTTTTTCTGACTGTGTTAGTTCTTTTGATTTGTAGTGTACGTCAGTCTGTTTCTTAGCAGTTATTCAGTAACAGTGGTTTGTAGAACAAAATATAGTTGAACAGTCATGTTAAATATCAGTAAATTCATTTTCTGATAGAAAGTCAGCCTAAAATAATTTAAAATACTGTTAGTCTTGTACTCTTGTATTTTGTTACAACTCAATGAATGTATGATCTAATTCCTCTTCAGAAAGAATGAAAAATTAGGTATGTTCCCCGCCTTGAGTTATTTATAAAAATAATAAAGGTGGGATGAAAAATCTAATAATAAATAAATAAATAATCCTATTGCTGAATTAAAGTTATTGTCATAATTTATAATACATTTTTGTTTCTTTTTAGCAAATGGGAAATAAAACGCTGTCAGTATTGTGGTTCTAGTGGAACTCATTTGGCATGTTCCTCACTAACAAGCTGGGAGCAAAATTGGGAATGCATAGAATGTAGGACTATCCTTGCTGAATCAAATGGTATGAACATACTGCTTGTAAAGCTTGAATTAACTGAAAGCTGCTAATAATTTATGAAATAAAACACGTTTACTTTGTTATACAGGAAGTGCTCAGAAATGGCGAAAGCGTTCTTTGAGTATGCCAGAAAAAACAGATGGAGATAGTTTGATGGAAGATCCATCACCCAAATGCCCTAGACAGTCTCCAGGATCTCATCTTGGCTTCCATGTCAGGCATGTGATTTCCATCTTCTCACAAGCACGTGAAAATGTTTAGAGAACCAGTTTGGTGTAGTAGTTGAGGTGCTGGACTAAAAACTGGGAGATGATGAGGTTCTAGTCCTCTCTCAGGCATAGCAATCAGCTGGGTGACTTGGGCTGGTTACTCTCTCTCAATCCAACCTCACCTCATAGGGTGGTGGTTGTGGGGAAAATAGGAGGTGAAAACATGTACACCACCTTGAGGTGTGCAAAATGAAGGTGGAATACAAGAACAATAATATCTATAGGTTGCACTTATGCTGGCCAAAGTTTAACATGATATAAATAAGCTGAAATGTGCTACAGTGAGTTCAAGCTCATATGATCTCCTTCCTTTTCTTTTTCCTATATAGCAATAACAACACTTTCTTTTGTTCATATTGTTATGCCACTCTTACTGACAATCTATAGTAAACATCTGAAACTAATTCTAAATAATGTTAAATTCAAACCATATTTCATGAAATTGACAACTATAATAGAAGATTAGTCACAGTTTTGAGTTGAACAACCCCACAGACTGTGCTGCATCAGAAGCTTCCAAACTCTTCTGCTCAAGCTACATTCTTGTGTGTTTGTATTTTGCTAAACTATAGCTTAGCACAGTGTTACGTTTTAAGCTAAAAGGCAAGAATTTTATGGTGAATTCAATGCATCTCTTAGAAACTGTTTAAAGCAGCTTTTTGTACCATCAGAAAAGTTGCTCTCCAAGGAAGGAATCTAAGAAACTTTGTGCTGTTCAGTGTGTCAGGAATCAGTGTTCATGCCGTGTTAATTACCCTTTCTACGCTGGCTTATTAAAATACTAGCTTTTAGCGAGAAACCCCAAACATAATTCATTTAAGGTCATTTTTTAAAAAAATCTAGAAGCAATGCCTTTTGCCCAGAGTACTCATTTTTAAAAATGAAATTACACTGCAAATGGTTTCCTTTTGCGTTATATATTATAGATATAACTATTTGGATTATGAAGAATCTGACTTCAAAGTAGGTTGTACTTGTATATGTTTTCAACTTTTGATTTGTAAACACAAATCTGTAACTGAGTAGAAACTAAAGTTATTCTTGGGGGTGTTCTTTTCCCTTCAGGTCCCCAAAGATAGTATGCTCCAATGGTTTTACTCAGTGTTCACAACCAGATCTTCCCTCTTCTAATAACAGATTTTTACCCCCATCTGCCTTCATCAGTCCTTCAGTAAGGAATTTGTCTTTAAGAAAAATGTAAGTTAATAAATAGTTGTCATGTAATTATTGAGTTTAAAAAACAAGATGTGGGTGTTTGTTTTTAACTTTGCGTAACTTTTTTTTAGATCATATTGCAAATTGCTTTTAAATTCTTTGACCCCTGAAGATTCCTTTCATTCACAGAGAGGTTAACCAAGCTGACAGTTGAAAACTTCAATATTTTTAAGAGACAGCATCCTCTACCACATCTCAGAGTTGGGCACAAGCAAACTGAGTGGGTATATGGAAGCACTCAGTGAATACCACTCTCTCCTGTGACACGTTGCTATTAATTTTGGCAGGACTGATCTGGCTTTGCTACCAGTTTGTATTTTAAAGCGGTTTGCCATGTAATACGGGAAAATGTAAAATAACAAATACAATTTTAGTTCTTAGGATCCTGCCCATTGTTTCAAAATTAGTGATGTTGGCTTTGAATCTAAGTGGACTTATGCAGATAGACAGAATTCTTCCATTGAGGGACAGTAATTCCAGTGATCTCAGTTGTAGAAAGGAAGTAGTTCGCTCCCACATATGCATGGAAGTGACCACACTATTCTAGGAAGATTATTCGCCAGTGCACATTTTCAGGAGGTATAAACAGCTACACTTCTATTAGTATTAGTTAACCAGAATTCCATTCAAGACATTTCTATTAGCAATCAGGACCCCAACTCACTTTTGCTATTTCAATAGAAATGTGATTTTAGATGCATCTTTAATAATCAATGAGCCTTTTCTCTGAACTTTGTATCAAATTATGATGCAGAATAATCCTTTTGCTTTTTCATCTAAAATTAGTCCATTATTGTAAATATTAAATAATTTTATACATGTTGGGGAAAAATGAATTAATTTGCACCTGATTGTGGTACTTGCTTTTCATCAAAATTATTGCTGAAATTCCTAAATAGATGCTTTGTTAATCATATAGGCAACTTGGAATGCAGAAAAGAGAAGTCTCCAATATTCTGAGGGAATTAAGATTACAAATTAATACCAAACCAACAAGGCTGAATATCAACAGACAAAATATTTGGGGTAGTGCTATAAAAGGATTTCAGAAGCGGAACTTCAATCCTGCGAACACAATTGAAGTAAAGTATATAAACTGCAGGAATAAAGAGGTGGATCTCTGTTGCTCTCCTAAGGAAGATTTTTTTCTATTACTGATGCTTCACCTTCAGAATTCATCATTATTTGAAGGGGACTTCTCAAAGAATTTGTCTTTTGATTCTCAAGGTAAGCCTGACATGTAATATTTGGAATATACAGCATGAGGGGATATACAGTGGATATAAAAAGTCTACACACCCATTAAAATGCCAGGTTTTTGAGATGTAAAAAAAATCAGACCAAGATAAATCACTTCAGAATATTTTCCACCTTTAATATAACATATAAGCTGCACAATTCAATTGAAAAACAAACTGAAATCTTTTAGGGCGAAAGTTTCCAGGCTTTAAGAAACCATTTCTTATAATGGTTTTGTGGGATGCAGTAATAGAAGGAATTAAAGAAGTGTTAGCGCTCAAACAGATCGTATCTTTTTCATCCTATAAATGCCTAAGTGGTTAACATGGATTTTACTGAATGAAACATAGTAATGCACTTGCTGATATGGGCAGCTATGGAAATCAAATAAATCAATAAATAAATTTAAGAAGGATTCAGAACAGAATTTCTATCAACAGTGAATAGTAAATTGTAACTTTAAGAAGCAAAGGGCACACAATACAATTTGTTACAAGGAAGGGTTCCATTCTTTCTGAATCATAAAGATAACAAATGAAATTTCAGAAATGACTTGATACTATTCTTGCAGGTTCCATTCTCAGATGCTAAACAGAATTTCCATGTTCCCAAACAAATCATATCTTATTTCTAATGCTGAGAAGAAATGAAAGAGCCGTTTTCTTGGCTTTATGGGCTTCGAATTGTAACTGGCTAAGGACTTAGGAAAAATAATGATTTTTTTTCCTCACATTAAAACAAGTTTCTACCAGTTGTATTCAAAAGCATAATATATTATTTGTACTTGCAGCTCTTAAAGATAATTTATACTATGAAGCAGGAAAAATGATTGCAGTTTCTCTGGTTCATGGAGGCTCATCTCCTAGCTTCTTCTCTAAAACCTTGTTTCATTGCCTCGCCTGTGGCACAGAAAATGTGAAGCCAACAGCTGAAGATGTTGCTGATATAGATGTTTTGCAGACAATAGAGAAGGTGAGATCTTGCTGGGTAGCACAGTAGGATATATCTTAGAATAAATGGTAATTATTGTTAACAATATTAAGCACAAAATAGCTCTTCAGGGAACTTTTTTGTAAGAAATGAACAAACAGAATAATATATGTATCAGCATATTCGCTAGACAAATGCGATCAACAAAATATCAAAATAAGAAAGAAATGTGTTAGCTTGAGTGGTTCATTAATGCTGCAACTATACTTGGTTTTCTTCTGTAGATAAAATCTGCCACAACACTGAGCAGCTTAGAATCAGCAATAAGTGATTGCTCTGAGTATCTTGCTTCTATTGGATGTTTCAAACCTGTAACAGCACTACAGGATAAGAATATGTTGGTGAATGAGATTCTGAATTACCATGTCATCAAGAGAACACTTTTACCATTTGAAAGGTTTGCTTGCTGTAGAAATCATTCTTATACTTTTTAACTTTATGATTGAGAATCATTTCAGCTGTTTCCCAGGAAAATATTATGTGATGTCCTGTATGTATACATTAAAATGTACATGTTTGCTCATATTTTAGTGATTTTTCACCAGATTGCTTTTTCTCTTTAATCAATTAGTATTGAAAAATTAATGAATTATTTTGTTAAAATGTAAAGTAGGTAAAAAAAAAACCTCTTACTCAATACTCAGATATGCTTAACAAATTGTTAGTTTCTTTGAGGATTGTTTCAACAATCATAAGTTATTCAAGCAAAAGGGCTCTGAAGCTTTCCAACATATTTCAGGAGATTTTAGTAGATTTGGAAAACCCATGGGTAGAAGGATAAGGAATCAATACAAGCCATGAGTAAGAATCTGCAGGCTTGTATCTCTAATTCAGGCAATCACAGGAATCATTTAGTAAACATAATTTTAAATGTTCTGATAAATAGAGGTAATACTTTTAAATGTTCTGACAAATAGACATCAGCCAGTAGGTTTTTGCTTTAAAAACAAGGGGAATCTGTAATATGAAAATAAGTTTGATATAAGTTTGATCCACAAGGGAAATATTTCTTTTTATGAAAAGCAACACTAAAGCCTCATAGCACTTTTTTAAAATTTCTTTCTGTGCATCTCTATTTCCCCAAAAGCTTTAGACAAGGTTTGAAAACACTTGGTGTTTTGGAAAAAATACAAATGAATCCCGATGCATTCTGTAGCATATTATGTCACAAACCTGAGAAACTTTCAGCAAAACTTCTTGGTGATCTCTTTACAATTCACTGTTTATCGGGAGCAGACAAGGCCAGAAGTCTTGATTTCTGGATGGGTTACTTACAGGAGACAGAAGGTAAGAAAATGGGGTATTGCCTACTTCGGTGACTTTGAACTAGGCTTTTGAAATAGATCTGTACTTGTAAGATAAGAAGCATCAGCTTGTATTGGTGGACAAAACCAGGCTTGTTTTGCACTTTTTATTTTACATTATATTTGTAATTACAATTTCCTGCAGTCAGTATGTTACTATTCTATTTCATCAGTAACTTCCTAAGTAATGTGACATCTTGATTAACTACAATGGCTTTTTCAAAAAAAATCTTCATATTTCTTGGTGTAGGTGGTGAGTCAGCTGTAACTCTAGAGGACATCTTAGTATTTGCAACTGGCATCCGCAATATTCCACCCATTGGCTTTGATCCTGACCCTTCAGTTAAGTTTCTGCACATAAAATACCCCATCGGAAGGAGAGACCTTAACTGTTTAGAGCTTCCAATAACAAAATCTTATGAGAAGTTTAAAAAAGTTCTGGATATTGCCATCAGACGTGCTCTGTTACAGTCAGAAGTACATTAGTCACTAAAATGAATACTGAAAACTGATGAAGCATATAAGAAGCTTGCTATCTGCTACTGGAAAACACACACACACATCCTCACAGGTTTAAAACTTGATCGTGGAAATGCTTAGTTTCAGTCTTTACATTTTGAACATTGTTTCAAAATGATGAGCAAACAAAGCTTTTAAATCGATTTTGCATTATTTTTGTTCTGAGTTTTGTTTTTATTTTTTTGGCCAAACAACCAGCAAGTGACTGGTTGTCTATGATTGTAGTGTACTCTCCATTTTATATTATCAACATTACACATCAAAACTTCTGCAAATGGATTCAGGGACCCTTTCCAATTTGTAATATATCCACTTTATATACTGCGTTTTTGTATAAAGATTTGAGATGTGGGTGTATTTATGTGGATCCCTGAGATGGGAGATGTTAATTTCACACAAACTCCTTTAAAGTATTCTAGTTATTGGTTATAAACATGAAAAAAGAAACTAAAGATTACCTCATTTTATCTTTTCCTAAATATTTTAATGCTTAGAACATGTATTATACCCAAAATACCCAATAACTCTGTTTCCGTTCTGCAATCATTCTAACTTTTTAAAATATATATATAATTTTAAATGTGAAAGGATTAAAAAAAAACTGCATTGTAAGGATTCTGTATTCAGAAAAGGTATAATTGAAGTCAGATGCATTTGTTAACTCAGTTTCATGATTTCAATTAGTGTTGTGCAAAATGTTTTGACATAGAAGTGTTTTGACCTTGAAACAACAGTTCCTCCCTTACCAGAGTGGTTCTAGCACTGCTCTGGCTATACCAGAAGAGGTCTAAACTTCAGCCTGTTTTAGACTAAAGAAGCTATTTCAAACTTGGAGTAGGATGTTTCATACTCAAAGTATCTTCCACAAAGCTAGTTCCAATTAAAATACGTACTATAGCAAATGTATGTAGATGTTTTAAGAATAACGCTCCCATTTATGCATAGTAAAGTAAATATCCTCATTTAGTTTAAATGAGATCTTTAGAAGGGTGAGATGAGTTAGCTTTATATTTGTCCCAGAAATACCAAAGTTAGAAATGTCATTATCTACTCAATGCTTAACTAGAAAGATTATGCACTTGATTTCATTTTTAAAAAATACATCTGTTATGTTGGATGCATTATAGATATACCATTTTGAGTATTAAACCTTATGAAATAGGTGATGGAATATTTCATGGACACACACATTTCACACATATGTATAGATACACCTTTAAATGGCTTTAATCCAAAGCAACATGACATTGCTTTTACTAGAAGAAAAAATCCTGTTTTCCCCTGGGCAACATTTCCCTGTTTCTAGTGGACCTTTTGTTTTTTTATTTTGATGGGTTGTGCTAACCTGAAAGATTAAATCACAGCAGTGCATTATTTAAAAGTAATGATTCTGTCTTCACTTGCTAAATTGCAATGTGCATGTTTATGTGCATATATCTGTGTTTGCATTAGAATAGAAACTTCTGGAGCTTATCCATGTGCATCTGTTCTAAATTGTCTGGATGAAAAATTTGAATTTTTCAAGCGGTGGGGAGAAGCACACAATATTATGGAATAGTTGAAAACAATCCTATGCACATTTACTCAGAAATGAGAACCAGTTCATTAGTGGAATTTCATCCTTGCTAAGCATGTGTATTATCAGTGATTTGAAATAAAATTTACAGTGGGTACAGGATCTTTGCAGTCACAGGATATTTATTTCAACCACTTGTATCCCATTCTTCAGCTGTCAAATAATAATGCTTAGTCACCTGTAAAGGAATAGCTCAGGGCAGGAAGGGCATGATGGAGTTAATATTTCAGCAGAGTTGATGGAATGCTTATACTCCCACAGTTTATTATCCCAAATTTCAATTTTTTACATTGATGGAAAATGTGCTTGAAAGGGAACATTAATTTGCTGGGCTTCAAAAATCTAGTTGTACTCAGTTCTAAAGATGCTCCAATTTCAATGTTACACAACTTCAGCCCTCTCCTATAAACAAGCAGTTTGGTGGGGCATTGTTTTCAGTGTGATTCACATAACATTTGATGCACCTTCTTTCCTCAGTGTGAATTAGTTGCATTCTGGATACCAGACGAAACTTGTGGACCAATGACAGAGACCATATTACAAGTTTACTGATTTATATAGTCTTTTGTGATTTATTTTGGTTTTTTAAATCTGGAGTTAAACTACATGCTTTTGACTAATCCAGATGTACTATGATTGTGTAAATACCTTAGAGGTAATTTTTTAAATTACCATTGCCTAAGAGATATATGCCATTGCCTCAGAGATATTTCATGGTAATATGGTTATTTTGTATTTTCATTTGGAAAAAAGTGAGATCTTGGCATTTGGCAGAAATTGACAGGTTTAGTTTAAATATCTTACAATTTGGGGGCTTATCAATTCCCACTGAGCTTTTGACTGTTTCTTATTTTGGAATTAATTAGAATCACTTATTTTAATTTAGCTTTTCAGCGGAATTAATGTAACAGTTATAAAATTCCATGTTTGTGCATGACAGTTGAAGCAAGGGAAACTCTGGCTGATTGTTGGAATTTCTTGTATGGTATATTACATAGAAAAATAAATTGCTTATCAAAAACATTTTCAGAAGAAAATGTTGTAATGTTCAAATTCCACCTCTTTATATATGTTTTACAGATTATAGCTGTACACAATGAAGTCTTTTTAATGAGATTTATACTTTTTTTTTTTTTTTTTGGTCAGTTAGTTTGTCACATACAGCCATCTGGTGTGAGTAACTTATGGTCAGATCTCTAGCTTTTTAGGCCTGTTAAGTGGCTTCAGCATGCCTAATGAGAAATTTTAGCTTTTTGAATAACAAATCCCCATGCCTTACTAGAACATGTTTTTTAAAGTGCTCTTCAGTACAGTATTACTTTGTTACAAAGGAAGATGTGCCTGAGAAATATCATATAAATGTACAGAATTAGTAGTTTCGTTCCTGGTCGTTCTTTTTCTAAATAAGGACCATATTTTAGCTAATATCTCATTGGTCTTAATGGAAAAGAGGTGGTAGTATAAACCACACCTATCAACAATGCTAAAATATGGGTATGGTAATGAAAAGCTATTTTTATTCCAGACTTTCATACCTGGTAAGGACAACCAGAATTAGCTACTGAATGTCCACCTTGTCAAAGTTTATTATTGTACCAGTCACAAAGTATTTTGAAGTGAAATTGGAGCACATAGCCCATTTTTTTTGTGACAGTCACATGCTATAAATATTAACCAAGATACCCACTGCTGCCAGTGTTGATGGCGATTATGTGTCATGATTGAGATTGGATGTTTCTCCTATTATCCATTCTTTGCCTCTTGCCATGTGATTCCATGATCTAACAAAAATTTTACAGCAGTATATTAGGGTGGACTGTAAGGAAATAAGATAAGCGTTAATGAATCATCTCTTAATTGTAATTTATATGTACAGAGAGTGGGGCTCTCATGTTCTTCCAATTATGATTACAGTACTTGAATTTGAACTTTGCTAGACTGTATAATACTGTATCTACTGATTATAACAGAGAAAATAAGAAACACTGTAAATTAATAAGGTTTATATATGTGTGTGTCAGTCCAAGGCGACAGTATTCCTTTTGACAGCTCAGGTACTTGAAACAGGATTCATATGTTCACTATTATTTGAATCTATTTAGCAAAGGAATCTAGAAAAATACATGTGAAAAAGAAAATGCATACTATTGGAAGATGAGATGCTGGAATTATGAAAACCAAGCGGAATATAAATTTTGCATGTACAGTTACAAGTTTGTAAATTAAGTTTTGTGTAAAACTATTATTTCTAGAAGCCTTTTGTAACTTTCGATGTCTGTTGTACTTTGCTTTTAAGTTACTTGTAGCAATATATGGGAGAACTGTCATGTGTTTGTGTGTGTATATATCTATGTCTATATAAAGTGCAATAAATCAAGGATTTTTAGTTAACAGTATTAAATATATATGCCTTGAATACTGTTGGCCTAAATTATTTAGAGAATAATTAAGCATTGTGAATTCTAATGACAGAATTAAATGTGGGATGAACCCATAAAGGTCAATTTTATATATATGTATGTATTTACTATTATTACTACTGCTTGGGGCTGTGACTAAGCTGGGAGAATGGCTCCAGCAGATCCCAGGAACATCAGAGCTCTCTGTCCAAAAGAGTGCAGTGCTAGGAACAGCTAAGATACTGCACAGAACCCTCAAACTCCCAGGCCTCTGACAGAGAACCTGAGGTTGAGGAAGACACATACCACCCATAGGGGTAAGAGATATTTTTTTATATACTGTATATATCACAATTTGATTAAATTGGTGTCAGTATAGCCAGGAAATGGGCCCTTCACACACTCAGGACCCCAGGCCTAGGCACATAGCCAGGTCTTCAAGGCCTTCTGAAAGGCCAACAGGGTTGGGCCCATCCTAATTTCAGGAGGGAAGATGTTCCAGAAGGCAGGCGCTATGGCAGAAAAGGCATATCTCCTGGTCTCCACCAGCTGGACATTCCTTGGCTGACGGCCTGGAGCATGCCCATCCTGCCAGGCTAGATTGGATGGGTAGAAACAACTGGGAGAAGACGGTCCCTCAGGTAACCCATCCCAAGCCATGAAGGTCTTTAAAGGTGACGACCGTCTTGAATTGCACCCAGACTGGCAGCCAATGCAGCCCCCCAAACAGTGGTATTACTTGTGCCAAATAGCCGACACCATTTACAACCCATGCAGCTGCATTCTGTACCAGCTGAAGCTTCCAAATGCTCTTCAAGGGCAGCCCATGTAAAGCACATTGCAGTAGTCCAAACAGGAGGTCATGAGCATGAATGAGAGCGAGCAGAGCCTCCCAGTCCACAAATGGCTACAACTGGTGCACAACCTGAAGGTGTGCAAAGGCCCTCTTAGCCACAGCTACCACCTGCTCTTCCAGCAGAAGCCATGAGCCCAATTGCGCACTGGGTCCATCTGAGGCAGTGCCACTCCATTCAGGACCAGAGATGGAAAAACCTTGGTACCAGAAGGCCCAAGTACCCAAAGCCACTCAGTCTTACTTTGGTTGAGCCAAAGCCCAATGCACCCCATCCAGGCCCTTACAGCCTCCAGGCGCTGAGACAGGACATCCATGGCATCACTCAGGCAGCCCAGTGGGGAGATACAAAGCTGGATATCACCAGCATACTGATACATCACCCCAAACCATCGGATCACCTCCCCCAATGGCCTCATGTAGATGTTAAATAGGAGAGGGGAGAGAACCGACCCCTGTGGCACCCCACAAAGTAGGAGCCATGGGCTGGACCTCTCCCCTCCTATCAACACCAACTGGAACCAACCCCCAAGGAAAGAGGAGAACCAGCCAACACTGTGCTGCCCACCCCCAACTCCCAAAGCCAGTCTAGAAGATACCATGACTGATAGTATCAAAGGTTGCTGAGAGATCACAAAGAGCAAGGATGGATGCACTACCCACATCCTGCTCCTACCAGAGGTTATCCAAGACCGCAATCAATGCCGTCTCCGTCCCATATCCTGGCCTGAATCTTGGCTGAAAGGGGTCCAGATAATGCACCTTATCCAGAGCCCTTTGAAGCTGCTGTGCAACTGCTTTCTCTACAACATTCCTTAAAAAGGGAAGGTTGGAGACTGGACAAAAATTTTCCATATTAGATTAGGTCGAGTGATGGCCCCTTGAGGGGGCAAAATAGCGCCTCCTTAAGAGCCAGTGGGACTACCCCCTCCCTCAAAAAGAAATCGGCCACCGCCCAAACCCAATCTCACATCCTCTCCCAGGCAGCCTTTGCCAGCCGGGAGGAGCACAGATCTAGCACAGGTCACCTTTTAAGACCAGAACACCACCTCGCCAGTGATTGATGCCCAGATATGCAAAGATTAACACCAGGATTAACACCAAACGAACAAACGATACACAATACCCCAATCAAGGAACTATTAACTCAGTCGATCAACCAAGCTGCAAACAACAGCCTAATCAAGGAACTACCAGCCACCCCCAGCAACACAAGCAGGGCAAGCCACTGTATATAAACAGAGAGCAAACCCCACTCCCTTTTCGCATGGAAGATGTTGCCTAGTCTGGCAATGAAACATCTGCAAGAAAACAATAAGGCTCAGAGAGCACCAAGGACCCCACGGGTCTGACTCTGCTAAGCTTTTTCAGAGATTGTTGTTGTTTATTCGTTTAGTCACTTCCAACTCTTCGTGACTTCATGGACCAGCCCACGCCAGAGCTTCCTGTCGGTTGTCAACACCCCCAGCTCCCCCAGGGACGAATCCATCACCTCTAGAATATCATCTATCCATCTTGCCCTTGGTCAGCCCCTCTTCCTTTTGCCTTCCACTCTCCCTAGCATCAGCATCTTCTCCAGGGTGTCCTGTCTTCTCATTATGTGGCCAAAGTATTTCAGTTTTGCCTTTTATATCATTCCCTCAAGTGAGCAGTCTGGCTTTATTTCCTGGAGGATGGACTGGTTTGATCTTCTTGCAGTCCAAGGCACTCTCAGAATTTTCCTCCAACACCACAGTTCAAAAGCATCGATCTTCCTTCTCTCAGCCTTCCTTATGGTCCAGCTCTCGCAGCCATATGTTACTACGGGGAACACCATTGCTTTAACTGTGCGGACCTTTGTTGTCAGTGTGATGTCTCTGCTCTTAACTATTTTATCAAGATTTGTCATTGCTCTTCTCCCAAGGATTAAGCATCTTCTGATTTCCTGACTGCAGTCAGCATCTGCAGTAATCTTCGCACCGAGAAATACAAAGTCTTTCACTGCTTCTACATTTTCTCACTCTATTTGCCAGTTATCAGTCAAGCTGGTTGCCATAATCTTGGTTTTTTTGAGGTTTAGCTGCAAGCCAGCTTTTGCACTTCCTTCTTTCACCTTCATCATAAGGCTCCTCAGTCCCTCTTCGCTTTCAGCCGTCAAAGTGGTATCATCTGCATATCTGAGATTGTTAATGTTTCTTCCAGCGATTTTAACCCCAGCCTTGGATTCCTCAAGCCCAGCATGTCGCATGATGTGTTCTGCGTACAAGTTGAATAGGTAGGGTGAGAGTATACAGCCCTGTCGTGCTCCTTTCCCAATCTTAAACCAGTCCGTTGTTCCGTGGTCTGTTCTTACTGTTGCTACTTGGTCGTTATACAGATTCTTCAGGAGGCATACAAGATGACTTGGTATCCCCATACCACTAAGAACTTGCCACAATTTGTTATGGTCCACACAGTCAAAGGCTTTAGAATAGTCAATAAAACAGAAATAGATATGTTTCTGAAACTCCCTGGCTTTTTCCATTATCCAGCAGATATTGGCAATTTGGTCCCTAGTTCCTCTGCCTTTTCTAAACCCAGCTTGTACATCTGGCAATTCTCGCTCCATGAATTGCTGAAGTCTACCTTGCAGGATCTTGAGCATTACCTTACTGGCATGTGAAATGAGTGCCACTGTTCGATAGTTTGAACATTCTTTAGTGTTTCCCTTTTTTGGTATGGGGATATAAGTTGATTTTTTCCAATCTGATGGCCATTCTTGTGTTTTCCAAATTTGCTGGCATACAGCATGCATTACCTTGACAGCATCATCTTGCAAGATTTTGAACAATTCAGCTGGGATGCCGTCGTCTCCTGCTGCCTTGTTATTAGCAATGCTTCTTAAGGCCCATTCAACCTCACTCTTCAGGATGTCTGGCTCTAGCTCACTGACCACATCATCAAAGCTATCCCCGATATTGTTATCCTTCCTATACAGGTCTTCTGTATATTCTTGCCACCTTTTCTTGATCTCTTCTTCTGTTAGGTCCTTGCCATCTTTGTTTTTGATCATACCCATTTTTGCCTGGAATTTACCTCCAATATTTCTAATTTTCTGGAAGAGGTCTCTTGTCCTTCCTATTCAATTGTCTTCTTCCACTTCTGCGCATTGCTAGTTTAAAAATAATTCCTTATCTCTTCTGGCTAACCTCTGGAATTTTGCATTTAATTGGGCATATCTCCCCCTATCCCTGTTGCCTTTTGCTTTCCTTCTTTCTTGGGCTACTTCTAGTGTCTCAGCAGACAGCCATTTTGCCTTCTTGGTTTTCTCTTTCTTTGGGATGTATTTTGTTGCCGCCTCCTGAACAATGTTGCGAACTTCTGTCCATAGTTCTTCCGGGACCCTATCTACTAAGTCCAGTCCCTTAAATCTATTCTTCACCTCCACTGCATATTCCTTGGGAATATTAGTGAGCTCACATCTAGCTGATCTGTGGGTCTTCCCTAATCTCTTTAGTCTGATCCTAAATTGTGCAAGAAGAAGTTCGTGATCTGAACTACAGTCAGCTCCAGGTCTTGTTTTTACCGACTGTATAGATGTCCGCCACCTTTGGCTGCAAAGGATGTAGTCAATCTGATTTCGGTGTTGTCCATCAGGTGTAGTCCATGTATAAAGCCGTCTCTTAGGTTGCTGGAAGACAGTGTTTGTTATGCAGAGTGAGTTGTCTTGGCAAAATTCTATCAGCCTATGTCCTGCTTCATTTTGTTCTCCCAGGCCATGCTTACCTGTAATTCCAGGTGTCATTTGACTGCCCACCTTAGCATTCCAGTCTCCTGTGATGAAAATAACATCTCTTTTAGGCGTGTTGTCCAGTAGGTGCTGCAGATCCGCATAGAACTGCTCTACTTCAGCTTCTTCAGCATCTGTGGTTGGGGCGTATATTTGGATCACTGTGATGTTAGATGGCTTGCCCTGAATTCAAATTGAGATCATTCTATCATTTTTTGGATTGAATCCAAGCACTGCTTTAGTCACTTTACTATTAATTATGAAGGCCACTCCATTTCTTCTGTGGTCCTCTTGTCCACAGTAGTAGATCTGGTGGTCTTTTGATGTGAAGTGGCCCATTCCAGTCCATTTCAGTTCACTGACGCCCAGAATGTCTATCTTTAATCTTGACATCTCACCAATAACCACATCCAATTTGCCCTGGCTCATAGATCTTACATTCCAGGTTCCAGTGGTGTGTTGATCCTTAGAACATCGGATTCGCCGTTCACCACCAGCACCGTCGGCCGCTAGCCGTCCTTTCGGCTTTGAGCTAGCTGCGTCATCACGTCTGGGGCTAGTTGAGCTCATCCTCTGTTCCTCCCCAGTAGCATTTTGACCATCTTCTGACCTGTGGGTCTCATCTTCCGATGGTATACCGACATATCTCTGGTTGTACTGATCCATTTAGTTTTCACGGCAAGAATACTGGGGTGGGTTGCCATTACCTTCCCCAAGGATCGCATTTAGTCTGACCTCTCTGTCATGACCTTCCCGTCTTGGGTGGCCCTTCACGGTTTAGCTCATGGCATCATTGAGGTGCTCAAGCTCCAGCACCACGACAAGGTAACGATCCTTTGCTGAAGTTTTCAGAGATTACCCAACTTTATTAAGCATTATAGAAATTTATGAAGTAGGCCCAAGGACAATTACAGAAAATTTTAAACAATTTTCTACATATTTTCACCCTAGAATGGTGCTCAAGGTAGCAACTTACAATAAAAAAGTCAATAAAAAAAAGACAAAGCATCTACTTACATAAATCTTTCTCAGTAGAGAAGCCTTCTTAACAGCCAAACGCTGCTGAAATAAGGCTATTGCCAACTGACAGGACAACAGAAAGCATGCCTACCATAGCAAAGAATTCTAGAATGGGAACCACTACAGAGAAGACCGTCAATTTTTTTTGCAAAAGGTGCTTTTATTCTAACAAAGACTTTACTGAAGATTTTAACCTCATGTAGTTCATATGTAGGAAAACTACTTTGAAAAGCTAGGAGTCAGTTAATAAGGCTTTAGAAGTCATAACCAATGTTTTAATTTTGCCTGGAATGGAAGCTAATAAAGTATTTTCTAACAAAGGAGTTAACATGATCCACATAAAAGCTTTTCTATTGCAATTGTCTGAACACAGCTTTTGAGTCAGCACTATATAAAATTTTGTCAAAATGGAATGCAACTAAACTCCTTTTGCCAAAAAATGACACCTTCCAGAATGGTGCAGTTAGTACATCAACCAGATCTGGCAAAATACTGCTTGGATTCAAGACTGGATCCAGGACTACACCAAAACTATAAATCTGAGTCTCATCCAACACAGGCAGAATTCCGATTCCCCTGTTTTGTTTTTCCATCTTCCTTCAATTTGATCTCCTTTGGTTTATTATCAATGTCAGGCATTTATTTAAAACTTAAATTGCTTCCAAGGAGATCAACCCTCAGCTGTTAGGTTTTTTTGCTATAGGTGTGATAACCCCTGGATCCCAACTATCCTGTTATAGAAACAAGATTTGTTACAAAGAATGCTCAATCTACTTATCTTCATAAATCTGATGCCCAGAAATTAGGCTTCAGATACAGAAATTGCCTGTGAAGCGCAAGAATAATTAAGCAGTGCCAGAAGTTAGAGTGGAACCTAAATCATTGTTGGTATTTGGGGGAGACATACAACCTTGTAGAGTCTTTTATTTTTCATTTATTCCTGAAGCAATTGCGTTTAATGCCTGTCTTCAAGGTAGGCATGGGAATCTGTGGCTCTTCAGACTTAGAAATCAGTTCCAATCATGTAGTAGCACTCAGCTGCTATGGTGAAAAGTCAGGAGGGATGGAGATTTAGTCTACCATTCAGAAAACTACAGGTTTCTTGCTTCCGTTTTAAGGTACAATAAATTGAGGCTTAAGTTACAACAAGCCTGAAGACCACAATCCCACGCGTACTTTCCAGTTGTAAGACTGTATTGGAGAAGAACAACTATAACAACTTTTAACTTTCAGAATGTAAGACAAAGTAATCCAGTCCCCTAAAAGCAATTTGTGCCGGAAGCGATAGGTTCTGACAGAATGAAAGATTAAATGCGCCAATCTAGTTTCACACTCAAAAAGTCCCATAAATTGGTGCCGAGGACTATCAAAGGAGTCGTCCATCACCAGCCATCCGACCAGCTATCGCCAACAAGGGGAATTATGTCCGGAACGAGTCGCAGACATAAAATACGTAGGAAAATGCCAAATCCTAACTCCCGTTTCTCAAGAAGCAGGAGGGGAAAGCCCAGCTGTTAGACTGCCGCTTCTCTTCCTTTCTCCGGCAAAGAGCCGAGGGAACAACCGGGGCAGCAGCGTCAGCGCCGACGGGTTGATCAGGACCTCAGCAGACTCCTCCCGCCGCGCCACCGCAAGAATTCGCGTAGTCCTCTCGCGCCACGTCTGCCGGCTGGTGATGGCGCGGCGGTAAAGGGGGCGGAGTCGGCCCGAGCGCCAGGGGAAGATGGCGGCTAGCATCCGGGAGAAGCAGACAGGTGAGTGCTCGGCGTTAGGTCCCCCGCAGGATTACTTGGTCTGGCCGCCCTGCCTTCTTCGGCAGTCCTGAAGCCGGGACTGCCTCAAGGGAGAACGACAGGGCCTTCTTCGTCTCCGTCCAGTGTGGCTTGCGGCCCTCCCTTCGTCGCTCTAGCTCAGTTCGGTGTCTTTTATGAGAGAACTGTTTTCTTTTCTGCCTCGTCGTGAGCGAGCGGGCTTGTCCAGCCTCGCCTGGGCTGATCGAGCTCCCACTGCTGGAATGCCTGCTGCTGGGATGCCCTTTGTGCTTCTGACTTCGAGCGCTTCTGGAGGCCTTCCTTTATTTTCCCGGTTCCTTAGCCTTGGCGATTATCGGCTAGGAATGACTTCGTGGGCTAAAGTTTAAGGACATGTTGTAAAACAGGAATGCGGTCTTCCACCAGCGCTGCATTGCAAAGGGCTTCTTATGGGGAGGGAATTGTTGCACGGAATTGTCTCGGAGAGAAAGGAATCCTTGAATTAATTTCTAGCTTGCTTTGCCACTTTAAATGATTAAACCGGCACAGGCATCATTTGACAATATAAAACCGAATCGCTTATAAGAAATGTCTGCTTGGAGTTTGTAAACGGGAGGTACTTTAAGGGAGCACTCCCCAACCTGTTGCCCTCAGATTTGTTGGATGGTTGCATCCATCATTCCCATCCAGCAGTGGTTATGCTCATTGGGATTATGGGGTTTGTCATCTAAGCCATCTGGAAATCACTTGGGTGGGGAAAGTTGCATTACAGTCAGTTTTTTTCACTGTAGACAATACCATCTCTGGTGCTACTGTTAAATTATGAGACTTTGATTTTATAGCTTGGCTTATAGCCCATTATCATAGGTAAAATATTTTTTTCATATAAACTTCATGTCAGGTGTGCTTTCAGAGACTGGCCTTAGAAGTAGAATCCACCTGCTGTTACCTCTACTAATAGACAGTTATCAAAATTATGCAATAGAGAAAGGAAGAATGCCCCCAGTTCAGTACTATTAGATTATATATGAAGTTAACATGTAGCTTTAAACTAATCTTATTTTACACTTAGTCTCATTTTGCACTAATACATATTGAACTTCTTTTGTTAATTTGTTTCAACATGCTCCATTTGAAGAGATCCTTTGGCAGGTTTTCATGGTGTTTTTTTATTTTTAGTATCTAACTTTCTTGCTCTCTAATCAATTAGTAATCTGTAGGAGAATCCTTGGCTGCTATACCTTTGTATAAGGACTTTTCAAAGGCATTTACAAAGTTGAAATATTTATTTATATGAACTTATGGCAGCTATTTGGGACCCAACCATTCCCCCCCCCCAATATAAAGGTAAAAATTATGAAGTAGACAGACACAAAAAAATGCCCTTTTTTTCATGTTGCCTCTGGAAATCATATATTCTTAAATGGTAAGGTTTTGACCAATTGGTGAAATGCCAACAAAGAGAGTGCTAGCCTTGCCTTCCAAGACAGCATTCCAGAGCTTAGATGTGACCATGAAATGTTATTTTTCTTGTCCCAACCAAGTGTACCTCTGCCACAGCTAGGACACAGACAAGGGCTTTTCATCATATCTTAGAGAGTAAGTATGACAGTAGGGAAGGAGACAGGTCCTAAAGTATCATGGAATTAAGCTTTAAAGAACATCACCTAAATCTTGAATCATGCTTCAAACCAAACTGGCAATCTGTGCAATCCCTGTGGGACTGGTGTAATTTGGCCATTTCTATGACTACTCACCAATATTCCCACAGATTCATTTTGGTTAGAAACCTTCATTCCAGAAGTTGCTATAAAATATAAGCAAAACTAGAAATACTGAACCAATGTGGATCTGTGTCTGCATGGAAATCTGCCAAGAAATTCGGCATATAGAGGAATAGTGAGATACAAGCCTAATAAATAAGCTTTGTTTTGTAATAAATATAATAATATTTTGAGCTTCCTACATCAAAAAAAGAGGCGGTATCAAACAAACAACATTAACTAAACAGCTATTATCCCAAGAAATAATGGGGCATGGACCCCTCCTTGATTAGATAGATTAGTTCTTGAAATGAAGTGTAGGGGCCTCCTCTTATGTAGTACAGCTTACAAGTGCTTCCTCTAATCCAGCCTTTTTCAACTTTTGGACCCTGGAGGAACTCTTGAAATATTCTTCAGGCCTCAGGGAACCCCTGCACATTCAGGCTCATATATAGGCCAGAAGTTACAAAATTATTATATTTGTTTCATGTATAGGCCTGTATATATATGCATGAACAGTGTTCTTAAAGTAAAAATAAAGAATGAAACTTACCTCTTTAATATGAAGTTGCCTGAATTTGAAATAATTTTTTAAATAAAAATTATTGTGATCTCCCAGGGAACCCCAGTGACCTCTCATGGAAACCCTGGTTGAGAAACCCTGCTCTAATCTCATACCTTCTAGGTGTGTCTGATCACAGTTACCATTATTCTTTGCCACTGCATCCAAAGGCCATGACAAGTAGCTATGGGAGAAATGTAACAGATGCCAGGTTGAAAGAAGACCATTAAAAAGCCTTGAAAAGAATGAAGGCCACAACCTGTCCAGAAACAGGCTTTTCTGAAGACAATCAGGAAAATTTGGGCAATCTTTTTGCCATAGTAATTGGGTAGAGGGGAGAGAGAAACATCATAAAGGTAGATATTAACCATACAGACACGAAAGAAAAAAAAATTGGTGATGTCAGTTGCGGGGGGTGGGGAGGTAGAGAATGTAATACCAACATCCCTTGATGGCATGAAAGAGGTGGAGGCCATGCTAAAAATAGACCTCAATTACCCACAGCTCTTTTCCATGTAGAAGTGCCAGGTCGGTCTTCCTTCTTACCCATTGAAAACTCACTGCCAGGAGCCAAGGCTGAGCACCCAGCCACACACCTACAAACAGTGAGATCACTGTTCCAAGTCTTTTAACATGCTGGGTAAGCCATCTTCCTATCCTAGGAGTACCTGACGAACCATCTCCTGGGAGCACCACAACACACTCAAAGGCCTGGTTAAAGATGGAAGGGCTACTATACATTGACTCCTTGGGAGCCTGGGTGGACCGTAATGGGAGAGACCAAGACAGGCCTGTTAAAGATTTCTCCTCACCAGTCCCACTCTTGGTAACAACTTGCTATATTCCACCCTAGTTCCTTTATTATATAATCATGTGAAGGATCCATACTTTTTTATTGCTCTCCCTCAGCTATTGTTTGGGGAAAAGATCTGTAAATGGCACCTTTTGCATGATTAGGGCTTACAATGAGAAGGAGAGTCTAAATAATTTTTTATGGATGTCCCCTCCAATATGAGGAGAGCAGTAGAGGAAGACATCAGACAGTCTTGTTCTTTCTCTCCATACAGTTACAATCACAGCCCCAAGCAAAAATCAAATCCCCCCTTTTTTTCTTCAGCTCTTTCCACTGCTGTGAAGAACTGTGAATATAATGTACATGGGGTGGGTCCTTTTTTCTCCTTGTAGATTTTAAGCTTTTTTGTGTAGATCAACCTGAATAATTTTTAGTTACATCACAAAGATGATGTTTTCAGGCATAGAAATGCCTGTGTTTGATACAGTGTGTGGTACATATAAAAGACCATTTATTTTTAGTAATGTATTGATTACATGCCATCAAGTTGGTGTTAATTCTTAGCAACCAAATAGGTTTTTACTAAGAGCAACCCTATTTTCTTTTGAATAGTTGGTTTTTGCCTTTTCTTCAATTGAAATATCTGAAAGACTTGACAAATGTAGTGACCAGTTAAACAAGATAATTGTCTTGCATATATTAATATTGTTTTCACAATTGCATCAATATTGGTGATTAGAACACAATAAAGAATCTTTTCTGGATTTTAAGAGTATCACAGTCAAGGCTTGCATAGGTACACCTCACTTAATGAGGCCCTGTTTAGCAACCGTTCAAAGTTGCAACAGCTCTGAAAAAGTAATTTTGCAACTAGTCCTTGCATTTGCAACCATTGCAGCATCCCTGCAGTCATGCGATTGACATTCAGGCACTTCGCAGCCGGTGGGCATTTATGGCCATCGTAGTGTCCCACAGTCACATGATCAACATTTGCACGCTTCCCAACTGGCTCCCGACAAGCAGAGTCAATGGAAAAGCCAGCAGTAAAATTGCAAGTAGCAGTAATGTGATGTCTCACTTAATGACCACCATGATTTGCTTAACAACCATGGCAGAAGTGAGGTCATAAACCTGTCGCAGTCATGTGATGTTGCGCGTAGCATTTGTGTCACGTAGCAACAGAGTTGCTGGTACCAATTGTGGTTGCTAAGCAAGGGCTACCTGTATATAGAATACATCTTCCAATTTCATTTACTTTGTGGACTACATCTGATGAAGATAATGTCAGGGGCTTAGCAAGAGATTTGTATAAATTTGCTTGGTACCTAGAGACTTACACCAGTTTTCATGTCATTTATAGTTCTCTGTTTGAGATGCTGGCATTCAGACCAGAAGAATTCCTCTAGTCTTTTAGTTTAAAAGAAACGTTTGTGTAATGGAGAGCATATTCAAAAGACTATAGGCCCATTTTCTGCAGTGTCAAAAAAAAATCTAAATAATTCAATATTATGATCATTATCATTATTAACAAATAAAATGGAACTCTTTATTCTTTTTGCAGTGGCTCTGAAGCGCATGTTGAATTTTAACATGCCACCTGTTAAAAACAGTACAGGTGAACCAGTATGGAAAGTAAGTCAAGTTATAGATTAATCTTTTAGCCAAGATAATTTAAATTGTTAAATTAACTTCCTTACCATATTTTTGAAAGATACATTTTATAATTCTAGCTAATAAGCTGACATATGGAAACAATTGCTATATATGAAAAACAAAGAAGTAAATAGAAAAATTGACAGACTGTTGAAAATGACCTGGCTTGAAATTTTGATGAAGGCTATATAAAGAAAATTGTAAACATCTAAAAATATTTATTTGCAAAACTATTCTTAATATTGCAACTAAAAATATTTAACTTACTATTCTGCTTTATCCTTTCTGTAACTTCATCCCTCCCTTTTTTTAAAATAAGAGACTGTCCTTACATTCGTCTGAATGGGGGAGCTGTATAGTGCCATATTTATAAATATCTCTGTACCCTATTTTAATTTTAATTCCTTTTTAACTATATCACTGGTATATTTTAATAATTTTTAAGGTACTGAAGAATTTGTAAACATGATGCTGGTTCCTTGGTATCTGAAATACTGCTCATAGTATCTTCCATCTATTTAATAATTGCAAAACCGATGGGAATTGAGGTGCTGTACCACTTCTTTGTTCAAGCCCTATGAATTAATATTAATTATATAGTAATTCTCAGTGGGAAAACAGCGTACACAGAGTTTTTAAAGATTTCATCTATAGTATATGTCTTAATATTATTTGTGTTTGCCTTATAGGTTCTTATTTATGACAGATTTGGCCAGGACATAATATCTCCATTACTCTCTGTGAAAGAATTAAGAGATATGGGCATTACTCTGCATCTGTATGTATTCTGTCTGTTTGTGTCTGTACATATGTTGTATTATATTATATAGTATTTGAAAGATTTTGTGTGATTGAAGATTTATCAGATTAGGTTGCAAATCAGATATCCTACCAGTGGGACAGTAGATGAGGAAGCTGTAAGTTGTACTTTTTTTCAGAGCCATATCCTGTCTTGTCACAAGCAGGCTTGAAGCTCTAACATGCCAGTCAGTATAAAGCTATACAAGTTTTGATTCATGAGATTGATGACAGAATTATTATTTTGGAAGGTATTGAAGGACATTAAGAGAAAATCTAAAAATATATATTTTAATCATATTCAAAGCAGTCTTTCAGTAGAGTTTAGAAGTATTACTCAATACTCCTATTGCTGATAGGAGAAAATATTGTCATGAGTACTGATGGAGAGCAGGAGGGGGCCCCTATCCAGGGGGGAACACGCATGCGTAGTACTGAGGAGTTAAGCAGCCATTCAAAGAGTCACAGATCAGACCCGCCTTAACTTTTGGGGTTTATCTGTCTGGGTTTTTCCCACGCTTCTTCAGTTTGTTAGGATTTTCTGTCTAATGTAGCAGTAATAAAACACTAGAGACCTATTCTTTGTCTCAGTGTGGTTCCTGACTGTTAGGACAAATATATTTCATTCGTAATTTGTCATCCAACACCATAAAAATCCTTTTTAGGATATAATCACTTACAGAGGCTTGTGTCATGGAATAAATGAAAAAGCTTTCTAATTAATTTATTAGTCCCTACTCATGAGTTTTTGAGAAGAAGTTAAAACACATCAGTTTGATTTTATGCATTAGTGTGTTCAATGTTGGTTTAACTTTTTAAAAAGATTTTATTATAGATTTTTGTGTTTGTATTTTTTTCTAGTTAATTATAGACCATCATTTATGGAATGATGATGGAGGTAGATTATTAATAAATAATACTCAGTATTAAGTTCTTTGTGACGATTAATCCGAAGTAAGAATTCATAGGATTAAAGTGATGTCTTTGTTCTTTAAATTGCTTTTTAGTTTAGTATTAAATAAGGTTCTTTTATTTTCAGTCTTCTGCACTCTGATCGAGACCCTATTCCTGATGTTCCAGCAATATATTTTGTAATGCCAACAGAAGAAAATATCGATAGACTGTGCCAGGTAGATTTTACCTGTTCAATGTTTTCTGTGAACAGTAACAGAATTCAACTTGTAACCTAGAATTACAGGACCGCTATAATGCAGATGCTTATACAAATGGTTTTCTGCCAGATGCACATAGTGCTTGGCTTATAGGTATATCGGTATGGCTTACCATATAGCAATATGTCTACCACATCATTGTTCATTATTGAGCAATTTGAGCAGCAGTTGTTTATCTTCTTTTAGGTTCCTAGAAAGAATTAACAGCACTCTCCTCTAGTTGAGTTGGAGGACAGAAAGGAAATGTCTTTAGCTACTAATATGAGATGGTACTGATGTAGTCAGTGCAAATACACAGCTTTGCATGACTAATGCATACAATGGAAATATCTTCTACTTTAGGTGTAATGTACCATCTGGAGGTGAAGGAGAAGGCCCACCATGAAAAAGTTGACATAGCTGTGAGGTACATTCATATGGTAGAGGGTAGGGGAATCTTCTACCTCTTTTAACCCTCTTACCTTTTCCAGAAGTTAGGATTGTTAACAAAATACTTTCCTATTTATTGAAACCAGTTAGCTCCATTCTTGTTAAAAAAATTCTGCCAGACTCTGAGGAGGATTTAATAATGAAAGCTAACAAGAGTAAGAGAGTTCCACAGGAAGGGGATACAAGTAAGATAAGGGAGTGAGAGCTGTGTATTCTGAGGAATTATTAGAGCTAGACACTTCATCTCAGTGAGTGTTATTTGCAAGGGATATATTCTGAGAAAGTGAGCATGCAATGCTTGAATTCTTGGTTTTCAAAGAAGATAAACTTGAATGTAATTCAACTTGTAGCCTGAATTTTTGAAGGGCAAAAGTTGTCCAAATCTTCAGTTGGGAGACAAGGAGGGAACTAAACAACTGGCTACGTGTATGGTACCAATAAAAACAGCTTGCATTCTTTGATAATGGGGCACATTCCCAAGAATGAGGGGCTCCTCGCAAGAGATGGACTCATAAGAACGGGGTGGAATGTGTTTGGAAGATGCTTTGAAAATATAATGGTAGAGTTTTAAACTGAACGTTGTAGAAGGAGGAGAATAGATCCCAGAAAATAGGCACTATCAAGTATCCTATTGATTTCTACATTTCTCAGGTGTGCTTCCTTTGAGCTCTTCAAGTAGCTTTTTATTCAGAAACTGAGGATGGAGCTGTTGTATTGAGGAACTGACTGAATCTTCTACCTGCCTTTGGAGCAAATGGGAGGGAAATATCCACTGTAGAATATCTCTTCTGTAGAAAAGGGACATTGCTTCCTGGTCATGATACCAATTCCTCAATCAGCAGATGAGGTGGTTTAGTATATCCATGTTTTAAAGAACTATCCACTTCACAAAATTTTGACAGATTGTCCCATATCTTACATTTCTATAACCAGGTGATGTTCCTTTTAAGATAAAGCACTTTTTCACTTAGAAGCATTTTTTAAAATATATATTAATGCAGGCTATCCTTGCCAATAAGTAACTAAAAATACTGCATCCCAACTGAAATATCAACATTAACAGATGACTCAGCAACCTACTAGAAATATGCATCCAATCAGTGATGTAGGACATCCCAATTAAATTAAGCTTACCTCCAGGGTGCTTTTTTATGGAACTCCATACAGCCACATCTGGCCAGCTGCTCAGTTTTATGCATCCAGTTTCCACTTCTCATGGCATATGTTAAAGATAATCTGTATATGTTTAAATACATGAGAAATTAGAATTGTACTCCTAAATAAGGCAGGGTTCTTGACGGTAAATTGGTCCAGGTATGATGCAGAGTCTCATAGAATAATTACATTTTTACTATCCTTTTGTTTACTAAATATTTTAATCTTAAAGCATTCTTGTTCACTAAAAGTCCACTTATTTGACATTATTTGGTTTGGTCTTTTTTTCTTTCAGGATCTTAGAAATCAACTTTATGAGTCGTATTATTTAAATTTTATTTCTGCCATTTCAAGAAGTAAACTGGAAGATATAGCAAATGCTGCTCTGGGTGCCAGTGCAGTTACACAAGTTGCTAAGGTACAAAGTATAATTTGACTTATATTGATACAGGTGAACATGACATACATGCTTGTCTCCAAAGAATGTATTTGGCACAAATCTATGATCAGTCTAAAAATCACATCTTTGAAGATACATTGCTTGTGGAGTGACTGGCACTGTATAGCTTTAATTCAAAAAGTAGTTTCAGCAGTTCTGAATTAATCAGATTCCTATTCCACATTAATAATATGCTATGGATTTCATAACAAATCTTGTTCAAACCCTTTGATGCACTGTGCAGTTCTAATGAGGTAGATACATGGCCTATGATTGCGTAGAGTTCTAAATAATTTTGCATCGATTCTCAGTATAATTTGTGACTGTTTTTAAATTACTATAGCAATAGTCTTCAAGCTTCCTACTTTTACATCTCTTTGGTTTGCTATGTCATATTTTTGTATAAAGACATGTACTTTTATAGGAACATATGTTTAAGATACATATTGCAGTATATCTGAAATAAATGTTTACTAAAGAGTCTCAGATTATCTAGGTGTTTTTAAAGATGTATAGCCAATTGCAAGATTAGTTGAGGTAACTATCACATTTTATCATTTTCTAATAATACATGTAGGCATTAATTCAGTTATATCCTGTGATGGTTTTGCTTTAGTGGCAATCCTTTGCACAAATTGAGACCCCTATATCTTTGTGAATCTTTCTTAACTACTATAATCCTCTGCATCATATCTTTTTGTGAGATTGCTAAAGAAAAGTAAAAATGAGAAAAAATTGCTTTACAGAATGCTTTCTGTAGAAGTGTGCAGTATTTGGATGCAAAGGAGGTAAAGTCTTTGGATCCAGCACTCACTGTGCCTGTGCTCCTTAGAGAAATCATACTTTTTCCTGAGCTCACATAGTAACCAGGAAAATATATGTTACTACCCTGTCATTGTGTCCTCCTTAGTACTCCTTAATCCAAACACATATCTTTTCCTGGAACTGCCTGGCTACTGAATTTATTATTTCACTATTCTTATTCCATGTGATATTTCTCAAATCAGTCCATTACCTATCTATAAGATGTACGAAGATGTTTCTTTAGTGATGATCATTTTGTCTTGATGTATAGGTTTTTGACCAATACCTAAATTTCATTACTTTGGAAGATGACATGTTTGTATTATGCAATCAGAATAAGGAGCTTGTTTCATATCGTGGTAGGTGATTATTCTAAAAACATTTATTTAATGCAATTTGTGGTATTTTAAATCAATATTTATTTATTAGACTTTTTTCAGCTTACCCTTTATCTTAAATTATTGAGGATACAGTACTATTAAACTGTATAAGATCTTAATGCTGTAATTCTTTGCATGCATGCATATTTTCTATTGCTAATACAGAGTTTTACCACTAAACACTCAGGCTCTTATTTTTTTAAGACCTACATTCATTAAACATGTGCATTTATTATAAAGATGAAAATGGGTCTTAATGAGACAAATGATGAAAAGAAAAAACCCTGCAGTCTTTTAATTTCTGAAAGAGTGCCCCAGGATCTTAGGTATTTTGGATCTTTCTTTCAAAGGGCAAAAGAAGGATGTTAGCATTTCTTGGTTGGGTCGTCCTCAGAATTGGGGAAAATATGTCAGCCCTTGAGATGGCATATATACTTTTTCTCCTGTGGAATAGATAAAAAGAAATAATAATAGTAAAACTCAGGTTGGGAGGCAGGGGGAGGGATTGTCTGATCCAAATCAAGGAAATGAGAAAGAAAAACTTCAACTTCATTAAATCTTCCTCCTTCCACGCGCCTCCCTACAAGTAGACTAGTTTTATCTAGCCTTCCCTTATCTGGTGCTGTCTATATTAATAGTATCAAAATACTAAATGTGTCTTGTTCATTATGGAAAGAAGAATAAATAGTGCTTTTCAAGTTGTATGTATTGCATGTGTATGTGTTTTATCTTTTAGTGTAGGATTTGTTATGTAGAATTCTTTGCTAGAAATAGTCACTCTGTTGATGACTTTAATGATTTTTCTTCCTTCTTGGTATTATAGCCATTAACAGACCAGACGTAACAGATACAGAAATGGAGACCATTATGGATACAATTGTTGACAGCCTTTTCTGTTTTTTTGTTACGCTTGGTAAGTGTGAAGGGTTTTTTTTTTCCTTTGTTGTACTATTATTGGAAAAGATGATTACTTCTACTTAAGATTTAGTGTACTATATGCAGTAAATAATGAGAAAAGCAGGACTTACCATCCTCTATCTGCATTTCCATATTCTCTTCTCATTTTCTCATTAGCTGTGTTGTAGTGTTACAGTTTATCCTATCCAGAGTAACATTTTCCCAAAGATTCCTAATCAGCTTGAACCCTGAATTCAAACTTTTTCTAACATTCCTCATGTTTCCTATTTTCACAGAGGTAAGTATAACATTGTAAAAGACTGAAAAGGGACGTTTGGTGGAATTGAGATTGTTCATGTGTATGAAATTTGAAATTATTACTTCTTTTTAATCATTTTACAATTAATATGAAGTTTTAGATCATGTCAGGATTATTACAGTGTGTTCTGTATTGGAAATACAATTGGTCCAGAATCTTGAAACCCATGTTAAGAGGGACTGCATATAGTGAGCTTAAGATCAGTTATTGAACAGGCCGCACTAGCCTCTGGTTTATTTCTGGATGCTGTCCTAATGTTAGCCTTTAAATGCCTGAATGATTAAAAACAGGATATTTGAAGAACTTCCTTTTCCGGTATATACTGGCCCCCTGATTAAAATTAACTTTGAAGGCTGTCTTGTGCATCATAATAAACTTTTGGATCCATCTCACTGGGACTAGGAGGATGGGTTTTGGGTGGCTTTGCCAGTATTCTGGAAGTCTCTTCCAGGGGAGGCCCATCTCACTTACTAAGGTCATTCTGGAAGTTCATGAAGGCCTTCCTTTTTAGCAGAGCCTTGGATATTTAATCTTCTTGTTGCTTTATCAAACTGCTGTTCATTTTCTGAAAGGTGCTGTAGGGTTTGTCTGCTTTTTAAAAAAAAAACATTTTTATGTTTTATCAAAGTTGTGAGCCACCTATTTCTTTAATAAAAAGTGCAACCCGCAGCATCGCGAACAGTATGTCATCTACCTTAAATATATGCTGCACTTGGATCAAAAGACATTTATTCAACATTATTTTTATAGGAGCAATTCCAATAATTAGATGTTCAAGAGGAACAGCAGCAGAAATGGTGGCAGTGGTGAGTTACGAAATACCACAACTGAATTAATTATTGAAATAAACATGGTAGGTGTTTAATAGAAAACATGGAATGGATTTTATACAGTAGCCAGTGCAGAGTTTCTGTAGCTCGCAGAAACAAATTTCATCCTTTTTCAAGTACCCAGTCAGACCTTTGATTCTGTTTGTACCAACTTTTGGACTAACAAAAGTATCAGTAGGTCTTGCTTACTGGCCATGCATACTGTTCCATTGCAGTGTGCGCAATGCTAATAACAGAATGCATAAGTATTAACAGACTACTTTGTCTTGGACTTTTTTACCTAGTCTTACAGTGGGTCAGTGACATGTTTTTATTTGTATATTTGTATTGCAGAAGAGATTTGGCATTTTCTTGATAGTAAATTCATATGCATGTATCAAACCAAGCACATCTGAACAATTTCCCCAATTCATCTTATTTCATCAAATCTTAAACTTTCTAATGTTTTATTGCAGAATAAATAGGTTTTAGGAGTATATACTTCTCTCTCCAATCTCTTCTGGTGCAGTTGCAATGAGATTTTCTTCCATTTTCAGTTAATTGTCAATCCTTCCATCCAACTTGGAGATAATTTAGAATTCTGGCTTCTTCAAATAATTCATAGTTAAATCTGATGCCTAATTCAGATACAGGAATTGGATAAAAATGATCCAGTTCTTTTTGGCCTTTTCAGAGAAGGCAAAGAGATAGGTTTGTGGTTATATCCTCTGCTGTTATATCTGATTTAAGCCTGTATTTCTCTTCCTCCCTTCCCTTTATTTTTCTAAATAATATTATCTACATTATACAAACCCTACTCCTCTCAGGACTGCATGAAGATAAGGTTCATATATCATGCTAAGTCATGACTTGCTTACCCATGGTTAGAATTATCTCATTTCAGCTTAGGCTTCAGTGACAAAGCAACTTGCTACAGTATTTCACTGGTTTATATGCTAAGACAATGAATTATATCCAGATTTGAACCTCCTCTAAAAGAAAGTGCTCCTTGGGATCAACATAGGTTCTTATTTGAAAAAATAAGGAGGGAAGTAATTCTAACTAATTCTCCATGCAGCATCTCCCATGTGATTTAGAAAAACCTCCAGTGCTTCTGACAAGCTTTTGAGGGAACAGGATGGCCACAGGAGAAAGGAACTACTTTAAACATTGGATATGCTCATGCAGAGCCTAGACAGGATTTGGATTCCTGCACCAAGCAGAGGGTTAGACTTAATGGCTTAATAGCCTGTTTCAACATTAAGATTCTGTAACACATGATGCAGCCATATAGTAAAGAAAAAAATATATATAAAGAAATGACTTCCCCCTTCATCACAAGTATAAACAATTTTAGTAACTTACCACCTTCTCTTAAAATACACAAATGATCTCCCCATATCCCATCTCTTATAGGAACATAGTTCTTAAAACCTTGTCATTTCAATCCTGATGTCAGCAAAAGTCCATTAAGGGTTACTGTCATGTTCACTGTTTCAGTGTGCACTGTACATCGTAATGTTTCACATACCATGGCACTGACATGCGTTTCTGTTTGGGAGGGAGCTGCTGTGAAACCTTGTGCCAAGCTCTGTATCTATGTTCATTTCAATGGAATGTGTTTGGGTTATGTGCTTCGTTCAAGGACTTTTCCCGCGGACCATCAGAAGCCGTTAGGAGCACCTGGGATTGTGAGCTTGGGAAGATTCTACGGGGGAAGAGATCTCATTTGTACCGAGGGTTTTTAGTTTGCATTTGGCGCGCTTTTTTCATTCTCAGCTTTCTTTGTGATCCTGCATACTATTCTTTAATAAATCAGATATCTTTGTGATCCTGCTCATGGGTCTGATGGTGTTCTAGAATAGGCAATCATTACATAAAGCTGAGAATCACCAAAGTTGTACCGTTGGCTCCTACCAAGATTAGTTTCTTGTGAGGGAAAATAGTTAACGATGGGCGAGTCCAAGCTCACAACCAAGGGACTTGAGGAACCGACTGGCTTGATGCCCGAGTCAATGGTCAAGAGCGGAGAACTGAGCCTCACCCCAGAACCTTCAGGTTTCCGGCAGGATTCGAGTTTCAGCCCTGAGGTAGAGGAATCTGACGATGGGAGAGAACCAGAGCAACCGGCACCCAGCGAATCGCCCGCAGAGTTGATCACCTGGGATGAAATGGGAGAACCCCAGCCAGGGACGTCCCAGGCATCCTGGAAGTATCAGTTCCCGCTGACCTCAAACATAGAATCTACCACGGTATCAACAGGGAGACAGCCTAACACGCGAGAGAAGGAGGAATCTCAAACCCCTGAAAGGCTAAGAGTGGTGGAGGCCAAAATAGAATCGATGGAGTACATATTAAGAAACTTGTCTCTATCATGGGGGGGGGGGCAGCCGAGGCGCGAAGGAGATTCCAGCTCCACGCAATCATCCCCCATCCCCCCCACCCGGACCGCCGGCGGAGCGGGGCCGGAGACGGCGCCGGGATGAATCTCCACCTCGCAGAGTTCGACCACCAGTGTCCCCACCCCAAGGAGGGAGAACTACTGTAACCTGGGGCCCAACCACTCAAGCAGCCGCTGATTCAGCTCCAACAGGAGTGGAGGTGAAAGACTTTTCTGTCAAGTTTGATGGGGATCCAACCAAGTTATCTTTCTTTCTCACTAATGCTAAAAGTTACATGAGGCAGTTTGGACCATACTTCCCTTCCGAAGAGGCTAAAATAACTGCCATTGCCACCAAGTTGAAGGGACGAGCGGCTGACTGGTATGTTCAATTAAGTGAGGCTGACTCCCCTGAGCTTGAGTATTTTGAGGACTTCATGTGGGCGTTAAAGCTGCATTTTGAGGATCCTCTAGCCAAGGCAAGAGCTAAAAAGGCGCTGAAGGATCTTACCCAGGGCCAACTGTCTGTAGCTGATTACGCCCTGGAGTTTAAGGCTTTAGCTGGGAAAATCCCCGACTGGTCTCAGTCAACCTTAATAGAACGGTTTAAAGAGGGACTCAACCGGGACGTCCTACGGTGGGCGTTGTGTAAAGACGACCCAGAGACATTGTATGAATGGATCTGTCTGGCCGGCAAGGCTGAGCACGCCCAGCATACCTTCATGCAAACCAAACAACCTGAAAAACAACCAGCCACCATGAGGGGACTCCGAAGTGCTGCAACTGCTGCCCGGCCAGGTTATAGAGCCTGGGAAGTGGAGAGAGATCGGCGCTATGCGAGGGGTCAGTGTCTACGATGCGGAAAGGAAGGGCATCGAGCAGCTGATTGCCCAAAAGCCAAGGCTGGAGATCGAGTGGGCAAGCTGCCGGCCAAATCGCCGCCCCCCTCGCGGCGGATGACAGCAGCCAAGGATGCAGCCTATGCTGAGGAAGTATTCTACTTCTCGGGAGAGGCTGAAGATGACTCTAAGGAGCCGGCGGGAAACACCAGCCACCTGCCATGAAGAGCACCTGCGGGCAGGTGGAGGAGGATGGGCGCGAGGATGCTATGGTGAGTGCTGACTGTCCCACTTTAGCAGTAAAAGTGAAATTGGGCTCCCACACAAAGACTACAGAGGTCTGGGCTTTAGTTGACTCTGGGTGTTCCAGGTGTCTGATTCACCCTGATCTGGTTGCTGCTTTGGACCTGCCTAGCTTCCCCCTCCAGCAGCCTTTGATCTTCACACGGATGGTTCAACGGCGGGGGGGGGGGGGGGCGGCAACCCATCTCACTGGAATTGTGGCAATGCAAATGGGCAGCCACCGTGAGACTTTAAAATTTGTAGTGGCACCTGTTGGCAACCCCTTGGTAATTCTGGAGATTCCCTGGTTGACCTATCGAAGCCCACATATAAATTGGGAACACAGAACTCTGACTTTTAAGGATGGGTTTTACCAAGACCCTACCGCGGAGAGAGCTTCAAGTACGGGGATTGGAAGGGCTGCAATTGCCACACCGCGCCCTAGTTTGGCACGTTTAGAAGGCTTGCCCGATCGATACCAAGACTTTTCAGACGTCTTCGGGGAAATGGAAGCAGATCAGCTACCCCCCCCCCCATCGGAAAACTGATTGTGCAATAGAGTTGGTTCCCAACGCTCAATTGCCCAAGCCGAAAATTTATCCAATGACTCAGAAGGAGCTTGAGGCATTACAGGACTTTATTGACAAAAATCTGTCAAGGGAGTTTATTGAACCTGCAAATTCCCCAGTTGGGGCACCTGTGCTCTTCCGGGAAAAGGAAGATGGCACGCTTCGACTCTGTACAGACTATCGGTTAAATTCCGTCTCAATTTGCAACAAATACCCTCTGCCACTCATGAAGGACATGTTAGCTCACTTGTCTAAGGGCAAGATTTTCTCCAAGCTCGATCTTCGTGAAGCCTATTTCCTCATCCACATATGAGCTGGAGATGAGTGGAAAACCACTTTTAATTGTCCACTGGGTTCATTTCAGTACAAAGTCCTCCCTTTTGGGTTAACAGGGGCACCCGGAGTCTTCATGCAATTGATTAATGAAGTATTACATGATCATTTGTTTAAAGGGGTCCTGGTTTATTTGGACGATGTCCTCATTTACACTGAAACCGAGGAGGAACACGAAAGCCTTCTCAAACAGATGTTAAGTAAGTTTAGAGATGCCAAGCTTTATGCCAAGCTTTCCAAATGTGAGTTTCACAAGACCCAGCTTGACTATCTAGGCTATAGGGTATCTGACAAGGGCATTGAAATGGACCCTGCAAAAATTCAGGCGATTTTAAGTTGGGAACGTCCCCGCACCCGGAGGCAATTGCAAAGTTTCCTCGGGTTCAGTAATTACAATCGCCAATTTATCCAGGGGTTCGCTGAGATTGCTTTGCCCCTTACTGATTTACTCCGTACCAAGGGTTTGGGGGAGACACACAAAGTAAAAAACCCTGGGGCAGTGCTGAATTGGACGCCTGAATGCCAGGCAGCATTCGAGAAGTTAAAAACCCTCTTCACCGCTGAGCCTATTTTACAGCACCCCGATCCTGAACGCCCCTTTGTGGTCCAAGTTGATGCTTCTGACTCCTCAGTTGGGGCTATATTGTTACAGAGAGATTCTGAAAATCATTTAAAACCCTGCGCTTATTTGTCCAGAAAATTTTCTGAAACTGAACGCTGGTGGCATGTTTGGGAAAAAGAGGATTTTGCTGTAAAAGACACTTTGGAAGCCTGGCGTCACCTCCTGGAAGGCGCTAAATGCCCTTTCGAGGTTTGGACTGATCACAGGAATTTGGAAGCCCTCCGCACCCCCCGGCATCTCAGTCCTAAGCAAATTCGCTGGGCTCAATTTTTCAGCTTTAACTTCCAGTTAAAATTTATTCCAGGAAAGAAAAACTTTCTGGCAGATGCTTTGTCACGTTTGCCTCAGGACCTTGACCACATGGCAGATATAGTTGGGACTGTTCTCACTGAACCACAACTGGGCTTGGTTGCCGTCACTCGGAGCCAGACCCATGCGCAGGCAACCCTGCCCCCAGCCCAGTCTGCGAAGCGGAAAGTGCAAGTTCCTTGACAGTTACAGAAGGACTTTCTCCAGGCACTGAAATCTGACACTTGGTTGCTAGCTAATAGAGACAATGTTTCTTTTGAAAATGGTCTGGCGTGGGTGGAACACCGCCTTTATGTGCCTGAAACTTTAAGAGCTGATGTTTTGCAGCGTTCCCATGATGATAAACTTGCTGGACACTTTGGTTTTGCATTTGGTTCACCGTCAATTTTGGTGGCCAACCTTAAGGCGTGATGTAAAAGACTATGTTGCTTCCTGTCCTGTTTGTGCCATGTCAAAGTGAAAAGGAGGGAAACCACAGGGGCTTCTACAGCCAGTGGCCAGCCCATCCCATCCCTGGGATGAGATTTCTATGGATTTTATTGTGGACCTACTTCCCAGTCAGAAGAAAACTGTCATTTCGGTTGTAAAAGATTTTTTCTCCAAACAAGCCCATTTCATTCCACGTGTGTCCATCCCGTCGGCCCCACAATTGGCCCGCCTATTTCTCATTCACATCTACCATCTCCACGGTAGCCCCTCCCGTTTGGTCAGAGACCGCGGGACACAGTTTACTTCCCAGTTTTGGAAATAATTTTTAAAATTGATTGGCACCAAACAGGCGCTGTCCATGTCGTCCCATCCTGAGACTGATGGATCTACTGAGATTTTGAACTCCGCCCTTGAACAGTTCCTTAGAGCATACATTAACTACCATCAGGACAATTGGGTGGACTTGCTGCCTTTTGCTGAAGTGGCTTACAACAATGCTGTCCGTCAGAGTACCGGGCAAACCCCTTTTCGTGTGGTTTCTGGTCACGACTTTGTTCCCATCCCTGAGCTGCCACAACCCCCTCCCCAATCCTGTTCTGCCTCTGACTGGGCTGTTAAGCTTGCTGATTCCTGGCTGGTGATTCAACAGGCTTTGGCTGATGCCCAGGCTGCTTACAAGTTTCAAGCCGATAAACGTCGTTCTTTGCAACACAATTTCAAAATTGGGGATCAAGTATATCTATCTACCAAATTCATCAAGTCCCCACAACCCTCTAAAAACCTTGCTCCCAAGTTCATTGGTCCTTTCCCTATTGTTGGTCTTATCAATCCAGTTACTGTTAAGTTGGACCTGCCTCACAATCTAAAACGCTTGCACCCTGTTTTCCATTGCAGCCTGCTCAAGCCTGTCCACCACTCTTCCTGCTGGCATCGCCAACCTCCTCCTCCTGCTCCGATCATGATTGATAGCCAACAGCACTTTGAGGTCAAGGAGGTTGTTGATTCTCGCAAGCTTCAAGGCACCCTCCAGTATCTGATCCGCTGGAAACACTTTCCTCATCCTGAATGGGTGTCTGCTCGCCACATTAATGCTCCTGATTTAGTAAACCGTTTCCACTTGGCTTACCCTTTGAAGCCTGCTGCTTAGTGTTTTCTTTCTTTTGTGGGGGGCAGTATGTCATGTTCACTGTTTCAATGTGCACTGTACATTGTAACGTTTCATATGCCATGGCACTGACGCGCGTTTCTGTTTGAGAGGGAGCTGCTGTGAAACCTTGTGCCAAGCTCTGTATCTATGTTCATTTCAATGGAATGTGTTTGGGTTATGTGCTTTGTTCAAGGACTTTTCCCACGGACCATCAGAAGCCGTTAGGAGCACCTAGGATTGTGAGCTTGGGAAGATTCTATGGGGGGAGGGATCTCATTTGTACCGAGGATTTTTAGTTTGCATTTGGCACGCTTTTTTCATTCTCAGCTTTCTTTGTGATCCTGCATACTATTCTTTAATAAATCAGATATCTTTGTGATCCTGCTCATGAGTCTGATGGTGTTCTAGAATAGGCAATCATTACAGGTTACCAGAGATAGCAAGATTTCTATTTTAACCTTGATCAAACCAACTTTATATTCCTTCCTTTTACTTCTAACAATCTTAATATTTAACTACCTTCAAATAATGTCCTAGAACTTCATTTCTTTTCATTTTTTCTTTGTTCCTTCTCACAAAATTCTTCAAAGCTTTAACAAGCCTCTTTTGTAAATCCAATATAGGAAATTATCCAGGTCACTTTCTTGGTTTGTTATTTGTATATCCCTTTTAATTATTAAGACATCAGCCTGTTTCTTTTGTATATCCAGTGTAACATCTTTTTCCATGTCATTTTTGTAGCCTGTCATTTTTAAATCCACTTTCAAATTAGTCTCAGTCTTGTCAGGTACATTGGTTCCTCTTCTTTTAAACACAATATATCTATAGAGGTAGACAGTCTTAAAATTAACTTCTGGGTCCTTTGTTCAAAAATATCCTTCGGTATGTTCAGTGTTAAAATATTTTGCTTCATTCTGAACTTGTAAGTCAAATTTAAGTGTTCTTCTCCTTTAATTGTAATCTTTAGTTCCTTCTAGTTCCCTCTAGTGTCCAATTTTTAAAGTCTTATCTTACTATGTTTTGTTTTTTAGAAGAATTCAAAACAAAAGCATTTTGCCACAGGAAGGATTCTTATAATTTATTTATTTGTTTATTTATTGTTCCAATTTCTATCACCGCCCACCTCCCCCAAAAAAGTAAATTTGAAATAAGATTTTGGAAATTAATTCCAAAATCTTATTTCAAATTTACCTGGACCCTTACTCTGTTTGTAACTTTCTAAAGTCAAAGTTTAAATCACCCTTTTGCTGTTTTTTCCACAACAATTTTTTTTAAGTCCTTAAGCTTGTATTTAAAACTTCTTTAGCTAAGGATTGAAGGAAACTCACCCAGTGCTGTCAAACTTGTCAATCCAACGGTTCCTAATAGCTGAAAAGCAGTTAACAAATAATTTCCAAAAGTGATTAGAAAGGGAAGTATAAGAACCCAGTGTTCTTTTAATGGCACTGACCATGGTTTGAGCAAGATGGCTATTCCTTGTCTCCCAGAGCTCTAAACCCACCAGAAACCACTGTCTTGCAGTCTCCTTGTGAGGAGCAACTGTCTGGAGCACTTGTGAGCAATATCAGGTCCTTTCCTTGTCTGGAGAGGAATTACGAAGAGCTGGTCTACTCACCAGCTCTTCATTCTGCCACAGTTGTTGGCTCTGCGTTTCACAGAGCTGTTTTCAGTTTGCCATTTCTTCCCCAGAAGTTGGTCGCAAAGAAAAGGTTCTGATATGATACAGGATTGCTCTGGAGGGGAAAAAAAGCATTTTCATAGAGAGGATTATGTATCTGTTATTAGTGGTATCTAGGAAAAAAAGGAATGAGGTGATGGTTTGAGGTATATCTTATTGAGAAATTCATGACCCATCTTCCTAATTATTTTTCTGTCATTGTCCCAGTTTTGCAAGAAATCTACAGGTGCATTCCCCCCCCCAATATTTTACAAGTGTTATAGGTTTATGAAAATTGTACTTTGTTTCAACAGAAATTGGATAAGAAGCTCCGAGAGAATCTTAGAGATGCCAGAAACAGCCTTTTCACTGGTGACACGCTTGGGGCTGGGCAATTCAGGTAACATTTCATTAAATTTTTGGCAACATTTTTTAAAAACATGATTTTATTAGTACTTTGTAGAATTAAAGTATATCACTGCTTTTCCACAGCTTACTTATTGTTGTGGTAATATAAGAGTAGCATTTTTAAGATGTTTCTAGAAGAAAATTTATGGTTTAACCAGATCGTTTTAGACAGAAACGTGTTGGTTCTTCTTGTAATTTCATACATTGAGACAAACATTTCATTTAATTAAATACTCTTGCATTCAGTGGGAAAATGCTTCATATTCATTATAACTCTTACAGTGTCCAATATAGTTGTACTCATTAGAAATTTTCTAAGTATGCAGGTAGTAATGGAGATACTAAACAAATATGTTTGTTTATAGTTTTCAGAGACCTCTTTTAATACTTGTAGACAGAAACATAGATTTGGCAACTCCTCTACACCATACTTGGACCTACCAAGCCTTAGTGCATGATGTACTGGTAAGTACCATGTGTATTATCTTTTTTAATCTTCTTTTTACTCCCAGCTCCATAATACAAAATTTAATGCAATGCACCTCACCCACTATTCTTACTTGACAAAGATAAGTTAAAAATCAGTTTCTTCCCAAATAGCAGATATCCTGAGAGATATGCAAATCTATCAGTTAATGCCAGCTTTACTTTTCCTTTATAGACTTAGAAATGTAAGTAATCCAAGGTATATGCAGTCTGATGCCAGGGGGATATTCTTTGTCTCCCTGTTTGCTTTCAAAACTTCTTGAAATCTTATTCTTTCAGTGGCCTATGATAGAGGTTTACTGTACTAATCATCAGAATATGGCAGAATAATGGTAATATGTGAGAACAGTCACCATTGTTTCATATATTGTTGGTATAGTAAAGGGTTACTTTCTGAAGTTGGAAAGAATTGTGGAAAATGAATTGAAAATAGGACATAAAGGATTCATATGTCAAAGCGATCCATGTAGGTCAAAGTTGTTCTTGGAAGGAAGACATGGTTTTGTATCTTCACATTAGAATTAATAAAAGGAAATAGAAGTTTCAATCGAAGCAAATATTTGTAGCTCAGGATTGAACTGTGGAGTCCTTGGTGCTCTCTGAGCCTTGTTGTTTTCTTGCAGATGTTTCATTGCCAGACTAGGCAACATCTTCAGTGCAAAGAGGGAGTGGGCCTTGCTCTCAGTTTATACACCGTGGCTTGTGTTGGTAGGGATGTTGTTCTCTCCTTGGGAATTCTTTCATTGGGCTGTTGGTAGCTGCTTGGTTGATTGACTGAGTTAATAGTTCCTTGATTAGGGTGTATTGTGCTGTTTGATGGTTCATCTGGTGTGAATCCTAGTGTTGATTTTTTTATTTTTGCATATCTGGGTGTTGACTGCTGGCGAGGAGGTGTACTGGTCTTTTGGCTTTTCTGTTGTCTCTTTTGAATGGTGTGTAAATGTTGTTTACCTCTATGTGTCTGTTGATGGCTGCTTTGTCTGAGTGGCAGGCTTCCAGGAATTCTCTGGCATTTTTGGATCTGGCTTGGTTTAGGATGCTTACAGTTTCCCAGTTGAAACTATGGTTGAGTCTGTCCATGGAGGCCCACTCCCTCTTTGCACTGAAGATGTTGCCTAGTCTGGCAATGAAATGTCTGCAAGAAAACAACAAGGCTCAGAGAGCACCAAGGACTCCACAAATAGAAGTTTAGAAGATCAATTATGTAGAAGGTCTAGAGAAAAGATAAACTGGCTGCAAGGTACTTGCCTTTAATTGCTTAAAGTGGAACTACTGCCAGTCCCAAACAATATGGACAATGTTTCTTTAAAATGATGCTGTCCTGTCTGGGACATTTTACTATTACTAATCCATTGCTGTGGCATTTTTCTAAAATCCTGTTTCACAGATTTTCTTGATTGTGTCCTTCTACCAGAATATAAAACATATTTTACTTGGTAATAAGAATTTTGACTGTTATTTAGATTTTTGTTGAAGTGTGTCCATAAATAATATTTTGTCCTCTTCAGTGTTTACTTATTTCACAGACAACTACACATTAAATATTAAAATATCATTAATCACCACAAGATGGTGTAGGTGTTACATATTAAGAACCTCAAAGAGAAAGCAGGTTTTTGGGGGTTATGAATGTTATCTAATTTAAAAAATCTAAAATGTGCAATTTTATAGAAAGTTGTTACAAGCAACTGAATTAAATTTGAATTTATAATCAATAAAGATTATGAAACCTCAGCATTTCATTGTATTAATTACTTGACTTATCAAAATAAGTATGTATTTTGTGGTCTATGCAGTTGGCTACATAGTGGTTCATAAAGAAGGCCTTTGGTGCAAGGCGACTTTCCCGAACTCTGGCCCAACTTAGATAATTCCTGTTTTACTACTGGGCCCATCTGCTGCCTAAATAGGAGCCATATAAAATTAGCAGTTACCAAAAACACTAGTATTGATTTGCAATGAAAACTATATAAAGATACTCTGAGAACCATAGCAGAATGACTAATTTATTCATTATTGTTAGCTTTATATTTCTCAGTGATAAGGAAATGCTGCATACATCTACAACATTCTGTAAATCTATTTCATTTCAGTAAATTGATGAAGTATTTGTCCAGTAAATGCATATTATATAATCAGGAGTATCATCATTGATTAAATAATCTTTTAATTGATTCCTAAATTTTAGATTTATTATTCAATAGTACCAAACTTTCTAGAATACATATTATCAAACCTTCTGTAATGTTTTATTAAACAGTAAAGGAAGCACTTCTTTTAAAAGCATGAAAAGATAGCTTATATTATTAAACAAAAATGCTATTTTGTAATCTTCAGTTTTCTGTTACAATAAAAATAAATTTAAAACAGTATTTAAAATTAATTTCTGTAGAACAGGAATCCCCAATCTTTTTGAGTCAGTGTGTACATCTTACATTTTCAGAGCATGATTGGGTGCTCAAAGAAAAGAGCTGCCAGGGGGGTGGTAGGTAGCCCAGTCACAAAAGAGCTGCCATAGTGGGTGTTGTCAGTCTCAACAAAAGTCACTTCCTTGATTTCTCAGTGGCTTTCAGTACCATCAGTCATGTTACTCTTCTGGGCCAGTTGAGGGAGTTGGGACTGGAAGGCAGTCTTCTTCAGTATTTAACCACTTTCCTCTAAGGCCAGTTCTAGACACTGTTGATAGGGGAAGATAGCTCTGGCCCTAGGCCTCTACATCTCAGAGTACCGAAGGCTGTACTCTCTCCTCACTCCTGTTTAACATCTACATGAAACTGCTGGGTGAAGTTATCCGAGAGCAAGAGATTAATTATCATCCTTATGCTGATGATGTTCAGTTATACATCTCTGCCCTGGACCATCCAAGTAATGCTGCCAAGGTACTTTCCCAGTGCCTGGAGGCTATACAGGCATGGATGGGGAAGAACTGTCTTAAGTTCAACCCTGACAAGACTGAGTGGCTATGGGTTTTAGGGCTCCTCTCCCCCATATCTAGTGATTTTCCATTATTTACTCCAAACAGGATTATACAAATACATCTTGTGTGCCAGTTGCACCCATTCCTGCATTAGGAGGCACTACTCACAGTTACTCATGTCTTAGTCACTTCTTGATTGGAATATGCAATGCACTTTACAGAGGACTGACTGTGAAGAGCATTTGAAAGCTTCAGCTGGTCCAGAGTGCAACTATATGTGCAATTGTGGGTGCACCACAATATGCCCCTGTAACACCAATGCTACATGAGTTTCACTGACTCCCAGGAGGTTTCTTTCAGAAAAAACTCATTAATCTTGCTCAAAAGTAAATGACCCAATATTAGAATGTTAGTCACACTTAAATCCTATTGTAGCTGATGGAACAAGTTGGTCTTTCACAACTAACTTTTCCTAGTTAGGAAACTAACTAGGAAACTAACTTTTCCTAGTTAGGAAACTAACTAGGAAACTAACTGTTCCTAGTTGTTTTTGTTTTTTGTTTTAATTAAAGTTAACTTAATTTTCACAGATATTTAAAAGTGCAATGAAGAGGGCAAAAAAATAAGAGAACAAAAAAGAAATAGAAAGTAATTAATAAGCTGTATAAAATTGAGAATTTTCAAAGTAGCATTAGATTAATACTGCATATAAAGGTGATTTTATATCAGTTAACACTTTAAAACCATTCTCAAAATCAAATCAATCAGTAATGAGCAAAGACTCAATATAATAAGAGCCTCTAATATTATATAATTACAATATTTAATTATATATGCTTATATATGTAATATTATATAATATATAAGAATCATCAATCAGAATAAACAATTCATAGGAGTTTCTATTTAATCTGAGAATGCTTGTCCTTATTATAACTGGGAAAAATTAATTAAACACATATGTTAAGAGAAACCCAAACTTCAGATGTGATACAGATACATGTGCAGAATTATGCTCCAGATATGGTTTAGAGGCTAAATTAAATTCAGTATCAGATGTGTACTTTAAATATGAAGTTATTATTTTTATTTACACACATTCCCATAGCATAGTCTGCCATTCTTCTAAAAAAGGGATTATGTGCAATCTTCAAGAAAAACCATATGGTATTCTACCAGCTGTTACCATTAACAAAATCAACTCCATATACTTTGCAGCGTTAGTATAAGGCTTCATAATGCTTAACAGGAAAACAGTAGGTAAGAATTAAAACTGATATTTTAAATTTGTATCATTCTATGGTGAATCATCTTCCAGAGTTATTGAGCCTTATGACATTGCTACTAGGTATGAAAAAACTATCAAACCTGATTATGGCATTTCCAGCAGTTTTTGAATATGAATTACCAGTTTTAGCAGTCAACATTAGTGTAATAATATACCAATTTAAAAAAATCTTTTTTCCAGACTATAAAATAAACTAACAGAAAGTCAGAAATACTGTAATATTTTGAGACAATGTGTTGTGGCATATATTCAGCAGAAAAAAACAATAATATATGTTCTTATTTGAATACAATATATACAAAATAGAGGAATTTAACAGAACAATTCAAATGTTATCTTTAACAAGGACTCTCTTGTTTTATTTACAAAAGCAAATCGTAACATATCAATCTGGTCTTTTTACTAACTCATTTTGAATTTAAAACACTATTCAAATATTAGATAGTAGGCAATACCTAATTGAGGTAATCTTTTATAGGATTTTCATTTGAACAGAGTTGTTTTGGAAGAATCTTCAGGAACAGAAAATTCTCTAGCAGGTGCTAGACCAAAGAAAAAAAATAAAAAATCATATGATTTAACTGCAGCTGATAAATTTTGGCAAAAACACAAAGGAAGGTAAGTTAAATATTTTATATTACCAGTAGGCTGACTATACGTCCTGTTTTGAACAGAACAGTCCGGTTTTTAACATTTCCCAACCATCCCGTCATTTTAATATAAATGTCAATTTTGTGCCATTTTTAAAATCGGAGCCGTTATTGGGAAAAGCGGGATAAAATTGAAATTGAAAAGGAGGCTGACTTGGCAATAGTTCTCAGTCTGGTGGGAAACCTAGAGCGGAACCACAGGAACAGCTGATCAGCGGTGAGCAAGAGGAAGAGTCGCTGCTGCCAATCAGTGCAGTGGAAGACAGTTGAAAAAGCGCACCCAGCAGAAAAGAAGCAGATTGGCTCTCAGGCCAAAACAGCAGGAAGAAAATAAAAGGGCTCATCAGAGAGGATCAGGTTGTCAGGGACAACCATTCACTAGACTCCTCCGTTCCTGTCCTCCTGTCCCAGCTCGCAGCTGCCCTCAGCCCACCGCTTCTCCAGCCTCCTGCCGCCTCATTCCTGTCCTCCCATCCCAGCTCGCAGCTGCCCTCAGCCCACCGCCGCCTTTAGCCCTCCTGCAACCTTTCCACCCAATGCCACCCCTGCACCAGCGTCTCTGGACCCAACCATTGCTGCACCTCCCCGTCCTGCACCTTCCCAGCTTACTGTTGATAACTTTTTTCATCATCTTTTTCATGAATATGGAAAATTATGTAAATTTAACCCCATCCCGTTTTGCCATCCCAATGTCCCATTTTTTCTCAAGGAAATATGGTCAGCCTAATTACCAGTTAACTACTTATGCTTCAATTTATATTACTGTTTTCTGTTGTAATTTAAAGAAAGTGTAAAATGTAGTATGAAGAAAGGGCTGCAAGGAACATTTTTTAAATGTATGTTTAAAATACAGATTATAAATTAAAAAATAGTTTACACAACATTTATTTAGCCCTTTTCCAGAGGTAGCAGAATCTGTTCAGCAAGAGTTAGAATCCTACAGAACTCAAGAAGATGAAGTCAAGCGGCTTAAAAGTATAATGGTAAGATTTATTGATACAATCAAAAATACTCTTTTTGGACTTTATAGAGTGCTTTAAATATATTTATATTTTTAAAATACACTGGAAGTATAATGCTGGTTGCTTTAGAATTCTAAAATTAAAAAAGATTTTTAAATCAATTCCACAACCTTGTATGCAATTTTATAATCTGTATTGTATACATTTATGGCAAAGAGCCCTCTGATACTGATTGGCTCTGTTGTTTTGAATATATGTGAGGGCTAGGAATGGTCTTTACTGTTCTAGTGGAGCAAACCTGAATCTTTGCAGCTTGTAAAAAGAAAAACTAGAGATGACAAACTGCTACAGAAAAAGAATGGATGAAGAAAAGTTTAGAAGTTTGTTTTTAAATGTTTGTTTGTTTATCTCCCTACCCCTGTATATTTAAAACAATACTCTGGGATAGGACCAAGTGTAATTACATACATAATAATTTGAAACAGGTAACATGAAGCTTTCAGCTAAACTGTCTGCTAGGGTGAAACAATCAGATTTTACACCTAAAGCCCTTTTAAAGGCCATCGAACTTCCACAGAGACAAAAAGATAGAGCTTATTCCAGAGTCTAAGATAATACAGTCTAAGCTGGAAAATGCTAATTCGCCTCTTTCTTTTGAATCTTGCAAAATTTTGATTCTTACTCTTGGTTTTCCCTTGTTCCATATAAATCTGTTGATTGTTCTTTGCCAGACCTGCAGATTTTTATCTGAAATTGGATTCAATGCCATTTGGAATAGAAAATTAATCTTGGATGGCATACCACAATAAGTCCTAACCAGGAAATTTTTCTACCTTTCAATATCTTGTTTTATTTCTTTCCATAAATGGTTGTAATTGTTATGAAATATATTTTTATTACATCCTGTCAAGTGGAGTCATAGGTATTCACTGAATGTTTTGTTGTATCTGTTACTTGACAAAATCCTCTTCCTCAGAGGATTTTATATCCAGAAAGGTAGTCAAAGTCTTTAATCTATTACTGTTGTATGGAGCTTTGTTGATGCATAATAGTTAATGCTGTATCATCTGCATAGCATTTTATCTTTTATTCTTCTCCTTGAATTTTGATCCAGATTATTTATTCATCTCATTGGATCTTACTTGCTTCCAAAATGATTACAAATAGTAAAGGAGAAAGTGGACACTCTTGTTAAGGTTTTCCTACTAACAGATTAAGCTACTATTATACCTAATCATTTGGCCAGGTGAAGGGGTTGCATTTGATTGTCTCCTCTCACGTGCTTCATGCAAAATAGCCTGGGGGGAGGACCTGCCCGGACTTGTTCTTCACTACTTCTTTTTCCCTCTGCTGGAAATGTAGCTCAGCAAGGCTTGCTCCAAAAAGGGAGCTAGGTCCTTTAAATGTTTTGCTTTTGTTTTTGTTTTCTGTAAATAAATTATTTTTATAGAAATGCTTGGTGTGTGACTTTTTTTGACCTCTCCTGGGCTAAAGGCTTTCCCAGCATTCTGTAACAGGTTATGGGCCCAGTAAACAACGCAGTAAAACCCAGAGAGAAAAGAGAGGTCAGCTCCACACCTCGTGCACAATTTAAAGGCAGGTAGCAAAGACCTGTGAAGATTTTCTTTGGAGCCACCTGGAGATTTTCCAGCAACTGCCGGTCTGCAGGACTTAGAAGCTAGCTGAGGTGACTTGCAAAAGAAGGAAGAAGCCATGGCTACCTCCCAGCCCTCAGCGATGCCTCTGGAGCGCCTATCAGAGACCAACTATTTGAATTGGGCCCTGAAGATGGAGATGTATCTTCGCAGAGAGAATCTTTGGCTGCCAATTGGTGAGCAAACCCCCCAAAATCCCAATGCTGAATGGCTGAGACAGGATGAGCGGGCTAGAGCCACCATTATCTTGGGAGTTGAGGACAATCAGCTAGTCCACGTGCGAGGCATGCAGTCTGCAAAGCAACTTTGGGACGCTTTGAGAGACTTATATGTAAAGGCAACAGCAGGGAGTAAAGTTACTCTGACGAAAAAGCTGTACAGAGCCTACCTTGCAGAAGGAGAAAGCCTTCCTGAGCACCTGCATTATATTCAGCAGCTGTTTGTTGAGTTGCAGGAGAGAGGAATGGAATTTACACCTCTCACAAAATCCTATATCCTCCTGTCCTCACTAAATGAAACGTGGGACACGCTGATTTGTACCCTGGAGGCTATGCCTGAAGCAGACCTCACCCCATCGTATGTTACACAGCGCTTACTCGCTGAATGGGAGAAGAGAGAGGAAAGATCCCCCCCCATCTCTTCTGGAAAGCTGCAAGACCAGAAAATGAGGGAAAAGAAGGGAAAGGAACCTGAGGCCACAGCGCTAGCAAGCCAGCGATGCTTCACTTGTGGTTCAGCTGGACATTTGCAAAGAGACTGTGCCATGAGACCCAAGAGTAGAAAGAAAAAGCAGAAGAACACAAGGGCAACACAGAAGAAGGCTCTTCAGACAACCCAAATTGCACAGGTTGCTGAGAAGGGTAATTCTGATGTATGGGTGTTAGATTCTGGGGCCAGTTGTCATTTATGTAATTGTAAAAGCTCTTTTGTGTCACTGTCTAAAACTGAAAGACAAAGTGTATCTTTGGCTGATGGGTCTGTCACCAAAATTATGGGACAAGGTGACTTGTATTTATCCTGCTTAGGAGAAACTGTAAAAGGTGTGTTGTATGTGCCAAATTTACAATCAAACCTTTTATCTGTGGCACAATTGGCTGCAACAGGGTATATCATAACATTTAAGAAAAATGGTTGTGAGATACGAAAAAATGGGAAATTGTGTGCTACTGGTATGTTAAAAGACTCCTTGTACATTGTGCAAAATGCAAGGAAGCCAAGCTGCAAGGCTGCAGTTGGTAACACTCCATATCATGACCAATGTGTACACCTGATGCACAGGAGATTTGGTCATGCTAATATCAAGTATATAGAACAAATGCCACAGCTGTGTGCTGACCTAAAGATAAAACCCTGTAATAAGTACTTAGACTGTGTAGTTTGCAAAGAATGCAAAACACTAAAAGCTCCTGTGAGTAAGCACAGTGACAGAGTTACAACTAGACCTTTGGAAATTGTACACTCTGATATTATTGGTCCTTTTGCTCCAAGTCTTGGACAAGCAAGGTATGCAATGACCATCATTGATGATTTCTCAAGATACACATTTATCTACATCTTAAAACATAAAGATGAGGCATTTGAGAAATTTAAAAGTTTTGTGACATGGGCAAATGGAAAATTCCCTAGGCCTGTATCTGCACTCCAATGTGATAGAGGAGGAGAATACCTTTCTCACAAATTCAGAAGGTTCCTAGTGGAAAAAGGGATAGAACAAATTCTTTCTAACCCGTACACCCCTCAGCAAAATGGTGTTGCTGAAAGAAAGGGCAGAACCTTGCAAAATGCGATGGAATGCATGTTAAAAGATTCACGATTATGTTTTAAGTTCTGGGGAGAAGCTTTATCGACTGCTTGTTATGTTCAGAACAGGTTGTATAACTCTATGATTCAGGACACTCCATTCCATTTGTTTTATGGTGTGAAACCAAAGGTAAGCCATCTTAGAGTGTTTGGTAGCACTGCATGGGTTCACATTCCAAAACAACAGAGAAGGAAAGGAGGCCCCACAACAAAGAAAGCCATCTTTGTTGGCTATGAACAAAGCCAGAGGAGCTACAGGTTCATAATGGGAGAGAAATTAATAATTAGCAAAAGCGCTTCTTTTGCTGAACAAAACTGGGGGAGATTAAATTCTAGCTCTCCAGTTGAACTGACCACCACAAGAGAACAGCAAGGACTTGCTGATGGTGATCTTTTGCCTGATGACATTAAATCAGAAAAGCAAACTGAAGATCTGTCTGATGAGACAGATGCTTCTCAGGAAAGTGATAGGAGTCAAAATTTAAGCCCTGTATTACCTCGCAGATCTCAGAGGAGTAATAAAGGCGTTCCTCCATCACGTTTTCAGGCTGAAACAGTAAAGGCTTTTCACATATTCACAGAACCTGAGTCTTTAGAACAAGTGAATGCTTTACCACCTGAGATTGCACAAAATTGGCATTCTGCCATGCAACAGGAATTAGCATCCTTGAAAGAAAATAAAACATGGAAACTGGTCAATCTACCTCCCAATGAACGCTGTCTGGGTTGTAGGTGGGTTTTCAAACTGAAAAGGGATGCTGATGGCAAAATCCAAAAATATAAAGCAAGGTTGGTTGCAAAAGGGTTCACTCAAAGGAAAGATTTAGACTTTGACAAGACTTTTGCACCAGTTACTAAAGGTGAATCAATTAGATTACTGTTAAAAGTTGCTGCACTCAAGGGAATGTCAGTTAACCACTATGACATTCAAACTGCATTTCTCTATGGTGATTTAGACCACAGATTATACATGCAGCAACCCCCTGGCTATGAAAAAGGGGAGAATTTAGTCTGTGAACTGCAGAAGTCAGTCTATGGGTTAAAACAAGCTGCTAGATCCTGGAACCAAAAAGTAGATGAAAAACTGCAGAATTTTGGTTTTGAAAAAGGAAAAGCAGATCCCTGTGTATATATGAAGAAGGACAAACAAGGCTGTATGTATCTGTGCATTTATGTTGATGATTTGCTGCTGTTCACATCAACAGAAAAACAAAGGCTTGATTTTGAAGCCTGCATGAAAAGCCATTTCATATTAAAAAGCCTTGGAGTTGTGACCAATTACCTAGGTTTGGAAAAACACAGGAAGAAGAATGGTAGCTTTCTGTTAAACCAAAGGGGAGATAATGGTAATGTGAATGGAAAGACATATAAAGTCAGAGAAGATTGGTTTGCATCTTAATCTGTAGTGTAAAAAGGGGAGTGTTAAGGTTTTCCTACTAACAGATTAAGCTACTATTATACCTAATCATTTGGCCAGGTGAAGGGGTTGCATTTGATTGTCTCCTCTCACGTGCTTCATGCAAAATAGCCTGGGGGGAGGACCTGCCCGGACTTGTTCTTCACTACTTCTTTTTCCCTCTGCTGGAAATGTAGCTCAGCAAGGCTTGCTCCAAAAAGGGAGCTAGGTCCTTTAAATGTTTTGCTTTTGTTTTTGTTTTCTGTAAATAAATTATTTTTATAGAAATGCTTGGTGTGTGACTTTTTTTGACCTCTCCTGGGCTAAAGGCTTTCCCAGCATTCTGTAACAACTCTTGCCTCGTACCTTTACATATTGAGAAGCCTACAGAGAGTGTTCCATTCACTGTAACCTTCATTGTTTGCCATTGATATATGCTCTCTGCTTAGGTTCATCCATCAAAGCCAATGTATTCATATACTGGAAAACCTTTCTTGGAAGCTTTCTTCCTTTTTTTTTTTTCAGTTGATTTGTCTAAATATGAATCTATCACTCCATTTATGTCTCCTACAATGATTATTTCTCCCTCTGCAGTTTCTATTAGAGTATGAAATCCTTTCTTCATAGAATTGTTCTTTGGTTGGGGCATAAATGGATGTCAGTGTTAAGATTTTTGCTCGCTGTTTTTACTTTTATACTCAGGAAGTTGATTTAAAATAAATTACTATTCTATTTTTTTTCCAGATGCTATATCTAACTCTTTCTGTTTTAACAAATTGACATGGTCTTGTTTCATGTGTGTATCTTGTAATCAAACAATATCATCTTTATATGATTAGAACCTGTTGAAAATTATCCTTCTTTTGCTAGATAAATTAAATCCATTTACATTTAATGAGGTTAACGGGTTTTTCCCCCCAGTTTGGTTGCAGTTTAATTTCAATTTAATGCTGCAGCTATTATTTATTTATTTATTTATTGAATTTATACAGCCACCCATCTCACTTGCATGTGGCTCTGAGCAGTGTACACAATTAAAACATGAACCAACAATCACAAAATTCAACCATTAAAACCAATTAAAAACAGTTAATAACTATGGTTAACAACTACAATGACAAAAATACATGGGGGAGTGCTGTCTAAACTTATACACAGTGCAACCATTTAATGGGTTACACACTTACATGGGATCCCCAAGCCCAATGGCACATTCAAATTTTGAGGGCCTTCCAGAAGTCCAGCAGGGTTGGGGCCAATCTAAGCTATACTTAGTTTCCCATCTACTTTATCTCCAGTTTCCTTCCCTGTGCCAAAAAGTTCATTATCTGTTGTGTCCTGAGCAATTAGTATGTCATATAAAGAGGAAGCCTCTGGTTGTCCTGATGTTCTTTTTGTTTCCAGATAAACTTCCAATGCAAATGGGATTCTCCATCTGCATCTAATTTGTTTGCTTAATAATCTTTAAATCCTTTTGCCTTTTGTGTGTGTGTGGAGTTGGCAGCATTAACTGTTGGGTGACTGGCTTTGAGAAACCATGTCTGTGTGGGTGCTAGATGGCAAAAATGACCTGGGGGAGACCAGAAATCCCCTAGCTGCACTTTCTTAGCTTAACTTGTAGTGATGGCTAGGAGTTACTAAAAATACCAGGAACTTCAGAGTGGAGCAAGAGAAGAGTCCTGTTTGCAAGCCACCATTGCCCTGCCTCTTATGATATACAAATAACATGTGACATGGATTTCTCATTGTATTTCTAACAAGATTATTTAGAGAACCATTTTTCTGATAAGCTGCAAATCAGGTCTACAAATATGTTGGAAGCATACAATCAATGAGACTTCATCATGAATTTTCTGAATAGCTTTAACTGTCTCTTCAAAGTTATGTAAAACTAGAGTTCCTTTCTGTGTAAATTAAATACCTCATTTAGTTTTTAAGTATACATATATGAATAACAATAAATAAAAATACAAATTTTTCCAGGGGCTGGAAGGTGAAGACGAAGGAGCAATATGTATGCTATCTGATAATACAGCTAAACTAACTTCAGCTGTTAGGTAAGTATATCAGTGAAACACTTTTAATGGGCAAGAAGTTCACCATTTAATCAGCTTTCTTCCTTATTCAGATGTTATTGTATTTCTGTATTTCATACTAATAGTGCAATGCTGTTCATTAAATATCTAATGAAATATTAAAGTAGTATAATAATATAAAACCGTATGTGTCAAATCCATATTTTAGGAGAAGTAGGAATTCTTGATGATTGAAAACAACTTTATGGATTATTATGTGTTGCAGAATTGATTTGGGTCCTTGCATTGTAGCCTCATCTGCCATCATGGACGCATCAAGTTATTAGGAAGGATTTGAATCAAGAGCTGTTCTCTGGACAGTACATTATGGCAACAAAGAATCATGGTGGGATAGAATAGCTAGTTTACAAGAAAACTAGCCAGGTGTGTTATCTACAGTTAGCTTTAGTTTTCAATGAACTGTCCACCTAAATCTGCAAAATCATACTGGTTAAAGAAGAGGGGGTCAAACGTCTTAATAGCTTGTCTCCTAAACAGCTGTAGGTCAGAGATTTCAGAGCATATAGATAAATATTTGGACAGTATATGACCCAGGTTCATATTTTCTTCTTGAGAAATGCATTCCATAGCTAGCGAATGAGGACAAGACAGGATCTAAGTATCAGCTCAGAAGACTTTTAATAGTTTCCTGAGGCTCAGTACTGAGATGTGGCTTCAAGGATTCTCCTGTTCCCTCCTATATCTGCATGTTTGTAATAGTTGAGATTGATTCCCAAATTGCATGTTTGTATTTGTAACATTAATTATGTAATTAAAATGGAATAAACAGACAAGTTAGTTTGTATGAAATCTTTTTCAGCTCTCTTCCAGAGCTTCTAGAAAAGAAAAGACTCATAGATCTTCATACAAATGTAGCAACAGCCATTCTGGAACATATAAAGGTATAAAACATTTACATTTTAAAGCTTTATCAGATTTATAGCTAATCAGTCCTTTTAATTGAGCATACTAAAAGGAATGCTCAGCTATAATTTTTTATTGGTTTTAAAAATAGTATACAACAAAAAACACAGAGATACTGTGTACAATGGGATTTGATTCCAGGTTTTAACTCTGACTGAATCAGTGCAGAGGAAATGGAGAGGGCACAGTTTTTTGGCAAGAGAGTATGCAGCAGTAGTTATAATGAACAATTGGTTGCATTATGCTTATATGTATTGGTTTAAATATAATCGGCACTGTCAGTTAGCTTCCATTAATCAGATAATAAAAGGCTGTAATTTTCAGCTGTTCCTAATTTTCCCTGTACTAGTCTCTTGAGCCTTCTCTCACAGACCTTTTCATTCCTCTCCCAGATCTGTTCTATGAAGTTAGGCTACCATTTAGGACAGTATTGATTTATACTTTCTTATCATTTTGGGGCTTTTGTAGAGCAGAAGAGAAAATAGTGTTTTTTTAAATCCATAGAAATAAAAATTACATTCCATCATATGCTTAGTAAAATAGTCCCAATTCCTGATTACTCAGACTTTAATCTGCTCACCCTGATTTGTGAACTTTTAACGATTCTTTGAGTCCCAAAAGTTTCTATGGGACTTAGATACTTTTTTTTTTTTTTAGGCTAAAGTAATCACTTAAAAATGAAAGAGTCTCAGGTCCCTTGAGGGAGCCAACAGTTCCATGTGAAGAGTAGACAACATGATTTAAAGTACAGTCAACATATATATGGAATTCTAGCCTCCATGCTTGAAAGTTCTGATTCTGACCTCTTTCTTCAGAGCTCCAGTAAATTACAGAATATTACCTTGTGTCAGCCATGCCAAAAAAAGAAATAAATCCCTTTCATCATTCAAAGAATACCATAATGGGTTAGATAAGTGGAATATTAGATTCTATGCAAATATAGTTACTCTCAACTCAAGAGTGATACTTGCAATCAAACTATTCTTGTCATGTGTGATTAAGTGGTGGTGTTTTGTGATTGTGTTAATTACTAGGCCAAATAAGATAACTGGTTTTAAATGAGCATAGTTTTTTTAAAAATTTAAGAAGTGATTTGGCATAATTTGTCCCATCAGAACAGTTTAGCTTGCCTGAAATTTTCATTTCATTCTGAGAAAAACAAAAAAGTTGCTTCCCTTTGTACTTTTGCTATACTTACAGTTTCGTTTTTCAAAAAGCTGAGTCAAACCAAGCTACCTCTAGAGTGACCTGGATCAGATCAAGCCATTTCCAGAGTTCAGATTCAGTGATTTCTGCTTCTCCCTAGTACAAAGCATAGATATAATGCAGAATTTATGTATTTTTCTGGGGTCCACAGTGACAGATAAAATGATTGTAGGGGTGTTTTTTACTGGTCCTGTATTTTGATCATTGTTTAAAATGAATGAAACACTATTGCAGTTTTCATCTATTCCATAGATTTTATCCTCAAGCTGCTGTTCTGCCAGATTAGATTCTCATTTTCCATCTGTTAAAAAAAAAAAAAGGCTTAGGCAGAAGTCCAGGCTACTATCTCCGGCTGCTGTGAAAAAATCAGTTCATAAAAGAAAAGTAAACAATCCAGTCATTTTTCTTCCACAGCTTTTCTGGCCACAGTCTATTGAGAAGTATTGAATAAGAAATAAATTTTGGAAATTGATGATCAAACCAACGGTCTAATTTATATAACTAAAAATAATATTATGCATTGCTTTCTTTAATGAGTATGAATGAATCTTTGTTACAGCCAAAGGCCAGAAATAAAAGGTACAGCTGAAATTCTAATGAGTTTAATGTGATGATACTGAATTTTAATTATCGGTGTTTTTAGATTTGCCAGTTATTGAGGGTGTTTCCCCCTCTGCATTTAAAAGTGTAACCTTTTTTTCTACAATTTTTTACATAAAATATTTTTCACAATTTTCTTAGATAACTGAAGCTTAATCCACTGACAATCTGTTTCCATAGACAGTAATGTAGAAAATAACATTTTTTTTCTTCAGCGTTTTACATTGGACCTCTGTCAAAATCCAAGGCAGGATGTGGTTTGGAAATACTTCCATAGCAGACTGTCTTTTCCTCCCAAGGCATAGAAATAGATGGCCTTACTGAATTAGATGCTTTTGAAATTGCAGAGGTGGAATAAATTATTAGCATGCTTCCTTTCTGCTTCAGGAAGTTTCTTAGAGAAAAATAAGAGGAGAGAAAAGTTTACTAACTTTCCTGTAAGTTTTCTCAGTTGAAGTCTAAATGGGGGGAAAATATGCCAGTGAGGCAAAAGAATGGGGCACATGATCACAATCTGATTATTGATTATTGAGTGTTTGAATCATCCTAAGCAGTTTTCAAGGATCCTTAATTAGTATCTCATCTCCCCATTATTTGTACTACAGTAATAGATAGTGGTTTATTTTTAACCTTTTACCATTATTTTTTTTAAGAATCTATTTTGGAGTACACTGTCAGCTCCTAAATCTGCATTTAAGAAAATGCATGCTCATGTACATGCACACATGTATGGGAGGATGTGTCAGTGTATATACACACATCTGCATATAGACTCAGATGTGCTGTACCCTTTTATGGCCTTATACCCTGGAAGACTGTTTGATCCAGTGAAGTCTCCTATGAGTGGAAAACCCAAGCTACCTCTACAGTGAAACGTGATTCTTGCAGATTCTCTTTTCTTCTGTTCTGGCACAGAAAAAAGGTGAAATAAGTGAAAATTGCCCCCCTCCCATTTCTACCCAAAGAAGCCTCCCATCACAGAATCTAGACCTTGCTATTTATGGAGGTAAAAAATTGAGAACTATCCACACCATATATCTTTTGACTTGAGAGTAATTTAATAAAACTTTATGGGTGTATAATTACAGTTTAATTTACCAAGGTAGCTGATACGCTAATTTATATTTTCTATAATAAGTCTTAAATTATACTTTTGTAGTAATTCATTTTGCAGCTGATTTCCAGATTGCCTTAGATTATTTTTGAAGGCACAGCAAAAGGAACTCTGATTAATCACCTTTCAGAAATTCTGGCAGTTTTTTGGCATACTTCAGTGTTGAGCAAGAAGCTGGAAAGAAACATCAGCATTTCCCAAGATGGATTAGCAAATATTTATTGGAAAAGCTTAGAAGAAGAGGAACCTTGTTTTAGGTTGTTTAACCTAGTAAGATTTTGGCAACTCAGAAAGAGTTGCCAGAGTTTGATAGATGCAAGGAAAATATCCACTTTTATTGGAAGCATTTTTATATTGCTATTTTGGACATCTTTATGCATTTTTCTTTTCATTGGTTTCAGTATGACTTAAACATCAGAAAAAGAGCAATTGTAGTTTCAGATTGTTTCTTTTTTCCTCTATGGGTCTCTGGTTTTTGTTGGATTTTTTTTTTCATGGATTAATAATAATTTCCAGTAACAATAATGTAAATTATTGCCTTAATTTTGCAAGTTACATTTTATGAAGTTATATTTAAGAAATAGAAAAAAGTTCTACGTGTTAGACTTTTGCATTTAAACATCATGTAAAGATACTAAAATACTATAGATTATTCTATAGAAAGCTCTCTAACTTTCTTTATTGCATTAGAAAATAAAAAAGGCCTTAAGTATGTACCTCCCCCTCCCACTCAATAGAATCATTGATTTAGGATATAATATAGTTTTACCACACACATTGAACAAGTTAGTTTGCTGTTGCCCTGAAATGCTTGCAAAACAGTTAGTACTTTTCCATATTCTCTGCCCATTATCTTTGTTTTGTTTGATATGGCTACATTGAGCTCTTCTTAATTTTTTTGTTGTTTTAAATCTTGCATAGTCCTAAATGCAATTTCCTTTATATGCATATTGAAATGAATATTTGAAGAGCTGTTTTGTACCTAACATCCTATAACATACTGGTGATGTTTGATATCCTTCTGATGAATCTTGGTTAAAATTTTTATCATATACAGTATGTCCCAATGAAAGGCACATATAGCTAATTTATAAGTGGTAGAAATAGCTCTAGAAGTGACATCCAAAAATTATTTATGAATAAATGGGTTAATTTAGGTTACTTAAGCCTAATTATAAAGAACCGGTTCGGTGTAGTGGTTAAGGCATCAGGCTAGAAACCGGGAGACCGTGAGTTCTAGTCCCGACTTAGGCACAAAGCCAGCTGGGTGACCTTGGGCCAGTCACTCTTTATCAGCCGTAGGAAGGAAGCAATGGCAAGCCACTTCTGAAAAACCTTGCCAAGGAAACTGCAGGGACTTGTCCAGACAGTCTCCGAAAACTGGACACGATTGAACAGGAAAAAAAAGCCTAATTATAGTTTCTTTGAATATCATCATTTAAAGTCATTTTAAGTATATTTTTGAATGATTTAGCTGTTACCTAATTGATATTGACCATTTCTGGATAGGCAAATAGTTATCCTCTGCTTAAAATCTTTGCGTTTTTTTACCTAATAATTCAATCGGTAAACAATATTATTCATTAAATAATTTTAAGGTATGTAATACAGTAGTAAGAGAAGACTTTGTGAGGGTGCTACAGCTGCTTTGAAGGCAAGGGATATAGCAACCATGCATTAATGTCAGTTCTGAATCTGATTAAACCCTAGGTGAGAGATCTGTAACCCCTTTGGGTTTAAGGTATCATGGAAGAAAACTATGATAGTTTATGTATTCTATGAGAATATATATTATTCATAAGTATAATAATGTTATTATATGCATTATTAGAATACATATATTCTATGTAGAACCTATCATAGAACCTATATAATTGTTTTTAGTTTTTTACAATGGAAAAATGAATGAAAAGTATGGAAACTTTTTTATTTTCTAGTGGAAAGGGGTGTGCGTGTTTGTAACTTTCCAATGACAATTTCATTTCATTCAGACTCGGAAACTAGATGTGTATTTTGAATATGAAGAAAAAATTATGAGCAAGTCCACATTGGATAAATCGCTTTTGGATATGATTTCTGATCCTGATGGTAAGTGTATAATTTGGATTTATTGCAATGTTCCTTTCTGAAGATTGACTTAATTAATTTGCTTGTAAGCAACAAGAACTTATGCCTGAAAACTACTGTTGTCACGAGTAAAATAGCAGAGCTAGAAGAACCAAAGGTCTGGTATTATATAAAGTAGGTTCTCATCTGCATTTGTAAGCTTATAGAGTGTGAGTGTTACAGACTGTTGCTTGTGAGCTTTATGCTTATAAGCTATGCATTTCCAACCTTGACTATTACATTGAGAAATTTTCTGCTTCATAACTCTTTCAGCTATCCCTGTGAACAGAGAAATCTCATTAATTTTGTCGAAGAGATTACAGGACTCAATTTGGTGCTAAAAAACAGCGTTTAGAACTGGTACAAAGAGTTTATTTTAAGAAATTCAATACTTCTTGCGGGGAGGTCTGTTGCTTTCTAGCAAACCAGTTCTGTATATTGATTTATTTTTGCCTCAGCAGTCCCATATCAAATGTCAAAATCCTCCACATTCAAAAGTACAGCCAGTTATATTCTGAATAGAGATAAGTGATGTCTAATAGCCATGCCATTGCATATCCCCTATCCCCAAATGTTTTTTCCCATTGCTTTTCTTACTACCCATTTTGCTATATGAATGGGCTTTTCTCAATTGGTGTCGCTCCACACACACACACACACACACACACACACACACACGCTCCATCATGCAGCATTTATGCAAATTGAGGGATAGGGTTACCTCCACTCTGAAGCAAGTATTTCAGGAGAATCACAGATGGAGCTGGTTCAAGGTGAGCAGATGCTGAATTAGTAGTCACCAGACTGATTCTTGTTGTACATTGGTGGCTGCTGATTTGACAGCACTTTTCCTACTGATGTAAATGCCAAAGGTTAACTGGTAAACTTTTATTATGTTGATTTTTAGTGAAATGTATTTTATGATAGTGTTAAGAAGATTATTTTTTTTAAGTAAACCTTTTCTCTGCCCAGCGGGAACTGCAGAAGACAAGATGCGACTCTTTCTTATCTATTTCATAAGTTCTGTACAGTTGCCTTCTGAGGTATGTTTAAAACAAACAACTACATAGTTTGATTCCTAATTTAATTTTTGTCAGTAACATAGGTGAGTTTATAGTTTAGTTTTTGTCAATAATGTTAAATCATAGAGTTCCTTTTGCACTCTAGACACTTTGTTTCAAATCCATGAACAATATAAAGACACATAGATCCAGGCAGACATAATGGATCATTTATGTTGCATTAAACTTTTTTTATTTATTGAGTAAAAATATGGGTCTAGCTTTAGCCCTATTTAACCATTATGTTTGAATTCACATAATGTGCTAAGCCATAACCAAACAGGCCGAGCCATGATTTAGCAATATGTGAACTATTTTAGTATTTATTATGTGATCATGTTTAAAAGATCAGAAATACCTGTGGATGTCAGGGAACAAAGGAACAGTTTTTATACCAGCAAAAAAGCTGTACAGGTTAACTACAAAAGTTAGCTTTCCTAAGCATCTTTAATAAAACATAAATCCCATTGAGCTTAACAGAGCTTATTATTGTTTAGTTTATAATTTACATTATAATCACGTTTGAGTTATTAATTCTAAAAATTCTGATTTATTAAAGATGCTTTATTAAAGATGATTGATTGATCAAGTCATTGTCGACTCTTAGCAACTACATAGATTGGTTTTCTCCATGACAATCTGTCCCTAACCTGGCTTTTCAGGTCTTCAAATGTTAGGTACCTAAATCAGTGTAAATACTACTTGCTTGATACAAAATTGAAGTTCAGTAACCAGGAAATGCAAAGAATAGTATTTATAGACTACAAAGTCAGAAAATATGACAGGTAGTGTCATGAGTACTGATGGCGAGCAGGAGGGTGCCTCTATCCAGGGGTGAAAACACATGCGTAGTGCTGAGGAATTAAGCAGCCATTCAAAAAGACACAGATCAGACCCGCCTTAACTTTTGGGGTTTATCTGCCTGTGTTTTCCCATGCTTCTTCAGTTTGTTAGGATTCTGTCTTATGTAGCAGTAATAAACACTAGAGACCTACCCCTCGTCTCAGCATGATTCCTGACTGTTAGGACAGGTAGTCCTCATTTAACAACGGTAATTGAGACTGGAATTTCCATCACTAAATGATGCAGCCGTAAAGCACAATGTCACATGACTGTGCTGTTTGTCAGTGGAAATTCTGGCCCTTTGATTGCTGTTGTTAAGTGAATCACCGCAGGTCATCTAGTGCGGATGTCATGTAGTCACCACTTGCGACCTCCTGCCAGCTTCCCCATTGACTTTGCTTGGAGGAATCTGGCAAAGAAGGTCACAAATGACAATCATGTGCCTGCAGGGAAGCTGCGACCATCATAAGTATGAGGACCAGTCAAAAGTACCACTCATTCAGCATCATCGCAGTTTTGCCTGAACTTACACTGAACCTGTATTTTTAATACATAACATTCTATGAGTAATCCTAAAATAACCAACTAGGAGCACTCACCCACTTAGTTTTTCCTGATGTAACCTTTCATTTCCTAGAACATGATTCCTTCAAAAATTAAATGGCAGTCCAGTAGCTCTCTTTAATATATCAATCCTGTTTTTAGGGATTGTGTATAGTGTAATAGTTTCCATTCCATTCCTTAGTGATTTTTTTTAATAAGAAAAGGATTTCCCACTATTTTTGCCAATATTCTCCTAGACATACGGCAAAAACCTAATTACAGTGTTGCAAATAGAATTTTTAAAAAATGAAAATAAGTTATGCCAAATGATGGGGTCCTCATCTCTTGGAGCTGCCATCTCTCTCTACTTCAGCCCCAATGTGAAGGAGGAGGACTTCCTGTATGTAAAATGAATAAACATCTTTATAAAAGAAAAATGACTAATATTCATTCCTCTGGCCTATTGGAATCAAAAATCTGGATGCTGTAGTCCAGATCCATTACCATTGTTGGTCTTCGCAATTCTGCATGTTCAAGAAGGCTTTGCATCCTGGTCTGTATATGAAATCTTTTCATTTTTCTTGAGAGCTGATTTTCACACGTAGAGAAATTGTGTATTGAAATCTTTAAAATGCGCAATTTCAGGCCATAAGTGTGGTGATCCAGGGTTGAATTCTGTTCTGTGTTTAAAAAGCAGTTTTTCAAAGAAGAGCAATACGTTGGTCTAGCTTTTCCCTCAACGTGCTCTAGTTTTTACTTGCAGGCAGCTTTTTCCAACATTTTTTTTTCTGCCCTAAATAAATAAATAAAAGCAAATGTAGGAGTTTTATAAATAGATATGCAATTTAAGGAGAACGGTACAAATAATTTATCTGTAAATGTACATGTATCTTAATCCTTAAAATTTGAACTTGGGAAAGTTGATCTATGTTATAGTCAATCTGATGTCCTCCTTATATTTTGGACTATAACTTTCTTCACACCCAGCCAGCATGGCAACCAGTCTGATATGATGATGGTCATGAACCATCACTCATACTAAAATGCTTAATAAAATAATTTCATTTTATAGGAGTGCTTCCTTTTGATTTCTCAGACTCTTCTTCAAAAAGAAACAAAATTGACTGCTTTTAATTATTTGCTGCAGTGATCTTATTTTCTTGATTAGCAGTTTCATAGCAGTAGTTGGGGGGTTAATACATTTGCCTTTAGGTATAGTAGATCAGTTTTAGGTTTATATTTATTTAGAATATGAATATTAGCTTATTTTCTATCATACAAATGTCACAAATTTCAAATCTCCATTTCATTCCAGGCAGATTTGGAACAGTACAAAAAAGCACTGACAGATGCTGGATGTAACCTTAACCCTTTAAACTACATTAAACAATGGAAGTAAGTAAATTTTGCTTCCCTAATATAATAAAGTAGTATACTGCTAAAATGTAGAGCAGAATTTTGCTTCAGACTGAACCCAGAACCCATCCAGTACTGTAAGGAGAGGTGGTTTTACTCAAAGGTATCTGTGGGAGAGAAAACAGAGTGGTCAAGTGATGAAACATGGGTTGCAATATTCAGATGCAAACTCTGCCACTCTTGTACTTTCATGCAACATCACAGCACAAGTCCAAGGGCAGAGCTTGCATCTTGATGTCACAACATACATTTCATTCTGGCATCATCGTTGTTAGAACAGCCATCTGTGGATTTACCGCCATGCGTTCATCAAAAATAAAATAGAGCACTAATTGCTGTCAGCTGTTAGGAAAAGACTTAACCTGAGAGTATAATGAATGAATGGTTTTAATTCTTCATTCACACTGTTTTTAAAATGGCTGGGATCTAAAACTGTGTTCATTTTTGCAAGATTTGGGAAATTTTACTTCTTATCCTTGCTAGAGTTCTTCCCTTCCTCCCTGTATCATGTTGCATGCTAGTTTAAAGTGTTCCCCAATTCTGTGGAACAACATATTGGGGGGCAAGTGGTTATACATGGAAAGATACAAACAATAGTAATACACTTTCTTGAACAAACGTAAGTACTTCTCATCCACAGCTACCTACATTCTATCACAATTTGTATTTCTCTCCTTATCAATAGCATCTACCACTGTATCTACTAAATATTCAGGGGTCTTGCTAGCCACTACCACCACCACCCTTCACATCCAACAGACTGCCAATAAAATTTGCCTTCATTGTCTTCGGATGAAGTTTCTACTTCATTTATTGGGGCATGTGTGGATCTGGATGACTAAATTATTAGAACTTATTTTCACCCAAACACAAATAAGATCATAATAGGCTTTTTCAAATCTGTAATGATATATCCATGATCTAACAAGTGATCTCCAGATTGAATGCGTAGTCATATGTGACCAAAGATGAAAGATGGTATTTTTGACTGCCATTATCTTTACCTGTAGGGACGCGGTGGCGCTGCGGGTTAAACCGCTGAGCTGCTGATCGGAAGGTCGGCGATTCGAAACCGCGCAGCGGGGTGAGCTCCCGTTGCTAGTCCCAGCTCCTGCTCACCTAGCAGTTCGAAAACATGCAAATGTGAGTAGATCAATAGGTACCGCTTCGGCGGGAAGGTAACGGCATTCCGTGTCGTCATGCTGGCCACATGACCACGGACGGGTCCTTACGGACAACGCCGGTTCCAAGGCTTAGAAACGGAGATGAGCACCGCCCCCTAGAGTCGGACACGACTGGACTTTACGTCAAGGGAAACCTTTACCTTTACCTTTATCTTTACCTGGAACAGGGAAACTCTGTTCTGTGTAATAAACTCATCTGCCCAATGTATTATTACTTAACAAGAACAGTGTTCTGCTATTCTTTTACCTCTTTAATCTTTCACCTCTAACCTCATTGCTAAATATTGTCTCAAATGTGGCAAAGATGTTCTGCCTATGCCATTTGGCACCTCTCTATAGAAATTAGAGTTACTTATACAAATAAACTTAGAACATAACTCTCCCTTTATTATTTCAATAATATATACTATAGTTTTATAGTATGTCTGTGTGATTATTAATTGATGGTAGTATTGTCCTGTATGTTAAAAAAAAGCAATTTTCATCCTCAAATGACTAGGAAGTGTTTTGTTACTGAGCGATTTATTCATGGTATGAGATAATTTGCTGTTTTATCTCTGAAAATGAATTAAGTATATAAATATTATTTTTTTACATTTTACAGAGCTTTTGCCAAGATGGCTTCAGGTCCAGCTATGTATGGAAATAGTGCAGCAAAGTCATTGGGGTGAGTTCCAAATATATTTTGTCGCTATTGGCATCCTGTGCTGTGGTTTCAATCTAAAAAGTTCTCTACACAGGTGAAATAGGAAGAAAATGCAATAAAACAATAAAAGGAAGCTGACTGATATTCCGATTATGTACATGCTTGGTTAATAGAACATTATGATAATTTTTTATAAACTATTAACATGATGGCCACACAAATGGACTGCTGCAACACATTCTACATGGGGCTGCCTTTGGAGACAATGTGGGTGCTGCAAATGGTCTAGAATGCACAGCCAGGTTCCCAGCAGGACAGTCCTTTCACTGCAAAATAAAACCTAGAGTCACTGCACTGGTTACCAATAGGTTTCCAGGCCCAATTCAAAGAGCTGGTTGCCTCCTATAAACTCCTACATGGTATAGCACTGGGATATATTAGATACCACCTTGCCAACATTAAATTAGCCCATCCAATCTAAACGTCTTAAGAGGGTCTGCTGAGAACCCCCTCTGGTATGTTCTTGGGGGTGAGCTATCCAACACAGCTTCTCTGTAGCAGCCCTTTGTTTTGAAACACTCTTTCCTCTGAAGTATGTTTGGTCCCTTCCCTATGAGAATTTTGTAACTTGGTGAAAAGAGGTCTTTTTTCACTGTGCCTTTGCCCCAAATTGATGATGGGTGTTCACCTTGGATATGCATTGATGCTACTATTTTTCATTATTTTGTTACTGACCTATTGTTTTATTCTTATCTGTTAACTGTCCAGAGTCTTAGTTGACTGGGGTAGTTTACAAATATTGTCAAATCAATCAAAAAATAACACATTGAAAGCAATGTATAGACAAGAATTCTTTATATTTTGACATGCAGATTCAGTGCTCAAGGTTTGTTACATAAATATGTGGACACAAAATCTTTATGGTGTGCATTTTGTTTCAGCCTTTTCTCACGTGTTATGAATACTGGATCCCAGTTTGTGATGGAAGGAGTCAAAAATTTGGTACTAAAGCAGCAGGTGTGTTTTTACGTTAAGCATATTCATTATTTTTGAAGAAGCTTATACCTAAGACTGCAATCTTCTCAGACTGAGGAATAACCACTTCAGCATTTCATAATTTGCATGTGACCCAGTTGGTCTGTGCTTCCTAGCTTGCTTAACAAAGCGATGAGAACGGAACTGAACTGAACTACCACTGTGCCAAAAAGGTTCCATCTCAGCTCTATGCTTTGCGTGGCTTTCCCTGGCTTTCCGACATAATATGGATGTTAATGTATGATAGATTCATTGCATGCTTTCAGAAACTCCAACTAGTTTTTCTAGAGAAGTTTGGTTTGCTGCTTCTTCATTCAAGCAGGCAGTTCCACTTTTGGATTGCCCTGATTTTCTCTTTTTTCATATTTCTGCTTCTCCAGTTGATATTGCTACTAATATGTAAAAGAGTTTCTTAAAATATATTTTTGTATTATCACAAAATGCCTGGGAGACTTGATTAAAATAGGCAGGTTGTAATTATGTTAATAAGAAAATAAAAAGGGAAATAATTTTTCCATCAAGAAATGTTATCCAAATTATGTAACTCATGATTTCCACTTTTTCATTTTGCTGCTGCTCTGAAAGCATGCAGAATATCAAAGCAGAGTAACAGGGCAGATTTCGCATCATTCCAGAAATTTTCTTCATTAAAGCTAATGCATGGTCATATTTTACAACAAGATGTGGGGAAAAAGAGAAGCAAAGGAGTGTTATCCTATCTTCGAATTAGAAGCAGAATATCACTTAAAGATTATACATATTTTATCTATGGAACAGCAAATAGTTTCTATAGATTACAGGATACGCTTTGGTTTCATGAGCACCAGTGACTGCACAAGAGGCTAAAGCAGCAATCATGAAGTTTGGACTACCTGAAGCTGCATTTGTTGAAGCACAGATGGCTGTATCCATAAAGAAAGATTAGAAATTTGTGGCTATTTTGGTGGTAAATAGCATACTTGAATTATGCACTCTATAAAAAAGTACTTCCTTTTATTTGTCCTATATCTCTCATATTCTGCTTCATTAGTAACCCAAGATGTTGCATAATTTCATACAATTCTTAATTTCAATATTATCCACTAGGTATAATTTTAAAAAGCAATGTCCTTTTTACAGTATACTGTACATAAGAGTACATCTCTATTATCTTTTATATTTGTTCCATCACAATGTCTGAAGTGGTCAAATGCTCTCCCGCCTCTTTCCTCGGGAGCAAGCATGAGGGAATTGCATCCAAACCACATGTAATGATTCAGGAACAATTATGTAATGATTATAGAGCTGAACAATGATCTGAGTATGTATTTCTGTTCTAAACTACAGCTTTTTCAATTCACTTAAATTGAGGTATCTTTTCTATAGAATCTTCCAGCTACCCGCATTTTAGATAACCTTATGGAGATGAAGTCAAATCCTGTAAGTATAAGTAATGAACAAATAACAATAGATTGAACTGAAATATTCCACAAAATTATGGTGCTTTTTCAAATACTATCCATGTAATACAATAGAAAAAAAATTATGGAAGTTCCTATATGAACCACTTCAGACTGTCACAGAGTAACAGATGCAAAATGATAAATAATTGGTAACCTTCAGCAATCCATTGCTCTCCAAAACAATTTGAATTCCCTTCTTGGTTTACGTGTTCGGACTTTAAAAATACCAATATCCATCCAAGATGGTTGAATTATTTAGATACCAAATAGGGGTTCATAATGTTTAGTAATGCCCACATGCATTTGATAGAGGATTTGAAATCAAAGATGAATCCCGAAAAGATCGTTTAGCTTTTTATGCACATGATAAATATTTTTTAAAAAATATGGAATGCAGTAAAATTAATTTTTTATTCTTAAAAGGCCACAGACAAAATGGATCTATTTCTTTTTTATCTTGCTTTATAATATACTAAGAAAAGAAGCAGAAAAACTGATTGTATTTGTCAGTGATAATATTGAACTGATATTTTTAAAAAAGGGAAATATTTTCCACATAACAATGTTAAATTTAAAAGTGTCCTAATATAGTAATACAGTATCTTACATCTTATAAACAAGCTTCATTTTGTTTTAAACACCAAATGAAATAAGAAAGATTTTGATTGCTGTATCATTTGAGCATTAGCTATGAATATGTTCTTCAAATGGAATAGATTATGACTACAAAATATATTTTGGGCAGAGCCCAGTAATGTGAAGCTTTAAAACTAAGACCATTTTTGTTTTTATATTCCTTCAAATAAATATATGAATAGTATACTCTGAAAGATTTAGCAACTAGAAATGTCATGTCTCACCTTCAGTGGCAGGTAGAATAGATATTTTAGTTCTTTGACTGAATAAATATTTCCAAAGTATTTCAGTGAAATGTAAATATTTTGGGAAATGAAAATAAGATAATGAAAATGTGTTCCAACCAATTTTCTCTTTTAATAGGAGACAGATGACTATAGGTATTTTGACCCTAAAATGTTGCGAGGTAGTGACAGGTGAGTTTGCTATTAAATTATTTGCAGTTTGAAAAATGGTAATGTGCAGGCACTAATTAGTGTAAAAAATATGTAATAACATAAAGATGTGATGTTCCCTTTCACAGTTTAAATATTTGAATGTCAGTTCTTTAGGTATATTTTACCTAGTTTACTTATTTGTTCTTTTTGTTGCTGCCCTTGTTGAACAGTGCTAAATATCGAAAATAATTGGCTACTGAATGTACTATGATAATTCTGGGTCCTACTAATTAGCTTATGCAGTTTTTACATGTAGATTCCAGGGCATCAGAGTATAAAACAGGTGAAGTGGTGCGTTAGTTCAACCACCTTATGGTGTTCTAATATGAAAAGTAATTTTATCTCAAGTAATTTGAGAGCCAGTTTGGTGTAGCAGTAAAGGCACTAGGCTAGAAACCAGAAGGCCGTGAGAGATCTAGTTCTGCCACATGCATGAAGCCAGCTGGGTGACCTTGGGTCAGTCATTCTCGCTCAGCCATAGGGAGAAGCCGTGGCAAACCACATCCAAAAATACTGCCAAGAAACCTGCATGGACTTGTTGAGGCAGTGACCAGGAGAAATTGGACACAAAGGCAACCCCCCCAAAAAAAGTAATTTTAAAAATTACGTAGTTTTAATATTTGAGAACTTGACCAAGAGCAGTTAATTTAAACTTAGTATATGTTTAGAAAGGGACGTAAAGGAAGAAACAGAAAGAAGATGAACGTGTACAGATAGATACAGAATTTACCTGGTAAAACGGGTAAATAACGTACATACTTGGGTGGCGAGCACATTTGGAATGCTGTGTGCATGTTAAGACATGCCTGGTCAGCAAATTCACATTTACCAAAAGACAAACTAACTCCTAGGATGTTCTCTGACGTTGCAGTGTGATGTTCACATGACACTGAATGCTGGTAGTTTGCTTTGCAGAATTTCAGCTTCCTACTTATTTATTTAATTATTACAATGATTTTTTTTTTAAGTTGGGCAGATAGCCTTGAAGGGCACCAAGGGAGGAGTCTTGGGTCACATGGACTTTGTATGCTTGATGTGATTTATGTTTTTTCTGTTGTTGTTTATAAATGCTTTATTTAATTTGGTTTTAAATCACAGTTCAGTTCCAAGAAACAAAAATCCATTTCAGGAGGTAAGACTTGCTCATACGTTTTCACATGATCGGTGACAAAAAATTGCTTTTAAATATAATAAATGATAGTTATTTTTAAGAGAAAATCAGACCCCATTATTTGAAATAATTAATTTGATTACAGTTTTCTTAGATACCTAAGAATGTGTAAACCTTTCAACTTCAAAGAGTTGAATAAGTATGCCTTAACCCTTTTCAATACCCTTTGATAAAACGTAAGGACTTCATGACAAAGTCTTAACATAACACCCTGTTCTTAAATTTATTTACTTAAGACTCACTTATTCTTCAGAAATGTGATTCTGAACAAATATGCCTAATGAGTAATATAAATAATAACTACCAAAGTTTTCACCATTACTTTCCAGACAAGTAGGTGACCCCTTAAAATATTCAAACTGCAAGTTTATACATTTCTCCTAACTTCAACTCAGTTCTAATATAATGCCCATGTGTAGATAATATTAATCACGAAGTTACCAGAGGTTGAAGATAGGAAGCCAAAAATACCAAAACATTTTTTTCATTGTCTGCTATTCATCAAGGAGTTTTGTATCTCAATGAAGTACATTGTAATAATTAATGTTGGCAGAAAACTTTTGAGATATAGTTAAAAGATATCTCCCAAAAGTATTAGCCCTGTCAGGTATTCCAGACAAGAAGCACACCCAGGAGTAGTAGCTATATCTTTATTTGTAAGGTTACATTAACAGAGTCTTTCTTTCCTCCTTTCCTTTTACTCTCCAGAAAACTAAGGAGGGACCCTTCTGAAATTGAAATGTTTCCCATGCCATCCCCCCTTCTGTGGGCTGAGACATCTTTTACATGCTTGTTGTCCCCTCTGCGGCTCTCCCTCCTGTCTCCCAAGGTCATCCCCACGTACCATTACAAAAAACTACCTTAACGTTACTGCCAAACAAATAATCTTGTGTTCTCTAATAGCCTGGAATTTATCCAAGTATCAAAAACCTTTCTTCCATTAGTTTAGAATAAACTATTTTGCATCTTACATATGTTCTAAACTCTGTGTGTACTAATACCTATAGAAAGTGGGTTTTTTTCCTTTGAATCTTAGGCGATTGTATTCGTAGTTGGAGGTGGCAATTACATTGAATACCAAAACCTTGTTGATTACATAAAGGTATGTGCCTTTTCTCCAAATAGTTGCTCATGATTACATCTGTTTTTCTTTTTCTTGACACATTGCCTCCAGTAGTAGGTAGGCTCTGTGAAGCCCCATTTTTTTCAACTGAAGATGTAAAAAATATGTACAAAGCTTTTCCCTTTATTGAACTGAACAAAAATTTTAAATGTGCACATTGATACATGCAGATAGAAATAATGGTGTACAGTAGTTATACAGTTTTCAGACTTCTAATCTCATCCTTTAACTTTTCCATCAAAACATTCATTTATCGGCTTGCTATGGTCTGGAATATACTTGATATATTTTCCTGTATTAAGTAGTAATCTGCAAATAGGCAAATAAAATCTGCCCATAGAAATATCATTGATTGTTTTATCCACCCTCGCTGTTTCTGAAGGATAAGATCATATTAAGCAAGTGAAGTTAAAATAAATTTAATTAGGAAATTGTTTTTACATATGGCAAGTTTTTTTACCCTCAAGCCTCCTTAATATTTCCATACTAGGCCTAACATTTATTTTCCCTTATAAATTTGCAGAATACTGCATATCATTGAAACTCTATTTATTCTAAAATAGCCAGGCATTTAACATTTATGACACCTCTGCTTTTTTGTAATTACTTCAGTTCTTCTTTCCCCTTTCTATACTTCATGGATGATCAGAACTGATGTTCTGCGTTTGATTTCATCATTACTTAAAGATAATTTAATGTTCAAGGTATTTTTTATCGTTATACTGTTGGTAATAACCACCTTATAATTTAATAATATATATAATAATTGTATCGTATTGATGCAATATCAATAATTCTATTGATAATATAAACCAATACGGCAACCCACAGGTACAGGGGAGGTGTTTTCAAAACACGTACAGCCAAACACTTTGTTGTATTATATTAGTGTTCATTTTTTAATTCCTGTTCCTAAAGTTCAAATAATTTATTTTTATCTGTACTCAGCCCCTCTGTAATTGTAGCATTGAATTGTATAGTATTTAATTGAACTGTAATTAAAACTTAAATGCAATTGGCTCAAAAACTGATTCCCAAAGCATTCCACTGTTAGTTATTTTCCCTCTGAAAACTTATTTCTCACTGCTAGAACTTTCCTCTTCACTTACGCAGGTGCTCAATGAATTATAAAGTGTGTGTGTATGTGTGTTCATTTGTTTCTGCTTTACATTAATTTTGTGAAATCCATATGTTATCCAACAGTACTGTGGATAATGTGATGAGCTGTATGCTGTATAAAGAGTAGACATATTTCTCTTACATAGGCACATTAACTCACCCCCCACACTGCCTTACTGCTTGTTGTGTCTGAAACAGGTGAGATTACAGATTGTATCTAAATTTTGCTGACAATAAGCTGGACCTGTTGATTCTACACTGCAGTTCTCCAATGGCATGTTTGCCGAAGTTGCTGAATTGATAGTGTATATCATGCTCTCTGAGTTTAAAACAATTAACAATATCTTAATGAAAATATATGTTTTTCATAGGGCAAACAAGGTAAACGTGTCTTATATGGCTGCAGTGAACTCTTTAATGCCGCACAATTTTTAAAACAGGTAAGGATTTAAATTAGAACATAATTTTAAAATACATTGGTATGCAGTCATGCGAAACATGTTAGTCAATGTATTCTAGCATTTAATATGTTTTATCTTAGCCTCACTCCTAAAAGATTCAAGATTGACTTGACAAGGGGATCAGTATTGACAGATATAAAGGAGACAGGAGGTGTGTTCCTGTTTTATATAGGCCAATGTGTCACTGTGTTTAAATGTGTAATTAATCCCTTGTCAGTTTCTATTCAGGAAACTGGTCATTCAGCACAGAAGTCTCTGAGGCTTCCTTTCACTCATACTGCTTCTGTTTGCTTTCATTACAGCATTCAGTGCAATAGGGAAGGCCCTTGACAAAGTGGAACATCTTAGTATATCTAAATCTAATTCTGATGAAGTTGTCAAAGTGACCTTACCATCACCGGTAGTACATATAAATTAGTAGCAGCAGTAGAATAATTTCTTTTCCTGTTGCCCAGAATGCTGAGCTGCTCAACTTGCTTAATATTTTGAACCTATTATTTCTGATGTACATTAAATCTGTGTACAGTAGTATCATAGCACAGTGATTCGTTTATATGTAGATTCAATAATTATTTTGCAAACACATGAATATGTGGTATAATTCTTACATATTCTATTTAATTGTTGGGGGGGTAGGTCCTTTTCTGTGTGGTTTTACGTATATGTAAAGAGGCATCCCATAGGATTTGACAGAATCCTATTTATCACAGGGGGTATGCCATGAATGCAGTATGCCTGGTTAGTCCAGGAAATGGAAGGTGTGTCCCAGGTAGTTTGACCAGGTGGAAGAAATAGAAATTGTCAGATTGGACTACTGCAGGAAACTGTAGAACAGATTTTGCTCCCTAGGTGCACACTGAGTAAATGGATAAAGTGGAAGCTGTTAAGTTTTGTGTCAGTATCTTTCCTCATGCTCTTTTCTCCCATGGAGAAGGATATTTACTGCTTGAGAAAATCAGTTGTCTTAAATTTTAATAGTTTCTGTGTGTTCCTTTTTGGTAATAATCAATCACTGGGGTGTAGTCAAATGTACATTAGAAAATAATCAGCAAACTAATATTATTCTTATATTTTTATATTTAGCTTTCCCAACTTGGACAGAAATAGGACAGAAAAATAGCATTTTGACAAAGTTCGAAGAAGAGATCATGGTAGCCGATAACATCTTCACCTGTGCATATACTTACATTTCAACTCATTTATTCATAATTTTTATGAAATAATACTCTGTACTTATATATAATGCATTCCATGTGCAAAACATATACTTCAAATAAATTACAAAACTAGAGTTGTGCTTGCTGTAATAGTTCATGTCTGTTTCTTATGTTCATTTGTATGCTGTTGCATTTGGAATGTAACTTGATATCCTGAGGATGTGATTATTTTTTCTCTAAACTACTATAGAGCCTTTCTGACTTTAGACTTGTGCATAAATGCACTAAATATATTTAAATATATATATTTAATTTAACTTATTTACATTAACAGAGAGCACATACACCCACAAATAATTTTATCTTAGCCAAGTTTCTACTAGCTAAAGGGATCCAGTAATTGGGGCAAAGATTTTATTTCTTTGTTTGTTTATGCAGTTTAGAGGCCACCCAACTTTATTCACTTTTCACTTGTTATATTCAAAGTGTTTTTTGGTTCATATTCCACTTATATTCTCACAAGCTTTTGATATTGGCAGGTCATTTTATCTCACTGTTGTGGAACTGGCAAATAGACTTCTTAACTGAATGAGATTGTGACTGATCTGACTAGCTATCAATATTATATAATACAAATTTATCTATGTTGTCATCTTTTCTTTTGATCTTGCAATGCAGGAAATTGTATGCCTAATGATTAGCAGCACAGCTAATCATGTTGGGGTGCATATTATATAAATGGTCTGCCCTTCAAAAACTGTCTCCAAGTAGAAATTGTCCATGGTAACATAATATTTCAATTCTTTTGGATTGCATTCATTCATTTAATCTTGAAGTAATGAACTCATGACCAAGGGGTTGGGTCCTGTCCACCAGTCCTTACAGCCACTTCTCTCATCTAGTCATACACTTCATTATTTCTCTTTGAGTTGCAAGGTGATGATTAGGAAGATACAGTGCTCTCCATGTATCAGAGTTAGCTTGCCCTTCTTCCAGCACATAACATAGGAATCTGGCAAACTTGTGCTGCAGGGAAACAAAGTCCTTTTCTATAGTGCCATTTCAGCCAATTTTGTCTCCAGGCTAAGAGGGCAAGAGAGGGAAGGTAGGAGAGTAGGCGAGGGCAGCAGGTTTCTTGTGATTTCCATTTGGCCAATAATTTTATTTTCCCAATAATTTTATTTTTAAAACTTATTATTTTTCATGCTTTTCAAATTAAGCATTGCAATAAAAAGCCAGAAATAAACTTTAAAACCATGTAGCACAAGGAGTTAATAGTTGTTCAATAAAGCCAAAGCAGACTGAGATTGTGTAATACGTGCTCCAAAGTGCAGCAAAGATATGGTAAGTATGCATTTGTCTAATATCTGGATCATAGAGTCAAGCCACATAGTGCTAGGTTCACTGTAGAGCACACAGGAAAGGATACACACGGTGTATGAACATACACTTCTAAAGTCTGTGCACTTGTAAGGGCATCCATGGGAAAATGTGAATGGTGAGCAAAACCAGCTGTCAAGAACTGCAAGAGCACCAAAAACTACAGCTGTAAGGATTGCCTACCCTAATAGACTCAGACTCACAAGCAGGAACTTAATGATATCTGATTTATTAAAGAAGAGTATGCAAATACAGAGAAAGCTGAGAATGAGCAAAAGTGCGCCAAATACAAACTAAAAACCCTCGGCTCAAACGTAATCCCTCCCCTCACCCTGCCGTTGCAAAACCCCCCCCCCCCCCCAGGTGCTGGTAACCGTTTCTGCTGATGTCCTGGGAAAGGAACCTTGAACACACGAGATAACCCAAACACATTCCAATCCAGCTGCTAACATATAACAATCCCACGAGATGGAATTCTCCTCCCCTCCCAGGCGAAACACGCATCAGCCAAATGACATGCGAAATGTTACGATGTAATGGTAACATTGGAATGGTGAACGTGACATACCGCCCCCCCAAAAACAATAAGGAGCAGGTTTCAGGATAAGCTAGATGAAAGCGTCTAACTAAAACAGGAGAGTGAACATCATGGGCAGACACCCACTCAGGGTGGGGAAAGTGTTTCCACCGAATGAGGTACTGCAGGGTGCCACAAAGTCGGCGAGAATCGACCTCCTTTACCTCAAAATGTTGCTGTCCGTCAATCATGATCGGAGCAGGAGGTGGGGGTTGCGGATGCCAATGGTGGGAGTGGTTGACAGGCTTGAGCAAACTGCAGTGAAAAAGATGTAAATGTTTCAGATTGTGTGGCAAATCCAGTTTAAATGTGACAGGCTTCACAACTCCCACAATGGGAAAAGGACCAACAAACTTAGGAGCCAACTTCTTTGAGGGCTGAGGGGATTTAATGAACTTGGTGGAAAGGTAGACCTTATCACCAACTTTAAAAGCAGGTTGAAGGGCTCGTCGCTTATCGGCGTGCAGTTTATAGGCAGATTGGGCATCAGCCAACGCCTGCTGAATCACTGGCCACGAATCAGCCAGTTGAGCAGCCCAATCAGAAGCAGCGCAGGGCTGCGCGGGGGGTTGAGGCAACTCAGGAATGGGAACAAAATCCCATCCAAAAACAATATGGAAAGGGGTGTGCCCTGTGCTCTGATGGACGGCGTTGTTATAAGCCACCTCAGCAAAAGGTAGCAGATCAACCCAATTATCCTGCTAATAGTTGACAAATGCCCTCAAAAATTGTTCCAGGGTGGAATTAAGAACCTCCGTAGATCCGTCAGTCTCTGGATGCGATGCAGTGGACAACGCCTGCTTGGTGCCCACCAGCTTCAAAAATGCCTTCCAAAAGTGGGAAGTGAACTGTGTCCTGCGGTCCGTGACCAAGCGGGAGGGGCTACCGTGAATCTGGTAGATGTGGATTAGAAAAAGGCGGGCCAATTGCTGAGCAGACAGAATAGAAGCACATGGAATGAAATGGGCTTGCTTGGAAAAGTAGTCCTTTACCACCCAAATCACAGTCTTTCTCTGACTAGGAGGCAAATCCACAATGAAGTCCATAGAAACCTCCTCCCAAGGCCGGGAGGGGCTGGCAACCGGCTGCAGCAGCCCATGCGGCTTCCCCCCCTTCCGTTTTGACATGGCACAGACAGGACAAGAAGCAATAACTTTTTACATCACGTTGTAAGGTGGGCCACCAAAACTGGCACCATACCAGGTGCAACGTTTTGACAAACCCGAAATGACCAGCCACCTTATCATCATGAGATCTATTTAAAATTTCCCTTTGCAAAGTGTCAGGCACATAGAGGCAGTTTTGCTTCCAAGCTAACCCTTTGTCATCATGTAACGTCTCTATTCGCCTACAACCAAGTATCAGATTTCACCTCTTGCAGAAACTGTTGTTGCAATTGAGAGGGCACTGGAGTCCTCCCCCCAGCCGGTGAAACTGAAGCAGGAGGCAGCTGCGCACGAGTTTGACTGCATGTGACAGCCTGCAAACCCAATTGGGGTTCTGTCCACACTGTACCCACAATGTCAGATACCTGGACCGCATCCTAGGGTAGGCGGGAAAGCGCATCAGCCAGGAAGTTTTTCTTGCCTGGAATGAATTTCAATTTAAAGTCAAAGCGACTAAAAAATTGAGCCCAGCGGATCTGTTTAGGACTAAGCTTCCGGGGTGCGCTGAGCGCTTCCAAATTTTTATGGTCAGTCCAAACCTCAAAAGGACATTTAGCCCCCTCTAAAAGGTGGTGCCATGCCTCCAAAGCCGCCTTGACAGCAAAAGCTTCCTTTTCCCAAACATGCCACCGCCTTTCCATCTCGGAAAATTTCCAGGACAGATACGCACACGGCTTCAGGTGGTTGTCAGCATCCGCTTGCAGCAAGAGCGCTCCAATTGAGAAATCGGAAGCATCCACTTGAACCACAAAGGGTTTAGTGGGATCAGGGTGTTGAAGAATGGGTTCAGCAGTGAACAGGCTTTTGAGTTTGTCAAAAGCCAACTGGCAGTCAGGTGTCCAATTGAGCAATGCCCCCAGGTTCTTTACCTTGCGTGTGTCCCCCAACCCCTTCATACGTAACAAGTCAGTGAGAGGCAACACAATTTCGGCGAACCCCTGGATGAATTGGCGGTAATAGTTGGAAAACTCAAGAAAACTCTGGAGCTGCCTGCGGGTGCGCGGGTGCTCCCACCCCAAAATAGCTTGAATCTTCGCAGGATCCATCTCAATGCCTTTGTCAGAGATCCTGTACCCCAGGTAGTCAAGCTGAGTCTGATGAAATTCACACTTAGAAAGCTTAGCATAGAGCTCAGCCTTTCTCAGTTTGCTAAGCACCTGTTTCACCAAGCACTCATGTTCCTCTTCCGTTTCAGTATAAATCAAAACATCATCCAAATAGACCAGTACACCCTTGAACAAATGTTCATGTAACACTTCATTGATCAATTGCATGAACACCCCTGGTGCCCCCACCAACCCAAAAGGCAAAATTTTATACTGAAAAGAACCCAGTGGACAATTGAAAGCAGTCTTCCATTCATCCCCCTCCCGTATGCGGATGTGGAAATAGGCTTCCCGCAAATCCAGCTTAGAGAAGATTCTCCCTTTAGCCAGATGTGCTAACATGTCTTTTATTAACAGCAGAGGATATTTGTTTAATATCGAGACCACATTTAATCCACGGTAATCTGTACAAAGTCTCAATGTCCCATCCTTCTTCGCTCAAAACAAGACGGGGGCACCCACTGGTGAATTTGCTGGTTCAATAAAACCGCTGGCCAAGTTTTTGTCCACAAACTCCCTCAACGCCGCCAGTTCCTTTTGAGTCATGGCATAAATTTTTGGTTTGGGCAGTTGAGCGTCGGGGACCAACTCTATCACACAGTCAGTTTTTCGATGGGGTGGGAGTTGGTCCACTTCATTCTCACCAAACACATCCGCAAAGCCTTGGTATTGCCCCAGCAAGCCCTCCAGTGGTGTGACAGCGAAATGCGGGGTTGCTGCCGCCGCCCTCCCCACTGCAGCCTCCGGAGCATCATCCTCCCCAGGGGCTTGATAGAAACCATCCCCAAAAGTCAAAGTCCTATGTACCCAATTTATATAGGGGTTTTGTTGGACCAACCAAGGAATCCCCAGAATGACTAAGGGATGCCTCACAGGCGCCACCACAAATGGCAGCCCCTCACAGTGGCTGCCCATTTGCAACGCCACCATGCCCGTGTAATGGGTGACCGGTTTCCCCCCTGCCATAGAACCATCCAGCTGGGTGAAAATCATGGGACGTTGCAGTGGAAAGCTGGGTAACTCCAAAGCAGCCACCATGTCAGGGTGCATCAAGCAAACCGAACACCCCGAATCGATCAATGCCCAAACTTCAACGGTTCTTGTGCGGGAGCCTAACTTCACTTTCACGTTCAGATTGGGATAGTTGGCACTCACCGAAACATGTTCACACCCATCCTCCACCACCTGCCCACAGGCGCTCCTTAGAGCAGGTGGCTGGCGTTTCCCGCTGGCTGGTGTAGATCGGGCTCCCCCTCGCCCCCGAAGTAAGGAACCTCCTCCACTTCAGTTTCAGCCATGGCTGCCTTCATTTTCCTGGGTAGGGAGGGAGATTTCCCCATCGGCTTCCCTGAACGATCATCGGTCTTGCCCTTCGGGCATGCTGCCGCTCGGTGACCTTCCTTTCCACATCGGAGGCACTGCCCTTTTGCATAGTGGCGCTCCCTCTCCTCCTCCCAGGCACGTTGACTGGACTTTCCAGTAGGTGCAGCAGGGCGGGAACCCTTGCTGAGCCCAGAATATCTCATCACCTTCCTGTGAGCGAAGGTTTCATGGGCATGCTCAGCCTTCCCTGCCAACTGTATCCATTCATACAGGGTATCTGGGTCGTCCCTACCGAGCGACCACCTCAGGACCTCCGTGTTCAGACCGTCCTTAAAAAGTTCTATTAAGGTAGATTGGGACCAATCCTCAACCTTCCCAGCCAGAGCCTTAAATTCCAGAGCATAGTCTGCTACCGATCGTGGCCCCTGGCTAAGCTCCCTCAGCGCCTGTTTTGCCCTTTCTTTAGCTAACGGGTCTTCAAAGTGTAGCTTCAACACCCACAGGAATTATTCGAACTCCTCCAGCTCAGGGGCATCCAATTGACATAACTGCACATACCAATCAGCAGCCCGCCCCTTGAGCTTAGTGGCAATGGCATTAATCTTGGCTCTTTCTGAACGAAAATACGGTTCCCATTCATCCATATAACTCCTTGCATTGGTAAGGAAGAACGATAGCTTAGTTGGATCTCCATCAAATTTAACTGTAAAGTCCTTAACCCCCACTCCGGGTGGTCCCTTCGCCACAGCTGGGCGGTCAGACTTTCTTTTAGCTCCCAGGGATCTCCGCTCTCGAGGAGGGGACCTTGAAATTCTCACCCTCGGCGCCCTTGCCTCCTCTCTGCGCCGGGTCCTACTCCTTTCCTCCGAAGAAGGTGGGGGCAAAGAAGGAGACGAATGCCTATTACTAGACTCCTCTCTCCTCCTCTCCCGGGGACCCCAGTCCATTGACATTTTCTGAAACATAAATTCTAGTGACTCCAATTTGGCCTCCACCAGTCTTATATGGTCAGGAGTTTGGGAATCCTCCTTTCCCTCCTGCCTCACCACAGTTGGGGAACTCGGGTACCGCTGTTTCCAAGACATTTTGGACGTCCCTGGTAGGGGTCCCTGTGTTTCATCCCAGGTGACCAGTTCGCCTGGTGACTCGCCGGTCGGTTCAGGGGCTCTTTCACCTCCAACCTCCTCTTCTCCCAGGCTGGAGCTCGACACCTCCCAAATTTCTGAGAGCTCCCGAGTAGGGACCCTCTCTGTTCTTATCACCGTGGAGTCGGGTTCCCCCTCGCTCAATTCCTCACTTTCTGTGGTTTGGGGATTTGGTTTGCACATCACTAGCACTTCTCCCTCACAAAATAAATCTGGAAAGGGGCTAACGGAATTTTTTTTGAGATTCTCAGCTTTATGTAAGGATTGCCTACCCTAATAGACTCAGACTCACAAGCAGGAACTTAATGATATCTGATTTATTAAAGAAGAGTATGCAAATACAGAGAAAGCTGAGAATGAGCAAAAGCGCGCCAAATACAAACTAAAAATCCTTGGCTCAAACGTAATCCCTCCCCTCGCCCTGCCATTGCAAACTCCCCCCCCCCCCCAGTGCTGGTAACCGTTTCCGCTGATGTCCTGGGAAAGGAACCTTGAACACACGAGATAACCCAAACACATTCCAATCCAGCTGCTAACACATAACAATCCCACGAGATGGAATCCTCATCCCCTCCCAGACGAAACACGCATCAGCCAAATGACATGCGAAATGTTACGATGTAACGGTAACATTGGAACGGTGAACATGACAACACCATTTTGAAGAATCAGTTCATTATTCTCTTTAGTTTTATAACAGTGCAAAAATAGAAATTGATGTAACTATGTGTGTGTGTGTTCATGTTCATGTGTACAAGTGTATGTATGTCTGGAGAACTGTCCTATCCACAGTTGCTATGCATCGCATGGCATCTTTTCCCTGGAGACCATGTAGCCTGATGGTCAAGCATGGCTCCATGCCCCTGGCAAACAGAGAAGGCTTTTAAAGAATAAAATTTTGTTTCTTTTATTTGCTGATGTTCAAGAAGTTACCAGATGGTGGACTCATCCCTCTGCACTGTGTACAATTAGGGATGATAAAAATTAAATCTGAATATCTGAGTTATGCTGTATATGGGATATGTTCTAGATCGCATAGAAAGCTAGAAATTTGAATAAGATGGTTACATCTTCCTTTTTCTCCTCCTAGTTTTGTTGCTGCCATTCCTCATTTATCAGGTTGAGGAATTTTTACTCCTCTTTCCATTTACTCAGTAACAATAGCCTGAGAACCATCATGTCTTTTAAATATATCAAATATATCAAAGGATTTTGGCCTCACCAAGATAGATTTGGCTTTCAAGGCCAAAGTTTGTTTGCCTCAAAGCATCTTGTTGTATATTGCCATTTGTTTTTCATTTCCCTTCAAATCTAAGAATTAGGTAATTTGGGCTGTTCCAACAGAATAAGTTGGTTTTTTATTCTGAATATTTTAGAAGGGCGTCTTATGGTTTGGCATAGAAGCTGCCAAAAAAACCCTCAGTCCCTGATTTCAGGAAACGAATGACTGCATGGAAATAACCAAATACTGTTCTTTCTCCTGAAGAATTACTTGGTATTGTTCCATACAATGTGTTTCTGCTATCCTTTATACTGCCTGAAACTTTTTAAGTCTAAAATTATCTCCTTGTTTTTCCAGCCCAGAAAAATGACTGGAAAAAGATTTCATTAACAATGCTTGTTGCATAATTATTTGCTTGCTTTTTTCTTTTACAGCATTTATGAGCAACATAAAAAGCAGATAACCCAAACAGTAAATCTGTTACCATACTCATGCTAATAACCAAAGGACAAACCAAAAGAAAGCAAAGGAAAGAACCAAACCAGATAAGCGCCACATATCACTCCAGGGCCCAAAGGCCTGCTGGAACAGAATGGCGTGGAGGACCTTTGCAGACATAACGAGGTAGGAGCATATTCCCTAACGTGAAGGCTGCTGTTGAAAAAGCCTCTCTCCTAGTCCAGTATTTCTCAAGCTTAGCAACCTTAAGCTGTCTGGACTTCAACTCCCAGAATTCCCCAGCCAGCAGGCTGGTTGGGGAATTCTGGGAGTTGAAGTCCAGACAGCTTAAAATTGCCAATGTTGAGAAACACTGTTCTAGTCCATACTCCTTGATTACCTGTAAGTGTGGAACACACAGCAGGTCCTCCCTCGAAGTCCAGACCAGATAGTGGTATCGTATTTGTCAAGGTGGCCCCTATTATTTATATAAATATAAATTATATATAAATATAAAGCTATATAGGGCTTTATAGGTAATAACCAGCACTTTGAATTAGGCCCAGAAGCTTAGTGGCAACCATTGCAATTGCTGCAAAATAGATTTTATTCTACAATAGTAGGTCTCCCTGACTAGTAGTCTGGCCATTACAATCTGTTCCAGTTGCAGTTCCCTTCAAAGGCAGCCCCACGTAGCACATACTGCAATTATCCAACAGTCCCCCTAAGGCATAGACTGCAATAGTCACAGTAGTCACTCCAGCACATAAATTACTATTGCTAGAATATCATAGTCCCAGTAGGGTGGCAACTGGCACACCAGCTGAAGGTGGGCAAAGGACCTCTGACCACAGTTTCTGATCCTGCAGGGGCAGTTGTTAACTGATGGCTCTGGTGTTTACAAATGTACAATTCTGCCTTCCCTTAAATTGAGCTTTATTCTATCCATCCAGAACATGATAGTCTCCAGACAACATTTCAGGACAGCTACGTCACCTCCAGCTCAACTTGGAATGTACAGCTTGGTATCATCAGCATGTTGATGAAATTTCACTCCCAACCAACTCCTTCCAACAGCTTCATACAGATGTTTAATATGGGGGAAAGGATTTAGCTGTATGGTACCCTGCAATGTTCTCCCTGCCTCCATCCTTTGCAGGTGACCCAAAAGTTTACATGATTGATAGTATCAAAAGCCACCAAGATGTCCACAAGGAGCAAGAGGATGCACCCCGCCCCATCCAGGTCCCAACAATGATCATTGACTGGAGAGATCAGTGCTGTTTCTGTCACATAACCAGTCCTGAACCCTTGTTAAAAGGGGCCCATTTCCTCTAGGATCCTCTGCAGTTGAATCCCAACAACCTTCTCAACAACCCTCCCTAGGGAAGATTGGAGAGCAGCTTAAAGTTATTAAATGTGGTCAGACTGAGAGATGACTTCTTCAAAAGGCAGATGACACTCTAGCTTCCCTCAAAGAGAAATTAACCATGACCAAATCCTAAACGTGCCAAGATGGGCTTGTATTTGGTCCACAGGTGGCAGAGCTTATACTACCAAAGACCTTGACCATTTCTTTAGGTTTCGTAAGCTCAAAATAACCTTAAGATGAAATGAAGACACTGCCCCACTGGTGACCAAAACCAGAGCAACTATGAGCAATTTATCTGCAAGATATTTGCCATGCTTGCCTGCAGGGGAAATACTCCACCCATCCTTCCCTAAAATGGTACAGGTCATTCTGAAAGTGTGCCAGATGACACCAGGGGAGCGGTTTCCCTGCCTTATGACTACCCCTGACATTCTCACAGAGGTTTCACATGAGTACAGTCCAGCCTTTCAGCTAGATTGAATTCCCCACCCTTATAACAGGATATTCAGGTGTATTTTGAAATCATGCTTGAGAAGCAATAGTGACAATAAATACCAATAGACATCTACAATATCTAAATAAAATATAGAATTTCAGAATGTGATATAATTATTAGTCATCACATGGAATATTACTAAGTTGGTTTCTACAACTGGATGATAGCCTGTACCCCACTAGATAAATACTAAATAGTCCTGCAGAACTACATATAGTATAATTTGTTACCCAAGGTAGAGAGTAAAAAAAGTTCAATTCAGCTTAAAATCTTATTTGATATGTTACTGCTCTGTCTTTTACACTGCAAAGCAAGAAAACTTTAGAAAAAAATGTAACTCAAATTTGTTCCTTTCCTACACTTCACACTTCTTTTGCTTCTTTCATATGCTTTTTCACTTAATATCTTTTACTTAAAATATATATTTAATCTAAAACATTCTGTAATGTATACAATGGGTTAGGACAGAACCTTGGTTTTCACAAAGTATAATGCTGTTTTATTCACAACTAGCTGAAACATACTGTAAAAAAGAAGTTTTGTGTTCAAAACAGGGAATTGTCTAAATGCCCAGTTTCATCATTATATACTCACAGCAATGAGGATTTTTCTCTCAAATTTTGCAAGGTAAACCTTATCTGCCTATATGCCCTGTGAAGGGCTGCCTTGACAAATGTTTCATCGATTTCAAAAAGCACAAAATGTGGCAGCAAAGTTTGTTAGATACCAAGTGCATTGCCTGTCCAATTGTTTCCAGATCCAGTTAGAACATTGTTTTTGACCTATAGATTGAATCTATATATACTCAGTGCTTCCTACATTTGCATTATCATCAATATCTGGGTTTGAACTCGAGCCTAATTGTTAAGGAGCAGAATATTTTCAGCAGCATTTCCACCTTCCTTCCACAATTCACATGGCTCTTTATGAGTTTTCATACAACTTGCAGGAATTTTTTGTCTTACTCAGCATTTTATTACTTTCTATTTCGGAGGTGAACATATATTTTAAAAGTAAAGATTTTATAGTTGTATTAAGGAAAGTCATTGCTGAGCTAAACTCAACTTTTGGTGACTGCATTCATATAGTTTTCATGGCCACAGCACATAACTGGTTGGCCATTGCCTTCTTCCAAAATATTTTTTCTATTTCCCAGTCCAGACCACAGCTCTAAAATTTTCAGGTGTTCCTTGGGAAGATAGTTGTTGATTGATTGATTGATTGATTGATCATGTGCCATCAAGTCAATGTCAACTCTTAATGACCACATAGATAGATGTTCTCCATGATGATAGGTCCCAAACTTGGTCTTTCAGGTCTTCTAATGGTGCATACATCAAGACTGCAACTGAGTCCATCCACCTTGCAGTTAGTTGTTGTCATTGGTTAAATCAGGAGAGATATTATTGTGTTCCTTTTATGTTTGCATACCACCTGACTTTAAAACCTGAAAAATGTTTTAAAACTCAGAGAAAAAATAAGTATACTGAAATTCATACTGATTTATCCTTGTTTTTATGGTGCACAAATGTGAATCATGTGAAATCGACTGGATCACGGAAACATATTCACCTACCTACAAATCCTATGTGCTTGGAGTTTTTATATTTGGCTTCTTTATTCCATTTTTTAAGAGATTTTTAGAGTTTTTTTTTAATCCTGCCTTTATTATTTTTATAAATAACTCAAGGCAGGGAACACACCTGATCCATTTTGGACATTTTAGTTGGAAGGGACCTCAAAGGTAATCTACGTAGTTCAAACCTCTGCTCAGTGATGGGTCTCCTAAAGCATTTTAGATAGATGGCTACTCAGCCTCTCTTTGAAGAGTTCTAGCGAAGAGAAACATTCCACTTTGTGAGGTAACCTATTCCATTGGTTGATAACTTTTACCATCAAGAAATTCCTCTAAATGTCTAACCTAACCTATCCTGTACAGTAGTTACAGCTCATTGGTTTTGATCCTGCCCTTCAGGGTTACAAGAGAAGAAGTGTACCATCCTCTACATGAAAACACTTTAAATACCTGAAGATTGCTATCCTACCTCCCCCCCCCCCTTTTTTTCAGGTTAATCACAGTCAGTTATTTTAATAATCACTGATAGGACTTGGTTTCCAGTCTTCTCACAACCTTGGTAGCCCTCGTCTGAATTTGCTCCAGTTCAGCCAATCCTTTTTAGATTGTGGTGCCCAAAACTGGACAGTATTCCAAATGGGAACTGATCAAGGCAAGGTAGAGTGGGACAATTATATCCTGTAATCTAGACTCTAGATCCAAATGTACATGATCTGTCAAATACTGTGCTTTACCAGTATTGTTTATATAGAGAGAATTGTATGAATTAAAAGATATGGACTAGTCCAAGGATATTAGCCAAATACTAATGTGTGTCCAAGTACAATATGTTATCTGATGTTGATCAAAAAATTCTTGAACTACTTCCAATTATGACATTAGACAGGCTGGGTCTGGCAAATACCTCAATGGGAGTCTTCCTAACAATCCTCAGACATGCCATTCTAAAGTCTATGATGGAATAGACTTAAATCTCTAAGGGTGGAATAGAAACATTGGAAATAGTTCTAATAATCTATATTTGGCTAACATGGAGCAAATGGGAGAGCTTTCTCCATAATATGAGGGGGAAAACAAGCTACGCATCATGGATCCTTGGCATTGTTAACCTCTTATTAAATAACAGGTTATACTCAATAGGGCGTACAAATGAACCAAAGAAAAAAATTGTTTGCTTCATATTTTTTGTTAAACTTTGTTAAACTGAGAAAGAGAGTATAAATCTGCCTTTCATTTGGTAATTAATGCCTACAGATTTTTGAAAAGCAGCTTTCTAAAAAGGAGGTATTTCCATAATTATGAAACTAAAATGTTCTTGCAAAAGTTGCAGTATTTCTATAACTGCTGCATTATTTTAAATAAAGGATGTTACTTACAGATTTGGTGCCATCAAGTTCTTTTCTCTTCCTCTAGGAGTTTATACTCTGTTCTGTCTTTTCCTTTGCATGTGGCCATCTCTATGTGTTGATCATGTGGATTTTAGGTGCTGCACTCCCCAATATACTAGCCACTCTTTTCACCAAATTGCCAGATTTTCAATCCACTGATCTACACTGGCATGAGTTCTAAATTCCATAACAATATCATACATTTTTGTTACTGCCTCAAAACAAGCAAGGATTTATCCATACAAATACCAACATTGGTGCTAGACAAAACAAATAAGCCAGCAGCCTGTCCAAACTGTCAGAAATACTTGGTGTCCTAAGTTTCTGAGAAAAGCCAGATGTCAAAATTGTTCTAATAGCCAAAGAGATCATCCTTTAGCTCCAGCAGGAACTACATTCTGTTCTTCTGTTTCTAATAAACTTATTACTTTGATTGTGAGAACAATTCCAAAGTGTGACAGTCAGTCTAACTAACTAGAGCAGAAGATAGAAATGCTTTTTACTCAATTAAGTCTCTCAACAGCAAACAAATAAGTTTCGCAAAAATAATGACAGATACACAGATCCCTGCATATAATAATCCTATCCTTAACCCTAACCCTACCCTCAAAAGAATTGGTGGAAGCTGCATCTCTAGGGGTGGGGAGACAGCTTTTTCATATTAATTTTTCAATATAACATTTGTCACTAATAACAAATGGGTGTATCTTATTAATTTGGATATCTTCCCTCTAACTGCAAGATATTCTTATTCTAAATCAGATAGCACATGTGATGCTGTTTTGTGCCACAGGAACCCCCTACTACTATACCATTGATTGATTGATTGATTGATTGATTGATTGATTATGTGCCATCAAGTCAGTATTGACTCTTAGCGACCACATAGATAGATTTTCTCCATGATCTACAGTATACCACTATATTGCAGCAATGGCCTCTGGAAACGTATAGTTGCTAAGCTCTAGAATGGTGAGAAAATACAGTCTAGTGGTTAAAGTGCTGCATTAGAAGCAAGAAACCTGGTTCTAGTCCTGCCTTAGGCATGAAGCCAGTTGGGTGGCTTTGGGCCAGTGATTCCCTCCCTGCCTTAGGAAGAAGGCAATGGCAAGCCACTTCCAAAAACCTTGTCAAGAAAACTGCAGGGACTTATCCATGTAGTTGCCAGGATTGAAGACTGACTTGAGGGCAAAAGAAAGGTAACCCTTTAAAACCACCACAATAAAAGTCCTCCCCAAATGGAAAACCTGGAGATGCTCATTTGCATGAGACAGCCCTACCATTTTGAGCCATATCTCATGCATTGTGGGCTACCCATTCACTTACCCACCCCAGTCTATGCACTGCTAGGCGATAGGAACTGTCTCCTATCGTAACTATTGCTTATTTCAGCATAAAATCTCCAGAATTATTCTCCCTTTCTTTTTGTGAACATTCAGACTGATATAGGAGATATGTTACAGGACATACTTATTTAGCTGACTTTTAAGAACAATATTTATTTGTTTGTTTGTTCGTTTATTCATTCATTCAGTTTATGTGGCTACCCATCTCACGTTAAGACTTTGTGGGGCTAACAATGTTTAAAAATACAAAAACCAAAAAGAACCCCCCCCAAAAAATACTCCCAAAACAATGCACATAAAACAGCAGATCCATCCATAACAATGAACACAGCCAATGCATGGGCTCAGCCCCACCTCCTGATCCCCAGGCCTGGTGACAGAACCAAGTCTTTAAGGCCTTATGGAAGGCAGACAGGGTCAGGGCCAGTCTGAATCTCCTGGAATAAGATATTCCAAAGGGGAGGCTCCACAACAGAAAAGCCCCTCTTCCTGAGCCCCTCCAGATGACACTCCTTAATAGTCAGAACCAGGAGCATGCCTCTTCTGCCAGTTCTAATGGGTAGACATAACTGGGGAGAGGTGGTCCCTCAAATAACCCAGCCCCATGCCATGAAGGGCTTTATAGGTTACAACCTATATTGCAACTGGAAGCAGACTGGCAACCTATGCAGTTCACGGAGCAGAGGTGTAATATGCACCAATCAAGGGGCACATATAACTGCCCGTGCCACCGCATTCTGTACCAGCTGAAGTTCCCATATACTCTTCAAGGGCATCAATAATTGAGTTTTTGAAATTTTTATAATCAATAAAGAGATTTTCATACATTTCTTCTTCCAGGTCAATGCCTGATGGGAATAGGAATCTGGATGGCTATAGGTTCCACCCATTTTATAGTTAGGTTTTTCAAGAAGTCACTCCAATTTTGCTATTGCCTCTTTCAGCCTGGCTTCTTTGCCATTTTGACAATGGTGAAGATTCTGAAGGCAGGATATTAGTAAATCAGTCTGTTGAGTCCTGTTTGAGATACCAGTGATTAGATTTGTGAAAACCAAACAGCTGATGGAAGCTAAAAGTGTGTGAAGAGAGCCAACTATGTTGGTTGAGATGAGTGATCAAAACTTAAGTTCAGATGTATTGCTAAAAGGAGAATGAAAAGGTGGGGGGGAGCATAAGGAAAAGGGGGAGGGGGAAAGATGCTGGGGATGTTACAAGCACCTACTTGATTAACTGAAGCATTTTATTTATCTAAGCCATATTTTTAATTTAAAGCATTTCTGCACTATTTAGTCTGTTTTAGAATTTCAGAGTGGTACAGTATATAATCTATTAAATCACAACAGCAGCAAAGCAGGCTTGAATCCCTTATATTTTAATATGCCTGCCTTTAAAAATGCTAATAATATCGCCATTTTGGAATGAGTCAATCATTTACCAGGAGAAAAGCATTTCATCAGCGAAAGCCTATTGCAGAACGCACCTGATAGACCATACGGGTTTTGCATCATCCCACCTCCATCTTTATTTACTCTGCTGTAAGTGCACAATGCATCAAGACTGCAGCATGTGGAGATAAGGAGAGTAGTCCAGTCTTCCTGCCCGTTGTTAGTTTAGAAAATTGCATACTTGTGTGCAGTGGAAAGGGTTTTTTTAAAAAAAGAAAAATCCATTGTCACCAAGTTTTTAAAGAAAATGTGTTTTTTCTATTTTTTCCAAGGGTTCAGGAAGAATTAGGCTCCCTCCCTCTCTGTGTCGTGGTCCTACTCAATCAGACTATTTACATTGGATTCCGATAAAAACATAGAAGTGGAGCTGCACAGTGAATATTGTATAATTTAGCCCTAAATAAAGACATTATTTTTAGAAAAGAAAGAGAGAGCAGCTGGAGAGAATGGCAAGGAGCGGCCTATTGGTCAATAATGAAATAATATGCTATTTAAGAACAGGAATCCAAGAATAAAATAAACATTACTATTTTATTTTTAGCAGATGTTTTGAGGTGACTGAGCAACTGAACAGCAATGGGTTCCATATTCTAAGCCCAGCTGAGAGCCATTTCAGTTCTGGGTATTTTATATATGGTTTTGAAGAGGCATACGCATGCAAACCTCTGTCTGAAATACTTAAATTATGCATTTGAAATATGCAGTTTTTAACGTAGAAAAATATCCTTCATACAAAACAAAACAAAAAACAAAACAGGAACACTTTATATTATTTCTTACACAGTACCAGCTTTGTGATCTGATCTAGTTCTTTTGAACTCCAAAACAACAGGACACAGAATAGATCTCTTTGATTTCCAAAAATGTTTTTCTAATAATCAGATGCCTGAATGGACTTCCTATAGCCCTGGCACTCAGCATTTATGATGCTATGAACTATCTGTGACCCCCAGCATTCTGAGATCAAGTGAATACTGTAATGCCAACACTGAAGCAATGGTGTACTTTGTCATTTAAAACAAGCTAATGTATGCCATGAGACCATTTGAGGAGACTGAACTATCTGGTAGCAAGCTAAAGGACCAATCCCAAAATAAAAGCCCAGAAACACCAGTAGAAGCTATGGGTAAAATCAAATGTTGTTCCAATCTATAAAGCTTTCTTCTCCATGTCCAGCTCCAGCTATACCTTTGCTTGCATTCCTCCAAAGAGATAAAATGAATGCCAATACTAAAGGGCTGTATTTGTATGTTGCACACATACACAGGCCCATAGCAATCCAAAAGTATTTACCCAAACACAATGGCTTTTATCATGAAGGGTAAGGTTAGCAAAGCTAATTATGACTTTTCCTATAATAATGGACAGTACTCTTCTTCAAAGAGTTGCCAGAAATTCAGCTCTCATGTCTTGCTTGTGGACTTCCCACTGACAGCTGAATGTCCATTGTGGGAAGAGAATACTGGGCTAAACAGCCTTTAGTCTTAACCAGCAGAGCCACCAGTCTTATCTTCAGCAAAGAACTAACATTTTGTGTTTAAAGTGAATTGAAAACCCCTCTTGGCTCTTGACAGTGTGCTGACTTCACTGGAAATTTTATTTATTTATTTGTTTGTTTGTTTGTTTATCAAATTTATACGGCCGCCCATATCACAAAAAATGACTCTAGGTGGCATACAACAATAAGTAAAATTTATCTATCTATATCTATCATCTATCTATCTATCTATCTATCTAATTTATCCCTGCCCATCTCCTCCCATTGGGGGACTCTGGGCAGTTTACAACAATTGATTAAAAACCATAACCATAAATACACAAAATAAAATACAGTAATAAATAATATAAATAGAGGTAAAAATAAATAAAGGATCCAAGTGTTGAAGAATCTAAAACAGTCCAAGTGTGGGAGGAGTGGTCTATAACAACCATCCCTATGTAGATCTATTCCCCTCTCCACCCCAAGCAAGGCAGCAGAACCAGGTCTTCAGACTCCGCCGAAAGGCCAGGAGCGATGGGGCCAATCTCACCTCCAGGGGCAGCATGTTCCATAGGGCAGGCGCCACTGCAGAGAAGGCCCGCTTCCTGGACCCCGCCAGATGAAATTCTCTTACAGACGGGGTCCGTAATAATAAAAGTCATTATTAAAAATATAAAACAATAATTATTAAAATATTAAAAAACAAAGCACAGGAGAGAGTGAATATTAACTATGATGATGGAGCCATCTTAAAATGTCACCCATCTCCTGGGATCCCCAGGCCTGATGACCTAGCCAGGTCTTGAGGGACTTCCAGAACACTAACAAGGATGGGGCTAACCTCACTTTGGGGGGTAGAATGTTCCATAAAGCGGGTGCCACAGCAGAAAAGGCCCGCCTCCTAGGACCTCTAGCAGACAGAACCCACAGCATGCCTTCTCTGCCAGATATAATGGGACAGCAGATGTAATCAGGGAGAGGTGGTCCTTCGATAACCTGATCCCATGCCATGGAAGGCTTTAAAGGTTAAAACCAACACTTGAATTGGACCCAGAAGCTAACTGGCAAGCAATGCAGCTCGTGGGGCAGAGTTGTGACATGTGCTGTTCTAGAAGGACACATAAGTATCAGTTGAAGCTTCCAGATATTCTTCAAGGACAGCCCCATGTAGAGCACATTACAGTAGTCTAATCTGGAGGTGACTACAGCATGAGTGTCTATGAGCAGACTGCCCAATCTGAGAACGGGCACAACTGGCGCACAACATGTGCAAAGGCCTCCTAACTACAACTGCCACCTGCTCTTCAAGCAGGAGTCGTGAGTCCAGGAGGACCCCCTGATTGCTCACGGAATCTGTCTGGGGCAGTGCAACCCCATCCAGCACCAAAGATGGCATAGTCCTAGAACCAGCAGGCCCCAAAACCCAAAGCCCCTCAGTCTTCAATTAAAAATTAAAATCTTGCTTTAAAAATCAGGCACTAATTCATGTCATCATCTTCCGCTGCCCTCTTTAGTTTTGAGTAAGAACAAATGACAGAAACACTTCAATTGTGGTGCTCTTGCTGTTTGGGAGAGCATGCCATATGTTCTCACATACCACCATTCTACATATTGATGAGGAAATAGATGAATTCAGACTTTCCCGATTCTACTCTAAAGGTGCATTATTACACTATTGCAGAAATATTGCAGATGATACAAAACTTGCACATATTTGTTCAACATTTCTGAGTGGTGTACCAAAAGGGAAATTGTATAAATGTTCCCAGTCTCATAAGGTAAAGGTAAAGGTTTCCCTTGACGTAAAGTCCAGTCGAATCCGACTCTAGGGGGCGGTGCTCATCTCCGTTTCTAAGCCTTGGAGCCGGCGTTGTCATAGACACTTCCGGGTCATGTGGCCAGCATGACGACACGGAACGCCGTTACCTTCCCGCCGAAGCGGTACCTATTGATCTACTCACTTTTGCATGTTTTCGAACTGCTAGGTGAGCAGGAGTCCCAGTCTCATGGTCCACATAAAAAAACTACTAGACCATATGATACCCTGCCACCCTGCAGAGTACCATTCTTGGTGGAAAAGCAGAGTAGAAATTCAAACAATAAAATAATAGCTTACACAAACTACAGACATGATTTTCAGTGTTGGTCCCCATTTTTTGGAACTTTCCCTAAGCAGGTGCATATCTTCCTCTGACATAGAGTCTGTCTTGTGTTTAAATACGCTCATTGATTTCTTTCCTCCAAATTATTTTAAACTAGTGACCATTATTATTTGTTATTTTAATCTAGTTTTGCTTGCTGTCTTGATTTTATATTTATATTTTAAACTATGCATGTTGTTCCAGTTACTGCTAGGATATTTATGTTATTTTGATTAATGACCTAAAGGTAACAAAGGGAAGAATTTATCTGAATTTAATTTCAGATCACAATAAACAACGTGACTGCAAGCACCTGATACTAGTTACTGGCAAATATGCTCATAAAAATGACCATCTGTTTTTACCTCATACTGTTCAAAAAGTTTTTTTCAGGAATCCAGTGATATTTATATGAAGCAGGTTTGCTACCAATGAGACAGATGCTTTATTAGCCTCTATAAACAACAACAGGAAGGGGAGAGAGTCCTAAGTAAACAAGAACAGGTACTCTTCCTGACATTTCACAACAATTTAAGGAAAAACTTCAACTGTCAGTTGTTTTGACTGTTCAATACATGCCTGAGCAAACAATGAACTCTTTTCAAAACCTCATATTAACATTTAAAGCAAGCTACTATTTGTTCTAAAACATAAACATTCCAAATAGTTTGGGTTGCACAAACAGAAATTCTACACCCCAGTCAGCCATTCCTGTATTCAGTCAGAACAGCCTTCTTATTCTTTTCCTGGAGCCAGAAAGCTTATGCATTTTACAAAGCCACAAATTCTATACAGCGGTTTAAAAGAAACTATTTGCATCAGTCCTTCTGATTTCTTAAAGTGCCCAGGCAAAAATGAAATAGAACAAAGGAACGTTTTAGTTCAGGCTGTTTAGTTTAAGAGCATTAATAACTCCATATCTTCATGCTCTGAAAAGACAGGAGTTTAGCTAAAACTCAATCTTTAATCTCCATCACTCATAGATTTAACTGGAATTTGTATACTGTAAAATTTGTAATTTATCACCTCAGTTATTATACTCATTTTCCACTCTTTTTTTTTTCTTATTTTTAACCTATATTAAAGGGTGTTTTATTTTGTACTACTTTACAATCTGGACACTTTGTTCATATATGTTATTTTAAATTGTGGGCCTTTGGTTATAATAAAGCATATCTATAGGTAATCTTCGCTTAACAACCATTCATTCAGCAACTGTTCAAAGTTACAACAGCACTGAACAAATGGTAGTTACGGCCAGTCCTCAAAGTTACAGCTGTTGCAGTGCCTCTGTGGTCACATTATCGAAATTTAGGTGCTTGGCAGCCCACTTGCGTTGACAACCACAGCATGCGCTTCAACTCCTTGCACCCATCTATCTCCCCCCCATGTCTTCCCTTTTGGCTGCCCTGCACTCCACCAACACCTACCTCTGCCGCCCCCCCCCCACAGCTCCCAGCTGACCTTCATCATCTTCTTCCTCCCACTGCTGATGGAGATGCCCGGCTTTAGGCCTTGCAAAGGGCCAGCAGCTGCCTCAGCCAGGCACACCTCGTCAGCCGTGGGAGGAAGAAGACATTAAGGTCAGCTGGGGACCACGGATAGCAGCAGGTGTAGGCAGCAGGGCAGAAGAAGCATGAGGTCCTCACCTAACAACAATGTGGTCCTCACCTTCACCTAACAACTGCAACTGGGACTATTGAAAATGCTGTCACTAAGTGGTGTGGTCACATAAGGTTTCGCTTCACTTAGCAATGGAAATTCTGGTACCAGTTAGGGTTTTTAAGTGAGGACTACTTCGATCTATCTATTTATCATTTGTCTTCATAATAGGTTATTATATTTAAAATAGGATTAATCTCAGCTAATTCTTTCAAAGCATGCTTCTTTCAAAGATTATTTAAGACCCAGTTCTGTAATCACTAGCTTATAAAAATGATGCAAACTGAACTGGGAATTGCATACCCAATCTGGTTGAGAAATCTGGAATTTGTCTGCAAACTGGGGGCATATCAGATTGGAGGAGGCCGTTAAAAATGTCTGATGTTACATAGCAGGTGATATATATAAAGAAAGAATATAAGAAAGAAAAAGAAATATATAAAGAATTGACTTCCAACCTTCGTCACAACAAGTATAAACAAGTTTGGTAGTTGTTCACCCCATATAAGACTATAAACCGATATCTCTTCATCCCATATCCCATCCCTTATCTATAAACAAATCCATAAAACATCAACTTTTCAATACTGATGTCAACAAAAAGTCCATAAAGGGTTGTCAGAACTTTGTAAAAGAAAAAAAGTCTTTAACCTTGATCAAATAAACCAACTTTATATTCCTTCCTTTTACTTCTAACAGCCTTAATATTTAATCCAATCAAATATTGTCATAGGATTTGATTTCTCTTGAATTCTTCATCCCATCGCACAGATTTCTTTGAGGCTTTAACAATCCTCTTTTGTAGATCCAATAAGAAAACATTTTCCAGGTCATTCTCTTGGTTTATCACCTGTATGTCCCTTTTAATTTTTAAAACTTCAGCCAATTTCTTTTGTATAACCAGTAAAATGTCCTTTTCCAAATCATTCTCTTGGTCTATAATTTGTAGTTCCACTTTCGGTACTTTCTCTATCTTGTCAGACAAAATTTGTTCTGCATCTGTCATTCCTTCATTAACAACTTTTAGACATAGTCTGTCCATAGAAGCAGACATCATTATTGACAGTGTTGATATTGTAGTTACTAATTTTTGGCTCCATTCTTCAAAGATCTCCTTTAATATTTCTGATGTTATAACATTTTGTGTCATTTTGTAAGTCCCAGTATTCACTGACACCAAAAACAGGCTTGTATTTTTTTTCTTCTGCTTAAAATCTTTAGTCTCCTCTAGTGTCCAGTTTCTAAAATCATCACTTATCTTTGTTATGATTTATAATAGCCAGGATAACCAAAATAAGTCTGTTTCCCATGAGAAGCTATTTATTTTTTATAGTTAATTCCAAGATCTTACATTAAAAGTCAATATTCCAAATTTATCTGGACCCTTAATCTGTTTATAACTTTCTTAGATTAAAATCTTATTTAGCTTTTTGCTGTTTATTTGAAATTCTTTAAATTCTTAAGTTTATAATTAATTTTTCTTTTGTTCAGAGTTGAAGATAAACTCAACTGATGAAGACTTTTCAAACTTGTTCCAAAGGTCTCTAATAGCTTTAAGATGTTTATTAGGCAATTTCTGAAAATGATTAGAAAGTGAGGTTTGCAAACTTAGCGTCCTTTAAAAGGCTCTGCTGCGGTTGTGAGCAAGATGGCTGATCCCATCATCTCCAAGGAGCAGCCATCTGGAGCACATGTGGGTGATCTCCCATCCTCTCCTTATCCAGAGAGGTTCCAAGGAACTGGTCTACTCACCAGTTCCTTGGTCTTTGCCACGGTCAGCTCCACTTTTGCAGAGATGTCTTCAGTTTGCCATACCTGCCCTGGATGTCCTGAAGTTATGCAGGGCCATAACTAGGGTCTGTGTCACCCAGGGCAAACATGGATTCTATCCCTATTTTGGCACACACACACCCAGAGCTCATTTTGGTGCCCCCCTAGCATGGCACCCAGGGCACATGCCCCGGTTGCCCCCCACCCTAGTTGCGGCCCTGAAGTTATGTAGCAGGTTCTATATACAGTAGGTCAAGTGAATGGGATATTCAAACCCAGTTCAATGTTAAGTGATGATTATATGAGAAGCTGTATAGAAATAAGTAAATAAATAAATAGATGAATAACACATTTTTAAATACTGTTCAGAGTGCCGATTGCCACATTTTGCTGCTCAGGGCCATTTGGGTTGGGGGCAGGTTAGAAATGCCGTTAATAAATAAATTTTACCCATCTCATAGAATTGTGAGGATCCCAGTGAGATATGTGTGAAATGGATAGCAGCCAAAGTTTCTTGAGAAAAAACATAATGTACTCATTGATAGACAATGAGAAGTTACACAGAGGATTAATGCCAGTAGTACAATATTGGGATTAATGGTAGCCAAAAGAGTTTTAGCCACTTCTAAGCCATAATAAAAGTTGTGTGAATCCTAAAGCCACATGCTGAGATTAAACAGTATATAAACCATCAGGTATATATCTCAAAAATACCATTACTAAAATATATTATATATCTGTAATAAGCAATGAAGATTTGAAATATAAAGAGTTGGCAAGAGGGACAGGTCACCAAGGAAGATTACATAAGGCTTCTTGAGGCATGTTCAAAATAAGAAAAAGAGGAAAGAACCAGTATACTAAGTGTTCAGTGAATATGGCAAAATGCTAACTAGTGACAAAGGAAATGCAAAATATTGCTAGTTTCACTCATTGTTCAACAATGGGTTATGTGTTCTATCAAGCAACTGTGAAGAGCAGGATAAAGAAGATAGATACATTTGACAAAGTAGCCTGTGACATTCTGCTTAGCGAGCTGGTTAGGTGTGACCTGCATTCTATGACAATGAAATGGGTACACAGCTGACTTGCAAATTGTACCCAGTGAGTGAGGTATCAAGTGAAGTCACACAGGGTTCAATTCATGGTCCCATATTCTATACATTTTTACTAATAAATGAGATGAAGATATGTAGGGAAAATGTAGGGTTTACAGATCCCACCAAATTGTGTGGAATAGCTAACCCCCAGGAGACTGAAATTAAATTTAAATCAATATTCTTAGGTTAGAAAAATAGAAAATAACCAAATAAAATTTAACAGGAACTGCAAAATTCATCACTTAGGATAAGAAATACTAGCTTGGTAATATTTGTGAAAAAGATTTTGGAATAGTAGTTGTAGTAGCCTGGTTTATAACCAAAACTAGATATACATTTTCTGTCCCAGTGAAGGGCATGGGCCAGGAACTAATTGTTTAGAATGCTGCATCTTCTCTTCTAAGACTTTCAGATTGGCTCCAAAAAATTTCACAGATGCAGGAAAATGGGTATACTCTATTAAGAGTTTCAAGCATGATCTACTTCTTCTAGGACAGTAATGGCAGTCTTGCATGGGTAAGTTGGGCAGTCAAATACACTTTCCTTTCCCTTTCCCTTTCCTTTTCCCTTTCCCTGTTCTACAACCAGGTTAGAGCTGTCCTTTTGACATGGCAATTCGGATTATGGAAATTAATATATATATGGTCTGTATAAAATATATATAAATGCATACTTTTTATTAAAAATATACAAAATTGCTTCCCTCCTCAACTTTATTTATCATTTATTATCTTGAGCTTTCAAGCAGACTGAGAATCATGCAATTATGATTAATTGCACTTTTTGCATTTTTGTGTACCTTTATTCTTCAGATTAGATTACTGTTATCCTCCCCACACATTTATTTAACTATCATTGCACTTAGTGCCATTTTATGTTCCTTTCAATGCTACATATTCCCAACCAAAATGAGTATCTTTTATGACAGGAGAGATGAACATTCCAGTAAAATTTCCAATTCTAATACTATAAAAATATTATGCCTTGTTTCAAAGAATTGTTTGTTTTTTTTAAAAAACCTCAAAATAATTTTTTGAAACAGAATCAGATTGGTTATGAATAATGTATCTAAATCGTTCAGCAGCTCTGATTACATTCCTGGGAAAAAAATCATTGGGTTGGGCCCAGCTTCTTTTCTAACCATGAAATCATGATCTCTGCAGAGTTTGATCAGAACATCCCGGGTTGAGAAATGGAGGAGAGAAACTTTGTTGATGTCCCATACTCTGTAACCTGCTGTGGCATTTCCTCCACTGTTCCAGATTGGCTCCATAAAATTTTACAAATTTAGGTCTATTTGCTGTGACCCAAGATATAACAAGGAAACAAATCTTGGATAATTCAGTGGCACTGAACTTGTTTATAGGAGAAACTGTTTGGAAAGGCTTCAAAAAAAGAAATCAACTCTTCCCAAATAAAGAGTTTTGACTGTTGGGTTCATTGTTTATTACAGCCAATGATAAGCCCGTGGAAGAAACAGAAATGCAAAGACATGAGACAGACAAAACAACAGATAAAATATACAAGACACAATCAAACTAGAGGCTGCGAGGACCGTATACTGTATATAGGCTACTTAAAACATATCACTTGGCCACAATCTAAAATCAAATCAAATTGTTGTCAGTTATTGTAAAACTATGTAAATATATATATAATGTTGTCCCTAAGCATCAAGAGCATGTTTAGGGATGCTTGTGTAATTAAAAAATGAGTAAATTTAACTTCCATTTTAACTAAGGGAGCAAAAGGGGCAATTGACATTCTGGAAGGTGTTGAAGATTTGGTTTGCCAAATGACAATTGCAAGCAAATTTTCATAACTGTGCCACAGAATTTGGCTATTCAATGGGTAACATTGGTCCAGAAATCTGACAAAAGAAGGGAGATATGTACCTCACACTGGTAGATCCTTTAGGAGAGCGAAGATTAGGATGGTATGCAGATCCCTATAAAAGTCCCAATATAATAAGAGACAACATCCATATCCTCAATTTCCTGGGAGCCACAGGGACAGTGATGTTCCATGTTGGGGATCTTGATATCTGCTCTCAGTAACAACTGAGGGAAGAGCATCAGCCACAAAAATGCTGTGATGTTTAAAACTCATCAGAAATCAGCAATAATGGACTGGGGTGGAGCTACAGGAGATCCTTCATAGTTTAAACCATCTTGGGCCAAGACTGATCTTGTGTTGCTACTCTGTGTCAAGGATTCTCTGTTTTATGGCCTTACTAGCTTGATCAAAGCCCAGTATTTGTAGGGCTTCCCACAAAAGCCATATAGAGCCAGTTTGTCTCTAATGTTTGACTTGCAGTGGGAATAAAACTATTTCTCAGCCCAGCAAGTTTTTTTCCTCCTATCTAAACTAACTATGTCATTTTAAAGTACATTGTAAGTACAAGCTATTTTAATTGTTGTTCTCTATACTGGACCAAATCCAGTGTGAAGTCCAACAATCTGCAAATTATTTCAGTCTAGTAATAATCAGATTATATTCGATCATCAGAATATGATGGCACTGAACTTAATTCACATGTAGTTTTTAGCACTGTCAGACCACAAAAAAGACTTTTTCTGGCTCACACAGAAAGAAAATCCTGTTTTAAGTACTCGCTTTGTTCCGGCAATTCATCATCAGTTGGGAGTAACTCACAGCCATCCTGATTCAATCTTGTTTTCTTCAGGGCTCTACACAGTAAAGTAATATACATTTCCATGTGCGGTAAATTTTTATGGTTTAATTTATAATAGTACTGCTATTTCTGACAGGGAGAAAGATGCCACCCAAGGATAAAACCTTGTACATCTGACAAAGTGAGCATTGACCTAAAAAAAAGTTTGACACAATAATTTCTTCAGCCTTTAAAATGCTTCCAGGCTATATCTCTAACACACCATTAATATAATCTCTCTGGAATTTTAAATATACCAATTATTTTATTTTTGCAGGAACAAACTGACATTCTTAAGTAATGCTCTGAGGAAGTAGCCAAAACTGTGACTGCAGTTATACTTTTGCATTAGTTTTTGCTATATTATTTATAACATTGATAATAGCCCCTTTTGAAGCCTAATCCTTTTCTTTAAACCTAATACTAATCCGCATGTGCAGTTTTAAATGCTATTTTTGTATGTGAGGGTGAAGTCAGTGGATATGGTCCAATCCTGCATTACAGGGCTAAACTTTTTTTGAAGACATTTATTTCAGCTTTTAAAATTTCTTATGAGTTTTAGTTGCCAGGTGTATGCATGAGCGTTTGTGTGTGTGTATACATACATACACACACACATACATGCATACATATTGTATTTCAAGAAAGAAATTCAGTGCAGTCTTTTAAATATACTGTAGTAATACTTTAAGAAATCCAAATATTGTAGATTTTTAATTGTGCATTTTGTAAATTGGCTCTGCATTTTTAAATTATTATTGTAGCTGCCTTAAGCACTGTACTTTACTTTCACAGAAAATCAGTTCCTAACTCTAAAAAATTAAAAATAAATCATAAATTTAAAAAGCCAACTACTTATCAGATATCTTGGAAAGACAAAACAGGTGTTAGCACAAAGTGAGATTTCACAGCCTTCGTTCAAGTTGGAATGGGATGTATACACATGATTTATCTTGGAAACAGAAAGCATTTCCCCATAAATTAAATTATACTGAACCTTTGGTTCATGTCACTCCAGTTTTGTCCTGAGATAAGGAGTCCTGGCAATCCTGAAATGAATAGAGAAAGAAACTTGACTTTCTTCAAGCAGGGAATGGGTCATGTAATTCTAGCAGGAACACCCATAATCATATTTAATTATTGTCTTCCTCTATTCCAGAGAGAAAGAAAAGGAGGAAAACCCCTCTTAGACTTATTCAATACTAGCTTTACACTCAGAAATCTATTTGTTTGTTTTAAAAAGAAAATATTTTTAAAAGAAAACTTTTCATCTTAATCCACCCATTTATTCAGGAGTGGAAGCCATGGTGATTGAGTTCCCCATGCCAGACCAGGAACCACTCCAGGCTTATAGTCATTTCCATGATTTCTGACGTGGAGAAGTATTAAAATACTTCAATATTTTAAAATACAGAAATATGCAGAGTTTTTAAAAGTCCCTTCCATTTGGCAGTTCTTTATCCTCCACACCTCAACCATAATATCACACTACTTTCTTTTGCCAAGTCAAAAACTCCTCTTTTTATTTTAAATAAAATCTGTGTATTGGGATTACAGCTTTTCCACCATACCTACTCCTTGTCCTTTCCTCTTTTCTCATCAGCTGGAATAAACAAGAACGATGTGTTAAGTTAAAGAAAGAACATTCTCCATCTAGTGGTAGGAGTGGGTAGTGCTCTATCATTTGCATCTAACGTTTCTTACTGCAGAGAAACGTCCTGTTAAATTTCTGTTATATTTTCAGTCCATTCCACTAAGCTATCAAGGTTGTTTTCAAGAGTAATTCCATCTTCTAAGATATTAGTTATCCAATCAGATTTTGCACCAACTACAATTTTGAAAGGTACTCCTTCCACCTTTTCATCTAAGTCAGTCATAAAAATGTTGAAGAGTATAGGAGCCAGGAATGAATGTGGGACTGCACTCAATATCTCGCTCTGGTTTCATACCAAACTGTTGCTGAGCACTATTTTAGTACAATCCCTAAACTAGCTATGTATCCACTTTATTGTCATGCTACTTAATTGTCAGCTCACATTTAACCAGATGACTATCAGAATATAGTAGCTACTTTCCTGAAATCAAGCTATAGTATGTCCATAGCATTCCCACAATCTATTAAGAAAGATGCTCAGTCAAAAAATGAGATATGTTTTGCACTGCTTTGAAGAAAGCAAAAAAACAAAAAGTCTTCTGCTTGAACTTATAATGGTAAGCGGTTTTTTTCAGTTCAGTCCAGAACAACAAGAACCTTGTATGGCACCTTAAAGATTAATAGCTTTATTGTAAAATAAAACTTTTCTTCACAAGAACTTAACTAGCCTAATGTATTATCTTCATTTAGCAAAGACACATACATAGATAAGAAAAAAATGTGAAAAGGAAATTATTAGCAAATTTTATTTGGTTTACAGCTTGTTGAGGAATGAGCAAAGTCTCCTTCCTCAGTTAATATTATAAAGTCAGATCTGTTCTGGAGAGATTTTTGTGGCTGATTGGATGACATTCTCTTTTGTTGTGTATAACGCTCCAATGTTTTCATGAATATTTAGTCATTATTACCTTATTATTATGGATGTTTTAATATTAATTCTTCACATTTATTACCATGAATGTTTTATGTGTATTTTGTTATGTTGGTTACTGCCAGGAATTGTTATGAAATACAGTGGTATACAAGAGTGTAAAATAAAATAAAATATTCATTAGACGTATATCCTGAGTTTCTTCCAGAAGCTCAAAGCACCTACAACTCTTTTTCCCACAAAAATCCCATCAGACAGGGTGGGCTAGAGATATTGATTGGCTCATTTAACAAAAGTGCTAAGTATGGACTTCAGCTTTGATCTTCCCAAACCTAGTGCAACACCTTCACCACTGTACATCTTAAGTTTCTACTGGGGATCTATCCACCAAAAGAATAATTTTCCTGCTCTCACACAATCTCTTGTGTTATTTTCCAAATCTGGTCCAGAGGGCTGGGTAGTGCAGATTTCAAGTCACGTGAATGAGGACAAAAAAATCTGCTCCTGTTATTTATTTATTTATTTATTGAGCTCTTTGTAAATGCCAACTTCTTGTCTTTGATACATTAGAACACTGCATAGAAATGTCACAAATTGCATGTTGTACATTTCCTGATCTTCTGAACCAAATATTTCTGTATTTTTTTCATCATTTAACTGGGATACTGTTTCATGCATCTGATGGGGATGTCTAAGCTAGAAAAATAAAAGCCATATTAAATCTATGTAAGATTTCTCTAGAGTCTTTTTTTCACTTGCCTCAAGGGTTTCTCTTCTAAAGCAAGTTTAATCATGATTTAAGTCGTGCCTAAAGCAGCACCCACAAGATCTTGTTGCTTTCATCACAACAACATCACAATTACATCCCTTTTTATGTGCATTTGACATAACAACACAGTTACAAAAGGGCAAGGCTTGTGTTGTAACACTGCAATGCTGTTTTTGTCACTTGGATACCCCTTGTCACACCCTGCACAGTGTTTAGGCACAGAAGTCCTAAATGTTATCCCACATTGCTACTTGTAGATTATGTACCACAGAGGTTTTCCAAATTAACAAATCAGAAGGTGCATAAGGTCTATAAAAGTACAATATCAGTCTCAATGATTACTATTCTATAATGCTATTAATACATTATAAAATTCTGTAACAAAATAGTATTTAATAAAACACTATATTTGTTCTTAAAGAGAATTTGTGATCCCTATTTGTCATGCTAAATTCAGAAGATGCGCAGATTCTGAGATAACAGAATTATGCATCAACCACAAATTTTGGCCTTTGCAAAAATTCTGTGCAATCATTCCATTTAAAATGTTTCAGGCAACTTCTATTATGCAAATATATTTCCACTTATGTAGCAGAATGTCTTCTTCTGTTCTACTCATGCATCCTGTGGACCTCCTAAATCTTGCCCTGGAGGTTTTCCCATTTAAATACAATTTTTAGCTTTACCTAAAAGACATTTTTTAAAAAAAACCTTTATACCTACAACTAATATCACCAATCAATTCCGTTTATTATTATATATTATATCAGGGGGGGAAAGGAAAGCAGCAAATTATTTATGTAATTATTTGGCATCTTGTTCATTCCTGTTCAGAAGGTACAAGACCATCAAGCTCTTGAAGCCTAACTGGCTTTTTAGCAATCTGTTGCTCTTCTAACTTTGTGTAAATGAATGCCAGGAGTTTATCTTTTAAAATAACTTTTAACTGAAATAAATGTAATTGAATACAGGGCTGTCTTTCTAAGAATTTGATTTTTAGGAAAACTAGAACAAAAGGAATTTATGTGAGCTACAATTCCTGTAGTCTGTTTTGGAAGACATCCTTAAATAAACTAATACACAAACTAATGCACTTTACATAGTGCATTAAACTATCTCCTCAAAGCATAATTGTTCATTATTAAAAATGTCCAGGTTAAATAAATTTTAAAAATATAATGGGCAATATTGCATCTGAATCCCTACTGAAGCTAAAGTCAGAGAAGCAAATGGCTATTCAAAAGTTGCACATAAAGACTTAAGCATAAACATTAAATTAATTAGCTGAACAATTCTGAGAACAGTGTAAATGCATTGAATTGCATCATTTTCTAACAACAAGGAACTATTTGCAAAGTTGTACAAACCACAGACCATTTTCCTAACATTATAGTTGTCTTAGTCAATTCAGTAAAAAAAAGTACTTTCCTTATGCTTGTTAAGACTGTAGCTGAAATAACACATCATCCATGCAACTGCAAATATAAGTATTAGTCCAGATGTACTGTTCCCTAAAATAAATCTATGCCACATTTATCTACATATGGATTTTAATGTAATTAGTCTCATTGTCATTTTAATGTAAAACTTTTATACTTGCCACTTAAGTATCTGATCATTCAGAGCAGATGGCATGTACATGCAAACTGACAATTCAGCTGCAGCCTAATCAAAAATACATAATGGAAAAAATCAAAATTTATGTCTGCTATAGATTTAGTATGAAAGTCTCAGGTGCTGGAAAATGAACCCAGGGAAGATTAGTGTATGTAACAATATACCAAATCAATTATGCTTTTGCAAATATTTATGTCTTTCAGGGTGTTTTCTGAATCAAGCTTCTTTGTTGTTGTTAAAAAAATGTTTGGAAGTAGTCAAATAGTTCACTTGTGATCTCACAATAAATTACTAACTGGCAACCATATACCCCTTTCAGAAAGGAGCCTTTGATTTCAAATATTAGTATACAGTATTTTCAGTAACTTTCTGAGACAGAAACAAGGAACAAATCTCATGGCACTATAATTAAATACGTTGTGCAAAGAAGAAGGAAATAATCTCACTCTGATAATCTCTAGTCTCACATCACTCTAAACAATCTCACATCAGTAAAAAAAAAAAAGAATATACAGTTGTTCATTTATTCCATTTTATATTGAGACAGATTACTACAGATTACCAGATTCTTTCTAAAAGAAAAAAGGAAGCCAAACCAGATGTTTTATTTTAAAATCAGTATAATAATCTGAACTTGATTGAAAAAGAAAGAAGGAAGGAAGGAAGGAAGGAAGGAAGGAAGGAAGGAAGGAAGGAAGGAAGGAAGGAAGGAAGGAAGGAAGGACAGACAGACCCCTCAGAAACGTTTTTGGAAAAGAATGTGACTAAGTATAATCTAATTAATTTACAGCATGATCCTGCTCATTTAACTTTTTAAAGTAAATTTTGATAATTTAATGGGCTTTACTTCCTATTAAGCATTGGGTTTATTATAAAGATAATTGGAAACAGGCATACTGCCTAACGCATTGTGAGCAAGAATCCCACCATTGCACTGGTGTGCCTTCTATTCTGTCATTATTGATGACTTGTATTGTGAAGTGTTAAAATGGTGTATGTTTTGTTCCTAAAATACAGTGTTTTAGTAAAGCAGAAAATTAAAGAATTTATGGTGATTATCACAATAGGATTCAGAATTCATTTCTTCTGCTAACCTTGGCCTTGTTGGCCATTAACAAAGAAGCAAGGACAGTAAGATTTTCCAAAGGCAAAGCTGACTATTTTTGGGGTTTTAGTTAAACCTCACAGAAAATGTTTTCATTCATTTACCAGCCAGAGTGAAAAAAAAAAAAACTTCTAATCAAACTAAATTATGGAAATCATTTATCTCAGCATGAAGACATTTGATCAACACATATAGTTTGCCAGGGATCATACAGAGTATTTTCTTTGTCAAGGAACTAAAATAAGAAACTTGTTTCAAAGTATCAGCAGCTATATAATAGTAACTATTAGAGCAGAACCAGATATTGACCAGATGGGAAAGTAAAGTAGTAGAAATAACTCCTTCTTTAAACACTGCATCTTAAAAATCAGCAAGGTTATATCCTACAGAATTCTGCAAGCTCTGGTAACAGCACCAGCTATGACAGTCTCGGCTTCAACATCCAAAATTTTCCTTCTGATTAACACTACATCCCTACATTCACTCAGTTCAAAAGGGAGTTCTACATCTCAGTTTTATTTTGCATAACTTGAGTCTCCAAATCATCACAGTCAACATTATTCCATTTATATAACACTATTCCTCTCAAAAGACTCAAGGTGAGGCCAGTGCAAATAAATACAAGGTTATTATATTAAAATGCCTTCAAATTTAAAAAAAATAACTCTCAAATTTCATATAAATAAGCATGGTTTTATTTGCTATCTGAAAGTATAAAGGTGGAAGCCAAACATATTTCTCTAGGGAGAAAAACCAAACTCAGAATGCATCACCAAGAAAGTATCTTGGATGTTCACACCATGGGCTATTCCTCTGAACAGAATCACAAGCAAACCCCACTAATCTTAAAGTATGGATCAATAATACTGTCCCATAATGGAATCTTGCCATGGAAACAGAAAACCCCCAGTTACTTCCCAGTAGCAACTGTGCAGGGAAAAATAATTCCTATGACATGCTGTTTTCAATTCCTACCTCAATCATATTAGCAAGACATCATGGCCAATGACAGAGCCAACAGAGGAACACTCTTCCTGTTTCTCACCTGATGAAAGTAATCAATCAAGGCAGTTTCTTTATTGCATTTAGTCTACTCCTATTAGTCTAGGAGTGGACAGCGAAAGTTTGGGGAGGGAGGGAGGAAGATGATTAGGGAGAAGGAAACATGAAGGAAGCTCATTGTCCAGAAGAGAAACTCTTTTGGAAAAGTCAGGGATGGCAGTCAGAGGAATGCAAATATGGGAGCTATGCTTTGAATTATCTCAGGACAGAAATAATTGACACTTGGGTCTCTAAACTGTCCTGTTACATGGACCAGGGTAGCCCAAATACTGCATTGCTTTGCTCTGTGGGAGAATAAGACACTCTTTTATGTGACATATCCTGTAGTTTCCCATTCGTCCACCGCATCGCTCCAATGAAAGCAGAGGTGGCTGTCGTATGGGCATAGATATAGCGAACTTCGGTCTTCGGCTATGATAAACAAAACGAAATAATACAAAACCTCTTCTGAAATCTTGGAGCGGTGGGGCCAGCTATAGGGACTGCAACCCTGCAGTTAAAATGGGTCACTTCTCTAGCCCGATTTAACGCGTCGGTAGTTCATGAGGGAGAATGTACAAAAGGACCGAGAGGGAGGGCAACCGTGCCCCTTTGTCGTCTATGTCTCACCCGATCCTAAGCCCCCATCTCTGTCAAGAGCGCCAGATACTCGGCAAATCAACGCACAGCCCAGGAGCAGCAGTGGGTCGGGGACTCACCCTTATCTGACGGGACGGGAGGGGGCGGGAAGGAGAAATGCAGGCTTGGTATGGCAGGCGAGCCCCCCCGCCCCCCCCCGCCCCCCCCCCCCCGCCACGAGCTGCGCGAGGAAGAGAGAGCTGCGAGGCACCTGTTGGCTCTGGGGAGTTGCCCGCGCAGCTGCCTTCTCCTCAGGAGCAGCGGCAGCAGCTGCCAAGGGCTCGAGTCCGGCGCACCCCAGTGAGCCTTGGCGCCCTGCCTCCCTTCTGGGTCAACCGCCTTCTCAGCCCACCCAGGCGGCCAGAGCCTGCCCAGCGTGGCTCAGGCGCCCGGGCGGGATTTAAAGGCAGAGCGCGCACCGTGCTGGTACAGGCGGATACCCTCGCGGTCCCATCCAGCTGCCAGCAGCTGTACCTGCCTCTCCCTTCGCCGCCGCGCCTTCGCTCCCTCTCTCCCTGACGCTTCGTTTGAACGGGGCAGGGTTTTTTTTAACCCCACGGTCTGCAGCAGCTTGGACCCTTTCCCAATTCTCTACTGGGGAGCGTGAGCCCTGCCAACCGGGACCCAGAGGAAACCCCAGCCCCCAGCCCAAAGGTATTGCGTCCCCTTCCGCTCCTCTTTCACTCTGGGGAGGGCGAGAGGATGCCTCCCCAGTTTATCCGCGGAGGCTGGCCATTCCCTGACGGCGCCTTCTCTCTCTTCTAGGTGCGGCCATGGCGCCCGTCCTGCTCTTCCTAGGTGAGTATCCCACTCTCTGACCCCTAGCGACGTTTGGGGAGCGCCATGCAAACGCACACCTTCAACATCAGTTCAATATCCGAGGGAGGGTGCTCGACGGCAAGCACCATGCTTCGATGCGAAGCTTGCCTTTCTCCGAGGGCGTCGTGTAAGCCCCTTGCCCATCTTTGATTGCAGGTGTCGTCTTTCTGGCCAGAGCTGCGAAGGGAGGTGAAAGCTCCGGTGAGTTCAGAAAAATCTTCTTCATCGATTGCAGCTTTCCTCCTTCGTTCTAAGAATGAGAACGTTTCCGTATTCCCCATCTTTAGAGAACTTTCTTTGGCCATTGTTAATTATTAAGATTCCCAGAATATCTTTTGACTCAATTTTAGGTGTTTCCCTATACAACCTAAGATAGTTTGCTATTTAATCAGCCATTCTAGCATCAGGATGCCTCTTGTTTCCTTTTTCTTCAACGTAAATAAACTTTTTATTTAAGTGTTAAATTACTGTTCAGAAGTAAATGCAGGATTCTTCTTTTTTCTTTTTTCCCATGCATTACAAAATCTCATCAAGTAAGGGACTCTATTGTTTTAACCAAGATACAGCAACTTAGAAAGTAGTATTTGCACTTTTTATAGAAATAAAGTTAGCTTAAAATTATATGGGGACATAGTACAGTCCTCAGTTGCAGGTGTTTTATCAGTTTTAAAAAGCCAGCACTAATGGCGAAAAATAACCACATTCAACTTTTCCTGTGTTCTAAAACGTAAAATCCAAAGATGCACTTCTGTCATACGCAATACGTCAAAGGCAACTTTGGAATTCTGAATCTTACCTGCTTGCCCCTCCCCAAGTCCCTATTTCAGGTGTAGCAGAACTTTATGCTAACTTCTTTGAAAAGTTACTTTTCCTGCTAGAACATTTGTGAAACTAAAACACAAATGCTGATGGGTGCATTGCTGTAGAAATTAGGGGGAAAAGGTAACGCCTCAAAAAATGGCCCAGAAAAATGAAATATAATATGTTCCACTTGTATCAACTTCTTATTTCCATTATTAGGATTACAGTAGCTTACTAAATCAGCATTTCATCTCAGTCTTCTACTTCATAATGCTGATAGGTATTGGGCATGCTTGTTATGATGAGTTCCAATTCTGGGGTCCCTGTTTGAATCTTATCTCTCATTCTATTGTTTTTCAAGTTGCTCTTTATTCCTTGTGCTGCCTCTTTTTTTTCTTCTGTGCGGAACTGATAGACTGAGTTTCTTTCATGTAGTCCTGATTCAGGTGGAGTAAGCCTTTGAAAAGGAGTTCGTTTTTGTGCTGAACATGGCTGCTGGCGGAGAAATAAACTGTGCTTTTGTCAGTGAGGAAAAGTGATGTGTTTCTGAGTTGTATGGAATAATATAGACTTTCTAAGTTTTGTTTATCATTATGTAAGTAATTGGCTGTTACTCTAAAGGAAACCAACTTTATCCAAATAAATAAATAAATAAATAAATAAATAAATAAATCTGTTCAATCATGTCCAGTTCGCAGAGACCGCCTGGACAATTCCCTGTAGTTTCCTTGGCAAATTTTTTGGAACTGGTTTGCCATTGCCTTCTTCCTCATAGTGGTTAAGGCACTGGGATAGAAACTTGGAGACTGAGAGTTCTTGTCCCGCCTTGGGCACAAAGCCAGCTGGGTGACCTTGGGCCAGCCACCTTCTCTCAGCCCTAGGAAGAAGGCAATGGCAAACCACTTCTGAAAAATTTATCAGTTTTAGAGCCTTGTATTTGCAGGTAGGTTTTAGCAATGTCATAGAGATACATGCAAATAATTACAATAGAATCCTCTTTTATGATTTTATATTCACTCATATAACCCCCTCTATTATTTGATTTGTGAATTGATGATTGAATTAAATGCTTACAGCTGGTTCAGAATGTGGCATTGCACATAGTGTTGGGTGCCCCTAGGTTCTCCCTCTGTTGTGTGAACTACACTGGCTCCCAGGTTTTTTCCAGATGCAGTTCAAGGTGCTAGTTATAACCTTTAAAGCTCTACATGGCATGGGGCCAGGTTATTTGTGGGACTGTCTCTCCATGAAGTTGTCTACCCCTCCCACCATATTGGATACAGTAGACATGGTCCAGGTCCCTTCCCTTAAATGTGGCCATCTAGTGGGACCTAGGAAGCATGCCTTTTCCATTGGAAGCTCCTGCCCTGTAGAACACCATTCCCCTTGAGATCCAGCAGGCTCCCATCCTCTTTACCTTCTGGAAGGCTGTAAAAAGCTAGCTCTTCCCCAAGTGCTGGGATAGGCTGAGTTTGAAGCCTGAAGATGATGCTGTTGGCTGCATCAGAGAAGAATGGTTGTGGCAGCAGGTTTTTATCTTTATTGTTTTTTGCTTTTATTGTTTTTGACATCTCTAGGAATAACTTGTAAGTTATTGGTTGTTTACAGAGCTTGTAGATAAAATAATTGAGCTATCCTATAAGGTATAAAACAATTATAAAACAGTTTAGATCATACTTATTTTGATGTGTATAGGCTGATCGTTATAACAGTTTGGAATGGAATAGGACACAGAATTAAATTAACAAAAACAAAAGTATAATGTCAAATAATTTTGAAATATAATTTTCTGCCATATTTAGGTATATGGCAGTAGGCATCATAGAGCTCAGAATGAAGAATATTTTGCATCTTAGCTCCTACATGGCTAGTTTGCACTGCATTGATCATTGCTAATAGAATTCCCAATTCAATTTTAGAACTGAACATGCATTCCAAAGAGTTAAATATAATGTTATATAGCCACAAAAACAACATCCATTTTTCCCTTTACAGGATTAAACTGATACTTTGCAAATGTCTTATGGGGAAAAGAAGTACAAACAACTGATCAATGTCTTCATATTCTCTTATAAATGATATATGTCACTCTACTTTTTAAAATTGGAAATAAAATAGTAATAAATAGGTATTTATATCAGTAAAGATAGTGATGTATTTCTGCAGAAGAACATAGACTTCAAAAGCACTGTGTTTTGCAACTTTTTATTCAATATGCAGAAGAGTAAATGGATATTCTAATGATTAATAATTACAATTTATTACAACATAAATAGATACTTAAGGCTTTTAAAAACATACAGTACGACTATGATAAAGTAGTAAGAGTTACGTGCTCACTATCAACTTGTTGCTAAAATGTGGATTGTCATATGCTGACTTTTCTCCCCTCCTCCATTAAAGTATTACTGTACAAAATATTGACAGCTTAGCTTAAAATGTTAATAGTTTCATTAGATGATCCTGCACTTAATCCACTTTCAAAACTTTATTATTTTTTTAACAACTAGGAGAGGAGCAGTCTCTTCTAACAAATACCAGATTGCTGCAGAGTATGGAACTGGACTGCAGTATAAATGAATTATTAACTATAGCCACTGCAGTGAAGTTCTCTAATTAAAAACAGAAAGAGAACAGCTATATTACAAAATAATAGAGGGATGACAAGTGCATGATACTTTTTAATCCAGTCCTACAGCAAACGTTTGAAATAATTAAAAATATGTCATACAACTAGTGCGGAAGTTACAACCAAGAACATCAACTTAGATATTCTGCCAACACATACAAAGGTACAAAATTCTTTCTTTGAAGCTGCAGAGTTTTCCTTAGGGAGCCTGCTTTCCTAGCGCATGATGCACCCCAGAAGGAAATTCAGAGAGTAATGGAAAATTAACTGATTCATTGCATTTTCAGAAGGCTGCAAACACATGACAAATAAAAAGGATATCTAGCCAGAGGCCTGCCATAAAGACCAAGAATTCTGGGGGGAAAAACGCCATTATGTTTTCTGAAGACTGAATTAATAGATTAGGTATTCAATTTGTGTGTGTGTGTGTGTGTGTGTGCACCTTAATGTTGACTCCTGGCGACTGCCTGGACAAGTTTCTGCAGTTTTCTTGGCAAGATACAGATGTGATTTGCCATCACCTCCTTCCTAGGGCTGACAGAAAGAGTGACAGGCCCAAGGTCACCCAGTTGGCTTCATGCCTAAGTGGGACTAGAACTCATGATCTCCCAGTTTCCAGTCTGGTGCCTCAACCGCTACACCAGACTGGTTCTCTATTTTAATGTGATTAGGTTAAATATACAAATTAGTCTCAAACCCAACTCCTGTATTTCTAATTGCAAGGCATGGCCAAATCGAAATCCAGTAATATACTATATTTTGGGCACCAATTTTGCATTGCATTTCCAATATTCTGGGTCATGGATTGAAATAGGAGGAGGGAGTATTAGGTATGTTCACCACCTTGAGTTATTTATAAAAATAATAAAGGCGGGATAGAAAATGAAAATAAACAAACAAACAAATAAATAAATAAATAAATAAATAAAATTTGATCCTGACAGTCCTTTTAGGGAGGTAGGTTGCATAGTCATGAAAAGGGTGAAATAAATTCTATTTTTAAAATGCAGATGAATGAATATTCATGCTCAGTGAAAAAAAGGACATAATTTTATTTTCAGTTCTTGTGAAAATGACAATGATACCAAAAGTCCACTAGATGAATATTGCAGCTACACCTACTGTAGTAAGGTAACTCATTGTTAAATAGGACTTTTTCTTTTCTGTTCAAGCAGTTTAGCACCTTGGAAGTACACAGTAAGGATGTCATGATAGAAACTATAGTGTATAGTCTTTTGGGACCATACTTGTTACAGTAAATATTGCTCCAAAGGAATCTAACAACTACTGATACCTATAAACAGTCCAATTTACAGGAGACCACCATTGGTTCTTGTAGTTTCACCTGTTACACATGCTCCCAGGTTTGGCTTATGGTTACTCATTCACACACTCATGGCCTGTTGAGGCACACAGATCTTGTAAGTGTTGGAAGTCCTGGCAAATCCAGCATGCCTCATTTGCATGTGAATTAGCATGTAAATTGAGTTGTCCCACAATGCAACTCTGAGGAAGCTGTTTGTTACCACTCCCACTTCCTCTTTCTCTCTCTCTCCTTCTTCCACCCAGGGAGAAGCAAGCATGCTGCTCTGCTCTCCATTCATCAGGGCCATGTACTTGGGCCTTGATGAAGGATTCTGCCCCTTTCTTCCACACAGCTCTTAGCAGCTGTAGGGCTGAGAGTTTAGGGCAAACTAAGTATTTAGAAAGAAAAGAAGAACAAAGGAACTTTATCTTTTCCACCAAGATGGATGTAACAGAAGCAACAATAAAGTCAGTAAAACTCTTTTTTACTTATCTTAACCTAATCTGTCTAAGCGTGTGATTCTTTATGCTTGGGAGGGCTGAATGTGTAAGATCAATAACCTATGTTTCTCCAGCATGCTCACTGAAGCTATCTAAGATAATTTTCCTTTTTCTGTGTCAGCTTCTCAGCTGTGTTATAAGCTCTGCTCCATTTCAGTGGTTCTAGCAGGCCACTAAATTGGCTTCAGTAAGCCCCCCTTGCTCTCTACCTGGGTTTTCCAGGTAGGTGCAGCTAGACCAGGCAAGACCCACAGCCCTGGTCAACAGCCAGGAAATAATTAGGGACACACACAAATCACTTCCATCCAAACACTGAGGCACATCAAGTTCTTTGGAATACACAGAGACCCAGTGAATTTAAAGTAACAGTAAAACTTTACTGGTTATAATATACATTTGCTCTTTCTCACATGCACACACACACTCATCCATACTTACCCACATCCTTCTCAACTAGGCTGCCAGGCACTAGCTAGAGCAGTGTTTCTCAACCTTAGTAACTTTAAGATGTGTGGACTTCAACTGCATGGAATTCTGGGAGTTGAAGTCCAGAAGCTTAAAATTGCCAATGTTGAGAAACACTGTTCTAGTCCATACTCCCTTGATTGCCTGTAAGGATAGAACACACAGCAGGCCCTCCCTCGAAGTTCAGACCAGATAGTGGCCTGAGCTAGAGGGATGGAAGCCGCCAGTTCTGGATCCAAAGATGACTCAAGGAGTGGGTGGGCTTCAGGACCCTTTTTATCCTCAAAAGTCCTTGCTTTGTTGATTCACAAGACTGGCAGCTATTCTTGCCTTGTGGATTCACAAGTCTGATAGCTGATGATGGGATTGGGCGGTGGTTTTCCATGTGCTCAGGCCCAACTTCCTTTATCTGGTTCAGGTGACATTTTTCCCCTTTGTTTCCTTAAGACTTGTTTCCTTCTTATCTACCTCTCTGAAGGGATCTTTTAGACAATATTCCTGGCTTTTAGTCCTCTCTGCTTCATCTTTAGTTATGACAGCTTCAGCCATAACTCACACACCAAGGAATTTAAAAATATTTCTACAGAATGATAGAATCAGAATGTTGTTGTTTATTCGTTTAGTCGCTTCCAACTCTTCGTGACTTCATGGACCAGCCCACGCCAGAGCTTCCTGTCGGTCGTCAACACCCCCAGCTCCCCCAGGGACGAGTCCGTCACCTCTAGAATATCATCCATCCATCTTGCCCTTGGTCGGCCCCTCTTCCTTTTGCCCTCCACTCTCCCTAGCATCAGCATCTTCTCCAGGGTGTCCTGTCTTCTCATGATGTGGCCAAAGTATTTCAGTTTGGCCTTTAATATCATTCCCTCAAGTGAGCAGTCTGGCTTTATTTCCTGGAGGATGGACTGGTTGGATCTTCTTGCAGTCCAAGGCACTCTCAGAATTTTCCTCCAACACCACAGTTCAAAAGCATCGATCTTCCTTCGCTCAGCCTTCCTTATGGTCCAGCTCTCACAGCCATATGTTACTACAGGGAACACCATTGCTTTAACTATGCGGGCCTTTGTTGTCAGTGTGATGTCTCTGCTCTTAACTATTTTATCGAGATTTGTCATTGCTCTTCTCCCAAGGATTAAGCGTCTTCTGATTTCCTGACTGCAGTCAGCATCTGCAGTAATCTTTGCACCTAGGAATACAAAGTCTTTCACTGCTTCTACATTTTCTCCCTCTATTTGCCAGTTATCAATCAAGCTGGTTGCCATAATCTTGGTTTTTTTGAGGTTTAGCTGCAAACCAGCTTTTGCACTTTCTTCTTTCACCTTCATCATAAGGCTCCTCAGTTCCTCTTCACTTTCAGCCATCAAAGTGGTATCATCTGCATATCTGAGATTGTTAATGTTTCTTCCAGAGATTTTAACTCCAGCCTTGGATTCCTCAAGGCCAGCTTGTCGCATGATGTGTTCTGCATACAAGTTGAATAGGTAGGGTGAGAGTATACAGCCCTGCCGTACTCCTTTCCCAATCTTAAACCAGTCCGTTGTTCCGTGGTCTGTTCTTACTGTTGCTACTTGGTCATTATACAGATTCTTCAGGAGGCAGACAAGATGACTTGGTATCCCCATACCACTAAGAACTTGCCACAATTTGTTATGGTCCACACAGTCAAAGGCTTTAGAATAGTCAATAAAAGAGAAATAGATGTTTTTCCGAAACTCCCTGGCTTTTTCCATTATCTAGCAGATATTGGCAATTTGGTCTCTAGTTCCTCTGCCTTTTCTAAACCCAGCTTGTACATCTGGCAATTCTCGCTCCATGAACTGCTGAAGTCTACCTTGCAGGATCTTGAGCATTACCTTACTGGCATGTGAAATGAGTGCCACTGTTCGATAGTTTGAACATTCTTTAGTGTTTCCATTTTTTGGTATGGGGATATAAGTTGATTTTTTCCAATCTGATGGCCATTCTTGTGTTTTCCAAATTTGCTGGCATATAGTATGCATTACCTTGACAGCATCATCTTGCAAGATTTTGAACAGTTCAGCTGGGATGCCGTCGTCTCCTGCTGCCTTGTTATTAGCAATGCTTCTTAAGGCCCACTCAACCTCACTCTTCAGGATGTCTGGCTCTAGCTCACTGACCACACCGTCAAAGCTATCCCCAATATTGTTATCCTTCCTATACAGGTCTTCAGTATATTCTTGCCACCTTTTCTTGATCTCTTCTTCTTCTGTTAGGTCCTTGCCATCTTTGTTTTTGATCATACCCATTTTTGCTTGGAATTTACCTCTGATGTTTCTAATTTTCTGGAAGAGGTCTCTTGTCCTTCCTATTCTATTGTCTTCTTCCACTTCCGTGCATTGCTTGTTTAAAACTAATTCCTTATCTCTTCTGGCTAACCTCTGGAATTTTGCATTTAATTGGGCATATCTCCCCCTATCACTGTTGCCTTTTGCTTTCCTTCTTTCTTGGGCTACTTCTAGTGTCTCAGCAGACAGCCATTTTACCTTCTTGGTTTTCTCTTTCTTTGGGATGTATTTTGTTGCCGCCTCCTGAACAATGCTGCCAACTTCTGTCCAGAGTTCTTCCGGGACCCTATCTACTAAGTCCAGTCCCTTAAATCTATTCTTCACCTCCACTGCATATTCCTTAGGAATATTAGTGAGCTCATATCTAGCTGATCTGTGGGTCTTCCCTAATCTCTTTAGTCTGATCCTAAATTGTGCAAGAAGAAGTTCGTGATCTGAACTACAGTCAGCTCCAGGTCTTGTTTTTACCGACTGTATAGATGTCCGCCACCTTTGGCTGCAAAGGATGTAATCAATCTGATTTCGGTGTTGTCCATCTGGTGAAGTCCATGTATAAAGCCGTCTCTTAGGTTGTTGGAAGAGAGTGTTTGTTATGCAGAGTGAGTTGTCTTGGCAAAATTCTATCAGCCTATGTCCTGCTTCGTTTTGTTCTCCCAGGCCATACTTACCTGTAATTCGAGGTGTCATTTGACTGCCCACCTTAGCATTCCAGTCTCCTGTGATGAAAATAACATCTCTTTTAGGCGTGTTGTCCAGTAGGTGCTGCAGATCCTCATAGAACTGCTCTACTTCAGCTTCTTCAGCATCTGTGGTTGGGGCGTATATTTGGATCACTGTGATGTTAGATGGCTTGCCCTGAATTTGAATTGAGATCATTCTGTCGTTTTTTGGGTTGTATCCAAGCACTGCTTTAGCCACTTTACTATTAATTATGAAGGCTACTCCATTTCTTCTGTGGTCCTCTTGTCCACAGTAGTAGATCTGGTGGTCATTTGATGTGAAGTGGCCCATTCCAGTCCATTTCAGTTCACTGACGCCCAGAATGTCTATCTTTAATCTTGACATCTCACCAATAACCACATCCAATTTGCCCTGGCTCATAGATCTTACATTCCAGGTTCCAATGGTGTGTTGATCCTTAGAACATCGGATTCGCCGTTCACCACCAGCACCGTCGGCCGCTAGCCGTCCTTTCGGCTTTGAGCTAGCTGCGTCATCACGTCTGGGGCTAGTTGAGCTCATCCTCTGTTCCTCCCCAGTAGCATTTTGACCATCTTCCGACCTGGGGGTCTCATCTTCTGATGGTATACCAACATATCTCTGGTTGTACTGATCCATTTAGTTTTCACGGCAAGAATACTGGGGTGGGTTGCCATTACCTTCCCCAGGGATCGCATTTAGTCTGACCTCTCTGTCATGACTTTCCCGTCTTGGGTGGCCCTTCACGGTTTAGCTCATGGCATCATTGAGGTGCTCAAGCTCCAGCACCACGACAAGGTAACGATCCTTTGCTGAAGAGAATCAGAATAGCTTTTATTAAAGCTTGAATGAATCTGATGCCATTGCTCGAGGTGTGAGATGGATATTCTAATAAACCTTTCATCAAACACTGGAGAAAATTTAATACATGTACTGTGGACTATATAATAGAGAAAGGGAACGACATATAGGCTGGAAAATAAGAAAAAGAGACTAGCTGGGATTAGCGCATCATTGTAAAGACAAATACTTTTTAATTTGCTATTGTTAAGATTAAAGGGAATTATTGGACAAATAATGTTTAAATTTTATTGGTTACATTAATTTTATTCCCCTGCGGATTAATCATTTTAAATGTGGAATCTTTGTGGTTTTTCACTTGAATTTATTGTTTTTAGTATTGTCTGTGTTTAGCTGAGACCACTTGCAAATAAAACCTGATTCAATCAACTATATTTACAAATAAATATATGAAATACATATTTGGCCAGTCTTTCTCTCAGTTCTAGACTGGGAAGTAAAAAAAAAAAATCTGTCTACTAATCTGCACTGGAGCAGTGTGGTATATTAGAGTCTATAACCTTTAGTGAAGAGGCTTTCATCCTGCAGTGGATTCATTTGGGCTGATAATAATATGAAATATTATAATTTATATATGAATGAATTGTGTATATCATACTGATATTTCCATGAAGCTTAAGTTTTATGTATCTTTTTTTCCTACTCTGTAGCCCCCACTGTTATTACATGTTTTACCAGAGGACTTGATCTTAGAAAGGATCAAGCATATGTCATTTGTCCAGCAAACTGTCATATATGGCAGTTCTACGTCTATGGAAATATTGAGTATGCCTCTGTCTCTAGTATCTGTGGAGCTGCCATTCACAGGTAAGCATTATTATAATAATGCAGTAGAAATTAGGGATGAATGGTAGGGATGGTAGGAAATTATGGGTGAATGGAACACATAGCTGTACTCCAGGAACTGGCCTGAAAACACAGGAAGAATTAAAATAGGAATAATTAATTTAATTAATTAAAATAGATCTTGGACTGGTATCTGGATAGGGAGTAATTTGGGAATCCTCTATGCATCACTGTAATGTAACTCTTTGAATCAAAGGAGACTATAGCAATAAAGTAATAAAAACAGATTTCTAAATTCAACCTGTGCTTGGATTTAATAAACATTCTGAATTAAGTAAATTGTAGGAACTGATTCCTTGGAACCCAGTAATGATCTGACTCATGCACGCTTGAAATATGCAGAATTCAGATTTATTGAGGATGTGTACAGATCAAGAGAAAAGCTGTGATTGAAGGTTCCCGCCTAATCTACCTAATTAAAAGTTAGCAGTCACCCCGCTCTCCCCTTACATCTCTTCCCACCTAATTCCAATGGTCAGCTGTGCCAAGCGCAGACGTCTCTGATGGTACGACCTTGACTCCCCCCCTTAGCCCAAACAGAATAGTTTCACACTCCTTGGTGTTCCCCTCCCAACTGGTTCTTGACGTGTGTTGGCTCATCACGGCAGACAAACACGATCAGACGATTCATCAATCATTTGATTGTGGAGTCTGACATAAATGTTTTTAAAAATAAAGGCTTCAGGCAACCTCCATTTACCCTTTCCATCTACCCTCCAACTGAACAACTCATGGAGATGAATGGCACCATGATGTCTGTCTCCCTCACAACCACTTCCATCCACACTACCTTTCACCCAGTGGTTGCTTTAAAAAGGTTCCTATGCAGCCAATGATGTGATAATACACTCCCATATATCAGTATAAAACCCCACAACCTCCCCCACCGACTGCTCTCACCTGAGTCCAGCAGGAGACACTCCACTACTACCCTTCACCTCTTAACCAGAGGATTTCTTGTGCCACCAACACTTCCATCTCTTCCCACAGTCCAAACACCACAAACTCTTGCAAATCCAATCAACTTGCACTGCCCAGTTCTTCCATTTCTCTTTCCAACAACCAACTCCACTTCCCCAGATCTCAAACAAAGCAGACTTCTGACTTGCTTCTCAGTTCTTGTCTCCAATTTTGCAGCTACATGTTTATGGGCTGTGTCATAATTCATATGGTCTGCCATCAGTCACCATTCTCTTCCAGCTTCTGGTTCCCTGTCTCTCTTGGTCTGTCTCTCATCCTTACTGTTGAAGGAGTTTTTAAACATTAATAAAAGAACTCCAAGCAGATAACAGCAATCTTGCAGAGTAGAAGCATGAACCAAGAAAGAGAACTTGCACATTAAGCTTAATTACCTTCAGAAATAAACTCAGTCTTCACACTGTAGTTAGATGAAGAAAAACAGAGATAGCTTACTTTTATTCAGTAGATCTGGATACAGGTAGGTTCATAGTAGAAAGCATTTAATCATCACTAGTTCTTGGTAGCAGAGGATAGTTGGGGGAGGGCTGCATTCCTGCAGCAGCTCCTGCTTGCATGTGTGCCAGAAGGCTAATGGAGACTGTTAATCCCCAAGCCCAAGAAGAAGGAGGAAGTGGAAATCAGGTGACCCATGTGACATCCCACAAGCACAATAGAGATATGATTTTCTAGAGCAACCCCCTTATGCTTATGAGACAGTGCTGAGTTGATCCCTGATAATTCCAACAATTTTCACTCCGTTCTTCTCTCCCACTTCTCTTCCTTGTCTATATTCTTTAGAATTCAGCCAGCTTCTCTGTTCTGAACATTCCCAATTCTTTGATTCAACACTTTCACTGTCACTTTCTCATTCCCTCCCCTCCCCCAACATCATCCATGTCAGTGTAGGAAAAATGGCCGTGATATGGGCTGCAAAGCCTTTTTTTTTTCTTTCCTTCCATGGCCATATCTCTGTTGTCTATTTGACTTATGTTTATGGATGAAGTTCATTGAGGTAAATGTTGAAGTAAAAACGAGATAATACTGTAAATGTTCATCTGATTGAAAATTATTTTTCTCAATAGAAATTCTAGTCTGTGATGCATGTGTATACATACACACTATATGCATGCACACATTTGTATTCTTAAATAACACACATTTCTGCATCTAATCAAGGTTCTTTCCACTCATATAATTAATCTCCTTTGAAATGAAACCTGTGTTAGATATGCAGATGCTTCTTCAACCATATACAGTAGTCTTCAATCATATGCAGTAGCCCAAATTTAAGATACAAAGCAGATTCAACTTTTTTCAGTGCATGAATTTCATTGAAAGAAAGGTAAGATCAGAACTGACAGTCAAGTGCTTCAAAAACATAAATTCTGCTATATTTAATGTCTTAATTTTAGTCTACTAATAGTGTGGATAAAATAGAAAATAGAGTGCCTGCCACTAATTTCAGATGGCTAGCTATAGAAAGTTATTAGTAATAGCAATAGTCAGAAGCATGGTTATAACTGTTAAAAAGTACTCTTTTCTTCATTGTTTTACTTCTTCAGTTGGAATATGTTTTAGGCAGAACTAGACTCAAGATTTCAAAAAAAGACAAGATACACAAACTGGGAATTCTCTTAAAGTCCTTCTTTTCTCTTGAGTTCTTTGTACAAAGTAAATGTAATGATGTTAGGGTTTTGATGCCCCATCCTTTTAGAGTTAGTCCTAGTTACTCTATTACTGTACTAATGTATTCAGATCTAGCAGTTTTTTAAACAAGGCCTAGCTGAGCTTGTCAAAATCCCTTGGATGAAAAAGAACATTTATCCAAATATGATATTCCTCTAAGACTCAATGTACACTTTTGTTGCTGCAGACATTTGAGTAATCTTATACTTTGCTGATATAAATTTAAAAAATCCTAAAGCTCATAGCATGTTCTACCAGGAATTGGAGGATTACAGTGTATCTGAATGTTAAGATGATTTGGATGATTGTCTTAATAACAGTTTTCCTATTCTTACTTTCTTTTATATTTAATTTTATATATTGTTTAGGTAAAAAATGGGGAAATTTTGCATCTCTTAATTTTTCCTGATTGCAACTTACAGCAACTCTTACCATGCTGGTTAGATTGCTGGGAGTAATAGTATACAATGTTTACAGACTCACAGGTTCCCCTTGCTGGATTGAAGAACACAATCACTGATCTTTCTATAAGGTTCAAACATTTTCCCTGAGGTCATTGCAATTGAGAAGACGAAATACAGTGCATTCGCTTTAGGTGCTATCCAGGTCCTGTTGCTAAAAGGCATTGCAGGAAGAGATATATCGAGTCCATCTTTTGCATTGTAAACACAGTCCACCTTCTTTTTCTTAACTCTCAGACCAGAGTGATACAGATGTTACATTACATCATGCCCTCATGCATGAGATTTCACATGATTGGTGAAGGTCATGTAAAACCTCATACATGAGGGCATGATGTAATGTAACCTCTGATCTGAGAGGTTAAGAAAAGGAAGCTGGACTACATTTTTCTAAAGATAGATTGGCTTGAAGAAAAGAGTTTACAAATACGAAAAAAATAATAGAGCCATTGGATTCTCAACAGCCAACTTTCACAATCATGAACTTTTCAAGGAATAAAAATTTCTGTTATTTCTCTGTTTCTCTGTTATGAGAAACTCTTTGGATTGATATGAATATATTTAAGGTATATAGATACATAAGGGCAATAATGCATTAGAAATAGTATGTTTCTATAGGACAAAATTCCATGCTATGTATAGAAAGCCATGGAAATGAGGGAAATATTCAGAACATATAGTGACTATACATTATTATAAAGGACAGTCCTTTATTTCAGAAAGCTGTCCTTTAGATTAATTTATTTTTCAAAAACTGACTTTTGACGTTTATTTTGGTCATTTAACTTTTCTCATACAAATGGTACCACTTAATGCACAGTCTTTCACATTCATGTGAAACTTATGGAAATTAAATTCTCTTTTTAAAATAAATTTACATATACTGTTTGATTTTATATATTTTTTTTTATTAGACTATGGGTTTTTCTAATGTTTTTCTTGGTTTTGCTCTTGCATGTTCCTTTTGTAAAGCAAAGTTATAAACATAAACAATTAAAATTTTTTGTCCTTATGCCCCCATTTTCAGGTTCATCCTTTATTTTTTCCAAGAAAATATGGTCACCGTATTTATACACCAAAATATTGCGATGTTCTCTGCATGGTAACTGAAACTGCCACTACATTAGAATATCACATAAGCTGCATTGAACTGAAATTCATAAATATAGTTATATATAATGAAAACAATGCATCATATACCTTCCTTTTCTCTCTTTTTTCTGAAATACTGTATCACTGTATGCGTTGATACTATATATCTACTTAACTTCTGCAATAAAGTTTTTTTCCAAAACTCTTTTATAAACTGTTCAGATCTGGAATTAGCTGCACCTTCTCCAAAGTATAAGTTTGGGTGTGTGTGCTTTATTTGTGCCTGCATCTGGAAATCTTATTTTGCTACAGAGGTGTGATCTCCACTTCTGGTGGGTCTGTAAGAGTGCAAATGTTACCAGGCCATGAGAACTACTCTGCAATATATTCCAATGGAATCCAGTCCCAAGTCCTCTCTAGGTCGACATCGTCATTTTCAGTAGCTAGTAAGTGAACGATTTATTTTCTCAAATGATTTAGAAATTAACACAGCATCTTGTGATAGTGAATTTTATAAATGAACTGTTCTTGGTATTTTATTTTATTTTTTTAAAAAAAACCTTGCTTTTAGCTGCCTGGGATGAACCTGCGTGCTGGGAGAAGAGAGCAACTTTATTTATTTATTTATTTCATTTATTTCTCACACTTCTTCACTGCCCATCTTGCCAAGTGACTTCATTCCAAATATATGTAATTGTGTAAACTTCTATCATACTACTTCTTGCCCTTTTGTCAAACAAAAAAGCTCCAAACATAATTTGCTCTTCCAGTCCCTTGATTAATCTGGATGTCCTTATATGTCATTTTCATATATGGAAATAAAATAAAAACCTTACAATCTTAATGCATTAGAGACGAGTGTGTGGTTGCACAGACCTATCAGCTATAACCTGAATTTGGAACATATAGTTCAACAATATGTATCTTCTATTTTTCTTTAGGACTCAACTTTCCTAAAGTTGTGTGCTTGGCTCCCAATAGCTTAGAACAAACTACTTTCTGATAAAAAAAAAGTTGAAAGCTGAAGTAAATTGTTTTTACTTTCTCCCTTATTAGACCTTTCAGCTCTACAGGTAGTCCTTGATTTATGACCACAATTTGGGGCTGGAACTTCTGTCACTAAGCAGTGCAGTCATTAAGTGAGTTGTGCCCAATTTTACAACCTTTTTTGCCACGCTCATTAAGCAAATCATAGTCATTAAGCAAATCTGGCTTCCCCCATTGTCAGAAGCCCCCTGGGAAGGTCGCAAATGACAATCACGTGACCATGGGACACTGCAACTGTTGTAAATACATGCTGGTTGCCAAGCACCCAAATTTTGATCACAGGACTGTGGGGACACTGTGATGGTCATAAGTGCAAGGACTGGTCATAAGTCACTTTCAACACTGTGGTGACTTCTATCAGTCGTTAAATGAATGGTCGTAAGTCAAGGACTACCTTTATCGGAATGTTCTGTTAAAGAATGTTCAAGGGAAAGGGAGGGCAAGCATGCTAGCTCCAACTTTCCTTTCCATCCCCATGTCAAAAACAAGCTTGTGTGCTTGGCTCCAAACAGCTTAGAACCAACTATTTTCTGATCAAATAGTGGGCAGTCTTTTGCCTTCTGTATCTATGTAGTCTCCTTATGCGATGGAGAACTCTTTTATAAAATACTGTGCCAAAGGCTCTGCTCCTTTACAGAAGTTTAACTTTAACACAAAAGATGATGAAATGTGGATTTTGGTGATTTTACTATGTTACACTAAATAGAAAGGAAGTATTTATGGGAAGTGGTCCAGGGATATAAGGAAATACCAAACGATCATAAAGAAGATGTTCAGCAATCAGACGTTTTAACTGTATTTTTTCCACTATTTTGATTCTGGCAGCATACTTTCAGCATCAGGCTCATACGAGCAGTAAGGGAAGAAGGATGTAGAGAAAGAGGAAAATGCTTCTCTGCGCCCTAGCACAACTTCAGATTTCAGCTTGCTTGTAATACTTTTCCCAAGTAAAATTGGACTGATTTACAAACTCAACCTCTTTTACATCTTTTGACAGCACTGTAATGAATTAGTTTTATTTTCAATGTGATAACAGGTGCTAAAAGCGGAGCCCTTGAAGCAGCTGGGCGTCCTATTTCAACAGCACGGCCATTTACAGGTAAAAAAATCAATAAAGAATATGTTCTTTCCAACCAAAGGCTTCCAGGAAATAAGCAAATTTGCATTTATTCTCTCATTTTTGTAAAGTATAGCATATTTTACAGTGTAAAGATGATAGAATACATTTAAAAAAAATACAAGGACTAGAACTGTATCATTAGTAGGGCGATTTTACTTTAAACTTACATGTAATAACAGGTACAGTTATCAAATAGTTTGCAAACACTGAAAATTATACAAATAGTTACAATATTAACTAACCTAACAGCTATTAATCCCTCTAATTTGTTAATCTAGAAATAAATTGTGAGAAAATGAACATACTGTAGTTTTATTTTCTCTCCACAATATGGAAAGTAATTCTTCTTTTGTAATACAGAGGGCAATCCTTTGGGATGGATGTGGGAGAAAGTACAACAGAAAAACTACCAAATCCAATGCCTTATGGCCTTGTACTATTCACCCCTTTTTAAAAATTTTTTTTTTTAAGAATTCCCTTTTTACTGATTCCCGTTACATGTAGGGAAATTCACTACCCTGGCTCTAGACTGATATCATTTTTTTCCGTATCCAAAAGATAAGGATGCATCCAAACTCTCTCAGTAGTATTTCTGATACACATCTACTCTTTTTTTATCCTTGTCTCCATTAAAGCCACTCAGGTCAGCCCTGATGGTGAAATCATTGTCATACAAAGAGAACCGCAGTAAACAGATTTTTAAAAAAGTCATAAACATGTTTAGTTTCATAGCCTTTAATATCAGTTAAATGAGCTTCTGTTAAGCCTTGAAGATACCACAACCAATTATATAGATGGGTATAGAAGCTCTAAGAAGAAACAGGAGAAAGATTTTCCCCTGTATATTTGATTGCACAATATCATTCTTAATATAGATATTCTATACGTATGGATAATGGAGATGAAATGTATGTCAAATTCATTGAAGGCACATCACAGCTCCATATATTTTCACAAGTACTAGCATGTATTTGTTCTCTCATGTCTGTTGCATTACTAATTCACTTGGAGACTTTGGGACCTTATTTTTAACCTAGCATATTTTATATGATCTTGAGATCTGATGGGAAATGTTTACAGTACATATGTCACCAAACTTCATAGAAGAAAGTGTAATACCTTCAGTTTTACTTGATGCCACATTATTGCCTATAGCCAAATATAAGAAATTAATTATGTTTCCTATTTTTTAGGAAAACGACCTAAAAAAACTGTTGTGAAAAAGTCTGGAAACAAAGGTAAGTGATTATCAAACCATACAATATAAAATATACCTCTAAAGTTAATGTACCATTATGTTAATAGAACTATCTTGGGTGTTCACAGATTGTAAAGCCGATATTGCTTTTCTGATTGATGGAAGCTACAATATTGGGCAGCGTAGATTTAATTTGCAGAAGAACTTTGTTGGGAAAGTAGCAGTGATGTTGGGAATTGGAACTGAAGGACCACATGTGGGAGTAGTACAAGCCAGGTATCAGAAATATGTCCTATTTTGTACATTACTCCTTAAGTGCTATGATTTCTAACCTTATACTTTCAGTTGGATGATATAATGCAGATTATATATTTGATGTTTAAAATGTGAATCACATTTGGACTTTCTAACAATGGCACATATTCTATCAATCACTGAAGATTAAATGATGTTCACAGATATACTGTATATGAAGAGCATGTATTTTTAACAGAAGATAAAGAGCATAAAAAGTAATATTTTGAACCCTACATAGCACAATATCCTGATTACTGAAAACAATAGTAATAACCACTCACAATCGTTAGGTATCAGCACATGGTAACACAGGCAAATTGTTGAAAAAGGAAAGAGGCAAGTTATTGAAGACCTAACTAATATTACTACATACCTTAGAATCATAGAGTTGCAATTGGCCATTTGGGCTAATTCTATGCTCAGTGCAGGAATCAAAATTAAAGTGTCCATGACAGAAAGTTTCCTTGACTTGCTTGGATGCTTCCTATATTTCCCATTTTTCTTTAGTCCAGAAGATTTACATGCTTAAAAAACTCAACTTCCCATAATTTCAAATTCTACAAAATCGATATTGCTGTTGTTGTTGCAAAGTGCAGAAAACTCTAATCTGGGTATTTTATAGCTTAGTAACCATATCTAGGGCATAGCTGTTGGAACTACATTCAACAATACATTGTAGTAGAGTGCTTCTGTTTAGCATTTCATGCTTGCTGCTGATTCCTTCAGCTTTGTGAAGGCTGCTTTGATCAAATACTTGTCCTTGAACCTCATAGTGATGAGTTAGAATGCAGCCATTTCAGTGCCCTGCTGATCCTAAATGTTAGGCTGGGGTGTGCATGTATATGATACTGAAATATCAGGTACTGCAATGTTACTTCGAAAGAATAACTTTAATAAGAGAGAATGGTTTTAGGTTAAAACAACAAAACCAGTTTTCTTATTTGGCATAGTGATTTCAAATGGAATTCAACACTCCAGAGCAGTTCTCTTTAACTTAAAGTGTTTTAGAAATGTGCTTTTTACAACACCATAAGATTTCCATCTGGGGTTGAATCTGGGATATTCTGTATGCAAATGTCTTCTTTGCCATTGACAAATAGACTGAAAAATACATTTCAGATCACTGGGAGATTTTCATTCATATTCCTGTATCTAGCCTGTGATGCAAGCTTCCCGTGTTATAATTTTCCTGGCAATTGCTTCAGGAGTAAGGGAAGAAGACAAGGGACCCGATAATTTATACTTTTATTCCTGTAAAAGTTGCAATGTCTGTGATAGTCAAAAGCATAAGATCTTTCCCTGCAACTTCTTCTGTCAAAAATGTTCCTAAATAATGTATTCTGTTATACTCACTAGCTATCAACAAAACAATGCTGGTTACTTTATTAACAAAATGAAAAATAAGCACATTTTAAAATATAGAATAAAATGCTCAAAACATCTGGAAGCATTTAGCCTTATTACCAAGTTCATGAGTTAACTCATAAAACTTTCAGACACAAAAGAATTACTGCAATTACATTTGTTGACTACACTAGTAGCCACTAATGTTTCATCCAGGGAAATTAATAGAATCTAGGCCCCAAAATGAGCAATTTTTTTGAAAACTTTTATAGAGAGCCAAGGAAAGTTTCATATTTTAAGGCTGTTAATAGTGGAAAAACACTAACAAGTGATTAAGGCAGGACAAGAATTAAATTGAAAATAGCACTTCTTAAATTAAATGTGTTTTTGCTTGACACCTATCCAAAGATTATGGTCAATTTGCAATGTTATGGTGGTGAAAAATCAGAAAAGTAGGCCGCAACAGGTGTTTGGCAAAAGTTTATTGAAATGAACCAAATACTTTTGAATATATAACTTTGCTTTGGAGCAACTATGAAGATTAAAAAAGAAAAAGATATTCTTGAGTTGACTACATCCATGCACTTTTCTTGGCAATGTTAGGAATGGCTGTGTGTCACAGCAAATTATGACAGGCAAGATATCAGGCTTTTATTACAAAATGTGCTTTATTATACAATTACAGTATATAGAAAACACATGGGATGCTCACATACTGAAGACTGAGATGTTTTATTTCGGTCTCTCTTTAAATGTCTTCTTCTACATTTCTAAATGTTAGTTCTTTTCCTATGTTATTCCAACTTAATTTCCTATAGTAGAATTCTGTTCTTCTAACCTTGAAACTTTGTGTGTATCTAACAACTTTCTCTACTCTTCACTTCACCTCTCTGTTCTTATTCCTCCCTGATTATATATCTTGGGTGGTTAACACTTTCTTGAGTCTTATACTGCTCTACATCTCAACCCAGACTTTTATTAATTTTACTATATCTCCCTATTTCTCTCTCTTACCTCTTTTCCCAGAGTCACATGTTTTGCTTCTTCCTTCAAGTGTCTGATCTGAGATCAGTTGCCTTCAACAGAATAGCAGTCACTTTTCTTCTGTTGACATTATGCCATTTCTCTCTTTTAACCTTCACTCTTCTCCCAATGACCTCTATGGGAATTCTTCTTTGGGAGAATACTGTACAGGAATATCTTTTGCTAGTTTCCTTCTTATGCTTGCCCTTCCATGGATTCCACATAGCTGCTTTGTAGTTCCTCCCTTCTCTTATCCCAGCATAACAAAGGGTTGGGGAAATAACAAGATTTACCACCACAAGTCATATTCTTTCACAGCTCAGCTTTGCCTGGAACCTCTGAGGCTTTTGGACTGCTAGATTGCTGACTGCAGTTTCCCCACTCCCATCTCAACTACACAGAGTCCTCTCTCTCCAGCAGCAATCTTTTTCTTCAGCTCAACACTTCATCTTCTTTCTCCTTGGGACATTTCCTGAACCTGGAGATGCTTACTTTCTATGGACTTCTGGTTTGCTCTTTTCTCCTTCTTCTCCTTTGTTTTTTATCTCCAGCCATCTCCAACTCACCATTTTGATGCTTTCAGGGGCAACTCCTTCTCTAACCAAGAGAGCTCTCCTGCTGGTAGGTCTCAACTTTCTCTGTTTGATACTGCTCAGGTCCACCTCTCAGCTTCTAGAAAGGTGCTTGTTTCCGAGTTGGTGAAAGGCAGAGACTACCCTGTCACACTCTGTCTTTTAACTTCCCACTCTAAGCAGCAGCCTTAGAATTCCTCACCCATTACTAACCAGGATTAACCTTGTGAGTAGGTGCTTAGATAGTGATTTACTATAAAAATAAAAAATACATTCTATGAAATTGCTGTTTTCACACTTGTCCCACAAAAAAAGGCAAATATTCAATATCAATTGGGCTGAGGGATTAAGTATACATTATACACAGTGTGTAACAACATTTATTTTAATAAAGAAAAGCTGCTTTGCGGAGAAGGAATTTGAAGTAGAGAATAGAACTCTTTAACTCTGCCATTGCCCGTTATGTCTCCTTTGCATGCAAATTATCATTCTCATTGTTTTTGCCTCTGGGTGGTTCCAAGCACAATTTATTTCCCACAAGCCGAAACCTCTGTACTTATACTTCTATTCAGCAGGTGAAATGTATGTTTTTATTCAGCAGGTGAAACTTATGCCTTTTTTCAGCAGATAGGATCATCTAGCTGATTTTGGCTGATATAAAAAATATCTAAGGAAAATGAGTTCTAGTTAATGCTTGGGTGGTATACTACTGAAAAATCCCAGGCTAGACTAGGAAATTGAAAAAAATAAAATAAAAAGGTATTGACAAACCACTTTCACATTATTTCCAAATAAACAATATGTATGTCTCTAATTTTTTTTTAACCTGGAGTTTAGCTTAATTTAAAGGAGTTATTACTGCATTCAGCTTTTGGAAGAGTTAGTCTGTAACATAGTTTTTTCTTTTCTGTTATTAGCCATCATATCCCTAAAGCAGAACTTGAGAGAGGAAAATAGGAGATGGGAAAAAATGAAGGTGGTATTGCTCATCCAAACAAGAATTAAGCAAAAAGGAAAACCAGAAAAAGAATGACTCCCAGAAGTATATAACTTACATAAAAGATTATTCAAGTTTCTGCTTTCTTGTCTCTGGGTACAAAATGTTCCTGATAGTGAGAGCTTGATTGTGATGCCTCCACTATAATAGAGTTAGATGGTGGATGTTGGAATAAGAAAGAACATCCTTCTTTCTTTAGTCTATAAAGATTCTCAACACAATAAGAAGTTAAAGGCATAGAAATGGGCTTGGCCCAGGTGTTGCTTCTTGTCTTCAGCAGAAGCACTGGAATTAGGACAGGCAAAGCAGTAATGACTTAGCATACTGGATCCTACATCAACTGAGAAGACTGTTTAACTACCAAGAGGACCAATGGTCTGCTCTAGAACTGCAGGAAGCTGAAAGGGAAGGTTTTGATTTTGACTATCCTGATTGATAAGAAAACAGCCCAAGGAGTAGAATTCATGGGGGACTCTTTCCCAAATCTCCGCTTCTGATAATGTCTCCTGTGCCTGAAGAGGAGCTGGTGAAGATTGACACAAATTGGCAGTCCGTCAATGTTGGGACTGTTGATAGTGGAGCTGGAAAAAGCATTGTGGAGAGATATTCACAGTTGGTTGGAAATAGAATCTGGGCAACAACCGAACCTTTTTTCTCTGTCTTTTCATCCTGATTGGAATTGGATGTGGCAGGCTTCTTAGATGTCTTTCAGTCCTTAATGGGTATGGAGAGTAAGGGATCATCAGAAATGATGTCTAGGGAACCCTGCAAACCATTCCTCACTTTTCATGGCTAAGATTGGGCAACTGCTTCACAATGGTCATTTATATGTTCCCCTTCCTTTAAGAAAAGTAGTTTTAAACTCTGCCCATGAGAATAAAATGGCTGGTCATGGGACAGTGACTAAAATTCAGTATCAGGCCCTTACAGCAATAGTGGCCAAGAGAGAAAGCAGATGTCAAGGACTATGTTTCATCTTGCCATGATTGCTGCCAGGCAAAATCTGTTCCTGAGAAACCAACTGGCTTGCTGCAGCTTCTGAGTTCCCCTTTGCGACCTTGGGACACAACGTCAATGGATTTTATTACTATCTCCCTCTGGTAAAGGAGTTTACCAACATTATTGTGGAGGTGGATTTGTTTACAAAGATGGTCCATTTCATTCCTTGCAAGGGTCTCCTATCAGCTTGGGAAATGGCACGCCTTTTTTAGACCATATTTTAAGATACAAAGGCCTAAACAATCATGTGATTTTGGATCACAGATCCCAATTTATTTCCAACTTTTAGAAGGCCTTCTTTCTGTTATTAAATGTTAAGTTCATTTGTCATGTTCTCATCATCCAGCATCAGACAGACAACCTGAGAAATTGTACCAAATATCACAACAATATTTAAAGTTCTGTCTCTTGTTAACAAGACAGTTGGACTCAGCTGTTGCCTCTTGTAGAATTTGTCTACAACAATTCAGCACATTCCTCCATCAGCATGTCTCCTTTTCAGGTGACATACAGCTTCCGCCTTTGTGTATTGCCCTCCTTGGACTTCTGGCAGGAGAGGCAAGCTGCTCAGTGCTTTTTAGAAAAACAGCTAGATTTGGCAAAGGCTGCACTCAAGCAAGCTGCAGACATACAGAGACAAGAGAGGGCCAAGATTGCTGAAGGAGATTTGGTGTAGCTTTCTATAAAGGTTTTGCCTTCCACCTAACCCTTGAAGAAGTTAGACTTGAAATTTATTGTTCTCTTCCCAATAGTTAAACAAATAAATTCAGTGGGCTTTTGTTTGCAATTGCCTGCATCAGTGGAGATTCATTCTATTTTCCATCAATCATTGCTTGTACTGAAGGCACCTCCCTGCAGTTTATGGACTAAGATAGCACTTTCCCCTATCTTGGTGGATGTGGACGAGAAGTAGGAAGTGGAGGCTATTTTGGACTCTAGATGCAAGGGGAAACCTTTGGAGTACCCGATTCATTAGAAGGGCCATCCAAAGTCAGAGCCATCATGGGCGAACACAACAGATGTATGTACCCCACAACTTGTATGCCAATTTCATCTGCAAGTCCTAAGGAAACCCAGTCCACATGATCTGCCATCTTCACAAGGGGCTTGTATGTCCCAGGAGGAACAAGACTCTGAGGTCCCTACATGGAGGGTTCCACAGAACAGATTGGGGCACAACTTGGGGAGGGGAAGATTTCCCAGCTCCATCTACTTCTGGGTTGCAAAACTGACAGGGCAGGGTGCAGGAGCAGCCAGAAATGGCTGAAGAAACTCAATCTAGACAGCAGCAGAAAGAGGGCAGGGGGGTGTTCACTCCTTGTACAGCTGCATTACAGGGCTAGTCTAGTAATCTTGGAGAGCTGCTGCAAAGAAAGATAGCAGGGAATCTGCCATTTGTTCCCATTACTCTGACCTGGAGTTTTCTGTGCATGCAGGAGGGGACACTGTGGCTAATAGGGGAGGTGGGATAGGGAGTAAGGGAATAACTCTGACAGAAATATGCAAGAACTGTTACCTGGGCAAAGGGGCTGAAATATTTTTTAAGTCCTGAGAAAGTATCATTTTCAGAAGTAGCTCTGACAAGTGCCTCCCTGATTGACCAGAGAATAGGAAGGAGGGGAGGTAAAGCCCAATCAGGCTTCCAAGATTCTGTTATTATAGGCAAAAAGTACAGTTCTCATCTTCCTTTGTTTAACGTTTTTACAGAGTTTATTGGCAACTCCAATCAACCACCTGTAGGTGGCATACAACTCCCTAGACCTGTAATCCTGGATTAAAAACACACAAGTAAATAATCAAATTTTCAAAATGAAAAGTATACATTGTAAGTCAGGTGGTCCTCATTTAGTGACTGCCTCATTTAGTGACTTTTCACAGTTAAGACAGTGATGAAAAAGTAACTTTACAGCCAGTCCTCATGTTTGTGACCTTTGCAGGTTTGTAAGCAAAGGAAAGCTGAAGTAAAATCAGAAGCACAGTTGTGGTTTCCCTTAGCGACTGCTTTGCTTAATGACAGAGTTAAAAACAAGCTATAGGAGATATGCCTATTCAATCACTCAGTCAATTAATCAATCAATCTGTCTCCTGGATCAAGACAAGGCCCATCTTAGTCTATCATGTAGTTTCTCAGGGTGGCTAGTCAGAAGTTTCTAGGCTACTTACAATCGGGCCCTGCATCCTCAGAACAAGGTTTCACAAATGATTCTGTATTTGCAACTCTATACATGAACTTGGTGGAAATTACCTTTTAATTAATATGTGTTGAATCAAGCTGAGTTATATTTTTTTACATAAAAAGTGAATGAGAACTGGGTTCTTAACTGTATTCACATTCTGGTTGTTGCACAGCACACATTTTGTTTTATGTTCTTTTCCTAGTGATTATCCAAAAACTGAATTTTATCTGAACAACTTCACTGCTTCAAAAGATGTTTTATTTGCCATAAAAGAAATAGCTTTCAAAGGAGGCAATTCCAATACAGGTAAGTTCTTGTCCATGCAGGTCAAATATAACAAATATTTTAAAAGAATAATACGGATTAAATCTAACATTGCATGAATGGAGTTTTTTCATACAATGAAGGGGTCCTTTCCCTTAGCTCTTTGTTCTTGCATACACAAGTCCATTTTACTGGTGGAATAAAATTTCATCACGTGTGAATGAAAATTTCATCTCATCTGAGCTGTTTGCATATAGCAGGTCTACTCATTATAGAAGGAAATTACCATAATTCCACAATTTATTTTCATGGCAGTTCCTGATCTAAGAACTTTCTTTAGATATTAAACAGGTATATCCTGCATTTTTATTGTACTGAAACAGAGTAATTGATTTTTTTTCTCTTCTCCCTATCAGGAAGAGCCTTGAAACACACAGCACAAAGATTTTTTTCTGTTGAAAATGGGGTACGCAAAGGCATTCCTAAAATCATCATAGTTTTCTTAGATGGCTGGCCATCAGATAATTTGGGAGAAGCTGGTATATTGGCCAGAGAATTTGGTGTTAATGTATTCATTGTGTCTATTGCAAAGCCTACACCTGACGAACTGGGTATGATTCAAGATCTAAATTTTGTTGAAAAGGTGAGAAGAGAAATCCCTACATTTTTGCATTACTGTACAGTCAAAAGAGCCATTTTTAGTTCTGATCAAAAATCCTCATTGTTAAGTAGTATAATATCTTAGTGCAAAAGTGGGCAACATCAGCAACAAATCAGCCTCCTGACTTTATAGATTGTCACAGGCAATAATGTGATATTTGATGTCACTGGAAGGTGTAAAGCCAATTTTTTTCACTCCATTTTTTCTAGGGTTTTTTTTTTTTTTGAAGTGGGATTACGATTGGAATTGGGCTACTTCCATCCCTACCTTTACAAAAACTGAACTCTAAAAAATGGCCCAAAATTGTACCACCAAGATTTAGCTATTTTGGTGCTGAATTTCAACAGTACATTCTGGGGATGCTACACAGAAGTATAAGTTGCCCATGATGAACTTCACGGACATACTTAATGTCTTTTATTTATCCATCCATCCATCCATCCAATTAATATAGCCACAAATCTTATGAGAAGGGACTCTGGCAGTGTACAATAGTCATTAGTCTATGAAAGTCTCTGAGTGCTAAGACTTTTTTTATACCTCCCCTGCAGACACAACCTCAATACATCAACAAGGATAAACCAATAAGATAATGTCAACTACATACTACTAAACCAAGGAACAATGAGCAAATGATGAAGTGTGGGGGGAGGGAGAGAGACCAAATATCACATCAGTCCCCAAAGGGTTTCTGGAATAGCTAGCTCTTATAGGCTTCCTAAACCCAGGATGAGTATCATGCATCACAAAAAAGCCTTTATAGCCTCTACCAAAACAACAGATTTACTATTACACAAAAATCAGTTTTGCAGATGTACTAAAACTCATGCTTTTTATTTTGCTTTTAAAAACAGGCAGTCTGTCAAAATAATGGATTCTTTTCCTACAACATACCAACTTGGTTTGGTACCACTAAGTATGTGAAACCTCTTGTTCAAAAACTATGCGCACATGAACAAATGTTATGCAGCAAGACTTGCTATAACTCCGTCAACATAGCTTTCCTGATAGACGGTTCTAGCAGTGTTGGTGACAATAACTTCCGCCTCATGCTTGAATTTATTGGTAATGTTGTCAAATCCTTTGAGATCACAGATATTGGTGCCAAAATTGCAGTTGTTCAGTTCACTTATGATCAGCGCACAGAGTTCAGCTTTACAGACTATGTGACAAAGGAAAAGGTTCTTTCAGGGCTTCAAGAGATCCGCTATATGAGTGGTGGCACTGCTACAGGAGACGCCATTACTCATGTAACCAGAAATGTGTTTGCACCTGTGAGAGATGGACCCAACAAAAATTTCCTGGTAATTTTGACTGATGGTCAGTCCTATGATGATATCCGAGGGCCTGCAGCTGCTGCTCATAAAGCAGGTAAAACAGTTTAACGTTGTCTCTGCTTAAAGAAATAATAATTATTCAACATACCACACATCAGATCTGAGACTTACTTTGCTTGTTTGTTTATAATTTACATTTCTAGGGCCACCCACTCACCAGTGATTCTGGGTTGCACATCAGGATTAAAATAGTGAAAACAATACTTTAAAATGACAAAAGATCATATTGGGGAGAAAAAAATAATCCATATTTACACATACACACGCACCTATATAATTTGATGGAAATTTTGGTTTTTAATTCTTTCATGTTGATGAAATTCTTCAGGGTTCTTGCTTGTAGTTTAATTACATGGTAGATGTTGGGAGGGGGGGTTGTAAAAGTATCTTGTATTTCAGTGTACAGCCTTTCTCTGCAGTGTTCCTGGTTTCCCACAGTTCACTTATACCAAGGTAAAGCATAATGAGAGAACTCCCATGGCTTTTTTTTTCAAGTCAGGGAGCATGGGCTGCCAGGAAGTCCCGTGGAGCGATGCCAGAGGATATAAAAGCATCTGACACGTTATAATAATAAAGTATGGGCATATCCACACTGCCTTGTTGCCCTATTGCCAGATGGGCCAGCAACCAATAAAATCAGAGGGTATAAATAGATGATATTACTCTTATTCTCACTCTGTTCACTGTGAAAGTGACCTCTGGACATGTTTTCCTGTGTGTGCGTATCCGCGCACGTGTCCAGAAAGACTGGAAGAGAAGGGTGGGAGGACACATGAGCAGAAGAATTGTCCTATGGAAGGAGGTGTGGTAGTCTGCACTTTGCACTGAATATCTTGCAAGATGTTGCTGCAGACTCTTAGTCCAGGCAGGATTTTTTTCAAACTGGACAGTAGTTTAAAGATGCAGTGTGTAAGTTCCAAATCAAGTCCTTCCCAAACATAAAGCATCTCAACAAAAATGTAGAAAAAGAGAAGACTCTTGCAGTTATAGATGACTTTAGGAAATTTGAAAAAAAAATGGCACAGTAACTGAGATAAACGTTCTAAATAGGGCTGATGGGCATGGCTTCTCTCCCACCATTTGGATGACACCTTGCAAAGGGATCATGTATTCTCAGTTACCTAAAACAGCCAAGATTCTGTGGGCATAATAGATTATAGCAGTTGGAAAAGTCTCATGATTTGGACTGATGCAAACAATAGAGGAAAAGTGCTTTTTCTCCTGCTATTCTGGCAAAATTCTGCAATCTCCTTGACAGAATCTACCATTCATTACCCACTGGAATTCAAGTAGCACTATCCCATAGCAAACAGTCCTAAATCCAGTAATCGATTCCACAGTTCCCTATCTAAGACAATGCTGTTTGCATTGTTTGTATAAAAACGAAGCATCTCAAACCCTTATCTACATGAACGTTAAGCAGGCTCTCAACAATGTTCCTTTCCTTCTCAACTATTTTTAAGGTATCAGCATATTCTCTGTTGGCATTGCTTGGGCTCCACTGGAAGATTTAAAAGATATGGCATCTGAACCTAAAGAAACACATATCTTCTTCACAAAGGAATTTACTGGACTGGAGCAGATTGTGCCTAATATTGTAAGAGCAATTTGCAGAGATTTTTTGGGATTCAAACAATGAACAAAAGTCTGAAGGCGCTGATTCTAAGTACATCTGCAAAACCAAAATCTCTAGAGTATAAGATGTTCTGTTATTCTAGCACACAGAGTTACGTGTTGGATTGGCTTACAAAGGGCTTACTATTGCACTGTCTTTAGGCAAAGCTTCAATTAAAGTCAGTGTATTATTTTTGCCTGAATAAATAGTAGAGAACTTGGCCAAAAGTACTATTTCAAACATATTTTTTAATATTCCTGTTAACTTTTCAGATGTGGCCAAACTTTTCAAATGTGGCCAAACGTGCCTAATATCCATTTTATGTACCAAAAAAAAAAAAAAAAGCAGCTGCTCCTGGCACTGTGTTACTCACTAAACTTCTTCCAAATTAAGCTGGAAATCTCCAATGTATTCTATTAAATATGACTTCTTTTTGCTCTGGAATAATGTCAACTACGGTAAAAATAATATTTTGGTGAGTATGCTGTTAATAAACACATTGTAATATTTGTGCTCAGATATGTGTATAGCCAGACATATATCGGTATAGTTGCGTTTAAAAATGAATTCCTTTGAAGTACAGAATTATATGGTTCCAAAGGCTGCTCTTCAGTTACAAATTTTTTAGCATCAAAGTTTACAGTGATGTATCTAAATTTTGATATAAAAGGCACCTTAATTATATTCACCTTGGAAATGCCTTTATGAAGAATTATTTGCCTTTCTTTTCAAACCATTTAAACATATAAATATCAGTTTACTTATAAAATGTTTGAGCATGAAACTGACTTAGCTCAGTTTAGTTTAATGGTCTGAATTTAAATCCAAATGTTCTAAACTATGTGAAATAAACATTCTGCTGAAACTAGATACCTACAATTATAGTTAGTATAAATTGCAAAGAAAAAAAAATCAAAAGTAGTTAAGAGAAGTACAGTGGGATATTTATCTGGCTAATAGTCTTTTAAAAATTTCTTGATTGTCAGTATCTCATACTTAAAACTCCTAGTGTTTCTCTTTTGTATTACCCTGATTGTTCTTTATAAAAAAATGTTTGCTTAGCAAAATTTTACTCATAGAACTTCTTTAAAATGGCATATAAAATACACATCATTTATATAATACATTTTTAGCTATTTCTTTTAAAGGTATAAATAAAGCAATAAGGAATGTAACTATTGATGTAACTGCTGAATCATCACAATAAAACATTGCAATACTACATTCCTTTCCTTTCTTTAAAAAAAGTTCAGCAAAAGTATAGGAATTCCATACAGTTGTCTACAATAGTCTAATTCATACATAAACATTTTGATTAAATTGTACTAGCTTATTCATTCACAAACCCAGAGGTGCCCAGTTATTCCAAATTCTTTTTCCTATCTATCCCAATCTTTATGTAACTGGCAAGATAAAAATGTACATGTTCAACCAATATACGGTATTGTAATATGCAAATCAGATCCATTTAATTGAGGGATCTAATTCGAAAGTTAGCAGAACTTGACCAATTACTACTTCATTTCAACTTAAAGTATGTATACATTTAGAAAGGTGTGTGTGCAGAGATGGTAAGGACTTCCCTGAGTCAAGTACCATTCCTGGTTATGTCCACACGTTCATGTAGTTGCCTTGACAATATGCATTCCAGAATGCTTTCATGTTTCCTAATTGAGCCTATACAGTACTTTGGGATTCTCTGGTAGTCTCCCATCTCAGAATCTTAAGCTTTTCAAACACTGTCAAGGTTGCTATGTGCCACCGCTTGTTGCATTTATCTAGTAATTGCTAATTCATCAGAATGGAAGATTTATGTTGTAATACATTCCTTGATCTTGCTTTTCTCAGAGAGATTGAACTGTTTACCAAAAAGTATGCTGGGCAACTAGAGTTCCACATAATTTTATGTTTTATTTTTAATTTCATGCGTATTTATCCATTTCACTACATTCCCAGGAATCTTGAACAGCAAGATCAGGTTCTCTTCTTAGCTTCTCATTCAATTGCAGGAGAATTACTGGTGGAAGAGAAAGATTTTAAGGAAAGGAAGATAAAATAAGAATCTCAGCGATTTCTGTAGGGCAGCTATTTAAATTCAGTGCAAACTGCAACACTAAAGCATTAATCATCATGACCATTTAAATGTTTTTTTTTCAAAGCCTTACAAATATGAGGCCACTGTCTGTCCATTTGGAAAGTTCAATCCAAAAAGATATAAAAACACTGTAATTATTGTCACTTGGTCTGGTTTGGGTTTCTTGTTCTGTCTCAGTGCAGGCCCAAGCACTATTTTTCCAATAATATTTTTTCCAAATCCTGAGTCACTGATGAGATGGATGGCCATATAAATAATTTAAATACATACATACATACAAACATACGTAGTGTTGTTGTCTATCACAAGTCGTTTAGGATACAATAATGCAATTTGGATCCTGACCACAAAATAAAAATGGTGATCTGATAGTACCCAGTATTAACAATATCTGAATATGTTACATGTGCAGACTGATTCACACAATGGACTTCTTCCTTGTTTTCCACATTTACACAAAGGTACAGGCAGTCCTTGTTTAGCAACTGCCTCATTTAGATACTGTTCAGAGTTACAATGGTGATGAAAAAGTAACTTTATGACCAATCCTCACATTTACAATCTTCACAGGTCTGTAAAGCAAGGCAAAGCAAAGCTGAAGTAAGTTCATAAGCAGTCATGGTTTGACTTAGCGACCGCTTTGCTTAACAACCAAGTTGCCAGTCCCAATTGTGATAGCTAAACAAGGACTACCATGTATTTTGGAAATATCACAATTCAGCATAATAGACATGTGGGATGCATTGCAGATTGCAGAAAAATGGGAGGAATCACCAGTTTTGGTACTGTTAGCAGACAGGCAGCATTGGATACAGCTCAAGGAGAATCACATCTAATTCATATGGGAATGGGGCCCTAATATATTAACATTCTTTGGTTGGAGAGCTATGGGTTTAGTATACGAATTATTCAATTGGGCTGTATCCGTGGTTCATTAAATTATGTTCATTTTCTTTTGTAATGAGTTATGATCTTGCAGAGAATTTCAAATTCTGTCTTATTTGTACCAATATACTTTTTCCCACACCAAGGGTGATTTAGATCAAGGAAAAGGTGAAGAGAAGACAAGGGAGAATTGTCAGAAATCTTCTTCCATTAGCAAGGTTTGAAATCAATTGCTCTTCGCTGCACAGAATGGCACAATTTGATTCAACTCATTAAATTCTGCTTTTTTTCAAATAGTAGGAAACCACAAATACACCTCTTTCCCCATTTTAACCAAGTTTTAAAGAGCAAAGTATATGTCTGGCAATCACCATTAAATAAGTACATTTAATTTAACCATTACAGTCCAGTAGTCAGGGAAATCTGTCAGAAACCATGTTTGGTTTAAGGTAATTAGGAAATTACTGCCAAAAATGTTTGCCTATTGATGGATAGTTGGATAGGTAGATAATACATATCAACAGAACAGTTTTTAAAATCCTGCCAGAAGCTTAGAATGGCTTATCTTGTTGGCGATAGTCAAATGTGGTATTTCTTTTTACTTACTGTATAAATTAAAAACCATACTGTACAAATAATGCTGATGCTTTTTGAAATATATGTATGATTAGATTGTGTCATGAGCAAACCATTATGTTTTTGCTTTGTTTTAGTCTTTAGTCTAAAGTTTACATTTAGTTACATGTTTTATAGTAACAGTTTCCTAGTCTCATTATGCATTTAATCACTGTACCACTATTTCAAGAAACATCAGTTCTTAGAGTTTGTTTAAAGCTTTAGCATATAAAAAGAAAGGAAAAAAATACAAAACAAGAACAAAAATGTTTAATACATACGTATAAAAATCAGCTCAATTTTTAAACACAGAATTAAGGTTTGACCACATGGAATAATATTGATCCATCTTTCCATTGTATCAATAAAGAGGCATTTCTGATGTAGAGCATTAATACATATCATTAATTTATCCATTATAGAATGGTAATTATTTTTGCTACATTTTAGCTTGATTAAATTCATTGTTCTTCATATGGTGATAAATTCCAAATTTACATAATTTACCAATCGAAGCGAATATTTGTAGCTCAGGGTTGAACTGTGGAGTCCTTGGTTCTCTCTGAGCCTTGTTGTTTTCTTGCAGCCGTTTCATTGCCAGACTAGGCAACATCTTCAGCACAAACCATAATTTAATTAGGTAATTATGAATGTAATTCAAAATCACACTGACCTCTTTAAACCATGTTGTTCTTCCCAAAACCACTAATAAATATTAAACCAAAACAAGATTGGTAAGAGGGCAAATAACTCTACTTTCCATCATTTTACAGTTCCATCGTAATAAAATCAATGGTCAATCCTTTTTAAACATTCTGGGGGTCAATAAACATGAAAAAGGTAGTTAAATTAATTTCATCTTAAGATCGTAACGTATTTACCATTCTTTCAGACTCTATTTATTTAAATGTGGTATTTCAACTGTTTGTTCCAAAGTTCTTGCAAATACAAATATTCACATTGCCAAGTTAAAAAGTACTGTAGATTTTTGTCATCCGAAACAATTTTAATATTGATACGATTCAAGATTTTTATACTGCTAATGCAAAATTGCAAAGGTAAAAAAGTTTCAATTACTATATGCCATTTCAGTTTTAGCCAATCCAAATTCCTTTGCCATAGTTCAAATGGTTTAAAATTCTGATTTGCAGTTTATCAATAATAATAATAATAATAATAATTCATTAAACTTGTATGCCACCCAACTCTCAATTACTCTGGGCAGCTCAACTAATGCCTTTATTAGTCTATGAATTCCAAAAGATATACTTGCAATTTTCAAATGGGATTAGCATCTAATAAATTTTTCATGTGGATATGGGTTCAAAACTGTATTTCTTTTCCACCATCTTCTAATTACGTTTTGCTGCTTTTAGTCCTGGAAATGCAAAAAAACTTCTGACTATAAAAGGAACCAACCCCTGAAAAATAGCAGAGACGGCACATCATAATTTTTGAAATGAACGCATAATGTTTTTGGACAAACGGAAGTCAAAACGTATGCCCAGTTACAAAGCTGGAAGTCAGGAAAGTTAACTCCACTGCCAACATAAAATAGCCATACTTTGGATTGTCTTCCTATGAAAACTTTTTCAAAATTCATCAATCTGCTTGAAAGGCCTTAGAAGACTGGAAACTATCTTAGTGCAGTTGTGAAGTAATCCTTGTTCTTACAATATTTCTCTTTTCCATACCCATAAGCTTGTTGGCAGTTTTAACCATAGATTTTTATGTATATTTATCTGAGATAAAAAGTATTTGAATCTATAAATGAAGACATTTTCTTTTGAATAATTATTTCTACATAAAGTCAAACCCCATACATTACAGACTGCAAGAAATATATCAGAAATACTCAGATTAATTAATCTGGTAATTTACCAGTTTTAATGTATCGATTGGTACAAAACATTGTAAGACATAATCTATTAACTGCATATGTAATATTGTACTATTCTGATTTTATATCCAAAATGTCCTTCAATTGTCTGATAAAACAGGCCAGTGTTTCCAATGTAAAAGTATATATGAGAGATTTTAACTTTTCTCTCATTTTATACCCAACAAACATGTATAGATGATATAAATTTTAAAAAAAAATATTAAAAATGATATTTTTAAAGAGCAAGGAGAAAAAAGAACTTTCATTTAATTGAGGCAATTTAAAAATATGAAAAATATTTTAAAAGGGGGGGGGAAGAACTTAGAAAAATAAAGTTTTATTTTACTAGAAAAAAATGAAGATTAAAAATTTTTTAAAAACCACAAAAACAAATATTACAAGGACTTCTGGATGAGAATATTGAAAATGCAGTACAAGAACTCTCCTTCCAAACCAAGGTAACCCATTTTCTTCAAAAAATATGAAAAGCATTAACTATTAAAAAGACTGCCACTTCTTTGCTTCAAATGACCCCAGAACAGTAAACTCCTCTGCAAAAACTTGAACCCAGAGATAAATAAGAAAAAAAATTAATACTTTTTTGATTTGGTGCCAAATGAGTCAGCTGGGTGGCTGACTTCCTTCTATTTATATGACTGCCTAACTCGCCAATATGAGTCTGGGTGGCTAACAACACAATGAAGCAATGAAAAACAGTATTAGCAAAGAATAAAAGCCTACAAAGGTCACCAAGGATAAACCCAAACAAAACAGTAAGAACCTCTCAATGGACCATCTAACCTCCTGGCGCTCAGATCCTGGGGCACATCCAGGTCTTCAATGGTTTACAAAAGGCCAATCAGATCTTGCCAGGTATGATGTTCCAAAGGGCAGGTGCTGCAACAGAAAAAATAAATTCTTCCAAGGTCCTGTAAGATGACGTTCTGTAACTGAGGGAACTGGAGTATGCCTCTCCTGTTGGACCTAGTGGGATAGGTAGAAACAACCAGGGAGAGGCGGTCCCACAAATAACCCGACCCCATGTCTTGAAGTGACAACCAGCACTAAGGTTTTAAACTCTGCTTCATGTCCAAAAAGTTCTTCTTCTTTACATAGTGCAGTTTTTATCTGAATCCTGTTATTTGTAAAAAACTATAAACCATGGTTTAATGTGACAAGTAACTCCACATAACTTTGCTTCTGCTACTTCCTCTTGCCAGTCAAGAATAAATTTAGCTAAAACAACAGTTTTCAGCTGCTTTTCAGCTCCAAAAACTGAAGAAAGCACCGAGGCTGCAAATTCAATGCATTGCCATACCACCTGGTCATTCTTAGCAGTGCAGTATACAGATTCATTCAGCATGCCATATTTAAAAATCTACTTTAACAAGGAAATTTCAGTAAATTCTGTTAACTGCTAGACTGGAAACAGTATAAGCAGATGTTCAGCCGGAGGCGGGCTGGGAATGAAAAAGAACCATGCATATATCTCATCTGATGTTAATTAGAAAGCCTACATCTAAAAGTATAACATATATTATCTACCCTCTAATGTAAAGGCACTATGATTTTAATATTTGCAGATGATAAAGAACAAATCCAAGATTTTTTAAGACCAACTGGTCAAAGACAGCATAGTTATACATTTGCCTTAGAGTAAATTTCATTTAACTCTGTCAGGCTTAATTCTGAAATAAATTTATACAGGGCTTCACTTTATGTCAAATCTGACTGATTCCATACTCTTCAATTGCAATGTAGTTATTAATTAAAATACAAAATAAGTTAACTTGCCATTGTGTTGGCTACTTAAAAATATGCATCAGAAAAATATTTTTTGAAACAAGTTCTTATAAGGGAGGAATGCTGTCCCAAATTACTGATAACATAATAGAATTATTTAAAAAACAAGTTATTTCAACTATGTATTATTTACATGTGCTATTTAAACATTCATTTCCTAATTCAGCTACTTAGAAAATAATATGACACACATAAATTTTGTAACACAAAATATAGCCAACAGTAATATACAGGTACACCATTTAGTATTTATTATATGCATTTTATATACATTATCTTTTTAAACAGCAGTACTTTTTGCTATGTTGTACAATCTTAAAAATTTGCTGATTCATAGTTCATAAAACAGAAAACTTACAAAACTCATCAAAACTGGCAAACTGATCAAAAAGATTTTTTGTGGAAGACTAGAAAAAATAGTTTATTGTCTTAATCATGCAGTTACACAAACAAAATCTTTAGTTACATCATAAACCGAAGCACATCTGAAAAAAACAAATCAAAAGCAGGAATAACAATTCAAAACACAGCCAATTTCTGACTCTTGATTCAACTACAATTTTGCATTCTATCTGAACTGCAAATAAAAACATTTTCACTCCAGAAGTTCTGAAACAACTTCTTGGAATCAACTTTAATCCAGACACTTAGCTGGAAAAAAAAGTCTGTAACTTAAAAACTATTACATGTCCCATTTTTAGTCTATTTTAGACTGTTCAAAGAGTGCCATAATAGATATACAGGGCCCATTAACATACTACATAAAAAGAATATAAAGTCCAACAAAAAGTGAAATAAATAATAGGCCATTAGCCAGATGGGTAAACCTTGATAAATAATCTCGTAAATACAGTAAGATGTACAAAATATCACATAGTGATAGGATGTCAAGATTAATTTTAGAAGTTCGTTGGAAGGGCTGGACATGTTTAATTCCTCTGTGTTCCTTTTACACTTTTTTTACAGTCCTTTAGGAAACCAGTAATGCGCTGATGATGAATTAGTATCCTATTGAAAGGACTTAGCAGAGCTTTGTTAGGCAACAAAGGGAACCGTGTAGTTACAGGGCAGCAGGCCAGCAAGATCTCTGTGGTTTAGGATACTATAATGCAAAAAAATGTCATCCATACAATCTTGAGCACTGTTATGACAGGCTAAATATATAAAAGACATATAAAAACTAGAATTTTATCGAAATATTTTGTGCAACTAATGCTAAATATTTTAAGTTAGTTCCTTTTTCTTTAAAGCAAAATAAAAGTTTAAAAGGGGAATCTGTGGCATTTGACTGATAAACAGAAAATACTAAGAGATGCAAAGAAAGCTACTCTTGGAGCTCACTCCCCCCCCACCTCACCCCCACAAGAGCACCACATTCCTAACCCTAAGGCAGCACACAGAGTCCAAAATAAACATCTTTAATAAGATCTGATTCCACGTTCGTTTAAAGACACACCTAAAGAACAAACGCTCAGTTCGTATCCGGTCAAGGTTACAAATACTGGTTTGCTTTCCCCCCACCCCCAAAATACAGTAATTACAGTTAAATGAATCAGCCCAGCATTATTCATGAGATCGCAATCTGACCAATTTATACCTGCCCCAAACACAGTCTCTGCTGAGGCTGGTTACATGTAGTGTCATCAGTAACCTTTTCAGTGATGGCAGTGATGCATTCCCTTTTTGTCCAGGCAAACCTGCTACGAAGGTGCAGGCTTGCTTTACTGTGTCACACAAATACTTTGGCAAGGGCATCAGCACCTGCACTGGCAATGTATGCTTTTGATGGATGAAAAGCTACATCATAAATGGATTCATCCAGCTTTTTTCTATGGGCTGTTATTTCCTGCACACATGTTTTGCTGTCCAAATTCCATAATCGAATTGAGCAGTCATGACCTGAATGAAAAGGTAAACACAGGTGTTTTAGATAAAACAAAAATGTGTTACTACAAAGTCTCTTGGCAATGCAGGAGCTTGTTAACTTACTTCCAGACATCAGGTAGATTCCATTAGGATCCACAGCTAAGCTTGTGACAGCATCCAAATGAGCAACCATCGAATGGATCATTTTACCTAATATCAATGTACATAATATATATGAAGAACAAATATTCATACTTTATTAAAGGGCAAAATAATTATACACTTGGAAGAAATATAGAGTGTGATATAGAATTTAAACAGAATTGACATGCAACAATGATAATATCAAAAGAAAGATACTAAATTCATAGTGAACATAACAATTAGAAAAATTGGCACAAGATGTTTTGCTGATGGTGTATTACTCCAGTCTTGATTGCTAAAACAGATAATTCTTTCCCTAAAAATACTGGAAATTGGCAGAGTGACAGAGGTGACTTTTAAGTTTCTGTGACTTGTTAAATAATGATAGAATATTTAGACAAGGCAGAAATTGTAATCTCTCATCTTGATTTATAATTTATTCTATACTATTTTAACATTGATCTGAAGTTTTAAATTGGTACAAGATATTCTAATATGTAGAACCAAACAAATGTATTTTGACATGCTTAATTAATTTTATAATGCTTGTAAATCTCTTCCCTATTTACCTGACGCTTTTCTTGCTTTTAGTAAATAGTATTTCTAACTTTAAGCTTAAGGAAGCAAGCAGAGACCAACCATTACAGTCAGATGAATGTGCTCTCTTCCAACCACCGTTATGATTATAGAACAGTTCAAAGAAAGACAAGAAAGCATAGAAATGTGGAGGCTGGGAATTAGGGGAGAAAAGCAGAAGGAAAAACTGAATGACAAAAAGACATAGTGAACATTCAAATAAGACAAAATGTGAAGAAAAAGGTGGAAGAAAAGGGTTGGAAATTTCAAGACTATGTTTTCATTTCCTTACCCGTTTTATTGTCAAAAAACTTTATGTGTCTATCTTCATGAGCTGTTATTGTTACAGGAAGTGTGGGATGACTTACTACTCTGTTAATGTGATTGCTTGACTGCAATCCTAAGAATAAAACACAAGCAATTATTACACAATAAAGGAAGCATTAACACAAGCAGCTTGTTTTATGTTATATTTCAAAATCATTAAAACTATTACCATGTTATTAAATTAGCCAACTCTGCTAGAAAGTTTCCATTGTAAATACAGGCAGAAGCTTTCCACAGAAGTTAAAAATTATTATGAAACGCGAGTAACAACAAATTTCAGATTTGACTCTTCTCTTCTTCCCTCCCTTTGAGGACAAGAGAGTAGAAATTTCCATCCAATGGGTGGCAAAGCGTTTAACTAGAAATGGCAAAACCTAGTTTGCAGCAAACAGAAAGCATACAGCTTTTAATCTCTCTTCTTTGGAGCATTAGAGCTCAAGATAAACAATGGTTCACTGCAGTGGTATCCTAAATGTTTAGAACTTGAACCATTTCAATTTGGTATGCAAAACAATTCTGTCAGTTTTGATGCAATATACTTGTAAGATTGAGTTCAAACAAAAAAGTTGAAACAAAAGAAATCTCCCAAACGTACCAGAATCTGTCTGTGAGGACAGCATTACCAGTGACTGGGATGTTTCCAAATCATAGATGACAGTGTTGCCAGTGCTGAATGATGTCACCATATGAGCAGGATCACAGCCTATGAAGTCAACTGATGTGGGTATTCCATATTCTAAAGCATACAGAAAAAAACCAAATACCCTATTAAAACCATTCATTTGTTTTACCCAAATTTTTACATTTCTATATCCAGTGTTTCCTCAGCAGTACTAATTACCTTCATAACATAATAAACCTATCTGGAAAATAATTAAAGCCTACCTACCTTTCTTTAAAACCAATTCCATTGTTTGCTAGTATCACTGCCATCATAAATTAAATGGATAGGATACCATTTCTTCCCTTACTAGCTGGATCACTGTCCCAGATCTACCAGGAAGGCATCAATGTATAGCCAAAGCATGTGGTAAAAAGTTTCTCCTTTGGTCATACCGAGATATTTGCCCTGACAGCTTCATTTTGCTCCACTGATGACCTCAAACACACCCTCCTGCTTTTAAAAACTTGTAATAAAGCAGCCTTTCGTTCTGTTGGGAAAAGATTCTAAATCCAAACCATCATTTTTAGTTTTTATATCAATTTTGCAATTGTACATGATTACTTGTTGAAAGCTGTCCTGATTGATACAAACTGCACAGGGACAGATTAGATTATTTTCAATCAATAAACCTTTTATTTTAAGAATAAAAGAGCAATAGAATTTTATATCTGAAGGTAGAAACAAATGTTAGAATTATCACGATCACCTGGTATAGATTTGGATTTTTAAAATTACTATTAATCAACTTTTTAGTATATTTGATTTAATCTTTTGAACTTTCTTTAAAGGTAGAGACCTTCTCATAACTCACCTCTATTTCCATTGTAAGTGCAAATGCAGGTCACTTTTTCAGGTGGATTCCATAACCTAACACTGCCATCTGCTGAACAAGATAGTAAGTGATTCTTTATACCACTATAAGCGAGATCCCATACAGCATCTGTGTGAGCAATTAATGTGCCAGCTAAAACATTTGGCTCTGTAGCAAAAAGAAAAAAAGAAGTTACAACTTTAAAAAACCTGAAGATTTCTCAACTAGTATTAATTTAGCTGGTGCCACAATTATTTTTCTAAAACCACAACTGCTAAATTTAACACTGCTAATGACATGTCTAGTTCACAGCTTAATTAACATGCTATGTAGATCTCTACAGAGATCAGTCCAAAGATCACAGAAAACACTGTTTTGTTTCTTGTAATTTAAATTCATATGAGCCATCATTCAGTTTATTGTGCAACATAAAGGTTATCTCAGAGAGGTTAATTACATCATGACATTTATAGACAAGGCTTACCATATGTATCATAAGGATCCACATTGGGGCTAGGCATATTCCACCACTGAATAGTTGCATCAATACCACCACTAAAACACTGTTCTCCGTTAGAACTAATTGCCAAGGATAACACAGGTCCACTATTTTAAAACAAAAGGAATAATTTATATTAATAAACCAACAATTAGAGTTTTGAATTTAGAAAGTTTAGAAATCTCCCTGCCAGCAGTGCTGAAGGGAGGGCATCAAAGAGGACTCTGGAAAAGGCCCATCTATATTTGCTTAAGGTTAGACTGTACAGATACCCTGCAGTAGAGGGTTTGTGGCTATCTAGAATTTGACAATAGAATTCAGGAGCACCGGTAATATCATTTTGGTGATCGCTGTCCCTAGTTCTTTCTTTTACTATTGTCAAAATTATTAAAACATAAGCATATTTCCTTGCTTTCGAATGTACGTATTTGTACATAAGCAGTATTTAATACTATGATTAAAACAAAATTATTTAAACATGAATATTATTAAGTCCTTACTCTTTTCTCATCTATAAACAGGAATCTGTATTAGTTATATATATTTTTCTGGTAGGTTTCTGTTTTTGATATGGAAAACATTTTTTTCTATAGTAAATTGCATAGCTATTATAAAACATTTTTAAAGATTAGAAATATCTTCAGAATATAATTATTTTATTTTAAAGTTAAATAAAATCAAAAGGCTGAACATGCAGCCATTAAACCAACATCTTCTGATGTAGTACTTTCTTTGGGCCACCTGGATAAGCATTTGCTAGGAATATTAAAATATTAAAAATACTTACATATGGGCTCTAAATGTGTAGATAGGTTCCACATCTAATGAGGCACTCCTAAAATAAAGATGCCAAAAAGCAATCTGTGAGCATTATCTTGAAATATTAAAACTTCAGAATTTAATGTTCTTTAAAGTATATAAATATACTTGCTTTTTGGCAGGTACTGTTTTTTGTAAGTTCCAAAGCTTTAGGGTATGATCCTCAGAGGCTGTAACCAGCACAGGCTCTAAAGGATGGAAAGCTAATGCTCGCACTCCATCAAAATGGCTGCGCAATGTATATTTAGGATTCCATGTTTTTCTAAAGGCATCTTTGTTGGCTGGAAGCTAAAATAAAAATGAATAATGTTAACAATAAGTAATAAAGGAATACAGCTATTTAGCTATATACAGATAATGCTTTTCTCCTGGATGGCTTTTATTGCATGTTGTTTGTTTTCTACTGATACGTCAATAAATTTATCTAAAAATCTCTGTACTGCACTTAAATACAGAAAAATTACTTTTAGAACCAATTCTTGTATTATAGGAATCTGGAATCCAGAATTTAAATTTTATAAAATCTAAAACTTCACACCTGCCATGTTTCAAAATCAAAACCTAACCAAAGGGTTTCCAGTGGTCAGAATATGTTTTCAACTCTTAACAAGTTCCATATCCCTCTTTAAAAAAATCTATATCCTTTCTCACCTTTTTTTGTGATTTTCTATCTTTATAATTTCACAATGTATCACATCTCTGAAATTATCTTAGTTTTTGAAGATATATCGTTATTTTTTAAAATACTGTCATTGAAAACCTTTTGCTTAGAAATGTTTTAAGGATTGTGTGTCACTTAATAGCAGATTGCTTGTTTGTAATTGTGTTTATTTATAGAGGTAATCAATTGTACATTCATACTGATGGGTTTCTGCTGCATAACTAACAGTCCAAAACATTATCTGCTCTGAGTGGGCAAGAGCCCTGTCCCCTAACTAAGGAGAGATAGGTCTTTTCGCTGGGGCCACTCCAGTCGACTGACGGACCCAATGGGGTTCTAGAGGGAGCTTGGAGTCTTCTCTGAGGAACTGGTGGGCGGTTCACTTGAGGCCTCAGTGTCAGACTCCACAATCAAATGATTGATGAATCATCTGATCATGTTCGCCTGCCATGATGAGTCAACGCGTGTCAAGAACAAGATGGGAGGGGGGATTGCAAAGAGTGTGAATTTCTGTTGTGTGGGCTGGTAGGGAGGGAGTCAAGGCCGCCCTGCCAGAGACATCTGTGCCTGGTATGGCTGACCGTTAGATGTTAGGTGGGAAATAGATAGGAGGGGGGAGATGGGTTGCTGGAAAGTTTTAATGAGCTAGTTTAGGTGGGAATCTTTCAATCACAGCTTTTCTTTTGTCCTGTACACTGGATCTCAATAAATCTGAATTCTGCATATTCTAACTATGCATGAGTCAGGTCATTATTGGGACTAATGGTGTTAGTTCTTATATTCAGTCACTGTCATGAGTAAGGATGGCGAGCAGGGGGCTCCCATCCAGACTGTTAAGCGCATGCATAGCACTGAGGAATTAGGTAGCCATTCAAAGAGACACAGATCGGGACCGCCTTAACCTTTGGAGTTTATATGGCTGGGTTTTTCCCACGCTTCTTCAGTTTGTTAGGATTCCTGTTATGTACAAGCAATAAAACATTAGAGACCAGTTCCTTGTCTCAGCGTGTTTCCTGGCAGTTAGGACAGTCACTGCCTGGAATGGGCAGGTGGCTGGGGCCTTGGACCACATCGCCTCTACATGGCCTCTCCCTGTTTGCTGATCGTGAGGTGCATCTTGGTTTACTGAGGAGCTCTGGGAAATGAAGCACCAAAACAGATGCCTAGAGTGCTACTGGTGGAGGACTTAGTGCAAGTAAGCATCCATATTAGGGATTATGTTGCAGTGATAAAGGTAGTGAAACATCAATATTTCTCCATCCTTGTTGCATCTGATGATAGCCATGCAACAGTCTTGTTTGGGTCCCTACTGGGGAGGGACAGGCCATGGGACCGTATGAAGGGTCACTATGAGGAATATTCTGACTATCTGGCAAAGTTGTTCAGATCTGCTCCAAGTTGGACTCTGACTGGGCAGGTCAGGATCTTCAGACTACTTTTGTATTGTCTGATGTCAGTGATCATGAACAACAGTGGTATGCATAGGAGAGTACCAAGGAAAGTACTACTGTATTGAAAGCACTTCCAAAGATCACCCAAATGCTCCAGCAGGCTATTAGAACATTATTCTGGTATAAATGAGACCAAAGTTGAACTTTTTGATATTAAAAAGAAATGTTGTTTGGAGAAAATGAAACACTGCATTTCATTTTATGAAACATGTCATCTCAACTATGAAACATATAATAATGGAAGTATCATCAACTGGGGCTACTTTGCAGTATCAGGATCTGGAAAAGCTTGCAATTATTAAAAAACAGATTCTACTGTACCAACAACCTGTATAAGAGAATCCATCTGTGAACTGAAAGTTTGTTTACACAAACAACATTAGAATAATCTTGAATCACATATAAATCTACAAGAGAAGAAATTTTGTATTTTGGAGTAGCAGAGTCAAAACTGTGATCTTAATCCAAACAAAATGTTATGACAAAACACCTCCAAGCCAATGTGTGGGATTGATCAATAGGTACAGGATACATTTAGTTGCTGATACATTTAGTTGGTGCAACTAGTTACCACCAGTTACTAAATCTAAAGCTTCACATAATTTTCCCAGCGAAGACAGTAAATATTCAGTCAATGCATTCAATAAAGACATGATACAGTATACTGTTTTGTGTTGTCTATCTAAGCAGAATGTATTTACAGAACTTAAATGAATGTAAATCACAGTACTGCAGCATTATTGATAGTTCTAAAGCAGTGTTTCCCAACCTTGACAACTTCCAGGTGTGTGGACTTCCAACTCCCAGAGTTCTAATCAACAGCCATGCTAGCTGTGTAGCTCTGGGATTTGAAGTCTACACATCTGGAAATTACCAAGGATGGGAAACAGTATTCTAAAGGGTTCACAAACTTCTTGGTTCAGTTAAAACTGTAGGTATTAAATGTATCATAAAATAATACTTACATCATAACTGTAATCTGCATCATTAGCTACAGTCAAGTCTGCAAGATCCCCAAGTCCTAGTACACTTAACAATACGTCATCTGAACCCATAATAAATGACTTGCCCCCTCCAGATGGAAACGTTATTGGCTCAGCTATAAGAAACAAAACACAGTTTATTAGGTGATGTAATTTACTATATGAGTTTAGTAACAACCAAATAGTAAAACAAGACTTAAGTAATATAAAAGTATTCCCAGCATAAATGCAGAGTGTTTTAGGTTTATCTGAATAGTTTTGTAATTTACAATTTAAGAACCAGGTAATGTAACATGAAGTCACAAAGCGTTATGCTTTGATTTTCAATTATCTGCAGAAAGTCAATGTCAATTTTAACTATCATACCTATTTTAATAATTAAGGGTTACATATATCAGAAATAATGCAACTAATCAATTTGCTTCATCTTTTCAAAAGTATATTCTTTCCGATTCTTGCAATGGAAATGTTCACTCAACTCACCTTTGCATCATCCTCCCCCTCAAAGCTCTCCAGAAAACCTCTATATAGAAGACTTGGAGGAGGAAGGGATACAGAAGAGATTATGGGAATTATCTCCTGTTTGCTAATGGAAGTTATTCTCCTATGGGAAGGATAACTGAATACACACTTAGAATATTAAGCTTATCCAAAATAGTTTTACAAAATAGTTTTTCCGTGTCATTTTATTTTAATGAAGCAAAAACTTTGCAAATGACTCATGCCCTCGTCACTACCTATCTAGACTACTACAATGAACTTTACATGCGGCTGCCTTTAAACACACCTGGAAGCTTCAGCTGGTACAGGATACAGTACCCAGGTGCTCACTGGCAGCTATCACTGGGAGCATGAGATACCTGTATTGTGAGCCCTGCAATGGTTGCCTATTAGCATCTGGATGCTATTTTATATATTTTATTTCAAGTCACCCAGAGTCACTTATGTGAGATGGGCAGCCATATAAATTAAATAAATAAATAAAGTGCCAGTGTTAACCAACAAAGTTCTTTATGGCTTGGCAGTGGAATACCTAAAAGACTGCATCTCCCTACAGAAGTCGGTCTGACCATTATGATTGAGTTGGAAGAAAAACTGATTGTTCCCTAATTTTGGGACGTCAAGGGGTACAGCAACACACAGAAGTATTGTTTTTTGGTGATAGTGCCAGCCTTTTGGAATGACCTCCCACTTGAAGTTAGATTTGTTCCTACTGCTGCCACCTTCCAGAAGATGTTGAAGGGTATTTGTGTCATGGCATCTCATTGTTTTGGTATTCTATGCTTTATGTGTTTTATTCCTTTTCTTTATTTGTTCTTGCATTTTTACTTTTTTAATTGAGTTTTTACTGTATTTGTAAGCCAGCGAGAGTGTTAGATTGCAGAGGGTAAAAATCCAATAAATTGCTTATAAATACATACATACAATATTGGAATTCTGCTTACAGGAGGAAGCAAGAAAGGAAGTATTCTTATTTCTTCTCCCTCCCCTACTCCCAGTATAATGTTTTAAATACTGAAAAGCTGTTTTACAGTGAAGTGATACCCTCTGAAAGAAAATGGAAGGTGGCATTGAAAGCTGTAAGATCAACGAAAATTCCTCTTCTTCCACTAGGGAACATCCAGTCGATCTTAGTCCCTGCTATTTGCATGATTCCTTCAGTTAGAAGTACAAATCTGGATTCAAACCATTATCTGTATTATATTTCTTAAATATTAAAAAGTATTTAAGTATATAATTTAAATAAAGAAGTCCACCTCACCTCACGATATTTTTTTTCCCAGAAAACTGCTTGAAAGAATGAATCACTCTTTCAACCGTTATTGAAAAAGCAAAATGGTTTTAAACCATTGGATCTTCTCATGAATTTTAAGGCTGTTCTATCTTTACTTTTAAAATAGACACCAGGTTACTTCTCCTACAAATATCTCCAGTTCATGCACACTTTTTATATTAAGATCAATTAGTTTTCATTGTGATTATTGTTAGAGTACAAACAAAAAGTTATCTACAATATAAAGTATGACTAGTTTTATTCTCTAAACAATGTCAAGTCTGTATTTCCTGGTACTGAAGAGCTTGCAGAAATTACAAAACAGGAAAGTGACCAGGAAGAATCATACATATGCAAAGCATATATGGAAAATAAAAAATAAAAATCAATCTCTTCCATTATTAGACTATACTATTGGTTATGACAAAGGAAGATAAAGTGCAAAATAAAATGCTTCTATCTTCCACATTTTACAGCTTGCCAGAAAATAAACTTCAACATGGAACACCTGAATCTTGCACTGTGATGAAGTCATACATTCATTCCTCTACGCATCATAAGTAGATCCATCCAGCTGCACTGCATATCATAAAAGTGACCACATATCCCTTCCAATAGGTTATTGACTCAAACATTTTTAAACAATAAGGACAGAAGGTGGTTTGACAGTAGTTTTGTGCATGTTCAGGGCAGATGTTGGATTCTGACATGTTTGAGGCGAAGATTCTGCAAAGTAAATCTCTTGCTGACAATAAGGGATCCAGGACAAAGAATAGTGACAGTGGACCAACTAATGTCAAAATGTTTATGTGAACATCCACAGTTTGCTACATAAATGTATTAAAGGCTTTGCATTGTAACCCATTTGTTCACTTGAAAAGATGTCTTTAAGGAAAGGATCTATTTTGTTGGAGGGAATTATTAGGAGCATACAGTATGTTGCACTAAATGTTCAAAATTGGTGAATATGTAGATTTTGATTAGCATTTATTTACATATTCAAAATGAATTAGCAACTGCTAAAAATCAATTCTACTGTATATTGGTGCCACCAGTTACTGCGAAATATAGCTTTTTGGAAAAAAAAAAATCTTACACTAGAATGAATAAAACAGGAAGATATCACTCCTCACCAGAGAATGTATTTTATTCATTCCTTATAATTTGTTGCTAGCCACTGTTATACTAAGTTATGTATATATGATTTTAAATTCAATTTTAAGTACCAATTTTCTGTCATTCAGGACAAAAGTTGGTGAATGCAGTGGTAGTCTTTTGCAGAACCAAGCTGCATGTGACAATGACATCTAAGCATTTGGTTCATATGGACTATAGATATGTGTTTTTTAAATCAGTTTCTAAATACAAATAAATAGGTGAATTTGTTGTACCTTCCTCTGCTCTTGCACCTTCATGATCAGTCATTCTAGAAGAGGGTGACCTAGATTGATTAATGACTCCTGAAGGGATGTGGGGTAGTTCATCATCGCCCAGATCAGATATCATGTCGTGCAGTTTTGTCCTGTTGACCCCTGTAAATTAATGTCAGCAGCAAAGGTTCATTTGATTGCTACCGCTTAAGTTGATATCCATTTACATGCCCAGTTTGCTAATTAATAATCTTGTTTTAATGTGATGTTGTTAAATAAATATGCTTCCATAAAATGTATTTTGCATAATGTATTTGAAAAACAATAAAAATGAATCTTCAAGTTAAAAAAAAAAAGGATTCAGACTTGGTTTTTTATGAAATTGCTGGTGTTCTGCTTACAGTAAAAGAGGAGAAACTTGAATGTCTGAACTCCTTATGAAAGGCCACAAGAATTTCTTTACAACCCACCTCCAGCATTTTTATTAAGTGATAATACCACAGAGAAGTTTGACTACCAAAAGGGAAACAAACATTAGGTGACTGGGAGGCAACAAACTGTCAACTTTCCCCTTTTTCTGGGTTTCTTAATAAAAAAATAATTTATAAATATCAAAGCACACTTATTTCTCAGTACCATTATTAACAATGGAAACGCTGATCTGAAATTGTTAATATGAAGTGTAGCTGTAATGAAGGAATTAAAAAATACACTAAATAATATCTTTTATAAATAAGGTAGGGAATGCACTTAGCACACAGCTTCTGGAATTCTTCCTTACTAATAGCTCCGCTCTGTGTCATATAAACAGAAAGGGAGAGGGGGCTGAGAATGAGGGGGTCAGTAACGTTCCAAGCTACCGTCCAAACTGCCTGTTATAGGGATGCACAAGGGGACTTATTTTCTGGATTTTTTTTCTCAACAGTCCAGGGCCAGATCCAGCTCATTTTCAAACCTAATCTTTTTTTTTTCCCTAGCTTCTGCCCTGACACCAAATTTTGTTCCATTCTGTTCAATTTTCAGTTAGTTATCCTGATGATAGAGTACTGACCTCCTTTACACAATTTTTTTCCAACATTCTACTGAGTTGGAAAAAATAAAAATTGGGATAGGACATAGAATTTCATTTTGATCTATTTCCCCTGAAGAGATCAGGGGTGGACAGATGTACTACCTGTATGCAGCCCTAAAAATGTGTTTTGTGGCCCCAGAAACCCTAGAATTACACCACAGAAATCAGGTAGAAAATGCCCAAATATGGAAGAGCAGAAAAACAAAAGAAATGAGATATGTCTAACCTTAAGAAATACAGATAGGGAAACAGGAGGAATGCAATGTTCTGATAGTATCAAAGCCACATTTTTCTTGACAGTTGAATATACATTCAACAAACTTTATTCATCAAAACCACTTAAAAGTGGTTAAGGCAACAGGCTAGAAAACAGGAGACTGAGAGTTCTAGTCCCGCCTTAGGCATAAAAGCCAGCTGGGTGACTTTGGGCCACTCTCTCTCAGCCCAACTCACCTCACAGAGTTGTTTGTTTGTTTATTTATTTATTCAATTTCTATAGCCGCCCATCTCAACAAGAGACTCTAGGCGGCTTACAACAATAAAACCACAAAACAGTTAAAACAATTACAATTAAAACAATTAAAACACAAAATAAATACAAGATAAATATACATGGCTGCCAAGTAAGCAATGTATGGATGTTAATATAACCAAGAGGCGGGACCATCCACATGCTTGAGGCCCCAGGCCCAGGCACAAAGCCAGGTCTTCATGGCCTTATGAAAGGCTAACAGGGTTGGGGACATCCTAATTTCTGGAGGGAGAATGTTCCAGAGGGCAGGTGCTACGGAAGAGAAGGCACGCCTTCTAGTTCCTGCCAACCAACACTCCCTGGCTGATGGGACTCGTAGCATACCCAACCTGGTATGCTAGATCGAATTAGGTAGAAACAACTGGGAGAAGATGGTCCCTTAGGTAACTCGGTCCCAAGCCATAAAGGGCTTTAAAGGTGACAACCAGCACCTTGAATTGCACCCGGAAGCACACTGGCAACCAATGCAGCTCATGTAACGGTGTTGTGTGTGTCAAGTATCCGACACCATTTACTACCTGTGCAGCTGCATTCTGCACCAGTCGAAGCTTCCGAATGCTCTTCAAGGGCAGCCTCATGTAGAGCGCATTACAGTAGTCCAGACGGGAGATCACGAGGGCATGAGTGACTATGAGCGAAGCCTCTCAGTCTAGGAGTAGGCACAGCTGGCGCACAAGCCGAAGGTGTGCAAAGGCCCTCCTAGCCACGGCTGCCACCTGTTCTTCCAGCAGGAGCCGTGAGTCTATGAGGACCCCAAGATTGAGCACTGGGTCCGTCTGGGGCAGTGCAACCCCATCCAGGACCAAAGATGGAAAAACCTTATCACCGGGAGGTTGTTGCTGTGGGGAAAATAGGAAGAGGAAGGAGTATTAGGTATGTACGCCGCCCTGAGTTATTTATGAAAATAATAAAGGCTGGATACTTACTTACTTACTTACTAAATAAATCCATCCATCCATCCATCCGTCCATCCATAACCAGCTAATAGTCATGAATAAACATATGCTGTTTTAGCATCTCTAGATTACAGTAAGCAATGAATACCAATCAAAGAGAATATCTGTAGCTCAGAGTTGAACTGTGGAGTCCTTGGTGCTCTCTGAGCTTGGTTATTTTCTTGCAGACATTTCATTGCCTGACTAGGCAACATCTTCAGTGCTAAAAGGGAGTGGGGTTTGTTCTCTGTTTAGCTCGCCCTGACAGTGTTGGTGGGGCTGTTGTTCTCCTTGGCAGTTCCTTGATTAGGTTGTTGTTTACTGCTTGATTTTTTGACAGAACTGGTATCAGCCACACGGCATCACTACAGCACACAAACCAGCCAAAGCCCCCCAAAACATCTTGAATAAACCAAAAGACCCAGTAGCCCAAGAAGAAAAAACAGGAGTCATCTACAACATACAGTGTAAGGACTGTAACAGCCACTATGTAGGATAGACAGGCAGAAGACTAGCAGAGCACGTCCATGAACACCAACTACCAGTCAGAAGACATGATGAAAACTCCTTAAACCACAAGACATGGACAAACTCAACCTTACTTTCAACTGGGAAACTGTGAGCATTTTAGATCAAGCTAAACCCAAAACTGCTAGGGAATTCCTGGAAGCTTGGCACTCAGACAAGTCAGCCATCAACAGGCACATAGAGGTAAACAACCATTTATGGTACATACCATTCCAAAGAGACAATGAAAAAGCTAAAAAGGAAACAAAAAGACCAGGACACCTCCTTGCCAGCAATCAATACCCAGATAAGCAAAGATCAACACCAAGATTAACACCAGACAAATAATCAAGCAGCATACAATACCCTAATCAAGGAACTACCAACCCAGTCAAACAATCAAGCAGTAAACAACAGTCTAATCAAAGAAATACCAAGGAGAGAACAACACCCCCACCAACACTGTCACAGCAAACCCCACTCCCTTCTAGCACTGAAGATGTTGCCTAGTCGGGCAATTAAACGTCTACAAGAAAACAACCAAGCTCAGAGAGCACCAAGGACTCTGCAGAGCAATGAATAATTTGTCAAATTCTCCAAGATGTTAGTTGAAGCAACTATAAACTTATCTCAATAACCTCACTGACTGAAAACTGTGGTTCCACTGGGAGAACAAGGTAGATTAGTCACCAATTAAGCACAAGTAATTAATTAAATCAAAGAACCATTTTATCTGAGAGAGACCAAAGCACCAATCTTTCAGCCTGATAACCCATCAAGAGAAGAGAAGCTTTCCGCACTGTTTCCTGTTAAAGGATGTGGTCCAATAAAAAAGACAAAAGTGGATTTGAACAACTGGCTACACAGATGGTGACAATGCAAACAGTTTAGATTTTTAAATTATGAGATGGGTTTCCATGATAAGGGAATCCTAGCAAGAGATAGGCTATACCCCATGAGAGCTCAGAGTAACATTATGGGAATGCCCTTTTGCAAATCTGATCCAGAGGGCCTTAAACTGAATCCCATGAAGGTTGCAGAAGGTAGACCAGAAATCTGCAACCAAGTACTGGGAACGGGACTGGAAATGATATGCATAATGCTGAGGAATCCAATAATGATCACATAAATACACGAAATAATAAGTTGAGTTTTATGAAACAAGGTTTCCTGCCTCTCTGTACAACTGCATGAAGTATAGGAACCAGAAGAACTAGAAGTCTTAAGGTATGATTTAGTAGGCAATACTAAATTTGGTACAGTGAAACTCATGAGACTGAAGGGAATAACATTCAAAAGGACCAAAGGGGAAAAGTGGCATTGTATATAAAGGAAGTACACACATGTAGATTCAGAACTTTGAGCATAAGGATCCAGTCTAGAACATTTGGGTAAACATATAAGGTGGGGGAAACAGTCTTATTATTATAGCGATGTGTTATAGACTGCTAAGCCAGGTGGTCTTGGATAATGATTTCCTGGACTAGATTACTGAACTTTTAAGAAGATACATATTAATAATAATGGGAGGTTTCCAACAATCCAAAATGCTTTGATATGCCTAACTTCCATATCACTTTAATTTCTATGTCCCACAAAGAATAGTCCTGAAATATTCCACAGATGTTTCTCTAAGCTTTTCAATCTGAATTCACTGTTATGGACATTATTGGACAAAAATATCATTTCTGGAAAGTATCATAAGCATATATTCTGGAACTTAAATTGATAACAGGTATTTGCTGAATCCAAAACAAAGAGACTATATCTTTTCTACTTGTAGGAGGAGAGCCATCTTAGTCTGTGATGGTACAAAATCAGGAGACTGATAGCACTTTTTAATTTTATTAAAAGGCAAAAGCTTTTGTGGGCTGCAGCTCACTTCATCAGATGCATAGAGTGGCTAGAATGATGTAGGATTTAAATTACGAGAATGGTGGGGGGGAAGGGACAGGAAGACAGGTTGTTATACAGTTGCAGGTTACATGTGGGATAGACTACAAATTCTGTATCAATTAACAATTGTGTTAAAAACCCATTGTGTTTGTTGAGACCTTCTGAGATCCCTGAAACCTTTTGATATATATGATTTCAGCAATTTCTCACTCAGTGGTGCTCTTAAGTCCCATTTTTCAGAACAGTCACTTTGATATTTATCATAGAATGCCCTGGGAGGTTAAAATGTTGTGATATTACTCTGACCTTGTTCTGAATCCCTGATGTTGAACTTGTGTCCATTAATTCATTTGCCAAATTTTATCCCATTTGTCCTCCATAGAATCCAGAAGGGCATTGCTGGCAAATGATGGCATGTATCACATTAGAGGAAGTTATAAACTGATGCAGAATCTATTGATCAGCAGGTTTTATTTACTTTTAAACTCAGTTATATAAATCAGAAAATTCTATAATTGAACACTATACTGTAAATTTTAGGGAGCTACTAAAATGGAAGGGATGTCTCAAGAACATAAAATCAGTAAGTTGTTCAATTTTATCATTAGGTTTTTATTTTAACATCTATTGAAAATTTATTTTTAACTTCTCTGCTCTTGTTTAGAGAGCCACTATGTGATTCCTTTGAAAGCTGGAAAGTTTTTGGGTCAACCTGAGGAAGCTTTGAAAGCAGAGAGAAATTGATGTTCAGAATAATTCTAATTTAAAGATGGGGGAAATGTTATGATAAAATCAGGGCTCAATATGAGATTAACAATTTGAATAAATTAGCAACTGGTTTTTTAAAGGAGCTTGATAGCTTACATTTTGAATATACCTTATCTGAATCATCTGCTTGGTAACATACAATTAAAACACCTGTTAGAACAAAATGGTCTGGAGCTTTAGAAGCACCTGAAAAACCTGAATGTTTAAGAGATGCATGAAGTAAAGCAAACAATTCATCTTAAATAACTAAAATGTATTAAGGTTAATATTGGCTGTGTGTGTGTGTGTAATAAGGAACTAGATCATTTACTCTTGGAGAATCAATGGACATGAAATATAAAATACCCTTCATATGACTTATATATGAAGATAATTTATCAGAAAATTTACTTTTGTATTTATTGGAATTCCCAAATAATGTTTAAAAAGGATGGATATTGGATTTTTTGTGTTGGCATTGTAATGAATTTTAAGGCTCTTTGTCTCATAATTTGGTGTTCCTTTACAGTTCTTTTTTTGTCTCAAGTTATATTCTACATGTTAACATAACTCTGGGAGCAAACAGTTGTTGCAGATAAAAATATGAAGTTAAATTATACTCAACAAATATGGAATGAGACATTTTATGAAGAAAAATCTGAGGACTGGCTAACAGAATAACCCTATGATGGAAAGAAAACTACACTCCCATGTCACAAAGTGGGTTCAAGATGTGTGTTCTTTGATAATTTTGGAAATGTAGAACACTGTATGTTCATATTGTAGAACATAAAGATGGAAGACAGAACAGTATGTTTCTATATGGTTTAGATTTAATAACATGTTAAGGGACTGAGCTAGTTGTATAGTAGCATTATATGGATTTTTTTCTTTCCTTTTAAAATTTTAGTTTATTTTTATCATTATTTTTAATAATCTGTCTTTTTGATTGTATCACTTTTGTATCATTTTCCTTTTTATCAAATTAGAAACAAAAAAGTTATAGTTTTAAATACTGTATATAACTGCAGAGATTAAAAATTGAGTGAATAATGATACACCATTTTCAATGTAAACAAATAATTCTTACTTTAGGAATGATTACTATAGGGCCAGCAAAGAATGCAGAATTCCTTCTGGTGAATCTTCTGTGTTTTATATGTGTGGGCAATGAAAATCTCACTGCTTTTTGACAATAAAATAGGCAAAGATTATGTTCAGTATCTTTGAATCTGTAGACTGTATCTTTCCTTTTCAATTGCTAAAGATAACAAGGGCAAATAATAGTGAGGAGCTCAAGGAAACGAAGCAACTGAAAGGAGGCCTGGAGCAATGGTGATGGAAAACTAGAAGTGCACACAGCCAAGCACTGAGAAGAGCCTGTGTTCAAGCCTATATAGTGGAAGTAAGAGCAGCAAAGTATTATCTTCTCTGTACTTATTGCATCTGTTGATTCCCTCCCAGCAATTCTGTTCAGAGTAAGCCAGATCCTATTTTGGAAGGATAAGGGAGCAAAACCCCTGCAAGCATGTCACATACATCTGTGGGTTTCTTGGCAAATAAAACTGTAATTCATTTGATGTTGTGGAACTTGGGAAAGTAGGTAGGATTGCAAAAGTGACTAAGACAGTGGCAGCAATCAGCTACAGAAAATCCTGGATGAATCTAGATCCTTTTCAGTCAGAGCTCAGACCTGGTTGTGAGACAGAAACTACTCTGGTTGCTCTGATCAATGACTTTCATCTTGACATTGATGGGGAGAATGTGCCCCTCTTGATCCTATTAGGCCTCTCAGCAGTGTTCAAGACCATCAGCCATGACATTCTGCATCGCCTGTAGGGACTGCGAGGCAGGGCTCCCATTTTATAGTGGTTCCACTCCTACCTCAGTTGGTTGTCATGGAGGGACAGCACTTGAATCCTTGGAAACGCCCTAATTACCCCACTCCTGAGCAGCAAAACAGGATACAACAATCAGCAGTATAAGTCATTTTTACTTTCTGACATCAACCCTGAAATAACACACAAAGTTACCAGGTTTTGTGTGGTGGCATGCACAATCAGGCAAAGAACAATTGAGCAACTGAACCTTGGAAAATCTAATGTGATTGTCAGGAAAATGGGCAAGAACCATGCTGAGCCGCAGTTGTACTCTAGTTTCTTTATTATTCCTACCCTATACAGAATCTTGCCAGACCAAAGGTATCTTAACTGCTCTAAAGGAAAAATACTCACTCTAAAGTGGGGCCAGCCTAACTTTCCTGGCCAGCCTCCCAATGCTCTCAACACTGAGAGAACATTTATCTTCCTGGAATGCGCTCTCTCTTCCCTCAGCTCTGAGATCCATCACATCAACCCTCTCCTCAGGGACACATTCCATCACAGTGGTGTTCCTCAGGATTTGGTGCTTTCTACATGAAACTACTGGGGAGGCCATTTGCCAGTTTGGGGTGAGGGTCATCAGCATGCTGATGACACCCAGTTCTTCACTGCTATCTTAACCTGAACTGGAGATGCTGTCAAAGTACTGACCTGGTTTCTGGAGTTTGTAAGAATCTACACATTCAGTCTAAATCCTACCAAGATGGAGTTACTTGGTAAATTTTAGGGCAATCCTGTAACATCTAGTTTGGTAGTTACAGGGTTATACTCTCCCCAGAGGAGTTGGTTTGTGAATTTGGGGTTTTCTTGGGCTCATGGCTCCTACTATAAACAGGTGGAAACTACAGCCAGGAGAACTTTTGCCCAGCTTCAGCAACTGCACTAACTACAATCCTCTCTGGACTAAGATGCCCTAGCAATAGTAATTCATGACCTTATCACCACCTGACTAGTCTACTACAATCCTTTCTGTTTGGCTGCCTTTGGAGAAGATGCAGAAGTTATATTTCGTACAAAATTGCTTTTGGAGCAAACCATCAAGTAAGAATAACCCCTATTCTGAAGGTGCTGCCCTGGTTGCCAAAACACATCCAGGCTGAATTCAAAGTCATGGTTATCACCCTTAAAACCCTTCACAGTGCAACAACCAGATTGGCAATATGTGGCCAAAATCAAACCTGCCTATCTGGTCCAGTCATTTACAGAGGACCTGTTACAGGTCTCCCCTCTTCACAAGGTTTAGGGGGTGTGGGCCAGGTGACAGACCTTCCCAATTTGACTTCCATTTTATGGGATATTCTGCCCCAGAGATAGAAATGGCCCCTATTCTACAATTACTTCAAAAATTACTTCAAAAGATCAAAGCAGCATTCTTCCACTGGGCATTTGACTCTCAGGTTAAGTTAACAGTGCCTTTAATGTACTAGTATTTTTATTGTTGATTTATATTATTTATATAAATGTTTAATGCAGTTGTTTGAACTTTGTGTACTCTACTTAGTGACCATGAGGATTAATGGCCAGGCTATAATTATTGTAAAAATAAATAATTTTTTCAGTATTATCCTACTTGCACACCTGAAATACTAATTCTTAAGACTCTGGAAAATATTTCATTTTTTAATGAACAGCAGTGGACTGAAATTATTATATTACTTACTTGAATGTTTTACACTTTGGCTAAAAGATAATACATATTACGTATGTACATATATATTTAGTTGAGATTATTTCAAGTACTGACACAAGCATTTAAGATTCCTCCAGTAGTTCTACCAATTGTCAAAATAAAGGAGCTGCTCTACCTGCACTATAAGGTGATGAAAAAAGCAGATGTTCATGATTTTTTCAGCTGAATATAAACGATTCCTTTATTTCCTTGCTATGATTAGTCAACATTACAGAAAAATAAATTTACAAAATGTATTATTTTGTATTATGGACTTGCAAAAATAGTTATAATCCTTTAGAATTTTCAAAATTAAAACATGTTATCTGTTAGAACAATTTCACACTGCAATCTCAATAATCTTCCAACAGATGTTTGTATTTGAGAAAAAAAGAGTAAATAATATAATGGGCTAGAAACATTTCAGAAGAGGCAGGAAAGCCCCATTCTGAATAATGGAATTAGTACTGGGTTAAGCAAGTAATGCAAATATCATGCAAAAAACAAAACAAAAATAAACAGCCTTCCAAAACAGATTTACATTTTTTATATTACTGAAAGGATGAAAATATTTCCTTTTATATTCTTTTTTATATATGTCTTTTATGTATGTATAACTGGAGGTAAATTCTACTGACAGAATGTACTTCGGAGTTAGGATTAAAGTATAAATTTCAGGCCTGCAAACTGAGTATATATTTACCATTTAAGTTCTTCCTGCCTTAAACCTATTCTCCAGTTTGATCATTCCCTGTTAAGCAGCATTTGTTTAACTTATAAAACTTTGTTTAAAGCTATGCTACTTTCAGTTCATCCAAACCTACAGTAGCTGCTTTCTAGGATGGAATATAGAGCATAAGAGAAATGATTAAACTAATTATATGAGTAGAATTCTACTTAGAAAACACCAGTGTAATTCAGAATTGATATACTGGAGCACTATATCCACACCGCCATAAGCGTATCACTGCAGACTAAAATCAAGAAGACAGTAGCAACCATTGGGTAATGTATAGTGAATGTGGCATGAAACATTGTATGATTTCTTTTCTGCAGCTTACATAGTCAGCCTATCAGCTTTGAGATCTATGGTAGTAGGTGGCCCTCCAGACAGTTAGTTACAGACTCACCACCTCACAGCTCAACTATTGCAATTCACTCTATGTGAGGTTGCCCTTAGGACCTTCAACTGGCCCAGAACGCATTCAGTGGTGGGCTTGCCTTGGCATGCCCATGTGACACGCTTGCTTCATGAGCTATAGTGGTTGCCAATGTGCTTCCAGGTGCAATTCAAGATGCTGGTTATCATCTATAAAGCTCTACAAGGCATAGGGCCATTATTTGAGGAGGCCACCTATTTTCTGCAGTTTATGCCTGGCTGGTACAAGCCAGAGTGGGACTCAGGAAGTGCACTTTCTTTGTTGCAGCACCTGCGCTCTGGACCGAGGTCCTCCTTGAGATCCAGAGGGTTTCCACCCTGATGGCATTACAGAAGGCCTCAAAGACCTGGCTGTTCCCCCAACCTGGCGGCAGGGTGCATGGAACCTTCTGTTGGATGTGCTTCACATATATTGCATATGTTGGGGTTTGTTGTCCAGATTTTCCATTATTTCCTTCACTGTATTTTTATTTTACCTGATTGTATTTCTACCTTGTTTTTCTTTGTATTGTAAGCTACCTAGAGTTATTTTGGAGTTGGGCAGCTCCAATATAGAATCAAATAAATAAACAAACAATAACCCTTTACATCTAGCAAATAAGTGCTCTGTCTCTGCTTGCTTGAACTCTTCCTCTCTGGACTATACACCTCCCAGCTTAAGAGTTATGTTCAGTGAAAGAAGGTGCATGACACTTTATTACCACATTAAATGTGGTATAAATTAAGCTTTAAAATAATTTTCAGTCCAAAAGCAACAATTCATAAATAAATTTGTTAGTCATCAATAGAAATAACTATTTCACCACCAACTACTTTTTCCTTGAGATTTCCATAAAGTGAAGAGAAATTAGGGAAAACAAAGGATCAGACTACTTATAGTGATGCTGCAGAGCAATAGAGATTTCCCTTGCTTCTATCAAATCACTAAATAAAATGAAATCAAATCCATCACTCCCCTGTCCAATCTATCTCTTGATTTGTTTTCCAAACAAATATCATCCACAAAATAAACTGCATTCCATGCAATTTTTGCAGACAGCAAATAACAGTAAGAAGTGAAGCATGACTCTGATTTCTTGGACATACGTAAAGGTTAGGAAAGGAGATAGTTGGTAGTGACCACATTCAATACTTGTTAGTAAGATAACCCCAAACTTGTGGATTATAAAAAATACTCAGCATTAATTTTCTTCTTTTCGTAACTCCTTAAAAAACAAATAAAATTTAAAATGTCTGGCAAACTATAGTCAGAAGCAATATTATTAGCATTTGAAAGAACTTTCCAATCATCGCTGCCCATTTTCCTATACAATACCAAAGCAGAACAACTTAATTCACCTCCTGACATTCCTCCCCCCAGTTTAAACTGAAAATAATTTCTGCTCAGGAATTATGATCTCCAGATTTATCAGACAGAAAGTTAAAGTTGGTTGCCCCCAAATAGCAAAATGTTAAAATGGAGGGGAAAGATGACAATATGCATTTTTTTTCCACATGGTGTCAGAAAATTGTGTCAAGATTCAGAATCTGCACTTACTCTTCACCCCTTTCTTCCCCTTTCGTTCCTTCTTGTACTGTTCCTTCAGTTTACTTATTAGTCCCTGGTCTACATCCCAAACCTCAGCAGTTGGGGACAGGTCATCTTTGTCTACATGCAACATATTATTAAAAGAAAAATAAATCAACAATTGGGAATGCAAGCTACGTGAGTGTTACAGGTTAATCAATAAAAAGTGTTATTCAAAAACATTCCAGTATTTTAAAGGTGCAGTTTCGGTTACTGTTTGTACAGTGTTTCAAACTGGTCATTTTATGGTATTTGGTCTGGAACAAAGAAGAAGTTTGAATGGCTTTCTTATTCAATCATATAAAATTAATGGATAAAAATTAATGCATACAATTACTGCAACTTTAGTAAGACAGTATTAACAAATTATTCAGGCAGGCTTAAATAAGCAAATAAATGTATTTCATGCAATACCATTTAGGAAGCGCAAACTGAATTCTGAAAACCATGCATTTCCCCTCTATTCTTATTCTCCATGCAATGGTATCAAGTAGCTCCAAAATAAATCCAGCAGTAAAAATAACAGAGACTGTTTTCTTCTATTAAGATTACTAAAATATTAGTACAAATCAAGATAGTTTGGCATATTGCAGAATGACTTCAAGCTTTTTATTTATTTTTATTCACCACAACCCAACCAGCCATAGCAAATGAAGGACGGCAGAGTACTGATGGTTGAAACAGACTTGTGTAAATCCATAATCAATGCTTGAATGTTCATCCATTTAAGTCCAGAAAAGTAACATATTTTACTTGGAAGTTTCATTGAGAACAGAATAACAGAGTTCTGGATTTTCCTTAATTATTTTCAATATTGAAGTTATCTTCAATAACTTTATTTAAAAATGAACCACATTTCTACCTGCTAACAAGCATGAGCTAATAGAGAAGTATAAGATGAAAGTTTTAATACCGTCTTGGCTTACTTGGGATTAAGTTTACTGAACTCAGCACTGCTTACTTCTAACCACAATAAAATTAGAATGCTACCAATAAAGTATTTGGAAAAAGAAATTTCACAGCTAACACTTTTTGAATATAATGAATAAATGTGATCATTATAATACTTCTTAAACAGTCAAAGGCTTTGTTCATTTTATGTCCTTATTAACAAGGTGGTTCACACTTCCAGGCTAATAGTAATTCTTCTACCTATTATGTTAGTTCTAGGAAACTGAAACATTCTGTGAGATAGAACAACTCTTCTCAAACAAAAAAACCAATATTATTGTCTCTTCACTGGTACTGTCTTGCCCTTTAAGATAAATTTGAGATGCATTCCTAATGTCACTCAAGGGAGGAAAATATGACCTCAAGGTCAAATTTTACTCATGTCTAATGATATTATGTTATACTTATGATGTTACTTTTATTTACTTTTACATTCCCATCTTCCCGTGACAGCTAACTGGATTAAACTACCAACAAAAGGAATTTACAAAGAGACATGTAAAATACACGAACTGCTGAAATCAGTTATTTTCAAGTTCCTAACCTCTTTTCTTATGTATGCTGTTAATTATGGAATGGGAAATTTGTTTAATGGATAATGACACAACTTTGCAAATGTAACTGAACAAATCTCTATCAATAGGTAAAAACTATTTTCTAGCAAGAAAATAAAATACTAATTCATTGAAATCTTTCTCACCTATCTCTCAAGAATCAGAAGACCACTTTCATCAGCTAGAGGAAGTTTTCTTTAACTTGTGCAATTATTGAGAATAATATAAATATCAACTATGCACATGTGTTGATTCATACATGCATCAAAGAAATGGTTTGAAACAGTAACAAATCCAACAGTCTTTATAACTTTAAGGGAAATTAGTACATGGAGAATTTCCCAACATCTTTAACTCTTGCAGTTTCCTGAAAGCCTTTTCTTAATCAGGTAGGCTACAGCAGGAATGTAAGAATGGGAGAGTCCTTTTCCACTAACCCCTTATGTAAGTACTTCTCTGGATGCAATCCAAAGTATTCAATTTAAGTGTAAAATGTTGTAGCAGAAGAAAAGTCAGATTACTGCTAAAACAGCACTTATTATTTTAAAAAATGAGTCTACATCCAACATCAGTCAAGCATACTTTCTGTTACTCCTCCCTCCACCTTAACCTTTTACAGAGGCTCCTATACCCTCCACATCAGGTACATATCTTACATAGAATAAAAAGTTCAGATCCAACAGAAAAGTCTCTGTAATTTTTGTATTTTAAATTATATATTTCATATCTCGTTTCAAGACATCCTCTGCATGGTATCTAAAACTGGAATCTTAAAAATAAATAAATAATGTTTAAATATTTGCTCTTTTTGGTTGAGTTCTGACTTCTTTTGATAACAATTTTGAGGTTAATAAAAATAAAAAGTATGGGTTTAAAAAATAAAAACATAGCCGTTTCCTGTTGCTTTACAAATACAGGTATCCACCAATCCATTGCAAAAGAATAAATTTACATTAAAAAGCAGTTTAGCACACAACTGAGCTCCAGTGACAGCACAGTGAAGCCCTGGAAAGTGCATGAAAAACAGAACCTCATGTTTTAACAAGTAATCAAAAATTTAAGCATTGGATGAAATGCTGGTCAACGTTCTGAGTGCTGCAACGAACAGCGAAGCCTATTTTCGTAAATGGTGTTCTACGGATTGAGGTAAAGTTGTTCAATTTAGAAAACACAATACATTATATAAAAGCAAGCCCCATTGATTTCAATGGAAATTCCAGGTAAACATGCAATACTAAAAATATTTCTAAGAACTATTTTGTATGCTATCATGTAACTTTAAATTCACTGTATTTTGCTCCAAGTTGTTCTATTTAAAATAACTGCTGCCAGTATTATTAATTGTAAAAACAATACCTTTCACCTTATTTCATTACTTTGTTTTAAACAGAATAATTCTAGGTTATACAAAACAAACTGCTTAAAATTATCAAGATGATTGGCAAATGTAAGATTTACTTCAGCAGGAAGAATAAAAAATAGGATGAAAAAATAAAATGCTAACCATCAAGCAAGATTTAGAACTCCTAAAAGTATCTTAGAGAAAAGAGAATACAAATTTAGAGGAATATAATTAAAATATATATTCTTTTTTCTTTCAAATTCTTTAGTTTTCTTACAATTTATTGTTTATGCTTCTTACCCCATTCTGTCCCATCCCCTGAACTCCGTGCTTCTCCTGCTCCCTCTCCATCTTCTGCCGTTACTAAGAAATCAAATTCTTTCAAAGCTTCTTCTGTGTCTGGGTCATCAGTAAGGTCAGCAGCTAGTCCTTCATTTCCAATCTACAAGTCAGTTTTGACAGAAACACCATTAAAGATAATATGATTCATGGGATAGTTTATTTAATCTTCGCCTCCCCCTTTCTCAAGATTGCCAAAAGATATGTTATTCTGTTTAAATATTCTTTTTATCCATCATGCACAAATAGTCCCATCAATATGGCTATGGCAGATGAGAGATATGGTGCAGAACAGAATTAACAGCCCAGATAGATATACTTAGAGTTAAGCATTTATCAACAGCATACCACCTGATTCATAATGCCTATGCAAAATAACAACAACAAAAATACCAACAATATTAAGGTGCTCAATTATCTATTCCACAAATGGCACTTTATTGTAATGGTTCTCTATGCAAAATGACAAAAAGGAATAACAATCTTTAAATTAACAGTAGTTAATAAATTGTTGGGTCTTTTTACTTTGTGCTTTTTATTTATCCGATGTTTTTCTTTTCCTTCTGTAATATCTTCTATCATATCATTCTCTTCCTCTTCATCACTATCATCTGCATTTTCCAAAAAATTAAATGTTTCAAGAACGTCACTGGGGTTCCTACAAAAAGAAAATATCTTACAATATCAGAAATAGCCATGGCCCCTTTTAGAACTAAGCCTGAATTACTTTAGCTTATGAGAAATTTAACCTATTTCGAATTCATAAACTCCAAGGAAACTATCCATTTGGTCTTATTTTAAAGTTCTGATTATAATCTTTTTCAGATTTAAATGTCATTAAAGAAGAAAATTCACTTGTATGAACTTTTTTAATACACAAATCATTAGTTATCATGCAATGAAGATTTTCATAAAACAAACAATTTTAACAGTGAACTAGTATGACTAACTCTATTATGATTACAAGCATAGCAATAAATTATTAATTACTAGTTGGAAGGAAAGAAGCTCTTTGTTCCTTCCCCAAGTTTATGCAAATTTCTCTAAGTTATACAGGCACAGAATTTGTCTCAGAAAAGAAGTAAGATTTTTTACAATAGATACATCTTTCTAATCAAGGACAACCAGTATATGTTTTTAGTTTTCCGTAAAAACAACATTTTAAAAGAAAACTATACCTCTGCAATCAATTTAGTTATCGGACATATCTTTGAAGGCAGTCACTTATGCTGAACATTCATATTACTTTGCCCACCTTTTCATGTCTTGTCCCTTTTGTTTTGAAGTGGGAGATTCTCCTCCATTAAGAATCTGTTCCAATTTTTTTGTCTCCACTGAGCCATTTGGTTCTGAATTGGAAAGCCCAAGTAAAGACCTCACCCTCTGTGATCGTACATCCAATATTGTATCTGTATAACCTACTTCTTGAAGATATCTAAGAGACAGGCAGAAAGATGGAATTATACTCATGCACACACATAATCCACCAATCTCTAAGATGTTCTATATGGCAATTTAAAATACAGCTATTCTTACTAAATTCTTTAAGAACACCCTAAAGCCTACTGCACTGCTTTTCATTTCTAGACAGCTTAATTCACATTAACATTTTAGGTAAATATATTCCATGAAAAAAATCCCATAACAGAGACTTATTTTAGATTAATTGCTAATTACTGAATTCAAGATAGCATACACGATCACATCAGCACAACCTATATTCTTACACTTTAATGTAAGAAATCACCTTCAAATCCAGTATAATGTGATACTTACTGTCTTAGCAACTGTCTGCCTTGTTTCCAAGTTAGCTGACTATTATGAGGCACTGTAGGAACCTCTGTATCTTTGGTTTCTTCTGAAACACAATAAAAAATAGATAGATTGACTGATTATGTGCCATCAAGTCACTGTTAACTCTTAGTGACCACATAGATAGGTGTTCCAGCTCCTTTTTACTGAAGAAGGAACCTATCTTTTATTAAGGATTCCAAGTTTTGTATTATTTTTTTGATCTGCATAAGCACTGGCTCCCACTGGAATTGGATTTAAGCCAACTTTACTCTGATTTACTGGATTTTTCAAATTCCAATTTATAAGCATATTCTAATGACAGCAATCTGAAATTAAATTCCTTTTCAGCATATTATTATTTTTAAGGAGATGTTTAAAAGTGGAGAAAAAGTATGAGTACATGTAATCTTTATCATTTCAGGTTATATATGGGTATTCCATATGAATGGAAAACTATATTTTCTGATATGTAAGTTTCTCATGTACGTCAACATTTATTTTTACACAGGGACTAAAGAATGTCATGTTCTCTCAGCAACTGGCGGTAACACAGACAGGAAAAGCACAGCCACATGCTACTTCTAATTTCTTAAACTGTGCATCAACTTTTGATCAGGTTTCTGATTAATTAACTTTTTTCCAAAACTTGCTTATTCTACTCTTTATTCCTTACTTTTTTATCACTGCTCTTGAAGACTAACATGGACCTTGGCTTGATTCAGAGAACTCTTGTATGATAGATATCTTATATATAAAAATACAGTGAAAACGTGAACAAAAAAGAAAGCACACTGGTGGTAAAAGGTTGTGTGCAAATGAGAAACTATGGAAGAAACAAAGAATGTAAAGATTGGAAGCAATCTTGGAGAACATCCAGTTCCCCTGCCCATTGTAGGAATCCATTACTACAGTATTTCTGATGGCCATCTAACCTTTTTTTAAATATTTACAATTTCCACTACCTCCAAATTCAGTCTCTTGCACTGTTAAAACAGTTTTTACCTTTAAGAAATGTATCCTGATGTCCAACTGAATTTTTTTGAACCTATTGTTTCCTATCTTGTCTTATAGAAGCCAAAAAATCTACCCTGTATTCTACATGACAGCTCTTCAGATACTTGAAGACAGTCATTGTGTCTGCCCCACAGCATTCTCTTCTCTAGTCTAAACAGGCCTACTGCTTCAAACCTTTCTTCGAAATATTTTCCTTCCAGGCCACTTACATTTGTTTGCTCTCCTCTGGACATGCTTTAGTGTGTCATTGTCCTCCCTGAAATGTGGGGATAGACACAATACTCTAGAAGTGATCTGACCAAAGCAGATATCCCAAATTGCCACTACCAATCATATCCACTTATAGGCAGGCATACGTGTAATGTGTTGAGCTAAGAAAATATACTAACCAGAGGTGTTGTAATTATTATCTTTACCATTGATTATCGAGGGATGTGCAAAATTCATTAATCCAGAAACAGGCTATTCCAGATAACACTTAAATGTTCTTTTTCAATCTGGACTGAACCGTTCTGGGGGCAATTCAGTGATTTCCAGAAGTAAACTGTCTGACCTGAATACATTTTCATGAAACAAGGCTGTTTCAGAATATAAAGGGAGTCAGTGAAATAACACTAACATTTGGTGCTTGTTTCATTTAGTTCATAAACAAAGTCATCCACCATGTGATGTGGCAGTGTGAGAAAAAAAAACACCCCTCTTTAGATTAAGCTCTCCCACCTTTAACTGTAATATACAAATTATGTATTTGTATATAATATTTAATAAGCAGACCCCGCGATAGCAGGAAAATGCTAGGAAGAAGATGGTTTAGTATAACAAATATTTGTATTTGTATATACAATTTACGTAATTGTAATTTGTGATCAGCCTTGTACATCACTGTGTAGGAATTCTGGCCCATTTCTGAAATGCTTGAACTTACTAACGTCTGAGAAATTTCAAACATGAACTGTTCATTTCCAGTTCTACTACAGTATTTCTATGGGGTTTAGGTGGACTTTAACTTGACCATTCCAAAACACTGAATTTGTTCTTCTTCATTCATTTTCATGTTGAGAATACTGTCCTGCTGCACAAGCCACTTGAGCTTCAGCTTCAGATGACAAATTACCTGATATTCTCCTGTAGAATTTTCTGAGCCAAAGCAGAATTCATGCTTCCTGCAATGTTAGCAAGTTGTCTACACCCTGAAGTAGCAAAGCATCCCAAACCATGGCACTATCCCCTTTTGACAGACAATATGAGGTCCTTATCATGTTAGGTTTCCACCAGATGTAATGAGACACATGTAACTCCAAAAGTTCTACTTTGCAGTCATCTGTCCCTAGAACATTCTTCCAAAGTTTGTAGGTTCATTCAGATGTTTTGGATTTGAATAGAAATTTGAATTGACCATCAATGCTCTTTTTAGTGGCTAACAATTACTGCCTTGCTATTCTCTAGTGCCCCCATAAAATCTGCCAATGTCCTACAGTGGAGTCATGATCACTAACTTTAACCAAGGTAAGAAAGGCCTGCAGAATTCTGGCTGTTATTCTAGGATTCTTTGTGGCTTCCTAAACATTAACTCTTGGAGGTGATTTTCAAAGGATAGCCACTCTTGGAAAAATTCAATAATGTCCCAAATCTTCTCCATCTCAAGCTTATGTCTCTGACTGTAGATTGGTGGAACACCAGAGCTTTAGAAATGTTCTATAACTTTTCCTGAACTTATGGGCTTTAACACTGCTTTATGGAGGTCTTCAGAAACAGCATTTCTGTTCTTTCCTAAATATCTTTAACAACTATGAAAAGTTGAAATTCTTCCCCCTTAAGCTAAATTATAATTTCTGGACTGAATAATAAAAATTATGCTCTAAAACCTGAAATTTCAGTCTTTATTCAGGCTAATAGTTTAATACTAAGAAAACTTGAAAAAGACAGTCCACATCATTTTTGTGAAGAAAATGAAATATAATTTTAATCACAATCCAGAACAATAATACTAACATGGTTGTAAAGACTTCTTTTTGTATACAAAGTGGACAAAAGAATGCAAGCTAAACACAATAGTTATAAATAGATTTTTACCTGATTCAAAAGCTGGCATTTTCAAGTCACCTTGATTCAATTCTGTGCCATATTTTAGTTTATGATATTTTGCCCTTGAAAGACAAACACAGGTAGGTTGATCAGTAAGTGAAATCTAGTCTTGCATTTTCTTTACACTATTCATACAAAGATAACCATACAACCATAATCCTTGACATGAATCCTTTCCACTGTAGTCCCATACATTAAAATCTCAGGTATGAGGACAGTACATGTTGACATCTAGAGCTACCATCTGCTTACCTGACCTTGGCTAATTAAATCACCCATCAGGGGACTGGCCCTATGGTTAAGTGAAGTGATCAATGTCAGTATCACTGTCCATAGCATCCTTTTGGGCAGTCTGGTAGGACTGGCTGTGGGGGTGGCGTTTCATAATGTTTCTTGTCCTTCCTGTTAAGGTTTGTCCAGAAGGTAGTTCTTTCTTGAGGACTAGTGAGGGGGCAGGGTTAATCAAAGAAATCAAGATGGTGATCATGACCATACAATCAAAGCCTTCCCTTTATATGCATGTGTGACCTCAACAACGAAGATTAACTGTGACAGCCAAATCCATTCCACCCCACCCATCCACCTCAGACACACCAGACCTATGATATGTCAGAAAGTTCCATCTGATTCTCATGCTGTTTAACATCTACATAAAACTGCCAGGGAAAATCACCCAATATTTGGAATAAATTATCAGCAGTATACTGGTGACACCCAGCTTTATTGTCATCCAACTATAAGGAAAGCGATCAATACCCTTGCATACTCTCCAAGCGTGGTAATGGGCTGGGTGGAGGGAGAAGCACATGTTGAAATTAAGTCCGGAAAAGACAAAATGGCCCATTGGTAAACAGGAAACTGGGTTCAGAAGCTGAAGCTTAGCCAGTTTTGGACTTGGCTGCACTTCTCCTGAAGAGTAATGTAGTTTTGCAGTCTGAGAGTTCCTCAACTATCAACTGTCACTGGATTCACAGATAGAGGCTGTAGCAATTCTGCATGAATTTGCCTGGTCAGCTATAACCTTCCTGAGCCAGTCAGATTTGGTGGTAGCCATCCACACTTTAGTTACATGTCATTTTTATTTTGTCAAGAAGCTCTATGTGGGACAGCTGTTTAAAAATGTCTAGAAGTTGCAATTGGTGCAAAATGTGGCAGCTATGCTGTTAATCCAGGGACGCGGTGGCGCTGCGGGTTAAACCACTGAGCTGTCGATCGGAAGGTCGGCGGTTCGAAACCGCGCGGCGGGGTGAGCTCCTGTTGCTCGTCCCAGCTTCTGCACACCAAGCAGTTCGAAAACATGCAAATGTGAGTAGATTAATTGGTACCGCTTCGGCGGGAAGGTAACGGCGTTCCGTGAGTCATACTGGCCACATGACCCGGAAGTGTCCTATGGACAACGCCGGCTCCAAGGCTTTGAAACGGAGATGAGCACCGCCCCCTAGAGTCGGACACGACTGGACTTTACGTCAAGGGAAACCTTTACCTTTTTATGCTGTTAATCAGTGCAAAATAAAAGGAGCATATATCCTAACTGGAAGGTCTGTGTTGGTTGCCAACTGCTTATTGTGCCTAATTTTAAGCATTTGCAGTCATCTTTAAGGTCTTTAAGAGCTGGCTAAACAACCAACTATTTGAAGGCCCACCTTTCTAATTATAAACTGTCTGAAGTTACAATCTGCAAGAGAGAACCTTCTCAAAGTACCACAATATCGAGGTCTGACTTTCTGGTATCTGGAAGATAGTTTCCTCCTCTCTTGTCTCAAGCTATGAAAAACATGCTTTCAAGAGATGCATTTGGCCCCCACTCTTTTGGTGTTTATAAAATATATAAAGATGCATTTTTATCATGAAACTTTTAATTAACTGATTTTAGTATTAATTTTATGCTTTAAACTTTTTATATTCTGTTTTGTTTTAACTGTCATCTGTTTAACGAGAGGAGAGGAGAGGAGAGGAGAGGAGAGGAGAGGAGAGGAGAGGAGAGGAGAGGAGAGGAGGGTTTATGCCAGTGAAGATTGCACTTCTGAACTGCCTCTGGTCGTGGGACAGACTTGGAAATATCAAAGAGTGTTAATTAGCAAGTTTCCTGTTCAATCACCCTTGTGTACACACATGCCAAAAAGCAAACACAACCATACATACAACCCACAAAATTACATTTTATACACTGACCAACATTAAAATAAAACCATTAAAAGAGTTACTGTTTACAAAAATAAATGTTTAAATAATCTTTAAATAATTAAATTGATTTTGTGTTCTAAATTTAAAAGGGTAAATACGGCACTAGCAATGGCTTTCAACAGTGTAAAGTTTAACATAAGGGAATACTCTCCAAATCATAGATTGCTGTATATGAGTTCTTGTTAGAGCTTTCTCTAGATAAATAAAACAAGTTCATAACAATCTGAGGTCTCTCATATTGTCACACTCAAAGCCATGTATGGATTTAAAGAATGACATCAACACCTTTTAATTGTGCCTGAAAAGCAACTGACAAACCAATACATCTTATGGTCCTAGTATCTTGCACCAATTAGCAGCCTAGCTGCCACATTTTCTATCAACTGGAGCTTCAAAACACTTTTCAAGGGGAATTCTAATGGAGCACACTGAAATAGACAATTTGGGATATAATCAAGGCAGGAACAACTGGTTCAGGAACAGCCACAGCTAGCACATTAATAAGTATCAAATTTATTCCTTGTCACAGCCTCCACCCGGTAATTAAGTAATAGCTAATCTACTCTTTCAGGTAGATTAGCCCTATCTAGAACAGGCTGAACCCAAATCTTGGATGAAGAGCACTTCCAACTGAACTGAGTTCCATATTAGTCTTTTTCATTCAGCCCATTATTAAAATTCTAGTTTTCTTCAGTGATCATTGTCAAGTTAATATGAAAGCATTCTACATAAACTTCTCAGTTGAGAAACATGAGATAGATACCTTTCTTGTTTTAATGCATATTCTAACATTTTTATTCTTCTTACTAAATCTTTCTTCAAGTTTTCTTGACCCTTTCTCTCGCCTTGCAAAAATGCTATCCGAGCCTGAAAATACAAAATAGTAACATAATTATCTTTCATTTGAGTCATGTTCATACAGTATGTCATATAACATCTTTTAAATCTATATTCTATGCCTCCTAGAAGAATTTTCAGGAATATTCTCCACAAAAAGAAAAAAAAATCTGTAGGTTATACTGCTTTGTAGTAAATAAAATGTTTTACCAAACTAACTGGCCAGTTTCTAATTTTTATTTTACAGTAAACGAGTAAACTTGTTCAAAAAAGCATACAGAAACAAACATGTATTTCTACACCATAAGTCCAGGAAGTGAAATTATACCAGGAACAGTAAAATCTTCATAAGAAAACTCAAAGTAACTATCTATTCAAGAAGCTAAATAGCACTGAAACATTCATTCATCATTATATTACATCGGTTCTTGTTAATCCTACGACATTTAAAGCATTGGAAAACTGGAATCAGAAAGATCCCACATACAAATAAAGGAACTACAGCTTTGCATAACTGCCACCATGTAATTACGGAGAAAAGAACTTTAAACCAGCACTGTTAGTATACTAATCATCCCTGTGGTGAGATTTCATTATCAATTAAAGTTTTAAGGAATGTGTCAGATGACACAATTTGTTAAATTGCTTTGATTGAGAAGTGCAAAATATAACTGCACTTGCAACAATAGAGCATTTTCACCCCTTCATCTCTAACGCCCCACAGAAAACGACTTGTGCAATCTGGAGGAATTTTCAAATCCATTGCAATGTGATACCAAAGCACTACTGTTACTGGATTAAATCACTAAACACTGTTCAGGGGAGTGTTGCTCATGTGCTCTGTGTAGGTTTGGAAACCAATGTTTGTTTTCCTACTTAAGACATTCAGTTTAAATTCAGCTAGACAACCTAATGAAATTTATGTTGCGTAAGAACTACAGATTTAAAAAAAAACAAAAGCACACATATTTGAGCAGGGAATATTTTCTATCATGTTTTTGATTTTAGCGTTCAGGTCCCCAAATGTCTTATTTTTTTTAGTCACTAGAAACAGTAAAAAAAGGTGACTTCTAATATGCTATTGAACTTTCACTTGTGTAACTGAAATTTTCCTTAATCCTCTTCTTATAGTTCCTATATACATTTTAATGTCTTCCACAGGGACCCCAAGCTTTCTGAAGGAGATATCAAAGTGTTTACAAGAGAATATGGAAAAGAAAAAAAAACATTTTTCCATCAATTTAACTCTGATATCAAATTGGCACTAGTAGATGTAACGATTGCCTAAACCCAAATACTCAGTCTCACAAGCTCGGGCTTAAAGATAACTGATTTATTAAAGGAATAGTATGCAAATACAGAGAAAGCTGAGAATGAGCAAAAGCGCGCCAAATACAAACTTAAAAGCCTTGCTTGTGGGCAGGTCCCGCCCCGTCACCCGTCAGGACGCTCCCCCTCCCAGGTGCTGAATGCCGTTAGACGCGCCTGGGAAAGTAACCTTGAACAGGAGCGCAAACCCAAACATGCATTCCAAGCCCTCAAAACAAGGGAGGGCAACAGAATGGAAAAACCCCGGGTGAAGGGATACGGAACAGAGAATGACATGTGAAACGTTACAATGTTAACCAGACATTAGAATGAGAACATGACATATTGCCCCCCCAAAAGAAATCAGGGAGCCGGTTTGTCAGGATAGGCAGAGTGAAATTGGGCTACGAGACGAGGAGAATGCACGTCTGGAGCAGCAACCCATTCAGGATGAGGGAAATGTTTCCAGCGGACGAGGTATTGTAGAGTAGAGCGCTGGCGTCTGGAATCGAGAATAGATGTCACTTCGAAGTGCTGCTGGTTGTCAATCATGAGGGGAGGTGGAGGAGTGGGTTGCGGATGCCAACGGTCCGATGACAGGCAGGGTTTGAGTAAGCTACAATGGAAAACAGGATGTAAACGTTTAAGGTTGTGAGGTAAATCAAGTTTAAACGTAACAGGGTTGAGCTGAGCAACAATTGGAAAAGGACCGACAAATTTAGGACCAAGTTTTTTAGAGGGTTGTGGGGACTTGATAAACTTAGTTGATAAGTAGACTTTATCCCCGACTGCAAAGGATGGTTCTGGGGAACGCTTTGCATCAGCATGGCGTTTATAGGTGGCTTGGGCATGGTGGAGAGCGAGTAGAATATTAGACCATGAATCTTTGAGAGAGTCTGCCCAGCCAGCGAGGGTGGCTGGGAGTGGTTGAGGATGAGGAAGTTCAGGAATAGGAACAAATTGACGTCCAAAAACTGTTTTAAAGGGAACTTGACCAGTGGTTTGATGAATGGAATTGTTGTAAGCGACCTCAGCAAATGGGAGTAGATCGACCCAGTTGTCTTGCTGGTAGTTGACAAAAGCTCTGAGGTATTGTTCTAATGTAGAATTAACCGCCTCTGTAGATCCGTCCGTTTCCGGATGCCAAGTAGTAGAAAGTGATTGTTTCGTACCCAAAAGTTTCAAAAATGCCCGCCAAAATTGTGACGTAAATTGTGTGCCTCTGTCACTCACCAAACGGGCGGGGATACCGTGGAGGCGGTACACGTGGATGAGGAAGAGGCGTGCCAGCTGTTGTGCGGTGGGGATAGAAGCGCATGGGATAAAGTGGGCTTGTTTGGAGAAAAAGTCTTTGACGACCCAAATGACAGTTTTTCGTTGACTAGGGGGTAGATCAACGATAAAATCCATGGAGATATCTTGCCAAGGGACAGACGGAGTGGCCACGGGTTGAAGGAGACCCTGGGGCTTGCCCGGTTTGCGCTTTATCGCCGCACATACAGGGCACGCAGTGACATATTCCTTTAAGTCTTTGAGTAAAGTGGGCCACCAAAATTGGCGGCGAACGAGGTGCAAAGTTTTCACGTAGCCGAAATGCCCCGCTAGCTTGTCATCGTGGCAGCGCTGAAGTATGGTTTTTCGCATTGCGTCGGGGACATAGAGACGATCGTTGCGCCAGGCAAGATCATCGGTGAAAGTTAACATGTGTCTGTTGGCTTGTAACCAAGTATCAGTTTTAAGGTGGGAGAGCAACTGTTGTTGCAAATCGGAGGGAATTGACAAGGGAGGCGGGCCGCTGGAAGGCTGAGCGGCTGGAGGCGGAGTCGATTGTGCTCGGGTCTGGCTGCGAGTCACCGCTGCCAGACTTAATTGTTTGTCGGTCCAGACGGTGCCTTGGACCGTTGGCCCTGGGCCAGCATCTTGGGGTCTGCGCGAGAGTGCATCAGCCAAAAAGTTTTTCTTGCCTGGTATAAATTTAAGAGTGAAGTCAAAGCGGCTGAAGAACTCAGCCCAGCGCAGCTGTTTGGGACTGAGTTTTCGGCTGGTGCTTAGAGCTTCCAGGTTTTTATGGTCAGTCCAGACCTCAAAAGGGTTGGAAGTACCTTCCAATAGGTGTCGCCACGTTTCTAAAGCCGTTTTTACAGCAAAAGCCTCCTTTTCCCAAACGTGCCATCGTCTCTCTGTTTCAGTGAATTTGCGAGAGAGGTAGGCACAGGGTTTTAAAGCGCCAGATTGGTCAGATTGTAACAAAATTGCGCCTATGGAAAAATCAGAAGCATCGACTTGTACCACGAAGGGTTTAGAGGGGTTTGGATGCTGTAAACTTGGTTCTGTGATAAAAAGTTGTTTGAGCGTTTCGAACGCTTGCTGACAGGCTGGAGTCCATTTAAGGAGCGCGCCTGGGTTCTTCGAACGTCGCGTATCCCCCTGTCCTTTGGTTTTTAACAGTTCAGTAAGGGGGAGGGCGATTTCTGCAAAGTTTTGGGCGAATGCCCGATAGAAATTAGAGAATCCAAGGAAACTTTGTAATTGTCTCCTGGTACGGGGAGGCTCCCATGCCACAATAGCTTCTACTTTTGCAGGGTCCATTTCAATGCCCTGAGCTGAAATTCGGTAACCTAGGTAATCAATTTGCGACTGATGAAACGCACATTTTGACAGTTTTGCGTACAACTCTGCTTTTTTCAATTTAGCCAATACCTGACGCACCAAGTGGATATGTTCTGACATGGTTTCAGTATAAATCAATACATCATCCAAATATACCAGTACCCCCTTAAATAGGTGGTCATGCAAGACCTCATTGATTAACTGCATAAAAACCCCGGGTGCCCCAGATAAACCGAAAGGTAAGACTTTATATTGGAAAGCCCCAAGAGGACAGTTAAATGCTGTTTTCCACTCATCCCCTTTCCTTATGCGAATGCGAAAATAAGCTTCTCTCAAATCCAGTTTTGAGAAGATTTTGCCTCTGGCCAGATGTGATAACATATCTTTGATCAGGGGCAAAGGATATTTATTTAATATTGAGACCGCATTGAGCCCGCGGAAATCGGTACAAAGTCTTAATGACCCATCCTTTTTTGGCCGAAATAGGACAGGAGCTCCTACCGGGGAATTTGCCGGCTCAATGAAACCCCTAGCCAGGTTTTTGTCAATGAACTCCCTTAGCGTGGTAAGCTCTTTGGGAGACATGGGATATATTTTCGGGTGAGGCAATTTTACATTTGGTAAAAACTCAATGGCACAGTCCGTTTTTCGGTGGGGTGGCAAGCGATCCGCTTCTTTTTCCCCAAATACTTCAGCAAAATCCTGATACTGATTGGGTAGTCCTTCAAGAGGTTGAAGCGTTTGCACAGTAGTATACGCTACCCCTCCACCCTCCATGTCCTCCAGTAGGTCCTTTTCGGGTACTTTGTAAAATCCATCTGCAAACGTTACAGTTCTATGGAGCCAGTTGATAAAAGGGTTTTGTTGCACAAACCAAGGCATTCCCAGGATTACCAGAGGACCCCCTACTGGAGCTACCACAAATGGCAGCTTTTCTTGATGGGAGCCCATCTGCAAAGCAACCAGTCCCGTGGAAAGATTGACTGCTTTCCCTCCCGCCATAGTTCCATCCAATTGGGTGAAAATCATGGGTCTTGCCAAAGGGAACGTGGGCAGTTCGAGAGCTGCTACCACGTCAGGGTGCATTAGGGAACGGGAGCAACCCGAGTCTAGCATGGCCCACACTTCCACAGTTTTGGTTTTTGAGCTCAGTTTAACTTTAACAGTCAGTGTGGGGAAGTTTCCACTCACCGAATCATGGTTACGCCCGGTTTCTTCCACCTGCCCTAGGGCGCCCTTCAGGGCAGGTGGTAGGCTTTTCCCGCCGGCTGCTGGAATTGCAACTCTTCCTCCTCTTCTCCGAAGGGTAGGTCGGGGGGGTCCAGTTCTGCGAGGGCCGCCTTCAGTTTTCGCGGTGGAGCAGGAGCAGGCGTCTTTACCGTGGGTTTCGTCTGTCGTTCCTCAGGACGGCGTCTCGGGCACGACGTGGCTCGATGCCCTTCTTTCCCACATCTGAGGCACTGACCCTTGGAGAACCGTTGCTCCCTCTCCTCTTCCCAGGTTTTCGGTTTGGGGCGGCTGGCAAGTCCAGATGTGCGCGCTCCTCTAGCAAGACGTGTTTGTCTAAGCTCTTTGGTATGGGCGTAGGTTCGTAGGGCATTTTCTGCGCTTCCCGCCAACTGAATCCACCCATATAGCGTTTTGGGATCGTCTCTGCCTAGCGCCCATCGAAGGATTTCGGGTTCTAGCCCCTGCTTGAACAATTCGATGATTGTTGGCTCAGACCAGTCTTCCACTTTTCCTGCTAAAGCTTTAAACTCCAACGCATATTTAGCAACTGAGAGGGACCCTTGGTAGAGTTTGCGCAGGTCATTTTTGGCCGTTTCTTGAGCTAGGGGGTCTTCGAAATGCTCCTTGAGTGCCCACAAAAATTCATCAAAGTCCTCTAACTCAGTTGCCTCAGCTTGGCATAGTTGCACATACCAATCTGCTGCCCTTCCTCTCAGCTTGTTGGCAATGAAATTGACCTTGCCGTGTTCAGACCGAAAGTTCCGACCCCAATCTTCTATATAATGCTTGGCATTCGTAATAAAGAAGGAGAGCGTTGCGGGATCCCCATCAAACTTCACTCCAAATGGTGGGAAGGTTCTTGCCGGCTCAGCTGGCTGTGGCGGTGCCGCGAATGACAGCGTACGCCGAGCCCCCACAGGTGGTCGATCCCTAGGAGGTCTTGCCTCTCGCTCTCCCCTTTGATGGGCTGATCGAGTCTTACTTCTCCCCCGGGTCGACAGGGTGCTGTGCCTGGGGTACTGTGACGGCTCTTCCTCCCAATCCTCCGGGGTGGGCTCTGCCTCTCTGGGCTGATCCTCTCTGGGTAGATCCTTGAGGATCGTCACTATTAAATCCATTTTATCTTCCAATGCCCTCATACGGGCCGGAGTGACCGGCTCCTCCGGGGGTTGGTTGGTTATCACCACCTTCGGTGACAAGGGGACTTCGTGCTCCCAGGACAATTGGGGAGACCCCCTCCCCGTGGTTCTTTCCATAACAGATCTCTGTTCACTCCTAAGACTCTCCTGTATGGATGTCAGCAGCTCGTCCAATTGGGTATCTCGCAACTCCCGACGTGCTGCTCTTTGCGCTCTCGAGGTTAGCGCTGGCCGGCTTTTGGCCACCTCCCGCTCTTCTTCGCCTCCCTCACTTACGCGAAGTTGAGGTTCTGTCATCGCTAGCGTTCCCTCTTATCCAAGGATTGGATGGGGCCAGCGGAAAATGGAAAAAAAATCATTCTCAGCTTTATGTAACGATTGCCTAAACCCAAATACTCAGTCTCACAAGCTCGGGCTTAAAGATAACTGATTTATTAAAGGAATAGTATGCAAATACAGAGAAAGCTGAGAATGAGCAAAAGCGCGCCAAATACAAACTTAAAAGCCTTGCTTGTGGGCAGGTCCCGCCCCGTCACCCGTCAGGACGCTCCCCCTCCCAGGTGCTGAATGCCGTTAGACGCGCCTGGGAAAGTAACCTTGAACAGGAGCGCAAACCCAAACATGCATTCCAAGCCCTCAAAACAAGGGAGGGCAACAGAATGGAAAAACCCCGGGTGAAGGGATACGGAACAGAGAATGACATGTGAAACGTTACAATGTTAACCAGACATTAGAATGAGAACATGACATATTTTTTAATTTATTGCATTATATTCTGTCCCATTTCTTAGAGCTCAAGAAGACATACATGGGGTCTCCTCTCCCCTTATGTTATGCCACAACAGCATGGGTTAGGCTAAGAGAGAATGACTAGTCCAAAGTCATGCAGTGAGTTCTATGGTCCAGTAAGGCCTTGAATCTGGGCCTCCCCACTCTAAATCTAGCCGTTATCTATACTTAGCTATGCTATTTAATTACCTGAAAGTAGCTCAAGAGCAGAACAAGAATATCAGCAGAATCCAAAGCTCTCTTCCCTTTAAAGTTTACATTAATATTTGAGAAACAATTGGTGAAAAAAATGTCACTATGAAAATGTACATTGAACTGCATCAGAAAACTACAACAAGGCACAACTTAGTAATATTGAGCTTGCATGCAAAGGCACCTGCCAGCCTTCTTAAGCACACCCACATTAACCAGGCCTCTTGAGCCATGACCTTCTTCCTGCCAGGCTCCTTGTGTAATGTGATTCCCTCTACCCCCTACTGATCCCAGATATACCCCTTATCAGCAACGCCCATTTGCTCTCTTTTGTTGCAGGGAAACAGCTGAAAATAGCTTAATTTTCTCATACAACTGCTCCTTCTCTCTTTTCAGGGAATGTTGAAATTATTCCAGTTTATGTTAGCAACAATAATTAAATCAAGGTTTTCAAATCAGTTTTCTTCAAAGAAAAAGGGAGTATGCTTCAATGTCAAAAATAACCTCATATTTGAAAACTAAGTCTGATAGAGAATTTAATTCATTTGGAAACCAGTTATAGATTATAATTCTGCATATAGACTCCTCCTGCATCCAAAATTGGGTTTTTCTTAAAATAAGTCTTTAAAATGTTAGATACTGCTTGATTCATTAAGTAAGGATGGACCTTTTTAGATTAGATAGAAACTCTTGTTGATTGTTCATTCTGATAGATGATTCTTATTATACTGGCTGCCTTTGTTAAGTATTGAATACTGGCTAGAGTTAGCAATGGTTTTGTAGTGTTAAAGGAGTGTGCCACAAGGCGCGGAATATGGAAAGGTGTTACACAATCTGGCACACCCATTATTTGGCCAAGTACCTCCTACAAAAAGATTGAAGTCAAAAAGGAGCTTCTTAGACTGCGCTGAGGAGATTGCTACTACACCTCAAACAGAACGATTAAAAAGATGGAAATCTCAAGTAAAACAAATGATTAAAAAGATGAAAATCTTAAGTAAAACACCTTCATAATTGGATAGAACCACTTGAGGAGTTGCCTGGAGGTTCGGAGGAGGAGTGGATGGTTTGGAGATGTTTAAACAGACTGCGCAGAACTAAACATTATAAGGAAAAATAGGGGTGTCTCCCTGAGGGCAAGGATATTTGCTGCGAATGAGGCAATATTCAAGCAACTACCCATCTTTTACAGCGCCCCTTGGGACTGACATGCACATAGAGTGTCTTACTGGTTGGAAACACCACTGCCATCAATGTGGCCCAGTATTGGGCTAGAGCTATATAAATTTTATATTTTTATTAAATGTTTTTAACTTTTTAAATTGTAATTAATACTTTCCCCCTATTTCCTGCATTTCTGACACAAAACGAGACTGATATAACATCCCTTTTATATGCAGCACTAATCTTAGGTTACTTCAAAAATTTATTCAGTTTCATATAGCTTGCAAATCTTTTTGTTTTTTTGCTCTTTCTCATTACTATGCTTTTAAATATCTATTAAAAAGTAAAAGGCAGCCTTGTTTTTTTTCCTTTCTTTTAAATTAATATTACTTAATGTCTGTATGCAGAAGGATTGTGCATGTGTATGGAGAGAATGTTGTCCATCTATTGTACAGGCATCCGTTTGATTGGTGCAAGATGCATGTTACAATGTTGAGAAAAGATTTGCGTATGTGTATAAGATTGTACAAGGATATAAGATTATATGTTGTAAGTGTATATGGGAGGTTCTGTGTGCATGAGTGTATGTTTTAAGTTTATCTCTATAATAAGATGTACATAAACAGCTTTGTACTATCATAAGCTATTAAGCTTAGTCTATGAGAAAATAAATTTTATTTGTCCTCCTAAATACTTTCATAATACATTAAGGCTATTATAAAATTTTAATACCCAAGAAAACCCACAGTCATACAAACTAAACCTCCTCTCTTCATACCCACATGGACTTTGCTGAAAAATTAGAAATGTAATTCCACAGTAATTTCTTCAAAGTTAACCAGGTAATTTTTCATAATAGAATACGGAACAGAAATGAGGAAATATATAGGGTGTACCAAAAGTCAAGCCCCATAAGCCAATCACAATCTGTTTTATTCATTTTAATATCTATCTATCTATCTATCTATCTAAGGAATGTCAAAGATCATACACCAAGCAAGTAAGGAAGTATTTATAAGAAAATGGCAACCAATTTGAACATTTAAACTAATTTATATAATAAATTATCTGTGGGGCCTGACTTTTGATTACACCATCTATATGAAGTCATGTTAGTATTCTCCTTAATCACAACTAACTTCAGTGTGAGATTATTATATTTAAAATGAAATTACTTAGTTCTAACATTCAAGCTAATGTGTATTTCCATCAGTTTAACTGAAAAACAGTTTAAAATAAACATGCACACTAAAGATAGCAAGAAGTTGTTCAATGATCTAGAATACTTACTTCTGGAGGCACTTTCCTTTTTCTAACTATGAAACAATCAAAATAAATGGAGCATGAGTCTAATAAACACTAGAGGGTGCTGCAGCACCATCCTGGGTACTTACTGAATATTTTCAAATATTCACAGTAAGGTATTGTGTCAAGTCTCTAAAATATAACAATGAAAGCATACATGAATGTGTAAATGATACTAACATCGTGATGTTTAAGAACTTTAGTTCTTAATGAGTACCCATGAAACATGATATACTGGTAGTATATTGTACATTATTATAATAATTGGTTATTGTATGAAAATCTTAGTTTTTTTCATACCTGCAGTTATTTTATTACTTTCCATTTTTATAATTGTAGCTTTTTTCTGTATTTTACTTTTATTATAGGTTTGTAAAAAAAACCCACCAAACCTCTCTTTGAATTTTTATTGTATTTTGATGAAGTTTTAATAATGCATTTACCCCAAAAGATGAGTATTCAACATACCCAACCCAAAGAAAGACAAACAAACCCTGTGCAATGCCTTGCTTCTTGTCCCCACCCCCACTCATCTAACTTTGCCACCAGATAAACCAATCATGTAGATTGTCCCTTCTGCAATAAATCTATACACTTGATGCACTTATATATATATGTATGCATACATGTAAAATGAGATCAGTTCTGTGTACCAATTAAAGACATCAGGCTAAAAACAGGAGACTGTGAGTTCTA